>NC_062264.1:6948067-8171400 GCF_916048215.2 Malus sylvestris | reverse complement strand
GGCCGCAACACTACTGCCCCAAGAACGATCAACCCAACAAGAACAATCAACCAGAACAAACGCAACAATTGCTATCCCAACAATCGCAGAAAAATCAACCCAAGAACAATCGCAAAAGCACTGAAAATCTAATGAAAATTTGAAGAGAAACTAAACTATAAACAAGTGAAAAATAATGGGAAATGGAACCACCAGAATCAAAAGCGTGGGCCTGGTGGCTTTGATACCATGTTAACTACATTGCAATGTTTGGGAATTGAAGGGAAAATCAAGAAGAAAGGATGAACACAGAGATATTAGAGAGAGAGTTTAGAGAGAGAAATAGGATTTTGTATTAATTGATTAAATGAAAATTACACACACTGTTTTGATAAGAGAAATCCTAACAATCTTACTAACTATATTTCTAACTGTATTACACTTAATACTTTTCTTTCCCGACGGCTTGGGTTTATGAAGCAATTATTTCATTTTAATTTTGGAAGATGCATAGATTTTGAAACCGCCCGCCACCATTCATTAACAAAGAAAGATTATCTTTTCTTACGTTGTTGTTTAGGAGGGAGTGGAGAATATTTCATCAGATTAGTCTATCAGTACAAGTCATAACAGCCAGAAGTCTCACTTCATACCGACTAAAATCATCAAGTACCATAGCTGCCCTAATGGACTAACCTGTCTTTCTGGTTTCTCTTACTTTTGACAAGAAAGAAAACAACTTTTTTAGTTTACACCTGATAGTGGGATCCAGCTTCTCTACCCTCTCAGTTCTCATACATTCTCATCCCCTCCTGTTTTATGCAGTCATAGTTAAATCACGTCAACATTTTATATTGATTTTTTTTATAAAGATAATAAGACAAAAGGCAATAATGATATAAAATGTTAACGTAGCTTAATCGTGACCGCACAAATAAAAGGGGATGAGAGTGTATGGGAACTGGAAGAGCAGAGAAGCTAGGTCCCTGTTAGTGATGCTCCGCAAAAGCATTTGTTATAAATGTGTCATCACGTTAAGCACTTCAAGTGTTATTTTAACCCAAAAATAATTTCAACTTTTTCTACAAAATATGAATAAAATTCACTTACCACTTAGTTCTACGGTCTAGTGGTATTCTTCTTCACTTGTAAATGAGAGATCTTAGGTTCGATTATCGCCAAAGGCAAGTATGAATCACATTATTACTAGCTCATTGTGAGGCTAAACCCACCCCCTCCCCCTAGTATAAATAATATCGTTTGTTAAAAAAATAAATAAAAACCTTCGGACATTTTAAAAACACTTCTAGATAGACCCTTAAGTTTTAGGAAGGATAATAAACTGTTTTCTTGGTATTATAATCTATAGTAAAATACCTTTGCATATAAAATGTGCAGGATAAAATGGTTTATGGGCACGATATATATATTGTCACCCTTGTTACCAATTTCCAACCATATTTGGGGAAACAGCAAAGGATCAAAGGTAATGCCAAGTCCAATTCATTTCTTTATTATTCAAATTCTATATAACGTTTATACATAGGATTTGAAACTCAAGCGCTCTTCCAACAAAAATAGAGGCAGAGTGCTACTAGACCATTTGATCATTGGCAATCTAATTTATTCCAAGTCATGAAATATGATACAAACTATTAATTGGGTGTTCATGTCATAACAAAAGAGGCAGAAATGGTTATGGAAGAGGTTGAAAATCTTCCAGAGGTTGTAGAAAGCGTGGCAATTTTCGGAAGAAGTGGCATATGAACTCCCTCACGATACCAAACTAAAAGAAACTGTTTTGACCGTAGAACACGCTTCCAAAATTCTGACGGTGCATCTGCAAAAACATATAGAGAGATGGAAGAATTGAAGCAATACCTGGGAGACACGAACAAGACTCTTGTGGCAGTAGAGCGGCAGCTAGAGCCTGTTATCGATAAGACTGCAAAAAAAAAGCAATGAATAATTCCAAAGAAAGAAAGTAATCCAAAAGAAAAACTCCATAAACATGCTATTTCTTTCAGTACAATTTCATGATCATAGACATTGACAAAGGTATGATCAAACTCGATCGTTCAACTTGTCTAAAATCATCTGCTATTCTGACTGCGCATGACTGGGTAAACCACCTTAGTATGGGAGGGCGAGCAAGCTGCCATGCAAGTATCTTTTGTTGCTGCCAAGTAAAGGATACATTAGCATTTGAAGTTCCATATCAACCTTTTTCAGTGCTGGAATCAGAATTATATTGCTTACCCATTCTCGTACAAGTGGTCCTCCAGTTTTGAGCTGCAAAACATTCATGATCTCTTCCCGTTCAGTAGTGGTTTTACATCCCAGACTTCAGCAAGACCTATTGCACCAGAACAAACATCAGAAATGGCATCCGAGCTGTTTCCCAAGGCTTAAGCAAATCTTAAAGGCAGTCTACTTGGTACTAAACAAACTGGTTAGGCATTGAATCCCAGGAAAAGATCTACACTATATCCTACAAAATATCATAAACACACACACGCATAGTCAAGCACATTTATATACCATATTTGAGGCCACCTGAGATTGCCATTTAAGTTTCCCCAGTGATTTTTGACATTTTTACCTGAAATATAGAACGAGTGGAATTATACTATATAAGAGAAGAATAGAGATGATTAAAGTTCATCCTGTTGAATTTACTCTCTCCCAATGACAGCACATTCTGGCATAGAAAGAATAGAGATAATGTTTAACAGTTAATGACACCAACAGATCTCTATTCACAAAGCGTTGTTTTCACAGTGAAACCCTTAGCGACAGCAGAAGTCTGGACCAATAAAAACAGGTAACCTGAGTAAACTAAAATAGATTGGAAAGTTGGCAGCGTCCAAGTTAATTTCAAAACTAATAAACATAATCATATCAAAAATAAATGTTTGGTTAAAAGAGCCTTTCGATACCTAGTTTAAGTATGGCATCTTCAGCTGCTTTAATTTTTTGTAGAAGAAAGGATGGTTGACAATGCAAAATGAACAATAAGAACATTAAATGACAAAAGAATCAAGCAGAGTACATGTTAGTCCATAATCAAAGCAAGAAGTTCTACGTAAAAGAAATACACAGATGGTCGAGCTATAATTAAAAAACTAATTGACTTTTATATTCATAAGGTTCAAGACACACAAGTCTATCTCCTGTAGGATTTCCCAAAGAATTAATCAAACTATGGAAATTGCAGTGTCAGCCGCATATGCAATCCCTCTATTAAGCACACACCAGCATTTCAGAGAACTTGTTGTCAAAAAGCACAAAGTAGAACAACATCTGTAGTTAAAAAACAAATTCTGAAAGTACAACAAAACAAACAAATTTTGAATCTCTTGGGGTTAGCCCAAGTGGTGAGGGAGGGTAACGGGTTCAGGGGTTAGATCCCCTGTGAGTTGAAAATCCACAAATAGTACAAAACAAAGGACAGTTATGACTGTCAATAAACCTAGAGAGATTATATTCACACACACTAAATTACTTCTCCCACACCAAGATATATCACAATGCATAACAAGGATTCAAAAATGACCTTAACTGTGCAGTTTATGTTTCTAAGAAAACACAGCAAGGACACAGAAACCTCATACCTGTTAATACCCGGGGTTTTGAAGTACAAGGTACATCAACAGATTCTCTTGCCCAATTAACATCAGAAACGAGTGCATCCTCATTTGATGCAAAATAAGGAATAAAAAAAAAAAACTTTTCCAACGCATAGTGTACATTTACAACCTGTAACAATGAAAATCGGCAAACACATTTATATAAATGTGCAGATTCAAGAAGTCTTGATATAATTACCAGCTTAGTGTTTCCACATAATGTGTAAAAAAGGGGAGAAGTGGATTCAAACACACTGTTTCTGCATCACTGGCTTTTCGCTTAAGGGAGTCCCGGAAAATGTAGTTCACCATGGAATCTGAAATTTGAGAACAGATATTTAGAATCAGAATTCAAGGTTGACGAACAAGTGATGTGGACTTGCTGTGGTATTACAAGTATATACATGTTCCAAGAATAGGTCATTAAATAATCAACTCTGAGCATCTTCCGGTCCTAATTAAATAAACAAACTAGTCATGCTAACTTTCATACATATTTATCCCGTGACGATTCAAACTTAAATTTTTCTACTGCAAACACTAATTATAATTAACCCTTAACTTTTTGTGACAAACAGCTAATCATTAACCCTAAAACTTGACATCAGTAAGATTATACATATATACAGGCCAACAGAAATGCGCCAAATGGAGAAGTCAAATTTAAAATGAAGCGATTCCGTTCACCAGTTTGGCCCAGTTTTTCACCAAAATGCAAAAATTAAAAATCACGCCAAGCTATCCTGTCCGGTTTGATCAGTTTTTCACCAAAATGCAAAAATTAAAAATCACACAAAGTTGCACAACTACAATGCAAAAGGCTCAATGCTAGTATGTTTACAATCTCATACCCAAAACATGGACAATTATCTTAGGAAACATCATACACATGATATACCAAACCAAGGGAACCATACCTTTTTTCCTCTGTTATCTTTATACATGGTCTTCCTAACTGGAAGGAACATAGCAGCATACAAAGAAAGCCTTCTTTGTTTATCCTAAATTCACATGTCAGACGAGACGGTATTAAAAACAATACGCAAGAAAATAAAATACACAAGCAGAATTTAAATTAACACACTGACCACTGCAAGTTATAATGGAGAAAAGCAAGAATATTGTTGAATTTTAGCTCCTTATCACTCACAGTAAAGGTAGACTGGCCAATTAATTGAATGAGGTTCCACGTTGCCTCCAAGTAAGAAACACAAAGCCTACAATGGGTGAAATAAATAATGAATTACCATTGAAAGATTTATTTGTTATTCAACCTACCCACCCGTGCATGATGTTATAGAAATAACCATGCTTGGAAACTATCTTTTTCCTTGAGCAACCATACCTGTCGCATCCTTCTAATACTTCAGGCTCATGCTTCATATGAAGACTGAAGACTACCCAAAATAACTTCCAATCACTAATATAGGCCATAGCTTGGACAGGTTGATTCCCAGAGATCATTAGGTCAATCTGAAAAAGGAGAAACAAGGGGAAAATGAGGAGATAATTCCCCTGTACCTTTGGGACCCAGGATAAGTTTTCCCAGTAAAAGAGCTAGAACAGTGTTATCATAAATCAAATTATAATCAAACAATCACCACTTGAGGCATGCAAAAACAGGAATTTACTTCAGTGCCAATGCGCTCTCTGCTAATTTTAACTGAAAGAGCAGCTTTCACTTCATCACAGGCAGCTGCTTCCTTTAGTTCTTCATCTAACATGAACCCAAACCTTGCACCTGAGCTCAAGACCAGATATTTCAATTTTTTGGAGATGTTTCCAAGTGATCGGTTCTGTGAAATAGAATCTTGGTTTACTTGGAAAAGTTCATGCAGGATGTTGTTGCTAGCAAACATGATCAGTTAAGAAGCCACGCCAATATGAACTTCAAGAAGGCAGAATAGGGTAAATACATACTTAAGACTACTGGAAGATGCATAAGAATCTCAATGTGCGAGTATATATGGCAAGATATCCTCTGCCTAGTATGCAGCAGTTAACAGAAACCTTCAATGAGAGACTAGTGAAATTTAAGATCTTCAATGTTTCAGGATATATAACAACTATTATTACTAAAACATTCTAATGTTACAAATAGAGTAGGCAAAATGCAATAGTACCACCCCATGAAAGTAGAGGAGCTTTTAGAATTCGGTTTTATACCATGATGTTAATATAGGCACGATAAGACGAGAAAAAGTAGCATATAAGGCTCTATTATGACTAGTGAACACCAACAAATACCAAAAGACCAAACAAGGTTAGCGCAAAAGACCAATGATTTATGACAAATCTGAAAAATCACCCATGGAGAGCTGAGTGTGCAGAAAATTTAGAAAAAGATAAAGAAACAAGTACCGAAACGGATAGCTCCAAGAACTAGTAGCGGATCATCCATAAATGTGGCCTTTTGGTGGTAGAGGAGTCACTATTACACCAGATGTAAGATCTTCAATTCCTGGAAATTACAAATGAACATCAAAATAACTTCGATTCTAGGTAATAGGACAAAATGGTACAGAACGCGCCATATGCAGAAAACAAACCTCTTTTGGTATAATCTTCAATTGAGCTTGTATTTAAATTGTAGAATAAGCTGTCCAACAAGAGGAAATCCCATTAAGAACCAATGTTTTAAAAGGCAAAGCCAATGCGTTCCATGGATAGCCTCGCCCAGGCCATCGCCTCAGGCTGCTAGACTAGATTTCAAATTTGATTCAACAAGTTTCACTAACTGTTTGTCCAGCTAATAAGGGAAAATTCCTAAAACATTAACGATTTTTACATCAAATTATGAGAGAAAAAAAAACACTGAAATGGAGTCTACTGAGATAAGAAATGGCAAGGCCAGAGCCACATACCATGGAATTACAGCGATTCCCTGAGCCTCTTCCCCAACGTGCAAAGTAGTCTTGAACCTTGTCTACAAATTCACTCCTCGGCATCTTGTCCAAGGAAATATCAGTGTCATAGCACTCCTTTCCCAGAAGCTGCAGAAACCCCAATTCCCAAACACGATTTTCAAACGCAAAATCTATTTATAGCATACATATATACACATATATCTATCTATTCTGTTAATCTATTTATTCTATTAAGAGAAGAGGGGCTTGTCAACTTTTACCCTATTTTATTTCAATTTTGCCCTTACTTTTGAATACAAAATGTTGACATGAGGAGGACAAAATAATAATTTTGTATCTTTTAAACTTTTTCCCCTTTTTTTCTATTTTGCCCTCACTTTTGCTACACAATATTTACATAAGGAGGGCAAAATAGTAATTTGAATCTAAATATTTACATAAGATCAAAAAACTAATGAAAAATGTTAGAAAACTTTGAGTTTTAATGCTAAGGACAAAATAAAGGGTAAAGTAAATAGTACCAAGTTTGACTTTTTAGTGTAAAAATATGGTTTTTCGTTAAAGTGAACAGTACCGTCGGCTTTTCGTTAAAACTCTCTAAAAAATATGCACTCATTAAAAGAAATTATCCCACCATCATTTTTTCATACACGTATGTGAAATCATGATGTTTTTTGGATAATTTGAATGAACTGAAGCGGTTGAGCTTAAGGAGAACATAGGAGGAAGTGGGCGGTTGAAAAGGCTTTAATTTTGTACATTTTGACAAAATGAAATCATACACCTATTTTTCCTATGACAAAACAGTAATTATACAATATTAAGAAAAAATATGCACTTATTAAGAGAAATTGTTCATACACACAAAATGTGTGCTCTCTACTAGTATCTTATATATAAAGCCAACAAGCCCAATGAATAGTGTTTTCTGTGTCACAAGCTTTGCAAAAAGTAATTGGACAAAAATACCCATCAAACAAAAAACTTCAAAAACAACCCAAAATAATGTGTCAAATATAACAGGAGTATTTCGTCATTTTAAGAGTGTTTTTTTAATAATTAATTTTTTTACAGCTTTTTTTAATTAGTACATTAGCAATAATGTTATTCAATTATCTATTTATTAAATATTATTTTCTTTATTTTTAAACATGTTCAAAACATTTTAATAGGCATGTAATGTCGATTATAAAAAAATATTTAGCACACGGATAATAATATGATTAAATTAGTTGCTAAATAATTTTTTTTTAACAAACGATATTATCTACACTATGAAGAAAGCGGTAGACTTAGTCTCACAATGGGCTAGCAATAATGTAATTCAATAAGTTGTTTATTAAGGGGGGTGTATTCAATTGAGAATTTGAGAGACTTTAATGGATTTATAAATCCATGAATTTTATGGAGTTTAATTAATTTGTAGAGATTCCATATAAATTTTTTATTCAATTCCCTCGAAATCTCATGGGGAGATGTGAGATTTGTGAATGCTTAAAATACACTACGAAATCTCTTCAATTCCTTCTAATTCCTCAACTTTCTCAAATTCTTTAAAATCAATTTCTAATTTAATACACCTGAAATATTATAAACTTTTTTAAAATCCTAATTGAATACACCCGAATGTCTAAGGATTTTAATGAACTATCTTAAAATTCTAATTGAATACACCTTAAATTTCAGATAATCACTTAAAATCCTGATTGAATACCCCTAGATTCATTAAAAGAATTAAAATCCCTCAAAATCTCAATTGAATACACCCCCTAAATATTATTTTCTCTATTCTTAATGTAAATTCTATGGAGACCGATTTTATTACATAGATTCAGCTGTTTTAATTGATTTATAAGGAATTTCTTCTAGCATGATCTAGATTATTTATTTACTTCAAATATTTGACTTTCTTTTTATCAATTTACACATATAAATACATTTATAGGGGTGTAGTCAAACTCAGATTTGGAAGAATTTTAAAAGATTTTAAAATCCTATTGTAGTCAACCAAAGGATTTTAAAAGGATTTTTAGAATCCCATGCAAATCTGAGTGTAGTCAATCAAGATTTTAATAGTCATTTTTAAAGTCCATCCAAATCTAAGTGTATTGAAAAATTTAAGATTTTGTAGATTTCATTAAGTTATGGATTTTGTGAAATTTGAGAGCCAGAAGTATATATAATAAGACCAAATAGAATCCTATATTTCAAATCCAAATATTTTTTACATTACTCCACCTCTTCTTTATGTCTTTGCGAGCACCGCATAGCTCGATTGCTGAGTTCTCGTCCTCCTGATCCATTCGCTCTTCTTCTTACTTGGCGGGGTTATCCTTTCATTATCCATTTCTTTCGTTTTGGAAATGGAAACTCTTTGGACTTCTTTGCTCCCCAGTAATCCCCAACTCGCCCAACCCTCCCTCTCACAAAAATCCAGCAATTCCCACAAACCTAAGTTCAAATTTCAAGCTTCACCGCCACAACCGGCATTTCCACCACCACCACACTCTCAAACCTAGCAAACTAACAAAGTGGGAAGGAAATAGGATTGGAAAGGGTTGCAACTAGAGACTTTTAAGTAGTTGGGTTTATATGATAATCTTGAATTTTTATTTCAGCTCCATTTTGGTGAATTCATGACTTAGATACATTTATCACCATTTGATTTATTTGACGGTCAAGATTCAACTTTCTAAAATCTATCAAAATGAACAAAAATCTGTTATAATGAATTTTCTCAAGTCTTCCAAAATCCATATGGATTTTGTAGAAGCCTCATAATTCTATGAAATCTATCACTTAACAAAATCTATTAAAATCTTTTCAAATCCTAAGTTGACTACGCCCCCTTAATACGTGCAAGTCGCACATATTCAAAAAAGGCTTATGCACATGAAGGCTAGTGTGTCTGTGTACATATATATATACACTAACGGGATTTCATAAATAGGTATGCACACACCTTATCACGAACTCATCCGCCGGCAACGCAAAGCTGATTTTGTAGGCTGAAACGGTCAATATAAGTTGTCAAATATTTTAAGTCTTTAAATCTAAATTAATATTACTTTGTAGTTCATATGCATTTGGTCTTCAAAAATCTTCAAAATGAGGACCTTAACTCGTTGCAGGTACCTTGTTTACTAGTATAATTAGTTGACATCTAGTGGTTTACTTTGGTTGGGGTATCAATGGGATGAAGGAATTAGTTTGGAGCTTAGAGTTTACAATCTCGCATAGGGATAGGGGTGGATATAAAAACCATGGAAGCAGGAGAAAGGGGGGCAAAGGGGGTGTGTAAAACACCCTTGTTCCGAAGTGAATCGTTCCACACTGCACCTAGTATTTATGCTCTGAATATGTGTGTTTCACACCTAAACTCACTCTAGCACGTTACTTGGTTATTATTGTTAGTATTTGGTTTTTATTTCTTCGTATTGCTCTTATCTATTGCTTCCGCGTCGCACTTTTGGTTATGTCACTCCCACGTGACGGCCAGCACGCCTTGATTTTAGTATCGGGGTGTGTCACAAAATTTTCAGCAAGCCAGTTCGGCAATGGGCTGGGAGGGTTGAGTCTTGTGTCAAAATAGAGCCCAAAACTCCAAGATCTAAATCGTGATTATGGGTTGGAAAATAAGAGGGGGAGCAAGATGAAGGACAGAAAAATGGGTGCAAAGGTGAGGGGAAAAGGGGGAGGCAATGAGCAGCTTTTAGGTGAGAAGTAGGGAGAGATCTGAGCAGCGATGACCGCCGAAAAGGCATGCCAAGGACCCACAAACGGGCAGAGCTGATTTATAGCGGTGGGAGCTAGAAGATGGTGGGGGAAAGGAAGAAAGAAGAAGAGGACAACAAGAAAGACGGTTGTGGAAGGTGTAGGAGGGTGGGGAAGAGGTTAGGAGGAGGAGAAAATAGGGTGCCGCTAGCCCAAGCCATAATAAGGGCCAGCGGCGCCATTGTAACTAGGGTTTGGTGCTCTTTCAGAAAGAATATTTTTTTTTTTATCAAAATAAGTCAATTTAGGTTCAAATGTTGGATCGAACTGTTCATATAGGTTCAGTTCTTATCTTGGCATAACCGCCAGAACCAGACCAAACCATTTATTTTTCTTTTTAAGTACCTAATTCACTTAACCCATTTAATAAATAGACCTAAATGAAATTTAATTAAGTCCAAGCATGAAAGCTATAGCTATACCCTAATGTTTAAAGCTGGCATTATTGGTTTTTTGTCATCTCCTCCTCCCTTCTCTTTTGTGCCGCACCACTTTTTCATTTTCTTTGGTTCTTCTCTTCTTCATTTTTCTTTCTTCAGTTCTTCTCCTCGTCCATTATCCTAACACGTAGCCTCCATCTCATAATATCCCAAAGTTTTTTTTTTTTTTTTAAATTTAGAAGCTCTGCTTGATGTTTTTTAATGGTTTACCCATATTAGAATTTATTTTATTTATGAGTGTCGCAAGAAGTAGTATTGTTAGTCATTAGTTGAATTTATATTTCTTGCTGGCACATATTTGTGTACATATGGCATGCTCGATCTCAATACTAGGATGGAGTAAAACTAACCTTTTTTGTTTTTTTGAGTACATCAATATTTTTACACTAGAGAAAGAGGAAGCCACAGAATGGGCAACCTAATTTGGTATCGAATTCGCTATCCACAAGATTCGAACCTAGACCCTCTCACTTCTAAATGAAGAGAAATACCACCTGATCATAGTACTAAGTGGCGGAGTAAAACTAACTTAGGATGGGCATAAAAACAGGGAAGTAATAAATTTGAGCGGAACACGCCGAACTGAACCGTTGATATTTTTCAACTCGAGTTCTAATTTGAGAGATAACTAGGCCTAACCGGACAGTGCCCACCCTGCATAAGGATATAATATCAACAAATCTTCTAATTATTAATCATTATTATAAATAACGTATAACTGATTGACATTTATAATATGTGCATAGTAGTAGCCCCTTCAAATAATTTACAATATATTAATATTAGTGATTAAGTAAAATAATAATTAAAAAATATATAATTGTTCAATTTCATTTTAATTAATTTTAAAATTATCAAAAGTCAAAATTGAACCAAATTAAAATAAATCAGTTAGATTTGATTTTTAAATTATTCAACTAGATTAAAACTCAACAAAGTGTCACTTAATACTACAGTTTAGTAGTATTGTTTTTCGATTATAAGTGAAAAATTTTAGGTTTGATTTTCACCAAATATGAATTTAAACCATAGTATTACTAATCGATTGTAAAATTTAACCCAAAAAAATCCAACCACACGGTCGAAACCAAGGTCATCAAAACCGTTGAAATCAATTGATGCCCACTCGATTTGGGGTTAGACTCCTTTAAACTTTTACATATAAGAAAAAGGCATATAATAAAAAATAGAAAGAAAAAGAAAATTAAAATTAAAATTCCATTGAATTCCCTCCTCTCTCACATGAGGATCAGATTAAACGCAGTGTTTGTCTCACGCATCAATCGGCATCACCATCCTCTGCGTCTCCGTCTCTTTCTCTCCCGCCCTTGGAAGCTCCGCCCTTCTCCCATAAAATACGCCAAATCCTCTCTCTCTCTCTCTCTCTCTCTTTCTCTCATTCCATTTCTCATTCATTTCTCTTTCTCTCTCTAAAGAGTTGGCGACAATGGAGAGCTTCGCGCTCCACTCTCACTCCTCCTCCACCTTCCCTCTCTCTTCCCGCGCTTCCTTATTCCGCCGCTCAAAACCCCTCGTCAAATCTCCACCGTCCATCCAATCATCTCCCTCACTCCCCACCCTCCGATCACCATCCCTCTTGCCCTCAAAACCTTTCATCTCCTTGTCTCATTCCTCAAAACCCAGAAAAACCCATTTCCCAATCCAAGCCTCTCAATCCGCACAGCCCCAAACCACTCTCGCACCACCGCTGGCACCGCCGCTTGAAGGCGCCAAACCCATCCCCTTCATCATATCAATCGCCATAGGCATTGTGGTCCGCTTTTTCGTCCCCAAACCAGTCGAAGTCACCCCACAAGCCTGGCAATTGCTCGCCATTTTCCTATCCACCATTGCTGGCCTGGTTCTGAGCCCGTTACCTGTCGGCGCTTGGGCCTTTCTCGGCCTCACCACCTCCGTTGTGACCGGAACTCTGTCCTTCCCGACGGCCTTCAGTGCTTTTACCAATGAGGTGATCTGGTTGATTGTCATTTCCTTCTTTTTCGCTCGCGGGTTCGTAAAGACGGGCTTGGGGGATCGGATTGCCACCTACTTTGTCAAGTGGTTGGGGAAGAGCACACTGGGATTGTCTTATGGGCTGACAATAAGCGAGGCACTAATTGCTCCGGCAATGCCGAGTACCACGGCCAGGGCTGGCGGTGTTTTTTTGCCCATTATCAAGTCGTTGTCCCTCTCCGGCGGGAGTAAACCCGGTGACCCCTCCAAAAGAAAGCTTGGTTCTTATCTGATTATGTCTCAGTTTCAGGTTGGTGCTCGTTCAGTTCCCTAATTTGTAGATATATGAATTCTACATCTTTAACCAATGGATTTCTTCAGTATTTCATATA
Organism: Malus sylvestris; assembly: GCF_916048215.2. Lineage (NCBI taxonomy): Eukaryota > Viridiplantae > Streptophyta > Magnoliopsida > Rosales > Rosaceae > Malus > Malus sylvestris. The sequence continues at coordinate 8,158,366 of NC_062264.1, read as the reverse complement.
TGGGGTACGGACTCGATAAGATCTTTCATTGATTGCCTCTTTGGATACCTGTAGTATTGTGAATGATCTCACTTTGATAAACTCAGTTAGGAGGAGATTTCTTTTGCATTTTTACTTAACCTTTTGATTGTATATCTTAATTCAGTACTTCTCTTTATTTGAACCAAAAATTGTGGTAAAAATATGGAAAACGAAATGCTCTTGATCTACAATACCCACGGATGCAGGAAGAAGAAAACTAGAGCTCTACAGGGGGAGGAGGAGGGTGGGGGGGGGGGGGTTATCGTCTAACTGTTCTTTGCACTTTGCCTTTCGTTTATGCTGAATTTGATAGGAAGAGAACTTTTCTGCGCTTCACTTTATTATTGTTGAATTACCCGAGAGTAGCGTTTTCGTCATTGTTCTGCCTTTCGTTTCAAACAGCTACCACCTCCTTTACTCTAGTCGTTGCTGAATTATACACGAGAATTTCCTTTTCCCTCTCTTCGTTGCTGTACCGTGCTTTATATTTTTAAATTTTGTCTCTTCCTGTGTGTTTGGTTGAAGACAAAAAGCTTAAGTTCCCTGGTAATTAGCCGAAGTGCATGGAAGAGCATAAAACCCTTTCTAGTCATGTCCCACATCAGTGGATTGTATTAAAAATATAGATCCTTTAACCTTTATTTCATAACCTTCTGGCTTCTTTTTCTTTACTCTCCCTAAAAAGAGTACTGTTAGGTTCTTAGTAGCCAGTAGTGAAATGTGTCCTCCCGCTCTTCAATTATTCTTTGGACTCGTAAATGGTGGATGTCCTATTAAAAGAAAAAATAAATAAAACCACTTCTGGTCTAATTCTTGGGCAATTGTTGAGTTGGGGCCTACTATGAAGTAAACCTCGGCTACGTAGTACACTAGCTTCTCTACTCAAACCTGGATTTAAATCTTGCTTATTATCCGTACAATTGTTTGTTGGAAGAAAGGTAGGAGCTCTCATGTGTGAATTAAGAGATCCAATGTACTAAACAACAGTTTTTTATATTTTCTCTATTGCATTAATTCAGCATAATGTATTACTGTATTAGATATTCTTTCCTTGCTGACTCTATTAATATATGTTATTTATGTCATCACGTGACTCATGCATCTGTGTTTTCTGATGGGTGACAGTCCGCTGGTAATTCTAGTGCTCTTTTCTTAACGGCTGCAGCTCAAAATTTGTTGTGCCTTAAATTAGCTGAGGAACTTGGGGTGATTGTTTCAAGCCCTTGGGTTTCTTGGTTCAAGGCTGCTAGTTTACCAGCATTTGTCTGCCTTCTAGCTACTCCGCTAGTCTTATACAAGCTATTTCCTCCAGAAACCAAAGACACACCTGATGCCCCTGCCATGGCTAGAAAGAAATTGGAGAATATGGGTCCCGTCACAAAGAATGAATTCATTATGGTTGGTACAATGCTTCTTGCTGTCTCTTTGTGGGTCTTCGGGTAAGTAGCTTTTGTGGCTTTGGACTATTTACTATTAATTTTACATGTCCAGTGGACCATAATTGCATATCCTTCTTTTTTGCAATCTGATAAATTTTTCACCAAGAATAGGACTTTGCTTGGGATACTGGGATGTTTCCATGGACTATATAATTACAATCATTGAGATTTTTAATTGAGATTTTTATCTTTCATTTAATCTCCTATTTCTGTAACTGTCGATTCTATTCCCAACAATGGTTATTTCTCAAAGGCATCTTTAGTTGGTCAAACATATGTTGTAAATATGACTCTTTTGGGGGTTAAAGAAGATGAATTTCCTGGACCTGTATCTCCACAAACTTGTTTACAGTTTGAACAGGATGAACTTTTTTAAGTGTTATCATCCTTAATGTTGCTGGTTGTAGTCACCAGAGGTGAGGTAACGTTTTTTTATCAAAGAGGTAACGTTTCTTAATAGGATAAAACCTACCTATTGAGGTGCTTACTTGAATATGTTTCATCCATCAATATAGTTGTTTTCCCTTAAGAAAGTGACTCTTCAAATGTTACCTACTTTGGCATAACATTATGAAATAGGATATAGCCTCTGTAAAGTTGGGTACATTTGACCTCTCCATACCTGGTGCACTTAGCTACCCTTGAAGAGTTTCTTGTTGAAAATTTTCTTTCAAATCTGAAATACTGTGTTTATGCGTAGATTCTATTTTGTCTGTCCATTTCACTTTGCCAGCTATGTCTTTTTGTGTCTTGCTTATCATATTGGGTAGAATATTCTGTAACTATTCTTCACATATAGCAAAGGGAAAAACAGAAGATAACAAGAAAGCATGCACAGTTCTTTCTTTAGTTTCATTATCTAGCTGTATTTCCATGGTTTCCTATTCGATGTCTTACTTTCAAAGCTTGCTATTATTAAAGAATTTGACTTGTGAGTTCAAGGATGATGGCTAGTAGTTTTGACCATATGACCTTGATTGTTTGGACTTATAGATGTATTGTGTGTGCCCTCATGTAGTCCATACAATGTAGAATTATGTCATTAGTAATGTTTATTAATTTTTTGTTATATAATTTTATCCAAAGAGTCCTTTAGTGCAACATTTTCAACCAAACCACATATTCTTATAGTGATGGTCGACAGTAGCAAACACATTATGTGTGTCTGTGTGTGTAACTTCTGCTCATGATTTCCCTGGGAATGCATTTTGTTCTACTAGGGTTCTAAATCTTCTGATTCACCAATTCCTTTCTTTGTTCGCTTGCAGAGATGCTCTTGGTGTGGCAAGCGTTGTAACTGCAATGATTGGCTTATCTATACTCCTTTTGTTAGGAGTCCTTAATTGGGATGACTGCTTAAGTGAAAAATCAGCATGGGATACATTGGCTTGGTTTTCTGTTCTAGTCGGTATGGCTGGCCAGTTGACAAATCTTGGTATTGTAAATTGGATGTCTAGTAGTGTAGCCAAGACGCTTCAGTCTTACTCTTTAAGCTGGCCAGCTGCATTTGGCGTTCTTCAGGCAGCTTACTTCTTCATCCATTACCTCTTTGCAAGTCAAACCGGTCATGTGGGTGCTTTATACTCTGCATTTCTTGCCATGAACTTGGCAGCTGGGGTACCTGGTGTGTTGGCTGCATTGGCTTTAGCTTACAACACAAATCTGTTTGGGGCTTTAACGCATTATAGCAGTGGTCAGGCTGCTGTATACTATGGAGGTATGCATACCCCCTTCCAACATCCCATTCATAAGTTTGGAATTTTCTTTCCGTAAACAATTACATTTCTTTAGTGTTCATTTTCCTTTTCCGTAACAGTTGCTTCATTTTATTATTTTATGGTCTTTAAAGTTAGGGAAAATTTTTGGTACGTCTCTTGAATTTATGTACAAATTTCATTGTCACCTCAGAAAAAGAAATTTAAGAAAGATGTCCCATTAATTTTTCAAAACCCATGACAACCTCACCCTGTCAAGTTCTCCATTCATAACATGGCATGTGCGCCGCTCATGACCTGTTTTCAGGGATATTTTTTACTTTTTTAAAGGCAAATTTTAGGATTATTCAGTAGTGAAAAGACTCAGTTTCATTTTTTGGATAGAAAGTTTGAAGGTGTTAGCGTGAGGTTACAAAATGAAATTGGCGTGTTGTATAAGTTGATGTGACATTGAAATCTTTTGCTTACATTTTGATCGCCTCAAAAAATTTTATTTACCTTCCTCTATTTGTTTGACCGTCGCTCTCTCCCTCTCCTGCTCCCTTTATTATTTTCACAAAAGCGCTCAGAAACCAAGAACATGAAAGAAAAAAAAGGATTGTCTTTATCAGATTCTGTTTCGGGCAACGACTGATAAGATGTTGTTTGTTGTTTCCAACAGCTGGTTATGTTGATCTTCCTGATGTGTTCAAAGTTGGCTTTATAATGGCTCTTGTTAATGCTGTCATCTGGGCAATAGTAGGATCCTTCTGGTGGAAATTTTTGGGCCTCTACTGATTTTCTTCAGTTTCCTTGTAAGTAGATTATTTGGTCTTCCCTGTTATATTATTATTTTCAGCCGTCATTGAGAGGTGAACTATTGTTTTGGCGGAAGCCGATAATAAAATGTGAAACCATAGGTTTACTTAGCCACAGTTTAAATTATGTAGAAGTATTCTCTCTTTAGAATTACTTTTATTGTTCTACTCCAAGCTTGTCTCACTACACATGTATTATACGTTAAGTTTTGTTTCGGATCTAACCATATCGGAAAATAAACTTTTAGGTCACCTTTCATTCATGGTTCATGCTCTTTTCCAGATCATGGGTTACCGATTCTCATATTGATGTTGTTATTCGAGCTCCTCGCTATCTAAACAGGAATTCCGGTGAAATGCTTGCTATGGTTAATGAGATTCCGAGCATCATTCCCGGACTTAAAAGGGGGCTAGCATTGCCACAAAGTTATTTTCATACCTTTCTAAAGGTTTGGAATCCTGAGTTTTTCTCTCCTGCGCATGACCAGAATTCATTACATGGAGCGACTCGAACGATATGAATGACCATTGAAATTGAATTTCCAGATCATTTAACACGTTATACTCATGTACTGGTATAACAATATGTACGAACTATTGATGCAATATCTAATATATGAATGTCGGTGTAACCAGGAGCATGCTGAGGTTCATCGATTACAAGAGCCACTTACGCAGGAGAAAAAATTAGTCAAAATCGTTAGGGGACAAAGAAGGGTCGGGTGAGCGGACAATACAACCTTGTTTAATCCAGCAATGACCCCCTGCAAGTGTGGGTTGACGCGAAGGGATCTTTTGATTGCCAAGTGCAAAACTATTTCCCTCGTTCAAAGAGATTTGCAAAACTAGGTATCGAGAGATTAAAAATGCACCATGTAAGTATTATAAAAACACGCGAAAGAGATTTGCAAAAGACTGCTTGAAAGACGTCATTTACGAATCACTCTTGCATACCTTGGTAGTTATCACGTGGTGTCCTTCCTTCCTATCGAACTCTTTGTGCTCCATTTCTTCATCTCTTTCTACAAATTCCTTGGAGTTTAAAAGTATCTCACCCAAACATACCCTGAAGGTTCTCCTGGATGGAGGATTTATATTAAGGAATATGCTGATGATGGGACCAGAGAGTGAAGGGATTTAAGACGATGAGATTTTGGAGTTCCTTGTTTTGGGAATGATTTGAACGCAAAAAACAGTGTCCAACAAGGCAATCTATCACTAGCAGTTGGCGATGAGATTTAAATTGATGGGGTTTCGAAATTACTAATTTTGCTATAATAGGATTAATACAAATTAACTAAAAAATTGAAATCTATTAGCAAATGACTATTACAGTAAAATCTCTCTATAATGATATTCGATCTAGTCATAAGAAAAATCCAATGGTGAATTACCCCTGGTGGTTTGGGAATTCATTTTCAACCTACTGCGTCTAGTGTTCAAACTTTCCTATTTCCACTCTATTAATGTAGGGTCTTTTCCAACCTTGACAAGGTCGCATAAACGCAAGCCTAAAGGAACACTAAAGTTAAGGCCCGATGAGTATAGAAAGGTGAAACCGAGTACTTCAAGGGGGCCCATGGATTGGTCTCCAAGTGTCTTGTCAACAATCAAGCTGAGCGCTTCTCTATAAAGCGTCTTCCGAGCACCAAAAGACAAGTTGACCATTGATAACTTTAAGGTACAAGGTCCCAAGAATAGAAAGGGCAAGCTTAGTCAGACGTCAACCTTTAACCACGTGGTAGCTAGAATAGAGGCCTATGAAGGGACATAAAGGCTGACAGGTATGACACTTGGGTACAAGTTCCCACTAACTCCAGGCTAGGCAAGGCGCTTGACCGCATTATCCCAAAAAAGGACACATGTGGACCTGCTCCAATGCCCCCTTAATGCCACGTGTCTGCCAAAGAATGAAAGGGGCAACTAGCATGTCTAATCTTTAGATTTGGCATATTAAATGCAAAGGAAGTGTCATGTAAGAAGGATAAGTACTCTTTTAGAATGGGTCGGACGAATTGAGATAAAAATTGTACTATTCTAGCCAAGTGCTATTTGTAACCTTATTCTTAATTTATAAAGCAACTTAGTGGATGTAACCCAGTTTTGAGAGGTGGACAACTTAAATCATGTGTCTATTCACATTTGTTTGCAAAGCCCAAATCCATCAAGGACAAACACTTCATCTATTCAACTTTTGTTAGCCTCACCAGTTACACTCTTGCATAAAGTTTTTAATTTATTTTTTAAGAAGCAAACTAGTGCAATTGTTTCAACGGCTGGTAATCACTATAATTATCAACCCCAAGGGGCTAGTATAGTAAAAAGCAAACAAAGATTTGGAATCCCCAACCTTAGTTCGAATTCTCACGATGCATTCCTTGAGGCACCAATGATATGCTCTAGCACCGTTTAACCTAGAGGCCAAAATTACGTTGACACCTTATATGGTACCATGATTGTATGGGAAGCAAGATTAATTTGTCATCAATTATGCTGAAATACCTTTTGTATTAAAATAATAGTAATTTATTTTGACACAAAAAAATATAATTTATTAATAATTGAATAAAACTATTTGATAATTAACTTAAAAGAAGTTTATCTTTTGGAAAAAATGAAACAACTGAAAAGAAAAAAGGTTCAAATAAAAAAGGATTAAGTACCTAAAATTCCCTAACCTTTTAGTGTTATTCAAATTGGTTTCAACATTTTTAAACATTCTGAACAAGTATCTAACCTATTGAAAATGTCACTTTCATTAAGCCCCAATTAATTTTTGAAACATGGATTTTAGTCAAAACCCAACAACTTGGTATATTATGGTCAATATTAATAGTAGTTGCCTCAATATCTAATTTCAAACATAGATTCTATAATATAGAACCCAATGATCAAATTGGTATTGAATTGAATCAAAAATGGACTCCACTTGAAATTACATCAGAAGGGCAATCTTCTAACAAAGGAGAGGGTTAAGAATTCAGATATGGTTCATGCTTATGTGTTTTCCTCATACGTTGATTCTCGGCTTGTAAAGCTTGTAGTTTTTTTTTTTTTTTTTTTTTTTGTGGGCGGTGGGTGGCCGCATCATGATAGTCCATACCATTTAAACAACCTCCATGACCTTCTTCTCGATGTTGGAGGCTTGAGATGTACGACAAAGTTCATAGTCGGGGCTGACTCAATGCGAGCAAGGCGACTGTCCAAGACCCCAAAAAATTGGGGACACCAAAAATATTAGAGTACTTTTATATGAGTTTATGTTATATTCGTATAAATAGAAAACAAGATGAATAATAATAATCAAAGTGTTTCTTTAGTGCAAGTGGCCTTTACCACAATGGTAAAAAGGTGCTGAGCAATTGCATGACGACGTATGTTTAAACTCCGTCGGTGGCTAATCTAACAAAATCTTATCGTTTGACAAAAAAAAAAAGTGTATGCGATTGTGTGTTCAATTCCTTGGAATGTCTCTCTTTTCTTTATTTTTTAATTATTTAACAGTCACATGAGCATTTTTCTGGGCACTAAATTATTTGCAGTCCATATATAATATTTATATAAAAAAAAACTAACAAATGAACAATCTTCCTTTTTTTTAAGAAAATTAGTAAATGAACAGTGCCACATTTTAAAAAGAATTTAAATTTAAACTTTCTTTCTTCATCTCATTAGTGATTCAACACCAATTTATTTTCATGAATCATCAAATTAACATCCAAACTCAAAACCTTGTCATCTTGATTTTTGTACTCAAATTAGGCTTTGATTTTATAAATTAAAAATTGAAAATCATAGAAGAATTGATTTAGCTGATCAATGAAGACAGAAGATGGAGTATGTTGCTCCTTTTGGATTCGATTACTCAACAAATAGGAATGAGTAAGATGACCATTGCAAATCCACTCACGCATCTGACATGGCTCAAACTCATGTGCACAACACCTGCACAACTTAAGACACATAACATAAGAACAAATAAACACATAAATTCAACATTAAAACAAAGGGTCATATGCACAAATGCTTGTATCTTTTGTACAAATCTTGGTTTTGAGTGTTAGAAGGTATTCATCTATCAATCTATAGCTCTCCAATTTATTTTATTTTCTTTTAATCTTGGCATTGTTTATGTGACCGCCGTATGCCACTGAAGCTCAAGGGAAAATTTTATAGGACGGCAATAAGGCCGGCGATGCTGTATGGCACAGAATGTTGGGCGGTGAAACATCAACACGTACACAAAATGGGTGTAGCGGAGATGAGGATGCTTCGTTGGATGTGTGGGCACACGAGAAAGGATAAGATTAGGAATGAGGATATCCGGGGTAAAGTAGGAGTAGCCGAAATTGAAGGAAAGATGAGAGAAAATCGGTTACGGTGGTTTGGACATGTGCAAAGAAGGCCTACTGACGCTCCGATTAGAAGATGCGACTATGGGACAGAGGTTCAGGGCCGAAGGGGTAGAGGAAGACCTAGGAAAACTTTGGAAGAGACTCTAAGAAAAGACTTAGAGTACTTGGATCTAACGAAGGACATGACTCAGGATCGAGCACAATGGCGTTCTAAGATTCATATAGCCGATCCCACTCAGTGACTTGGATTTTCCAAGTCTCCAACCGAGAAGTTTTCCTCACTCGGGAAATTAAGGGAACACTACCCCAACCTACATGCTCCACTCAGAAAGCTTCAACATACAAGCTTCAACAAAAGAAAATTCAAAGAACTTAGCGAAGAAGGCTTTGGTGTATTTAACACAATACGTTGAAATGAAGGAAAGCTTATTTATTGATATCCCCGATAAGCTACAAATATGTACATATACATGAGTCAAAATAAACACACAAGAGGGAGCCTTCACAAAGGTTGCTTAGGAGAAGTCTCAGCAGTCGGTAGAGCCCCAGAAAGAGAAGGCACCGGAGGGGGATCATTTGGAGCCTCAGTACTGGACAGAACCCTAGAAGGGGGAGGCATCAGAGGTTGATCATTCAGAGCTTCATTACGCGGTACAGCCCCAGAAGACGAAGGCAATAAATGCCTTTGGAACAAACCCACAAATCTCTGATGATCAAGTAAAACCTGACCATCAGTTTCCTTCATCTGGTCAAGCTTCCTCTTCATGTTTGTAGCATAGTCATGTGCGAGCCGGTGCAACTGTTTATTCTCATGCTTGAGCCCTCTAATATCCTGTTTGAGACTCATCACTTCAGCCGCCAATGATTCAACTTGGCGGGTTCGAGCAAACAGGCGTTGGGCCATATTAGACACAGAACCTGCACACTGAACACTGAGAGCCAGCGAATCCTTAACAGCTAACTCATCAGACCGTTTGGAAAGTAGTCTGTTATCTTTGGGAGTGAGAAGGTTCCTGGCCACCACCGCAGCGGTCATATCATTCTTCATCACGGAATCCCCAACGGTAAGATGACCAGTAGGGGAGACGAAGGATGGGCGTCATATGTTGTCTGGAGAAGGCGGGGCTGCCTCTTCAACAAGGTTCAAGTCAAAACGACGATCGGAGGGGCCAGACATTTTCAAAGGTGTTGAAGAGAGAAGAGGTCGGACAAATCAAGATCTTAGAAGTGCAAGAATGAAGCTTCTCCTGGTGGAGATTCAAGTGTGCTTTGGAACTTAATGCCAGCCCCTATAAAAATCTGCACTCGACGGAGCTTGAGAAATCGAAGAGGCGCCTGCTCAGAAATCGAAGAGGCGTTTGCTTTCTCAAAAGCTGGGCTGCTTAGAGATCACGAGGGTTGATCTCACAAATCGAAGAGGCGTTTGCTTTCTCAAAAGTTGGGCTGCTCAAAGACCACGAAGGCCGATCTCAGAAATCGAAGAGGCGCTCGCTTTCTCAAAAGCTGGGCTCCCCCGAGACCACGAGGGCCGATCTTAGAAATCGAAGAGGCACCTACTTTTCCAGCCTTGTCAGAACCTGTCACACGCACACTCAGCTTTGCGGAAATTATGGGCATTCTGTCGAAGACTTCTGGGGAAGTAGAAAACACATGAATCTTACTGTTCAATCACCCACTTCCCACACGCAACAATAGCTCATGGGTACCACAAATAACTTTGCCAAAGTTCTCTGCCAAAGTTGAGCACGTGAAGCTTGCAGCTCCCACTACATCGCTCTGACCAAGAAAGGTAAAAGAATAGCAAAGAAACAGCACTAACAAAGTTTAGACCCATAAATTTTGAAGGTCTAGCTACCATATTATTACCCACAAGGGTAAAGGAACAGTACCACTGCTGGATAATTGGAAAGTCCCTGTGTGTCAACCTCTGTGCTTCGTGGCAAGGTAGACTAGCAAACATGCCCAACTTTTACTCACATTCGAGAAAACACTCCCAATAAGATTGCTTGTTCCAAAATCGAAGAGGCACCGTCCTCCGAATCTCGAGAGCCAGACTCCCAACATGACTACTTTCTTAAAAATCGAAGAGAGGGTAAAGGAACAGTACCATTGCTGGATAATTGGAAAGTCCCTGGGTGTCAACCTCTGTGCTTCGTGGCAAGGTAGACTAGCAAACATGCCCAACCTTTACTCACATTCGAGAAAACACTCCCAACAAGATTGCTTGCTCCAAAATCGAAGAGGCACCGCCCTCCGAATCTCGAGAGCCAGACTCCCAACATGATTACTTTCTCAAAAATCGAAGAGACACTGCTCCCCGAATCTTCGAGAGCCAGACCCCCAGCATGATTGTTTTCTCAAAAATCGATGAGGCATCGTTCTCCGAATCAATCGAAGAGGCGCTCGCTTTCTCAAAAGCTGGGCTGCTCAGAGACCACGAGGGCCGATCTCAGAAATCGAAGAGGCACCTACTATTCTAGCCTTGTCAGCACCTGTCACACGCACACTCAGCTTTGCAGAAATTATGGGCATTCTGTCAAAGACTTCTGGTGAAGTAGAAAGCACATGAATCTTACTGTTCAATCACCCACTTCCCACACGCAACAATAGCTCATGGGTACCACAGATAACTTTGCCAAAGTTCTCTGCCAAAGTTGAGCACGTGAAGCTTGCAGCTCCCACTACATCGCTCTGACCAAGAAATGTAAAAGAATAGCAAAGAAACAGCACTAACAAAGTTTAGACACATAAATTTTGAAGGTCTAGCTACCATATTATTACCCACAAGGGTAAAGGAACAGTACCACTGCTGGATAATTGGAAAGTTCCTGTGTGTCAACCTCTGTGCTTCGTGGCAAGGTAGACTAGCAAACATGCCCAACCTTTACTCACATTCGAGAAAACACTCCCAACAAGATTGCTTGCTCCAAAATCGAAGAGGCACCGTCCTCCGAATCTCGAGAGCCAGACTCCCAACATGACTACTTTCTCAAAAGCGAAGAGAGGGTAAAGGAACAGTACCATTGCTAAATAATTGGAAAGTCCCTGTGTGTCAACCTTTGTGCTTCGGGGCAAGGTAGACTAGCAAACATGCCCAACCTTTACTCACATTCGAGACAACACTCCCAACAAGATTGCTTGCTCCAAAATCGAAGAGGCACCGCCCTCCGAATCTCGAGAGCCAGACTCCCAACATGATTACTTCCTCAAAAATCGAAGAGACATTGCTCTCCGAATCTCGAGAGCCAGACCCCCAGCATGATTGCTTTCTCAAAAATTGATGAGGCATCGTTCTCCGAATCAATCGAAGAGGCGCTCGCTTTCTCAAAAGCTGGGCTGCTCAGAGACCACGAGGGCCGATCTCAGAAATCGAAGAGGCACCTACTATTCTAGCCTTGTCAGCACCTGTCACACGCACACTCAGCTTTGCAGAAATTATGGGCATTCTGTCAAAGACTTCTGGTGAAGTAGAAAGCACATGAATCTTACTGTTCAATCACCCACTTCCCACACGCAACAATAGCTCATGGGTACCACAGATAACTTTGCCAAAGTTCTCTGCCAAAGTTGAGCACGTGAAGCTTGCAGCTCCCACTACATCGCTCTGACCAAGAAAGGTAAAAGAATAGCAAAGAAACAGCACTAACAAAGTTTAGACACATAAATTTTGAAGGTCTAGCTACCATATTATTACCCACAAGGGTAAAGGAACAGTACCACTGCTGGATAATTGGAAAGTTCCTGTGTGTCAACCTCTGTGCTTCGTGGCAAGGTAGACTAGCAAACATGCCCAACCTTTACTCACATTCGAGAAAACACTCCCAACAAGATTGCTTGCTCCAAAATCGAAGAGGCACCGTCCTCCGAATCTCGAGAGCCAGACTCCCAACATGACTACTTTCTCAAAAGCGAAGAGAGGGTAAAGGAACAGTACCATTGCTAGATAATTGGAAAGTCCCTGTGTGTCAACCTTTGTGCTTCGGGGCAAGGTAGACTAGCAAACATGCCCAACCTTTACTCACATTCGAGACAACACTCCCAACAAGATTGCTTGCTCCAAAATCGAAGAGGCACCGCCCTCCGAATCTCGAGAGCCAGACTCCCAACATGATTACTTCCTAAAAAATCGAAGAGACATTGCTTTCCGAATCTCGAGAGCCAGACCCCCAGCATGATTGTTTTCTCAAAAATCGAAGAGGCATCGTTCTCCGAATCTCGAGAGCCAGATACCACAGACCACTTTTTCAAAGTGCTCTGACAGAGTTAAAACATGTGAAACTGGCAGCTCCCACTACCGTGCTATGACCAAGCAGGGTAAATGAATAGCATTACTACTTGTTGTTAGGGAGACTCCTATATATGTCGACCTCCATCCCCAACGGACAGGCAGACCTGCAAAAATGCTCAACCCTTCATCATATCTGAGAGGGCACTCCCAACGAAGCCTTTCGAAATATTCAGCTTTCTTTCCCCCCGATAATACCTCTGCATACAAGCTATACTAGAGCAAGAATATCTCATATCATTAGGGTTAAAAGCAAGAGTATCCCATATCATGCTTTTTCCCTGTCTTTTCTTTTGGCCTTGTTTTTACCTGCAAGACAAGGAGAAAGAGAGCAATCAGTCAGCACTTGGAATCAAGCTTCTAGCCAGGAACTGACTGCCTGGAACCCCTTACCTGATTACTTACCTGGCATTGCTCTCGAGTACTCATCTTCAACATCTTATGTTTCCAGGGAAGATTCCGCATCTGCTTGAGGAACAGATAGGGCAAGTGCGAAGGATACAAGGAAGCATGTGGAGACAAGCGTAACAGCACACGTGCCGATACATCCATTACTCTGTCAAAAGCAAAAGTATCCCATATCAGCAGGGTGGAACGTACTCTAGATTTGATGGACTTGTTTTGACCCTCAAATTCTTCAGTCGGCCTTATACTCTGGAGGAAATCAGAAAACCCTCCAGCTCAGTTCAAGAATAAGTCTGTGGAAAGTTACTTCTTCAAAAGCAAAAGTATCTCATATCATCTCTTCTCATTTTTCTTCTCTTTATCCTTCATGCTGCTGCAAGATGGGGAGAAGGTGAACAATCAGTCGGAGCTCTGATTGCTTACCTTGTCTGTCACCTCTTTCAGCAGACCCCCTAGCTCGGCGACTTGGGGGACTCCTACTACATGGTTTGTATCGCGCTTGACCAAGCCTGAAACTACAAGTAAGCTTCAAGTGAAATTGATACATTACCTTGTGCATCTCCACCAGTTAAAGATACCACCCCTGGATGGAGGAAGAGTACTTCCAGAGAAGATGCCACATCTACCTATGTGACAGATAAGGCAAGTCAAGACGACACCACGCTCCGATACTTAGAAGTTTCGTGATTACGAGATCATTCTCCCACAATATTTCCTAATGTCATTTGTACTAAATCATTCACTTGTACTCACTAAAGGAGAGCTTGAATCTATGTACTTGTGTAAACCCTTCACAATTAATGAGAACTCTTCTATTCCGTGGACGTAGCCAATCTGGGTGAACCACGTACATCTTGTGTTCGTTTTCCTATCTCTATCCATTTATATACTTATCCACACTAATGACCGGAGCAATCTAGTGAAGATCACAAAAAGCGACCGTTTTCGCTACCTAGGATCTATCTTGCAAGAGAACGGAGAATTAGATGGAGATCTCAACCATAGAATACGAGCTGGATGGATGAAGTGTAAGAGTGCATCGGGCGTGTTGTGTGACCGTCGTAGGCCACTGAAGCTCAAGGGAAAATTTTATAGGACGGCAATAAGGCCAGCGATGTTGTATGGCACAGAATGTTGGGCGGTGAAGCATCAACACGTACACAAAATGGGTGTAGCGGAGATGAGGATGCTTTGTGGGATGTGTGGGCACACAAGAAAGGATAAGATTGGGAATGAGGATATCCGAGGTAAAGTAGGAGTAGCCGAAATTGTAGGAAAGATGAGAGAAAATCGGCTCCGGTGATTTGGACATGTGCAAAGAAGGCCGACTGACGCTCCGGTTCGAAGATGTGACTACGGGACAGAGGTTCAGGGTCGAAGGGGTAGAGGAAGACCTAGGAAAACTTTGGAAGAGACTCTAAGAAAAGACTTAGAGTACTTGGATCTAACGGAGGACATGACACAAAACCGAGCGCAATGGCGTTCTAGGATTCATATAGCCGACCCCACTTAGTGGGAAAAGGCTTTGTTGTTGTTGTTGTTGGCATTGTTTATGTATTCAGTCGTGCTCTCTAGATTGCATAGGTTTCCTTCCTCCCTTCGATTGTAATCCTTTTTTAGTCCACATATATTATTTTCTAATCCTGATATTGTACCATTGTTAATAAAATTAATTAATTGTAAAAAGAATGTTTATTAATCAATCTACAAAAGGCACCATAAATTTTGCCCTGGGCATTTGAAAACTCAGAAATGGCCTTGGTGGAGTTGGTGGCTTTGTCTAGCATGTGGGGGTGGTGGTGCCAATTGGTGGAGGCTATGTTTCCATGACTTCTATTTTTTTTTTTTTTTGAATAAACGATATTATCTACCCTAAGATCAACTTCAATGGTGGGCTAAAAGCCAAATTACCCCCCAAAATTTCCCCCCAAAATCCAAGAGGAAAATTTGGGCTAAATGCTAAATGCTAATCTAAGGCCAGATTCCCCCAAAATTTAGCCTAGAAATCGGAGTGGGCTCCACCGAATTGAGTGAAAAGGGGCGTTTGTCCGCCAAACGCATCCCACCCACTCGCCCAACTCGCGTGATGCCTCAGACAGCGAGGGCCCCGCCCACGTGGGCCTATCGGCCACGTTCCACAGCGCCTCCAACGGCTACTTCCATCCAACGGTCACGATCTACAGGCTGTTGGTTAATCCAAAGGCCTAGATTAATTTTTTTTTGTTTTTATATTTACATATTATTGAATCCAACGACTAAGATCGAATATAATCAAATCTAACAGTAAAAAAAAAAAGAGCTAATGGCCCAAATTTAAATCCAACGGCTAAAATAATTAAAAAAAATTATTTAACTCAAAATTCACCCAGGGTTAAAAGATTGGTGAAAGTTGAAGGCTTGCTTTGTGGGAAATTTAGTGATTTTTCAATATTTATCGGAATTTAATTTGTTTTAGATTAAAATGTTCATAAAATTAATTTACGATAGTCTACATATTTAATTTTTTTAAAAATTTAATTTAACAAAAAAATAGCCTAAGTTCATTCTTTAATAATCCCAGGCTAAAATTTTAGGCCAGAATGGTTGGAGTAGAAAAGCTGTTTTTGGGCTAAAAGCTAAATTTTTCGAGCTAAAATATTTGGCTTTTAGCCCAACCATTGGAGATGGTCTAAGGGGAGGGGGTGGGCTTAGCCTCACAATGGGTTACCAATAATATGGTTCAAATTCGCCTTTGGCGATAATTGAACCTAAGACCTCTCACTTACAAGTGAAGAAGAATACCACTGGACTGTAAAGTGGCTACTTCTATTGATTTTGGAGATAAAGTAACCCCTAGTTAATATAACAGATTTTTAACTGGAGCTTAACGTATATGACATTTTTTATAGATTAGGTACTTGTTTAAAATGATCAGAAAGGTTGAGACAAATTTGAAATTACACTAAATTTGGGCCGGCCCGTTGAGTGACATGACCCAAGCCTGCGGAAGCCATGTCAAAGCAGGGGTATTTTAGTCATTTGAAGACGGAGCATGAAAAGCCCTAGACCCACATGCTAAAACCCTAAGTCATTCACTCATTCGTTGTATTGGAAGCCGAAGCCACTCTTCCGCCAAAACCAACACTCTGTCTGAAAGCTCCTCCTCCTCCCTAAATCACCCAAAAAATCATGCGACCTCCCAGAGGCGGCGGAGGGTTCAGAGGCTCCCGCGGTCGCAGTGGTGGCGGTCGCGGGTTTAACAGTGGCGGTCGCGGTTTCTTCCGCGATGAGGGCCCTCCTTCCGAAGTCGTAGGTCTGTTCATTTTTCTTCCAAAACTTATTTATTTCAGCTTCTGTGTTTCCGTTGAATGGAAACTTATTGATTTTTGTTAAATTTTTTGGGTAGTTCTTCCATTTTAGTGGGGGATTTTGGTTTCCGTGGAGGTTTCAAATCTTTGGTAAGTTTGTCATGAAACTATATGTTCAACTTCTATGGAATTTCTAAGTTAAACAGAAATCTTGGTTGGTGAAATATGTCTCACCCTCTGCAGAAGAAAAAACAAAACACCCAATTTGCTGTTTTACGTATTATAATGCGATGAATTTTGTTTGATTTTATTTATGTATTTTGAATTCCTCAACCAACATGTTATGTTTTCTGATTTATATTTGCGTTGTTCGGTTGTTATTTGGAAAGCATGTAGATTTCGAATACTGTTACTTTTGCTCATTAGATGGTTTATTGATTTTTGTAATGTTGCCTTTTTTGGTGTGCAGAGGTTTCAACATTTGTTCATGCATGTGAGGGTGAGGCAGTCACGAAGCTCACGAATTCGAAGATACCCCATTTTAATGCCCCAATCTATCTGCAAAACAAGACTCAGATAGGGAAAGTTGATGAAATATTTGGTCCGATCAACGAATCTGTGAGTCCTCGTGTGCGATGTTTTTGATGCCAACTCATTGCAGCTTGGTTTTTAGGTTTGGATGTTTAATATGGTTTCTTTTGATGCAATTGCAGTATTTTTCGGTTAAAGTTATGGAAGGCATTGTGGCGACTTCGTATTCCCAGGGGGATAAGTTCTATATTGACCCAATGAAGCTTCTTCCTCTTGAAAGATTTCTTCCACAGCCAAAGTATGAGTTCTCTTTCACATTATTTAGGTTGAATTTCTTGTTTGAGTTGAGATAATGACAAGGTTCCGTACTTTAATTAGACAACACGTGGTTTCTAATGAACAACTGCAAAGAGTAATATCATTCCGTGTTACTTTGTGCCCCCTTTTTTCTTGGAAGGGGTTTATTGTTAAGATGACAGTGCTGTAAGTTATTTTTAAGTGTGGCAGCATAAATTCGTGTTGTTACTAGGATGACAAATTCAGTCTTCTACACTGTCAACTTGAGGTCAAGCTTTGTTTCCAAGCTAGGACAAGCGAAATGCTAATTAGTCTACCTTAGTTTTGGTCACATTGCTAGACCAAATTCTACTTATTATAGATAATAGATATCCCATTGGTTCCTTGGGGAGTTTCTCGATGAACTCTTTATTCTTTTTGTTATGTACAAATGTTATGTTTGATAAAAACAGGAGTTGGCTGATGGAATGTTTTTTATTTCAAAATACGCATGACTTTCAAGATTTTTGTATGATCCTTCAAAAGGCTTATTGTGAACTCTGTTATTTTTATTTGACATACAACGTCAGAAAATTCTCTTCGAAATGGTCTTGTCGATGGACTTAACTATGCCATTCAGTGAACACATGAGCTAATTTTATGGGTGATCTTGTCTCTGATATATTTTGGTAAAGACTTTTAGTCATATTCATCAGGTCCTGTCCTTGTACCGTGTTGAGTGACAATTCCTTGTCCCTAAAAATTTGGACAGTTTCCTTCAGTTTACTTTAGTAGATGCTTCTTGAAGAGTTCATGCTTGGCAGGGTATGATGCTCTCATGGAAGAAAAATCACGAATTATATGTTTAATCTCGTTGATGTCCAATTGTCCATAAAGAGGAGCTTTCGTCTCAGATGTACAATAAATAAATATTCATTTTTTTTAAAATAATCCTTGTGATATTTAGATGCCCTCTGTGAGTTTGCTTCATTGTTGATGTATTTAGATTTTTTTCTCCCCCTAAAAGTTAAATTATGGTTCTTTCAATGAACATGGTTTTTTGTGGTAATCTGTTTTTAGTAGTGTTAGAAAGGTCTTCCATTGTTCATCTGAAGTAATTGTCATATTATTCTCATTATGAATTCTTGCAAGTGACACATGTATGGGTGGTTTTGCTGCAGGGGACAGAAGCCAGCATTTTCTCGAGGCGGAGGCCGTGGAAGGGGTACTCCGAGGGGAAGAGGTTTTTCAAGGGGAAGGGGTCCTCCAAGGGGAAGGGGTCCTCCGAGGGGTGGTAACCGTGGTGGCTTCAGGGGCAGAGGGAGATTTTAGAATAACATTTTGTAATATTTCTAGTGCCCTACCCGCTTTGCGTCGTGGTTTCAGCATGCGTAGGGCTCGCAAGAATCACAATTTCATGCTGATTATGGTGGTTGGCATGCGGTTGATGGACTATTTATTTTCCTTTTGTATTGTAGTTTTATGATCCAAGGCTCCTAGCTGCAAGCTGAACTTGAGTCGAGTTAAACATAGATGATTTGTTTTTCGTGACAACAGTGAGTTGTTGGTATTGCGAGCTATCAATAATTTATTTGTTGGATTCATTAAGCAAGTGGACTATTAGACCGTTTATGTTAGTTTATTTATTTGTTGTTTGGGCTTGACCCAAAGATACTACACTTATTCTCGGAGTACGTGATGCTACGAATGCGTAGGTGAAATTTTTTCTATTTTTAATTTTTAATTTTGATACAATTGTTTTAACTTCACCTTATTACATATGTATTTCAATGATATGTTACTGTATATCTATTTTTGACTTTATGTTTTTGTAAGTTTTGTACATAAGGAGAAGGAAAGTATGAGTTTGGAGGCATGAAAGAGAAATCATTGTATTCTGATCATGATAGGATTAAAAGCACATCACAAAGTAGCATACAAATGTCCTATTGATTTTCCTTATTAACACTAAGATTTGTCAATTGTAGCATATGAAAATAAGGGTCTTTTCCGCAGAAGATTGTTTTATCTAACTACTTAAAATGTCACAAAAATTGGTTGCTGTCCCTACTGACCAGCCATCGAAAAATAATTATTAGACTGACTTACATTAATCTAAAGTCTACAAAATTTTATAAGCAAACACTAGACACACATAGCTACACTTCTACAAATTTTTGGGATTTTTGGATTAGATTTGATATTTAAATTAAATCAAACAAAAACAGGACAGAAACATATTTTAAGTAGTTCACATATTAAGAAAAACGAGTTAGGGGAATTGCTATCCACCACCAAATAATCATGCAAACATGTTATGTTTCATTCAAATTCCTTTTACTTCCGGATGAAGATGCTCAAGTTGGCTCAATATTAGAACACAACCTATTACTCTTTCTTACATAGTATGTTAAGAGAACGGCGTTTTCAACTTAACTTAGTCCCTAACATGCAATCTAGAATGGCGTGTTCATAGATTTAACAAGTAGGAATCATTAAAAACGAAAAGAGTTTGAGTCATCACAAGGCATCGTAAGTACTGGCGTTGTCTTACTTATCCTAGAAATTGGTTCACATGTTAATCGCAATTAACAAGTACTACTCTAGAACATATGTAGGTCCTCATTCAACAAGGGCAGGCACACACATATTCATAGTGTTAGAATCCTAGATATGCTTACTACGTATGCATCCATAGAAAACAAATAAAGAATTCATCAATGAGACAAGTAGTGAACCAATTTTCATCCATTCATAAAAGTAATTCAAACGAAATGTCATAACAAACTTGCAATCATATTCGGGGCTTCAAAACAGCCCCTAACTACTAAAAAATTAGTTACACACAATCCTTAAATAAAAACAAAAGATAGATATGAGTTTGAGAAGATAGAACCGAAAGAAATCGGCTAAGGCCTCCTCCTCTCTTCCTTCCTTCCCCAATGCTGCTTTTAAACCAATTCTTGCTGCATCATTTTCTTCTCCTTAACTCACCCACTAATAGCCATTTAGTGATGACAATAAGTGAGAGGAAATGTGGTAAAACAATTGTAACACTTTAGGTAGCCTTTATGCCAATTACTCCCTCTTAATCCTCATTTTTAATTCCATTTCCTGTTATTTGAATAGGTGTCAGCTGATTTGTTCTTGGCTGCATCAGTTTTGGCTGCTAGTTTTATTGGATTTATTGCCTTCAATGCAGTTACAAACTGCTCAGCGTCTTGGAAACCTTTCAGTGTTAAAATGACCATAACTTCTTCTAGAAAAATGATATTAACAATCCGCGAAATGTTCCAGAAAATAGACATCCGTAGCTTTCCAAGAATATAAGGCTCATTCTCTAATTCATTCTGAGCTGTTCGAAACTTGCTTCCAAAGTCAGCTGATCTGCACATGCAGTTTTGACGAATTTGTTACTTAAAATTCCACTTGTGCTATTTTTCTTTTCTTTGCTTGACAAATCCCACAAAACACAAAAACAATGTAAATAGCTCAAAAATATAAGGAACTAACTAAGAAAAGAGAAGTGAATTTGATGTAAATATATATAAATATGAGCTTATCAGATCACGACAGAATGTCATTTTCTTTTATGCAATCGTTCTAACTTGATATCTTTTTTACACATATTTTTCTATTATCTTTTCATTATTTTTAAATAGCAGTTTTTAAAGGAGTGAATTGATAAAAATGTCGCGAGATTGCTGATCTTCGTGTTTCGTCTTTTTGTAACGCGTACAAGTTACTATTTTTCTGTATTATCGAAGTATTCGACGATACGAACGTGTAGGCGCAAACGAAATTGAATTTGGAGCTACGATAAAGATTTTACAAAACTACGAAACTTGAGGGTGTTTTATTATTTTAATATTTTATGGTGGGATAATTTAGTTATTTTATTAATTTTTTGAACTGTGGGGCCCACACTCACACTAAACTCTCAACTCCTTCCTCGCCACGTGTCATTTTTTCCCTGCACATTAGGAAACACTCCCTCTCTCTTCTCCCTCAGTCTCTTGTCCTTCTCTCTCTCTCTGATAACTCTCTCTACCTCCTATCTCTTTTCGTGAGATTTGCCGGACCACCATCACCCACCATCCTCTTCGACGAGCATAACGACCATGAACCCGAATCCCACATCGTCTTGTAGCCGTGAAACTGCATACTTAGACCTCGAGCTGTAAAGACGAACTCGGACTGCGACCTTCAGGGTTCCCTGCGAGAAACTTGAGAATTTCAGTGTGGGTAAGTTTGAAATCTACTCTAGATCTTCATGGATCATGTTTAGGAGTACGATTAAAATGTTTTTTTACACTTTTTGGTGGCTTTTGGTGCAGAGACAAGGGGAAAACCCTCCCCAATTTTCCGGTGAGAATCCGGTGGCTTTGAGCCATTTTCCGATCAACTCCGGCCACCTCTCCGTCCATCATTGGTATATTTCTAACCCTTACCTCTTGAGCTACATATTGGCTTTTGAATTTCTGATTTTGGTTGAGAAATGAACTAGATTTGGCATTTGGAAATTTTCCGGCCAAACTTGAGGAGAGAATATTCTGTTAAAGTTAAGTGTTGACAGTTAGTTGACTTTTTCATAATTTTCTTATAAACCCTCCTAGGCTAATTTCGACGTCCTGAGTCCGTTTTTGACATCCATTTAGTGAAATTCTAAAGTTTTAATGTAGTTGACTGCCGTGGCATCTCGGTTGACTTTTTAAGGTTGATCGTTGACTTTTTGTAAAATTTGCCGGGGACATTCCTTAGCGTATTTCGACGCTCTGATTCCAAATCTACTATCCGTTTCTCCAAATTCAAACATTTTAATTAAGTTTTAGTAATGGGTCTCAATATTATGCCTAAGTGCGATTACTATCAGAGACTCTGGCTATCCTAGTTCGAACGGCTATGACTTCCTAAGTATCTATGAGTGAGTCTTATCTTTTATATAGTATATATATAATTGTTAGTTTCTATTTATACATTTCATGAAGAGTTTTTGATAGGAGCATATTTATGCGACTTAATTGGCTTGTTCTCGTGCATTTACGTTGTGTTTCTTTAGTTATTTTAGTGTTTAAAGTCACTTTTGTGTGTTTTCAGATTCCAAAGCCGAAGTGTGCAAAATGATGTAATTTGGAGCCTTTTGGAGCAAAAGGAATGGATGAATTGAAGACTTGAAGAAATTAGGATTCCTAATCAACCAAGGATTCCTAATCAACGAAGGATTCCTAATCGACGAAGGATTCCTAATTGAAGATGGATTCCTAATCACATGAGGATTCCTAGAAGAACAAGGATTCCTACTCCAAGAAGGATTCCTACTTGAAATAGGAAAGTTAAGCCAAGGTTTCCTACTTTGGTTTGACCTTTCCTAAATGTTCCTAAGTTTTATCAACTTTGAACGCATCCTAAGCATTCTAGGACATCAAATACACATCCCTTGCACATTATGAACCCTTGCCGCACCCCCTTGACATTTCCTCTTCCTTGCCGTGCAAGGGAGAGGGTTGTTTCCTGATTTTATGCATTAAAACACATTCCTAATGTGTTTTAGGACCTTGCCGCATATTCCCTTGCCTTTCCTTTAATTTTCTGATTTTGTTTCCTATTTCTAGAAGCCTTAGACTTAATTTCTGATTACATAAATAACCTAGGGTTTTAATTCCTGAAATCCTTTAAATAAACTCCTCTTTTGCAGCCACAAAACATCCATACACTGCCCATCCACGCCAGAAACCAGTCTCCACCTTCAGCCGCACCATTCTACCACCATTCACCCAAATCTCTGCCACAAATCACCCCTAGCCGCATCACCCATCAACCCTAAACACTTCCATACGTCCCCCATCCATTCTACACCAGTTAATAACCCAAAAACCTGCCCAAGGTCCCTGTGCCGCAGCAAAGGAGAGGAAGAAGAAGTACTTGAAGATTCTAGCTGTTCAACATCGAATCGTTGGAATATTTAGGTGTTCTCTTTCTTATATTTACAATGTATAAATCTGTTTTCCTTTGTTTTGTGAACATGAGGAACTAAGCCTTTTTGGCTAGGGGGTTATTCGATACCATGATTATGCTTGCAAGATGAATTGATTACGTCTAATTGTTATTTCATGAATTGTGAATGCAATTTGCTTAACCGTTTGATTGATGACTTATTTTTGTGTGTTAATTAAGGTGGCCAACTTAGTTTTCATGCAGGAATTTAAAGCTAAAACATAAGGAAGTTTCACCTAATAGTTACAACCTTATGTTTGCAAGTAGTGTAGGTCGCTTATAAACGATCGTGTTAAGTGAATTCTTGGCAAACGTTTCATGCTTTTCATAGTAACAATTGCCTCGTCAATGCTTATAGTTTTCATGAAGCTTAATGATCTTTGATTGTACCTTTATTGTGCTTTTCACGTAAGGGACTTTTAGAGAATGTTTTGAGTTGTTGCATGTGCATTCCCATCCAATTCACTAACTTTAGGAAAACTTGAAGGTTAAAAAAGTGCTATCACAGTTAACCTAGGGCGTTGAGATTCATAGTTTATTGAAAGAAGCAATTGGAAATCAAAGTTGAATGCAAGTGTATCATGTGTGGAGAAGAACCCTCTAGTTAGTCTATCACCCATCAATTTACTTAATTCTGTCTAAAAATCTGTTTACATTGTTCTTGCTTTGTTTTATTTATTTTCGTCCAAAATCAACCCCATCTTATTTCTTTGAGTCATATTAATTAGAACTTGTCTTAGAATATGTTTTTAGGTGTTTTAGGTCATTAGAAAACCAAAATTTGTCCAAGTTGTGTTAGAGTCCCAAAACTGCCCAGAAAGTGGTTTTTAGGCAGTTTTGAGTGTTTGTTTGCTGTTTAGAGTCTTTTGGTTTGTTTTAGTGTTTTAGAGTTTAGTTTTGCATTCTTTGAGTCTAGTTTAGTATTTTAAACTTTGTTTTACAGATTTGAGTCAGTTTAGAGTGTTTTAGCAATCCCTCCTAATCCCCGGTTTAAGAACGATCCCTACTTATCCATACTACAATTGTCAACAAGATGGTTAATTTGTGTGTTTAGTTATTTTACGCATCAGTTTTCTACAATACACCTAGATTAGCGTGATGTTTATAAGATTTAGCACATTGACATAAATTATGGAGTTATGCCATGTCCTACGGGATGCATAGATATGCGTATTAGTATGGATGCTTTAATGGTATTTACGGTTATGAATAGTATTTCATTGACTAGGGTTATTGAATTATTGAATTATCGATTTATCATTGCATGATTATATTTGCGTTATCTACTCATCATTTGCTGCACCAGTGTTATTACTCACTCGGGTCAGGGCCAAACTTTTACTTGTATGTGCACATCGCATTGTACGCTCACTTTGGATCCATTGTAGGTGCCATTCTTATCCTAGATTGCTATAGGCATTAGGACTCGTATATGCTATGCAACGCCAGTCTTCACATGACTGTAGTACTAAAGCGTATATCATTGTTACACCCAATCCTGTTCATGTCAAAATATCTCTGCATGAACTCGTGTGTCATCATCTGTCAATGAGCACTCGATATGATATGTTTATTTATGTGAGAATATGTGAT
This sequence comes from Malus sylvestris, assembly GCF_916048215.2. Classification (NCBI taxonomy): domain Eukaryota; kingdom Viridiplantae; phylum Streptophyta; class Magnoliopsida; order Rosales; family Rosaceae; genus Malus; species Malus sylvestris. The sequence goes on along the minus strand of NC_062264.1, from coordinate 8,133,668 downwards.
TACGGATGTCATGTATTTATTTTATGAAAGTTTGTGAAGTATTGCATTCTTGAGATAATGTTGGCTCTGGTAAGTATTTTCTTACTATACTTAGTATGTATATTTTGGAAACTATACTTGTTTTACAGTGAGGGGTTATTATGTTTTCGAAAAGGTTTTACAAAACTTTATTTTCAGGCTCACTCACCCTTATTTTTCAACCCTCTAGGTTTTAGTGCTGAGCTTCGTGTTGGCGAGGATTCTTGGCAAATCTTGGTATAGGCGGTTACATTGGATGGTATAATTCTAATCCTACTTTACTGTACTTTACGTATGCTCTGATATCACGTGTGAAATGGGTTTATTCCCGCTCACAAGCGCACTCTAATATTTAGGCACTTTTAGGTTTAAATTTATTCACATTTTTCATATCATTACATTTTATGGCTTCGTCATCCTCCTGGTGTCGGCCAACATAGTTCGATTCGGAGTTCATGTGGACATTCTGGGTTGGGATTTGTCATATAAAGCTGGATTTCTAAGGATTTTAATAAACTATATTAAATTCCTGATTGAATACATGTTGAATTTTAGATAATTGCTTAAAATTCTGATTGAATACCCCTAAATTCATTAAAAAAAATTAAAATCCCTCAAATTCTCAATTCAATACACCCTCCTTAGAGTGCAAGATAAGAATTTCACCTTTAATGAATTATTATACAATCACTCAAAATCATTTACCTAAATTGAATGATTTTCAATTTATTTATATTGGCTTGGCACAAGGGCCTTCTACTACAATGTTGAACATGAGTATTATTCTTGCACCATATAATGTGAGTTCGAATCTCTCTAACATGTTATCGTCTGGCAATACGAGAAAATATAAACCTTTCGAACAATTGCAGTCTGTATTGGTCAACAAACATACGTATAGCCGGGGACAATTTAAATTAAAATTTGTCAACCGGCCCTCTCTCTGACTCTGGTCCGGTCGCCTCTGCTGAATTGAATTGCTCAACCAAAATACCCGAATCGCATCTTCCTTCCTTCCTTCCTTGTTGTGGCGTGATAGACAGGGCAGGCAGATAGAGAGAGAGAGAGAGAGAAGCGAATGGGCAGGGGCGGTGGTATCCTTGAGAAGCTGAGGAGTTTGGACGCCTACCCTAAAATCAATGACGATTTCTTCAGCCGTACACTCTCCGGTGGCATCATTACCCTCGCCTCTTCCCTCCTCATGCTCTTCCTTTTCTTCTCCGAGCTCAGTATGTAATTCTATGCCTTTTCAACCAACCCTTTTTCTTCATTTTGCTTTTTCTCTCCTGTTTTTTTACAAGTTCAGAAATTGAATTGTATTGTTTTGGGTTTCATCTGTTGGCTTGAATGATATTGTTTTGGGGTTTTTTAGGACAATTCAATTGCGTTAGAACAAAAAGAAAATACTTTGTTCACTTGATTTATGCGATTTGTAGAGCATAAAACTTAGGGGATAATGCTAATGGATTCATAGTTATACCTCACGTCGCCACCGTCAATAGATTTCTTGATAACTTGATGAAGTAGATGATGCTGGAGGACCGCCTTAATATAACCTTTCATACTTCCTGTGATTTTTCTTAACTCGCAAGTCGATTTCCTTGATAGTAAGCACTACCCAATGCCAGTGATGAATCAACGGATCAAAAGTATATAAGAAAAACAGCACGATAGAAATCGTGTTACTGCTCTAGTGTATGCGAATGCTCGAGTGCTTATTATGATCATGCCTTCTGCTCTCTTCAATCTTTGTAAACTATATAAAATCTTTTACTTGTTTGTGCCTGCAGGACTATACCTCCACACTGTTACAGAGTCAAAGCTTCTTGTAGATGCTTCAAGAGGAGAAACCCTACATATCAATGTAATCCTCCCTTTCTTCCTCCCCGCTCTCTTCTTGGGTGATAAATGTCAAAATATTCATTTTCAATAACTTCAGGGATTAAATTAAGCTTCTTTTGCTAGTTATAGTTTTGTAGAACACCATCTTACATGTTATGTTCATAGGTTTACCTCTGTCCTAGGTTTACATGGAGTAGTTCTTTTGCATGTAAAATATAGTCGCATAATTGTTAATGGTTGTAGATTTATTAATTCTCTGTTTCTTGTTTGAAACTGCAGTTTGATGTAACTTTTCCTGCTATCCGATGCTCATTACTCAGTCTTGACACAATGGATATTAGCGGAGAGCAGCATTTTGACATAGTATGTACCGCAGGCAGCTGCTTCTTGATGATAATTGATTTTCCTTGATAATTTCAATTGTGTTAGGAACATGCCTATCGTTGATTTTTATCACAATCATAGCGCTAGTGACCAGCTTTCTTGAATGTCATGCTCATTTATTTCATTAATTTACAAGTTACTGTGCATCTACTTGCAGCGACACCATATAGTCAAGAAACGAATTGATGCGCATGGTAATGTAATAGAAGCTAAGAAGGATGGAATTGGTGCACCAAAGGTTTGTGGAACACATTTTGTGCCATTTCTCTTCAGAAAGTAGTGGTTGCATATAGTACATGTTTGAACCCCTATTTCTTTCTGGGAAATAATTTGGTAAACATAATAGTATGACTTGGTTTTTACTCTCTGTTCAGGTTTTGTGCTTTTGACAAAAACTTGTAGAAGACTAGACGTACAGAAAGCTTTTCATAACGTTCACACAGATACAAATAAAACAAAATTTTTATCCGTATTTCTGATAATCTGAGTATAATGTCTTTGGATGCATGGTTCTTTGTGGCTGCAGCTAGAACAGAATTACCAGGCATTCACCATCAGCCATAGTTTTAATTAATCATGTGATTCTGATACTTTCACACAGCTTTCTAGTAGATGCTTGGCTGTCTTTGTAAATATTCCGTATATCCCTTCATCATAGCACGTGCTAGTGCACCATTGCTTGAATTTTTAGGTTCTTTTATGTTGATGTTTGAATTTTTAGGTTCTTTTATGTTGGGTAGAGTTTGACAAAGCATGTGAACTACAGATTTGAATTAGTAACGCATCTGGCACTCATGTCCCATTTTTTTGGTAAACTTACTGCTTTTGCAAGTTTGTTCACCTTTGTTGCATGATTAGTGCACAAGAAAACACCTATTAAAAGAGAGCTAAAAACAGACCCATAGCAACAAGACCCATCAGTGAAAACGAAAGAAGAGGAAAAGAACCTGATCACCCCTTCATAAATGGAAGAAATAAAAGTAGATAATACATACTATTTTATGTTGCAATCCTTGTTAATTTTTTTGGGTGGGAAGCAAATAAGGGTACGAAACAGAATATTATGTTTCTTATTCCTTGTTTGATTGGGATTCACTGTTCCTTTTATTTATTTATTCATTTTCATTCTCTAATGCAGATTGAGAAACCCTTGCAAAGGCATGGTGGAAGGCTTGAACATAATGAAAAATATTGTGGATCGTGCTTTGGAGCAGAAACGGTATAAATGATTTTCTTCCATTCCTTGTGTTAATAATAGTTCTTTTTTATTTTGAACAATAATGCTAGGGACACCATATTAGGTCGCTGATGATCTGCAACCAATTTTGAAGCTCTCTACACTCTGCAGGTACAGATGCCCAGAAAGAAGTGCAAAAACAAACCCAGAGAGAACTCTTTGAGTGCCTAACAGGCTTATTGTGTGTGTGATTAGTGGTTTCATAGGACACCTAGTGTTTCCTACTTGTTCTTTCCTTCTAAATATTTTTTTCCAGAAAATTCCATTAACCTTGGGATCCAGTTCCAATACTGTGAAAGCTGTCAGGGGGCAATGTATTCCTAAGGAACTGTTCAAAAGCTCAATTTCTGTTAAATCTCCATTATGAAACCTAATCATAATGCAAGTTATAAAGATTCTATATTGCAAACTGAAAATTCATTTCGATAATGCCATGTTGGAAGAGTGCATATGTGCACGAGTCCTTAGGAGTTAGCATGACCAGTAAATTTATTTTTTAGTGTAGAGGATGTAGATTCAGAAAGGTGGCATTGCTTACCAAATCTGTTAAACAAGTTGGTTTTGTTCAACTTTACTTCCTTAACACATGTACATGAATGCAAATTATTGCCTTATTCATAAATTTCCTACATGCTTGATTCATTAACATTTGATCAAATGTTCTTGTTTTGTTATTTCATATTTTTGTAGGTCTGTTTTAGTTAAACTGATTAGAGAATTAGTAATCTTGAAGCATGCATCAACGAGCAAAGTATATTCTTCCATTGTCCCTTAATCTCTTCCTTTTTCTTTCTTATGCAGTCTGATGATGATTGTTGCAACTCGTGCGATGAAGTTCGTGATGCATATAGGAAAAAAGGTTGGGCACTGACGAATGCAGAGTTGATAGACCAGGTTAGGTCATAGAAACTTCTGATTTTTCTTTGTGTGATTCGTGTTCCAAAAATTGAATGCCATTCATGTAGAACAATTAACCAGAATTTAGAATTTAGAACTAGAGGATAGAAATAAATAGAAAGGCTGAGGACAATCCAAGAGAAGACAGAGGATTAGAACAGAAATCTAGAGGAAGACCGAGATAGAAGAAAGACTAAGAGAAAGAAGATACGCAGGGAGAAAATATGCCTTATGATTTTAAGTGCTTTGATCTGTAACACTAAGAATTTTAGATGTTTAGATTCAAAATTTACCTCAAGAGGGACCTTTTGTCCCCTTTATTGTTCAACCTTATGGCAGATGTTATGAGTAGATTACTTCAAAGAGTTGGAGTCTCAAGTGATTGAGGGGATAGTTTGAGGACATCATGGTCTTTTTTCTTGCTCCCAAGGGTATGGTCTGGGAGAATCTCTTATTGGTTGTGGACAGCTTTTGTGGGAACTCAGGCTTAAGGGTGAATAAAGCCAAGTGCTCATTGTTGATCATAGTAAGGTGGAGAGGTGGGTGACTTCCTGGGGGTGTGGTGTCGGCTCTTGGCTGATAAAGCGGTTGGGACTCCCTTTGTCGGGGGAGGGTTGGGTTGGGTGGGTGTGGTTGTCGGATCCATGGCGAAAAGTTTGAGAAAAGGTCACAAAGTTGGAAGTTACTTTTTCTCTCTAGAGGTGGCATGTTGATTTTGCTTCAACCTGTGCTTCCAACCTGTTTCTTAACTGACTGTGTCAGTTACCGAATACAATGAGTCTTACACCCGCACTGCACTTATTCATTGAATTAACTTCGATATCTGTAGTCTGTACTGACATCCACCAAAAATTTATATAACATATTTAATATGGATAAGCAATGAGAGACTTTATCTCTCATTAAGACTAGATAATGTTTTAACATCAATATTTTAAGTTAACAGGTAAACAGGCGGGCTCTTTAAGGGCCAGCACGGCCCGGATTGAACCGGGCCGCAGGTGGGGCTAGGTTTTAGGTGTAAGTTAATCGGGCATTGTTAAAAGCTGGCCCGAGCAGGACATGAAGAACTATAGGGCTGGTCTTGACGGCCATCTGTTGAACACCTTTACTCCCAAATTTGGACAGATATTGATGTTTCTGTGGCATTATGTTGATATTAATCTTCAATGTCCTTTCTGTTTGCAGTGCGAACGGGAAGGTTTTATTCAAAAGGTCAAAGATGAAGATGGTGAAGGATGTAATATTGAAGGATCCCTTGAAGTTAACAAAGTGGCTGGAAATTTTCATTTTATACCTGGAAAGAGTTTTCACCAGTCTAATGTTCATTTGCATGATTTGCTGGCTTTCCCGACAGATAGTTACAATGTAAGGAACATTTTATTTCCTTTGGTAGCAAAGAAAATAATATAAGTTTTGCCATTTTTCTATGGTTTTAATTTTCTTTGTTGTTTTCAAGTAATAAACATATGCCAACAATTTCAGATTCATTTTTCATGATACAGATAAGTCACAAGATAAACAGATTAGCTTTCGGTGACTACTTTCCTGGCGTGCAAAATCCCCTTGATGGGTAATTGTTTCTTTCTTCCCGTCCCTAGCTATTTATAAATTGAAGAAATCTCATTGGCATCAACTTCAAAATATGGAATTTCTTTTAAGATGTAGTTTAATAGATATTGTTAATTTGTTGTCAAATACAAATCATATGGTATTGCTATAATACCATATATTGCAGAGGGAAGTACTATTGCAAGACTTGATTGATTTTTATGGAATGGGTGTTCTTCAGTAGTGAAATATTGTTGCAATTCAAATCTTTTATGTTATATTCTTACTGCATATTCAGTGTACAATGGACGCAGGAAAGACCAAGTGGTGTATACCAGTATTTCATCAAGGTTGGTATTATCAGTAAATTAATTCGGCATTTGCTACATGGTTATTCTTACCAGGAACTGTTTTGAATGACTTCTGGAATTTCATGGCTTTCTCAGACTAAATCTTTTATGGAATCAGTTTTTGTACTGTTTCTTTAAAAGTAGTTATCAATCAGCAAGGATATTTAAGACACTTAGTTTCTACTTTTCAGGTGGTCCCTACGATATACACCAATATTATAGGCCGTACAATTTTCTCAAATCAGGTACTTTTAAGCTTGTTGAATCTCTTTGATCCGATGACAAATCATGCCCTGATGTGTAGTTGAATTTGTATGGTATAGTACTCTGTGACAGAGCATTATAAGAGTTCGGAGCTGGGACACTCTCAAATGCTTCCAGGAGTTTTCTTCTTTTATGATCTTTCTCCAATTAAGGTGTGTTTCTTGGTCCACATCTAGTGTATTGTTCTAAATCGGATTAGTGTTGATAATTATACTGGTGTGCCCATTTTTCTTGGTCAGATTTTGGGTTTTTGTGTTTTTGCGCTTTCCTTCTCTCCGGTAATTACATAAAATAATAGAATAATCTCTTTCGCAGTCAGATGAAAATTTAGACTTCCATGGTGAAAACCTTCTATGTTTGTGGAAGCAAGAAGGGTTAACCATGAAAACAAAAAGGCCAAATTGCATAAGTCATCCCTGTGATTATATTCTAGTCTCAAAATAGCTTATGGGGTACAGAAATTGGCATTTAAACCCCTTGTGATGAAGCCCGTCAATAATTAGCCCAAAATTTGAAATTTTTGTCGATTCTTCATCTAAAGGATGCATGTGAGCCTCATGTTGAGGTTAACTTTGTCTTGTCACCCCTATTAACTTAGGTCAAAGTTTATAATCCTTCCTTGTGGTCTGAAGACGGCTCAAGTGGTAAAACAATTGACATTAAACCCTTGCGGTGAAGCCAGTTAGAAATTTAGCCCAAAATTTGAAAATTTTGATCGATTCTTCGTCCAAAAGGCATCATGTGAGCCTCATGTGCAAGTTACTCCTTTCACCTTTGTTTATTGGGAGATGATGATTTTCATTGTTTTAGAACGGGAGAGGTGATATTGGGTTTAATAAATGTGAAGGTGTTAAATATATTGGAGTATTATCTATTTGCTCAACAAATTAATAGACAAAAGGAATAGGGATTCTAGCCGTGAACCAAAATTAAAGTGATGTAGATGTCCTAAAGCCATAGGCGCCTCTGTATGTGCAAGTTATGGCAGTGCATACAACTTTAAGATGCAACAGAATTTCTGGTTAGTTGTGCACGTCAACGACAAATGAGAATTCAAGTCTTGATCGATTTCCCATGGAGTAGAATGCAAAATTAGTAGGAGAGGAATATTGATGATAGTAATATATAGACATGGAGGGTGAGAGCAACAAGGAAATTGTATCTAGTTTGTTCGAGGGGTATCTTATCTATGGAACTCCTCATAACTCTTTAACGAGAATCACAACTTTTAGGCCAACAACTATTACCATTAATAGAGATTGTGACGTAAGTGAAGAGGTGAAGCTCATACCTGGGACTAACTTATTAGATGGAGAATCTACGAGTATGGGGAAAAAACTATGGGCTGATTGATGAACCCCTGCAGAAAATATACTTTTTATCCTGAGAATGCTCTTCCCTTCATCTTATTATTAATTTATTTTCTTAACTGAAAATATATCCGTTGGTTTTTCTTTTCCTTGTTAAGGATAAGACTGGGACTGGAAATTGAGATGCGAGCACATCGACAAGACTCAAAATAAGTGATGAAGCAATATAAAAATGGCTGTCATGCCACACTCAAAAACCTGTAGGATTGTTAGAGGTGTGGAACCCTATGTATGCACCATATCTAGTGCATTTGAACTATTCTCCCCGAATACGTTGGGGGGTGGAACTTCTGGTTTCTAGTGTAAGTTTACATTGAGCATATTCTTTTAGCCTCTAAAAAATCAACCTCATCTAGATTTGAACAAAGAAGAAGAGTGTACATACTGTGAAAAATAACACAATTTGTCAGGTTTATATCTTCAGTTTAAAAAGTAGCACATAATCATGTTACCGAGATGAACACTAGTATGAGCTGCCTTGTATTGCAAACCATCCTTACGTTTTATCGTTGTTGCAGGTCACATTCAAAGAAGAACATGTTCCGTTTTTACACTTCATGACCCATATTTGTGCCATAATTGGAGGTAATCTAGTCCATTCTGACATGCATTGATGTATGTCGAAGAAATTAACACAGTATTTGACAAAGTCCTCAAAACCATTATGCACTTAGTATAACCATTTGGTTCAAAGTTCAGAATATATGCATGTATGTAATGACAGTACTGTGCAATCTTTTTGTGGTAATGTTTATACTTGAAGACTTCTAACGAGTGATAAAAATCTCGACTTTGTTCTAGGTATATTTACCATTGCAGGACTTATAGATTCGTTTATATATTATGGTCAAAGAGCAATTAAGAAAAAGATCGAAGCTGGAAAATTTGGGTGAAATCGGGCATTTGGATATTTGCTGCTCCAATTCTGGGACACATGGTTGACAATTAGATGGTCATTGAATCAGTTTCTCTCTATTCTCTCTCAAGTGTTGTCGTGATCACAGATTATTGGCAAATATGTGAAAATTAGTAAGGTGTAATGGTAGATTCATTTTGTTCAGTTTAGCTTTTTGCAAGTTAACTTACTAGTTATACAAACTGATTTTTTTCTTGCATGTGGAACCATCAAATTCGTCCAGCCATAAAATTTTGGCTTATTTATTGATTTTCCCGTGAAATGTCCATACTGCCCTTTCATTTTAACGTCCATGAGATGAGACAACATTGACAAAAATGGGGTGAAATGGTTCCATTTTGGGAATCCATGAGGCAATTGAGACAAATCTAGTTTCAGGCCAAACCAATAAATAAGCCTAGAATTTATAGGAAAGTAAGAGATAGGCTTGGCTCCTCAAAATGAGGAGCCGCCTCCTCCATTCATTTAGTGGCCGATTCTCAAAATTTAGTGTCTATAAACGGAATTATACATATTATTTATTATTTTGTAAATATCATCTTGACAAAAAATAAAAAATAAAAAATAGGAAGTTTTAATAAAAAGGGTTTGGGCCAACAAATATTTAATAAAAAACCATCCCAAAATGTTTTTTAACCAAAAGGGTTCAAAGTTTAATAAAAAAACCATCCAAAACTATTGTCCACGGGTCAAACTTACAAGCTAAACCCGCTACAAATCTACATTTCCGTAAATATCCCTAAATGATTCGATATTGTCCTGACTCTTCATCAATGTCAACCCAGCATGAAACCGCCATAATAACTTCTTGTTTTCCTATCAAATCGAATTCTCCCATTTCAAAAACTATCAAATCAATAAATAAGCCTAGAATTTATAGGAAAGTAAGAGATAGGCTTGGCTCCTCAAAATGAGGAGTGCCACCTCCTCTATTCATTTAGTGGTTGATTCTCAAAATTTCGTGTCTATAATCGGAATCGTTCATATTATTTATTATTTTGTAAATATCATCTCGACAAAAAAATCAATAAAAATTAGGGAGCTTTAATAAAAAGAGCTTGGGCCAACAAATATTTAATAAAAAACCATCCCAAAATGTTTTTTTAACCAAAAGGGCCCAAAGTTTAATAAAAAATCATCAAAGATTATTGTCCACGGGTCAAACTTACAAGCCCAACCCGCTACAAATCTACATTTCCGTAAATACCCATAAATGATTCGATATTGTCCTGACTCTTCACTAACCTCAACTCAGCACGAAACTGGCATAATAACTTCTTGTCTTCCTATCAAATCGAATTCCCCAATTTCAAAAACAACCAAATCAAAGTTCAAATCAAAGTTCAAAAAGAAAGCATTCATCAGAACAAAGCCGCCAAAACAAGTTCAGAAGTTTAATGGCAGAAATCGGCGAAAAAGTGTCCGGAAAAAAACAAAAAAAGAACCAAAACATAAAACTGTTTCCGGAGAACCCAAAACATAACATTGTTTCTGGAAAAAAAAAAAATTAGATACAGTGTTTGTTTTGTCTGTGCACAAACATACATTGTATCTGGAAAGAAAATAACCAAAATCCAGAAACAGTGACTTAAATTTCAGAAACAATGACTTAGATTCCAAAAATAGTGACTTAGATTCCAAAAACAGTCTATGTTTTAACCTTTGACTGTTTATTTTCTTTCATACACTAGTTGATTATATTTAAGAAACATGGTGCTTATTTTGCTTTGAATCCAAATACAGTGAATTTCACTATTTCTTTTCTAGCTTACAATTAAGAAACAGTGTGTCTATTTCATTTGGATCCAGAAACAGTTTATTTTTACAATCCAGAAATTTTTCACTATTTCTTTTCTAGCTTACAATTAAGAAACAATGTGTCTATTTCATTTGGATCCAGAAACAGTTTATTTTTACAATCCAGAAATAGTGACCTGTCGTTATTATTGAATAGCATGCATATCTCAAATTTATTTTCTAGAGAAATAAACGATGAACTCCATTGACGAAAAAAAATTGAAAAATAGTACCACGAATACACTATGAATAATAATGACAATCACTTTTCAACGAAATAATACAAAATATAAATTAAATAGCATGAGAATCTATATTTTTGTTTCAAAGAAAAAGAAGAAGGTCTGCAAAACAACGATGAACTCCATTAATGACGAAAATTTGGAACTCAATCTAAAAAAATTAGAGGTAAAATCGACAAATCATAATTTATTATAGTTGGGCCATTTTTAGTTGGATTGCTTTAATAATGGGCCTTGTACTAATCATTAAACAAAACTTATAACATGATTTTTTTTATTAAAACTAAAACTTTTCAAGACTTTTTATTAGTTTTCCTTAAAAATGAAGGTTGTTTAGTCAATTAATTGTAACAAATAGATTGATAGTTCATAATTCTTTTATCGAATATGTCCATCTGTTTTATGCAGTTTGATGACTAAACGATCTCATATTTTATTGATTTTTTGCAGAGATGACTTTTACAAAGTGAATTATATTATAACAGTTCTGATCATAAGTATGAAGTTTGTAAATCGGTCACGTAGTGAATTGAGGAGGAACTCCTCATCCATTGAGGAGCCAAGTTAAATCCGAAAACTAATGAATAGACCCTCAAACTTTATTTTAAGCCAAAAATACCTGATGAACTTTTACTAATAATAAGAAGGAAAAAAAAGAGGCGATGACATTTTTATAAATAAGTTGAACTTTGGTGGCCCTAATAACTGTTTCGTAGTTGTTTTAGGTCAAACTGTATTAAGAAATAATTGAATGCTACCAAAGTTAAACGTATTTACAAAAATGACCAACTGTTTGTTTCGCCATGTCAGTCCACCCTATCCACAAGAAGTTGTAATTTCGAATCCGGGACGCATGGGTGAAAACCCAACACCCTATCCACAAGGAGACCACATGCATGGGGGAAGCTTAGAAGAGTTACAACTTCTTGTGGAAGTTGTAATTTTTCTTTGCTGGCAAGACTCACATTAAAAGATGTCTTCCAATCATCTTAAAATAGAGGTTGAGACATTGGGAAACTTTTTCTACGACTCGTTAATCCAACACCCTATCCACACATGCATATGGGTTACCTATTTCAAGTTGTGAAGATATGTTAATTTGGTAACTTTCAGCTACTAAAAGACCTTAACTACAATACCTATAAAATTAAGGAAATTTTAATGAAAAGCTTCCGGTACTGTTAACTTTAACGAAAAACTACATTTTTACACTAAAAAGTCAATCCTGGTACTATTCATTTTACCTTTTATTTTTTCCTTATCGTTAAAACTCAAAGTTTTCAAGTCATTTTCATTAGTTTTCCTTAAAATTAATCTCATATAAGTGAGATTAAATCCTTACCATTGAATTGTTTTGATACCTTTCACTTTATATCATAACTCTGTCAGCCAGTGTCCAAACTCCTAGTACCAACTCTCTTTGTATTCTCTCTGTCTCAGCTTTCGACGCTTATTCTCTCTTTCCGATTGCCATCTTTCTGTCTCCGTCCAGCCACTACCAAGACCACTGGTAGGCCCAATCGGTTCAAGATCTTGAATTGGTAAAAATTGTAAATAATGCAGGAAATTTAGAAAAGGGAAGGGAAGAGAAATCAAAGAAAAGGAAATGAAAGTTCATTCATTCATTCATTCATATCCTTTCAACTGACACATTACATTATTTATATTCAAGCTAGAAGAGAAACCCTAGCTAAAGAGGCATGGGCCAAGAGTAACAAAACCAAGTCAAGGGCTTTGAAGAGCGGGCTTGCTGGTGGCTGATAGGCCCAAACATGTGGTCCTAACAACTCCCCCTTGAAACAAGACTTGTCCTCAGGTCGCAAATTGTGGGTAGCGGGCGAGAATCTCATCGGCTTCGTCCCAGGTGGCATCCTCAACTGGAAAACCTGACCATTGGATAAGCCATTTCGTTATCGCGGCATTCCTTTTTTTGTACATGCCTTGATCCAAAATTTTCTCGGGTTGCCAATGCAAGAAGCCTGTGGAATCAATGGGTGGCAGAGTGAGGTTAGGGGAGATGTTAATGCCAATTTGTTTCTTGAGCAGAGACACATGGAAGATAGGGTGGATCTTGGAGTCAGGAGGAAGAGTGAGGCAATACGCGACGGAGCCAATGCGAGCCTGTACCTGGAATGGTCCATAGAATTTTGGTGCAAGCTTGTTGAACTGCCGAGTAGCAACTGATTGCTGGTGATACGACTAAAGTTTGAGGTATACCTACTCACCGACATTGAATTCTCGCTCTGTACGACCTTTATCGTAAGTTTGTTTCATTCGATTATGTGCTAGATGCAGGTTAGCACATAAGAGACGGAGTAATTAGTCACGGTCCTACAAGGCTTGGCCGACAGAGTGGACAGCGGTAGTGCCAGGCATGTAGGTGTGAATGGATGGATGAGGCATACCATACAACGCCTGGAAGGGTGACATTTTGATTGCAGATTGGAAGGTAGTGTTGTACCACCATTCAGCCCAAGGTAGTAGCGATGCCCATTAGTGAGGTCGATCAGCCGAGAAGCACCTGAGGAAGTGCTTTAAAGTTCTGTTTAAAACTTCTGATTGGCCATCAGATTGAGGGTGGTATGCTAAGCTGTGACAGAGTTTGCTGCCTTGTTGCTTGAAAAACTCTTGCCAAAAGTGACTTACGAATGTGGGATCACGATCAGATACAATAGACTTAGGCATGCCATGGAGACAGAAGATCTCTTTAATGAAGTGTCTACAATGGAAGTTATAGTATAGGGGTGTTTGATTAGGAAGTCAGCATATTTAGTCAATCTGTCGACGACTACTAGGATAACGGTGTAACCGTTAGAAAATGGCAAACCCTCCACAAAATCAAGAGCTATATCCTGCCAAATCCCATTGGGAATAGGCAGTGGTTGTAATAAGCTCGGCAGATGGACCGTCTCGTTGTTTTGTCATTAACATTCATGGCAGAAGGAAACAAAGGTCTTGACATCTTTACGAACACCAGGTCAGAGGAAGTTCCTCGATACACGGTGGCAAGTGCATAGAAAACCCGAGTGACCCCCTTGCAAGGAAAATTGAAACTCTTGTAGGATCTGTGGACGCCACTGGATGCAGCAGGGACAAAGACACGCTGTTTGTAATGGAGCACTCCATTAACTCGAGAAAAAACCGCGTATGACAACGTTGGGCGTCTGATTCAGAGAAGACGAGAGGGTTTGGACTTGCGGGTCAATGTCATATGAATGTTGCAGGTCAGGAATGCAATAAAAAATGGGAGAAGATAAACCCATGAGTAACAACAACTCATTCTTGCGGGAGAGGGCATCTAGACCTCTATTCAGCGCGCTGGGCCTATACTCGACAGAATAGTTATACCCCCAATAACTTCACAAGCCATTTATGTTGTTGGGGGGTAGTAATGTGCTGCTTAAGAAAGTGTTTAAGTGGTTTGTGATCAGTGACAATACGAAACTGCTGACCAAGTAAGTAAGGTCACCAATTTTGCATAGCGAATACGACGGCGAACATTTCGTTGTCATATGTAGAGAGGTGAAGCGGGATACCCTTCTTGACATAGGACAACCCCTATACCAAGTCCTAAAGCATCTGTTTCCACCACAAACTGCTTAGTGAAATCTGGCAGTGCAAGGACTGATGTTGAGATTAAAGCGTGCTTGAGCTTGTCGAAGGCACCCAATGAGTCCTTAGTCCACGAGAAATTTCCTTGTTGGAGCATATTGGTAAGTGGCTTGGCTATTAATCTATAATGACGGATGAATTTCCGATAGTAGCCAGTTAAACCTAAAAAACCCCGAAGGCTTTTGATGGTGGCTAGTGAAGGCCAATCAACTATTGCCTGAATTTTGGTATTGTCTACAGCTACTCCTTTTCCCGAAATAAAGTGTCCCAAATAATCCACCTTAGCTTGACCAAAAGAACATTTACTGAGCTTGACGTGCATGTTGTGAGTGGACAAGACTTGAAAAACAGTCTCCAAATGGGAGAGGTGAGTGGGCAATGAAGGATTATAGACGAGTATATCATAAAAAAAAACACTAAGACAAACTTATGCAAGTAAGGTTTGAAGATGTAATTCATCAATGCTGGAAAAGTTGATGGGGCATTGGATAAACCAAATGGCATGATCAAGAACTCGAAATGGTCGTCATGAGTTTGAAAGGTTGCCTTGGCAACGTCCTCAGAGTGCATTCAGATCTGGTGGTATGCGGAGCAGAGGTCTAGCTTAGAAAAGACTATTGCACCATGTAGTTCAGCAAGCAATTCATCAATAACCGGGATTGGGAAATGGTCCTTTATAGTGGCGGCATTCAAGGCTCTGTAATCAAGGCAGAGGCGCCAAGTATCGTCATTTTTTTTTTGACAAAGAGGACGGGAGAGGAAAAAGGGCTGTGACTGTTACGGATGACACTCGAGTCGAGGAGTTCTTGCACTTGCTTCTCAATTTCTACTTTTTAGGAATGGGGATACTGGTAGGGCCGGACATTGATGGATGTGGTATTTGGTAAAAGGGTAATTTTTTGGTTGATTGGGCATGGTGGGGGAAGGCCCGAGAGAATGGAGAAAAGGTGTTGGTAGGTAGTCAAAAGGGATATAATGGATGGGTGGGTGTTAAGAAGTAGGGACAAGGAAGTAGGGATGGTTGGTGTGTGGATGGGTTTAGGGCCAGTATGGGGGAGTGTGGGTTGCAGTGAGTGGTAGCCTTGGAAGGGTGGTTGAACTGTGACTAGGCTTTGGAGAGTATAGGTGAGGTGAAGAGGGAACGGAAGGAAGGCTGAGGGTTGGTTGTGGTAGGGTGCGGGGGAATAAGGTTACTGGGTGAGGTGGTGGTAGAGGTGGGGGGAGGTGGGTGGGCAGATTTGAGGATATGCAGTTCATCCAGCAGCAAGGATTGAAAGGCTGCAAACTATGTGGTCATGGCGTTTTGAAATGCGGTGTTGGAGGTGTTCATCTGGTCGATTGTCTTTTGGAAGGAGGCGTGTTGGGTTTCCATGGAGAAGAGAGCATCACAAACATCCTCAACCTAGGTACGAAGGTGCTCGTGCTGAACATCCATGGCTGCTGCTATGGCGTCGGGGTCAGAGGTAGTAGCAGACGTGTTTTTGCCTATGGAGTGATAGGCTCTGATACTAATTGGTAGGCCCAATCAGTTCAAGAGCTTGAAGAGGGAAGGGAAGGGATGAGAAATCAAAGAAAAGGAAAGGAAAGTTCATTCATTCATATCCTTTCAACAAACACATTACATTATTTATATTCAAGCTAGAAGAGAAACCCTAGCTAAAGAGGCATGGGCCAAAAGGAACAAAACCAAGTCAAGGGCTTTGAAGAGCGGGCTTGATGGTGGATGATAGGCCCAACCATGTGGTCCTAACAACCACATGCGTATCTAATTTCGTCATCCAAGTCACTATTATCATGCACCACCACACTAGTGATGAATCACGACCAGCACCATTGATTTTACTCATAACCCAACTGCAAGGTTTACGAATCGAGATACAAATTCCCAGCCAACATTCATATTTGACCACCAATCCTCCTAAGTTCAAGCAATTTCTTGAATTTGATTGTAATATCTTCCAATTCAAGAATAAATTAGGGTTTCGTAGATTTTAGGATTGTATAATTTCAAGTTAAGATTTGTAAAATTTGGTATTTCATGATTAGAATTTAGAATTTAGAACTTAGGGTTGCCATTGTCAAGGTTCTGACTTTTGAGAAATGCTCCACATCATTTGCAATTTGCATATCCATATCCATGTACATTTAATATTTTGTAGTAGTGTACTAATGTTTTTTCATGAGACTCTTATTTTGAGGTATGTACTTGAAATACAAATGTATTTTTATGTTTTGAAATATATTTATGTGACAATGCATGGGGTAAGTAGATACTAATTTAGTATGAAGTGTTCATTTGATTATTGAAGTAAAATATATTTTCTTTAACGGGAAGCGAGTCAGGTCATATTACCCGTTAAGTTTAACGGGTCAAGTTCGGGTCGGATCATATTACCTGTTCATTTTAGCGACTTTGACACGACACGATCTATTAAAATATCGGATATGTCACAAAAACGAAACGATCACTAAATCTATGAAGCACACTTCTCTTAGACCTTATGGACTAAGTGAGAAAGAAAAGAGAGAGAGTTTTCTCTCTAAGACCCAAGTAGAGAGAAAATTAGAAGAAAACACAAACACTAGCACCAACATTATAGCTGTTCCTTTCCCTTGACTATGTCCTAGCTTACACTCTTACTCTTTCTCCACCCTCACCTTAGTTCTAGAGGTGAACTATGGCGTTTGATCCTTGTTGAAAACGAAGTACGTAGGCAACCGAATCCATCGATGGGTTAACTTGGTGCAATTGAAAATCTACAAAGGGTGTCTTGTGGTCCTTGGTGGTGGAGCATACAAAGAAAGGAAGAAGACCCTCACTCAGGGTGAACAAAAGTGATGAAAATCAAGGTAGTGCTCCCAGAGGTATAATTATTTATTTTAAAAACAAGTGAATACATCAAACCATTAAAGATCTCGAAGGAAGGTTGTTTGCATGTTTTAAGTCCGTAAAAATTTTGTTTTTCACCCTACAAACTCTAAAAACTTTTTATCTTTCCTACGGTCCATGTGGCTTTGTCTCTAATCCACGATTGATTTCCTCCTTGGATGATGGAAATCAGTTTCCACAATTATTTTTAGCTTCATTCAGAATAGAAAGAAGAAGAATATTAATAGAAAAGTAACAATGTTTGCGTTTTGAAAACTTATTCATTATTACACCATTTATTAATAAATAATAATTATAATTTATTTTTTAATCAACAGAATTCAAGTATGCATGCAAGTTAAGCGGTCCATGGTTGGCATCTGTATCATGCATGATGATCAATCAAGGAAAGCAAGGTGGCCAAATAGTCACCAGAAGTATCACCCTTAATATCCTGAGCCAAGGAGACACCATTCTTGAGCTGGTACTGTTCCATTATCTTCTTCATGTCGACCTCTGCTCGAGTCACTATAACTCTCGTCAGAATCTCCTCCGTGGTTCCAAGGCCTTTCATTGACAGTCGCAGAGCTTTCTCAAAGTACTTTTCAGAGCACGTCAAGCATTTTATGCTGGCTCGTAATAACCTAAGGTATTCATCCTTTGGGTTTTTCTTCAGGTCCTGCATGGATGCGTATATATGCAGCTAGCCCATATTAATATCTAATCGATCCTCTAATTTTAATTCTATGACTGATTAACAGTCAAATACTGCTAGTTATAACCAAACATGCATGCAATTAACTGATTAAGCATATACTCAATTATATCAGGGATTGCAAAGTTTGAAGATCGAAACCGTCTATTCGCCAGGTCCCAAGTATGATAAAATTTGTTTATTTTGTGTTTTTGATTGAGTGTTTGAATCGGTTTCTTGGGTAGGATAGTAGAGAATTGAAAAAGAACTTGGAGATTGATTTCTGATGTGCAAAATAATGCAGCAGACTTGATTGAATAAGTAGTGTGTACATTACACAAGAGTATGGTGCATTTCCATCACCCATACTTATCTAAAAAGGTGATTGACAAGAGGCTTTAACAACCATTAAGCCTTACTACTCCAGATTACATCCTAACCCTTCATTTGGGGTTAAGTGATTTAATCTGGAGTGTACACTTGTCACTCACACACTTACACAAACATTTAAAAACAAAACTAGTTGTTGGAGACTAGAACCCTTCATTCTCTTTCTTCTTCTTCGATGCAGATGACATTCTTTTGCTCGGGAGTATCTTGCTGCCTTCGACTCCCCGACTCCAGGAGCTGGTTAGCTTCCAACACTCCCTTCTAAACTGCTTCTGGGAGTCAATCCGAGCAAACCCCTCAGGTAATTGAATCTCTCATTCGGTAGTGCTTTTGTGAATATGTCTGCGATCTGATCTTCTGTGCTGCAATAGATTAGCTTGATTGTGTTGTCCTGCAATGCTTCTTTGATGAAATGATATATTCTCTTGATGTGTTTTGTTCTCTGATGAAATACTGGGTTTTTAGTCATGGCAATTGCAGAGGTGTTGTCACACAGAAGTGGTGTGGCTTCAACTTGCAATTCGCCAAAATCTTTAAGTATGAACCTTAGCCAAATAGCTTGAGCTGTAGCTTTTGATGCACTCACATACTCTGCCTCGGCTGTGGACAGTGCAACACTTTGTTGCTTCACAGAGGCCCATGAAAATACCCCTGATCCGAAAGTGAAAGCATAGCCCGATGTGCTTTTACTATCATCCTCACTGCCACCCCAGTCACTGTCACAGAATCCAATTAGAATAGATGACTTTCCCATCTCATATTTGATCCCATAATCAAGAGTTCCTTGTACATATCTTAGCACTCTCTTAGCTGTGCCCATATGTATCTTGCTAGGATTCTGCATAAACCTAGAAAGTAGGCTTGCTGAGAACATCAGATCCGACCTTGTTGCAGTTAGATACAATAGACTGCCAACAATGCTTTTATAGAGACTAGCATCTGCAGGTTCACTTCCATCCTCCTTCTTGAGCTTCTCATTTGCAATTAAGGGTGTAGAAACTGGTTTGCAACCCTTCAAACCAAACTTCTCAAGCAAAGTTTCAGCATACTTCTTTTGATGAATAAAGATGCTACTTGCTTTTTGAATTACCCCAATGCCAAGAAAATGATGCAAGAGGCCTAGGTCAGTCATCTCATACCTCTTCATCATTTCTTCCTTGAACTCTTCCATCATTGCAGCATCATTTCCAGTGTAGACAACATCATCTACATAGATTGAGACAATGAGTGTCTTGTTGTTGCTTTCTGTCTTGGTGTAGAGTGTAGCTTCACTAGGACTTTTCTGAAATCCTTTCTCAATGAAATAGGAATCAATCTCACTGTACCAAGCTCTTGGAGCTTGTTTTAGGCCATAAAGAGCCTTCCTTAACTTGTACACTTTTTCTGGAAACTCTTGACTTGTGAACCCTTAAGGTTGTTCCACAAACACCTCATCCTCTAGCACTCCATTTAGAAATGCAGATTTAACATCCAATTGATGCAGCTTCCAACCCTTCTTGGCTGCTAGTGCTATCAAGGTCCTTATGGTGTCTAACCTTGCTACTGGAGGAAAGGTTTCATTGAAGTCTACACCAGGTTTCTGTGAGTAACCTTTGGCCACTAACCTGGCCTTGTTCTTTTGCACAGAACCATCTAGATTTAGCTTCACTTTGTACACCCATTTTACACCAATCACAGGCTTCTCACTTGGTCGATTTACAAGTTCCCAAGTGTCATTCTTTTCTATCATTTCAAGCTCTTCCTTCATTGCTTTCTTCCAAGCTTTGCCTTTCTCAGCTTCTTCATACGTTTCTGGTTCTACTACACAGTAATTACATGTAGCATAAATCTCATCCAGATTTCTCAATCTTACTGGAGTTGAACTAGGAGTTGTTGTCTGTGATTGACTTGATTGTGGACTCATAGTAGCTTGCTGTGGAGTCCCTTGTATGTCACCATTATCTGTGACTTCTTCTTGAACTGAGGTCTCTATAGGCTCCCTTGTTTGCCTTTTGTTTAGGTCAATTTGTAAAGAGACACTGTCATTTTCCTCTACCATTGTATCCCAGTTCCACATTGAGTCTTCATCAAAGATAACATCCCTTGATAGGATTATCTTTTGAGTCAACACATTATAAACTCTGTATCCTTTCTCATTGGTACCATAGCCTACAAAAACACCCTTGTTACTTGATTTCTCCAACTTGTGCCTTAGTTGATGAGGGATGAGATTGTAGCACACTGAGCCAAACACTCTCAGATGCTTCACAGAAGGCTTCCTTCCACTGAACACTTCAAATGGAGTCTTCTTCTCCAATTCCTTAGTAGGACACCTATTCAACAGATACACTGAGGTGTTCACAGCTTCACCCCAAAATTTATAAGGCATGTTCTTCTCATGCATCTTAGACTTAGCCATTTCGACTATAGTCCTATTCTTCCTTTCTGCAATCCCATTCTGTTGTGGTGAATATGCCACAGTGAGTTGCTTCTCCAACCCTACATCTTCACAGAATACAGTGAACTCATGTGAGGTGTACTCACCTCCCCTATCACTTCTTAGTCATTTGATTTGGTATCCACTTTGCAATTCCACCATTGCCTTAAACTTCTTGAATATTGTGAATACCTCAGACTTGAACCTCATGAAATACACCCAACACATCCGTGAATAATCATCAATGAAGGTTAGGAAATACCTGTTTCCACTGATTGTTGTTGTTCTCATTGGTTCACACACATCTGAGTGAATCAATTCGAGTGGCTTTGTTGCCCTCCAAGCCTTTCCAGCTTCAAATGAATCTCTGTGATGCTTGCCAAACACACACCCTTCACAAATTTCATTGCATTGATCCATTTTTGGTATACCTTGCACCATTTCATCCTTTTGCAGATTTTGCAAGCTTGTCATGTTTAAATGACCAAGTCTCTTGTGCCATAGTTTCATAGAACTTGTCACACTTGCTTTCTTTGCCACTTCTTCTAAGTACTTCAGCACAAGTGGAAAGCTTATGTTTTTCACTTCCACTTTGGTCACCAAGTTTGATAGGGATCTGTCATCATAGATCTCAACCACAGTTCCCCCAAAGAGTAGGAAATAGCCATGCTCCATCATTTGACCCACACTAAGTAGATTCTCATCCAATCCAGGCACTAGCATCACCTCCCTTATACATCTTCTTCCTTTCTTGGTGTTGATAACCAGAGTTCCTCTTCCAGTGGCTTTGACAATGTTTCCATCTCCCATTTTCACTTTTCCAGTGAAGTTTGTGTCGATGTCAATAAGTAAAGACTCATGTGCAGTCATGTGGTTGCTGCAGCCACTGTCAATGTACCACACTTCATTGTTTCTCTCCATTTTTGCATTGAAAGCACAAAACACATTTGCTTCTTCTTCCACTTGATTTGCACAGTTTACTTGTTGCACATTCTTTGATCTGCAGTCATTCATAATGTGCCCAAACCTGTTGCATTTGTGGCATCTAGGCTTGTCCTTGAACCAACACTCTCCAAGGTGGAATTTATCACAGTGCTTGCATTGTTGCTTGGTTCTTGGACCTACATTGGTGTTGCTGCCTTGGTTAGGTCTTGAGTTGTGATACCCTTTTCCTTCCCATTTCTTGCTTTTGCCCTTCCACTGTGGTTTCTGATTGCTTGCACTGGCTTGACTACTAGATCCAACATTGAGTGTTTGAAAGGCTTTCTCAGGTGCAGAGTCAGCATGCCTCTCGAGCATTTGATCAAAAGCTCTTAAGGATGCCATCACATCTTGTACACTGAGAGTTTCAGTGTCTTTGGTTTCTTCTATAACACTCACTATTGAATCATAGGGTTTAGTCAAACTAATCAACAGTTTTTGGACAATTCTTTCATTAGGCAGTTCCTCACCATATGTTTTCATCTTGTTTACAACATCAAACAGCCTAGTGAAGTAGTCTTTTAACAGCTCATTTTCCCTCATTCTTGTATACTCAAAATCTCTTCTAAGGGACTGAAGTTTTACCTTTCTAACTTTGGTGTCTCCTCTGTATTCTTGCTGTAAAACTTCCCAAGCTCCCTTTGCAGTCTCTTCATTTGCTATCCTCGGAAAAATGGTGTCTGAGACAGCACCTTGAATGATTCCAAGTGCTCTAGCATCCTCCATCCGATTCTGCTTCAGTGTTTTGAGTTGTGTTTCTGTGAGATCCTCCTCTAGAGCATCGATCTCCATCTCAGGTAGTTCATACCCATGTTGAACCATATCCCATAGATCATAGGATTTGAAAATGGTTGTCATTCTTATTCTCCAAAAATCATAATTCTCCCCATCAAAGACTGGAGCTTTTAGCTCACTGCTACTGCTGGATCCTTTCATTTCCAGAATTGTTTGTTGATTGTTGTTATAGAAGACACTACGTTGGTGCTCCCAAAGATCTTATCTTGCACAGATTACGCCCCGAAAGTTGTAAGATCAGTAACAAAGCTCTGAGGCCATGATAAAATTTGTTTATTTTGTGTTTTTGATTGAGTGTTTGAATCGGTTTCTTGGGTAGGATAGTAGAGAATTGAAAAAGAACTTGGAGATTGATTTCTGATGTGCAAAATAATGCAGCAGACTTGATTGAATAAGTAGTGTGTACATTACACAAGAGTATGGTGCATTTCCATCACCCATACTTATCTAAAAAGGTGATTGACAAGAGGCTTTAACAACCATTAAGCCTTACTACTCCAGATTACATCCTAACCCTTCATTTGGGGTTAAGTGATTTAATCTGGAGTGTACACTTGTCACTCACACACTTACACAAACATTTAAAAACAAAACTAGCCGTTGGAGACTAGAACCCTTCATTCTCTTTCTTCTTCTTCGATGCAAATGACATCCTTTTGCTCGGGAGTATCTTGCTGCCTTCGACTCCCCGACACCAGGAGCTGGTTAGCTTCCAACAAAGTATCCCACACAATGATCTATCATACAAATGCCTAACCAAATTCATATAACAATAACCTATAATGAAGTAGAGAAGTATGTTTGCGTCACGGTAAATGACTTCTCTGAGTTACATGGGTAGAATTTCTTAGGGAAAAGAATGATACATTTGATCAGTTTAAAGTTATTTGCACGAACAAGTGTCTAGTCATAACAGTCTTGGTAGAATTTGATCTGATCATCGAACTGAGTTTGAAATTTCAGAGTTTCAAGACTTTTGTGAGAATCATGGAGTCTAACATGAGTTCTTTGCTCCCATCACACCACACAGAAAATGGTGTAGTAGAAAGGAAAAATATAGTGCTTATAGAATGGCTAGGGTAATACTCAATATAAAAAATCTTGCTAATTAAGGAAAATGTGAAAAACTAAAGTAGAATGATAAAGTGAATTATAAGTTATCATCAACATATAATTATTTCAGTTTGAAAAAGTTACAGTTTTTAATTCTCAATCATTCATTGAATACTTCTGTCATAACTGGTTTTAAATTTGCGGTGTCATAGATCCGCCATCTATATATGTACCCACACGTATGTACCTTGTTAATAGGATGGCCAAATTGGTCGTTATAGTGTTGGAGTGTTGCATTCAGTTGTGCCTTGCTCCTTGTGGTTAGAATTCTGATGATCTCCTCATGATTATAAGCCTTCTCAGATATTTTCTCATGAAGTATGGTAGCCTCTAGGTTTACCAATGTCATATCTACCTCAGCTCCCTCGTACCTGTAAGCACTCACAAGAGGTACCAACAGCTGCCCACCAGGGTAAAACTGTAAAAATTAGTATAATTCTGCAATAACGCGTAGTATGATGTATAGAATTATCATCTTATGTTGTCAAACTGCTAGCAATCGTAGGTTGGTGTTACCTTTTAAATGTAAACACAATTACCTTGCGAAAGTCTCCAGTTGTGTGAAAAGCAACATCTCCTTCGAGAGATCTCTTGTAGCGGGAATGGTAATCTTCTCTCACCTCGAAAAGATCTCGGGATGTTCTTGTACAAGCGATTTCCATTATTACATAGTGACGATGGCCGGAGTTGTCCTTCAAGATTAGCGCTTCATTAGCTAGCCATGCATCACGTTCAGCAGGATGCGGTGTCCACAGAAGCATTGCCCTCTGCATATATAGCCACACAACTACTTGATTAGAAAGTTAATGACTGATTAAGCCCATTAATTGAACTAGAGAGAAAGCATGTATGGAGGGCTAGCAAGTCATCACCAGAAAGTCCCCAGAAAGTTCGTCTTCTAGAGCTTTGGATAACTCCATTCCATATTTCTCAGCATAAGTTTGTCGAATCAAACAACGTTGCTTACCGTTCCTATGAGTCAATATGTTTATAACAGTATTCTCATCTGTTCCCCATCCTGCACCAGCATGGATATATATCAGAAATTATTTCTTTTAAAATTAATAATGTACTGCACTTTTAGCCAGTTTTATTGACAAACATATCGATCCACAATGTATTGAAGGCGAGATATATATATATATATATATATAGGAGTGCTCAAGCGCTAAACAATTGGTAACTTATTACAACACTAACTACTCATGTTGGCTTGCTCGACAATGTTTTCATAAGTAGTTAAGAGATATAAATCGAAATTTTGAATTAGATGTTCACTAATCTCGATCTATAATTTAGTTTGATGATGCTCCCTATTTAATACAGAATGTCCTTTGCCAAGACTCATTATGTAGTTAATTTGTATATTCATTAAAAGTTATCGTATTCCCAATTAACGCTGGAGTATAATGAACAGAAGAAAACAAAAAGAGAAGTAAATTACTTGGATCTAAATAAAAGAAGAAATAACATAGATCAAAACAAAATCTGACTTTGGACGTATAATTAACATAGAAAATCGACAGGAAACAGATCCAACACAATTAACCACGGTATTTGTCGACAATCAATTTTTGTTGGAATGCTTTGGATCCTTCCATGTAGAACATGTTTGTAGGATCACATTCAAGGCCAATGTGAGGGAGGGAGGGGGAGAGAGAGAGAGAGAGAGACCTTGCATAGCTCTATGAAGCTTCTCACAGTCTTCAGCCACCGGAGGGACCGGTTGTGGTACTACAAGCGTAGCCATTTTTGTTCTCGTAACGGAGAGGAAATTGTGTGTTTTGTTAAAATTTATTGCAAGGAATTTGAAATGCCTTGGCCCTGGTTGCTCTCTCTCTCTCTCTCTCTCTCTCTCTCTCTCTCTGTATATATATAGACACACGCGCACACACGGAGTTCTCTTAGCATTTTAGATGATACACAATTAGTTGGGTTGAGAGTATAAATCCCGCATCGAGAAAAAATGAACTTTGCATGCGCTTTTAACGAGTTTGGCTATTGGCTTTATTGCCAACTGGTTTTAAGTACGGTGGAACCTCAACTTTCATATGAAAATTCATCACGAGTGAGAGGACGGATTTAGAGTATAAATCCCCATCACGGAAGGAAATGAAGTCTTTAACCGTGCAGGAGACGTCCATTATGTTGCGATATATAAAGATATACATCTTTAATTCCTTCAATTTTTCCTTTTATACAGTATCTTTGCATGTTAAAAACCTTCTATGCGTTTGTACGACTGACTTACCAAGTCTTTAAGCGAGCAGGAAACATCCATCATGTTGCGATATTAAGAGTGTAAACCCTTACCGGGAAAAGAATGTACCTTGTATGTGCCTGTTAAGTAATTTGAGCCACTTTCCACGTTACCAATTGATTTTATGATATGGAACCTCAACTTTCTTAACGTTATTAACAGAATCAACATTTTACCAATTCGCAATTCCTGCTGGCTCCTTCTTTATACAGATTCTCTCTTATCTGTGAACAGAATATATAGAAGGGGAAAGTGGGAAGTAGAGGGGTGATCTCCAAAACATCTCAAGTGAAGTGAAGCAGAATTGGAACCAAATCAATTGGATAACCGATGACTGATCGTTTTGCAAATGCAGCAGCAGCAGCAGCTCACATGAGCAATTTAACAACGAACATTGAAATTTTAACTCAAAACATACGGTACAAATTTGGAATCAATACTCGGTTTCCAACACGCCGTCAATAAGCCCAAATTCCATAGCCTGCAATTTAAAACACAATAAATAAAAGGGTTAATAATAGTTGAAGCTCGATATAGGTACTAACTGAGGGAAATTGAAAAGGTAATTTGGTTAAAAGAGGGTTATGGTACTTCTGTAACTCTACACGGGTCACAAATTATGCACTCGATACACAGAACAAGAAATTTGAGAGATGAGTTAGCAACGTTACTTCAGAAACAGATAAGAAACGATCCCTCTCTGTGTACTGTTGTACTTTCTCTAGAGATTGTCCAGTAAATGCAACATACATTTTGTCAACTTTCTGCATCAAATTTATCACAACACAAGACCAATTAAAAGAATTATACTGGAGCAGACGGAAGTCATAAATTTCATGAATAAAACGAACAAATAGCTGTAATGATTGCATGTTGAGCACGGTATTGATAGAACCCTAAATCTCAATTTCCTGGAACTCGAAAAGCAATAATCACAGATGCATATTCTTTGAAACATTAAAAGGAGCTGTCCAGTGGATGAGGATCCTGCCCATGCAGGGTCTGAGTAGTACATATTTTCTCAAAGGTTCGGAGAACGCTTTTTGAGTTTTTGGAGCAGTAAGTGTTCTTAGAGACGCTCTTTATTGTACGTGCTTTAGCTGACAATAGATCCATGCATATTCAAAAAGGTGATCACGGATTTGTTATCTACCATTAACAGCCCTTGATGACCAAGGTTTGTCTGTCAACAAATGAAGACTAAACTAATGGCACAGTGAATCCTCGAACAGGGCTGAACCTAAATTTAAGTTGTCCAAGTAGCACTGCGAATCAACAGCTCTCAACACCCGCATGCAACTTGTAACACTATAAAATATTAAAATTTTAGGAAATACCAACAAAACGAGATTTCCTTGGATCCTAAGGTTGGTATGTCATTAAATGAAGTTGCAACTTATGCAATTAATTTATTTGCAACAACCCAGTCCCGAATAGGGTTGAATCTAATTCAAGTTTCCCTAGTAGCCCTGTGCAGCAACAGGTCTCAGCGCACACCTTCAATTTGTAAATGTCTATAAGATTTCAACTTTGACTTGATTAGAAAAATTATTATAACAGAATTGATTATTCTGCTCAGTTTGATTGAAATCAATTAGGCTGCAACATTAATATATATCCAGAAAAAATTTCAAGAATATAACTAAAGGAGGAGAAGAGACTGACATGGCGAGTTTGAACTGCTTCATTCACTTGCCGCCTCACATCTTCCACGTGGCCCTACAATAAGATAATGCAAAAATCAATCCATGGATTTAAAACAAAACGGATCATGTAGTAATTAGTATATAAGAAATTATTTTAATTTACGGAAAATAATTCACAAACAATCTAAGAATTTGAAACTAATAGTGTTAATGTCTCATACTTTCAATTTGTTTCAAAATACATGGAAAAATCAACCATAAATACATGAATTAGCATATTACTATGAAAATTCATGCAGTTATGATTACAGAAGAAAATAGGGCAAGAAACAAAAACGGATATTAAAACTAGATTAAGTCACAAATTGGATATGAGATTATTGACCAAAAATTCATGCAGTTATGAGACCTTTGCTGGTTATGTAACATAATATAGAGGTATTTAAACAGATTGAATACAGAAACTAAAACAAGAAGTTATGTTCTCACGGTAGTATTCCTTCTTCACACTTGTATTTATTTTTTTGTTGGAGACCTTCACACTTTCAAAAATACATCTACGTTTTGATGGAACAATTTGGTCAAACTCACAAACACCTTTAGTACTGAACCATCATACGTAACCAAACGCTTGGTAGAACCAATAATAAGAGGATACAGAATTCAGTGTTTCCATCATCATCTAAGGGCCTACTGAAGCCACCAAAATATTTATCATCTCAAGCAAATGCAACGATAAAAAAGAACATTTAAGAATTTTCAAAGGCATTAGTTCTAGGACTAAGAAATAACATGCTTCATGGTCAATAATATCAATCAGAATTGAACATAAGAAAAATGGAAACCTGGGCCACATTGCATACACGATTCTAAGGGATCTGTTAATATGAAAACATTTTACTCGAACTTCAATTTAACACAAATATATAATCGGTTTTTTTTTTCCTGATCAGTATAATATGAAAAGAAATGTAATCAAGTTCCATTTTCTCGAATGTCCATACTAAAAGTTAGTGGAACGGTGGAAATGCAATCTACAATCCTAGAATCCAACCTACCATAGCCATTCCAATTTCTATATTCTTAAATGCATGCATTGTGGAGTGATGAAAATGTAAAAAATGTTTTACAAGTAATCTAGAGTCCTTGAATCCAACATACCAAAATGCTTGCTAAATTAATGTTGTGATGCAAATGCAAGGATCGAAAAGAACATTTGGACTGTATTTAGGTGAGGGATTTCCAATTCCCAAGGGATGGAGAAGTTAGTAAGGAATGGACCATAAAATGTTAAATAGAAGGGATTAGAAAGAAAAAAACGACATGAACATTGCAAAGGCATACATGAGGGATTTTGTAAATGACAACTTCCAAGATGGGATTTGCAAATCCCTCTCATGTAACTGCACTTTGAGATTTCTATATCATTATTCATTACCAAACTTTGAATTTTATATTCTTAATGATACTACAGAATTAATTACCATATGGTACAAAAAGAAGTTAGGTCTTCTCCATAACCAAAACTGATAACAGCACAAGGTAGGAAGGACTTTAGTGCCAACTAGGATAATAGACCATCAAAATACAATGCACTTTTACTTATCATATAGCCCATTAATTCACATTATCCTACCCTATTATAAGCATATTCTTATAACAAAATAGGCAAGCTATACCAAAAAAAAGTTGATTCATACCCCACATCCACTCTGTGGTTGGTGTATCATGATCCGTGCATTTGGCATTGCATAGCGCATTCCCTTTTCTCCCCCAGCAAGAAGAAGTGCTCCTTGGCTTGCCGCTACTCCAAAACATACCGTTCCTACCTTAGGTTTGATCTGATAACATAAAAAAATTATTTAGTGCAAACGGAACTTAATTTATAAATAAAACTATTTCTTCTTTGGTGCACTCTATGTTTATAATTTCTCCATGATTTCGAAACCACAGAAGATTCGGAACTTTTAATTGTGAATTATTGGACTGAACTACCATTATATTATGCTAGTATCATCATTAACTGCAATGAAAATATAATAATAGCTCGATCCAATACCAGATTAAATGTCCCAATATGCTAGGTTATCAATACAATACAGAAGAACATAACCAGTCAGATTGCAGCAACATGATTTTGTAACCAAGTGAGGAAATATTCAACATCCATGAACAGTGAATTTATACTATATTCAACATCCAAGAACATAAATGGGTGTAGCGGAGATGAGGATGCTTTGTGGGATGTGTGGGCACACGAGAAAGGATAAGATTGGGAATGAAGATATCCGAGGTAAAGTAGGAGTAGCCGAAATTGTAGGAAAGATGAGAGAAAATCGGCTCCGGTGATTTGGACATGTGCAAAGAAGGCCGACTGACGCTCCGGTTCGAAGATGTGACTACGGGACAGAGGTTCAGGGCCGAAGGGGTAGAGGAAGACCTAGGAAAACTTTGGAAGAGACTCTAAGAAAAGACTTAGAGTACTTGGATCTAACGGAGGACATGACACAAAACCGAGCGCAATGGCGTTCTAGGATTCATATAGCCGACCCCACTTAGTGGGAAAAGGCTTTGTTGTTGTTGTTGTTGTTGTTGTGGACTTGGGTGTTTTAAATTTCTTGATATTCAAAATCCATTAACTGTGGCTATTAACTTGCTCATTGCATAAGTCCTAGAGAGTCCTGGAAGATGTTTTTGCAATTTAGGAGGGGTTTGATTCCCTCTTGCATTTCTGTTATTTTGTTTACTATTGTACTTGAACACTCCTTTTCCTATGTTGTTTTATTGTCTCTGTTGCCATAAAATTGTTTTTTTTTATCCACAAGCAAAGAAATGTGATAAAATTGGAACAAAAAAACCCTGAAAGATAACGAAGCTTCATGACATTACCCAAGACATGCAGTCATAAATTGCCAAAACAGAGTATGTACTCCCACCAGGGCAGTTCAAATACACCTGAAATGATACAGAACAAAGTCAGAATCTTTGAAAGAAACTGACTTTGACATATTAAAACTTTAGCCATGGTGAATCAATTGAAAGAGGGGTGGAGAAGAGGAGCGGAGAAAGTGTAAGCTCACCAGTATATCTGAATTCTCATCAATAGTAGCCAAAGTCACAAGCTGGGATATGACTCGTTGAGCCACCGCTGAAGTGACTGGCTGCCCAATGAAGATTATACGGTTCCTGAATAATACAGACGAGAGATCTAATGGTCCACCTGGGGTCATCACAGCTGGGAGTATGGGTGGATTCCCCTTTTTGGCTTCTATTGCACCATAACTAAAAAAAATTCATAGACTTAAAATCCCATCTAAACATAATAAAAAAACATCATGCAACATATTGGGGGAGTAGAATTCAACAGCCTTAAGTAGGACAGAGATTGATAGGATTATTTTCGGATTGAAATGGGGTTTGTGAAAATCATTTTCCAAGATAAAATTACCGGGTCACAAAAACAATATCATGTGAAAACCAATACAAATATAGTCTGAAAACACACTTGAAATAGAATCGAAAACAAATTCTATAAGTTATGCAAAAGGGCAGAAAGTTATAGACCTTGTACTAGTATCACCAAAATCGTTGCCGTCAAGCTTTAGAGGTGACCCACAAGTGCTGCTAGATAACCCTGGAAAGAGCAATACGTTTGGAATTTAAACTAGTCTGCAAAACTGAATATAAACTCTAAATAAATAGCCAAATACATGTACATAGTCATAAATTATTCAAAAAAAATGACCGAAATTACGGATTAAGCTCAAGCATTGAACTGAATTTTGAACAACTGGGTATGGAATTTAATTTTTACCAGTTGCTAAAGAATCGCCATACGGACTGTGCAAGGCAGACACTGTGGACTTGGGCGTTGAGTTTCTGCACCACCACCAGCAAAACATGAACAACCAATAAACAAATATTACTATGCAAAAACGAAAATTAAAACTGAAGATTAAACTGCGTCCCGAGGTCAAACCCTCCGCTCCTTTTAGTAATTAGCGTAAATTAATGTAGAATATCGCTTGCATTAAATTTTTTTTTGAAAAACTGGTTGTTCGTACCTGCGACTGAGAGGCAATAAAGGAAGAGATGATGAGTTACTACTCCGGCGAGAAGCCAATGAAAAGCTCAGAGGGGCTGAGAAACCAGCTAATGCTCCCATTTCGACTCACTCACAGAGAGAGATAGAGAGAGAGAGAGAGAGAGAGAGAGTAGAGGACTTTAGAGAGAGAGAGAGAGAGATTAGAGGAGCACATTTGTGGGCTGCAAGGCTTGGCCCATTAAAAATGGAGCAGTATTAATCCTGTCGACCAGCCCAGAGTCCGAGTAGGGAAAACCCGACCCGAGTCAGTACCCTACCCCCCTCCTCGTGTCGCTCTCTCTGGGTGGGTACCCAGGTAACCGTAATTTGGCTCGTACGATCGATTGGCCTGGCAGGGTTCGGTTTCAAATTTCAATGGAAGGCAATCGGAATTTGAAACGTCCCTTCTTCGAAGACGACAGCTCCGGCAAACCTCCGGCGTAAGCGTAGGCGTAGGGAATATTTATTTATTTAGTTGCGGGTGTTGTTTCTGAGTGAGGTTGGAAATGTGCGTGCAGGCGAAAGAGGGTTAGGTTCCCCAAGGGGAAGAAGGCGAGGCCGGAAGATGAAACGGCACTCAAATCCATACCTGCTGAGGCCATTGGGCCGACTCCGGCGGCGGCGGCGACGGACCCTCGGGCCGCCGCCAAAGAGCGTGCCAAGCGCCGCAGCCAAATCACAACTGAGCTCTTCACTGAAGACGCTGCAGGCGTTGTCAGCGATGTCTCTGCTGCCGAAGTTACTTACAAGGTCCATTCTTCCTCCACTCCTTTCGATTCTTTCATATTCTTTCAGCTTTCTGTGCATATTTATATACACACACACACCACGCTCTACACAAATTACTCACCTTTTGCTTCGGGTTTTCGAGTTTTAATATGTATCAACTACATTTGGTTGCATCCCAAATGAGTTTCGAATTTTCATTTGTGTAGTGGCTACTCCGGCTAAAATTTTTGCTTGATGCAGCAACTGTTCAGTGTCGCGGCTTAAGATGCGAATCACGCAATTTAACTGATTTGTGGAAACTTTATATGTTGCTGCTTCTTAATAGCGGCGGTGCCATGCGTGTTCTTGGTTAAATTAATTGAGTACATCTGTAATTTGGAATGGTTCTTTTCTTAATTGGCAGCACTTTTGTCATTCGAGATGATTGCCGGATACTTCTGTTAATTGGATCAATGGAAACGATAGCCAATGATTAGGGTATATTTTGGCAGGATTATGAGGACTTTGTTGAGGATGGGATTCGAATTGAACCTTTCAACTTGAACAAGGAGAGGGAAGAAGGTTATTTTGATGCAAATGGAAATTTCGTTGAATATGCCAATAAAAATGAAGTCAAGGTAAACATGTTTATCATTTTTGGCAATAAACATTCTCTGGGTAGTTAATGCTAGAGGGGTATCTCGTACAATTAGGTTCTTGGAGTTTACTGATTTGCTATGCCTGTAAGTATTTTTATTGGCTTTCATCTCTTTCTGATTAATTCAGTTGAATTACTTGATTCAGTAAAAGAAACATTCAAACAACAAATCTTTAACAAAGCTTTAACAAAGCTGTAACAGCTCAACTGCAATCCAAAGCTATTGTCCTGGATCGATGGCATCGAACCAGTCCTTGGCTTTGGATCGATGACATGAAATAGGGTTTGCACTGTGGGTTGCTGACTTTTAGTGTGAAGGACAGATTTAGTTATGTCTTCAGTTTCTATATCTTAATGTTGTAGGATGCATGGCTTGATAGTGTTGAAGTTGCTACAAAATATGCTGGAAAAGACGTTGTAGTAACAAAAGATTATGATGATGTCCAAGATTTATCTTCTGATGACATTGGGAAGATAAAAAGACGTATTGCTGATGTGCTTGAACCAGGAGAAACGGTAAACTCTCATTCATCTTACTAGTTCTTTGAATTAAGCTTTTTATTTAAAATTTTAAGTTTGTGTATTACTAAATCTAACATTGCCTGTGTTATTTGAGAATTGATTATTTGATGTGCTATTTTATGAGTTATTCTGTTCTAATTTCTGATTTAGCTTTGGAATTGATTAACTTGACAAAGGTGAAATTTCCGAATCACTAAATTGATGTAGCTTGAGCATTTGTGTATCTTCGCACCATATCCTGGCATTTAAACACATGCATTTGGTGTATGAAATATGATGCACTATGAGAAGTACAATTTTCTTTTGTATGTGTACTTGCTCTAATTGGTCACTAATCGTTTTGTTGCATAAAGCTGATGCATACATGCTCGTAGAAAATTGAAGACCAATGATGGAAAACTTGATGGATTTACAAAGTTTATTTTTGAATTATTTAGGATTTGTGTTGGGTAGTTCTGGTTTAATGCAGTTGTTTTATGAGCAGGTTCAATTTTAGGGCTTTTTGATAGAGTAGCTATAGCTTAGTTTGAAAACAAGTATCCTCAGTGGAAGCCCAGGCCTAAGTTCATTTGGCCAACTCCAAGGCTAATAACACTTTATATGGTTGATCCTATGGTTTTAACATTAATTACAAAAAATATAATTTTTATCAGTAGCTACAAATTAGTAAATCTAAATCAAATAGCTATGAATTGAATTTACTATTTACTATTTACTAATCTGGTGCTCAGTTATATATATTGTACACATTGTAAAGCATGAAAAGTTGGTCCTCAAATGTAGGGGCCTTATGCTTGGTAATATCAGGTTCTAGGAAATGGTACGTTTACAGCACACATGC
Source organism: Malus sylvestris (assembly GCF_916048215.2). Lineage (NCBI taxonomy): Eukaryota > Viridiplantae > Streptophyta > Magnoliopsida > Rosales > Rosaceae > Malus > Malus sylvestris. Next base: position 8,099,211 of record NC_062264.1, on the reverse strand, counting down.
AGAAGTGGAGATGGGAATATGTAGGGGTGCTTGTATGAAATGCATAAAAGATTGTTATAAATAATTCACATTGGTTTTGGCGACTTCATTTGCACTAAAATGACAGTTATTATTTTGATTCCCCAGCACTGGAAGCATCATTAAAGTAAAAATTTCTATTACAACAGGTTCTACACGCTTTGAGAAGATTGAAGGGAACACCTAAAAACAAGAAGGAGAAGATGTCAGCTGAAACGAAGATAGTATTTGACCAGTTAACTGAAGATGCCATGAACCTGATGGATAACGGTGAATCCAGTTAAGTTCATTTTGCTTCTGGGTTTAGATAAAAATTGCATAAGTATTAGACAATCTGTCATGCGTGATTGTTCAGTCCTCAAATTTAGTCCATAAACCTTTAGTAAGGAACCAGTGTCTTCTTTTGCAAGTGCTTATTGTTAAAGTTTTGTTCTGCAGATGTTTATCATGAGAAGAAGGAGATTTTTGAGCGTGAGGCAGGTCTGTAAATGGTTCACCTTTAACATTTCTGAAGTTAGTTATGAATTTTCTTGTTCTATCCAAACTTTTAATCTTGGATTCATGTTCCATTTTCCGATCTTAATTCAATTTTGAGGAGAGGTTGTAGTTGCGTTCTTTCTGCTGTGACTTTGGTTGGGTGATTGCGTGCCTTAACATAGCTATGAATCCTTGTCTGCTTCCTTGTCTAATTTTAGCGCATGCTAGTGCACATTCCATGTTATGGTGATTTGTCACCAGGTCATACATACATATTTCCTTGGATTGGATTTTCTTGGGGTTTTAGATTATTCATTGATATTAAACCAGTAAACCCTGAATTCATTGTTTAATTCTATTTTACATTAGTTCTATGTGCAAAAAAAAAAAAAAAAATACAAATGTAAAAATTTGAAAAGTAATAATAAAAGAAAAGAAAGGGGGTGGGCTCTTCTCCTTTTTTGTTCATTATTATTTTTTTATATAAGAATTAAGCTTTTGTTAATTAAAGAAACATTACACCACAAGGGCCAAGTTGTCCACTGGACAAACTTGACTGCACAGCTGCAACCGCAAAGTGATAAAATCATGAAACAGTCACACATTATGTGAATGAATCTAAAATAACTGAATCTAAAATAACCAGCAATCTATTAGAACCTAGCTATGCTACTTATTCGTAATTATAATTTCCAACTCTCTTTTTCAGAAGGATATGAGAGTTTAGCTCGGGCAAGAAGGGAACCCACATCTATTAGTGCATATCAAGAGAGATCTGTTCTCAGCATGGAGTGGGAGTCCTCCTCTGATGTAACAAATCCTGGAGCACCCTCTTCAATACTACCGGAAACTGCTGTGGCCACATCCAGTTCCAACGCAACCACTGTAGAAATCTCAAGTAATGGTGATGATGCATTTGATATGTTTGCAGAAGATGATGAACATGCAATTGCTAAACCTTCTGAAGGAAGTAATGTGATTTCTGGCCCTAATTCTTATTGTGTCAGCTCACCGTCATCGAACAACCTAAACAATTATTCAGAGAGTAAGCTTTGTAATGTTGATTTTGGAAAATTGACATATTGGCATAGCAACTGCTTAATAATTTTATTTTACATTTTTCCAGATGGAGTTTTGCAAAATGATTATGTGTTTGATGAGTCTTCTGGGTACTCTCTCTCTCTCTCTCTCTCTCCTCTCCCAAATATTGTTTTCTGTCTTCTGTGTGTATATGCAATATGTATACCCTACTTCTCACATAATAGATATACAGTAGTCATCTATTCTAAGTAGACCTTGTGGAGAAGTGCTCTCTGTGAGGGATGGATTGGGGACTAATTGAAATGGTTTGCTAGATGGCATTTATTCTTTTGTATGTAGGGAATTGTTCTCTTGTTGGAGAGTCTGGAAACATGAATAAACAATACCTCAAGAAGTCAATATATATGCGGAGGACTTCAAGTACGGAAGTTTGTAGTGCAGTCTAGAAAAATTTACAATGACGGATCCTTTGACTTCCACCATATATGATTTAATTAATGATAGTAGCATAACTATTGCGTACATAAGCCTGTGTTTTAGTAATCCTTTGGTTACTAAATATTATTTGTTGTTCACTTGTGTATTTAAGAGTTCTTATTCTATTAATTAATTTCAAATTTTACTTCTTATATAATGATGCCATTATTTGTGTTTATGAAATTGAAAACATAATGTTCTGATTACAACTGGCCCACTGGTCCCACTAGTGATCCCTTGCTCAGTTGGTTTTCCGTGATGCTAAATAGTTAAGTTTTCCTTTTTTTATCAGTAAGACTGCAAATAGCTATCTGAACTGGGAGTCTTATATGAACAGTATATTTTGAAATAATTTTTTCTGTGGGTATTTTGGAATAACCCGAGTTCGTTTAATCTTTCTAGGTACTATTACAGCAGCAGTTTGGGATATTATTATGACCCATCTACAGGACTCTATTGCTCCGCTTCATCAGGGCTATGGTAAATAAAATTTATCCTTGTGTTATAGAATTTTTTGTATATATTGCTCTCTATTCTTTGCGCAGTGTCCTTTTTTTGGTGGATAACTCATTGTACTGGTTGTTACTTTTACTTGGATGTGTCCCGGTTCATTCTCATATCTTTAGATAGTCTGTATATTAAGTGTCAAAAGTTTCTCGCTTATGTCCGTTAAATTCTTAAACCGCCCAATTAGTGTCTGAGATTTGCCCAATCCACTCCAATCTTAGACACCAAACGAGCCATCAGCGTCTGAGATGTGATGTAAATTCCATTTGAATAATATCTTTATATGTCGTTGGTTGTATTGGTCAGACCATGGCTTAACAACTACAAGTTATAACAACACAAGACATGACATAGCAACCGGCAACTTTCTGGATTTAGTGATAATGTTGGGAATAATAGTAAAAGATGGCATCGTTTTTAATCTGATTTTAATGAAAGTTTGTCTTGACCAAGCACAATCTTATGAATGATTGGAATAGAAGTGAGAGGAGGTCAATGGGTTAGTTAGCTTGGTTCATGTAATTGCCATTGATGTGTCTTGCAACCTGATACGTGTTTCTGTCAAATATAGGTACTCGTTCAATGAGGAAACTGGCATATATGATGAGATTCACCAGACTACAACCACTGTGAGTTGAAAGGGAAAGTTTTTCTGCTTCGTCGACTCTGTACAGACTATAGAGGAGAAGTTTTTGGGTTAGATAACTTTACTGTAATGTATAACGATTATCCGGTCTGTTGTGATTATGAAATATAATGGTTGCAAATGTGCTCTGTTATTTTTGAATTTTTTGTGTTAGATTACAATCTGCATGCACCCTCCGAATGCTGCAATTTGACTTTGCGGGTCTATTTTTAGTTTGTACACCAGTAAGATGTAGTGGGTTGGTCCACGACCCCTGATGCATTGTGGAATCTGTGACCGGACAGTCCCGCTGAGACCTCTTGCTTGAAAGGTAAAATGGCAAAGGGACCTTTTATTTGGGGGAGGTTTAGATCTGTCAATCTCACACGGGGGAATATTGTGTTGGGAGACCCTTTTCTACCTAGGACTTACTCGGTATGGATACGCTCACGATGGCACCTTGTGACGTGTAAGTTTTGTGAACATATCTTTTTTTTATTGGCACATAACCAGTAGCGATGTGTTTGTATCATGTAAGTTGTTCTAATCTCTCACAACCTCACCAAGCAAGTCTCGTAATTATAAATGACTTTGAAGAATAGTTGCCTTGCTTGCCCATAAATTGCCTTGGCTTTCCTAAAATTGTTTTTGTTGAGACTGAATCCTACATCGAGAGAGAAAGGGAAAGAACGTGCATGCTACCCTGATCATCCCCTCACACCCCCAAATTGGATTTTCTCTCTTCCACCCCACTTTGACCCCGCAAAGCCACGTTTTCAGGCCATGCGTTGGACTTGGGTGAGTGATTTTCAAGTCACGAGATTGAAAGCAAATTATAAAAACAAAAGAAATGTTGGATAGAGGAGATTATCAAAATACATTGTGAATCTTTTTAGGTTAGCTACCTTTATAAATTAGGGCTTTGCATCTAATCTACTTAATGATTTTTATATTTGTTTGTCACTCTAGACCAGGGGAATATTTTAGCAGTTACTCAGTACTATGGTCTATTACTTTAAGTGAGAAGCCTTAGGTTTGAGTCTCGTGAATAACAAATTTGATAATAATTAGGTTTTTCATTGTGTAATTTAGCCGAACTCCCTTCTTCCTTAAGTGTGAAATATATTGTTATGGAATATTTAAACCCATGTCTCATTATGACACCATAATTCACAAGTTTACAAGAAGATAAAGAACAGTGCTATTCATACACTCATTTTTACTTTTCACATATATTTATTAATTTTTGTCCATTTATCTTCTTCAATAGACTCAATGCAACTATCGAAAATTGAGAATGTGTTAGAAGTAAAAATAGGTGGTCCTAGCATCACCCCAAAATAAATCACCAAAACCTCCAACCCTTATGACGAAGCGACGTCACTCCTTGGACCGGCCCGACGTAGCCCAAAGCTAAAGGAGAGCAAATCATAACCGGTTTGGACCGCCCGGTTAAATTGGGGAAGCCTGGACCGTACATACCAATACACAATGTTACTTTTTCCAGTTTCGTATGTTTATAGCCAAAATTAACCAAAAAATTCCCCAACAATTTCCTTTGAATTTAACCAAAAAAACCCAGACAACAATTTTCCTTCACTTTCCTCCCATCCAAACACCCTCCCTCCCAAAATCCCACTCCACCATTCCCCAATCCCAGTCCCTCCCTCCCTCTTCACAATTACACCAACTATACACTTGTTGTCATTGATCGATGGCGGATGAGGAAGGCCCCGAGAGGGGCGAGATCAATGGCGGACCGGCATCCATGGATTCCATCGAGTCCCGGTGGGTCTTTCAGGACGAGGACGACTCCGACCTCGACGACGACGATGCAGAGGCACATGCGATGCATCGGACGGTTGTGGATTCGGAGGATGACGAAGAGGAGGACGATAATGCCGAGCAGCGATTGATTCGCACTGGCCCTCGCGTCGATTCCTTTGACGTAGAAGCGCTCGAGGTCCCCGGCGCTCTCCGAAATGAATACGAGGTGCTTCAAATTCCCAATCTCTCACTTTTGCTATTTACTTTGTGATGAGATTACGACTTGCATTTTTGGATTCGGTTCGAGTAGCCTCGCTCTTTCGGCATTGCTTTGTGAGATGTAGATCAATGCTTGTATTAGCTTTACTTTCCTATATTGTTGTGCTGCATACATACATACATACATCCTTTCTAGCTTGGTGGCTAATTTACATTTTGGGAGATTTACTTATTGGACAATTATCGGTTGCGTATCTAGAGGTGTTACAATAGCGATTGACCGTACACGTGAAGCTGGATTTTTAGGTTTTATTATCCCTGTTTTTAATAATTATTTTATTTCTAATGGATGCCTTACAATGTTGATGCTTAGGCTCTAAAGGGACATGTTTAGCATCCTACCCAATCTAAGATATTGTCATTTTTCAGACCTTGGAGTTTAATTTTTTACTTTGTGAACGGTTACTCTTTTTGGCTAGCTCGATTTCCGGTAGAACGCAGTGCTAAAAAAAATGAACTGCCTAAGCATTTACGTCATATACATTTTAGGATTACGTGGTTTTTCTGCTTTATTGAAATTTTGAATGTTATCTAAGAGCTCATGAGCATGGCATGAGTGGCTTTGTGAAGGTAATTGAGTAGCTGATGTTCTAATTGTGGTAAACAATTAAGGTTGGATTATTTTGAATCTTTTGAATCTTTGAGCAGAACTTCAAAGCAGTTACATAATGTTGGGGGTGGGGATAGAGTCATAGAGAGGAGTATGGAGACTCATTAATGCAAAATGGCAGCTTTTAGTGAACATAAGTTACATTGTCACAAATTGCATACTTGTTTACCATTCTAAGTTTGGAATTTGTGATGATTTTTGACTTCCTCCAGAACCTTCTTTATGAAACAGAATGCTCATACATCAATCACATACACCATAGAAAGTACAAGTCATAAATCATCAACACCAAATTTCAAATGATAAGCAATTATGACAATGTAATCATGCTCAATCCATTCTTCTCCTCAAATGGAACCTTTTCTTGAACCATCTCAATTGCTTTGGATGGCTGAGTTACCTAGTAAAGTACATATGTATACATGGATAGGGTCAATAAATTTTGGTATTATCCTTTGTCAGGGACCAGATTAGTTTTCTATGTGCGAGAATGGAGTAGAAAATGTTGATTATATATTACTTCATTCCCCAGTAGCTCTTGGATTGTGACAGAAGCTGAGGCGGGGCTGAGTTAGCTGTTTTTCTAGGGAAGGAGGGGAAGGGGATAGTTTTTATGGGTAGGGTGAGGCTTTCAAATTTCTTGCGACCAATGGTAGAGGCCGTATTTAGAGATTTCCATTTCTTCATTCTTCATTTGGATTAGCGGCTCCAGTCAGTTGATTTTGGGAGGGTTGTTGCTGGTGGATACGAGTTGTATACTTCTGTTTCGAAGATTTTTTTTATTGTTAGAAGGTTTGCTTGGTGGTGAACCTCTTTTCCACCGCCGGGCATTTCTTATGTTCTTTCTGTAACCATTGAACTTTCGCTTAATAAAGACTCTTATATACTCGATGCTGTAAGGCTGATTGAGTGCCACATTTTTCCTTTTGGGGGATAATGTGCTGAGTTTTTATGTAGTTCTGAATATAGACTTCCCTTTCTCACCATTTAAGATTTTAATCTCTTCGGACCATTATTTAATTGGAGTAGAGTAGTTAGCATTGGAAAAGACCTACAATGGCAGCAACTAGAGACAGGAGGAAGTTTTACTCAATAATTTTCAAGAAACCTTAGTTATCTTCTTATGTTTATTTTCCTTTTTACTTTGTGAATATGTCAAGAAGATTGAGATCTAGTGTTCAGCAACTTGGTATTGTCACATTTGGATGATGATAATATTTAGAAATATAGATTGTAATCGTAACCCCATGTATGTTGAACTTTGACAATGAACTATTACCTAGGCAACCCATGGTAACTTTGAAATTTGCTTCACAAAAGCAGTTAACTTGCGTTGTCTATGCTCACTGTAGAAAGTGGCATTTTTCTCCAATATGGATTGATAGATTAGTCTTCCTTATAGTTCATTGTCTGCATTATATTGAGTTCGTAAGAAAAGTATTCTATTATGAATTCGTACATAGCTAAGGTTTGAAATGAAATTTTAAATTTCTACTGAAAGAGGGAACCTTGTTACAAAAGTCCTTACTTGGAACACATATCTTCCTTTTTTTTGCTTTACTTGTGTTTCTTTTTCTTTTTTGCTTTTATAATTTTGAATTTGTCTTTTTGCTAAACTAATAAATTATGTTTATGTGCACGCATGTTATGATTAGAATTTCTTCTAATAATAACACATGGGTAATTTGTTTTAGGTCACAAAATATTTTTCCCATTTGAATTGAGTCGAGCAATATTTTTGTAAGAGGTCAATAAAGAGAGATATTAGGAAGGGGTATTGACCTTGGTTGGAGAGGAAAATTGTTTTTCTTTTTTTTATGCTAATGACCTTAATTGAAGAGGAAATTTTTTTTTGATTAACTTATGCTAATGACCATTGACCTATGCCAAAATATGAAGTTATTTATTGACCTAAACCAAGTTTCCTTAATAATTTTAATTGCAGGATTTCAGTCTCGGAAGGAAAATAATAATTGCTTTTCAGACCCTTGGAGTTGTCTTTGGTGATGTTGGAACAAGTCCATTATATACGTTCAGTGTCATGTTTAAAAAAGCACCTATTAATGGAAATGAGGATGTTATTGGAGCAATGTCATTAGTCCTGTACACGTTAATCTTGATCCCCTTGCTTAAGTATGTGCTGGTGGTTCTTTGGGCAAATGATGATGGTGAAGGTATGTGGGATTCAGTAAATCAAGTCGTTATTCTCTCTTTCTCTCTCTCTTCCCCCCCCCCCCCCCCGGGGGGGGCCCTCCCCCTTCTCCCTTCTCTCTGACAGTACAAACAAACCTATTGTGTATGCAGTTATTGCAGTACAAAGTCAATGCTTTGTTGAATGCATATTATCTATTTCATGGTCATTTAACTTTTCCAGGTGGTACATTTGCTTTGTATTCATTGATCTGTCGACATGCTAAGGTCAGTCTTCTTCCCAATCAGCTTCCGTCAGATTCCCGGATATCAAGCTTCAGGCTAAAGGTGCCATCTCCTGAACTTGAGAGATCTTTAAAAATCAAGGAAAGGCTTGAGGCTTCACTGACTCTGAAAAGGCTTCTTCTGACGTTAGTTCTTGCTGGTACTGCGATGGTGATAGCTGATGGGGTTGTTACACCAGCAATGTCAGGTATTGCATAATCAATTCTTATTCTGTTTAACTTGTTGCAAGTTGCAACTGATCAACCTACTATTGATGTGATGAAATGAGGAAATGCTGCAGAGCTGTTTTAGATGTATTGTTCTTGTTTCAATTGTTAAGAGTGGGTGTGCATAAATTCTTTTATGTTTTATATAACCTTTGCTTTTTATTTTCTTAATGCAGTAGTATCAGCTGTTGGTGGTATAACGGTTGAAGTAGAGGCAATTAAGCAAGGTATTGTTTACCCCATAGAGCAAGTCTAAAAAAATTCTTTCTTAGCATGTTTTGCTAGGTGGTGGATTTCATATATTTTTGTAATTCATGCTATTGTTTTAATAAAATGTTATTGTTTCTTCTATAAATAAATTAAACCACACTTTAATATTTACCTCTTTTTTATTGGGTGCAGATCAAGTGGTGATGATTTCGGTTGCCTTTCTTGTTATTTTATTCAGTGTACAGAAATTTGGGACAAGTAAAGTTGGACTGGCTGTAGGCCCTGCCTTATTCATATGGTTTTGTTCCCTTGGGGGCATTGGGATTTACAACCTTGTTAAATATGACAGCAGTGTCTTTAAGGCATTCAATCCTATTCACATATATTACTTCTTCAAGAGGAACTCAACTAAGGCTTGGTATGCTCTTGGGGGTTGTATTTTATGCGCAACAGGTAATCAATCTGGAAAAACTTGAACCTTGGGGATGCATGAGAGTTGCTATCTTTCTTTTTTGTAAATTTTCACAACCTTGATAATGAGTTTTATTGTCATATTTTAGCCTACACATGGATTTTATACTGGAATGAATTTCTGCAATATTAATTTTTTTCCTTGTAAAAAGTATACAAAATATCTTGAAGTATGATACCCTCACAATATCAAATTTTTGGTTAATATTATATGGTGAACTGGAAACCTATATATTATTGGTTATCACCTACTATTTTCATGTTCTTTACTGATATATATAGTATGTATCAGGTTCTGAGGCAATGTTTGCGGATCTTTGCTACTTTTCTGTGCGATCAGTCCAGGTAAAGAATGGAATAATAATTGGTTTCTGGACGATTGTTTTATTCATTTTATTTATATGATGCATCAAGTGTCAGAATGTGCGGTGTCGGACTGTCAGCCTTCAGATTGTTTGAACTGTAATTCACTGGGTATTTGTTCTTTTCAGCTTACGTTCGTTTTTCTTGTTTTGCCCTGCCTTATGTTGGGCTATTTGGGTCAAGCTGCATACCTTATGGAGAACCCAGATGAAGCAGATCTAGCTTTCTTTTCTTCAATCCCAAGTAAGCTTTACTGACGCATTTATAGATTCCAAGCAAATTATTCAGTTAGAACTTTCTACAAACATGTCAGTAGTCATACTTATTTCACTGATTCTGGAGAAATTGATTGTGGAGAAATAATATCACGTTGTCTGCAGGTGGTTTTTTCTGGCCTATGCTCCTCATTGCTAACATTGCCGCATTGATTGCTAGTCGTGCAATGACAACAGCCACTTTTTCATGCATAAAACAATCAATGGCACTTGGTTGTTTCCCTCGCCTTAAAATCATACATACCTCCAGGAAGTTTATGGGGCAAATTTATATCCCTGTCGTAAATTGGTTTTTGCTGGTGGTTTGCCTGGTGTCTGTCTGCACTATTTCAAACATTGATGAGATTGGAAATGCATATGGTAATACTCATCATCTTCCAAAGCATTTAGTCTTGTTATCTGTTCAGTTTTTTTATTTGTTTGTTAATAAACTCTAGGTTTTAAATTTGGGTTTCTTGTAGTTGTCATACTAAATAAGCTTTTTAGTGAAAACAACTGCTCAGGTTTGAATTCACCAAACTCGTATCCCCTCACCTAGCATTGCTCACCAAATGTTTTCACAGTTTACTCGACAAACTTCATCAATCAAATTTCTGTCTAGTCAAACTTTGTTTGGTTAGACAATCTTATTATTGTCTTTTGGTTTTCAACAAAATATCTGTTGCACAAAAATGCCTTGTTGGAATTATGTTATTTCAAAGAATATAATTTTTCCCACTTTTTATTCATTTTTATGTCAACACTATTTAGTCTCCTCTTTCATACTGCTTGGGTACTCGCTTTCGTTATTTTTGTGTGATTTTTGTGTAATTTTATAAGATAGTTACCCTATTTCTTCTGCTGTTTATTCTTGTCATCGCCATAGCCCCCAAAGTTAACCTCTTTCCAATTACAATTTCTATATTTTTAATGTTGAAGAACATATATCAGGTATTCCAAAATTTATCAAGTTCCTTAATTTACACGTTTTATTGAATAAAATTATAATTGATCACAGTACAACAACAAAGCCTTTTCCCACTAAGTGGGGTCGGCTATATGAATCCTAGAAAGCCATTGCGCTCGGTTCTGTGTCATGTCCTCCGTTAGATCCAAGTACTCTAAGTCTTTTCTTAGGGTCTCTTCCAAAGTTTTCCTAGGTCTTCCTCTACCCCTTCGGCTCTGAACCTCTGTCCCGTAGTCACATCTTTGAACCGGAGCGTTAGTAGGCCTTCTTTGCACATGTCCAAACCATCGTAACCGGTTTTCTCTCATCTTTTCTTCAATTTCGGCTATTCCTACTTTACCTCGGATATCCTCATTCCTAATCTTATCCTTTCTCGTGTGCCCACACATCCAACGAAGCATCCTCATCTCCGCTACACCCATTTTATGTACGTGTTGATGCTTCACCGCCCAACATTCTGTGTCATACAACATCGCCGGCCTTAATTGATCACAGTATTAAAAAAAAAAAATTATCAAGATATACAAATTGGTATTATAAAAAAACTAAAAAATAAATTTTGATTAAAATTATCTAAGATTAAATAGATATTTGCAGTCTTTGCTCTTTCTGTTACATGCATAGAATAAGACATCTAAATGCCATGGAATGATTTCTCTTTGTATTTGGTGAATAGGTTTTTTTTTAACCTCAGTACAATTTCTTATTTTTCTTAGGTTAGATCTACCTGACGGGACATTCTAAATATCTGGCTTTACCCACTTGAGAAATAACATACAGGCGTTGTCGTGAATTATTTCAACAGATAACATCATTTATATGTTTCCTGTATCTCCGTTGTTGAACTTAAGTTTTGCATAAAATCAATTTCCTTGCAGGTTTTTAAATTTCTTGATCTGAATCCTCTTTTACTACAGGCATTGCTGAGCTAGGAGTGATGATGATGACGACCATTTTAGTAACAATTGTTATGCTTCTTATATGGCAGATAAACATTATCATCGTGCTGAGTTTCTTAATAATTTTCCTGGGGTTGGAGTTGACCTTTTTCTCATCAGTTTTGTGGAGTGTGGGAGATGGAAGTTGGATAATTTTGGTATTTGCCATAATTATGTTTTTTATAATGTTTATCTGGAACTATGGAAGCAAGCTTAAGTATGAAACTGAAGTCAAGCAAAAGCTGTCAATGGATTTGATGCGGCAATTGGGTCCCAATCTTGGGACAATAAGAGCTCCAGGCATTGGTTTGCTTTATAATGAGCTGGTGAAGGGAATTCCAGCAATTCTTGGCCATTTTCTGACCACACTTCCCGCAATCCACTCGATGATCATATTTGTTTGTATAAAGTATGTTCCAGTTCCTGTAGTACCTCAAAGTGAAAGGTTCCTTTTCCGGCGTGTCTGCCCAAAAAGCTACCACATATTTCGTTGTATTGCCAGGTAATATGCTCAATGCTTCTGATTTGGTAGGGTAGAATGATGCCTTTGTATAATCTAGTGCAAAGTTTAGATCCATAATGTAAAATGGCCAAACCAGTCATCGGAAAATATTCAGCCTTAGTGAGATGTGTTACTTTCTACCAGTGCACTTGACAACAGATGAAGTAGAATCATTCATGTTTACATTCGAAGTGTTTTTTCTTCCGTTTTCTTTTTCATTCTATCATGTCTTGTTGCCTTCTATGTCTGATGTTATGACTTCAACAGGTACGGCTATAAGGATGTTCGTAAAGAAAATCACCAAACATTTGAACAGCTACTAATTGAGAGCCTTGAGAAATTCATACGTAGGGAGGCTCAGGAGCGGTCACTAGAGAGTGACGGGGATGATGGTGATACAGACTCAGAGGATGAGTCCTCTTGCTCAAGGGTTCTTATAGCCCCCAATGGAAGTGTTTACTCGCTTGGCGTTCCTCTCCTGGCTGAGTTAAAGGAGACAAGACAGCAGTCTACATCAGAAGCAAGCACATCAGAGGAGGTGAAGCCAGTGTTTCCAACAGATCCAACAATTTCTGATTCTGAGCAGAGTATTGATGGGGAACTATCGTTTATACGGAAGGCCAAGGAATCGGGGGTTGTTTATCTTCTTGGTCATGGTGATATTAGGGCCAGGAAAGATTCATGGTTCATTAAGAAGTTAATCATCAATTACTTTTATGCTTTCTTGAGGAAAAATTGCAGGAGGGGCACTGCGAATTTGAGCGTGCCCCATTCGCATCTAATGCAGGTTGGGATGACATATATGGTATGAAGGCTGATTTTGCTACGAAAATAAGGCCAACTTGAACTCTTACACCGGAGTCCGAGACATGCAGCTGGTGTTATGTTACAAGTGGTCTTCATGTAGCGCACGACTTGTTCGTTGCTGCAGTTGGAAACCACGAGCTTCTGGAATTTCATTGCCCGGATTTGATTGCCGGTCATTTTGGTCCACCACTCGTTTGAGGATGTCGCATGGCTGAAGTTTTGTTACTTTGTACTTGGCTTGTCTTCCAAGCATCGATTTTTGCGGTTATGCATCTGGAAAGTGCCGTAATTACGATGTCAAAGTTATGTGAATGTGATTTGTAATGACATCCTTCATCTTCAGATTGATTTACATTGAGTACATACCTAATTCATCTGTCTTTCGTCGTTTTCACTATGATCAATTACGTACAAATGGGAAATGGTAAACACCGTTTTTAGCCTCTCACACTTTTGTTTAATGTTGTCCGTTTTCTTTTATTTATTCAACCGATGACCAGAAATAAGTAGGGGTTAAAAAAGGGTGTCGTACAACCCTGAGCCCCTTCTCTGTTTTTACCAATTGGTTTTAATACGAATGCCCACATTCTACAGGGAAGTTAGAATGTTCAAAACTTGTTCCTTTCCATGTCATCAGGAAATAGAGCTAATCGTTTTTCCCTTCGCTAACGGAAGGGTGTCTCCCGAATCATTAACAGATACGGGATACGAGGCAATTTCGCGGTTCGGTTCGGTTCGGTTCAGGTAGAGAATTCGCTAGTAACCTATTGTATCTTTCGATAGGAAGGAGACGATGTACAATATATTGATTTGATTCGTTTTAAATTCGTTTGAAAATGTAATTTGGCTCTAAATTTAGTTCGATTCATAAACCGTTACAAACACGGGGCCACGAGCAGTCTCACTTCTTTTCCCCAATGGGGACCTAACAAAGATAATATTAGTACCCATTAAATGATAACTGATGTAAGTAGTAACGGTTTCACCCTTGTTGAGTTGTTCTGGCATTCTCGGGCAATGAAGTTTGCAACAGAGTGCTTGTGGATGATTTCTAAACAATTCAACCTGCTAGCATTTTAGCATTTATTCAATTGCTTTGATACACCTTTTTATGCATTTCACATAGATATATATAATCACTGCTATAAAACACAAATAATTGCTTACAATAAATAAATAAATAAAAATGTAGCATTTTAAATATTTTACGATCAAACCAAATTCAAATTATACTCTCAAACAAGTTTTAGAATGAATCGGGCCGAAATATCATAATGTATGTCCACTCCCTATCGAATAGCTACAATAGGTTACTAGCGAATTCCGTACACGAACAAAACCATGAACTCGACTCGTACCTCGTATCCGGGCATTGCACCGGGACATACAGTGCAAGAAGAATACTTTCACTACTCAATTTTGAACTTTTATCTAATTCTGCAGTTTATTCCTAAATTCACTTGTGCAGTATTGAGTTTGGTCGTTGACCCGTCTTTCAAAAATCTTTTTTCTGAAAAATGAAAGGGTTAGGACCCTTATTTGAAGCCAAGTTATGACCCTGCTCCTCCACATCTAGTGGCAGAACTCGCAGAGGCCGATGTTTTTGTTGGCTGTTTTATTATTTCCATTTACCATCAGAACGAGGATGCTCTTCTTCTGCACTTACGTCGATGAGAAGATCGGATTCCTCGTTAGTTTTGGAGCGAGCAGATCCACTATATTTGTGTTCCTGTTTAGAGAACTTGTATCTCAGAAACAATGAATTTGCCATAACCCCTACAGAACTCAAGCCCATGAGGCCTCCAGCAATTGACGGCGTCAGAATGGTCCCAGTTACTGGAAGCAACACTCCAGCAGCAATTGGAAGTCCTACCTGTAAAATTCTAGTAGCATAAGACCGGGTATTGCTTGTAAATAAACTTCGTAATAAGCTTGTGATGTTAATAGGCTCTAATTCCTGTACGTTCAGCAGAACGAAACACCAGAAATAAACAGAGTATCGGGCTATTCTTAATCCATACAAGGACTTACAATATTGTATGCAAAAGCCCACCACAGATTTTGCTTCACAGTCTTCATAGTTAGTCTACTCAGCTCCAATGCATCAAGTAACTGCAGGACAATATGAAGATCAAATATCCTACACAACAGTGCTTATTATATGAAAAGAAAGATACCAAATTTTTCCATCAGTGCTCCAGCACTCAACATTATGCATATTTTTCAAATAATCTTTTGTAGACGGTGAAAAGATTTGCGCTGCATTCTTCAATTATTTATTCATACTTGTTGATGGTAAAAGTGTAAAAGCAAATTTTGCTACACGACAGCATGTAATCCTCTACAGTTTGGTTTCCAAAACTAACACTGCAGAATCTGGCACCTATTCATGCTTTAAAAAAGAACCCAGGAGGTGTTTGTGCAAATAATCGTACTACAATGTTTACCTGTGAAAGTCTGTTGCCCAATAGCACAATAGAAGACACCTCACTAGCAGCTCCAACACCACCACCCATGGCAATTCCAACATGCGATGAAGCCAATGCTGCAGCATCATTAATTCCATCACCAACCATTGCTACAATGTTCTGATCCTTCTGAAGCTCCATTATGAACTTCTTCTTTTCCGTCGGTTTAACACCAGATATCACCTGCAATCCATAGCATAGGCTATACAAATAAATTCAATAGAGAAAAAAAAAATCTGGGATCGAGTTGGATACTGGGCAGCTATTTGGGCATCAGTTTCAAATGAGTTTAGGGATTGAGTATTCTCACTCTTCTATAATGACGGATGTGTTAGCAGCTGTGATTAAGTTTAGGTTTCTAGTCTTGAGGTTTTTGTATTATAGGCTCGATATACAGATTGTGGATACCTTATCCAAAAGTTGTATTTTTTATGATATTATTAAAAATCTGTTTTATTTCAAAATATAAATTAAAATAAAAGACAGAGGACAAGCTTTTGGTGTTCTGCTTGAAGTTGTTTCACTATTTTTTACATTTTTCCAAATTGATAAAATTTTTGTTTCCCATCAAAGAAAGAAGTAATTAAGAACTCCTTACCTTCTCTTTCGGAATACCAACAGCAGACGCGACGTACTCCGCATTATTTCTTTTGTCCCCAGATAGCATGTATACATCGATCCCTTGCTTAGATAAAGATTTAACAACTTGTCCAGCATCTTCCCTTATCTGATCCTCCAAATAAATGAGACCGGCAAGAGTACTATCAATGCCTACATATACAATAGATTGACTCGTATGGGCTTCTACTTCGTCAAATGGATTCTTAGTAACTCCATGCCTGCATATATTTAGTTTTTCAATGGGACCTCAATACATGATCCAAGATTAAATTATTTAAGTCATATTAAGAAGGAAACAAAAAACAAAAGATATCATATTTGGAAGATGAAAACAACTAAGCCCTTGGTTCCCAAAATTAATTTCCATGGTAAGAAAAACAGTCAATCCATCTTCTGGGGTCATTTAAGACTGCGGCAAACAATCAAGAGTAAAATTTAGAGTTGGTCCATGAACCAAAACTTTGTTAATTGAGATCCCTAAATTTAACAAAACGTGTGCCCTTGGTTGCCTTCAATATACCTTCAATTCCCTAACACCAAATGAGCCCTAGAAGTTTTCTAAGATTCTACAAATCCTTAATGAGTCTCTAGGATTTTCTTTTAAAGTCGTTTTGATTCCAAAAACCTTCAGAAAAGGCTCACTTTTGTGAGCCAAAGTCAAATTGGAGTGAAAGAAATAAGCATCTGTTGAAGTAACCTCTATATCTTCTTAGTCTCAATAAGCTGGTTCTGTTTAGTGCTCCTGTAAGTCGAATCTGTCAAGCATTAATTCTCCATTTACATTGTTATTTGTATCCTAAAGAGTTCATCATGATCATAGACAGCACTCTCTTTATGTTGTCCTATATGAATCTAAATTTTCAAAAATAGGATTCTAAATTCCCTTAACAATGGTCCAGGGCCAATGCCTATCAGCATTACACCTTTACAAGAAGCAAATTCACATTCAAATATGCAATGATACAAACTATTATATTCCATTATACCCTGTAATTACCTTTGAACCCATTCCAAAGTCCCAACAGAAACCTTTTTGTTCTCAACAGTTGCTACAGCACCAGAGCCAGGTTCTTCCAAGAATGTTCCATCCGCAACCTGGAATAAAGTGCACAGTTTAGGATCTGAGCATCATGATTTTTTCGGAACCTTATCCAGCTAATGCATGCACTTAATGATATAATCCTCTTCTAGAACACCAAGGATTTGTTCACAGAACTGCATTCTTTCTTTTTCTTTGTAAGAGATGATGCTCATATAGGGGAGAAATTAAATGAAGAACTCCAGCACCACTCTATACAAAAATCTAGCCCAGTTAAGACAAAAGCACACTAAGGGGACATCCTTAAAGTGCTTAGACCAAAGATTCCCAAACAGATACAATATCTAGTTGTCCCAAATAAAATCCATTAGTTAGAGAAAATATAACCTGTGAATAGAGACAACCACAAGCAACACCTCACTTGGCATAACTTGCATACCGATCCATCCAAAGGAGAATTGTACAGTGGGATTTTGTGAATATAATAGAAACTTGAAACAACGACAAAGAACCCCGATATGCAATCATCAAGGAGAAAAAAAAATCATAAGTTCACTTCTTAAGAAACTTTGACTTGTATTAAATCCTGTATGGAATGCACTCCAGAAAGTATTTTGCAAAACACTCAAAATCCACATCAACAGTCTATGGAACCAGATATATTCAGTTAAGTTAAAGATAAAATGATCCATAAGAAGCAAATTTAGAAATCTTGAGAAGAAGGAACCTTCATATTCTGACAATTAAGAGCCTGACTAGCTTCCACAATAGCTTTTGCAACCGGATGAACTGTATTCGATTCTACTCCAGCAGCAAACTTCAGAACATCAACTTCTGACCAAGTATGGTTTATCTTTTCTCTGTTAAAAGAAAAAAAAAATCACTCCATCTTTTTTCTTAGTGGCAAACCCTAGTAAGAAAATCTCTGAATTGGAAACAGTCTGGATCTGAGCTAACCGTAAAGACTTTTTCTTTTTCAGACAAAGATAGTGTTCTAGTATAGGGTAATACGTGGTTATCTTTCTAGTCACTAAAAAGATGAGTTATTTGTTCGAGTTGTGCCTCTAATAATTCAAATCCCAAAAACAAATCATGCATGAAAATTCATTTGGATCCTCAAAACTGCATAAAATTGTCGCAGAAAACACAAATTTAGTAGTACAGGTAAAATGTGAAACAGATCAAACAAATGCACTGTACCTAGATACAGATATGATCAGCATGCAAAGCCACTGGATAGTTTTCCAATCCAGGAAAGAATTGGTAATCCACATGTCAGTAAACCACCTAAGCACATTCATCAACACATGTAGCTAGATTGCAATCTAGAAGCTACCTGACTTAAGAGTCTAAGACACGTCTCAACTATGCAGGACGAACAGTTTCAGTAAACTGTCTCCTTGTTGACTTTTGTTAATTCCCTTGGAGACACGTTTCTTATTGTAAAATGGAGAAATTCAAAGCTTAAAGGCACCCAATATATAACACAAAGTTATTGCGTCAACATGTTTAGAACAGTCCTTCCAAAACCTTTTTACAAAATTAAGTTATCAGAGAAGTTGTTTAGGGTTTAGGTATTGATTAAAGAGATTTTTTAGTATGATTGAAGAACATATTTGTTATTTTATTTTACTTGTTTCACACCATCACCAGAATTTTTTTTTTGCAATTTTTTAGGACCTGGGCTACAGGAAGTTAAGAGTTGTGAATTCCCTAACTATAAGCTGGTAAGGGTTGATGAGATCCTAGAAGTATAATGAACTCCCTTTGATATCATGGAAAATTAAAGCAACCCTTTTTCTATGTCACCGGAAAGCTTCAAATAAATTTAATATCCTTAAATGAAACAGTAATGTGAGAATGAAGATTTGTCACGACTCAACTTTAAGTCAGTAACTTTCGAACGTTCAGGAGTCACAATCTTAGTCACAACAGGTTTGCCCACTGTCAGAGTCCCTGTTTTATCAAACACTATAGTGTTCACCATTGAAAACTTCTCTAAAATACTACCGCCGCGCAAAAGTAGTCCTCTTTTAGCTCCCAATGAAGTCCCAACCTGGAAAGAACTCAATACTGAAGATAAATTTGACATATCATAAGCAAGAAAATTCAAATTTAGAACTTATCAAACAAGTTTAAGGAGGTAAGGATTTTGTTCAGATAGTGTGTGCCTACCTTACCTGAGGTCAGGTGTTGGGAGTAGTATCTTTAAAATTCAATTGCTTAAATGCAAAGTAAATTGCGTTCACAAGTTAGCATGTCCCTCCGGTTCTATTTATCATTTTATGGAATCATATATAGTTCTAATTCAAACATAAAACAGAAAGAGTTGGATTCAAAATCTGAGCCCTTAAAAGTGTTGCAATCAAAATCTTGAATTGGTTAAAGTTTAAACCATTCTATTACAAAAACAACAGAAATAAAAATTTAAGGTCTAATAAGCACAAATCATTTCTAAGTTGGTAATGGCCGAAACAGTTTTTTTTTTTTTTTCAAATAAGAAAAGTTGTGTAGCAGTGATTAGAGTTTGCAAAGAGATTACCAGCACAGCTGTAGGTGTGGCTAGCCCAAGAGCACATGGACAAGCAACAACCTGCAATCACAAAAACAGAGCTTCACCAACAGCTATTTTACACTTTGAAAAGTAAAACTTAATTGCAAAGGGTACCTATCTTGTTTATTTATTTATTTATTTATTTTTAATAATATATGATCTCTTCATGGCATTCAAGAATCAGGGTCCCTTTCAAAATTTTAAGCGAGATAAATCATAAACCTCTAATTCATACCAGTACACTGCAAGAGAGTTGCAATGCTAACGAAACTGAATTTCCTCCGTGAAAAGCAGCAGGTAAAATATGACCACCAATCAAGCTCCAAAATAGAAATGTAGCAGCAGAGAGTGTCATTACTCCATATGTAAAATGTCCAGACACCTGGTGAACCCAAAGAAATCAAAAGATGAGCACAATTCTAGTAAGTGAGATCAACAAATTATATTACCACAACGCTAAGCATGTAAGTTACTTGGTTATACTTGATTCAATTTTTTGGCTCTGAAACAAGAAAAAGAATATAATAAAAACAAATAAGAGAACCAAATATATATACGAAAGACAAATACTAGTAAGCCATACATAGAATTAGAAGAAGATAAAAGTTATTGGAATACCAACTGACAAGTGTATCTAACCTATATCCAACTATGTCGGTTCAAGGCACACTTTGGGGCCACCGACCCAAGCAAACCCATGTGCACCCCTATACAATATGCTAGTTTTATAACAATACCTTATTTTGGATATCTCTACTGCAAAATTGCCAACTGTAAAATACTCAGTCCAACTACTGTAAGAAAGAATGGATAACCTTGTCGGCCAAGCGCTGTACAGGAGCTTCCCTACTCTGTGCTTCTTCTACCAAGCGAACAATGTCTGCCATAGCAGTCTCACCACCTGGTCTCTGTACTTCAACTGTAAGAGTGCCATTGAGATTTATGCTTCCGGCGGCAACTTGACTCTAGCATAAAGATAAAATTCTCCAACATTGTGATAACCTCATATCAGAGATAGCTTTTATAATTACCTAAGTGAATTTAAATATGTGCACAGAAGATAGGGGAAAAAGGCACATGCTCATAATAAGCAACATACCCCAGGTAGTTTGGTTACAGGCAACGGCTCTCCTGTAAAACTTGACTCATCAATGATACTCCTACCAGCTTTAACAATTCCATCTACTGGAACACGGTCCTAAAGCAATGCAAAAAGGAAACTATAACTGCATGCCACAGTTCAGAATTTTAAAAGGATATATAATTCACAACTATTTTATCCTTTGCATCAGAAGCTGGGAGACTACCGATCCACAAAATAAAAGTGGCATACAACAGAAAATAACAAATTTAGCAAAGGACAAATCAAATAAGAGTATAACTGATAGTCATGTAGAGGTGGTAGAGGGTACAAAACATTAATAATAGCAAAAGCAAGATTGTATCATACTTACTTCCTCCAAGTGGGGCTGAGATGATTAAAAACATTAAATAATGAACACAAGATGGTGTAATACTTACTCCAGGTAGTACAACAATTTTATCTCCAACAGAGAGGCTGTTAGTAGAAACTTCAACTACTGATTCCAACTCTTGTTCACCGTTATTGACCAAAAGACGTGCCTTTGACGGTACAATACTAAGAAGTTCAGTCATATCACTGCTTGCTTTGATTTTAGCTCTTTGTTCAAGATTCCTCCCTAACAAGACAAAAGCTATCAACATAATTGGTTCCTCGAAGAAAGTCTTCCAGCCCTGCGTCCAGAAGGTCCATTGAACAAGGCTACGGAGTTAGCAAGCACAATACACATTTTTTTATTAAGAGACATAAGTTCTATTTTTTTTTTTTTTTTTTGTGTGTGTGTGTGTGTGTGTGCATGTGTTAAGGAAAAGGATACGCATATGTTTAAGTGAAATACAAATTTAGCCAAGTCTATCAAATTTTGAGATTTATAAAAAGAGAGGGAGGCAGAAAGGGAGGGCAATGGAAAGGGCAAATTTACTTTTTTTACAACAGAAATATAGACATTGTTGGGTCATACACAAACATAGGGCAAGTAATTAGTCTAAAACCAAGTGTTTGGGCCAGGTCGTCCAAACTTTAACCTGTTGAACCAATATGACTTCAGATATTTATGTACTAAAAGAACTAGTTAGTTGGAATTGGAGCCTAATTGACTTGATAGCCCAAACAGTTAGAGCATAAGATTATTCCTCAAGAATGCATGTGGGAACAGAGATAAACATATATCATCCCCTTCTACGCATTCAGTTACTTTCTAGGCTACACCTTGCAAAGATCAGCAATGAAACATTTGTAATGAGTTTACAAACACGGATTTTACGCTGCAGGTGGACGCTACCATTAGAGAATAACAGGCAATATTAAATAAGAATCTTTGTTCGATTAAACGGTGAACAGACCAAAATTCTTGGTATTGACATAAAACAGTTTTGACCATTCAAAACACATGACAATAATATATGTATCAAGCCAGTCTACTTATAACAGAGGATCCTTACTCATCCACCAATAGAAATTAAAAGTTGCAGATCCGACTAGATCTGGAACCCAAAAAATATAACAAGAAAGATCAGCACTAACCAGTTTTGGTATAAAGGCAGCTAATGAACTGACAGTAAATGACGATAAGGCCCCTAAACCAACCAAAGTATTCATGTTTGGAGCCCCTTTAACAAGACTCCTCAAACCATCAAAGATAAGTCGACGCCCAGGACCAAGCAATGTAAATAGACATAAGGACAAATGGAATCCTGTCGAATGGAGCGCATGGATCCATGGAGCCTTAGCCCCAAAGAAATGAGATGCATGGCCAACTAGGCAGACAGCACACAGAGCCCAAGAGAATGCAAGCTCATTTCCTAACAAAAGAAAAGGCAAAAATTAGCTGCACTGTGTATGCATATTAATCATAAGTGCTTAACGACATGAAGCTTTGATGTAGTTTACAAGAAGTTTAGACACGCTTAAAAAATATAACAAGTAAACTAGAGATGCTCACTACTTAAAGATGTCTACCACTATCTTTTAGGCGTTTACGCTTTTCTTCCATTTTCCTTTCAAAAACTTTGAGAAAATTGTCTCGACCTGAATCTGCACACAAGAATAACCAATTAGTTCAACCACAGAATCATTTTTTTTTTTTTGGTCAATTACACAGAATCAAATTAGTACATTGAGGTAATAATCAAGTCCTCTTGCCATGATGGAGATTAAAGATGACTGACATGAAGAGCCATATCATACAAGAATGTATGTTTGGGGTCTTGAATTTGGTAAGTATGCAGTATTTCCAATCAAAACATGAATCTAGGAAAGAAAACACGTCTTTATCACACAAAGCAAAACCTAACAGATTGATAGAATCTATTTGCCACAATAGACTAAAATTTCCAGGTCACATATAGATGGTGCATAGTGGACAGTGTTGTTCACACCAAACAACAAAAACGAGATCATATATTTGAAGCACTGAAGAAAATAAAAAATACAAAGGGATGACATTCATTTTCCATTGCCAATATTCTTTTCAAGAGAGTCATTTGTTCCCTTTCTATTTACGAACAAAGAATTTCCATAGAAAAACGGATTGGAGATGCAAACATCTAGGTAGAGACACAAGAACAGCTCACCAAGCGGGGATGGGTAACAGCCAAAGAGTGGAAAACTATCTAATTGTGTACCTAAACAAAAACCACCTTGTTTTCTCCATAGACGAAAATTATTCTCTTCCTCTAAAACTACATCGTCGGAATGGAAGGCAGAACTGCACGATGCCAAAGAGTAACACCCTTTTTGGTTTATCCAGCAATTTAGGTTGGCAAGGAATAGGAGTTTCTAGGCACATCATGCACTACACCTGGAAACTCCTTTTTGAAGCGTCTTATAATTTTTATTTCACCATGAACTGCCTGCCAACAAGATCTTGTACTTTAGTTCAGAACTTGTACTTCACTGTATTATGACATGAAGAAAACTAATAAAGATGAGATAGAACAGCCTCATTTCTGTGCCAAACACTTTGACAAAGAGATAAGCCTTGGAGAGATGTATTTCCAAGGGTACCATAAGGAAGATCCTCAAACGATCACCCTTGACAATACAATTCGTATATGCTCCTAATGATGGAACAAGGAATCAACTGGAAAAGCCACTGACCATTTATCTAATGCTTTATTTACTTTCTACGTGAAGTAGGATTGCTGCTCAAAACTGATTGTATCAAGGTAACATCCCTCCTTGTAAAGACTATCCTTCAAAAGTACATACCTCTTAGTTGTTCATTTGTGTCATTAGTTATAAATTTGTAGTGAGCTGACTTTTAGTCTTGCATAACTACTTTCCTTTACTTTCTTTTATTATATGCCCTCCTTAAAATAGCTTCCTTGAAGAAGAAAAAACCAGCAAATTATCTAATTTACTTTGCCTCTTGATGTAGGACAACTGGAATAGATGAGAATATAAGAAGAGATCTGAGTTCACTCCAACCTAGTAAAACAAATAATGGAAACAAGGATTAAGAAATACAAGGCCAAATCAAATAGGGCGTAATTTATTCCTTGGTTTGAAGGATGCTGACATCAAAAGAAATTTAATCTTTGTAAATAGCGATACCTCTACTACAAAGTACAGATTACAAAAACAGAAGAGAAAATATTGAATGCTTTCCGTAATTGTAGATAAGCATATACGAACACTAGCAATGCCTATGGGCAAACGATCAGTCTAATTCTCAAATATCTTATGAATAGAATACAGCCAACTTATAGAAAGGCAGGAGTCCTCGATTTCCTAATGACAACCAAGGAATTGCTAAGCTCGGAGAGTAGAAGTGGAATCGAAAATCCTCCAAAACCAAATGGGTGCTCCATAACAGAAATGCTGCTCAAACTTATCCACCAAAATGAGCTGCTGGTTGAGACTACCTAAAGAAGCAAGTAGTTCTGAATCAATAACGATTTTCAATCCTCTTTTGTTACATCTGATAAAGTGGAGAGACGTAAGACATTATGCGTACATATACTCCACTGAAATTAAATCCAACAGTTTGAGGACATACCATAAACTATTATGGTTCAGCCTGACAAGAAATTGTTTGATCTTTTATGGTGATATATCTCCTTCCGTAGCTCCCTCACCTGCCACTAAACCCAGAAAGCTTCACATAAATCATTTGGAAATCCTAAGCAGGCGAAATGTATACTCTTATTTTAAAGCTATGGGGTTCTAATTGGACAACCACAAGTAAAGAAACAACGCTCGAAGGACTAAATAGATAATAGTCTTTTGTATTCAGCTGACCCAGTAAACCGCGATGAGTACTATCGTCATTTCTAAAGCAGCACAAAACCTACCCCCACTTAGTTTCTGTGGAACTTGTTTTGTGGATGGATAGCAGCTGAAACAATTTCAACCTTCCACAGCAATTGTAATATTATGACAACAGTACAACCCAAAGTTTACGAAACTTCAATCCTCAACTTCTCAAAAGGATATAGCAAATTCCGCAGCATCACAATTTTTTTAGATGTAAAAGGGGCGTGCTTGAGTACCAAGAAAAGAGAAAGAGCTTTCTGGGTTTGAAATCAAACAGAGATAGAAAAGAAACCCTTTCAAGCAAGATAGATCCTTCTCATTCTCTTATGTCTGACTTTGTTTTTCTTTTTGCACCCTTTTCTCTGTGAGAACCAAAAATTCATTAAAGAACTAAAGCATAATAAAAATACAAAGTTGACCCGAGGTCCACCAACAAACTGATACAATCCTCAAAAACAGAACCTAAATACTCACACACATTGCATTACAACTTGAATAGCTACCCTACAGCAACTACCCAATCTGATAAAATTATAGAAAATGATAGATCACTAAAAGCTAGAGAAACAGAAGCCCAAAATGATGCTCAGAACCTGACTGAAGAGTTTTCTTTTACATCCCCACTATAGTTCTCAAAGATCTTCTATTTCTTGCCAACCAAATTACCCAAAAGAAAGCTAACACAATGCAACTTCACAAATTCTTGCCTTTTTTCTACCACCAAAGCATACTCTTTTCACAAAAATGTTTGAAGGTGACTGAGGAATAACCCAATGAACTCTTGCTTCCCCACCCTAACTCACTGCCACCAATCTCAATGCATACAGACAATGTGGAAACGAATGATTTCCAAGTACTTCCTCTTTGTTGCACAAAATACACCAACGAGGAGACAAGCAAAAAAGTGATATTCTTTGTTCCAAAGCACAAGTAGTTTCCCTTCCATGAACCATGATCCAAACCAAAACATGAAACTTCGTAGGACCATTAGATTTCCAAATCATTTAAGTAGACTGGAACTCAGGAAGTGATTGCTTGTTAGACAGAAATTTTTTTAATTTCTTAAAGGAGAACCCCTGATGAATCCAGTTTCCACTTACTCCTAGCTGGTCTCATTTTGCAACTCAACAATCTAAAGATGAAAGCCTAGTCCTCCTACGCACTCAACTAATGTGCTAATAAAACTCTGACAGCCAACATCAGACAATCGCCACTAAATGTCTGCCAAAGTGCCAATATAAGTTAATCTTAATCAACATCATGTTAATGTGTCAAGAATTTCAAGAACATCTAGCATTAAAGATTAACACTTTGGTGTTTTCAATTACTAAAAAAGTCATGTTGTCACTGATTCAAGCAATGTTAGTCTAAGCAGACTCTAAAGCAACATAGTTTCATCACACTTTTCCTAAACGTGTATAACTAACACCGAAAACACTCGAAGAAAATAATCCGCAAACTTTAGCAATGCCCTTGAAAAGTAAAAAAGACTAGCCATTACAAGGATTAACCAAACATACAACTTTCCAATAAATGAGAACCATGGAATTCATACGTTCATATGAACAATAAATAATCGTAACATGCTGAAAGCAAAACAATTGTGAAATGCTTACCACGAAGGTTAGACTTGAAACCGCAACTGGTCAATTGGTTTGCAAGTGTCTCTCCTAGCTGCTTTTGCCAGTTTGGTGCAGCCTTCTCTTCGGACACAGGCCACACAATTGCCGTCTCTGTTGTGAGATTTACACTCGCAGACGACACCTGAGGCTGCCATATACATACACACATATATGCCGGGTATTAAACTTACTTGAAACTTTGATTGCAACCGAAATACATGTCAATAAAGATGAAAAAATGAAATTAAACTTACTTGATTTTCTAGAATTCGCTTCACACTGGCTGCACATCCCCCACATGTCATTCCCTATCCAAGAAAATCACCAATCAATCAGATTGAGTAGGAGGGAGAGAGAGAGGGAGAGAGAGAGGGGTTTAATAATAGTGTATTCATACTCCAACATCGAGAATAATGACATCAGTGGAGAGCACCGAAACCTCATCGCCTCCAGCAGCAACAACCTTGGACTTGGCATCGCCGCCGCCGGAACCTCCCTCGCCGTCACCTCCTCTGCCGCCACTCTCTCCGCCAAAGCCACCATTTCCACCACCAGAGGCAAATGAAGCAGCGGAGCTACCAACGCACTCTAAACGGCGCCGTAAGAGCGGATCAACGACGCAGAGACTCCTCAGAGACGAGGAAGAGAGAGGATTAGGTTTAGGGGTCTGAAAGCCGTAGTAGTTGGTGTGAAGGGAAGTCAGGTGCCTGCGAGCAAGGAGACGACTGGGGAGGCGTTGACTGAGGAAAGTCCTGGCGAGTCGGCGGTTGAGGGATTTGGAGGCGGCAAGGAGAGCTGCCGTTGTGGGCGTCGCGGCGGACAATGTGGCCTCCATTGACATTGAAGAGAATGGGTTGGTAAATCGCCGCGGCTCCTCTCAAAGTTTTATGTGCTTCTCCTCTACAATCTATCTTATCATCTGAAAATATTATATAATTGTAATAGTAATAAATGTGATGAGATAATCGCAGTGGGAGCGACACGTGAATAATGTCGCTGTGACAATCGAATCAAATATGTTCCGTGTGATGGTTGTGCGTTTTAAATGTGGAACATAACTTCATCTTTTTTAATAGATTATACTTTTAAAAACAAAGAAATGCCAAGGTGACTCAAACTCTTTATGAACATTCCGTCACTTTATTTTTTTTCACAATATTTTATAAAATTGACATTAATTATGAGATGACAGAAAGTTCATGGTTAGTCCTACTTTGAGAGACACTCTTTAACATTTCTCACTACTAAAATGATCAAGAATTATAATGTTGAGCTGATTAAAATTAAATACAACAAAACTTTTAAGAAGTCATAAATTTGAGATTAAACTAATTTTATAACTTGGCGAAATCGAATTAATGGTCTCCTAATGATAGAGTATTTGAAAGATAGGCTATGATAACAAAAAAAAAAAAAAAGATGTAAACCCTTGTGATAAATATTGTTAGCAAATTTATCCAAAAGTGAGATTTTCGTTAACTCTCTGTTAAATGTCGGAATAAAGATGTCCAGCCTTTTCCTCTCTCTCCATATCTTTCTCGAAGGGAATTGGATCCCATTCGGATCCATTTTGTGAGGATCCTAGGGATCCCCACATCTTAGTCATTCATCATGTATTGTGCAGTCAAAAATTATTTTTTAAATTTAAAATTAAACACAAATAGTATTTGGCAAAAACAGCCGCATAATGTACGATAAACGGCTAGGATGTGAGGATCCCCACAAAGTGGATCTTGAGAGGATCCTCTTCCTTCTTATCTCTTCCCAAATCCATGCTCAACAGTCCTAATGGCATGTCCTTCTCTCTACAAAGTTTTGTATTTATTATCTAGCTAGGTCTCAACATGCCTTGATAAGAGATTGAAGAAGTTGTAAGTAGAGGCCAATGGATCAATCTCTTCACCTCTGCTATCAACAAGTCCTTTTCATGATCCATTAGAGTTAAATCTTAACAGTTTTGTAAAAATCCATAGCTACAAGATTGGGGTTGGACATTGTTAGGCCAAAGGACCGCCACCAACAATTCAATTTCCTTTAAACCATGCCAATTTTAAAGGTTTTTTTTTTCTAAAGTATGACGAAGCCCATCAAAGTCAATAAAATGTGTTCCCTTATATGTAATTCTACCATGTCAATGTGCTAAATTTAACATGCAAGATCCATTACACATAGAAGAATTATGTCAACCGAATGATCTAATGGATGGTGTTTCTCTCCTAGTTGTCTACTTTTCTTAATCACAGTGCCAATAAACCTAGTGGATAGCGTGTCTCCCCTGGATTTATCTAAGTATTCGGATGCAAAAATTTTAAGGGTGATTAGCCATTAGAAACTCGAATGTAGAATAGACTAATTACAAAGATTAAGAATTTAACAAAACTTTAAATTGAATACAAATCAACAAAGTACTTCACAAGTATCTAGGTCATGACTTCATCATAAACCTTAGCAAATAGCTTAGTTACACATAGAAATAAAAATAAAACAATGACCCTATTTATTCTAGAAAACCCTTAAAAGGTCTGGTAGAAATACTCCTAAAAAGAAACAAATTTCTAAACAGTTAATGATACAAACTAGGAAAACATCCTTCTTGGCTTGGGAAACATGTTGTTTGTTTTGCACACCTGTTTTGGGTTAGATTCAGCTTCTGGAAAATTCTGAAGAAAAAATAGGAAACTTGTAGTTCTATGTCTTAGTTTTCCAAGCACCTATCACATATTGCTAGGAAAAATCAAGAAAGACTTCGAATCTTCATTCTCCCACAGTTGCGCAGTTCTGACGGGATTGTAACTTTTGTGGGATTAACTTGCAAAACTAAAACAAACTGCTTCATGGAAAATTATGAAATTTTGAGACATCCTCTTAGCTTCCTTCAATTGGCTTTACACCAAAACTCATTCGGAAAGCTGATTTATCATAGAAAAAAAAAATCTCAAATGCATAGATTGGTGAAATTGGGAAAATGAAAGTAAAAAGGCTCTTTTAAAATCACTTCCTTAACAAAACTTAGAAATAATTGATTTGTCGTGAAAGAAAGAAGGTTCGCCAGATAATGACATAACCACCCGTATTGGTAGCTTTTGTTTGGTAACGTTTCGGAGGCATATGAACTTATTGATGAGTTAGAAATGGAAGCACAAATTTAAGGGCACCATACAATAAAAACTTAGTCGAATGTGCCTGTACATATGTCGATGGAAAAAATTGAAGAAAGTCATTTGAGGTTTACATCTACTGTGCACAGTGTTTTAAAAGGCTCGCCTTAGGGCGCACCTAGGTAGCCTCTGAGGTTGGGCATTAGTGTTCCCGCCTCTGTTTTGAGGGAGTGGGCGAAAGGCTTCACCGGAGATGCCAAGGCAACGAAAGGCTTCGTCGGAGATGCCGACGCGGCAAAGGCGGGCCTCAAGGCGTCTTTTTGGCTCTTTTTTTTTAAAACCTCCTAAACCCAAAACAATGTCGTTTGGGTAAAGGTTTTTAATTCTATACCTCATCTCTCTTCTTCGATCGCGTCCTCTCTGCCTTCTTCACTCCTTATTCTTCCTCGCGTGCGATTTTGCCGGAGCACACAGCAGCATCAGCAGCCGCCAGCTTGGAGCAGCAACGGTCACCAACTTTAGAACAACGCCGCTGTCACCCCACCGCCGTCACCCAACAACATTGTCGTCAGCAAGCGCCCACAAATCCCCAATTTTAAAGGTTAGGGTTTCTGAAAAAGTTTGTGATTTTGATTTTTAAAATTTTTTTTATATAGTTTGTGTGTTATCTTACTGGCCTATGTTGTGTGATTTGATCAATTGAATGATTACTTGATTTGAATGATTACTTGAGGGACCTACTGTGCTTACAAAACTGTTGTGCATAATATATAGATTTTATATAGTTTGTGTGTAACTACAAATTACAAAACTGTTGTGCATTAGTAGGTTATAGACATATAAATGCCTAATTAGTAATTACACCAGTGTGAAAATGTGAAGTCACGGCCCTATAAAGGCCTAATTATTGTTTGTATAGTATGTTCATATAATTATAAGAAGTCAAGACATATACTTTCACGGTCCCTATGCAAGTGTGAAGTCAAGACATATAAATGCCTAATTATATAGTTTATATAGTATGTTCATATGGCCTAATTATATAGTTTTGTTTATATATTATTTATGCATTGAAGAATATGCATTGAAATGTTTGTATTTTGATTTAGATGAAGAGGATTTGGATGAATGATTGATTTCTTTCTTTGTATTACCTTTTGAATGATGAATTTGGATGATATTACATTTGAATGATGAATTTAGATGATATTATCTTTTGAATGACTATAGATTTGAATGAAAAATTGAGAATAGATGTTTATTTTACAAAGTATTATTTTTTATACAATTATATGTATAATATTTAAAACATATATATTTTAAAAAATTAATCTCGTGAGGCTTCGCCTCCCGCCTAGGCGGGGCTATCCTTTGGATGCCTCGCCCACGCCTCGGCCTTTTAATACATTGGCAATGCAAATGTAAGTTTTGAACTAATTTTCCTTCCATGTTTAATGCATAAGTTCTTTTTAATTTTTAGGATTAAACTCTGTTTACTATCCTCATGTTTCGTGGTTTTCAACATTTAGTACATCAAGTTTTTTTCGTCTCAGAGTCATACCTAAAGTGTTAATTTTGGGACAGTCTTATACATCCGTTAGTCAAACTGTTAAGTCTACCGTTAACTGATGATATGACGTATATGTGGACAATGACTGGGAGCCACGTGTCATTAAGGGTCCGCGTGGAATTTTTTTTTTTTGGAGAAGGTGTTAAAAAAAAAAGAAAAAAAAAAGCCTCGTTTTCTATCTCCCACAACCATCCGCACCCTTTCCTTCCCTCATCCTCCCACAACCTCTCCCTCCCTTCTCTCTTCTGCAACACGCACCCCTTACATCCCTTATCTCTTCTACAACTTGCACCACCCTCCCTTCTCTCCTCCTTCCTCCCTTATTACTCCATTCTCTCCTCTGCACCAGCCCACCAAACCCTAGAAAATTAATTTGCAGACGAGGACGATTGAGGACCACTGGGATATCCATTATTAAAAAAATTAACTTTTCTGGGCATCCTGCCCTACCTTTCTCGACTCCCTCCCTCCCTCTCCCTCCCTCTCCCTCCCATCTCTTCCCTGCACCCACCTCCCTGCATACCCACCCATCTACCCCACTCCCCTCTTCTCTCATCTGCACCCACCCAACCTCTGCACCATCTACCATCTTCCAAATTTGAAATCGAAAAACAACAAAAACCCCAAGAACAACCTAATCTATGTAAATCAAAAAAGACAAACTATTTCTGTTTCCTACCTAAAATTCTCTCAGTGCGGGCCTACTCCCCTAAACCAAACCCCACCACAAAGGCAGCAACAAGAAATGAAGGAATGAAGGAAAAAAAGTCTCTAGCTATAGCCTTTCAGCAGTAGAGAGAAAGTTCACAAGAAATGAAGGAAAAAAAGGGTAAATTTTGGGGTTGAAGAAACAAGGAAGAGAAGATCTCTTCTGGGTTGTTTGATTTGTATTTTATTCAATGTCCATGGAGGTTCGATGGCAAGTCCATCTATCTACTACGATTCACTATCTCCGAAACGGCGATCTGCTACTGGCTTCGTTGATCCACCGCCACCCGCGGCCGACCTTCAATAACGCTGACCTATCTGTGCGGCGGGGAGGCCTGCCACAGCTTCAAGACCCTTTTGCTTGAGTTGTTTTCAACCAACTCGAGAGGGAAAAGAAGTGAGGGAGCGGGGGTTTCGAATACGGCGATGAGAAATGAGGAAGCGGGGTAGATAGGTAGATGGGTGAACAGGTTGGGTAGAGGATGGATGGGTGCAGAAAAGAGAAGGGAGGGAGAATGAGGGAGGGGGTCGGGAAGGGTAGGGCAGGATGCCCAAAAAAGTTAACTGATCGGGTTGGGGAGGTAAAAGACGGGTGGGGTGGGGATTTTTTTTATTTTCTGTGTTTTCGTATTTTTTTTAAATGTTTTAATATTGAAGTGGGTCCATATTGACACGTGTTGCTCATTTATTGTCCATGTAGGCACCACATCATCAGTTAACAGAAATTCTAACGGAAAACCTAACGGATGTATGAAATTGTCCCAAAATTAAGACTTGAGGTATGATTCTGGGATGAAAAAAACTTCATGTACCAAATGTTGAAAACCACAAAACTTCAGGGTAGTAAACAGAGATTAACCCTAATTTTTAATACTAATAATTTTCTATATTATTGTTTAATATGCAGGATTACACAAGACACCATTTTAGTTATTTTCCTGGAGTCGAGTATGTTATGAACTGCCAAAATAATTCTTGTTGTTGTCCATACATCCCTCGAATGAAATATTTCAAAATGACCAAATGGGTCTTTTATATGGGATCCAATGCTTTTACTGCAACCAGTGTTTAAAATATATGTATCGGTGGAAATATCGATATACAAATTTGTAGAAATATTGATGGATAAATCCATATAGATTTCGATATCGGTTGCTTTCGATGGAAAACATGAAAAATTTAAAATGAAACTTTAGGGAATGTCAAACACTAGTTTGGACGAATTGAAGGAAACTTTATGCCTGTAAATATACAGAAAAAATTGAAGGAAATCATTTGAGGTTTACATTGCAAATGTAAGTTTTAAACTAATTTTCCTTCCGTTTAATGCATAAGTTCTTTTTAATTCTTAATACTGATAGTTGTTTTTTTTTTTGTTGAAACCGATTATTTTGTATATTATTGTTTAATATGAAGGATTACACAGGACATCACTTTAATTATTTTCCTGAAATTGAGCATGTTATGGGCTGCCAAAACAATTCTTGTTTTATTCATACATCCCTTGAATGAAATATTTCAAAATGACCGAAGGGGTCTTTCGTATGGGATCCAACGCTTTTACTGCAATCAAGGTTTAAAATATCAGTATCAATAAAAATATTAATATACAAATTTGTTAAATATCAATACATTATTGATTTCGATATCGGCTATTTTTCATGGAAAACATAAAAATTTAAAATGAATCATTGGCAACTTTTGCAGGGAAAGTTTTGGAGGTAGATGAACATATTGATGAGTTAGAATTGGAAACACAAACCCTAGGGCACACCATCCAATAAAAATTTAATCCACTGTGCCCTTACATATACATAAAAATTGAAGGAAATCTATGAACACGGAAAATTCCTGAAACGAATGAGACAAGAACAACGTGCACAAACAAATATTTGTATTTGATGATTTTGGGTTACAATCTCTCTCAAATTTGATCCTCTGATTCGATCTCCGTAAGGTGTTGATTTGTGGATGTTTCGTTGATCCAAGGGCCGTTGAGGCTTGATCTTGGATGAACTGTTGGAAGTTTCTTCAAGGGGCCGTGGGCTTGATCTTTGAAGGTGGATTTGAGCGGATCTTCAAGGAGCTGTTGGGGCTTGATGTTAAGGATGAACGGATGATGAACGATGGTGCTTTCTTCAAGGGCCGTCGGGGCTTGATCTTGAATTGGTGGAAGTTCTTCAAGGGCCTTTGGGGCTTGATCTTGAATTGGTGGATGGTTGATCCAAGGGCCGTTGGGGCTTGATCTTGGAAGAACGATGAACGAGGAACGAAGAACACTTTCTTCAAGGGCCGTCGGGGCTTGATCTTGAATTGGTGGATGATTGTTAATCCAAAGGGCCGTTGGGGCTTGATCTTGGAAGAACGAAGAACGAAGAACACTTTCTTCAAGGGCCGTCGGGGCTTGATCTTGAATTGGTGATTGTTAATCCAAGGGCCGTCGGGGCTTGATCTTGGAAGAACGATGAACGAAGAACGCTTTCTTGATTCTTCGGGAACCTGGATGCTTGAGAGCTTCGGAGTTTCAGAGCTTCAGAGCTTCAAGAATTTTGCCTAATGATTTTTTGGTTTTTCCCAAATGAATGAATTAGCCTTCTATTTATAGAATTTTCCAAGGCCTAATTTTGAATATAATATTCCAGATGAAATAAGTCGTTTCTGCCAGGTGTTGACACGTGTCCTGTTTGATGACTTTTCCAACTTATTTCAATTTTTTTTGTTTAGACACACGCTACGTGTAAAATTTATGTAATATATGAGCGTTGACACTTTGATTTATCGGTCAACATTTATTTACCGAAATTTCGATGTCTACAAATGCCCCCACTTCAAGGCGTGTCGTATACATGTGCTTGTCACGTGTAGGAGATGCGTTTTGAAGTCCCTTACTATAGATGTCAATCCAAGGGCCATCGAGGCTTGATCTTGAATTGGGCTGGAGATTTCTTCAAGGGCCGTTGAGGCTTGTTCTTGGACTTTGTTTGAAATTTCTTCAAGGGTCGTCGAGGCTTGATCTTGAAGGTTGAAATTGGACCACAAGGAGCTTCATGTGGTAGATGATCTTTGGCTTTGGTAGTGAATGAATCGGCACGTATTTGTTTTTGCGCTTTGTTGACTTTCCACAGCTTTGATCTTGAACTGGGTTGGAGGATTTTTTGGATTCCTCCAATTGTTGATTTTCCACAGCTTATTCTTGAACTGGATTTGATTCAAATATGGTGGTCGCTTGATCTTGAATCGGACTTGTGATTTCCTCAAGGGCCGTCGAGGATTGATCTTGAATTTGGCCGGAAACTTCTTCAAGGGTCGTTGAGGCTTGATTCTTGAAGGTTGACTCGAACACATGGCAAGCAGGCACGAGGTGAAGGTAACGACTTGTTGCTTTGTTCAATCTTTCTAATTCACACTTGAGCAGTTTGGTCAACGGTATGATCTTCAAGATTGATAGGCTCTTCTTCCAGTTGGTGACTTGATCTTTAAGGATTTGATTCAAGGGTGGTGAAACGGCACATGCAGCCCACAACGCCTAGCAAGTCGACCCAAGAATTTGAGGGTCAAAACGAGTCCTCCACCCAGAGTGATTGCAAACCTGATGATATGAGATACTTTTGATTTTGAAGAAGTAGCGGATGAATCGGCATGTGCTTTGTTGTGCTTGTCTCCACATGCTTCAATGTATCATTTTCCCTTGTCTTATCTATTCTTCTAGCAGAATGTAGCATCTTCTCGAGTTCTTCAGCTCAGACTCCTTCTGCTGAGCTGACTGTGCAGGCTGCATTATTCTCTGCTTGTTTCTTTAGGCAGATGTGGCAGCTTCTTGAGTTCCTCAGCTCGGACTCCTTCTGCTGAGCTGACTGTGAAGACTGCATTCTTCTCTGCTTGTTTCTTCTGCACGTTGTCTCCACATGTTGCAAGGTATCATTTTCACTTGCCTTATCTGTTCTCCAGGCAAATGTGGCATCCGAGTTTGAGTAGAGGTTCCGACATATTGTTTTCTTTATCCTTGTCTTTGTAGGTAAGAACAAGGACAAAGGAAATGACAGGGATAACGCATGATATGAGATACTCTTGCTTTCTACCCTGGTGATATGAGATACTTTTGCTTTGGTGTCATTTGTTTGCAGAGGTACCCCAAGGAATAAGAAACATTGAGTGACTCGAGAGGCTTCGTTGGGAAGGCATTCTCGGAGATGAAGAAAGGTTCTCGGAGATGAAGAAATGTTATGTATGTCTGCCTTGCTATGGAGGGTGAAGGTGGACAGTTATAGGAAATTCTTTAGTACCTGTAGAGGTACTATTCTTTTACTCGTGTCGGCAACCAATGCGTGATTGATCAGTATGGCTTCACGTGCTTTCTTCTTTATCAGAAATCTTCGACAAATTGTCCGTAATTTTCGTCAAGCTGAGTGTGCATGTGACAGGTGCTGACGAGGCTGAAAAAGACTGGCGCCTCTTCAATATCTGGGATTGGCGCTTTAACAAATTGCCCATGATTTCCGCAAAGCTGAGTTTGCGCGTGACGGGTGCTAACGCGTCTGGAAAAGCAAGATGCTTCTCCAATTTCTGAGCTTGCCTCTTTGATTTTTGAATTGGCCTCTTCGAATTCTGAGCTCGCCTCTTCGATCTTTGAAATCCCGTCGAGTGTTGATCTTTATAGAGGCACGCAGTTCGTTTCAAAGCACACTTGAATTTTCGCTTGTAGAAACTTCCTTCTTGCACTTCTAAGATCTTGATTTGTCCGACCTCTTCTTTCTTCAACACCTTTGAAAATGTCTGGACCCTCCGACCGTCGTTTTGATTTGAACCTTGGTGAAGAGGTAGTCCCGTCTTTTCCAGATAACATATGGTACCCATCCTTCATATCCCCTACTGGTCCTCTTACCGTTGGGGATTCGGTGGTGAAGAATGATATGACAGCTGCGGTGGTGGCCCGAAACCTTGTCACTCCTAGAGATAATAAACTACTTTCCAAACGGTCTGATGAGTTGGCTGTTAAGGATTCTCTGGCTCTCAGTGTGCAGTGTGCAGGTTCTGTGTCTAATATGGCCCAACGCCTATTTGCTCGAACCCATCAAGTTGAATCATTGGCGGCTGAAGTGATGAGTCTCAAATAGGAGATTAGAGGGCTCAAGCAGGAGAATAAACAGTTGCCTAAGCTCGCACATAGCTATGCGACAAACATGAAGAGGAAGATTAACCAGATGCAGGAATCTGATGGTTAGATTTTACTTGATCATCAGAGGTTTGTGGGTTTGTTCCAGCAGCATTTCCCTTCGTCTTCTGGGGCTGTACCGCATAATGAAGCTCCAAATGATCAACCTTTGGCTCCTCTTCTTCCTGGAGTTCCGCCGAGTGGTGTGGCTTCAAACAGTCAACCTCTGGCGCCTCTCATTTCTGGAACTCTGCCGAGTGGTGAGGCGGCACCTGATCATCCTTGAAGATCCCCTCTTGTAAATTTGATTTGATTTTTTTTTAAGTATGTATAATGCAAATTTATGTAAAATTTCCAGAAAAAATAAATAAAAACGGACTTTATTTCTCTCAATGCATTTGTTTTGTTTTGTTTTGTTTTGTTTTGTTTTGTTTTGTTTTTTTTTTTTGCTGTAAACATACATATATTATGCACACACACAAACATACATACATATTAATTTTTCACATGGACTGATCCGCCATTCCAAAACCTTTTCCCTTTTTTTTTTTTGTAAATACATAATAACATATGTATTTATTTATTTATTCTTTTGTAATAAAATTGACTTTCTTTAATAAAACTTTTATATATATTTTTTTATTTTGATATGACTGAACTCGAAATTGAATGTTTGAGCCGCCTACGTACCCTTCCAAAGAAGAGATCAAGCCATAACGTAGTTCAAATGAGTGATGAATTTAACAGTGATTTTGATGATGATTTTGCCATACACAGTTTATGCTCTTGCGGGCCAGGAGCTTTGGTGTTGCCTTTTATGCTAGTGCAGACCAGGAGCGTTGATGTCGCCTTTTATGCTCGTGCGGGTCAGGAGCGTTGATGTTGCCTTTTATGCTCGTGCAGACCAGGAGCTTTGTGCCATGCAGTTTAGACTCGTGTGGGCAAGGAGCTTTGGTTCGTGCAGTTTAGGCTCGTGCGAACAAGGAGCATTGGTTCGTGCAGTTTAGGCTCGTGCGAACAATGAGCATTGGTGTTGCCTTTTATGCTCGTGCAGACCAGGAGCTTTGTGCCATGCAGTTTAGACTCGTGCGGGCAAAGAGAATTTGTGAATTTTGTCAAGCAATTTTGGAGAGGCGTTCCTCACAATCTTCATAGCAAGGAGCCTTGACCAAGTGATTGAAGAAGTCTTTGGAAAAGAAATCGCGCATCGTGATGGGGATGGACGATTTATGTGTTGAAATTTCATCATCTTCAACACCTTCACGTTGCTTTGAAGGTTGACAAGAGCTGTTTTGCCCCCTTTCCGATTGGCGGACTTGTGGAGGAGACGTATGCTTCTTGTGCAATTTCTTAGGAGTGACTTGAGTCCATCCTTCAACTTTGCTTGTCTTGGAGGATGCCCCCTGAGGTTGAGGTAAAAATTTTGAGTCGGAAGAGCCAAAAGTGATGGTGGTATAGTTTGACTTCACCACATCGTTAAGATCTAGCTCGATGATTCCTTTCTGAGCCAACTTCATGATGAGATCTTTCAGCACGAAGCACTTTTCTGTCGGATGATTGATGAAGCGATGGAATTTACAGTACCTTGGACTGTCGGTGCGATTCATCTTTTCTGGCCGTCTGCACTCAGGCAAGCCGATCACCTTCTTTTCCAGCAAGTCTTCTAACATGGCAACCACATCAGAGTCGGGGAATGGATAAGTTTTCTCCTCAAGCTCCTTCAAAGTGCGTCTACGCATCTCTTGATCACGAAAAGCTTCAGCTTGAATCACCTTGCCTCGTGTAGGGATTTTGACGGGAGATGTGTTGACTATCATTGCTTCCTTGGTGGATTTCCACGTAGCCTTCTCCACCTTTGTCTCAAGAATTTTGTCGTTCTTGTAGTCGGCGATCGGTTCCTTCTTCCCATGATGGGCGATGCTCAACTCCATGTCATGGGCGCGGGTGGCCAATTCCTCGAAGGTCCGTGGTTTAATGCCTTGAATGATGTATTGCAAACCCCATTGCATACCTTGGATGCACATCTCGATTGAAGAGGTTTCCGATAGCCTGTCTTTACAGTCGAGGCTTAGAGTGCGCCATCTGTTGATGTAGTCAATGACTGGCTCGTCCTTCCACTGCTTTGTGCTCGTTAGCTCTAGCATGCTTACAGTGCGGCGGGTGCTGTAGAAGCGGTTGAGGAATTCCCTTTCCAACTGTTCCTAGCTGTTGATGAACTCAGGCTCTAGGTCCGTGTACCACTCAAAGGCGTTTCCTTTCAGCGAGCGCACAAACTGCTTGGCGAGGTAGTCTCCCTCCGTCCCCGCGTTGTTACAAGTTTCGACAAAATGTGCAACGTGCTGCTTTGGGTTTCCTTTTCCATCAAACTGCATGAACTTTGGTGGTTGATATCCCCTCGGCATCTTTAGGGCATCAATCTTCTTTGAATAAGGCTTTGAGTACAACTCGGAGGTATTTGAGCTCCCTTCGTACTGTGCCTTGACGGTGCTGGCAATCATCTCTTGCAACTGCTGGATAGAAAGAGATCCCATGAGTGCCGCTTCTTGGTCTG
This sequence comes from Malus sylvestris, assembly GCF_916048215.2. Lineage (NCBI taxonomy): Eukaryota > Viridiplantae > Streptophyta > Magnoliopsida > Rosales > Rosaceae > Malus > Malus sylvestris. The sequence goes on along the minus strand of NC_062264.1, from coordinate 8,059,535 downwards.
GCTCCAGCTTCACATCGATTCTCTCCACCGTAGGCTCATCTTCTGGGTTAGGGTTCTCGCCGTCCTGTGGCTCCAGTCGACTAACGAGTGCAGCGATTTGCAAGTCTTTTTCTTCCACAGTTCGGGTTAGCCTTGCGATTTCTTCATTCATTTGAGCCAGTTGTTCTTCGATGGAGGTAACGCCAATGGTCATGACTTGTGCAACCAATAGACGTGACTTTCCTTTAGACATCCAAGATGCTGACGAAGAACGTCGTTGGTTGTTTTAGGATGTCATCTTGTGTGCCTCAGCAGCATTCTTCGGTGCCCCCAGCAAGGTCAGGTTGATGACAGACTCACACCTTTGATGCTCCCTTTGCTCTTTTAGCGGCACCAACTTTGAAGTGGCATTTTGAGGAGCGGTTGTGGCGCCAATGGATTGTCCATTTGCGGCAGAAGTGCTTAGGATCCTTCCTTCAGTGATTGCGAGAACGGCTTGTCCCTTGCTTGATGCCATTGACTTTGGAAGTGTGCTTGAATTTCTTGAACGGAGAAAGAGATGAGAGGTAGAGATGGTCCCACTGGGCGTGCCAATTTGTGAACACGGAAAATTCCTGAAACGAATGAGACAAGAACAACGTGCACAAACAAATATTTGTATTTGATGATTTTGGGTTACAATCTCTCTCAAATTTGATCATCTGATTCGATCTCCGTAAGGTGTTGATTTGTGGATGTTTCGTTGATCCAAGGGCCGTTGAGGCTTGATCTTGGATGAACTGTTGGAAGTTTCTTCAAGGGGCCGCGGGCTTGATCTTTGAAGGTGGATTTGAGCGGATCTTCAAGGAGCCGTTGAGGCTTGATGTTAAGAATGAACGGATGATGAACGATGGTGCTTTCTTCAAGGGCCGTCGGGGCTTGATCTTGAATTGGTGGAAGTTCTTCAAGGGCCTTTGGGGCTTGATCTTGAATTGGTGGATGGTTGATCCAAGGGCCGTCGGGGCTTGATCTTGGAAGAACGATGAACGAGGAACGAAGAACACTTTCTTCAAGGGCCGTCGGGGCTTGATCTTGAATTGGTGGATGATTGTTGATCCAAAGGGCCGTTGGGGCTTGATCTTGGAAGAACGAAGAACAAAGAACACTTTCTTCAAGGGCCGTCGGGGCTTGATCTTGAATTGGTGATTGTTAATCCAAGGGCCGTCGGGGCTTGATCTTGGAAGAACGATGAACGAAGAACGAAGAACGCTTTCTTGATTCTTCGGGAACCTGGATGCTTGAGAGTTTCGGAGTTTCAGAGCTTCAGAGCTTCAGAGCTTCAAGAATTTTGCCTAATGATTTTTTGGTTTTTCCCAAATGAATGAATTAGCCTTCTATTTATAGAATTTTCCAAGGCCTAATTTTGAATATAATATTCCAGATGAAATAAGTCGTTTCTGCCAGGTGTTGACACGTGTCCTATTTGATGACTTTTCCAACTTATTTCGATTTTTTTTGTTTAGACACACGCTACGTGTAAAATTTATGTAATATATGAGCGTTGACACTTTGATTTATCGGTCAACATTTATTTACCGAAATTTCGATGTCTACAAAATCATTTGAGGTTTACACCTACTGTGCAAATATAAGTTTTAAATGTTGTAAACATTCCTAGTTTAAGTATGATTGTGTAAATCCTAGATAAGATTTGATTCTAGTTATCCTTTCCTATTACAACTTGTATTACTTGGAGAAGAAGGAATATCTTCTCTCCCTTTACTACTATAAATAAAGGCACAATGTAGGAGGGATAACAACACACACATTCCCCTACATTTCTACAAACACACATCTCTCTCCTCTCTCTCTCTGCCGCCGGCCCTAGTCCCTCTGTCAGATAAAATAGACCACAACACGTTATCAGCACGCTTCTACCGCTGCGCTTAGGAATCTGACGTTGGAAATTTTTTCTGCATCAAACCAGTTCATCCATATCATCACGCAATCAGGTTCTTTCCAAACAACGGTTTTTAACTCGATATTTTGCAAGCCCTGATAGCATGAACATTCACCATGATGCATGACCCAACTTTATGTTTAACGTATTTTAGATTCTACATAAATTGTGTATGCTTCATAATCAAAATTGCTACAATTATGTGAATTTGATATTTGTCATGAATTGAATCCTACATATGTACATGCATTGAAACTATTATTTGCATATGCATCAACGTAAATATGTGATTCATTGAAATCCACATGCATATAATTATATTTGAATTGAAAAAAAATTTGCGATTTGGGAATTAGGGTTCTTCGAACCCATGCACTTGCACCATGCAAGCCGCAAGCCACCAGGCCCGCAGCCTGCGATGGCCCAGCTCGGTTTCCTCACCAGGCCTGCAGCCTGCATCGATCCTCCGAGCCCAAGACCACGGCTGGAGCTTCTGCTCCTCGTCCAAACCCCAAACCCGACACCCAGCAGGTGTCGCCACCCATCCATCACCGTACTGCACGGCCTGTCGCCGTGCCTAGCATACTCAGACGACCTACAGATCGTCCACGGTGTCCTATGGTATGAGATTTGCTGAGATCTCATCGGAATTTTTCATAAATCCGATTGAAATTTTCTAGGGTTTGGTTGATATAACGTCGAGATTTCTCCAATCTCCGTTCATATTTGGTTCCCCAGTTGGACCCCCGTGTTTCCCACGATCGATAGCCTCCTAGAACACGGCCACCTACAGTGGCGGCGCTCCGGCAACCGTTCCCAGCAAAAGCTGGGGTGTTCCTAGTTCCAACCCGAACCCTATTGGGCTCCAGCCTCTCGGCCCGTGTAACAAAAGAAAAAAAAAACAATTTTTTTTACTGGGCTCGCTTGCAGCGGCCCAGCCCACAAAGAAAACAATTTGTTTTTTTTATTTTCCTGGGCTCGCCTGCAGCAGCCCATACCCAAAAAAAAGAAATTTTTTTTAGGGCTGCACACAGCAGCCCATTCCTTTCTCACCCCGTGGGCCTGCAGCCTACACCCGGGGGTACTCGGCCTATATTTTTAGGCCCCGAGATTTTATTATTTAATTTTTTTAAATAATATGGGTTTTTATATTTTCACCCACACTTTAATTTGGCCCCGAAGACCAAAAAATAAATTAATTCACTTATCATTATACAATATTTCTGCATATATTCTTTGCATATTTGTTTGCATATATATTTGTGTTTGCCTGCAGGAATATATGAACCTGAAGTTCATAATTACTTTGAAACCCGAAGTTTCTTATACACATGCCTTGTTAGAAAACCCGAAGTTTTCACTTAAACATATCACCCATGAAAACCCGAAGTTTTTCATGCAAAATTCAACCAATACATGTCTATTAGAACCTGTATGTTCTACTCCTATGTGAATGGATTGATTTTCTCCATTACACTAACCACATCTTGTCCATCTATTTTGTGATAGGAACATGTCGAACTTGAACAAACTCGACTTCACCGCTTTGGAGGTTTCTGGAAGGAACTACCTCAAGTGGGTTCAAGATGTGAAGCTCCACCTCACTGCAAAGAACTTGCGTCCTGCTATTGAAGAAGCAACAGATAAACCTGTTGGCGAGGCTGAAAAAGCCACTGCTATGATCTTCATCCGAAGACATATCCATGACGCTCTACAAACTGAGTACCTTGCTGAGGAGGATCCACGTGCATTATGGGTCGCTTTGGCTGACCGTTTCGATCACCAAAAGGACATATTCTTGCCTGAAGCAAGACACGACTGGCAGCACTTGCGCTTCTAAGACTTTAAGTCTGTGAATGAATATAATTCTGAAGTTTGTCGAATCCGATCACTTCTCAAGTTTTGCAATGAAACTTTGACTGAAGAGGATCTCCTGGAGAAGACCTACTCGACCTTCTCTGCTTCTAATATTGTCCTACAGCAACAATATAGAGCTCAGAAGTTCACTAAGTTCTCGGATTTGATCTCTGTTTTACTTCTTGCTGAAAAGCAGAACCAGCTGTTGATGAAGAATCATCAAGCTCGACCTACTGGGGCTACTGCTGCGCCTGAAGCACATTATAGCACTAATCAGCACCCAAAACGCCAAAAGAGGCGTGGTAAGGGCGGCCAGAAGCCATCCCACCAAGGTCAACAGAGCCAAGGACCATCCAAGGGAGGAAACAAAGCCCAGAAGCGCCCAAACCTCGCTCCCAAGGCCCCGAACTTCAAGAATAAGGGCAAAGCACCTGCCACAATGAATGACGATATGTGCTATCGTTGTGGTTCCAAGGACCATTGGTCCCGTATTTGCCGTGCTCCCAAGAAGGTTGTGGATGCATATCATTCTCGTCGTACGAAGTTTGAATCAAACTTCCTGCAAGTGGACGAACCGGAGACTACAAAGATGGAGGTTTCTGATTTTCAGGAAGATACCACTCCTATGGAAGATTAGAATCTTAGACATAGACTTATTTTTCAGTTAAAATAAGACAATTGGGGCCGAATTCCACCTTGTGGCCGAACCCCACCTTGTTTTTTGGTTGATTTTGAACAATTTTCCTTTATGTTTTGGATTATTAGTTGGCTATTTATTTTGGATATTAAGTTTTTAATCCTTGAATAAATGAAATTATTTTGAATTGATACTTGTTTTTATAAACTTTTATGCATGTGACCGATTCAAATTAATTTTTCATTCTAGGTATGACTAGTGGGAAAGTTAGTTGTCTGGCAGATAGTGCAACCACGCATACTGTTTTGCGTGAACGCATCTATTTCACTAACTTCGTACCTAAGAATGCACCTCTGACAACCCTCTCAGGCCCATCCAACCTGATCGAAGGATACGGTAAGGCACGTGTTTAATGCATAAGTTCTTTTTAATTTTTAATACTGATAGTTTTTTATTTTTGTCGAAACCGATAGTTTTCTATATTGTTGTTTAATATGCTGGATTCGGACATCATTTTAGTTATTTTCCTGAAATCGAGCATGCTATGAGCTGCCAAAACAATTCTTCTTGTTGTCCATACATCCCTCAAATGAAATATTTCAAAATGACCGAAGGGGTCTTTTGTATGAGATCCAGCTTTTTAACTACAACCAATGTTTAAAATATCCGTATCGGTAGAAATATCGATAAACAAATTTGTAGAAATATCGATGGATTATCGATTTCAATATCGGCTCCTTGCGATGGAAAACATGAAAATTTAAAATTAAACTTGAGGGAATGTCAAACACTAGTTTGTACGAAATATAATAATTTTTTCAATATTTAACCAATTGGTCAAAAATATCAACAAAATCTGTCACTTTTAAAATGATTACTTAGAAAAATAATGGCGAAAGTATCAAAGAAATTTCAGACTGACTACAACCAATTACTTAGAAAAACGAATATGGTGGAAGTGTTATGTAATTGAATTTGAGTTTTTATGCAACTTACCTATTGGACAAGAAAAAGTAAAGGATGACGTGTTCCATGTTTTGTTCAAAGCTGGACTAAAGATTCCTACTACTGGTTCACCTTTCAGGAGTAGGTTTTTATATTATATATTATTTATTTTAGTTGGGTAAATATTGATAAATATCTGATATGTTACTGTTTGACAGTCGATATGATAATCAATGGCACAGATTGCTTTTGATGAACTTATTTTCGTACCAGCATTTCAAAGAGATATATACAAGAATGTATATTATTTATTAATGATAAAGCGTGCTTGAGGGAAATGATAAAGCACTAATTATGTTTAAAATTCTCCGTGAGTATACACTTTTTTTTAGCCTTTGTTATTGAATTATATGAAATGAAATTCTTTAAATGTCTACTCAATATTTATTTTGTGTTTTATATACAAACAGATTCATGGAAAATTCCATTGGCCTTACGCCAAAACTCGTCCGGAAAGTTGATTTATTAAAAAAAAAAAACATCTCAAGTGCGCAGATGGGCGAAATTGAGAAAATGCGAGTGGAGGAACTCTTTTAAAATCCTTTCCTTAACAAAACCTAGAAATAATTGATAAGAAAATATAAGAAATAAAATGCATCTATGAATAGACATTATGTTAAACTGTTGTGGCATATGTGTTGTATTTAATAAGTTTGGTTGTATTTTGAACAAATAATATAATATTTTAACAAGGTTTTTAACTTATTAGTATGCCTCATTAATATATAAACTTTATAAAAAGTTTTGAACCAGATGAAAAAGCACCATCTCCATATCATCACGTGTATAGTGTGTTTTACACATTGTTTGTTTCATAAATAATTTTAAGGTGCATTTCCATTTATTTATATGCATGTTCCACCAAAAATTGCTCTGTTGCTGTTTCTTGGTCAACTGTAAAGAGAGGAGGTTTGACTCTTTAAAATTGAGGAATTTTTCTCAAGATACTTTATAATTGATTTATGGAACTCCGTACTTTTTATCGGAACTGTTTATATTATAAATCATTTAGTAAAGATCATTTCTATAAAAAATCTATTGAAAACAAGGTTGTTTAGCCCCTTAATTATAATAAATACACAGACAGTTCATAATTTTTTTACTAGAGGCCACCACACCGGCTTCAGTCTCCAGGCCACCACCTTGATTAAGATATCAGTCGCTCCAAATCTTCCTCAAGCTTGTCATTTATAAAGTCTAGGAGTAGTGCATCAGGATGATCAGTCTGGTGATGATGATAGAAACACCGCCCGTAGAAAGAAAATTGATCATCAATAACATGTCCAGGAGTAGTAGTAGTACTACCTTACTGGTGGCAAGGAAGAAAATATCGGTAATATCGGAAATATCGGTAGTCCGAAAACACGGAAATATCGGTAGTCCGAAAATACGGAAATATCGATGGAAATATCGGGATAATATCGATATCGATAAAAATTACATGAAAACCACGGAAATTGTAAGAAAAACTTGGAAATTTTTAATGAAACTTTGCAAGATGTTTATTTAGTCAATTATCTATTAGTTTATCACAAAAAATTGGAAGGAAATGCATTGCATGATGGATTTAACTGATTTAAGTTGATTATATAGCGAGCTAGCAAATTTTTCACTCTTTAAGGTTCATATTTTTCACTCTTTCCCTGAAATTATATATTTTCACTTTTTCCCTGAAATTGAGTCCTTTATCCTAATCTAATCTGGACACCCAGATTAATTTATATTTTCACTCTTTCCCTGAAATTATATAAATTGTACAATTGAGTCTTTTATCCTAATCTAATCTGGACCCTCCATCTTGATTCTCACTCTCTGTCACGCTGCCACGTGGCAGACCACTAACCCTCACCCTATATCTCTCTCTTTTCCCGAGTCCCTCTCGGACCCCTCACTCTCTCTCAGTTCTCAACTCTATCTCTCTCTCGAACTCTCATTCTCTCACCCCATTTTCTCCAGCGCCGACTCTGGCTTCGGCTGGAGTCGGTTGCCCTTTCCCCCTTCCTCCTCCTGTTTTTCTCTTGTTTTTCCCTTCTCGGTCTGTTCCTCTGTCTTTTCTTCTTTCTCTTCTTCTTCTGTTTTTCTTTTTGCTTTCTCTTCTGTTTTTTCTTTTCCCCCTGCGTCCTTTCCCGATCCGGCCATGTCCTCCTACCCACCCTCAGCGACGATCATCCTCCTTCATCTTTCATATCCGGCATGCAGCTGCTTTCAAACTGTGTTTTGCTGCGGTATTTCGAGAGGGTGCGTTGAGATCCGGCATGCAGCTGCTTTCAAACCCAGCCGTCGACACCACTCCATAACCGCCTTCTAAACCACCTTGTTCCATGGAGAAGCCGTGTCGTTAGTCCCAGTCGTCGAGTCGTAACTGTCGCGTCATAGCAAATCAATGGTTGTGGAGAAACTGAGCGGAGGCAGCGGACACCGGACGATGGACCGGAATTCATCGTAGTCGTCGGTGAGGAGCACGACGTTGTCCCAGCCGTCTTGGATTCGTGAGGAAGACGACGTTCCCATGCTTCTACTTCTCTTCTTCTCGGTTTGTAATTTAATTTTTGTACAGATTTCGAATTTTCTGCATGTAATTTCATTTTTGTACTAAATTCGATTTTAGGGATTTAGGAATTAGGGATTCCGTTCATTTGCTTTGAATTCGAATTTGGGGATTCAGTTTATTTGCTTTGAATTCGAATTTGGGGATTTAGGGATTCGGTTAATTTGCTCCGGCGTTCTTCTCCGATTTGAACATTTCCAAAATATCGCGATAGTTTCGAAAATATCGCGATATTATCGATATTATCGATAATATCACGATATTTTGCCGAAAACAATTTGGATAGTTAAACAAATATCGGACCAAAAAAAAAACGATAATATCGGCGAAATATCGCCGATATTATCGATATTTTCTTCACTGACTGGTGGTAAAGGGGAGTGTGTCGACATCCAGTACTGCCAATGGTGATGAGAACACGTCTTCAAAATGGACAAGGATTGTCTGCCCTCCCATTTCCAGCGCCCTCCCGTGCCCTCCTGTTTTGTTTAAGACAAAAATAAATAGTAATATAAAATGTTGACGTGGCTTAACCATGACCACACAAACAGGAGGGCAGACAATCCTTGTCCCTTCAAAATGTCCCTCCAAAATTCAAGTCCTCCGGTTTGGAGATTACACCATCTTTCAGCCACGGAAAATCAAATACTCCTAATGCCAAGTGGGTTTCTGAAGCCGATATTGTATAACTGCTACTAGTACTAGTAGTGCTGCTGCTGTTGCTGTTGTATTCAAGGTTGTTTTTTAAGTCCAACATACCGCAGTTAGGATCAACTTAATTCTTCTTTGCATGCTTCTCTAATGAAGAATAAGAAGAAGAAGAATTGTTGTTGTCTTCATCTCCTTCTCTTACTCTCTGTTCGCTGTCACACTCCATGATTTTTAACGAAATCCTCCCTGCAAATGAAAAATTACGTACATATAAATTAATATCAAGATACTTCGACAAAAAAAATAAAAACATCACGATATATGGACTATTAAATATTAATACAATGAAACAAACTTAGGGAGAGTTAGCAAGTGCAACGCTCCTCTTCTGATCTGATTTACGGGTTTAGTTTGTCCACAACATATGAGGAAAGTACTTAGCAAAAGAATGCACAGCTAACAATGTTAGTGCTAATACAAACGGGAATTTTTTCACACAACTTAAAGTTTGAAGTTGATTCTGAGCAAGGACACATAAAAGGTCGTACCCAGTGCACAAGGCTCCCGCTTTACGCAGGGTCTGGGAGAGGTGAATGTCGGCTAGCCTTACCCCCATTTATGAAGAGGCTGCTCCCAAGTCTCGAACCCGAGACCTACCGCTCATGGGCGAAGGCACTTGCCATCGCACCAAGAGCGACCTCTTGAGCAAGGACACATGCTAATTAAAATCAGGTGGCTAGGTTACAGGTCAAATTATTAGCTAGATGCTTAATTTAAAAGTGGAAAGGAAACATACGTATATATACAGAAATTTTGAAAATATATAAAGCGAATGCATGAGCTGAATGTAGGAAAAAGATGAACCTCAAAAAGTGTGACCTTGAGATTCAAAGATTGAATTGAAGTGGTATTAAAGAGCGAGTCCGACCTGGTGGTAATGCTGAAACTTTGAACATCAAATCTATCAATGTGTCATGCAAATGCTAGCGCTACTTATCGAAACATGTCATTCATTACGTACCTGTATATTGGGCTTAGGCTGAGGGTGATGCTGAGGTTGAGGCAGTTTGTATATCTGAGTTGTTGTTAAATGAATGTAACATCTGCTGGCTTAAGAAGAATGGTGATTACAAAGGAGTTTTGCTCACACGCTATGCAATTTTCAGCTAAACCATCTCTAAGCACACGTAAACACATGCACACTTCCATCACCCTTTTTACCTGCCCATCTCTCCCCCTTTGCAAGAATTGGGTTGGGTTAGTTCCTCCTTTTGTGCTCTGTTCCTTTCTTTCTTGCCTCTCTATTTTTTCAGTTTCCAACTTTCCAAATACCACAGGCAATCAGCAGATCCAATCTTTTTCTACCTTGCTGTTTCTTCCTCTTTTTGTCTCCACTAGTTTTGCCATGTTGTACAATTTCGTTCAGAAAAAGCAAAAAAGATGCAAAAGCAATCAAGTTCATTCTATTTTATTGTCTAACAAAACTAGGTATTAACTCAGAGCAGATCCTGATCTCCATCTAACAAAGAAATTGAACTGACTCTCTGTAGGATTAGAAAAGGAGTGAAGGTATCCACAGTTGAATTCAAGAAATAAAATGTTCATCCTCAATTGTATTCAAGAGAAGAAACATAGAAATTCTGCATATCTTAGTTGTAAAATAGGATATAAATTCATTCTTTAACAGGGCCCTTCGTCGGTTGTTGCCCTTCAGAGCTCACCGTATGCAGAAACCTTACATGTCGTCAGGTAGTATTCATGATCTTCAATACACCAGAAAAAAAAAAAAAAAAAAAAACTTGCATCTAACCTTTTTGTCTCTGTGTCGTCTATTTTTGGTGTTCATAATTCACAGCATTTCGGCACACATTTTTCCTAGCATAGCCCATGAGGTAACAACTGCGCAAATAACATTTCGCTACCTTGAACTTGAAGTTGCTTCCGGAAGGCACAATTGGCAATAACCATTTTACAATTTGTGTGTGTAGAAGTCTCAAATTCCTCTTCTCACTTTAAAGAGGAAGCTTGTTTCATCACAGATCACAAGCATGTAAAACACAGGGGACTCGAACATGAACAGCCAGGTAATGGGTTAATTTTGTACGCAATGCAACTAGGACCATAAAATTAGCACTACCAATAGTCCCCACAAGAACAAGAGCCATCACGGAAATGATGGAACCGATTGGTGTCCCTCACAATGATTTCTCTCCCTTCTACCTTCGAAACGAACTTGATTGCTGAATGACAATCACCACAAACCCTGATGTTCTTCTTAATCCGTATGGTGGAGCCAGGAGGAGTGTTAAGAAGCGCAAATGCTAGAGCAAGCTTCTCACTATGGTACTGCAACTTGACTTCCCTCTCCTGCTGGTCTACATAGAAAAGTACGTGGCTAGTGTCTGGGACGTATCCAATCTCCTTTATCTTCATGCTAATCATCTCCCACATCCTAAGGATCTCTACCCTTTGCGGATGAGCATCATCGTTCGCTACAAACATGTGGACCGCATTCTCGATGTCCACCCAGCTACAAGCAGGTTCCTTTTTCACCCCACCCTCTTTCATCATCTTCCTCACCTTTGCTGCGTCAATCCATCTGCCAGCAGAGGCATAGATATTAGAAAGTATGACATGGGGCCCTGAATCATGGGGATCCAGCTCAAAACTACGTTCCGCAGCATAAGCACCCAACTCTACGTTCTTGTGCATCCTGCAAGCACCTAATAAGGCTCCCCAAACAGCTGCAGTGGGTTCAATCGGCATTTCTCTTATGAACTTCTCAGCTCGATCAAGCAGATTTCCACGACCAAGAAGATCAACAATCGTCACATAGTGTGAAACCTGTGGTTCTATGTTGTACTGTTTCATCAAGTCAAAATAATATTGTCCTTCATCCAAGAGACCGGCATGGCTACAGGCAGTAAGAACACAAAGAAAGGTTATATCATTAGGTTGGATTCCAATTCTCAGCATTTCTTCAAACCGTTGCACAGTTTCCTTTCCAAACCCATGCTGGGCATATCCAGTAAGCATCGAATTCCAAGAAACGACGTCTCGTCTAACCATCCTATCAAAAACCTTTTTTGCATCCTCAATGCTGCCTGATTTGGCATACATATCGAGAAGAGTATTCCCCACAAAAGCGACGAGGGTAACAACTGATTTGATCATGTGGGCGTGAACCCACTTCCCTTGCTCTAGAGACCCTGCACTAGCACAAGCAGTCAAGACGCTAGAATAAGTGAAATGCGTAGGTTTGAAGCCCTCCCTCAGCATCTTCCAGAACAACCTGAGTGCATGCTCTCCTTGAGCCTTCCTAGCATGCCCAGCAATCAAAGCATTCCAGGACACCTCATTCTTGGTGTCCAAGGCGTCAAAGACCAATTGGGATTCATCCATATGACCACACCTAGCATACATGTCCACAAGAGCAGTGCCCACATAGACATTGGAATCAAGACCGTACTTAAAGCAATAAGTGTGAAGCTGCCTGCCATGATTGTCATCAGAGACAGCGCCAGAAGCTTTCAACAAGCTAGACAAGGTGAACTGGTTGGGTTCCAGCCCATGGCGGAGCATCTCAGGAAACAAAACAAGGGCATCCTGAGGTCGATCATGTTGAGAATAGCCAGAAATCAAGGCAGTCCAAGTGACCAAATCCTTGTGAGGCATTTGATTGAATAGGTTGCGAGCATCGTCCAAACTGCCACATTTGACATACATGTGAAGGATGGTGTTGCGGATGGGAAGGTCATCTTTAAATTGAGAAGTAAGGATGTGTGAATGCACAATTCTGGCTTGTTTAAGTTGGGTCGTCTGGGTGCACTGGTGTAGCAGCTTATTGTACAGAGTCCGGTCTGCTTCCAAAGAACCACAATTCACCAAGTCAAGAACATGAAGCCCTGTTCCTGAAATATGGGGGCTGCTGCGGAGAAGGTCCTTGTCTTGGATGATACGAGAAGCAAACCAGTCTTCGTCTTCTGAAGTTTCAGAGTCTTCATCCCCAATTAGTTTGGCGCACGAAGCCCGAGTTGCAGACAATGTCCCAAACCGTGCTGATAACGAAAAGAGTTTTTGAATGCCAACAGCAGCGGCAGTATTGTTGTAGTTGTACAGAAACAGCAAAGCCTTGGATCGACTTCCCAAAATATGTCTCTTCATTAGATTACATCGGTTCATCAATATGGACTATGGACGTGTGTAGATACAAACTTTCTGCCAGAAAAAGTCCACCAGTTGTTTCAATTTCAACTCTCATTTCTGCAACCCAACAACCTGTACAAAAGGATTCCCTCAAGTCAATGTATAATCAAATACAACCCAGCTGCATCAAAATTTGTTACGAACTGATAACACCTTAAGATTCATTTACGCACATCCAAAGTTCTGTTCCAGCAAACAAATATGCCTTAAAACAAAAATGTTCAACAGATTAACCAAACAAATAGCATTCTCATGGTACGTAAAAATAAAAAATAAGAATGCTCATTTTTCAAGAAAACCCGACAGCATAAGTGTTAAAACAAACAACAACGACCGTTAATAACTTAATATATATGTGTGAGTGTGTATACCAAAGCAATGAACCAAGGTAAATTTCATTAATTACACAATGAGAATTAATCTTACATGACCAAACCTATAAAACAAAAGGCAGCACTCCAGAGTATGGCGGTTATTCCACTAAATATAACATTGATATCTCACTATTCAATAAACAGAACGGAAAATTTACTTCCCACACTTGATACTTTTATGTTTAAATACCATTACATATTGCTTTTTCTTCGTCATCGGCCAACCATGACATGGAGGTGCAGAGAAGCAGTGTTACAATACATGATTGTATTACCAGACCCAAAATTTAGGAACTTATTCAACTCCTTCCTCATACATCGTGTCTTGCCTCTTTTGAATTTGCATCGAACTCTTATCCATATCATCTATAAGCACTAACACTAGATAAAAAATAATAATGAAAATTAACAACATATAAAACACCAAATGAGACTAAAAACAGCGCAAAAAATCTTCCTGGCAGCCAACAGTAAGTATCCATGGTTGAGTTAGCCACAACCCAAATGTTTTTAGTTAATAAGATCCAAGACAAATATAAGATATTTACCCTTATATTTAGAAACAAGTCAAATGGACATGGCATTTACCCATATGCTCCCCCAATATGCATCTCTGATTACAACCTTAAAAGCCAAGAACTTTAATAAATACATAGAAGCCCACTAACCTGGACACTACTTAAAATTTTAAGACAAGAAATCATAAACAAAACCACGTCCAAAGCAAAGAAAAGTGATATGAATCCTGTAAAAAAAAATACATTTCATAAGAAGATGGCAACACTAAGTACTTTTATAGCTGTTAAAAATATCTATATATATATATATATATATATATATTAACGTTAACAGATTTAAATAGAAGATGAGAAAGAGAGAAAAGCTATTAATTAACTTGAACGAATCCTGTAGTCTGCAAATTTCAGTAATAAATAATAAAGAAAAGGAGAGCACATGTAATGGAAACAGTGAAACTGTAGTCGTCCTGACTTGCCTATTTCAGTTTCATAAGGTTTTGATATAATCCAGATCCCAGGTTTTTCTTCAGGTCTGGCTCTCCCCTAGTTAAACAATATTTCATATACAAAACACAACCTTTTTCATGAAAAAAAAAAGAGTAACATAGACTGGCAAGTCGCACATATAGAGAGAGCGAGAGAGGGAGAGCCAAATGAACTAGTATAATATCGACCTAAATAATCACCCTTTACGTTCCTTTCATGTGTTCATAAATTGACTTCAGTATTAGCTAGGATAACTGTTTGACATAACAAGATATCTTAGGGACTACAAAACTTGAATTTTTACTATTTAAGGCTGATTAGCAATGAAGATAAATTTCTGTACAAAAGACTCATAAATTTCCCCACTTATGCTAAAAGATAATCAACAAAATCAACTTTCATCACATGTGAACCTAAATCATGGTTAACTTAGCATAGTTACCATTTCTTTTTATTATTACTAAGATTTGCAGAGTATGGGACAGCCAGATGGACTCGTATAACATCGACCTAAATAATCACCCTTTAAGTTCCTTTCATGTACCGTTCATAAGTTGACTTCAGTATTAACTAGAATAACTGTTTGACATAACAAGATAACTTAGAGACTGCAAAACTTGAATGTTTACTATTTAACCTGATTAGCAATGAAGATGAATTGCTGAACATAAGCCCCATAAATTTCCCCATTTATGCTAATAAAAGATAACCAACAAAATCAACCTTCATCACATCTGAACCTAAATGATGGTTACCATATAATAGTTACCATTTCTTTTTACCATACTGAGATTTGCTGGTTATGAGACCAAATAAATACTGATACCAACGAGAAATACCTTCAGCTTGCTTTCGGGTTTTACAGCGGCTGCAGGTACATATCTTCCCTTGACAACTTCATATGTGCTACTTTGTATTTCCTTATAGAAGCACAGGACTGGATAATTTCTAGCACTTGGTGTCAAATGCGGGCCTGCATTTGTATCCAAATCATCTGTAAATGGCACAGGAATTAAGCCTATACAATATCAAAGCAATAAATTGAAATCCCCAATTCCCAATCCCCAAATAATTGGAACAAAAATCCCAACTCTAATCATGTGATTATCCCAAGTCTAATAAAATCTAGTCCACTAACATCTGAACATTGACAGTGAGAACTTACCAACTATTGAGCAACTCACATCAGAAGAAAAAGTGAATTGAGAAACTAAGAAATCGTAGTGCAAAACTCAAAAATCTGAAGGGAAAAAAAAAACCTAATTTGGTTCCGCTTCGCTTCATTACGCTCTAAACAAAGAGAACAGCGTGGGGTTTTGATAAACAATGTAAGGTACCAAAACCCTATGGCGTCATGAAAGAAGGGAGGGTTTATGGCTTCTCTGGAGCAACAGGTGAAGCAAAGGTATGGCTGGTTTTACAATTTTAATTTACATTTTTATATTTTATTTTTTTGATACATACTCTATAAAATTCAAATATTAAGTTGTAAATCTCTTCTAATTTACTTTAATCCTTGGGTCAAATATAATTTTTAACCCAAAATTCATTTTTGAGACAAATTTTGACCAGAATTTTCTAGGGTTAATGGCTGGCCCATCATATATGTGTATTTGTTGTACCATACTTGACCAATCCCGAAACTACTGAGCATCGGTCAATGTTATACCGTCAAGGACCCAGAAGAGTTTCCCTCCAACTAGGAGGCCAATCACAGTGCGACACATGTTGACATCAGAAGCCAATCATAGCGTGACACGTGTCAACATCAGAAGCCAATCAAAACACGACACGTGTCAATGTCAGAATGAAACTAGAAACTCTCTTCTATAAATAGAGATCATTCTCTCACAATATTTCATAATGTCATTTGTACTAAATCATTCACTTGTACTCAATAAAGGAGAGCTTGAACCTATGCATTTGTGTAAACCCTTCACAATTAATGAGAATTTCTTTACTCCGTGAACTTAGCCAATCTGGGTGAACCATGTACATCTTGTGTTTGCTTCCCTGTCTCTATCCATTTACATACTTATCCACACTAGTGACCGAAGCAATCTAGCGAAGGTCACAAACTTGACATTTTCTGTTGTACCAAAGTCCTCACTGATTTTGTGCATCAACATTTGGCGCCGTCTGTGAGAACAACAATTATTCCCACTATCTTCAGCTTTGTTAAGCTGGTTTCTACCATTCGTACACTCTCTTTTGACCAGGCATCTTTCTCCAACATGGGGAGCGAAGGAAGCCACAGCACACAGAATAACACCCCTCTTACTCCTGGTGCGAGGCAACGAAAGAAAGAAGGAAAGAGGGTTGCTCTTCAAGCTAAAGTCGATGAGCTAGAAGCTTAGAACAACAAGATAGCAATGAAGAATGAAGTCCTCCAGGAGCAGTATGAGAAGCTCTTTGACACGTCCACAAAACTAGGCGTACTCAAACACGTGAACTCGTTACCCTTGTGGACATCAACCATCATCTGGGTGCCCCCTAACACGAAGGGTCACCTTCTTTCGACATGGGTATCCCTGATGAGGAACGAGCTAATCATCAAAACATTGATCAACATGAGACTTCTCTCAACCCAGCTGCTTCGACCTGAAGCAGGAGAAGTGGAGGAAACCACCTCCTTACAGAAGGAGTGGAAGGATCGAAAGCCGTTTTTCGCAACTGTCGAGATTTCCTAAAGCAACGTCGAGATTTCCAAAAACAAAGCAGAAGCTTGGCTTGCAACTCTATACTGGAAATGAGGACCTGATTGAACACCTTAACCTTTTTGAGTCCACCATGGCATACCAGATGCACACTGACGAAAAGCGATGTCTTCTCTTCCCCTCTACCCTCTCTGGTGGAGCTCTAAATTGGTATTGCCGTCTTCCACCTGAAACGGTAGACTCATTTGAAGAATTGAGGAAACTGTTTGTTTCTCAACACATTTTCCAGACCGATTGTTTGCACTCTGCGGATGACTTGTACACTATTTGCCAGAAGCCAGACGAGTCATTGCGTATGTATGCTGGCCGCTTCAGTCATGAGTATTACCGTTATGCCGAGGTAGACGACAAGACTGCCCTCAAAGCCTTTACGGCAGGTTTACGTGACTGTTTCTTTAAGTACATGATTAATGCCAACACTTGGAAGACTTACTCTGAGGTGATGGCCCAGGCTTATAACCATGCCTCTGCCGAGGCAATGACATATCAAGGGAAACTCCCCACAGCCACCCCTTATCAGCAAGTAGGGAGTGAAAGCCATATCCAACAAATGAGAAGACATCGACTTTCCAAACGGCAGCGGTGCCTCCTTCTGCCTTACTTAATACTTTGCTAAGTTAACAGACATATCAATCTCATGGCAAAAAAAAAGATTTCCATCCTCACCAGTCTCATTTTAGTAAAAAGAGTAAGGGACACTATCGCAATAACCAAGGGTATCGCCACGATAATGCCCGCCCTCAGGCAGTCAACACAGTAGGCCAAGCATGTGTCAGGACAGGCCCTATCCTGAGGTATGAGACATACACACCTTTGAACGCCATATGCGTGACCATTTACCCCAGCATAGTACACTTGATACCGAAGCCAATGCCGAGGCAATGGGGTTACAAGCACACAAAGAACACAGGCACATTTTGCAGCTACCACGAGCATAACGGTCATGACGACGAGAAGTATATCACCCTTCGTGATCATATTGAAACTTTGGCACGTGAAGGAAAATTGATCAATTCCTCCTTCACCCTCCAAGGGGTAACCGTAACCAACGCCAGGTGAATGTGATATATTCCATAAGTGGTGGCACACCTATATCTAAATCTTCCAACAGGGCCATGAAAAATAGTGAACGAGCTTTAAGGTCTGGCCACCAAGTGTTTCACGTGGAAAACATCAAGGGAGGCAAATATCAAAAGCCTAACTAGGATCCATTATGTTTCTTCCATGAGGAAGAAAGAGGTATCATCTACCCTCACAACGACCCACTGATCGTGGAAGCTCACATAGCCAACTTTGAAGTACGACGAATCTTGGTAGACACGGGGGCTTCGGTCAATATCATGTTTGCTGAAGCTTTCAAGGCACTTAATGTAGCTGAACACTTGCTCGATCGCTCGATTTCTCCTCCGATAAGCTTTTCCGGTGATATCGTGTAACCTTTGGGGAGCATACACTTACCTTTCACCATTGGTACAAGCCTTTACATAGCTACCATTACCACTAATTTCTTGGTGGTTGATTGCCCAACGGCATACAATGTCATCTTCGGACGTACATGCATCAATGATCTCAAGGCTATGGTATCCACACATATGTTGTTGATGAAATTTCCATCCCCCTATGGCAATGGTTACATCAGATGAGATCAACTTAGTGCACGATCATGTTACAACACTTCGGTCAAGCAACATCACCTGCCTGTGCCCAAGGAAACCCTTTTTATACATGACCAAGTCATAAAGACCAGCCCAGACGAAGGCAACTTGGATCTTCACGGTGGCAACAGTCAACCCGACGATCCTCAATATGACTCTTTCACTCAACAAGCACAACTCGCTGAAGAGTTGGAGAAGGTCTTTATCTCAAAAGATTATCTGGATCGCATGGTGAAGATTGGCACCACCTTGTCACCACCCATTCAAAGCATTGATCTCTTTTTTTCAAGAGAACACTAAGGTTTTCGCCTGGTCATACGAGGACATGCCAGATATCTCTCCCGATATCGTATGTCATCGCTTAAGTATTAACTCCAAGACCAAGCCAGTGAGACAGAAGCAAATATCCTATGACGCTGAACGGTACGAGGCAATGCAGGCAGAAGTTGAAAAACTCAAAGGCATAGGCTTCGTTCGCGAAGTCAATTATCCAACGTGGGTAGGAAATGTTGTCCTTGTTCAGAAGAATCCGACCAAAGAAAGTCTCCTGCTCCTAAAGGTCTTGTGGAGAATGTGTATTGATTACGCCGACCTAAACAAAGGATGCCCGAATGATAGCTTTCCTCTTTCTCTCATAGACAGACTTATAGACACTACGGCACGGTGTGAACTCCTGAGCTTCATGGATGCTTACTTAGGATACAACCAAATCCTTATGAGCCCTCCGGACCAAGAACACACAGTCTTCACTATTGACAGGGGACTATATTGCTATAAAGTCATGCCTTTCGGCTTAAAGAATGCAGGAGCGACTTATCAAAGACTGGTTAATTCAATGTTCGCTGAACAGATTGGGAAGAGCATGGAAGTTTACGTTGATGATATGCTAGTCAAGAGCAAACATGCTGACCAACACATCACTAACCTATCTGAAACTTTCACCATTCTGAAGAGGTATCGAATGAGGTTGAACCTCAACATATGTGCCTTCGGCGTAGGCTCTGGCAAATTCTAAGGTTTTATGATAAGCCAACGAGGCATTGAGGCTAATCCCGAGAAGATCAAAGCAATCCTCGACATGAAGGAACTGTAACTTCAAAAGACATCCAAAGCCTTACTGGCAAGGTGGCTGCCTTAACTAGGTTCATCTTTAATGCCACAGACAGATGTACTCATTTCTTCAAAGCACTTAAGGGAAGTAAGAAGTACATTACATGGACTGATGAATGTGCTGAGGCATTCAAGAACCTCAAAGACTACATGAGTAAAGCCCATATGCTCTCCAAACCTAAGGTTGGTGACACTCTTATTATCTATCTGTCAGTATCGGCTTCAGTAGTAAGTTCCATTCATATTCGAAATGATGGTAATGTCGAACGACCTGTCTACTACACTAGTAAGGCCTTACAAGATGCGGAGACACGATACTCCAACATTGAGAAATTGGCTCTAACATTGATCATGTTTGCTCGAAAACTTCGCCTTTACTTCCAAGCACACTCTATCATCGTGCTTACCAATCATCCTCTTCGACAGATACTCCAAAGTCCTGACACTTCCGGGCGAATGATCAAATGGGCGATAACATTGGGTGAGTTTGACATCTTCTACTAACCAAAACCAGTTGAGAAGGGCCAAGCAGTGGCAAACTTCATCGCCGCCTTCACATATCTTGTTGACCTTGTTTCTACGCCTAAAGAAGTGGTTTCATTACCCTCGGAAGCTCCGAAAATAGAACCAACAACCCCAGTATGGAGTTTATATGTTGATGGCTCGTCCAACTAACAGGGTTGTGGAACATGATTAGTCCTTACGACCCCTGACAAAGTGGTGATGGAGTATGCTCTTCGTTTCAAATTCAAGACGTCGAACAATGAGACCGAATATGAAGCCCTTCTAGCAGGCTTACATTTGGCTAAACATCTTAGGGTTAAACGAATTGATATCTTTAGTGACTCCCAATTGGTGGTTAACCAGGTCACCAACAACTTTGACGCTAAGGATAACTCTATGGCAGTATATCTGGCACAAACACAATTGTTGCTCAAACACTTCTACTACCAGATCACCCAAATTCCTCGAACGGCAAACAGTCATGCAGATGCTTTGGCTCGCCTCGCCTCAGCGATGGAAGACAAGATTGGGAGAAAAATTCAGGTCAAATTGTTGGCAACATCAAGCATAATGGCTGCGGAAGTGTGCAACTTACAATAGGGGGGATAGTTGGATTACCCCGATTTATATATTCCTTGCTCATGGCACCCTTCCAAATGACAAAGTCCAAGCTAAGCAGATTTGATACAAGGATACTCGTTACTTGATCATTAATGACCAACTCTACAAGCGAGGTTTTAAACTACCATACCTAAGATGCCTTACGCCTGCAGAGGCGGAAACTGTCATTCAGGAAATACATGAAGGAGTCTGCGGAGATCATGCTGGATCTCGATCCCTAGCACATAAGGCTTTTCACCAAGGATATTACTGGCCAACACTCCACCAAGATGCCATCAGAATATCCCGCTTATGTTATAAGTGTCAACGCTACGCAACTATTCCTCACTCCCCTCCCGAGCCGTTCACTCCTATGATCAGCCTTTGGCCCTTCACCCAATGGGGACTTGATTTGATCGGCCCAATGCCTGCAGGGAAGGGCAAGGTTCGCTATGCAATCGTTGTAGTTGACTACTTCACAAAGTGGGCCGAAGTAGAACCCTTGGCAACCATTACTGAGGCAAAAATAGAAGACTTCATATGGAAGAACATCCTTTGCAGATTCGGCATTCCCAATGAGATAGTCATTGACAACGAGCGACAGTTCGACAACAATAAGTTCAGGATGTTCTGCTCTAAGTTCAACATCAACTTATGTTTTGCCTCTCTATCTCATCCCCAGTCTAATGGACAAGTTGAAGCCATCAACAAAATAATCAAGCGAACTTTGAAAACCAGCTTGGACAAGGCTAAAGGTTGTTGGCCAGAATTTGTACCCCAAGTTCTTTAGCCATACCGCACTTCGTATCAGACATTAACAAGAGAAACCCCATTCTCACTTGCCTTTGGTACAGAGGTAGTTGTCCTAGTTAAGCTTGAGCAAGCAACGTTCCGAGTCCAAAACTACGTGCAAAGAAAAAATGACAAACAACTTATATTCAACTTAGATCTAGTTGAGGAACATAGAAATCAGGCTCACTTGAGGAATGTTGCCTACAAGTAGCGCATCTCGAACTACTATGACTCAAAAGTCAAACCTCGTTTTTTCAAAGTGGAGGACTGGGTATTGAAGAAAAGATTACTTTGCGACAAAGTCCTGAGTGAAGAAACACTTAGTCCAAACTGGGATGGACCGTTTGAAGTTGTTAGCATCAGTCGCCTTGGCTCCTATAAGCTTAGAAGCTCCGATGGCAAGACCCTTGGCCATCTATGTAATGCTGATCACTTGAAGTACTATTACAAGTAAACTCACATTGTACAAGTGTTAAGCTTTAGCCGTTCGGCATCCTATGTAACGAAGATTATTTGGCATGAATTCAATAAAGAGGTGATTTAGACAACTCGGTCTTAATCCCCTTACATTCCTAGCAATGAAACACTTGGGTTCAAAGCTTTAACATGAAGGCTTCCAACATGAAACAAAGTTTAAGTATATGTCAACAAGACTATACAAATAAACGAACAGCTTCACAATATATTCGTTCAATCATACATTCCAACACATTCATACATAAGCCAACTGTGCTTTGAAATGGTTCAACATACTTTGTGTCATTCGACACTTGCTACAATGTGCCTAAACACCTTTCTCTTATTCTCACCAACCAGGTGATGAAATGTGAAGAAGGAACTCATCTTCATGCCACCAACCAGGTGATGAAATGTACGACCTATACTCTAATATCATTTGGCAACTTGCCACTCATGCCACTAACCAGGTGAAGAAGGAACTCATCTTTATGCCACCAACCAGATGATGAAATGTACAACCTGTACTCTAATATCATTTAGCAACTTGTCACTCATGCCACCAACCAGGTGAAAAAGGAACTCATCTTCATGCCACCAACCAGGTGATGAAATGTACAACCCGTACTCTCCTTCATGCTACTAACTAAGTGATGAAATGTAAAACCCGTACTCTAATATCATTTGACAACTTGCCATTTATGTCACCAACCAGGTGAAGAAGGAATTCATCCTCGTGTCACCAACCAGATGATGAAATGTGATGAAAGGTGATAAAGGAACTCATCCTTGTACCATCAACCAAATGATGAAAACAACTCACCATTCATTCCACCTACCAGAAGACGAGTGGTACAACTTGTACATGTGAACTCTTAGCATTCACAAATAATAAAAAACTCGCAAGCTTGACAACTCAACTAGGGGAGCACTTATGGCCAACAAGAGTTATAGTCACCAACAAAGTCTTATTGCAAGCCAACAACAACTTCAGTGCATGGTATACGAAGATCAAGCTATTCAGCCTTCTTGCATCTGCTTCAGACATTTCCCCTCTGTAACAATGCAAACACTATAACTCGTAGAAAGCTTCACACTCTTGATCAAGACAATGTGAAGCAAAACCAATTCATGGTGCCAACAAGAGCTTCATCAAAGTAGTTTAACCACAATTCTCAAAAGCTTCACACACTCTTGATCAAGACAGTGTGAAGCAAAACCAATTTATAGTGCCAACAAAAGTTTCATCAATGGAAGGCAACCACAATTCTCAAAAGCTTCACACACTCTTAATCAAGACAGTGTGAAACAAAACCAATTTATGGTGCCAACAAGAGCTTCATCAATGGATGGCAACCACAATTCTCAAAAGCTTCACACACTCTTGATCAAGACAGTGTGAAGCAAAACTAATTTATGGTGCCAACAAAAGCTTCATCAATGGAGGGCAACTACAATTCTCAAACCTTCGAAACAAATTCAAGACTGTTCGAAGTAAATTCAATTTATATGATTCATCCAAACCTTCGACTACTACAAGGTGTGGCTTGCATCATGATTTCTTACTCAACAGTGTGGAAGCAAAATTTGTATATGTTGTTTCTCCCACATTTTCAAATTTCTAGTTTCCCCAAAAAAAAAAAAAAAGGAAATTCAACAAAGCTTCATCAATGGAGGACAACTACAAATTCTCAAAAGCTTCACTATCTTGATGAAGATAGTGTGAAGCAAAATCAATTAAGCTTCAACTCCAAAGCTTCACCTACAAAGCTTCAACTCCAAAGCTTCACCTACAAAAGCTTCACCCACAATAGCTTCAACTACAAAAGCTTCACCCACAAAAGCTTCACCCACAAAAGCTTCACCCACAAAAGTTTCACTCACAATATCTTCACCTACAAACGCTTCACCCATAAAAGTTTCACCCACAAAAGCTTCACCCACCACAAAAGCTTCACCCACCACAAAAGTTTCACCAACAAAAGCTTCACCCACAAAAGCTTCCACTACCACAAAAGCTTCACCCACCACAAAAGTTTCACCAACAAAAGCTTCACCTACAAAAGCTTCCTCTACCACAAAAGCTTCACCCATGAAAGCTTCACCAACAAAAGCTTTACCCACCACAAAAGTTTCACCCACAAAAGTTTCACCTACAAAAGATTCACCTACAAAGCTTCAACACAAAAACTTCACCTACAAAAGCTTCACACTATCTTGATCAAGATAGTGTGAAGCAAAATCAATTCATGGTACCCAACAAAGCTTCACTTAGAAAGCTTAATATATATATATTTTTAGAAATTCGAAAAGTCAAAAATTCGAAAATTCGAAAATTCGAAAATTCAAAAAAAAAAAAAAATTGCCTAGGCCTCTTCTTCTTTGGGCCTAACAACTTTCATAACAAATATATATGAAGGAGGAATTTTGGGCTACCACTTAGAAAGGAAAATGATGAAGTTTTGTTACTTTGGAAACTTGGCTACTAGCAAGACACCTCTTTCGTCAACTCCTCGACCGGAGACTTGGGGGACTCCTACCATATGCTACTGCATCTTGATACTCAGAAGTCTCACGACCACTTAGTGACTTGGATTTTTTCAAGTCTCCAACCGAGAAGTTTTTCTCACTCAGGAAATTAAGGGAGCGCTACCTCAACCTACATGCTTCACTCACAAAGCTTCAACATACAAGCTTCAACGAAAGGAAAAATTCAAAGAATTTAGTGAATAAGGCATTGGTGTATTTAACACAATACGTTGAAATGAAGCAAAGCTTGTTTATTGATATCTCCAATAAGTTACAAATATGTACATATACATGAATCAAAATAAACAACAAGAGGGAGCCTTTACAAAGGTTGCTCAGGAGAAGTCTCAGCAGTCGGCAGAGCCTCAGAAAGAGCAGGCACCAGAGGGTGATTATTCGGAGCCTCAGCACTAGGCAAAACCTCAGAAGGAGGAGGCACCGAAGGTTGATCATTTTGAGCTTCATTACGCGGTACAGCCCCAGAAGACGAAGGCAATAAATGCCTTTGGAATAAACATCTAACGATCAAGTAAAATCTAACCATCAGATTCCTGCAGCTGGTCGAGCTTTCTCTTCATGTTTGTAGCATAGTTATATGCGAGCCTGTGCAACTATTTATTCTCATGCTTGAGCCCTTTGATATTCTGTTTGAGACTTATCACTTCAGCCGCCAATGATTCAACTTGGCGGGTTCGAGTAAATAGGCGTTTGGCCATATTAGACATAGAACCTGCACATTGAATACTGAGAGCAAAAGAATCCTTAACAGCCAACTCATCAGACCGTTTGGATAGTGGTATATTATCTTTGGGAGTGAGAAGGTTCATGGTTACCACCGCAACGGTCATATCATTCTTCATCACAGAGTCCCCAACGGTAAGAGGACCAGTAGGGGATAAGAAGGATGGGCGCCATATGTTTTCTTGAGAAGGCATGGCTGCCTTTTCACTAAAGTTCAAGTTAAAACGACGGTCGGATAGGCCAGACATTCTCAGAAATGATGAAGGAGAAATAAGGTGCAATAAATCTCTGAAGTAATGGGAAAATTCCTACAAGTAATAACTCTCTGAATGTACTTCTTGCACACAATTGGTGCCCTTATAAAAGAAAGGGCAACATGGTCGTTGGTTCAAAAATCGAAGAGGCACCACTCTCCGGATTCTGAAGAGGCACCACTCTCCGGATTCTGAAGAGGCACCACTTTCTACACATAACATCAGCTTCTCGGGTACCACAAATAACTTTGCCAAAGATCTCTGACAAAGTTTAGATACATAAATTTTTAAGGTCCAGCTACCCTACTATTACTCATAAGGGTAAAGAAACAACACCACTGCTGGATAACTGGAAAGTCCCTATGTGTGTCAACCTCCGTGCTCCGTGGCAAGGCAGACTGGCAAAAATGTCCAACCTTTACTCACATTCAAGAAAACACTCCCAACAAGATTGCTTTCTTAAAAATTGAAGAGGCACAACTCTCCGAAGCTCGAGAACCAGACTCCCAACAAGATTACTTTCTCAAAAAGCGAAGAAGCACCACCCTCCGAATCTCGAAAGCCAAACTCCCAACAGGATTATTTGCTCAAAAATCGAAGAGGCACATCTCTCCGAATCTCGAGAGCCAGACTCTCAATGAGATTACTTGCTCGAAAATCGAAGAGGCATCGCTCTCCAAATCTCAAGAGCCAGACTCCCAACATGATTGCTTTCTCAAAAATCAAAGAGGCACCGTTCTTCGAATCTCGAGAGCCAAATCCCTGACAGGATTGCTTGTTAAAAAACCGAAGAGGCATCGCTCTTCGAACTTTGAGAGCTAGATTTCCTTGGATAAAGCTTATTTGCAATCTTCACACGCAACATCAACTTTCCAGATACCACATACCACTTTTTCAAAGTCCTCTGATAAAGTTAAAACATGTGAATCTTGCAGCTCCCACTACATTGCTATGACCGAGGAGGGTAAAGGAACAACGTTACCACTCGCTGTTGGGACAATTCATATATATGTCGACCTTCATCCTCCACAGCCAGGCAAACCTGCAAATAAAAAAAAATTCTCAACTTTTCTTCACATCCGAGAGGGCATTCTCAGCAAAGTCTCTCGAAATACTCATCTTCTTTTCCCCCGGTAATACCTCTGCAAACAAGCCATACCAGAGTAAAAGTATCTCATATCATCAGGGTTAAAAGCAAGAGTATCGCATATCATGCTTTTTCCCTGTCTTTTCCTTTGGCCTTGTTCTTACCTGCAAGACAAGGAGAAAGAGAGTAATTAGTCAGCACTTGGAATCAAGCTTCCAGTCAGGAACTGATTGCCTGGAACCCCTTGCCTGATTACTTACCTGACATTGCTCTCGAGTACTCATCTTCAACATCTTATGCTTCCAAAGAAGATACCACATCTGCCTGAGGAACAGATAGGGCAAATGAGAATGATACAAGGAAGCATGTGGAGACAAGCGTAACAGAACACGTGCCAATACATCCACTACTTTGTCAACAGCAAAAGTATCCCATATCATCAGGGTCGAACGTACTCTAGATTTGATGGACTTGTTTTGACCCTCAAATTCTTGAGTCGGCCTTATACTCTGGAGGATACCAGAAAACCCTCCAGCCCAATTCAAGAATAAGCCTGTGGAAAGTTACTTATTCAAAGGAAAAAGTATCTCATATCATCTCTTCTCCATTTGCTTCTCCTTATCCTTGTTGCTATTTACGACACAAGAAGAAAGAGAACAATCAATCGGAAGCCGAAGTCAAACCTCCGATCCAGGTTGCTTGCTTGGAAGTCTGATTGCTTACCTTGCCTGTTATCTCATTCGGCAAATCTCCTAGCTCGGCGACTCGGGGGACTCCTACTATAGGGTTTGTATCGCACTTGACCAAGCCCGAAACTACAAGTAAGCTTCAAGTGAAATTGATACATTACCTTGCGCATCTTCATTGGTTAAAGATACCACCCATGGATGGAGGAAAAGTACTTCCAGAGAAGATGCCACATCTACATATGGGATAGATAAGGCAAGTGAAAATGATACCACACTTCGGTGCTTAGAAGTTTCGTGATTACTCAATGGCTTGGATCTTGCAAGTCCCCAATCGAAGAGCTTTCTTCACTCAGGAACTTAGGGGAGCACTGTTTGTACCATACTTGATCAATCCCGAAACTACTGAGCACTGGTCTACGTTTTACCGTCAAGGACCCAGAAGAGTTTCCCTCCAACCAAGAGGCCAATCACAGCGCGACACGTGTCGACATCAGAAGCTAATCATAGCGCGACACGTGTCAACATCAGAAGCCAATCACAACATGACACGTGTCAATGTCAGAATGAAACTAGAAACTCTCTTCTATAAATAGAGATCATTCTCTCACAATATTTCCTAATGTCATTTGTACTAAATCATTCACTTGTACTCACTAAAGGAGAGCTTGAACCTATGTATTTGTGTAAACCCTTCACAATTAATGAGAACTCCTCTACTCCGTGGACGTAGTCAATCTGGGTGAACCACGTACATCTTATGTTTGCTTCCTTGTCTTTATCCATTTACATACTTATCCACACTAGTGACCGGAGCAATCTAGCGAAGGTCACAAACTTGACACTTTCTGTTGTACCAAAGTCCTCACTGATTTTGTGCATCAACAATGTGCATTTTTTTTTAGTTTTATAATTATAAATTCATTGAATATATTTTTATTTTTATAGTTATAAATTCATTGAATCTAACGGCTAAGATCTAATATGATCAAATCCAATAGTAAAAGAAAGATCTAACAATCCAAATTTAAATTCAATAGCCAAAATAATTATAAAAAAATTATTTTATGTGTTTCACATTCTTGCATAGTGTTCCACGATATTCATGATATCAGTTTAGTGATTTTTCAATATTAATCAAAATCTAAATATTTCTAGGTTACAATGTTCATAAAATTAAATTATGAAAGTCTACATAATTATTTTTTTTTTAAGTTACATTAAGAATAAATTATCCTAAATTCATTCTTTAATCATCTCAAGCTAAAAATTTAATCTAGAAGGGTTGGAGTAGATGTTTCTGGGTTAAAACCTAAATTTTCTAGGTAAAAGATTTTTGGTTTTTTGGTTTTTTTTGTTTTTTATAAAGCCGATAACTTAGTGGTTAGATGTTCAATTAGAGAGCCAACATGTTTCAAACACATGCCGAGATGCAATGACATAACTCCCTTCCACTAATGTGGTAAGGGTTGCTTGCAAAAAAATTTAGATTTTAACCCAAGAGTTGGAGATTGTCTAAAGGCAACTGGGTTTACCAAAACCCACGTACCAATTCCGTAATGTATAGTAAAATGGTATGATATAATTCATAAGTTGGTACAATAATATTGGTAAAAAAATTTACGTAGTTCGTTTTTTTATTGGGATCGTCTTTGAATATGTTTTGTTAGACCAAAGGAACAATATGGAAGTATTTGAGGATGAGGTTTGGATTGATGTACGGGCGGAGCTCTAAATTAAAAGTTTTATTTTTTTTATATATGGTGGAGCTCTAAATTTTGTATGAAAAAACTAGCCTTGAAATGATTATATCATAAATCAAAACTTGTTTACGAGCTTTGATTAAAAAAAAAAAAAAGGATTAACACATTAAATTTGAACAACAATTTAAAGTCATTACTTAAAATAAGATTATACTTTAGAATGTACTAGCAATTGAGCCCTTGCACGATGCCACTGGTTTAAAGACCATTCAAGGCATTGCACGGGTTTAAAGACTGTTCAAAGTGGTATTATTTTACATATATAATATGCTTTACACAGAGATGAAATTTTTTATTGTGTTAATTACAAAATATGATACTATTTATAGTGTTGTTTACATTTATAGCATACTTTATATGTTGTTTTTTATGCTATAGTAAGTCATGTGCTATTTACATATATATTGTTTGTAAGGTTTTCTCTTCTAAGTCTTCCTCTGCAAGAGTTTTCAATTGGCTGCTAGAAATTTTGAAAAATAGAGTTGTTAGTGATTAATTCGAAACAGTAGAACATATGAGAAAACAAATGGGGACAATATAAGTAAAAGCTAAGATACAGTTTATTTGTCATCCTGAAGATACATAAAACCCTCAATTTCCCTATTTTTCATATGCTCTATCGTATTAAAAGCAGTAACAAAGTCGGATGGGCTAATCCCTTCACTGGACTATGGTTAAATAGAGGTCCACAATCTCTCCAATAGTGCCTCTACATTGCTACTTGTTTCCTAGGTCCTAAACTAGAAAATCCCCAAACGGGCAAATCCAAATTTTATCATCAAAATCAAAATTATAGTAAAAAAAAATAATCATTTTTCTGAAATCCTTTTAAAGGGTAGAAAGAGAGAGAAAATATAATTTAAGTTCGGAAACCTACAGAGGGGTTTTGGAGGAGGAGCAAAGAGGAGGAGAGGTTATACCAAAATATCAGTATATATCACTCCCTGCAAACTCCAAAATCAGAAAAGTAGAAAAATAAAATTTGATAACGTTATACTTGAAGAAACCCCAAATTTCCAGTCAAAGGGAAATTAGTACAATCTCTGCAAAAAATAATCAGGAGACAAAAACTCAAATTCCAAAAAAAAAGAATCAGCAAATTAATCGTATAAATTGTGATTTGGAAGAAAATTTAGGAGGAGGGTAAGATTGAAACACACTGAGAGCCAAGCCTTGTATTTCTGCAATCCTTGTCTCATTGGGCCTTCACAAACTTCTCCTAGTACAACCTATACACAGAAACGACATATATTAAACCCTTTACATAAAATAAAAAATGGATTTTAGAGAGAAAGGAGAGAGAGAAATTATTTAAAAGCAATAATTGAAACTAATTTTGTGCTGAGAGGACCTAGTGAATCAATTGTGGTAGGCATCTTTGAGATTTGCACAAGGAGAAATGGAGAAGTTGCGAGAGACTCCGAGAAGATGGACTAGAGGTGAGAGAATAAAGACGGTTTTGAGCAAGTTGAGGGCTCGAGAGATCTGTATGAAAATGGAAAAGTGTACTAGAACCTTCGAGAGAAGACTTGGGCTTCCATCTTCCAACACACGTCCACAGTCAACAACATGTGTAACCCAGATAAAAATGAAATTATGCAAACAAAGCAGGGGCAATATAGCTATACAATTCTATCATTGCAAGTCGCACATCATCTTTCTATGGATCCCTGAAAAAAGAAAAGTGAATCAAAAATGTATTTGCCCTAAAATTTATGATATTTAGTATTTGTCATATTTTTCCTTCAATCTAGACATGTTAGTAGACGCGCTTTGCTCGAAAGCGAAATTTCTTCCAAGTTTTCAAATCACACTCTAAATTCTTCAAGCATGATAAGATGGTGTCCTTGTATATATTGATTGTTTATTATGTAATACTTATATATTGACTATTCAATGAACCATCAATAAGAGAGAATTTTGTTCAAAAATCTGTATATCAATTGTCTCAGGATGCTAAGCATAAATTTTGTGGTCATGGTATGCTGATGGTCATTTGCAGCACAACAAATGGAAGCTCATTATAAACTATATATACAACATGATCCAACCACACTAAACAAAAGGAACTAAAGTCTGAAACAATGGTAGGAAAATGATTATACTTACATAATACGCAGCCCAATGGTAGACCTTGTACTTTAATTCTGAATCCAATTTCTTCAATAACTCATAAACCACCCTGAGATAACAGCAAATATTAACTTTCAAATTAAATTCAGCAAAAACTGTAGAAACACAAACAAATGAACACTTTATTTAAAAACTGTTGTTTTTTATTTTTTATTATATTTTTTATAAATGAGAATTACATTTCTATTACAAATTTTACACTAAACATTTATAGAGACATTCCCAAGGTTTTGTATGGGGTTTATGATTTATCTAACGATTTGGTCTTCTCAATTTTATCCATGATTCATACAATATTTGTACATGCAACCATCTTTCTTTCATATCAGAGTAAGTTAAGCTTTTGGTCAAGTAATGTTGGCAGGTGATGTACATTTTTGAATATAATTTAGGTACAAAATTTTTCATAATCTTTATAATAATTAATCATGAAGTCAAATGAGAGTGCAGAAATCAAATTTCATTCCATAGTAATCCCACTTGCTTTATCGTCAACACTGCATGCATTAGAGGTTTTTGCTATTTATTGATTAAGTATGTGGCCTATATGCAGTCACACTTTGTTTTGTAAAACTTCTACAACTAATGGTTGATCATCATGTTAGCTATGTATTTGCTTAAAAGAGAGAAAAATAATGTCAAAGATCCAAATACTTCAATTTGAAGAAATTCTCATATCAATTGTAAGAAACGGTTTCGACCTTGTATAATTCAATTTTCAGACGAAAAAAAATTCAAAGAATTATGTTAACAAATTCACCCTTTATTGTGTAAATCATTGATTAAATTCAAAACTTGGAACAAAGAGAGCACCTTTGACACTTATTGGTTTCAAGGTCAAGTATTTGCACAACCATAAACATGATATTGACACTAGCAACAATGAAAGGATATTCCCAAGAGCTTGCTTTCCTCCCTGCTTTTTCAATAGATACTGGAAAGATGTTCTGCAACAACATAAATAAACATATTTAGACAACATAACATGGTTGGAACATTAAGTATATATCAGTTGAGCACATTAGCCATAATAACACATGTATTTCATGCTTTGTAGTTTCTTGTTATATTGAGAGTATGCAAAACTTATTTCTTGTTGTTTCAAACTTTCTAGTTACATATCAATGTTGGAATCTTACTAAAAATGTCTTCGCAAAGAACATCAGGTTCTCCAAAGAAACGAATCCATATTTTCTACCAGGTAATCCAAACTAAGCAAATAAGAGAATGGACAACACAAACTAAGCAATAAGATAATGGTATTAAACTGTAATAATTAGATAACTATACTTCAGCTTGAATGGATGAATAGAACCATTGTAATCATTTTGTTTACCTACATCATTATGTCTATGTGTATTAGACCAAATTTCAATAAGGGATATATAATTGAACGGATCAAAAAGTCGAGCACAAATTGGAAGATCACTTATTCACCATACATTGCACAATGTGTATAGAGCAAGTACAAATTATAACAGCATAATTTTGATTCATCCATTCCATAACAACCCAAACCTAACAAACATAAAAACCTAGAAAAGATTAATAATTTATAGATGTTTAAAATGCAAGTGTATAATATAACAAATGTGTTTCTCAATCGAACTCGGAAGCTTCAATTTTCCGAAACGGAGAACCAGAAAAATCAGAGAAATCAAACCAGAAACATGAGCATAAGAGTGACTACTTTCCTGCGGGACTCTCGAGTATGGAAAGGTTTTTTGTTGACAAAGTGATAAAATTCAACAGTAAACCACAATCGAAAGGACTACAAAGTAAAATTTTATTCTCTCTAGCAGAATTGAGAAAGAATAAAATGTACAATACTAAAAATGTATCCAAGCAGCAAATTTTAGTTGCTAGTTTACTCATGCATCAAAATTTGTAACATCCCAAAGAGATGTAAGAACAAATTACCTTGATATGAGGGTGCAAATGATTGTGCCATCTTTCTCTGCACTGCTTGCGAGCCCTAACCACCAACTTCTTAACTATATGTGGCCATTGTCGTACTTCATACTGCTTCACCAACCTGATCAGCTTCCTAAAAATTTCACCATGCCAAAACAAATACAAAACCAAACAAAAAAGAGGAAAACCCGTTTAATTTTACATATTATTTGATGGCTTCGAAACAAAAAATGAAAGAAAATAATGAGTTAAGTGGGACAAATAAAAAGAAAGAGAGAATCCAATTTACTAAATGATGTGTTCAGGCGTCTGAGACGAACATGGCAAAAAATCAATAAGCCCACAACCCTAAGCCCAGTCATTGACAATTCTTTGGTTGAGAAAGTTCAGATGTCACTTTTCGAAGATGATTAACAAAATAGATTCAATCAGAGGGTTACCCTGCAATAAAAGCCAATTAAAGAATAAACCCAAATAATAGTAATGGTTTGCTTGTGGTATTAAGACCTTAAATATTGAAAATTGGTAAAATTATTTTAATTACCTCCAAATCTGATTTTTAGATTTCCTTGTTCAATTGTGTTGATAGCTGGAAGTCTAGGAGTGATTGCAAACTTGATTCCTATAAATGTTAATTGAAATATAATCATGCTGAAATTTTTTATTAATTAATAAGCTATTTCAATTATAATACATTGTAGTCAAATGGTTTTCTCACTAGTTTAGCTATCCGTTGTAAGCGTTTGAATTGGTTCAAAAGAGGTTTTAAGTCACGAATTGGTAAGATGCTCATTGTCTTGTAAATCTGCAAGCAAATTATAGATATTGTTAGAAAAAAGGTGTCTATACATCAAAATGTATAATATGTGAGTTTTTAATTGTAGATGTATGGAAGCTACAACCTTTTGTTAAATTTTGCAGAATATCTTTGTAAGCTATATTTTTTGTAAATGTATTTGGCATTTCATTGTTGTTAGCAGTTAAAACTTTGAGACCCCCTCTTGATGTCACTCTAGATAATGCAACATATAATTGACCATGAGTAAAAACAAGTTGTGGTAAATAGAGTCGCACTTGTTTCAATGATTGTCCCTGGCTTCTGTTAATTGTTATTACATAACATGGCCTGATTGGAAATTGACGTCTTTGAAATACAAAATGCCATTTGTTTTCAGTTGCTGTCAAGGTTATTCTACGAATGAAAACTTTGTAATTAATATTGCTACCAGCAAGTATTCTAGCTTCAATAATTCTATCAAATAATTGAGTCACAACCAATCTTGTTCCATTACACAAACCTAAAGATTGATTTAAGTTTTGGAGCAACATAATAGGCATTCCAATCTTTAAAATTAACTTGTGGGAAGGCAAGCCATTGAACTCAAGTGTGTTGAGAAATTCTGTGGGATACATTATACTAAGATTTTCAAAATTTTCAAAAGATGAATATAAAGACTCAGAGCTTAAATAAATGTGTTTTTGACCAGGTAACAAATCTATTGCATAATCATTTATCTCCGTCACAGTATTATTTTTTGGCGTAACAATAGCTTGCTCTTGTAAATATTCAAAACTAGCAAAATTATTTTCAAAGTCTGGATACGTTGCTTACAAAATAGAATGAACAGGATCAGAGTATGAATGATGAGTAAATCATCTGGAATTTCAATCCAACTTGTATCTTTGTCATTTGAATCAAGTGTATCCCCAATTTCGCCATCACCTATCTGTAAAATCCAAGTTGCAAAATCAGCAAGTTTTTTCTTTTGGTCATTGTTTAATCTCTTTTGTGAAAGCATCATATTTTCCTTCAACTGAAATTCTTTGAAAAAAGAGTAAATTGGAGAAATGGTCCTTTAAGTTTGATTGAATTGTAGCTTTGGTCCCTGAACTAAAATTCCATTAAATTTAGTCCTTCAACTTGACAAAATGTGGATCATTAGTCCTTTGGTACTAGCCACCGTGAGATTTTCTGTTACTATGATAACGTGGTCTTTGTGGGCTCCACATTTTTGTTGATGTGGATGCCATGTGGGCTAACAAATTTATAAAAACAAAAATACAAACACATAGAAAGGGAAAAGAAAATACATAAAATAAAAATGGTTTAATTTTCTCTCTTCCATCTTCCTTCCGCCCACCTCTTTCTCCAAACCCAGCCGCCATTGTTGCACTCTCCCAACAATCAAACCATAAAAAAGTTCAAATCTAAATTTGGAACACAATCTTCCTTTCCAAATGACTTCACACAATGACCTCCATATTTGCAGCCTTAGTCCACACTGCCTTGACAACCTACAATGGAAACCCTCACTGCACAGAGGTCGGAACTTTGTGGGCTACGAGTTGGGGATCGGCTGGGTTGTGGGGATTGGGAGATGGAGGTGGGAGGTAGGCTAGGGAGTTGGTCAAAGACTCAGGTGAATGGGTGGGCTGCAAGAGTTAGTGAAGCGCGGGTGGGTTTATAGAATTTTTTTTTTCAAATTTTATCTTTCCTAACTTTTTTTTTAATACTTCTAGGCCAGGTAGTACAAAATTATTTAAGTGTGGTGCCCATAAACATTCCACTCAAACACTCTAATGGAAAATTTAACAAAATTGACATTAGAGGACCAATGCTCCACATTTTATCAAGTTTAGGGACCAAATTTAATGGATTTTTTGTTCAGGGACTAAAACTACAATTCAATCATAGTTTAGGGACCATTCTTCCAATTTACTCTTGAAAAAATGCCATAAATAAGAGTTATTTAAAGAGGCATCTATTATCTATTCTTTTGTTCCACTAGGAATAACTGGTAAAATTTGCCTAAAGTCACCACCTAATAAGAAGGGTTTGCCACCAAATTGAGCACTTATATTTGAATCATTTGAATGTGATAAAATATCAAAAAATGACTTGTCTAATCCTTCAAAACAATGTTTATGATTCATAGGAGCTTCATCCCAAATAATAAGATCTGCATTTTCAATTAATTTAGCAAGATGAGTCCCTTTATTAATTTGACATATTGAGCAATCTGTAACTATTAGAGGAATTTTGAATTTGGAGTGAGCAGTTCTACCACCTGGTAAAAATAATGAAGCCATTCTAGATGAAGCAACTGCTAAAACAATCTTACCCTCAAACCTGATTTTGCTTATTATTGTATGCCATAAAAATGTTTTTCCCGTTCCTTCATGGCCATGAACAAAAAAGAGACCTGACTTTTTTTCATTTACAGTACTAATAACACAATCATAGACATATTTTTGGGTTTCATTAAGATTTGCTACCAAAACAAAATGTTCTCGACTTAAATCATCACAATTGTAATTTAATTCTTCCCTCAACAATTTGTTTCTAATTTCTGACATTTTTCTCCCATCAGGCATAGGCAAATTATGATTTTTTTAAAGAGCTAGATGATGCATTGAATAGTTGCTCTAATTCAAATAGAAGGGAATTTTTTAATTCCAATTCTGACAAATTCAGAGTTGACATTGCAAAAGATTTTCGAAGCTCATACAAAATGTCACCACGCTTATGTTGCCAATGACTATTAAAAAGATGTTGATGATTTGTTATTTCACAAAATAAAATCATTGTAACAAATAATTGACTCAACTCATGAGATGTTGCAATATTAGCTGCATTTTCTAAAGCTTCATTCCACTTTGTCATCTCCTAGTAAACCCAAACACTTACACGCTGCTTGATATGATGATTGAATAATGCCGTTCATAGTTTTAATGTCATCAAAATTAAGAACACCTTTTTTGAATATTGAGAAGCATTCTTAAATAGTATAACTCACCTGATGCAGGATGAACGTAAGCAATTTTACCTATGGATCCTCCTTTTCTTTTCCTAGGCTTCCAAATTTTATGTCAAGTTCCCATACAAATTTTGATGGCAATTCTGCATAAGTTAGTGTTCGTGCTTCAGCAAAAAATTTATTTGTTTCAAACCAATTTGTTAACATTGTGTGTTCAGAAGTTTTTTGATTAACAATTGATTAAAATGATTGATTACTATTGAAAACAATAGTTTGTTCCAAAGGAAGATCCATTGGCAATCATTCAACATGAGGTTCTCTCATATGAATTAGATACTCAAACAATTTCCAAACAGCTTCATATGGAGATATATATCTACAATTTAGATAAGCAAGTATTTCATTGTTTGAATTCTCTTCGAAAAGAATTCTTGCTCTATCTAAACCTTTGTTTATGTATTTGAAAAAATATTTTATAAGCATTGATTGACAACATGACTCAACATTAATATGGGCATTGTATCTCAATAATAAATCTGAATTGTAAGGTACAACAAAACTGTTATCAATTTGCATCCCATTTTTAACCACAAATTTTGACGAATCATCACAATACCTATACACAGAAAAATCATTTGTTTCAAAATTTGTTTCACTCTTGTATTGCTTTGGAAAAAATGTCGACGATCGTTCGAAACGATATGGCAGGTGGTTTCAAGATGATCTTTTGGTCTCAGATTACAGGAAACCTCGAGGACGAAGGTTTGGCCTTGGAATTAAGAAAGTGCAGTCCATAAGGGCTCATTGTCCTGAGAATGCTGATGAAGTGATGATGGACTTTGAATTGGAGTTACACGGGCGAAATGCAGAGGAACACATGCAATCACTAACGTTTGAAGGAGATTTAACACATGCAATCATTAACGTCTGAAGGAGATTCAGTAGATGGAAATGGTATGATTGAGCAAATTTAGGGAATGTTGGATCAGTGTGGGTCACAGCCTGATCTCCTGAACTTTAATGAGGCAACGTCATTAAACGATACGAATAAGAATCATTTAGCATAGAGAAGAAGGAAAAATAGGGCTGGCCAAACTTATTTAAATTGCTATAATTCAATTCTCCTAGAAAAAGGTCTTCCAATCAGACTAGGAAACCAAATAAACCAAAAATAAATTAGGAAATATAACCCTAAATTAAATAGTAAAATTTGCCAAAAATCTGCATAGCCATGTTTTGGACCCATATCTGCTCCAAAATTGGCCCAAAATAGCTTAATTTAAAGCTTGGAATATTCTGAACACTTCTCCAGGAGGCTACGAAAGAAAAGTATCAGAAATCTACCAAAATAATTACCAAAACTTACTAAAAATAGGATAAATATATAATATGAAATTGACTCATAACTTGTGGGGATGAGAATGACAATGTATTAAGTGGATCATCGTTGGGGGCTGATATCAATTTTTTGTGGAAAACTTTATGGAAAGCTTGTGTGTTGGGTAAGATTACGGTTTGCATATGCTGAAGTTGTTGGAATGCAATGCCAACATGAGTAAATTTGATGAAAAGGAAAATTTCCTAAGATGTTGCTTGTTCGTTCTATGACAGGGCAGATGAAACAGTTGAACACACCTTGAAAGATTGCTGAAGAATAGCTACAATTTGATTATCGAGCTCGCTGAGATTTTGAGTGAATAAAGCACGACACCATAGTTGGATGGATTGGATTGCAAGGCTGGCAAAGTCTCTGTTAAGGGACAGTTTAGATCTTGTAATGATTCTTATATAGAGCATTTGAAAAGATAGAAATGACTTTTGCTGGAATGACATTGTCATAAATATGATGGACAGTAATTACAAATCATAAACATGGCTGCAAGAGTTTAAGAAAATGGCAAGGGTGGGAAAAAGATCACACAACATGTAGCTGTGCAGAAGCGGAAAAAGTCAAGAGTTTGGGTGGTTGAAATGCAAGTTCGATAAAGCTTAGGTTGAGCATGGTTGTGTAGGAGTGGGTGTGGTCATACGAGATGAAAACAGTGAGAATGGTGATGCTATTTGCAAGGGAAATGGTTGCAAGGTCGGTGGAATTCGAAGGTGATGCGCATGTGGTACTTACTAGGCATGTTGAGATGGAAACAATCAGAACGATGGTGCTATTTGCATGGGAAGTGACTGTAGCATCGGTGGAATTCGAAGGTGATGCGCAGGTGGTACTTACTGCGTCAAGGATGGTAGAGGCTAATGATACTTCTCTGCTAGGACATATGGCTTTGAATCAAATAAAGCACACTTACATCATAAAGGAGGCAAATAATGTGATTCACAAATTAGTAAGATTGTGATTGTCTTTAGAGCAACAATTAGTTTGGTTTGAGGAGCCACCTAATGTAATCATTAATCTCATATTTGAGGATAGTACTTTTATGTAACATTTGGTGGTGGACACTTTTTTTCCTTCGGCCAGGTTGAAATCCCTGGCAAGACGTATTCATTTTATCGTATCAATGAATATAGTACTTATTCTATAAATTTTTTTTTGTCCTCATTAGTTATTTAGCCTTATGAGTTTCCATTGTCGGGAGGTTGCAATTTTTGTCTCGATGATTCTTTTTTGTGGACAATATTTCCACTTGTGGAATTTATTGTTATAAGAACATCTTTAATAGGCTCTCTAAATGAACTCCTAACTAGAATTTACGAAGAATTTAAAAAAAAAAATCAACTTCAATCATGCTCCTTATCCCCCTAAAGATCTCCTCAATATAGGGAATGAGAAAGTATAATTATTTTAATATTATTTAAACAATTAATTAACATTTATTGGTAAGTGCTTTTAGTGAAAATGTTTTAAAACCAATCCTTAGTAAAATCCAAGTTGATCATAAAAAAAAAACACTTTAAGTGCTTCCTGTAAGAAACACATATCTAGTGCTGCTTAAGTGCTTTTGAAATCCAAAATTAATTTCACCAAAAATGCTTTCAATTATTTTAAAAGCACTTCTAAACGAGTCATAGTCACTATAACTCTTTAAAATATGAGAGATTTCTCAATATGCCTGAAATACAGGCACATATGCCATATATCATCATAAAAGTGGAGGGACACTTAAAAAAAAATCTTTCTACTTGAATAATGACATATTGTGTACCTCTTGTATTCTGAGCACAATTAAAAATTTCTCATAAAGTAGGGAAGTATGGTTGAAGTACAACTTTTAGAAAGCTCCTAAAATAGATTTTTGATTTTGTCTTTTGACATAAAATAACTTTTTGATAGTTTTAGCCAAAACATTGTTATAAAATAAAGAGCATAATTGAAAATGATCTAAGCAATAAACTTTTGTTTCACAGCCTACTTCATAACATTCATCTAATTGCATAGTTTATTGTAATCAAACCATTTTACGAAATTATAATAACATTAATGAAGAAAAAGGACATTTAAGAAAGAGGAAGAAATAAGCCAGCTCCATAATATTCAAATTCAACTCTAATGTTACCCTTACTACTGCTTGCAAACTTTTGATGCCTATCATCAGGAGAAAATGTATTTTATTAAAGCTTATTTTTAGTTACACTCCTGAAACTTGATTTCGATTCAATTTTGCCTTTTGAAACTCAAAAGTCATCATTTTCCTCTCTGAAACTAGACTTTTGTTACCACTTTGCCCTTGAAACTCAAACGTCTCCACTTTGGTCCATGTAACTCGATTTCAATCTCACTTTACCACCTGAAACTCAAAAGTCACTATTTTACTCCTGGAAACTCAATATTCAATGCACTTTGACTTGTTTCTATGTATTTTTTTTTAAATAACCGTTAAGTTACTTATGTGGCAATTATGGATCACTTAAGACCAAGGTCTAAAATATCAATGATGTCGGAAATATCGGTAGTCCAAAAACACGGAAATTTCGATGGAAATATCGGGATATTATCAAAATTGAGTTTCAGAGGGGCAAAGTGGAATCAAAATTGGGTTCCAAGGAGTAAAATGACGACTTTTGAGTTTCAGGGGGCTAAGTGGGATCAAAATTGAGTTTCAATTTGCGTAGCTAAAAATAGCCTTTTATTAAACCATCCAATTGGACAGTCAAAGGTTGGCACAAATGCAAAGAGTCAAGAACCCACAAGCATAAGAACAAACACATTAACCCAAAACAAAATACACAAACCCATTAAGTTGAACCAACTAAAAAAGTCCAAAAGTACAAGATACCATAGCATTAACAATCTCACTGTTGTCCGTAAGGACTCCACCACTAAAGAACCAACATAAAACAAGTGTCAAAATACACTTGAGAAGGTGGTCATGCGAGGATAGGGACGTTGCCATGCACATCCTCAATTAACCAATTGGAGACATAGTCATCAAGACTCCACAGCCCAAAAAGGCGTTTCAAGGAGTAAAGTGTCGACTTTTGAGTTTTAGAGGACAAACTGGAAACAAAATTGAGTTCCAAGGAGTAAAGTGACAACTTTTGAGTTTCAGAGGGCTAGGTGGGATCGAAGCCAAGTTTTAGAAAGTGTAGCTAAAATAAGCCTTTTATTAAACATTCCAAATAGAAATTTAAAGGTTGGCACAAATGCAAAGAGTCAAGAACTCACAAACATAATAACAAACACATTAGCTTAAAGCAAAATACACAAAAAGATTAAGTTGAACCAACTTAAAAAGCCCAAAAGTACAAGATACCCTAGCATTAACAATCTCAAAACCAAAACAATCGTCACTGATGTCCCTGAGAACTCCACCACTAAAGAACCAACATAAAAGAAGTGTCAAAATACACTCGAGAAAGTG
This sequence comes from Malus sylvestris, assembly GCF_916048215.2. Taxonomy (NCBI): domain Eukaryota; kingdom Viridiplantae; phylum Streptophyta; class Magnoliopsida; order Rosales; family Rosaceae; genus Malus; species Malus sylvestris. The sequence goes on along the minus strand of NC_062264.1, from coordinate 8,017,825 downwards.
GTTATGCGGGGATGTGGACGTCGCCATGTGCATTCTCAATCGATCAATTTAAGACATAGTCATCAAGGCACCACAGTCCACCAAGGCGTTTTAAGGAGTACAGTGTCAACTTTTGAGTTTCAGAGGGGCAAAGTGGAATCAAAATTGACTTCCAAGGATTAAGGTGACGCTTTTGAGTTTCAAGGGGCTAAGTGGGATCGAAATCGAATTTCAGATAATGAAGCTAAAAGTAGCCGTTTATTAAACCGTCCAACTGGACAGTCAAAGGTTGGCACAAATGCAAAGAGTCAAGAACCCACAAGCATAAGAACAAATATTAACCCAAAATAAAATACACAAACCCACTAAGTTAGATTAAACAAAAAAGCCTAAAAGTACAAGATACCCTAGCATCAACAATCTCAAAACCCAAACAACTGTCGTCATTGTCCTTGAGGACTCCACCACAAGAACCAACATAAAAAAAGTGTCAAAAGACACTTGAGAAGGCGGTCATGTGAGGATGGGGATGTTGCCATGCACATCATCAATCGACCAATTGGAGGCATAGTGTAATACCCTGAAAAATTTTAAATATATGATTATGTGGAATTTTTTTCGAAAAGTGAAATGACGAAAATGTCCACTGTTGACTAAACGTAATTATACAAGGACGTATTTTAACCTCATATATATTATCATATTTCTTGGCATATTTGGATAGTGCTCGATCTCACGAACTCATAAGCACAAACTGTTTGTGAAATGAAGTTATAAGAATGAGATATGAACGAGCAAAATTAGGGGTGAAATGGTCATTTGACCATAATCTGGATTTCTCCAGAAATTGTGAGGTGCCACGTGTATGGAAATGGCTGAGGGAGAAATGGGCACTGCCCAATCAGAAAACGGAATGGAGGGAAATGAGAGAAAAAAGGAAGGAAAAGGGGGGAAGAAACGAGTCACCCTTTGACCTGCACGACCCAACCCATTTCTCCATATTTTCCGAAGGATTTCCAACGCATTGGACCAAGCCGGCACTCACAATCATCATCTAGCCCTTCCCTCTTCCATTTCCACCCAAAATTTGAAGGAATTTTGGGGTGAATTTGTGAAACCCCGACGGCGGGGCTACGGGTTCATGATAGCCATTCCTCAAATCTTGAAGCAAAATCCTTCAATTACCAACACCAAAACACTCATCTGGAACCCACGAACAAAGCCCAAACAAGTTTATGGGCATTGGAGCTGCAATAGAGTCGAAACGAGGACGCCCAAATTTTAGGGCTCCGGCGGATACGTAGAAATTTGAGGTGTTTTCCGACCAAATTGGACTTGGCCATAGGTATAAAGTTTGTTCTACTCTTTGAGATCTTTATTTTTGTAAAATTTGACAATTTTTAGAAATAGTGGAATTTTTCGACGAGTCAGGGCGGCTGATCGCCACTCATTGTGACTCTTGGGCTGAGGGTCGTCGATTGCAATTGAAGCTAAATTAGATGTCTTGAATTTAGATTTTGTATTTGTATGATGTAGGTTGATCATTTGAACCTAAATTCATTACGATACGTTACTTGGTCAATTTAGGAATCGACGATTCGACCGTTGGATCGTCATTAAACTTTTAGACCTTATCGTACATAATATTTGAGGACCTTAGGAACTTACGGATCGAGAATCCATCGTACGGATCTTCCCGAATTGGATTTGCAATTTTGTAAAGTAAAACATTGACTGCCACTTGATTTCGTGATTAGCAGAAATCCAACAGTTGAATCGGAATAAAATTTTTGTATGTTGTTCTAGAAGCATAAGGTGAACTACGAATGACTTGATCCTTCGTTTAGGGTACATTGGCAATCTAACCAGGTGTTAGATGCAACCATAAATTTAACAAAACGATTATTTTTTTAGTGTGGTTAGTTAGAATTATAATTAACGATTATTTATTTGTGGCCTACCAGTGTGTTTGGCTTCCAAATTAGAAATTTCGGGTCGTTACACATAGTCACCAAGACACCCTAGCCCACCAAGGCATGTCTTGGAGAGTTGAGAAAGAAGGAAACCGTAATGAGAATCCAGCAACAAAAAGGGAAATTGATGCAAGGGTAGATTTGGGGCAGATGATAAACATAAAATCCAAATTTGAGATGAAAGTTTAAAACAACTGAGATAAAAGTTTAGAAGAATTGAAACAAAAGGCTTAGAAAAGAGCATAAAGAAAAAAAAAATAAGGACAAAAGAAATGAAAAAAACCAGAAATAAGGGGCTACCACTAACCCTTATCAAAATTAGGGTCAATGGGTAAAGGAGAAGGTTGTGTTATTTGTCACAAAGGCGAGAGAAAACAAGGCTAAGTAAAATTTCAACAGTTGTTGATAACTACCTTTAAACTTTTTACAGCAGCTTTTATTTTATTAATGGTTGTGTTACTAAATAATTGAGATGTGTGCACAAAATTCAGTTGTATATCCCTACATATAATGAAATAATACATGTTATCTTTTTTTTTCTGGCAAATCAATAGTCCTAAGCTTATAAAGTAAATTTAAACTAGAATGAGTTATCATCTGAGTGCTATGTAAACTGTGTGGAGCCAAAAATATTCATTAGGCGACACGTGGACTTTTGGACAAAAGAGGACAAAAATACCCTTGAAGCATACCGGGATTCCTACGCGCAAGCAGCGGGCAATCATCTTTCAATCAAGTCAAAAGTGCCCAAAATAGGTAACAATTTAAAGTCTATTTCATCAAATCCTTTCTATAAGGTAATCCCCAAAATCTAATTTATTCTATATGTTTTATATTCCATTATTTAGCTAATAAATTAGCTAAATAATATATTCCTTTCATATTTCCTAAAATTAACTAATTAAGGGATTAATTACCTAATCAATCCCTTAATTATCAATCAAACCACCAAATTATAACAAAAAAACATACCAAAGGCCGGTTACCCACTAGGGCCGGCCATGCCTTTTATTTTCTGCTTTTTGCTACCGTTTTATTTCCCTTTTATGACATTCAAATAGCTAGTTAATTAGGTTATTATTATTTGCTAATTAACTAGCCAATTATTTCCATAACTCCCCAAAATAACTAGCCCATTATCTCCATAACCCCCCCGAAATAAATCATCCTTGGCTTAAAGGCCGGCCACCCCTTCCTCTCTTATAAATTGGTTCCCATTTTCACCAAACACTAATTCCAATTCTCTTACAAAAAATCTCAAATACTCTAAACACTATTTCTCTCTAAAATTCTAACTTTGACATCGGAGGTTTTTCGGCCAAAGCCCCCCATTCATCGAGGGCGGCGTGAGGCTTTTTGGCCTTAACCTAAGGTGCTAGTTGTTTTGTAGGTACAAAATCGTCCAAGATCGAGGAGGAGAAAATTTGCATCCACAAATTTGTGCTTTCATTGAGAGCTAAAATCCATACTCGTAAAAGACTCTCGCACAAAAAGGTTTTTTTTCTTTGTTTTTTAGTCCATTTGAATATTTTTCATACGTTCTTATTATTAGAATTTTTTACTTGCAAAGGTTCTTTGATAAAACGTATAAGAAAAATATAATGGCTAGAAATTTAGAAAATTCCACAGGTGAAAATTCTAATATTCAAGAAATGGGATTGCGGAGATCCGTGAGGCAAAATGCGACAATAAGTGGAGCAGCACCACCACCACGAGTTTCCACCATGGGAACCACTGCGGTGGCTACCTCGGTAGCCATCCGTGGCGAGGTCCATGGTGCATTCACCATGGCTCGAGCCGTGCCATCCAAGGTTCACGGTACCAAGGCCACGACCCAAGCCGTGCCATCCAAGTTTGCATGGACCCAAGCCTAAGCCTCGCATTCGCATGCACCAAGCATTAAGCAGCCTGTTCTTGTGATCCAGCCTGCTCCCGTGATCCAGCCTGCTTTTGTAGCCCAGCCTATTCCAGCGATCCAGCTTGCTCCAGTGATCCAGCCTGCCCCCGCAACCCAGCCTGCTTTCATGGCTTCCCAAGCTGCCCAAGTCGGCCCGAGACAATCTCAACCATCCGGACCAATCATCGAGGCTGGGACGTTTTCACCACAGTTCTCCACAGATTTGACATTCCCCAACTTAAATCTCGCACTTGGAGTCAACCACCCTTCTATTGTTCAAGGAGGTGCATTCCATCCAAGTTCTTCCAATCCGAATGGCGAACAAAACTTGTCCCGACAAGTCATAGAATTGACAAGCGCCATTGCACAACAAACAACCTTGGTGAATCAACTTTTGCAACGCACTGAGATGCAACGCACCCACGATTCCCGAAGTAGAACAAGGGTAGACGAGGAGCCTCTTAAGCAGCGTCCTGGAAAGCAGCCGCTTAACCAATCATAAGTCGAGCATTCAGACAGTGCACATTCTCGATTGGTCTTAGCGCGCAGAGGAGTGTGCACTCTCGACTAGGCCCACGGGCAAGTATACATTCACAGTTAGGGCCACGCTTTGATAATCAACATGGGCAGCCTTCCAGGCAAAGCATTCATTCGTGATTAGGCCTGTAAGGAGTATCCTCCACATCACATCGGAGCAGGCAGCCTGACAAATGGAAGGAAACAATCGTTCAATCTAGCTCTAGTTCAACCGGTAGCTTGCAAAGAAATCCCTTGCCTGCTAGGAATCTATCTCATACATTGCAGCCACGGCATAGATGAGCCGAGCGTGAAGAAGAGCAACCTAGACCGACAGATAAAGACCAAGGGCAGCCGAAAGCTCTGTTACCCCCAACAAAGGCAAATCCAAGAAGAGGTAAAAAGGCTTTTCAATGAACGGATGCGTGATTTTCGACGCAACGAGTGGTTGATGAAGCACTAAGGCGAGATATGACCAACATTAGTAGGTCACCTTTCACGGAGGAGATCGAGCAGGCAGAACCTCCAGGCAAGTTTAGCATGCCGCACTTCACATCTTTCAAAGGAGACGGGGATCCCGAAAGACACTTGAAACATTACCGAACTGCGATGGTCCTTTATCGGAATAATGACGCCCTTATGTGTAAAATATTCGCCATTACTTTACAAGTCGAGGCACAAGATTGGTTTCATACCTTGCCAGCACGATCCATCCAGAATTTTGAAGATCTTGGTTTTCACCAAAGAATACTCATCTTATCGTTCGATTAAGAAAAAATCCGATCACTTGTTCAACGTAAAGAAAAACCCATAAAAGTCACTTCGCGATTACGTGAAGAGATTCAAAGCAGAGAAGGCGAAGATCGTCGGATACGATAACTCGATAGCAAGTGCAGCCTTCCAAAAAGGACTCCCAGCAAACCACCCACTATTTGGAGAAATGATCATGAAAGAAGACCTAACTCTAGTAGATTCCTTTGCTCTGGCAGAGAAGCATGCACTTTGGGACGAGGCTCGACAAGTAGAAAAGGTGCTCGAACAGCCTCTAAAAGTGTCGGCAGCTGCTCAAAGGAAGGAGGATGGAAAACAGACCAACAAGGGCAGGCAGGAGATCAAGCGCATGGACCGACCTATGACCAAAGAAGGCCCGATAACCAATAGTTATTCTACGTTCTTAATTTCGATTCATCAAATCCTTCGTGACATCAAGAACAAACCATGGTTCAAGTTGCTAAAACAATCAAAATGAGATACTTCCAAGTTGGACCACACCAAGTATTGCGCATTCCACCGAGGTCTTGGCCACACAACCGACAACTACTACACTTAGAAGAACTACCTAGAGAAGCTCGTGAAAGAAGGCAAAGTCGATAGATACTTGGACAAGCCAGCTGCGCAGCCTAAAAAGAATGCAGATGGAAATGAGGAGCCACCAACCAAGATGATTCGAATCAATGGCATTTTAGTCGAATCCGAGCATTTGGGGGCCACTAATAACTCCAAAAAGAGGAAGATCCAACAGGTTTTACTAATCTCACAAGTTCAAGCAGTCGATACCCAACCTGGACCTATTATTGGCTTCACTAAGCAGGATGCAGAAGGAGTCGATTTCCCACACGACGATGCACTAGTAGTATCTGTCCAACTAGCCCATGATATAGTCGACATGATGATGGTTAACAATGGAAGTGCAGTCAACCTACTTCAACTTTCAGTCATTCAGAAGATGGGCCTGGAAGGTACAATTATACGCTGGGCAGAGGTACTTACTGGATTCAACGGATACACCTCAACTGTCATCGGCCATATCACACTTGACGTGAAAACACCACCAGTATTCTCAAAGCAAATATTCACGATTGTAAGCGACCCATCTCCCTGCAATGGTATTCTTAAGAGACCTTGGTTGATCAAGCTGGATGCCGTCAGTTCCGTCAAGTATTAAAAAATATGATTCCCCATCCCGGGAGGAGGAGTCGGAGAGATCAAGTCTGACCAGGCTTCATCCTGACGATGCACTGTGTAAATGTTGAAAGAATAAAAGAAGAAGACCTTTACCCCCGTAGAGGTTACCGAAGTCTAAAAGGATAAAGAAACTACCAAATAGCAATTACAGCAGGTGGATCGAGAATATGACGCCCAAGTAGACAAGATAGGATGGAAACCCGAAGAGGACGCCGAAGACATCATTCTTGATCCCCAGCAGCCGGAAAAGACTGCTAAAATTGGCTCACGACTAAGCCCAGATGAGAAGGAAGAACTCACAATTTTCCTTAGAAAAAACCGAGATATCTTCGCATGGTCACCATCCGACATGCCCGGTATTGATCCCAAGGTGGCCTGCCACAAGCTGCACGTCGATCCCACTACCAAACCGGTAATCCAAAAAAGAAGACATTTCACACCCGAACGGGTAGCGATCATTGAGGCGGAAATTGACAAGCTATTGGAGGCCGGATTCATAGAAGAGGTAGCGCACTCAGCATGGCTTGTTAATGTTGTACTAGTCATGAAGAAAGAGAAGGGCAAATGGAGGGTTTGTGTAGACTACACTAACCTCAACAAAGCATGCCCAAAAGACCCTTATCCTATCCCCCAGATCGATCTATTAGTAGATTCAACTTCTGGGAACCAGCTGCTCAGCTTCTTAGACGCATACTCCGGCTACAATCAAATAGCCATGTATGAGCTCGACAAGGAGAATACCGCATTTGTGATAGAGCGGGGTACCTACTGTTACAAGGTCATGCTCTTTGGCCTAAAAAATACGGGAGCCACTTACCAAAGGCTAGTAAATATGATGTTCAAAAAATAAATTGGGGTAACCATGGAGGTCTATGTCGACGATATCATGGTAAAGGGCAAGCAGCAATCAGATCATATTCGCAATTTGGCAAAAACTTTCAATATCCTTAGAAAGTACAAGATGAAGCTCAACCCTACCAAATGCACGTTTTGAGTATCTTCAAGTCGATTCCTAGGGTACTTAGTAACCCAACGAGGAATTGAAGCACATCCCAAGCAAATACAAGCAATCCTAGAGATGAAGTCTCCAACTACCTTGAAGGAGATCCAAAGCTTGACCGGACGAAAAGCTGCCCTCAACCACTTCCTCTCACGATCCACTGATCGATGCAAGCCTTTCTTCAAAGCTATCAAGAGGGCACAAAGACACAAATGGGATGAAGAATGCGAAAGAGCTTTCCAAGACTTGAAGAATTATCTCACATCACCTCCCTTACTATCCAAGCCGGAAGCAGCGGAGGATTTATACATTTATTTGGCAGTTTCCGAAGTAGCAGTGAGCTCTGCCCTCATACGATAAGAGTTGGGGGCCCAACTTCTGGTATTCTACACTTCTAAAGCTCTTCGTAATACGGAAACAAGATATCCGAAGATCGAAAAATTAATTTTGGCATTAGTTGTTGCGGCTCGGAAGCTCATACCATACTTTCAAGCTCATACATTCATTGTCATGACTCGGTATCCCTTACGATCGATATTACATGGTCCAGATGCTTCTCAATGAGTGATGAAATGGGCATTGGAACTTGGCCAATATGGTTTAGTTTTTTGACCTCGCACAACGATAAAGGCCCAAGCCATGGCAGACTTCGTAGCGGAACTCACGCCTAGCCTAGGCAACACAACAGAGCGGCCCAACGACGCCCCAGAAGTAGCCGAGAGTACCTTAGCCACACTTGCTCCATCCAATAAAGATTTCTGGAACTTGCATGTCGACGAAGCATCCAACTATAAAGGTTCGGGAGCAGGTGTAGTCCTTGTTACTCCAAATGGCTCAATGCTCGAACATGCGATCACTCTAGGCTTCAAAGCATCCAATAACGAAGCAGAGTACGAGGCTCTACTAGCAGGCCTCCGAATAGCAAAAGACTTGGTGTGAAGAAACTCGCAATTCATTCTGATTCCTAACTAATCACCAGCCAGGCTACTAGGGAATACAAGGCAAAACACCCAAGGATGGCACAATACCTAGAGAAAGTACGCCAGCAGGTTGAGGCATTTCAAACTTACACTCTCACTCAAGTTCTGCGGGCAGACAATACCCATGCAGATGCACTAGCTGGTTTAGGCTCCGCTCTTGACCACCAATTTAAACGCTCAATCCCGGTGGAATATCTAGACAAGCCAAGAATAGAGATGGAGCCGATAGCCGAAGTGTCACAAGTTAGTGTAACTCCCACTTGGCAAAGTTCAATTATAGACTACTTGGTTAACGACACACTACCCACCGAAAGATTGGAGTCAAGGAAGCTCCAAATCAAGTCGGCACGCTACCATATGTGGAATGGCATTCTCGTCCGAAGGTCCTACACCGACCACATCTCCGCTGCCTAGCACCTCCCGATGACTTGAAGGTTCTAAACTCAATCCATGAAGGCGTTTGTGGGAATCACTCTGGAGGCCGATCCTTAGCCCAAAAGGCTCTTAACGCAGGCTACTACTAGCCTACCATGCACCAAGATGCTAAGGAGTTAGTACAAAAGTGCGACCGCTGCCAATGCTATAAACTAGTACCAACACTACCCGCCAGTGAGCTACACCCGCAAACGAGTCATTGGCCATTCATGCAATGGGCAATCGACCTGGTAGGGCCTATGCCGCCTGCTACGGGGGGCAGATGCATGATGATCGTGGCAACCGACTACTTCACCAAATGGGTAGAAACAGAACCCATGACCACCACGACTCAGACGGACATAGAGCGCTTCATATAGAGGAACATCATTTGTCGATTTGGCATCCCTCGGTCCATCGTCACTGACAACGGCCTGTAATTTGTGGGAAAAGATTTGGCGAAGTTCTTCTAAAAATACGGCATCAAACAACACACGTTCACGCCAAGATATCCTCAAGGCAATGGGCAGGCAGAAGCATCCAACAAGACGATCTTCGACTGCCTCAAGAAATCCCTCACCGACAAAAAGGGAAAATGGCTAGATGAGCTCTCTGGATGTTTATGGGCATATCGTACAACCAAAAGACGAGTAACTGGTGAAACTCCTTTCTCTTTGGCGTTTGGTTCGGAAGCAATCATTCGTCCTAACATTATCGTGCCGAGCATCAACACTCTATTACCGAGCATCAACAGTAAAGAAATGGCCACAAATTTAGATCTGGCAGAAGAGAAGCGCGAACAGACCATCACCCGCATCGCAGCCTACCAGCAGCAGCTCATTTCCAGCTATAATAAAAGGGCCAAGATCCGGCAGTTCCAACCTAGAGATCTAGTCCTAAGAAAGACTTTCATCACTGCCCGCAAAGAAGGCTCGAAGAAAATGGATCCCATCTGGGAAGGTCCTTACAAGATCAGCAGAGTAGGCGACAAAGGTAGCTACACTCTTGCTACCATGAATGATAAAGAGATCGAGAAGCAATGGAACGCCTACAATTTAAGGAAATACCATGTGTAACTTCCCACTATATCAAGACTCGAAGACTCAAGCAGCTCAATGGGCACCACCTCGTAAGCCGAGGACTATCCAATCATCATGCAGTTTTTTGCAACCAAGTTATTCGCTCATTTTATTCATTTTTCAATAAAGAATTCAGAAGTAATTTGTAACTTGGCTCAATTGCATGTCTACCACAACTTATCTTTTCCTGCACTTCAAAAGAAGATTGCACCCCCATTTAGGGACTTACTGTAGGAATTGCACCCCCTCGAGGGACCACTGTGCTCTCCAAGGCGGGAAACTAAACTCAACACTCCAAATATCCAGCCGTGGATGAGCCTGGCTGCCCTAGTATAACTAGGTGCATGATGGCTTGTGAAAGGTTAAACAAGCTAGTGTGCACACGCGAAGATTTTATCCACTGTTGACATGCTACGTAGTCGATAAGCTTTACCTCTGCCAAATGCAGAACAACCTACACCAAGTCCTAAAGTGTTGTGATACTTGCTACACAACCTACGAAATTGGAAAGAGCCAAGGTTAAACAGCCAAGTGGTTACACGGATTCGTTTGCTTCTGTAATTAAAGCATCCGACTGCCAACCCTATGGCTAATAGCTTTGCAAAAGTTCTACACCAACACCTACGGCTGCGTAGGCTATGTGGGCCTATCTGCTTATAGAAAAGTAGCACGCCTGCCACTGGTCTATAAGGTTTAAAGGTTGGGGCATGGACAAATAAAGAAGCGAAGATGGGAAAAGCAAAAGAAACAAGTTTATTAAATTTTATAGCAAAATTTATAAACAACAAGCAAATACCGAAGGAGTTCAAGCAAAAGCAACAAAGGAAAGAAAAGGAAATCCTAAAAGCTACCTAGAAGACTATTCTTCAATAGCTTGGATATCTCCCAATTGCTCGGTCGTTACACCTTCAGCAGCCTTGGTGTTTTCAGTAGCGGTATCCTCCGACTCTTTACCCTCGACTGCTCCAGCCTGGGTATCAACTCCTCCAACTATTTCACCAATAGAAGACTCAAAAGTAAAAGCGAGCAAGTCTTCTGGAGAAATAGAGAAGGTCTCGAAGTCTTTTACCGGAAAACTCAAAGTCAGACGGCCGCCCATAGAGATGATCTACATAGCCCAACTTGTAGAAATCGGCTTGATTCTGAATAAGCGAAGCCTTGAAACGATCATTCTCACTCTTCAACTGCTCATTCTCCTCAAGCAAGCAAGCACGAACCCGCTGCAACTCCTCAATTTCCTTCTTCAGATTGTCGTTGGTCTTCAAAACACCTTGAAGTTTCGACACTTATGGCTCAAGCCCGTCAACAACCTTTTTGAAGTGGATCACTGGTTGTAAGTAGCAATCAATTCTTTATCCTTTGCATAAGCAGCAGAGCGAAATTCAGAGATAGAACGCTCAAGATCTTGAATCTGAGGTATGTAACGCTTGATTTCTTTCTCAAATCCATGATCTCCTGGCGAGCGGCCTCAAGCTGTAGAGAAGTGGGGGCAGAAATATTAGATTCCTTCAAAGCAGCAAGCTCAGATTCCAATCTCTTGATTTTTTTGACCGAGGAGTAAGCTTCGGCAGCCATGGTTCTTGCCATCTCTTTAGCAGCCTTTTGGTCAAGGAACATAGACTCGGCTGCCAGAATTGTTGTTTTCTGCATCATGGCTAGCAGAGCAATCTTCCTATACTCGGGTGTGTGATTCGTAAAAAGACTCGGACCAATAATCTCTTTAACGCCATCAACAAACTTGGTACATACATCCATGCCTTCAAGAAGATCCGGTTTCAAAAGCGCACGAATCTCAGCAGCTTCCCTAGAAACGGCCTTGGCGGATTCTTCAAGTCTGCTTGAACGAGCAGCTTCATTCTTATCAACAGACAAGTTGGTTGCAGCAGCGGAATAAGCAATTTTTGGCGCCACTTTAGCAGACAGGGGCACCTTATCACTCTTCATAGTAGCAAGCCTCTTCAAGGGTAAGCCAGGCTTAGCCTCAGACGGACGCTTCAGCACAAACTTCGATACCAAAGGCACGGAAGAACTTTTACGCTAAGTAATTTTTTCAGCAATCGAGCTAGCAGCCTTCGAAGCAATAGGCGTTACCGGCACAAATGTAGCAGTTCGTTCTTTTTCACCCTTAGAGGAAGTCAGGTCAATCACAATCTTGGGAACAGCCGGAGAACCCCTACGAGCAATCTTCATTTTCTTCTCAGCATGCATCTCTTGAGCAGACGGGGAATGTTTCTTTTTCTCACCTTCATTGATAGTAGGCTCCATCACAATGATAGGACGAGCCATCGCATCTGCCTTGATCCGTTTTATTTCTTCTTTTGGGGGCAGCCCACATTTTTCCCTACGAAGAGGACTAAGCAGCCAACGCCACTCACGATACTTGGAAGAGATACCCACAGCGACATGTACTTTTTTCATGTCCGGAGAAACCCTAGGAGTTGAGCCAAATTCCGAATCTACAAAAAAAAACAACGGAAAACAATCAGAAAATTGAAGAATAATTTGACACTAAAGCAAAGCAGCCGAAAAGACTAAGCAGTCTGCTTACCAGATATGAAGACCGTTGGTACACGCAGCTTGGGAGAAGAATCAGATTCCCATTCTCCACTTATCTCCAAAGTCTTTTTGGCCCAATCATGATCTCCTTTGCTCGAATTATCAAAAAGCTTATGACGAGTTCGCAGTTGCCCAACTCCATCAATACGACCTATGTCAAAGAAATACCAAAATTCGTTGATGGTTAGTCCCAAGTCAAAGAATTGGTTCAAATTGTGGAACCTCACCATCACTCGGACCGCATTCGAGGAACATTGGGCAGGCGCACATTTCATGGAACAGAGCACTTCTTGGAAGAAACGCGGCATAGGAAAAGTAAACCCTAACACAAAATAGTAAGGATGGAACTTGATAGCTCTCCGAGTTCCACTGCATGGTTCCCGGCTGCTACCATTCTTAACTCGCCTCACACGCACTCCCAACGAAATGGCATGCCAATACGCTTCAAGAAAATCTCTAAACAAATCATCGGAGCTAATCTTGAGGTGAGCAACTTTGAAGTAGCCAATCTTACTCAAAGACCCGCCTTGACGATACAATGGGGGCACACCATCATCATTCTTGTGGCTCGAAGAAGATATGCTTGAAAATTCTACAAAAGTACAAGGAAGATTTGTTAGAGAGTGGTTTTCATAAAAATAAAAAAATAAAAAAATAAAAAAATAAAAAAAGAGAAAAGCAAAGAAGCAGCTTTCGGCAAAAAAAAAAACCAAAGCCTAGCTGCAAAAACCCAAAAAAAGGCATAAGGCCCTTCAGTTCTTTCCTAGGGCGCGGGCCCAGTTCATTTGAAAGGGGGCAGGCACCCCCACACCTTTTCCTTCCTCATAGCCCAGGCACGACAACAGTGACGCAACCTCCCTAGGTCCATTGTCAAATTTCCTTGACCCCCGTCGAGCCAATTTTAAGTCCCAAGACTTCCAAGAAAATTTTGAAGACAGAAAAATTTGTTTTTTCTTACCTAGAAACAATGAGAAGACGAAGCACGCAATGAAAGATGATCCTTTACATGGGCAAGACGTAGAAAATTGCTAGAGGATGGGGAACAAATATCCTCTAAGCTCTCTTTCTCTCTTGTAAGGTTGAACAAGTTTCTCTCTAAAAGTTGATTTAATAATCCACTTAAGGTGGACTTAAATAAGCTTTGGGGAAATTTATTTCCTTTTCCTAGAAGGATTTAATTTCCTATTAAAAGATAGAATCAACAACAAAATAGGAAGCAATTAAGAGTTTCCTAAAGCGAGAAAATCTCTACACCTGTTGCCCTTTTTCCTGCAAGCAGCCCAACAGGTGTGGGGGCATTTGTGGAGCCAAAAATATTCACTAGGCGACACGTGGACTTTTGGACAAAAGAGGACAAAAATACCCTTGAAGCATACCGGGATTCCTACGCGCAAGCAGCGGGCAATCATCTTTCAATCAAGTCAAAAGTGCCCAAAATAGGTAACAATTTAAAGCCTATTTCATCAAATCCTTTCTATAAGGTAATCCCCAAAATCTAATTTATTCTATATGTTTTATATTCCATTATTTAGCTAATAAATTAGCTAAATAATATATTCCTTTCATATTTCCTAAAATTGACTAATTAAGGGATTAATTACCTAATCAATCTCTTAATTATCAATCAAACCACCAAATTATAACCAACAAACATACCAAAGGCCGGTTACCCACTAGGGCCGGCCATGCCTTTTATTTTCTACTTTTTGCTACCATTTTCTTTCCCTTTTATGACATTCAAATAGTTAGTTAATTAGGTTATTATTATTTGCTAATTAACTGGCCAATTATTTCCATAACTCCCCAAAATAACTTGCCCATTATCTCCATAACCCCCCAAAATAAATCATCCTTGGCTTAAAGGCCGGCCACCCCTTCCTCTCTTATAAATTGGTTCCCATGTTCACCAAACACTAATTCCAATTCTCTTACAAAAAATCTCAAATACTCTAAACACTATTTCTCTCTAAAATTCTAACTTTGACATCGGAGGTTCTTCGGCCAAAGCCCCCCCCCATTCATCGTGGGCATGTGAGGCTTTTTGTCCTTAACCTAAGGTCTAGTTGTTTTGTTGTAGGTGCAAAATCGTCCAAGATCGAGGAGGAGAAAATTTGCATCCACAAACTGCACACTATTAAAGAAAAATTATGTGTGCATTGTGTAAGTATTGACTATGACATTGATCACCATCTATTCTTATTATATATATTTTTCTTTGAGTTGAAATTTCCAATATTATCTCCTAACTGATGCAAAAGTGGTAATGATAGGTTTTTTAATTTAGAAAATTTGATATCAACTTAACGTTATTAGAATATTTTAGGAAATCCCCACACATTCTTTGATTGTATTTTCATGTTAAAAAACTTACCATAGTAAGTTGATAATGTCAATTAATAGCTAGGGTTTTCATATGTCATTTTGTTTCATGCCTTTTTTGACACACCCCGTCCTGAAGGAGGGCATGTTGGCCGTCACGTGAGAGTGACGTAACCATTTACATAGTTCGGAAGCTTTAAAGATACAATTACTGAGATGTAACACCCGAGGGTGAATCCTACTTTTGTGAATTCTGTCAGAACACCGTTGGATTCCTCGTGGCCACCAAAGCTCTGCTATCTTGAACCTGGAGGGGCGCAAAACAAAGTTGAGTGGCTCAATGAAACAAAGCTTTGCGAAAATCATCTCATTATCAAAATGCTAACCCCTCGCTGTAAAACCCGTATACTTTCCCAGAAATATGTAATACGTATACTTGTCTCAAAACCATACTCAGAAGTAGTGATATGTGAATTATATGCCATGCCAAAATATATATCTCATCAAATCATATAAGTAACTCATGCAAAATAATATGTCAACCAGATCCACCTATAGTGGCCTGTACAGCTGAATCTATAGCTCATAATCAGTCTCATCAATCTTATCTAGCCGGAGTCATCGCAAGTGACCTGTACGGCACTACACTGCACACGAGTCGGAACCCCTGAAAAGGTCTGTGCGACTGGTCGAATATAGTTATGCTCACGCTATCCTCTGATAGCTATGCGATAAATCGCTAGTCACCTACGAATCGGAACCACCTCTAGTGGTCTGTACGACTGGGCACCTAAATTGGATCCAATGGTGAGCATATGGTGCGGGGGTGACTATATATATACAGGCCTAAATCATCTCTACTAAATCACAATCACCCTAGTGCAGGTTTATGAGCTTTCAATCATATCAACTCAACGATTACATAATTTAATTTATGAACTTACCTGGCACTTACCTGTGTGTCCGCAACACCAATCATGCATGTATGCAATTACTAATGCATAAATAATTAAGCATATATTTTGCATGGCATTTCATAACGCATTTCATATCGCATTTCACTTAAATTGATTTCCTAGGAAAAATCTCATTTATATAGGTATATACGGAAAATAAAACTGCCCACTCACCTGGAGTTTGCCCTACAACTCCCTAGCACAACACATCAAGGCGTCATGATGATCGGCGCCTAGAACAATAATCAAATCAAACCTCAGAAATCATATCGATAGAATATATAACTTATATAAAACAGGTCACTACGTAGTTCGATCCGGAAGATCTGCAACTCAGATTTCCAATCCATAACTTCCAAAGGTTCACAATATATCTCTAGAACAACATCCTAAAATTTCCTTACCATCCAACGGTCGGATCTCCGTCAATTGTCAAAACCAAGTGACGGTTAACATTCTATTTTATGAACTTACAACTCCAATTCCGGAAGATCCGTAAATTGGATTCCCAATCCGTAAGTTCCTATAATCCTCACATATTACGTATTACAACGTTTCAAAGTTTGGTGACGATCCAACGGTCGGATCGTCAATTCACATTTCACCTAACCACGAATCGTAACGAACTTAGGTTCAATTACTCAATTTACGTCTATCAATTATCAAAACTGAACCTAGAACATTAAACACATGCTAAGAATGACATTGGCGGGCCACTGGCCACGCGCCGCCGCATGGGCCGCCGCGAGTGGCGGTCGGCCGCCCCGGCTTGCCGGAAAATCCAACTATCTTCAAAAATTACTAAAATTTACAGAAATGTAGATCTCAATGAGTAGAGTAAACTTTATAACTGAGGCCAAGGCCAATTTGGCCTCAAAAAGCTCCAATTTTTCCAAAACCGTACGAAACCCTATATGTGGTGTTCTTCAATTCGTCTTCAATTCAACTCCGCCGCTCCAACCAACAATTGGGCATTGTTCTAGGCCTCAAGGGAAGTGTATGGGTGGTGGTTATTGGAAGGAATTGTTTCGGGTTTTGGTGGAATTTGAACAAGAAAGTCGCAGCACCCACGGGTGCGTTCTTCACCAAATCACCATCAAATTTCATGATTTTTGGGGTGAAACATGAAGAGGGAAGGCCTAGGTGTTGATTGGGAGTGATACCTTGATCCAATATGTGAGAAATCCGGTGAAAATCGTCAGAAAAATAGAGATGAGTGCGCGGGTACACGGGTTGAGGGAAAACCCGTTTCTGTTCTTTTTCCTCCGCTTCTTGCCCTCTCTCATTTCCTCCTTTCCCCTTCTCTGATTGGCCAGAAGCTTCTCTCTCTTCTCCCCATTTGCCCAATTTCTCTCCTTGCTCTCCCAGAGCTCCTGCTCTCTTCCTCTGTTTAGGCAGTTTTGCCCAATCTTTCCTTCTCCTTCTTCACCAGTCACACGCACACACACACACACACAAAACCTTCTTTTTTTTATTTATTTATTTTTTTTCCCTTACATCCGAGCCATCCATTTCAGATTTCCTTTAATCTGGGCCATCCAAATGGCACACCAAATTTTTATAATAAAATTCATAAAATGCCCAAACTTCAATCTTTTTCGTTATAACTCCAAATCACGAACCGTCTGCGCCCACGCTTCCGTAGCGACGAGTACTACGAGGATATGTCAAGAAAAGAAATCTTAGATGGCACGACACAACGATTAACCTCGAATAATGTGCGTGCCTCAAAGGGAATTTTTGTAAAATCCTTTATTAGAACTTTAAAAGCTCTTAAAATCAGGGACGGTCTGTCACATTTTTTATCCTCTATAATTTTATTTTGTCAACCATCATTTTTCTAATTTAATGTTATTTATGTGGAACAAATTGATTTTTAACAAAAAAAAATTGTTATGTGGATGAGTTTGATACTAAATGTGTAAGTAATGTGGATATATAGATTTTGATACGTATCGCATAGGAGATGTAGATATGATTTGCTTACCTATTGGTAAGGTTTCAATTGACTAGCCTAAGCGTCTATGTGTTGATGATTTTTGGGTTTTGTTTTTTGTTTTGTTTAAGTGACATTTTATTCTACCTCAACAATATGACTGACAAGTTGCTTCTTATGGATTCAAATTTTTATGGCGACAATTCCAAGCTTTCAAACATTAAAATGTACAATTTGATCAAATAATGGATTTAGTCAAGATTTTAAAATTGTTTTTTTGTGCGGCCATGACATGTAGAACTTCGGGTGGCAAGAATGACCGGAATGACAATAACCCATGATGTGTCGTCCAACAGCTTTGTTCCGACAGGCTAGGCTTAAGCGAATTGAAGATATTACTTGTCTCCCAAGTAAGGAAACCCTAATTCTAGTGAAATAGTGATATCTTGGGCATTATGTATCATAAGCATAATCTTAGGAGAATTGGATATCTTATCCTAGGTTCTCTCTAAGATAGACTGTCGATTTAATTGAAATTACTCTTCCTACAAGGACTCTCAATGTCTCTATAAGTACTATAGTTGGATGTTTATCCGAGGACATTTTCTAAACTCTTCTCTGGATTCTCTAATCAATCACAACTATATCTCTCTCTTATATATTCTCTCTGCCTAACCGAGGCTCATCCTGCGTACACGTCATCATTGACGCATAGACATGTGCATGGAGAACCCATCTGCTTAACGCCAAGGATGGTTTACGATATACTGCACATCACACCATTTTTTCTTAGAACTATACTTGTGGTTTGATTCTTCTTCCTGGAGATATGTAGGCAATCTGATATGAATTCAACTAGGCCCCCCATCAATCCCATTCTCCTCTTGTAGAGATCGTGGGTAATTCTAATGGAACTCGCTTCTGTCCCCGGATGTGTGCGAATTTGATTTCAACATTTTCTTTATTTATCTAAAAAATTAAATTCATCACTAAAAATCATTCAACCCTAACATAATAAATTCGATAGACAGTAATAAACAAAACATTTAATTTGAGTTTTCTCTAAACTATGAGGTGTTGACTGGGTCTAAATCAAAGACCCCATTAATATTTATTGTTCTGCGACGTGCACACGCTCCATGCATATACTTCCGAAAAAGCGTTCTTTTCATCGCAACCTATTTATGTAATTTGTTTTCTTTTCTTAAATAAGTTTTATTGTAGTTGTCATTTTTCATATAGTTTTCTTTATCACTATTTCTTGTACTTTCACTTGCAAACTGATATAAGAGAGCAAAGCAAAGTATTTTCCCCATTGCTTCATCGTTTTCCTCTTCTTCTTAAAAGGCTTGTTAAGGATCACCATTTTCACTTTAACAATGAATTTCCTTTTGACCCCTAGCAAAGAAAAGGCAGAGAAGCATATGTTTGTCCATTGCTCCTATTGCAAAAGAGTGCTAAAAAATCGTCAGGCTCTAGGATATTAGAGTTTGTGTTTTATGTGTTTTTCAATGAAGATCTCTGTGTTGGAGGTTGAAGAACAAAACAGAGAAATGAGAGAGAAGAAGATTGAATGTGTCTCTTCGATTACACTCTATATCCAAAAATACATTTGTAACTGTTATGTATGTAGAGGAAGGGAGATCCTTCACTCACCAATACACAACACAATCTCAACCATACATTGCTATCATCCTATGAGATGATGTCACTTGTCTTGTTATATCACTTAGATCCTATGCTAGAGAATATACCACTTGGACTATGATCCAATAGCTCAGATTACATCAGCAAGTTAAAGCACATAAAAGGAAAATCAAAATTTGTAACTTTAGCTCCAAGATATTAGCTCAAGGGTTATATATCAACACTCCCTTCTAACCCTTTAGCTGATTTCACACCAAGTAGATCTCTTAGGTAGACAAATCGATCTTTTGACAGAGCCTTGGTCAGTATATCTGCAATCTGGTCTTCTGTTTTGCAGTAGACAAGTTCAATCTCCTTTGTTTGGATAGCTTCCCTGATAAAATGAAATTTCCTACTGATGTGCCTAGTTCTCTGGTGTAGAACTGGATTCTTTGCCATTGTTATGGCTGAAGTGTTGTCGCACAGAATTGGTGTGCCTTCCACTTGCTCTTCACCAAAATCTTCAAGCACAAACCTTAGCCATTTAGCATGTGATGTTGCTTCTACAGCACTGACATATTCTGCTTCTGCAGTGGACAGTGCCACTATGTTTTGTTTGATTGATGCCTATGAAAACATACCGGATCCAAGTGTAAATGCATATCCTGAGGTGCTTCTCATGTCATCCTCACTTCCTGCCCAGTCACTATCACAGTACCCTATCAGAGTAGTTGTCTTCCCTTTTACAAATTCAATTCCAAAATCAAGAGTGCCCTGAATATATCTTAACACCCTTTTGGCTGTTCCTATGTGTTTCTTTGTGGGGTTATGCATGAATCTAGCAAGTAAACTAGAAGAAAACATTATATCCGGCCTTGTGGCAGTCAAGTATAACAAGCTACCTACAACTTGTCTATATTCACTTTCATTTGCTGCTTCACTACCATCTGTCTTGCATAACTTCTCATTCACAGCCAGTGGTGTTGCCACTGATTTGCAATCTTTCATCTCAAATTTCTCAATAAGCTTCATTGCATATTTTCTCTGGTGGATAAAAATGTTTTTATCTGTTTGCACTACTCCCATGCCAAGAAAATGATGAAGTAACCCCAGATCAGTCATCTCATAATGCTGCATCATGTCATTTTTGAACTCTTCGAGTAGTTTTGGACAACTTCCAGTAAATACAATATCGTCCACATAGAGTGAAAAAATAATGATACCTGTAGCTTCACTAGTTTTGACATAAAGTGTTGCTTCACTAGAACTCTTCTTGAAACCTGCCTTGCCGAAATAGGAATCTATCTCATCATACCAAGCTCTCGGAGCTTGCTTCAACCCATACAGAGCCTTGTTCAACTTATACACCTTGGTTTCTTCACTCTCCTTCACAAAACCTTGTGGCTGCTCAACATAAACCTCCTCCTTCAAAGTTCCATTCAGAAAAGCAGATTTTACATCCAACTGATATAGATTCCATTCCTTCTGTGCAGCAAGTGCTATCAAGGTCCTAATAGTATCTAATCTTGCAACCGGGGCGAATGTTTCATTGTAGTCTATCCCAGGCTTTTGGGAATAACCTTTTGCCACCAGTCTGGCCTTGTTTTTTTGCACGGATCCATCAAGGTTCAACTTGGTTTTATAGACCCACTTAACACCAATGATTGGCTTGTCAAATGGTCTATCAACTAGCTCCCATGTGTTGTTCTTCTCAATCATTTCAAGCTCAGATTTCATTGCATTTTCCCATGACTCATCTAGAATAGCATCTTCATAGTTTTCAGGTTCTACAATGCACATGTTACACTGAGCCATGATCTCATTTACACTTCTCCATTTCTGTGGTGTGTGATCAGTTGTTTGAGAACTTTCGAAAACATTCTCACTTAGTGATGCAACAACATCCTCCAGTTGAGTTGATGTATCCAAGAATTGTCTTGGTTCACATACTTCCACTTGATTCTGTCCTTCACTACAATCTGCCATTTGATTCTCAATAATCATGGGAACTTGTATTTCACTCTTATCAGTGTTCTCCCACTCCCATGAAGCATTCTCATCAAAGTGTACATCTCTAGACAGGATGATCTTATTAGAACTTGGATCAAATACTCTGTACCCTTTTTCATAGATTCCATAGCCTACAAAAATACACTTGCGACTATTTTCTTCAAGCTTATGCCTTAGTGTTGAGGGAATGTGCACATAGCATAGTGACCCAAAGATCTTCAAGTGTGCAATGCCTGGTTTTCTACCAGTGTATGCTTCAAATGGAGTTATCTTCTTGAGGGACTTTGAGGGACATCTATTAAGTATGTAGACTGCAGTGTTCACAGCCTCTGCCCAAAATGCATAAGAAAGACCCTTTTCATGCATCATAGACTTTGCCATTTCCACCACAGTCCTATTCTTCCTCTCAGCTACTTCATTCTGTTGAGGAGAATATGCCATGGTTAATTGCCTTTGAATTCCAAGCTCATTGCAGTAACTATCAAATTCAGTTGATAAGAACTCTCCACCCCGATCACTCCTTAGACATTTCACCTTATATCCACACTGCAACTCTGTCATTGCTTTAAACTTCTTGAAACAATCAAATGCACTTGACTTGTTTCTGAGAAAATATACCCAAGACATCCTAGTACAATCATCAGTGAACAACAGAAAGTACTTATTTCCAGAGATAGATTCAGTTTGCATTGGTCCACAGATATCTGTGTGAACCAATTCCAAAGGAAATTTTGCTCTCCAAGCTGATTTTGATGGAAAAGACTCTCTGTGTTGCTTTCCTAGCATGCAGCCTTCACACACAACAGAGGTTTTCTCCAAATGAGGCAATCCATGAACCATTTCTTGATCTTCAAGCATTTTGATGCTTCTGTTATTTAGATGCCCTAAACGCTTATGCCATATCTGCATACAGTGTGTCACACTTGCTTTCAAGGCTATCTGATTTGCTGGCATCATTGTAAGAGGAAAGCACCTGTTGTTTGTCATCTGCACTCTAACCACAAGATTATCCATTGACCAACCATCGAAGATACTCATAATATTTCCTCCAAACAATAGATAGTACCCGTGCTCCATCATCTGTCCAACACTTAGCAGATTCTCTTCAAGTCCAGGAACAAGCATCACTTCTTGAATGTGCTTTCTTCCCAATTTGGTCTCTATAACAAGAGTCCCCTTTCCTGCAACCTGAACAACCTCTCCAGTTCCCATCTTCACCCTGGAAGTCAGATTCTTTTGGATGTTGATTAGTAACCTTTCATCACCTGTCATGTGGTTACTACAACCACTATCAATGTACCATGAATGATTCACATTCACATCTGTCATAGCATTGCATGCATAGAACATGGTACCAGTTTCTTCAACATGGTTTACATAGTTCACCTTCTGTATATTTTTGTTTCCATGGCAGTCTCTGATCACATGCCCAAGTTTCCCACAACCTGTGCATTTTGGCTTCCCTTCAAACCAACATTTGCCATAATGCAATTTATCACAGTGTCTACAAGCTGTCTTGTTTCCATCATTAGAGACATTTGGTCTTTGAACAAAATTTGGCTTATTTATCCCACTTCTTTCCTTTGAATTTCCAGTTTTTCTGAAACTTTTGATTTCCAGAATAACCTATTCCCTTAGAGTTTTTACCTCCAACATTTAGACTAGCAAAAGCTCGTTCAGTAGAATTTTCAGCATGTCTATCCAATCTGAGTTCAAAACTTTTCAGAGAAGCAACTACCTCTTGAATCTCAAGAGTTTCAAGGTCCTTAGAATGTTCAATTACGGAGCAAATAGGATCATATGATCTAGGCAAACTAATCAACAATTTTTGCACAACTCTCTCTCTAGACAGATCCTCACCATAACTCTTCATTTGATTCATTATATCAAACAATCTAGTGAGATAGCAAATAGGATTCACTATCTTTCATGCGAGTATATTCAAATTCTCGACGCAAACCTTGCAATTTTACGCTCCTTACTTGCTTATCTCCTCTGAACTCTTGCTTCAGAATGTCCCAAGCACCCTTTGAGGTCTCTTCGTTCACAATTCTGGGGAAAATTTGGTCTGAGACAGCACCTTGAATCAACCCAAGTGCACGAGCATCCTTCATCAGGATTTCAGCTAACGTCGGCTTCTCCACTTCCGTGACCTCGATCTCTTCTATCTTCTTCTTCTCCTTCTTTGGATCTGAAGCATCGAACCCATTTTCAACGAGATCCCATAACCCATGAGATTTCAGAATGGTTTTTATTCGAATGCTCCAGAACTCATAATTTTCTCCACTGAAAACTGGTGTGCGAAGCTCAGCAGTGCCTGATCCTACCATGTTAGACATCGGATTCAAGAAATCACACCACCTCGATCGTCGTATGAGCTAGATTGCAGCTCGAATCAATTCCAGTTTTCTTTTCACAGATTTACGCCCAGTTTAGATAACCGAACCTGGCTCTGAGGCCATATTAGAGTTTGTGTTTTATGTGTTTTTCAATGGAGATCTCTGTGTTGGAGGTTGAAGAACAAAACAGAGAAATGAGAGAGAAGAAGATTGAATGTGTCTCTTCGATTACACTCTATATCCAAAAATACATTTGTAACTGTTATGTATGTAGACGAAGGGAGATCCTTCACTCACCAATACACAACACAATCTCAACCATACATTGCTATCATCCTATGAGATGATGCCACTTGTCTTGTTATATCACTTAGATCCTATGCTAGAGAAGAGACCACTTGGACTATGATCCAATGGCTCAGATTACATCAGCAAGTTAAAGCACATAAAAGGAAAATCAAAATTTGTAACTTTAGCTCCAAGATATTAGCTCAAGGGTTATATATCAACATAGGAGGCCATCTTAGGGTTCACAAGGAAGAGATCAACGCAAAAAGGAGCCGGAGTTATGCTAGCCATTTCAGTAACTTGACAAAGGTTAATCACAATGTTCCTCCTTCTAGCATGGGCCACCTTGAAAGTTTTTCTGGAGTCCATGGGAGTAATCCAAGTAATCTTTTCAATAGAGTAACTTCTCATTTGGATTTCTCCAATAGATTCTACTCAAATCAAAGTAGCTGGGTGAATGTGAGCAAGTCCTATGAGAACAATTCAGCCATGCCTTCAAAATTCTCATCTAACAGTGGCCAAGATGATATCTCAGGTTCTAAAAAAAATTCCTTTATGGTTGCTTCCTCTGGTAGCACAGTACCAACTAGTGTCTCTTCTAATCCTTCATTATCTTCATTATCTTTTGTCATAAATGGAGTTTGTGAGTTTAATACCGATCACTTTCAACCTTTTACGAATGGTATGCCATCTTTTTGTGTAAATGCCTTGATTTCACATCTTGTGGAAGTTGTAACTGATCTTCGTTTAGGTCCTAGCTCAAGTCAGTCACCTGGCTTCAAGGAACCTAGTACTGTTGGTTCTTTGCCTCTAAATACCAGTCAACCTTCAGGCCTAGGTGAATTTGGTCGTTATAAGCAGACTGTCTTAACCTCTAAGAAAAGGAAGATGTGCTTTTTATATGATGTCAAAGGAAGTGCTGAGATGATGAATGCATTAAAAGGGCCCAAGATTGACCCAGCGTCGTTAATGGAAACTATTAAGCCTTTACATCTAAATCAATCTTTAGGCCAAGGTGAACTTGGTCAGAATAAGATACAAGCTGTAGTAAACTCTGTAGGAACTAAAAGGTGCTACTTTGGTGAAGGTGGAAGAAGTACTAAGATTATGATTGCACCAAAAAAGTCTAAGATCAATTCTGATTTGTCATTGAAAACAGATAAGCCTCCAAAGAGAGAGCTTCTTCTTTTTAAAGATCCAGAAAGCTGCGTTTTTGGATCAGGAATAACTTCTAATGCAAAAGAGGAAAGCAAAACAAACCTTGATCTCTTTCTACATCTGTAGCTTCGTATTGACTATATTTATACAAAACTTTGTAGCTTTGTTTGAAAACATATAAGCCTCGGAAGAGAGCTTTTTATTTCTGAATTTGTATGTTGTACTGAAATAAATGTAATATGTTTTGGACATAGATAGATTGGGGTTGTGCCTCTTTACTTTCTTTCTAACTATGATGTTCACCTTGAGTTATTAATCCACTCAAACTTGCTTAAGCCTTATGGTCACCTTGAATTATTGTTCTCTAGTACTTACATGATTAGTAAGCAACAAGGTTTTCACAAAATGTTCTTTCTGTTATCTTGAATAAGGTTTTATATAGGGAATGAAAAATATTGTGTTAAGACTCGTTTGGAAGTACTTTTAAAATGCCTAAAAGAACTTTTGGTGTTTTTTCTTTTTTTTTTCTTTGAACAATCCTAAGTAAAATGCAAGTGAATTCTATAAAATCACTTGAAGTGCTTCATAAAAGAAGCACCAACTAGTGCTTCTTGCAGGAAGCACTTTAAATGCTTTTGGAACCCCAAAACATTTTCTCGAAAAGCGTTTTCAGTCATTTTAAAAACACTCCCAAATGAGCATTTAGTACCTTGCATATGTTCGTTTCGTTTTCATAATTTCTTTTTTTTCTTATTTCTTAAATCTTTTGTAGTCACGTCTGCAGAGATTTTGGTTCAACTAGCAACCGTAGATGGCGTTTTACAGCAGTGACGGAAAAAAATAATGCCTATAAACCCTAATGCATGTTTGATACTACCAATGGCCTCGCCCCGAACATTTAATGATTTAATCCACTGACACTGCAATTTGTTAAAAAAGA
The DNA here is from genome assembly GCF_916048215.2 of Malus sylvestris. Taxonomy (NCBI): domain Eukaryota; kingdom Viridiplantae; phylum Streptophyta; class Magnoliopsida; order Rosales; family Rosaceae; genus Malus; species Malus sylvestris. Next base: position 7,991,894 of record NC_062264.1, on the reverse strand, counting down.
ATACAAACTAACTACCAATTATCCTGTATATATAATTGTCTTTGGCAAAGATAAGCAAATTCTATTTACGGCATGTTCTTTAAAAAGAATGACTAACCTAATTCTTGAAAAAGAATGACTAGCCTAATTCTTTAAAAAGAATGACTAGCCTAATTCTTTAAAAAGAATGACTAGCCTAATTCTTACCACAATTTTTTGTTTAATTCTTACCACAAATTTTTGTTGAAACTTAAATGCCCTCCTAAACTAAAAATCTTCTTACGGTTGATATCTAGCAAAAAGAAGCTTAACTAATGATGTTCCTGTTAGGTGTTTATGTTCCTCATATAACTCCCTTTGCATGCATGGTGAACTCTTATGTAAATTTTGAAAGGTGTCTTAATGGAATCTTTTGTTAGGCTCTTAGGCTCTCTTGCAAAGTTAATAGAGTGTCGGGCGTGCCACTGTTGGCCAAGACCAACATATTGTAGATTGATTTAAGTGTTTGTAAGTCATTTGCTTGCGCCACAAGTTAACTGAGCTTCTTGATCAAATGATTGTTTATGGAGAGATTAAGTCCATAATAAGTTCTTTTATGTGCCTTGAAGACAATAACTTTCAATTCATGTTGAATGCCAAGTCATTATAAATTAACCAACAATAGTGCGAACTAGTTCATAAATGTTAGTCGGAAGAATTAAGACAGAAAGGAAAGATAAACAAACATTGAACATATATTTAAGGTGAAAAGATTGTAGGAATTCATAAAGTGTTAATGAAGTTGACAGCAAAATGCATGAAATGATGATAACTAAAATAGTAGATACAAGTGTTTAAACAAAGTTTCAACCTATTCGGGTAAGATCAGCTATATGTCGGGTAAACTCCTTACAACTACAAGGTACAAGCTTAATGGGGAAATATGAAATTAACGACAAGGAAATCGATAAATAGAGCTAAACCTATAAATATGGTGGCTGACTATAAAAGGAATGTAAGGTAAGTGACAAAGCTTTTAAGAGTCATTTTGATAGTTGAGTTGAGTGTCATTTTCTTCTTATTCTCTCGCTGTTTTATAGAGCTTTCTTCCATGTGAATTTAGCTTTTTTTGGCTTTGATACATTCCCCCTCTACCAAGTGGTAGATGTGATTGTTGATGGAAGATGAGTCTCCACTTAGATAACCGATCCTAGATCTTCTTGAAATTACAAGTTTTGTCATGGAAAATCACTTTTTCTGCAAAACCTGCCTGCAAAACAACTTCTTCGGTGTGAATAGGGGTTAATTTGATGCCCAAAACCACCACGTCAAAGCACCTTTCTTGTAAAAAAAAAAACAAACACATTTCAAATGTTGGACTGGTTACTGTTCAAATGTGTTAAAATTAAATACCCATCAAGCAGCCAGTTATTCTTTAAGGGAATTGGGCCGCAACATGGGCCCAATGTTCATTTTTATTGAAACAGTTACATGTCAACTATGTCGTGCATGTAAATTTTTTGCAATGATTAACTAACGATTAAACCCACAAAACAGGGTAATTAACAAACACCCAAGGAGGGGGAAAGGTGTTTTCCCAAAGGGTCTCTGTTGTAACTCATAAAAGGATTTGAGAGAAACTTAATACAGAAAGTTATGAGTGGTAAATTGGTACCAGTTTCTCTAGCTGACTTGGCTATTTATATTAGAAGTTGCATGCATGTTGTGTGCGAGCATGGATGCACTATGCTAGACAAAGGTAAAATTGTTATCTTGTGCTTGTAAACCACATAGCGTATTCTTCTAGATTTGTTTAATTCATGCCTCCACATATATCATTGCCCTATTGAATCATATTAATCATATCTTGAGAGATTGTAGCAGGACTTTAAGTATTTGGGAGACATCAAACTGCCAAACTAGCTTGTTAACTCCTTTCTGAATGATTGGTAAAGTTAGTGACAACTTAGGAGATTTGTGGAGTGGAGCTTGAGAAAAAAAGAAAAAAGAAAAAGGACCCTCCTTTAGGGTCATCAATCTTGATGAAAATCAAGTTATGGTTTAAGAGGTAAAAACCATAGTTATCTTCTTGTTGTATGATGATTGATAAGAGTTATCATATAAGTTTAAAGATTCATTGTTTAAGAGGTCAAAACCACTGTTCTCTTCTTGTTGTATGATGATTGATAAAAGTTATCATATAAGTTTAAAGATTCATTGTTTAAGAGGTAAAAACCACTGTTTTCTTCTTCTTGTTTTACTCTTTATTGACCTAAACTTGAATAGGATTCCACCAAATACAACAAGAAGCCACCCATCAAGGATACTATTAGTAATCATCCCTGAACATGATTCTCAATTGGTGCACCTCATCACGTCTCTCATAATCAACCGTTGTCTGACTAGATCATGATAGTATACACAAAAATTATTAAATGTAGTCAAATTTAAAAAAAGAAAGAAATTGATATCATATTAGGTTGCCCATTGTGTGATTTCCAAACACTCTCTCCCGTTAATGTAAAATATGTCGTTGTACTTACAAAAAAAAAAAAAAAGGGTATTTGGAGGGAGCCAAAACATTTTTATGGAAGTCCTAACATTTTTGGGGTTAGATTAACCCTTCATTGAAAATGATGGTCTAATAATTTAATATTTGGTCAAAGAAAATAAATATAGAAAAAATGATCCAATTAAAAGGAGGGAAAAAAAATAAATAAATATAATTCTCTTACATCCATATAATTCTCTTACATCCATCTCTACAAGGTTGACTTGACTCCTCACATACGATGATGACTTAAACAAACTTCTATCGTCTAGTTTGAATCAATTTGTGCTCAGCTCAGCTTCCTTGGCTTCAACTGGTCTTCCCATGTCGGAAAGCGGATCGTACCCTCAGGGCCCTCGATTAGGTCAGATTTCCAACCCTTAATTATCTCGAATTTCAATTCCTACACGATCAGTTTCTGATTGGTTTGATTTCGTTCGTGTTTTGCAGACTTTCAGCAATTACTTGTTGAAGCCCAACACCGATGGCTGCGGCCTGCTGAAATCTGTGAAATTCTTAGCAATTTTGAGAAGTTCCAAATCTCATCAGAGCCTCCGAACAAACCACCTAGTATGGTTAATTGGTTATTGACTTTATAATTAATTAACAAAATATTTGTTTAATTTCATATTTTGCTCATGTTCGCTTCTGCAAAGTTGTATGTCATTTCCTCTTAATTGGTTTATATTAAGAAAAAATTACCAATTTGTTTAGGGCTTTTACAGATCAGCTGTCTGTAGACCCCGGGCGTAGTCAAGTTGGCCAAAAAAGCGTGCTTGCCCCTCTGCACCTAAGTTCGAATCCCCATTTCCGTAGTTTAGTTTAAATTAGATTAGTGAAAAGCATATTGAGTGCCCCCTGAAGTCTCTGGATATCATTTTCGTCTCGTATCTTTTATGTAGCTTTTTATGTACTCTTTATGTACATAAAATGTGATTATGGGTTGTTGTCTCAGTCGTAGTATTTACACATAGAGAACATTCTGGTGTGGAACTTTTTCCACCATGCCAGGCGGTTCGCTTTATCTTTTTGACAGGAAGGTTCTGAGATACTTTAGAAAGGATGGACATAACTGGAGGAAGAAACGAGACGGCAAGACTGTGAAGGAGGCCCATGAGAAGCTAAAGGTAAGCTAAAGGTATCTGGACTCTGAGTGTTTGTAATAAATTTTTGCTAAAGACGATACTTATTTCAGTATGCCCCGAAAGGACGCTCGTGTAAATAATTGAAATCATTAAACTCAAGAAAGAGTTACTGGAGTCTGCGAGGTAACACTCTTCAGTTTATTTCAGGTTGGCAGTGTTGATGTTCTACACTGCTACTATGCCCATGGAGAAGATGATGAAAGTTTTCAAAGGCGCTGCTATTGGATGCTTGAGCAGTAAGTCTGAGTTATAGACGTTTATTCATATATTTAGATGCACACTGTGTTTGGTAATTAAAATCATGTATTTCACAGTGGACTGTTCATGCCTTTCCATAAAGATCCAAACTTTTATGCTTATATTTCTTTTTGGAATGCACAAATTCAGTTAGATATCTACAGTTTTCTGTTTTTTAAAACTTCTCTTTTCTTTTTCAAGGTTTCTGTTTTTAATTTTATGTACTTGTTCAATGTGCAGGGATTTAATGCACATAGTTTTTGTTCATTACTTGCAAGTAAAGGTATTACTATCCTCCTCCTAGTTCTTAATCTGCTTTTCATTTCCTTTATTGTTTATGTTATGTAGACCATCTTTAATCCAGTTAAAGTACTTGATCATGCTACTCTCTTGAGTCTTCCTATTTCCTAACAGTTAATCTAAGGAATTAATAGCAGGGCTGCAATTTTTCTTCATGTAAAAATAATACTCTAGTTGGATTTCGAAGTTCCAATCACTAGCTGCCACAATTTTCCCCTCATTGACCTCTCCGTAAAGCATAAGATGTTGATTGAGCCACATTCTTGGCGTAATACAATATATTTATTTATTTAATTTTCTTGGATCTCTCTCTCTCTCTCTCTCTCTCTCTCTCTGTGAGGTTGACTTGATCCAAAATTCCAAATAGCAGCAACTGTTGTAATTCTTCAATTCTCAAGAAAGACAGAAATTACAATAGGGGTGAAACCTCATGAAATCTTGATCTGAAGGATAGGTTTGTAGAAAATAGAGGGGGTGTACAAAAGAAAAAGGTACAAAGGAAAGAGAGGAGGGCCAGTAGTTTCACAATTGCAGTTTGCATGATAAAAATGCCTTGCACAGTTCAGATATTTGACCTTGGCCACGTACTTTCTCAAAATTGCATTTTTTTGACGTTAAGACATTTGGTTGTAAGCTTTTTTCAGAGTCAATACTGAAATTTGTCTAAGTATCTCAAACCAGTTTATCTCACCTGTGCATACTTTTTTTATTGTTGGTGCTTTCTGAAATTTTTTATGCATAAAATATATTTGCTTGTGATTTAGCTTTTGGTTATTTTGTTATTAGGGTAATAGGGCAAATGCAGGAGGCATAAGAGAGAATGATGAGGTTGCAGCGGATCTGCAAAAGGGCAGCCCCTGGACTTCTAGCCCTTCTAATAGCAATGGCAGAGCACCTTCAGGATATACAGATTATGCAAGCCCAAGCAGCACCCTTACATCATCATGGGAAGATGTTGATTCCGGTATTCTTTTTCTCTGACTTTGTTAAAGAGGATATCTTTTACATGTCATTTTTCTCTTATTTTGGGTCGAGAATCTACGGTCTTCATTTGGGAAATGATGCATATAATGAATGCCATATTGACTGCAAAACTCGCACACTTCTTAAATATGCACAAGATCTTCCATTTAACATGTGAGTTGATGCAGGAGATAGTCGCCAAGCAAGTTCCTTATTTCACTCAGTTTTTGAGTCACCAAAAATGGGGAATGGTCCTCTCGTGGACAATGCGGAGATTGATCCCTCACTGCATTCAAGTTTAAGTAATGCACTTTCTTTCTTCTTCTTCTTTTTTTTTTTTTTTTTTTTTCGTGGGGTGTGGGGAAGGGATTTTGCCTGTTTATTTATCTTTATTTGAATGGATTCATCCCATCCAATAACCTCTTATGTGGTGTAACACGGTGATTTGATTTTACAATCTTATCAGAAAATCATGATGGCCAGTCATCAATTCATGGGGTATACAGGCCAGAATTTGACAAAGATCAACATTGTTTCACTGATGACTCTACTTGTGTGATTGATTCTCAAAAAACACTTGGTGTGGGATCTTGGGAAGAAATATTGGAACAATGCACAATGGGATTACATGATGGAACTTCTCATGCATCAATGTCTTCCACCCAAATTAGTTCTGCTGGAGTTCCCCTTGAACAACAAACTTCTGGGAATAACCTGTTAAAGGAGGAGTTTGGGAGTTCTCTGCCATTGCAAACAAATTGGCAGGTATTTAATAGATTCTGTGTTTTTTTTTAATCTGTAGTTGGCATGCTCCTTAGCTTATATCATTTGGGCTTATTGATACAGATAATTGCTGAAATGAGGTGCAATGCTTCTTCCATGTGTATGCCCTGTGTTTTTATGTTTTATTGAACTGCATCACTACTTATTGTTTTATATATAGACATCCAAAAGAGCTGAGGTATTGAATTTTATAAGGTCCAAACAATAATGCAAGTATACGGTAAAAAACCTGGTCTATTAACAAGGAGCATCTCTGCTTGGTAACTGACTGCCCAACAATTTTAATTTCATATTTTGGTTTGCGTGATTTCAACCATGGATTCTCTGATTTGCTACATATATTTATTTGTCACCTTTTTGTATCTTGTAAACAGCATGGATTTCTCAAATTATGAAATAAGAATTACGTTAATTTTCTAATTGTTACATTCTTGATCCAGTTTCCTTTGGGAGACAATTCACTGCAGTTGCCTGAGTGGTCCCTGGATCAGTCAGTGAATTTGCAAAGAACTCTTGATGCGAATCTGAGCAATGCTCCAGACCTTGTTGGTGCTCATCTCAATCAGCGAAATGAGCAGCTTGTGCAGGACAACCTTCAAGCACAGCTTACAAATGCAGAATCTCAAAGTTTAATCATATCAAGTTCTGAGCATAATGTTCCGAAAGATGGGAATATCAACTATGCTTTCACTTTGAGACAGCAATTATTAGATCGAGAAGAGGGTTTGAAGAAAGTTGACAGCTTTTCTAGGTGGGTTTCCAAGGAACTTGGAGAGGTAGATGATCTACAGATGCAATCCTCATCTGGTATTTCATGGATCACTGCTGAATGTGGAGATGTAGTTGATGATTCCTCGTTGAGCCCCTCTATCTCCCAGGACCAGCTTTTCAGCATAGTTGATTTTTCACCAAAGTGGGCATACACTGACTCTGAAATTGAGGTACAAAATTCTGAACCATATTATCATACACCTTAAAGCAAAAAAATTAAAAAATAGGGCAGAAAAATAGTAACTTGTATATTGGACTGAGTTTCTGCCACGTAAATATATCTAGTCAGATGCTCACTAGGATGTATCCTTAGAGATGGTTTTTGCACCAAAATAATTTCCTTGATGAAAATGAATTTTATAACATGCCATTGTTCCATAAGCATGATTACTCTGATCAAGTCTAACTTTTAGTTACACATTGTACATCGTGCTTAGGACTTCTTGCAATACTAACATGTTCCACTCACGGAGCAGAAAAGAAAGAAACCTACTATTTAATTTCTATTACTTTTATACTTGAGATTTTTTACATATTTTAGTTTTGCTTCTCCTCTGTTCCCACTTAATCAGTTTTGCTGTTATATTTGTTCTTTGGTATCTGTCTTCCAACTCAATTTCAATAATTGAGTAAGGCTACTAGCAAATGATCTATTGTCTCCATTTATTTGTAAAGGGCTACAGAATATGTTGACATGTCTAATGTAGATCTGATGGTTTTCATTGTTATCTCATTCTTCTTAATGTGAAACAGATTCTGGTTTTTGGAACATTCTTGGTAAGTCAAAAGGAGGTAACAAAATACAGCTGGTCTTGTATGTTTGGGGAGGTGGAAGTTCCAGCAAAGGTTTTAGCCAGTGGAGTTCTTTTCTGTTTTGCTCCACCTCACAGTGCCGGGCAAGTCCCCTTCTATGTAACTTGTTCCAACAGGTTAGCTTGTAGTGAAGTAAGAGAGTTCGATTATCAAGTGGGCTCCACCAAAGGTTTAGATATGACAGATATATGCAATGACACTGCACACGAAATGCATCTTCACTTACGTCTTGAGAGTTTACTGTCTCTGAGATCTGTCAGCCCTTCAGGTCACCTGTTTGGAGGTGTTAAGGAGAATCGAAACATAATTAGTAAAATCATATCACTGAAGGAGGAAGAGGATTATTTACATGCAGCAGAACCAACAGTAGCGAATTATTTGCTCCAAAATGAAGGGATGGAACATCTTATAAAGCTGATGAAAGAGAAGTTGTACACTTGGCTACTTTATAAAGCAATAGAAGATGGTAAAGGACCAAGTGTATTAGATGCTGAAGGACAAGGTGTGCTACATTTAGCAGCTGCCCTTTCCTACGATTGGGCCATAAAACCCACTGTAACTGCGGGAGTTAGTATCAATTTTCGTGATGTTAATGGATGGACCGCCCTTCATTGGGCTGCATTCTATGGCAGGCAAGGACATCAGAACCCTTACCATTTTATTTTAGTCTAGCTTCTGTTGAATCTTATCTACCTATGTTGTCGACTAAGGGACTTGGCTTATACACTTCCCTTGGAGCCCATTAAAGCATCCCAAGTTTGTTTTACCATAACTTTTGCAAAGCTTGATCTCATCTAAAATATGTGAGATGAGGATGCCATTGGACATTGACTTTTTTCTCTGAAACATGGAGTAGGTGCCACTAGTTAACTAGTGATTTCATAGTAACCCGCACTTTTTAAGCTCTAAGCTATATATGTCATTTATCTTTTACCATTATAAATTTCTTGCAAATTTCCAACACCTTACATTTACTCATTTGTTTTTTTATTTCCTGAACCTATGCCAAATTCAGAGAGCAGACAGTTGCAGTCCTTGTCTCTCTTGGTGCTGATCCTGGAGCACTGACCGACCCGTCTCCAGAGGTACCTTTGGGTAGAACACCAGCAGACCTGGCATCTGTGAACAGTCACAAAGGAATTTCAGGCTTCCTCGCAGAGTCTTCCCTGACCACTTTCCTTAAATCCCTTACAATGAATGATGCAAAGGAAGATAGTGCTGCAGAAATATCTGGAACAAAAGTTGTCAAAACTTTTTCAGAACGGATAGCTACACCTGTGAGTTACGGTGATATGCCCGATGCGCTGTCACTGAAGGACTCACTTACTGCTGTAACTAATGCTACCCAAGCTGCTGATCGTATACAGCAAATGTTTAGGATGCTGTCATTTGAGAGGAGACGAATTACTGAGCATGACATTGATGAGTTCGGAATGCCAGATGAGAGAGCAATTTCACTCATAACTTCCAAATCACACAAGGTGGGACCGGTCAAAGGGTTTGCTCATACTGCTGCAGTTCAGATACAGAAAAAGTTTCGTGGTTGGAAGAAAAGAAAAGAATTCCTGATAATTCGCCAGAGAATTGTTAAAATCCAGGTCCGCTACAATTTTTTTCCTGCTGATTATTATTTATTATTATTGTTATCATTATATACTTTGATCATAAAAAGAAAAAACAATCTTATTGTGGCACAAGTGATCCATATAAAGCTCTCTATAAAAGTACTTTGACCATGGGTTGTTTCGCATATAAAAGTTAGTACTTTTAGTTTTCTTGTACAAATGATGGAAAGGGTTGTAGACTTGTTAATTTTGGGACCACTTAGGGTTTGACTGGATCCTGGTCTTATTCTCCACTTTTATTAACTATTTGATTTCAAGTGGGCTCCTAATTGTATATTTTCTCCATTTCCCATGCTGTTAACTTTTGCAGCGGTTAAGTAAAATGAATTTCGAGGCGAACTTTTGAAAAACCCTCTTTTATCTTTCTGGGTATTACTTTTCTGAATGATTTTACCACGGCTGTGAATGCTAATTTCCCATTTTTCATTTTATAAAGGCCCATGTAAGGGGACACCAGGTAAGGAAACAATATAAGGCAATCACCTGGTCAGTTGGAATTCTGGAGAAAGTTATTTTGCGTTGGAGACGTAAGGGGACTGGTTTACGAGGATTCCGACCAGATGCAGTTGCCAAGATTCCGAGCCCACAACCTGTGCCCTCAAACGAGGATGATTATGACTTTCTTAAGAAAGGAAGAAAACAAACAGAGGAAAGGTTACAAAAAGCACTCACTAGGGTAAAGTCTATGGTTCAGTATCCAGAGGGAAGAGCTCAATACCGTAGACTGCTAAATGTTGTCGAAGGATTCCGTGAAACAAAGGTATTGATGGATCTAAACTTGTGCATTTTGCTTTCATAGTCTTATTATTTGAGTTACTTTTTGTAGAACCGAATTTTCAATTGCGCTTCATTTTGTCTTTAGTTAGTTTACTTGTGTTCTTGGTGAACCCCGATGACATTTTTGGATATAGTTTAGTGATACTATGCTATGGTTCGCTGTCGCTGCTGTTTTGCATTTCTTGTCGATCATAAGGACCTGCTAATTAACGTGTTTGTTTTTGGTTCAGTTTTCTTTTCTTAAGTTAAATATTCTTGCAGATATTTTTCTTTTCTACCTTGCTGTGTCTGAATTCATTATAGAAAAAAACATGTTGATACGTTTATTGGATGTCGCTGTGTCATTTACTATTAGACGATTAATGGAACCGTTAAGCAATACCAATCCACTTTGATAACACGTTTTGCATGTTATGGACTATCGGCAGGTAAGTGGTATGGCTGTCGAGGGATCAGAAGAAAAGGCCGAGGGTGGTGAGGATCTAATCGATATTGACAAGTTGTTGGATGATGACACTTTCATGTCTATAGCATTTGATTGAGCCGACTCTGAGTTATGCGACCTGTACATTACACATGACTGGCATCCTTATACTGGTTTGGAGATCCTGGTTCATCTGTGTATATGTTTAATGAACTTAGGGAATTGTTTACGATATTCCGCGTTCTGCAGGAGCACGCAGGAGTGTAGTGAGGACAACCAAAACTTACTCCTGCTCACAGAATTTGAATGTAGTTGTAATTTTATGTATGTTTTTCACCCCAGTGGAGGGAAATGTGTAGTGTATACTCGTTACAATTTGTTTAGGACGTTGAATAAAACTTCGTAATCGCTAATTTATTTATAACCTGTGTTTATACCATACTTAGGCCTTCCGTATTTAGATATCGTATAAATACTCGGGGGATTCAAATGTAATTATGTAATAAATGGAGGGGTAAATATGTAATAAGTGAGAAGCCTTTATTCTATAAAAGGATCCCTCACCCTCACAATTAGGGAGGCCAATTCTTAGGCCATACCCTTACCCTCTTGGAGCTCTCATTCTCACAGAGAAGCTCTCTCTCTTTCTTTAACATCTCAGATAAATACAATAATAAGTGTGAACGTAGCCCAAACGTTGGGGTGAACCACGATACATCTTGTGTTATTTACATTTCTTGCAGATTCACGGTCGGATTTACGTTGTTCCAAGACCTCCGATTTTGTGCATCAATATTTGGCGCCGTTTGTGGGAAACGACACAAAAAACTATGTCGGTTCTTTCATTTCTTCACATCCACCGTGAATCTGAAAAATCTGTAAAAAAAACCCAGGAAACCAAATACTCTCTCTCTCCCCCTCTTTCTCTCTCTAAACACACAGAGAGAAGGACAGAGGAAGACTCAGATACACTCGAAACCTTCGCAGATCTCTCTCTCTGTTGCTTGTTTAAATCTTCTCACTCTAACACTACAGTAGTCTGGATCTGTTGATTTTCATAATCTATGGAAACAAGTCCCTTCATTTTCATCTTCATCTGAAAACTTGTACGCATTTTCAGCCTTGATTATCCCATCATTCGGTCTGGATTTGTTGACTATAAGTGTAAACAAGTGCCCTCATGACCTGACAGGTTTCCATGTTACTGCTGCTTGCGTCAGATCATGCCCAATATTTGTGCAACGGGGTAAGTTTCGAGTCTTGAAGCGTAAGATTGCAAGAATCCCCTCTGCAGTTACGGACTCACAATCCTTCATTGGCGTCAACTACGGCCAGGTCGCCGACAACCTCCTGCCGCCCTCTCTTTGCCTAAACTCCCCCATCCCTTTTCCAAACGACCACACTCATGATGCCATTTTGACTCTGCCGATGCACTAATGCGACCGTCGATGACGACGAGAGTCCAGCACAGCCTGGGCCACCTTCCGTTGCAACAGACCGAGCCGCTTCACTACCCCCGCTGCGATTTTGACAACACCAAGCGTTCTCGCCCATCATGCTCTTCTTCCTCGGGCTCGCCCTCCTCCTCTTCACTGACCTAGGAGGTCAACTCCGTCGCGCCCGCTAAACCCAATTCCTTTCTGGTGGAACCGAAGCCTGAGACGGCGACGGATCATGAAAAAGTGATGGACCTGAACGAGAACGCTATTGGGAACGGTGGCTTCACTTCTCTGTTGAGTGGATTTTGGTTGTGGTGGCTGTGTTGTGTGTTTGCAGTGGTGTGGAAGGTCTTGGTGTGAATTGGGGAACGATGGCAACCCATAAGTTGCAGCCGAAGATGATGGTTCAGATGCTAAAGGACAGTGGGATTTAGAAGGTGAAGCTTTTCAATGCAGATGAGTCGACCATGAGTGCCTTGGCTGGCAGTGGTCCTGAGGTCATGATTGCTCAGACCGACATCATCACCCCCGACAACAAAATCCCAGTTCACCGGCACCGAGATCCACCGCATCGTCTCCGATGCCGCTAGAGCTGACAGCCCCAACTGACGCGTCTGCTTCTACGTCTCACCTTAAGAGCGGACGCGCTTCATGCTGCGAGGATCCCGGGATCTTCCAAGTGCAGGAGCAGATTCTCCTCCCTCTTCAGCTTGTTTAAAGTGCACCGTCGCCATAAAACACAACCAAAAGTTTGATAAAAGGACTCGAAGAGTCGAATCCTAGTGCTACGGTGCGGGTTGTGGAAGATGGTGCTAGTGTAAAAGATGCACGTGGCTGTCGATCCTACGACGATTGTGGCCGTTGTCAGAGAAGATAGTTGTCTACAATTGCAACGATTACCGCGCTGTGCTTTGGCGTGAAGAATGGCGCCGTTCAAGTGGGCCAAGGAGAAGGCCCAGATTTGGGACACCGACGGCCAGGAAAGCCATGGGGGAAACAGAGAACTTGAGTGCCATATGCACTCTGCAAAGTAAAAGCAAAAGTAAAGTAGAAAAAGAAAAAGAAAAAAGGAGAAAAGAAAAGCAGTGGGAACAGAAAAGTAAAAAGAAAAAGGAAAAAAGAGAAGTGAGAATGGATGAGCACGACCAAAGCAAGTGGGTTTGCAAGCAAAAGATATCTTACAAAACAAGGTGGACAGAGAATGAGCGGGGAGATCAAGAAAAGCAGAAAGCAAAAACAAGGAATAAACACCCCACTAGAATGATGTGGTTTACTTTCCTTATTTTTGAATGATGTAATTTATTTTTCATATCTTTCGGAGATATCTATATAAACCCCATCAGAGGGTAAAAAAAAAAAAAAACGTCAAGCCTAAAATAATGGGCTGGAGTGTTATGGGGAGGGCGAATGCCTATATGCCCAAAAGAGCCAAGCCCGCTATTATCACCCACTAGGTGATCAAAAGTACGCATAGTACTTTAAAATTATACATGAGCACTACTCATGTGAATCATACATAAATTATACATGAGCAATACTCATGTCAATCATACATAAACATTCATGAGCATCACTCATATCAATCATACATAAACATTTATGAGCATCACTCATGTCAACATCCATAAGCATCACTCATATCAATCATACATAAACATTCATGAGCATCACTTATGTCAACATCCATGAGCATCACTCATGTCAATCAACATAAACATTCATGAGCATCACTCATGTCAATCAGCTTCGAAGGCTTCATTTGCAAAAGCTCCAACTTCAAAAGCTTCATTCACAGAGCTCTAACTTCAAAAGCTTCATTTACAAAAGCTCTAGATTCAAAAGCTTCATTTACAGAGCTCCAGCTTCAAAAGCTTCATTTACAGAACTCTAACTTCAAAACCTTCATTTACAAAAGCTTTAGCTTCAAAAGCTTCATTTACAGAGCTCCAGCTTCAAAGCTTCACTTGCAAAGCTTCACCTACAAAGCTTTAGTGCAGGGTATACAAATACCGCCTCCGAACAACCGCCATTTCGGCCCATACATGGATTCAATTTGAAGTCTCCAGCCAACAGACTCTATTGACCGAAGACTTGGGGGACTACATTATGTACCATATATTGGGCCTCGATTGGGCCTTATAAAAAAATACTTAGGGGACTTAGCCCATTATTTATGTATTGAGGAGCGAGCCCTTATTTTATAAAATGGACTCATTCACTTTCATTAGAGAGCACCCATTATTCATGTACTGAGGAGCAAACCCTTATTCTAAAAAAGGGACTCCCTCACTTTCATTAGAAAGCACCCATCACTTATGTATTGAGAATTGAGCCCTTATTCTATAAAAGGGACTCCCTCACCTTCATTAGAGAGCATCGCCGACTGCTAAACAACCGCCTCGTCGCGAGCACCAACTCTAGCCCATCATTTTTTGTATTGAGGAGCGAACCCTTATTCTATAAAAGGGACTCCCTCACCTTCAAATGCCACAAGCCGAGCCAACCAAGGCAACATAAGCCACAAGCAGAGCAGCCTCGCAACATGTGCTACTTCTAGTTGAGCATAATTTTAGATTGAGTACCGTCTCATATCGAGTATCAGTTCTAGACGACATCTAGTTACTACAGCCGACACATGGACTGAATTTCAAGTCTCCAGCCAAAAGACTCTTGACTGAAGACTTGGGGGACTACTGTTTATACCATACTTAGGGCCTCCATATTTATACCTCGTATAAATACTCGGGGGACTCGAATGTAATTATGAAATAAATGGAGAGGCAAATATGTAATAAGTGAGGAGCCCTTATTCTATAAAAGGACCCCTCACCCTCACAATTAAGGAGGCCAATTCTTAGGCCATACCCTCACCCTCTCAGAGCTCTCATCCTCACAGAGAAGCTCTCTCTCTCCCTTTTCAACATCTCAGAGAAATACAATAATCAGTGTGGACGTAGCCTAAACGTTGGGGTGAACCACGATACATCTTGTGTTATTTACATTTCTTGCAGATTTACGGTCGGATTTACGTTGTTCCAAGACCTCCGGTTTTGTGCATCAACAACCTGGATATTGTCATATGACTAAGCTTGGCAAATGAACTCATGTAGCGGATACTGTCGAAATAAAAATAATTCCCCCAATCCATTGAAATCTAGTACCGAATTGGATGTGTATCGGGCTGCTGGATTCTAATGGCATTGTGCACGTCCAAAGATTCTAGGTTGAACTGAATGCGAGAGACAGAATTGTCTTCGGATTTTCAACGGCCACTGGGGCCCACTAGACACCACGTGTCGTGCGGTGCTCTTCCAGTCCTTGGACCCTACCTCTAGCTGAGCCGTTTCTAGGATGGGTGAGCTGTTAAACAGAAAAGTTAACTGGAGGCCTACTGGACACCACGCACGTGTGGTGCTCTTTCAGTCTTTAGATTCTACCTCTAGCTGAGCCGTTTCCAAGGTAGCGGGGTGTTAAACAGAAAGATTAACTCTTCCCAAGGCCTCCGTTGACGTCTCTCACTAACGATGCTGTCAACCACCGCGTTCCGGTTTAGGAATTTTATCCTGATTCCTTATGAAGTTTTCGTGAGGCGCGGTCTAAAATATGTTTATTCTTTCCCCATCAATGAGAAAAAGTTAAGTTTTATTACGAGACGGAACTAGTTGGTTTGAAAGTACCGGCATAATTCTTGCTGTGTTGTAGAGGGCGTTGATAGATACCGTTCCCATTGCTAGAAAAAAGCATCTACAGGAGAAATAATAAGTAAAATACAAGAGAAATATTAAGTAAAGAATATACATGTAATTGAACTGAAGCAGGTGACACAATCATCAAACAAATTCAGTTTCAGTATTGGCTTAAAACATCCTATCATCACACAAAGGTGATACGCGACCGAGGGAAGCACTAACCGCGCAGGAACGAGGCTCTCCTCTTAAGAGTACTACCTACTTTTTTCCTCTTTCTTTCCCTGAATAGGTTGCTAGCGGCAGATAGAGCTTTCAACTTATGGGTTGGTATTGATCAGAAACACGTCTTGGGGGCAGCTTTCGCAGGATGAATAGCACCAAAGCCGATGGAACAATCTCCGCCAACTGCCAAAAGAAGTGAAAATAATTTATGACAGATAAAAGCGCTTATATAAGAAGCAGTCAAAGACACAAGTAGTCCATCGAGGTTTTGGTCCTTCCCTACGGGGATAGATTGTAATATTTTCACCCAGAAAGTCCCTTCCAAAGTGTGAAACAGATATAGGTAAGGTCCATTAGATGATCCGGTGAAGTAAAGACTACAGTAGCTAGACACTACATGAAACTCGTGTCATGGTAACAGCAATATACAAAATTCGAAAGTTCAGGATTTAATACTTGCCATGTAATAAACAAGGTTGAGGATGGGATGACCAATGACATCGACATCTGCATCTTTGTCAAATGCAGAAACTGCGAGCTGGAATACAATCACGAAAGAAGTCCTTAGAAATTAATGACTTTTCTGGTTACATGTGCTTTGCAATTGAGAAGGACTTACCACAATGCATCTTATCAAGAAACATGTGCAGCAAATGCCTGTGACCCATCCAACCTGCCACGTAAATAAGTTAGGAACCATGATTCCTAACACAAATTGCAAGAATTGCGTTTGAAAACTGCCACTGATGAACGAAATATAAGCACAAACCTCCTCTAGCTTTTTTTGACGTCCTCTTGACTCAATGGGGAAGTGCCTTAGCATGATAAACAACCTAAAGTGATAAACAAGTCAAAAAAAAACACTTGGTTTATTAAAACCAGAATAAAATTAAAATCCGAAAAACTCGGATGCTTTCTCAGAGCTGACAAAAGTCCTTGCCTTCCACCATATATCAAGAATCCCAGAGCAGTACAAAATGAAATAACTGCAAACAAAATGAACATAAACATAAACGTAAATAGTTCAGCTTTTCCATCTGCATAATAGTTTTTCTTGCAAATGAAGTCACCGTCGACTTAATGTGCTGACCAGGGATAATAATTGCCTACTGCAATGAACTTATTATTCATACTGCACAACTTGAAATTAGAGGGAAATAAATTAACAAAAGGCCAAAAAATTAATATAATATCGACTTTTGACCTGAAAAGAAGATTCTAGCAACTTCTACGGCAACAGGACTTCTGCTTAATCTCAAGAAAATCCAAATGCACACCTATCATCATAACACAATGACCAGGAAACAGTGACGCCCGCAGTGTAGCAGCAAAATAAAATTAATCCAACATTGCGTCCAACCATTTTCAACAGGAAATACATCGTTTTGACTTACCTGTGTGAAGTATACAAGTCCATTTATAACATAATATGCAGGTCTAAGTTTATCTGTTGGAAGACTTCTGGCCTAAAAAAATCATAAAACGAATTAGATGACAGTAATTAACGGGGAACAGTGATTATTTCACATCAGAATCGAAGGCAAAGAAAAGTTGGTATACGTACCTGGTGATAGATCTCAGCCCAAAATAAGACAAGTAATGTATACGTGGAGAAAAATAGAAGTCCAGGAAGATCCATAAGCAGCATTTCAAGAGCCTACAAAACAATAAGGCAGTGTCATCAGAAGAAGTTACATATCAAGATACTGCAAAGCATCGAAACATAGTGATGTTAGGGATCAAAGCTACAATAAATCGAACTTCGCTTTCAAATCTTAGAATTGCAGATGTATGACCCGTGAAGAGTATAATACATGATGCATGCTACTGGAGAACAAAACAGTGCTATTGAAGGGTCATTATCATGCATTTCTAATTTAACTGCTCCAACAAATCTTAATATATCAGCCTGGTCAAGCCCGAAGCCTATTTTCACAGTGCGGGAGAAACAGAAACTTATACTTACGTTATCATTGCATTTACCATGTAGGAGAGAAAAACTAAACAATGCTGTACGTGGTAGAAAATGTGTGAGAGCAATCACAATGTACATGAAATTTTCTTACAAGTTTTATGTATCATCTTAATACTACTACTGCAACTCTTCAATATTCACACTTTGACTAGATAAGCTACATCATTTCTAAGATAAATTTATATACTTGTACAAGGTTGAAGGTTCATATTTCACTGGTCAAACTCGTAAGGGAAAATCTATATGATGAAGATGGAAATGTATTCCTGTGCTACGTTCCATGAAAGAAGAGGACCCTGCACATCCTGTTTATAATTTTCCAACATACTTAATTGATGGACCTACGCATTTTCAAGTATATTTTTCCATACCAAGCATGAGAAAAAGTTGGGGCTCCACCCTAAAAGCAATAAGCCCTTGCCAGGTTTCTTAACTCTATTAGGTGAGACAATTTTCACATCCTCGTGAATCACTATTGTTTTCCATGGAATATTAAAAGTCCTAAAAGTATGAAAATTGTTACTTAAACATCATACACTCGCCACTAGGCCATTGTGTCCCAGGTTCAAACCCTCACCGCTCCCCTTAGTGTAGAGTTTAGCTTAGAATATCGTTTGTACTAAAAAAAGCATCGTCCATACACTCACGAAAAACACATTTAATAATCCTAGAACAGGACAACATTTATATATGTATGTGTGTGTAAAATTATACATAAATAATTGAGGAGTGCAAATCACAAATATAATATCATACCTTAGGTTTGATAAGGAAGACAGTTTTGAAGAGACCAAATAGGAGAGCCCTCACTGCCCAAATGCATTTTGGTTTTCAGACAAAAAACTTATACAATGAATTAACAAAAAAAATAAATGAATAAATAAATTAATTAAAAACTTACATCCATTCACTAGAAAGTTCATCAAATGGAAAACCTTTTGTATTGTCCACCCATATTCTGGCACTCTTAACTGTATGCGCACAAGTTGTACCTGAAAATCATCTTTTTATTTATTTATTATTATTCGAGCATGCTGCTGTAGCCAGCTTGGCTACCTTGAACGACGAGATCAATATGTTCCTTCCATAAAAAGAAAACATGATAAAAATGAGAATAACAATGTTGTTGATTGTACCAGTGCAACAAGGGAAACCAATCCATACGAAGCACACAAGATATGGTAAGTGCTGCTGCTACCACCGCCACTCCCCCATTGTTTCTTGTCCTGATTCCACCAATCCTGTAAGCCTCCGCCTTCGCCACCGCCACCGCCACCTCCACCGTCTCCGCTGAAATTAAACACTAAGCCCTTCCTGGCTATCATCATCACCGCCACCTCTTAATTCTCTCAAACAAAATAAACAGACTATGTTTTCTTCTATTTTGCTATTCACAGAGGAAACTAATTAGATTGGAATATGATTTCTGTCTGGAGAAGCAGAGAAAGTTGGCAAAATGACGGAGCCAAGTGGAAATGACACGCGGAGAAAGGAGACTAGGACACGGAGATGGGTTAGGCCACGTGTGGGTCAGCCATGTTCGTCGCTTTCGCGGCGGACTCCTCCTCACTGGATCGGATCTGGATTTTTTAGTGGAGTAATACTATTCATATCATGTTTTTATACATTTTTATACCATCTTAGGTGACATTTGATATGAACAGTCACATCATTTGAAAAATTTGTAAAATTCAAGGAAAGAAAGGAGAAAGACTCGTATATTACAATCATCATTTAATTAACTATTTTTTCTTAATTATTAGTTTATTAAATAATAAACTAAATTTAAAAATATGATTAATTCAAATGATGTGGTTGTCCACATCAAATGCCACCTAAAATGGTATAAAAATATGGTACAAAAACATGATATGAATATCATTACTCTTTTTACTGCGTGCATTTACCATTTGGTCTGCATGCACTATATAGCATCTAAACCACCCAAATAATCCAAGGCCTCCAATAAACCACATCACTCCATCATTGCTCACCATCGAAGCACCAAGTTCATTTTGGTGTTCGCTATCCACATATCAATTTTACATCCACGTTGTTCTATTAGTATATGTCATTTGATTATCTTTAATTTATTTAATCCGACTATCGAAGTTTAAGAGGAGTGTGTAGAAAATAAAGAAGGATGTCTGGATAGCACGACCTTGTTCACTTAAGTTACAGAGATAAAATCAATCAACGGCTTCTAATACACCCCATCATTATATCTTTGATCACCACCTAAGTTATATTCTACGCTTAAGTTTATTTAAGTTACGGAAATAAAGTTTTAAAATTGAGCGCAAAAGTAAGAACACGTTGCTAAAACCAACTCAGCTGAACGTAGATATACGAATGTCACATGTACATTAGTTTTGAAAATTTGAGGGTTTTTCTTTGGAAATGAGTTACCCTGAGGAGTTAGCAGTTGACAAATTTCAGGGTTATTACAACATGAGGTAACCGTTTCTCTTAAATTTATCTTTCAAGGCGACAAATCCTCAGGTGGCATTTGGGGACGCTTAAAAGATACAGATTTAGGTAACTTGGTGTTCAGGCAACCAGTAGGTCACCTTCCGGAAACCCAACCACGTGACCACCAGCTGCTGTGATCACTGTTTCAATTATTTTCGATGAACTGGATCGGTCACCTCTATTGAAAGATAAAAGAACCAAAACAAAAATCATACAACCTGAAAGATGTTATGCCGCTTAGGGACGAAGCCAGAAATTTCTTCCCGTAGGGGCAACCGAAAACAACTAAGAAAATCTTATTATAATATAGTTATACGCAATATGATATTAAGGATGGTTTGAATGACAAAGTAATGAGAAAAATATAGTAATGAGAAAAATTTCAATATAGTAGTGGAAAGTGGCAAAGTAATGAGAAAAATATAAATACATGATAGGCGGGAGAGGGTTTTCTCAGTTTGAATGACAGAACAAGAGCATTATTGCTCATATAATATTTGATATAGAGTATAAGTAGAATGAATGTATGTTAGATATTAGTGTGAACACGAAATTTTCTTGAAAACGAAAGAGACAAGAACAACGTGCACAAAGTAATATTTGTATTTGATGATTTTGGGTTACAATCTCTCTATCTTGATCCTCTGATTCGATCTCCGTAAGGTGTTGATTTTTGGATGTGAGATTGATCCAAGGGTCGTCGGGGCTTGATCTTGGAAGAACGTTCTTCAAGGGCCGTGGGCTTGATCTTGAAAGTGGATTTGAGCGGATCTTCAAAGAGTCGTTGGGGCTTGATCTTGAGGATGAGCGTTTCTTCAAGGGCTGTTGAGGCTTGATCTTGAATAACGGTGATGAACGGATCTTCAAGGGGCTTTTGAGCTTGATCTTTGAAGAACAGTGATGAACGGATCTTCAAGGGCTTTTGGGGCTTGATCTTGAATTGGTGGAAATTCTTCAAGGGCCTTTGGGGCTTGATCTTGAATTGGTGGAAGTTCTTCAAAGGGGCCGTCGGGGCTTGATTTGGAAGGTGGATGATTGTTGATTCAAGGGCTGTCGGGGCTTGATCTTGGAAGAACGATGAATGAAGAATGAAGAAGGCTTTCTTGATTCTTTGGGATGAACGGATGATGAACGATGAACACTTTCTTCAAGGGCCGTCGGGGCTTGATCTTGAATTGGTGGAAGTTCTTCAAGGGCCTTTGGGGCTTGATCTTGAATTGGTGGATGATTGTTGATCCAAGGGCCGTCGGGGCTTGATCTTGGAAGAACAATGAACGAAGAACGAAGAAGGCTTTCTTGATTCTTTGGGAACTTGGATGCTTGAGAGCTTCAGAGTTTCAGAGCTTCAGAGCTTCAGAGCTTCAAGGTGTAATATTAATTCCTTCCAAATGAATGAAATTGGCTTCTATTTATAGAATTCCAAAACTTGATTTTTGGGATTAAATAATCAGATGAAATAAATAATTTCTGCCGGGCATTGACACGTGTCCTGTTTGATGACTTTTCCAACTTATTTCGATTTTTTTGTTTAGACACACGCTACGTGTAAAATTTATGTAATACATGAGCGTTGAAACTTTGATTTATCGGTCAACATTTATTTACCAAAATTTCGATGTCTACAAATACCCCCATTTCAAGGCGCGTCGTATACATATGCTTGTCACATGTAGGAGATGCGTT
Source organism: Malus sylvestris (assembly GCF_916048215.2). NCBI lineage: Eukaryota > Viridiplantae > Streptophyta > Magnoliopsida > Rosales > Rosaceae > Malus > Malus sylvestris. The sequence continues at coordinate 7,970,067 of NC_062264.1, read as the reverse complement.
TTGAAGTCCCTTAATGTAGATGTCGATCCAAGGGCCGTTGGGGCTTGATCTTGAATTGGGCTGGAAATTTCTTCAAGGGCCGTTGAGGCTTGTTCTTGAACTTTGTTTGAAATTTCTTCAAGGGTCGTCGAGGCTTGATCTTGAAGGTTGAAATTGGACCACAAAGAGCTTCATGTGGTAGCTGATCTTTGGCTTTGGTAGTGGATGAATCGGCACGTATTTGTTTTTGCGCTTGTTGACTTTCCACAGCTTTAATCTTGAACTGGGTTAGAGGACTTTTTAGATTCCTCCAATTGTTGACTTTCCACAACTTATTCTTGAACTGGATTTGATTCAAGGGTGGTGAATCGGCACGTGCAGCCCACAACGCCTAGCAAGTCGACCCAAGAATTTGAGGGTCAAAACGAGTCCACTACCCAGAGTGATTGCAACCCTGATGATATGAGATACTTTTGATTTTGAAGAAGTAGTAGATGAATCGGCACGTGCTTTGTTGTGCTTGTCTCCACATGCTTCAATGTATCATTTTTCCTTGCCTTATCTGTTCTTCGGGCAGATGTGGTATTTTCTCTGGAAGCATAAGATGTTGAGATAATGGGTACTTCGAGAGTAGTGCTAGGTGAGCAATCAGGGAAGGGTTCCAAGCAGTCGGTTCCTGACTGGAAGTTTGACATTAAGTGCTCGCTGATTGTTTTTTTCCTCCTTGTCCCACAGGTAAGAACAAAGACAAAGAAAATGACAGGGAGAAAGCATGATATGAAATACTCTTTCTTTCAAAGAAGTGGTGGCGATTTGACAGCGTTGCATATCAAGGATTTGCTCTTCGGCGATGGTGCCGTCGATATGTTGTTGAAGCTTCTCGAGCTTTTGGATTCAACTCAGACCTCTTCTTCTCTCTAATTCTTCAACTCGGACTCCTTCTGCTGAGTTGATTGTGCATGCCGCATTTCCTTATTTGTTCTCCAGGCAGATGTGGCAGCTTCTTGAGTTCATCAGCTCAGACTCCTTCTGCTGAGTTGGCTGTGCAGGCTGCATTCTTCTCTGCTTGTTTCTTCTGCACGTTGTCTCCACATGCTGCAAGGTATCATTTTCACTTGCCTTATCTGTTCTCCAAGCAGATGTGGTAGCTTCTTTGGAAGTACAGCAGCAGTGGAAGACGAGTACTCGAGAGTAGTGCTAGGTAGGCAATCAGGGAAGGGTTCCAAGCAATTGGTTCCTTACCCGAGTTTGAGTGGAGGTTTCGGCATATTGCTTTCTTTATCCTTGTTTTTACAGGTAAGAACAAGGACAAAGGAAAGGACAGGGAGAATGCATGATATGAGATACTCTTGCTTTCTACCCTGGTGATATAAGATACTTTTGCTTTGGTGTCATTTGTTTGCAGAGGTACCCCAAGGAATAAGGAACATTGAGTGACTAGAGAGGCTTCGTTGGGAAGGCATTCTCGGAGATGAAGAAAGGTTCTGTATGTCTGCCTTGCTATGGAGGGTGAAGGTGGACAGTTATAGGAAGTTCTTTAATACCTGTAGAGGTACTATTCTTTCACTCGTGTCGGCAACCATTGCGTGATTAATCAGTATGGCTTCACGTGCTTTGTTCATTATCAGAAATCTTCGACAAATTATCCGTCATTTTCGCCAAGATGAGTGTGCATGTGATAGGTGTTGACGAGGCTGAAAAAAGACTGGCGCCTCTTCGATATCTGGGATCGGCGCTTCAACAAATTGCCCGTGATTTCCGCAAAGCTGAATTTGCGTGTGACGAATGCTGACGCGTCTGGAAAAGCAAGATGCCTCTCCGATTTCTGAGCTTGCTTCTTCGATTTTTGAATTGGCCTCTTCTAATTCTGAGCTCACCTCTTCGATCTCTGAAATCCCATCGAGTGCTGATTTTTATAGAGGCACGCGGTTCGTTTCAAAGCACACTTGAATTTTCGCTTGTAGAAACTCCCTTCTTGCACTTCTAAGATCTTGATTTGTCCGACCTTTTCTTTCTTTAACACCTTTGAAAATGTCTGGCCCATCCGACCGTCGTTTTGACTTGAACCTTGGGGAAGAGGCAGTCCCGCCTTCTCCAGACAACATATGGCGCCCATCCTTCATATCCCCTACTGGTCATCTTACCGTTAGGGATTCGATGATGAAGAATGATATGACTGCTGCAATGGTGGCCCGGAACCTTGTCACTCCCAAAGATAACAGACTGTTTTCCAAACGGTCTGATGAGTTGGTTGTTAAGGATTCTCTAGCTTTCAGTGTGCAGTGTGCAGGTTCTGTGTCTAATATGGCCTAACGCCTATTTGCTCGAACCCGTCAAGTTAAATCATTGGCGGCTGAAGTGATGAGTCTCAAACAGGAGATTAGAGGGCTCAAGCATGAGAATAAACAGTTGCACAGGCTCGCACATAACTATGCTACAAACATGAAGATGAAGATTGACCAGATGCAGGAATCTGATGGTCAGATTTTACTTGATCATCAGAGGTTTGTGGGTTTGTTCCAACAGCATTTGCCTTCGTCTTCTGAGGCTGTACCGCGTAATGAAGCTCCACATGATCAACCTCCGGCTCCTCTTCTTCCTGGAGTTCCGCCGAGTGGTGAGGCTTCAAACAGTCAACTTCCGGCGCCTCTTCTTCCTGGAGCTCTGCCGAGTGGTGAAGCTTCACACGAGTAACCTTCGTGAAGACTCCCTCTTGTTTGCTTTTTTTTTTTACTGATGTAAAATGTACATTTATGTAAATTTTTCAGAGAAACCAATAAACGAGCTTTATTTAAAGCGTAATTTTTTTATTTTTATTTTTATTTTTATTTTTTTTAAAATGCCACCCATTCATCTTTCCTATATACATATATATAATTTTATATGTATATATTCTATCGTGCAGGAAGCGCCCAAATTTTTTTTTATTTTTTATTTTTTTAATCATATATATATATATATATATATATATTTTCTTTAATCATGGTGCACCCATTTTTCCACATGGTGCCAGACGCATCAAAGACCAAACTTTTTTTTCTTTTTTCTTTTTTTTTCTTGCCTTTAATCATGGTGCGAGACGCACCAAAGATCAAACATTTTTTTATTATATATATATATTTTTTTTTTCTTCTTTCAGAATGGTGCGCATGCGCACCTCCAGAAACTTTTGTAACTTTTTTTTTTCTTTTTGCCTTCGGTGGTACTCACACATACCACAAAAAAAAAATTATTATATTTTCTTCTTTGCTTTCGGTGGTACTTACACATGGTGCCATGATGAATCAAGATTCCATTTTTTTCACATGGTGCCAGAGCACCAAAGACTCCACCATTCCTTCTTTATTCTTCTGACACACACACATATATATATATATATAATATCTTTTTTTTTTAGTGCGGATGCACCAAGATCCACCATTCTTTTTTTTTTTATTATTTTTCTTTTATATATGGTGCTTTGCAGGGATGGAACTCGACGGAGAACATGGAGCTGAGGAGGCCAGGCGCGGAGATGAGGAACATGGTGAGAAACGTGACGAGCTCGAGGGAGGCCAGGTGATGTGGTGGAAGATGGGCAGAGAGGCAGCGGACCTTGTATCTCGCATCCGCCAAATAGCCATCGACTTCGGCTGGGGAATTGGTGACGGAGAGGAGCAGTTTGGAGTCGCAGGGAGAGGTTGGGGCTCAGTGACGACTCCACAGAGTCAGAGTGGACGACGACGTCGAGGAGTTGGTGGAGCGGAGCATAGAGCTCGCGTGCTCGATAGTCGCTACGGTGGAAGAGCAGCAGGTAGGCTTGGGTGGTGTTTGTCGGCGGTGAAACCTCGGAGGTGGTCGAGGTCGAGCTTCGAATCTCTCTGCACACCCATTTTCAAAAAGCTTCCTCTGGCATGGCGGCTATGGGCCTGGTGTTGGTCTTGACGCAGGCTTGGGCCTGGTGTTACTTTGGAGTCTATGGCGCTTGTTGGGTTCTTCTGTAGGTTTGAAGGATGATACAGGTCCAAGGAGGAAGGGCTTGAGATCGACGGATTACGACGGGAGTGACGGGGGGAGAGAAAGGTAGAGACTTTGAGGAGTTTGTGGGGAAAAGAGAGAAACGACTGTGGCTACTCCAACTGTATTGCGAGCTCTGATCAAGCTGGGGATGATGATGGCGGTGAGGAATTTGGCGAAGTGCTGCTATGGGAGTGGAATCGATGATGGAATTGGGCCGTCCCGTGGCGTGTGGTGAGCTGCAAGTCGAAGGCACGGCTGGAGGAGAAAACCCGGATTGGGCTTTGAGAGTTGGGCCAGGGCCTGGATTTGGGTTTCTGCTTTTCTGGAACTTTGAGGATTGAAATGGTGGAATGGAAGCCATCGCCAAAGCCTAATTTATAAGAGTTTATGTCTCGAGCCTTGAGTTCCACCCGGATTGGGCTTTGAGAGTTGGGCCAGGGCCTGGATTTGGGTTTCTGCTTTTCTGGAACTTTGAGGATTGAAATGGTGGAATGGAAGCCATCGCCAAAGCCTAATGTATAAGAGTTTATGTCTCGGGCCTTGAGTTCCACCCGCTAACCTTAATTCCTTTTATTTTTTTTATTTTTTTTGGTGATTTTTTGTAAATGTTAGGAATCTTTAATTTTGAGAAGACAGAGCATGGTGCCAGGACGTCACGAAGCTTCCAGAGATGTGGTAGTTGGTGGCAGAGTGAGCAAGCTGCCTAGTGCTTGTGCCAGAGACTGCAGCGAGGTTTCGCTGTGTAGTGCCTTTTGATCACAGTTTTCCCTCGGTGGTGCGCTGCCGTGTGGTGCTGTGCAAGAGACTGCAGCGCGGCTTTGCTGTGTAATGCCTTTTGGTCACAGTTTTCCCCTTGGTGGTGACGTCGTCGTGCGGTGTAAGAAACTGCTTGGGTAACCACTGCGGGGTTGCGTAGCATTTTGGTTTCTTTACTACTGTAGTGTGCTTTGAAAGACCGTTTTGTAGCTGCCTTTTTGCCATGCTTACTGCACCACTGTCGTTGCATTATTCGCTGAGCATCATTGTGCTGCCCACCATCCTTGTTGCACTGTTTGTCGTCCTACTGCTTGAAGCTTGTTCCAATGTGTCACTTTTACCGTGTGAGGTTGTGTCAAAGACTGCAGCGAGTTTATGCTGTGTAGTGTCTTTTGGTCATAACTTTCCTTGGTGGTGGCGTTGGTGTGCACATTGACCTTGGTGCTTGCCGTGGGCTCTTTGCCGTTGCTGCTTGGAGCTTGTTCCAGTGTGTCACTTTTTACCATGTGAGGTTGTGTCAAAAACTGCAGTGAGTTTATGCTATGTAGTGTCTTTTGGTCACAACTTTCCTCGGTGGTGACGTTGGTGTGATGCTCACCTTTGTAATACGGCTTTGTAACCAAATTATTCCTTTTAAAGAAATAAAGTATTCATATTTTGAACTTGCTTTTTATTCTTCAAGTGTTTGTGTTTTTTTTTGTTGGTGATGTGACTGTACTTGAAGTTTTGAAGTTTCAAGTTACCTACGTACCCTCGGTTGAGGAGGGATCAAGTCATGACGTAGTTCAAATGAGCGATGAATTTAACAATGATTTTGATGATGATTTTGCCGTACAAAGTTTATGCTTTTGCGGGCCAGGAGCTTTGGTTCATGCAGTTTAGGCTCATGCGAACAAAGAGCGGGAATTTGTCGCCTTTTAGGGGTAGTAGCGCTTTAAGAATCTGCCATTGATAGGGCCGATCTTCAAGCCGTCTTTCGCTATGATTAAGTAGGCGCCATTGGTGTAGACTTCTTGTATTACGTATGGTCCATCCCACTTTGACGTGAACTTGCTCTTTGTCTTGTGAGTTGTGATGATAGGCCTACGCAATGAAAGGACGAGATCTCCCATTTGAAAAGAACGAGGGAGAACTTTCTTGTTGAAGGCCTTGGAAAGTCGTGCTTGATAACACTCCAAATGTTGTTGGGCTTCGAGCCTTTTCTCATCCAGCGATTCTAGCTCTTGAAAGCGCAACTTTGCATTCTCTTCGTCAGTCAAGCCTTCTTGTATAGCCATCTTTAACGAGGGGATTTGACTTTCGAGCGGTAGAACAACTTTTACACCATATACGAGAGAATAAGGTGTAGCTTGGGTAGGCGTTCTATATGTCGTCCTGTATGCCCAAAGTGCTTCGCCTATTCTTTCATGCCAGTCTTTCTTTGTTCTGCCGATTACCTTTTTCAGGAGGTTGCACAATGTCTTGTTGAATGCTTCTGCGAGACCATTAGCCGGAGCATGATACATGGAGGATTTGTGTTGCTTGAACTTGTATTTCTCGCAGAGCTCGTCCATGAGTAGGTTGGAGAACTGTTTTCCGTTGTCAGTGACAATGTAGCGAGGCACACCATATCGGTGGATGATATGTTCCTTGATGAAACGGACGACAGTTTCCTTCTTGACTTCCTTCAGGGGTATGGCTTCAGCCCACTTGGAAAAGTAATCTGTTGCAACCAGGATGTAAGCTTCTCCTACAGATGACTTTGGCGCAATTGGTCCTACGACGTCCAATCCCCATGCATCGAATAGCCATGAAGTAGTTGTGGGGTGTAATGGTTCAGGCGGTTGATGTATGAAGTTGGCGTGAAATTGGCAGGCTTGGCACCTTTTGGCATGTTCTAGGCAGTTCTTTACCATGCTTGTGAAGGAATTATTTTGAAAAACATGTTCATTTGAGCAACATCATATAGCATGCAATTAACAATTAAAGGCGGAATCATGCTTGTATGCACTCAAAAACAAAACATTACCATGAAATTCAAAGCCTAGTAGATTGGTGAACCAATTAATCAACTCAAAACAAAGTGAGTTGAAATTAATACCTTTGTAGATTCCTCTTTGCATAAGCAAAGGCTAATCACCCAAAGAGATAGGGCCTTCATTCCTTGCTTCTTAGATCCATGGATTTGGATGGAAGAATAGGTTCTCCAAGTTCCCAAAATTGAGAACCTCTAAGTCTCTTCACCAAGGTTAGATTGTAGAAGAAATGAGTGACCTTGGAGTAGTAGGATTGCTAGATGTACCCTCCAAGGTGTTGGCCTCTTTAGAGAGAAAAATGGAGAGACAATTCTCACCAATTTTCCCAAAAATAAACCCTTTTAATCCTTAATGAATATTTGGCTATAAAGTCATTTATATAGTCACTTCTTTAAGTGACCTAAACAACCAAAACCCTAATTCATTTCATCATGGCCGGCCATTTAGGGGATTTTGGGCTTTTGGGCTTTAATGAATCTTTATTCATTAAATTGTCATACAACTTAAGTTAATGGGCTTGACGTTCGAAGCCCATTGGGCCTTAAGGTCCAAAACTATCCCGAAGTCTTTAACGAACTTATTCGTTTGATTAATTAACATATTAATTAATCCTTGCCATAAATAAATGATTAAACCATTTAATCATTCTTACTCATTTCCGTTTAATCTCCAATCTCTACCTTTTATGGTGTGCGATCCATTAGGTTCCTTTTAGCGAGGTAGTGGGCGATTAAAACCATTTTACATCGATTGTGAATTGAAACTATTTTCAATTCTCCCTTTAGTGATTACACACGTTTAGGGCTTCCACAAACCATGGTTGACGCCTAGCAGCATGTCATGGTTACCCAAGCTAATCAGAAGAGGTTAGAGAACCTATTCAGTTCGGGATTACAAATACAATACGGTCTTTCTCTAATCTAATACTCTTGACCACATTGTTTGGTTTGATAGTTTATTTGTTCATGTCTACTATCCAATGTGAATCTTGTGCTTATATGATTTACTTGAATGTGATTTGGAACGCATTCCCTAATCTCATTCATACTCTGGCCAGAGATTCTAAATCATATCATAGAGTATTCTCCCTCAACTGTTTGAAGGTTAGAGATCCCTTGTTGCGCATTCACTTGTCTCCATAGCTAAGTCACTTGACCCCAACGATGCCGTGGACACCCCGAGGGGGTGACTTTGACATAATCAAAGATCAAGGACTTAACCACAAGACAACTGTGATGCCTCAGGTCAAAGGACTACTTTGCATTATCCCAACCATGAGTTCTTATGTGACATGGAATATGAGAACTCTTTGTTGATCACGTTCAGTGTACTCATTCTCTATTGAGCACCTACGTACTTGTCTTGATGTCACACACACCAATGACTCGAGACTAATCACTCTCCCTGAGAGAAGACATAGTACGTACCGATCTTAACGGACTGTCAATGCCCAATTGACAATCCTATGATCAGGAACATTTAGGATGTGTCTACGAAAGAATGGTCTCATGAATCTAACTTCATTAGATTACATTCTCCCAATCACATATTCCTTGGACTTTATCGTTTAAGCATATAACATTTATATGAGACGGCTCAAACAATAATCTTTGCCCTTTATATGTAAAACTAGATTAGTTTAACATGTGAAATGTCCGTAAAGTATCATCACATGATTGGCTTTAGGGCACATTTCCAACAATCTCCCACTTGCACTAGAGCCAATCAGCTTGGTCATCAGTATGATACCTCTTCTGTAGTCATTTCATAAATGGCTGAGTAGTAGGCCTAGTCAATGGATATCTATATGTTATCCATAGAAGCAACGTTGAGAATAACGACGTCACCATTATACATGATTCTCAATCATGTGGTTCAGTCTCTCATTTGTGTTCGGATCTTGATGAGACCTTGATTCCCAGGCTTGAGCTATCGCCCCATTAGTGTCATACACTAATGGGTTGGAACCGAATAGAGAGTTCATAAAAGAACTTTCCCATCCAAACAACATTGTTGTAAACTTCTATATGGCAATATATCTTGCATTCATAATGGAACACACTAAAGTCATTACTTTAATGTTTCCATCCAAATATCTCTTTAGTCATAATAAAGAGATATTCGTTTATCTCTTTATTCATAATGAAGAAACATCCAATGATGGATTAGATTCATAATCTAATACATTTACGCTTCCATTACGTTACTTTGATTCTTCCTCGATCTTTGAGGAATTTATCATTTAGTATTTCTTAAATACTTAAGGACTCACTTGACAGTTGCCATGGTTCTGATCCTGGGCTTGCATTGATATCGTCTTGTACCGTTCTAGGTACAACTCATATCAATGTTTTTCATACAATATGAAATACATAAATAACCTTTCTGCGTATGCATAAAGGATTCAATTTACGCATTATTTCTTTGGGAGTCAAAGGGTACATTCCCTTTGAGAAGGGCAACTTGCTAGTCTCACTAGAATCGTCCTTCTTACTGAAGTTTATCATCATATGAGAAACTTCCTAGCATCCATTGTCTATTATTAGGGATTGATATAATCCAATTATATCATGAAATATATCATTATAGATTTCCATCCCATTTATATAGACTGTATCTCCCATATACATTCTATCTTCATATAATGTATTAAAGTCATAACTTTAACGAAGAAGTATTCTTTTCATTTCCAAAATTAATATATCATATATATTTAAATTTTTAGGAACATGATTAACTCCCACTAATCTTTTGTAAAACTAGTAAACAAAAGATTCATTTACATCTTTATGAGAAATCAAACGATTTGATCCTTTTTCTCATAAAATGCAAATAGCTCCCACTAACTTGCTAAGATCCATGATGGATGGATCTCTACAACTTACATGTCTTGTGATTTATAGTTTTATACATATATTATCAAGACTATCTTAATAATGGTTTCGGAAACCCATATTATGTCAAAACATTGAATCACCATTTAGTTGTAGCTAGCAATCTTCGAATTAATTGAAACTAAGACTACGTAAAAAATGGTTCCTTTAAAGTCAACCATTCTATTTGATTGTAGTCACCTTAAGCTACCAATTAGCTATGAAGGTTTCATTATTTCGAGTCAAATGGTACTTTACCATTTTCTTGAGTATATATCGTATATGCACTCAATGTAGTCATAAGGATTTTCATTCTTATCGACTACCTTGGAGCTTGTGGTATAGGAACTAGGTTGTTATATTTGTTGATTACTATCTTATCTCTCAAAGAACCCATTCTTCGAGTTCTATCTCTCGTTCATTTGCTTTTAGGCAAATCACATTGTAGAATTACAATGAACTACCCAACAAAACAACATTTGTTAGTTGGTTTATAGAAGCGATATCCAAAAGTTAATTTAAGGATATCCCACAAGATTGTTATCAAACAAATATTGCTTGTTAGCACACAACCCCAAATCTTTAACATGCTTAAGATTTGTCTTTCTTTCCAACTACATCTTATGGAGTCATGAAAATATTGGAAGATCTTCTCATTGACAATCATATTGTTTTAGAAGTATATATCCTATATATATAGGTAATAGATAACATCTAACGAACTAAAACTTATTCGAGTTCGTTCTTCTCCTAATGGAGAAATACATTATCTTATGATGCTTCTTTCCTTGATATCTTTCAAGGAGAGACTCATCTAAAGTGTTACTTTTCCTTGGATCAAATCTAAGGAGATAAATACTTTAGACGTCTTACTCATCTATTTACATTTCTTGAATTCTTTGAAACATTTTACAAAGTATTCGGACTTGTGTTTATTCAAAATAAACTATAGTCCAACCGAGAGTGATCTTCGGTGAATGTCATATAACATGAGTAGTATTATGTTGTGGACAAGTGCCACTAACATCTAAGTGAATTAACCTCAACAACTTTGTGATTCTTTCTTCTTTCCAAAAGAATAAAGATTCGAACATTTCGCCTCTATACAATTTTAACAAGAAGGTATTGGATCCGGATCTAACGATCCAAAACATCCTTGTTTCACCAACTCGTAACTTATGTTTTAGAGGTATCACAATTTAGTTGGGATTAGTCACTACCTTGCAACCTTTTGGGTTTTAAGCATCATTATATTCTAAACAGTTAACACTACCATATCATCTCTACTATAGAGACAATCAATTAGATTACTATAATCCAATTTCTTTGGTAGTTCATATGAGGAAGTAAGTACTATCTGCTTTCGCAGAGATCTATATCTTATTCACGTTCCGTATGTGAAGCACCTTTTCTTCTCTCATATATCTTCTACTTCTTATTAGTCACACTTTTACAACGATTTGTAAAACATAGTTACTAATACGGAATCATACATTCAAGTAGAAGAACCAACTGTTTTGAACTTTTCAAGAACATTTTACAACACCTTCGAAAGGTGTGTTCTTGACACTTGCAAGACATTTCTTGCAAATACCCCTTCCAATGTCCATCCTTTCATAAAGAAAGTTTGTTCCCTTGGAGTTATTTATCTTCTTCATTTGACTTCTCCTTTGACTACAATAGTCATGGTCCCTAAACTCCCACTATCTCTCTTGAAACATTTTTCAATTGTGTTATACACATCAAACATTTTGGAGAGCATGTGGTTTATTTTTCACTACATAGTTTACAATAAGCTTAGTGAACGATTAGGATAGGGAAACAAAGGTGAAGTCCTTGCCTAGTTTCCGTCTCGTTAAGTGTTTTAACACTTCAACACTTAATGATTCAAAATCATCATAAGTCCATGTTAATGGACTATTTTTGTCAACCAACCATTATGTTCTAAACATAATTACAAACCTTCAAGAGTTGTACAAGGCAACTCTCATTTCTTCATACAACAATTGTAAATGAAGAATCATGGCACATTAAGTGTTCATGCCTTTGTGCTTTCTTCTCAAGTTCCTTGTTCATGCAACAAAGAAACAAGCACTAAGTGTTTGTATTGACTAAGAGTTGTTCAAAGCAACTCCTATTTCTTCATACAACAAATTGTAATTGAAGAATTATGACATTTTAAAAGTGTTGTCCTCTTTATGATAGACCTTTTCTAACATATTCTTCTAATGATACATTATCAATAGTAAGATTGTGAGGATGAGACTACTTAGATACATATGCAATCCTTTTAAGACATTCTTTGGGATTGTGTTACCTAAGTACGGAAACTAAAACATTCGGTTTTTATTTGTCAAGTGTTGGATAGCGTTTGCAAATATATTGGTAAACAAATACATAACGAATATAAATTGATTGATTTTAAGCCATTTGATTCGGGTCTTTAAATCAAAATAGCACCACCCACTATTTTTGGCAAATTCCATATTCCTCATCGGAATTCGAGAGTTTTGGATGAAACTCTTAGTAGGTTATGGGAGACTCACTATTACCAAGCCCACCTCAGAAGAACTCCATATTGGCTAGCAACAATAATAATGAGAGAGTACGCTTACTCATTTGCAACTAATGCAAGTACCCATCTCGTTTGGCCTCTAGAGAATGATGCCTCAGAAGAACTCCATATTGGCACCATTGCACTTAGTTAAGTCATTCCCACCATGCTAGTTCAAGTAGGGGTTCAAGAATGGCCTCAGAAGAACTCCATATTGGCCATACTTGTTGCCTACCTTTCACTTCATCATATGTTTATAGGCTTCTCCTGAATGTAAGCACATACTTTGCAACCCCAGAACTGGACGAATACATTGTACGAGTCACAAACGATTGAAGCCCACCACGGTGGAAGGCCACGAAAGAGTGTTCTAAGCACTCTCACGCTTATCAACTTAATAATGGTTTGGTTGAGGGTTTTAGGTCTCATCACATATAAATATTCATTTTAATCTCTATTAAAACAATTTTGGTCCTATTACAACTATTGGTCCATCTCATTGTTTTAGTTGTACATAATACTCCCACTATGCTTATAAAACGATTTTTAAAGCAAGAGTATATGATACTACTAATATAAACTTTGCATTCATTTGATGGATATAGTTGCCTTAGGGCCTTAGGATGATTATGAACCTTTGTTTAGATTCAACACGAGCCTTGTGTTGAATCTCGGTCTAGGGATGGAGATTGATTTTAATTACGCGTTTAATCACATTAAGGCGTGTTGTCATAGGGGCGTTGGACCCAATTACTTCATTTTCATGCATATCATATAAAGCAAGAAAGAAATACTTCAAAGTAAAAGTGAGCTTATGCTCATTACAACATTTGAACAATTCAAATTACAACCAAAATCTTATCTACACATTCCCATGGTTCAAACAAATTTGAAACGGCCTTTCACATAGCTCAATTATTATAGGCTTAGGTTCATAATCATCCTTTAATTAATTAACATTTTAACTAATTAAATTGAATGCAACATTTTCATTTGGATTTTGTATCCATAAAATTGATTTAAGTGGAGCTAAACAAAATGAAAATCCAATTCTCATTTAAAGAGACAAAACAATTTTGTTCTCATCCTATTTGGGCCATCATGCAATAACCACAACTTTTTGGGCCATATTGCGAAAACATAAACTTTTGGGGTCACTTTGTAAAAACACAAAAGTCACTACTTCATGTAAATACAACTAGAACCCAAAATTTAAATAAACTCAAAACTTCATTAAAGGAGCAAAACAATTTGTCCTTTAGCGTTTTTAGGCCTTAACGTCAAAACGTAAACTTTCGGGTCAAAGTACAAATACACAAAAGTATCAAAACTTTATGTAATTGCATAAAAGCCCCAAAAATACCCTATTTTAATAGGGTGGCCGGCCATTTAGGGATAAAAGGTGTGGTGTGTGTTTTGATTTATTAGTTTTGTCAAAAACAATCAAGTAGTACTTTCACCTTTCATAAAAATAATATATGTTTTGATGATTGATATTTCTTTCATCATTTATACAAATATTTAACACTTTAAATACTTTCATAAAAATAATATATGTTTTGATGATTGATGTTTCCATCATCATTTATTCAAATATTTAACACTTTAAATACATGATAAATCATTTGAAAAACATATATCATAAACTTTATGAAATAAATCAAAACTTTGAATCAAAACACAAACCTTTGTGTTCTTGGCAAGAACATCAAGAACAATGAAGAACATCCATGAAAACCCATAAGAGCTCCATGAATGTTTTCAAGCCATAAAACTCAAATTTTCACCATTCAAAATGATGTTAACATCCTAGGGTACTTAGGGGTTACAAAAGTCACCTTAAAACACTTTTAACAAGACAAACATGAACCCAAAAAATCACCCTTTGGATTTGGCCGAAAATCCCCAAAATCATGGCACCAAATTTTAGCTCCAATATTCATCCTCATATGAACTACATCTACAACATTTGAGATGGCAAATTTTCAAACAAAATTTACATTCAAAGAAGCAAGAATAAAGCTTGTAACAATTACAACTTTTAAATCATAAACTTATGAACTACAAAACCCAAAAGGATTCACCAACTACTAGACCTAGGCTCTTGATACCACTTGAAGGAATTATTTTGAAAAACATGTTCATTTGAGCAACATCATATAGCATGCAATTAACAATTAAAGGCGGAATCATGCTTGTATGCACTCAAAAACAAAACATTACCATGAAATTCAAAGCCTAGTAGATTGGTGAACCAATTAATCAACTCAAAACAAAGTGAGTTGAAATTAATACCTTTGTAGATTCCTCTTTGCATAAGCAAAGGCTAATCACCCAAAGAGTTAGCGCCTTCATTCCTTGCTTCTTAGATCCATGGATTTGGATGGAAGAATAGGTTCTCCAAGTTCCCAAAATTGAGAACCTCTAAGTCTCTTCACCAAGGTTAGATTGTAGAAGAAATGAGTGACCTTGGAGTAGTAGGATTGCTAGATGTACCCTCCAAGGTGTTGGCCTCTTTAGAGAGAAAAATGGAGAGACAATTCTCACCAATTTTCCCAAAAATAAACCCTTTTAATCCTTAATGAATATTTGGCTATAAAGTCATTTATATAGTCACTTCTTTAAGTGACCTAAACAACCAAAACCCTAATTCATTTCATCATGGCCGGCCATTTAGGGGATTTTGGGCTTTTGGGCTTTAATGAATCTTTATTCATTAAATTGTCATACAACTTAAGTTAATGGGCTTGACGTTCGAAGCCCATTGGGCCTTAAGGTCCAAAACTATCCCGAAGTCTTTAACGAACTTATTCGTTTGATTAATTAACATATTAATTAATCCTTGCCATAAATAAATGATTAAACCATTTAATCATTCTTACTCATTTCCGTTTAATCTCCAATCTCTACCTTTTATGGTGTGCGATCCATTAGGTTCCTTTTAGCGAGGTAGTGGGCGATTAAAACCATTTTACATCGATTGTGAATTGAAACTATTTTCAATTCTCCCTTTAGTGATTACACACGTTTAGGGCTTCCACAAACCATGGTTGACGCCTAGCAGCATGTCATGGTTACCCAAGCTAATCAGAAGAGGTTAGAGAACCTATTCAGTTCGGGATTACAAATGCAATACGGTCTTTCTCTAATCTAATACTCTTGACCACATTGTTTGGTTTGATAGTTTATTTGTTCATGTCTACTATCCAATGTGAATCTTGTGCTTATATGATTTACTTGAATGTGATTTGGAACGCATTCCCTAATCTCATTCATACTCTGGCCAGAGATTCTAAATCATATCATAGAGTATTCTCCCTCAACTGTTTGAAGGTTAGAGATCCCTTGTTGCGCATTCACTTGTCTCCATAGCTAAGTCACTTGACCCCAACGATGCCGTGGACACCCCGAGGGGGTGACTTTGACATAATCAAAGATCAAGGACTTAACCACAAGACAACTGTGATGCCTCAGGTCAAAGGACTACTTTGCATTATCCCAACCATGAGTTCTTATGTGACATGGAATATAAGAACTCTTCGTTGATCACGTTCAGTGTACTCATTCTCTATTGAGCACCTACGTACTTGTCTTGATGTCACACACACCAATGACTCGAGACTAATCACTCTCCCTGAGAGAAGACATAGTACGTACCGATCTTAACGAACTGTCAATGCCCAATTGACAATCCTATGATCAGGAACATTTAGGATGTGTTTACGAAAGAATGGTCTCATGAATCTAACTTCATTAGATTACATTCTCCCAATTACATATTCCTTGGACTTTATCGTTTAAGCATATAACATTTATATGAGACGGCTCAAACAATAATCTTTGCCCTTTATATGTAAAACTAGATTAGTTTAACATGTGAAATGTCCGTAAAGTATCATCACATGATTGGCTTTAGGGCACATTTCCAACAGCTTGGCCATTAGTAACCCATTCTTTTGAGCTGGAAATGAAGCTTCGGTCTGGACTGATGCGCCCCACATATTCCTGAGTGTGCTTCTTCCATGGCTTGATTGGCTTCTTCCTCGCCTAGGCATCTCAAAAGTACTCATTCAAAAGATCGCTGGTAGAGTGTCCCTTTGTAATAGAGGAAGCGATCTGCTCGTCGACGTACTTCAGAGCGGTGTTTTGGATCATCTGGGAGTATTCCATGCTCCAAGTAGCTGATCAGAGGCTGTCTCCATTTTTCAACATTGACCAGAAGTATTGAAATAACGTTTGTATCGCTTAGTACCATTTCAGTAACAAGCGGGATTACCCATCTTTGGCAGATTGGCATGTTTGCAGCTTCGTCTTCTTCTAATGTCATGCTTAAAGTTAGGTTGGCGAGAGCGTCTGCCATTTGATTCTCTTTTCTTGGCACGTGTTCTAGTGTTACGGCCTTAAACCTTCGTAGCAATTGCGTTGCCAGCCGGAAGTATGGGACGAGATCATCTTTCCTCACCTCATATTTAGTCAGGAGTTGATTGATTATGAGCTTGGAGTCGCCATATATCTCAAGGGCTAGGATTTCCATGTTGATTGCCATTTGGAGCACGATGATCAGTGATTGGTACTCAGCGACGTTGTTGGAGCATAATTTGCTTAGTTGGAATGAATAAGGTAGTATTTACCTTTGTGGCGACATGAATACTACTCCTGCCCCAGCTCCGTCTGCTCATGCAGATCCATCGAAGAACATCGTCCATGTCGGGAATATGTCGATGTAGAACACCTCCTCGTCAGGCAAGTCGTATGAGATTTTCCAATCGGTTGGGATTGGATGGTTGGCAAGGAAGTCTGCTAGCGCTTGTCCTTTTACGGCTTTAGCTGGGACGTAGATGATCTCGTATTGATTGAGAAGCAATGCCCATTTAGCTAGTCGCCCTGTCAAAACTGGCTTGGACATGACGTATTTAATCGGGTCAGCTTTAGCAACCAAATGGATGGTGTAAGCATGCATGTAATGTCTGAGCTTCTGGATGGCAAACATTAAGGCAAGGCACATTTTTTCTATTGGGGAGTAGTTCAACTTAGCGCCGGTGAGCGTTCGACTGAGGTAGTAGAGCGCTCTTTCTTTTTGGGATTCGTTTTCCTGTGCCAAGAGTGCTCCAATTGAACTTTCCTGAGCAGAAATGTATAATATGAGCGGTTTCCCTGGTACAGGTGCCCCCAGGATAGGTGGACTTGATAAATACTTCTTTATGCTTTCAAAAGCATTGTTGCATGCGTTGTCCCATACGAACGGAACATCTTTCTTCATGAGTCGACTGAACGGTTGACAACGCCCTACAAGGTTGGAGATGAAGCATCTGATGAAGGCTAGTCGTCCTTGTAGACTTTTCAACTCATGCAGGTTTCTTGGCTCGGGCATGCTTTGAATGGCTTTGATCTTTGATTGATCCACTTCAATGCCACGATGCTTAACAATGAAGCCGAGGAACTTTCCAGATGTGACGCCAAATGCACACATTAATGGGTTCATCTTGAGGTTGTATTTTCGCAACCTTTCGAACACTACTCGTAAATCTTTCAAGTGATTTGATCTTTTCTTTGTCTTGACCACCACATCGTCTACATAGCATTTTATGTTCTTGTGTAGCATGTTATTGAAGATCTTCTGCATTGCGCGTTGATATGTAGCTCCAGCATTCTTCAGACCAAATGGCATCACCTTGTAGCAGTAGATACCTTTTGGAGTGCGGAAGGCTATTAGTTCCTCAGCTTCAAAAGCCATACGAATTTGATTGTATCCAGAAGAGCCGTCCATGAATGATAGTGCCTCATAGCCAGTGGTCGCGTCCACCATGATTTCAATGATTGGCAAAGGGAAGTCATCCTTTGGGCAAGCATCATTGAGGTTTCAGAAGTCTACACAAACATGTATTTGTCCAGATTTCTTAAGGACTATGACGATGTTGGAGATCCACTTGGGGTATTGCACCTCTCGAATGAAGCCTGCTTCGATCAACTTGTCAATCTTGGCCTTGATTTATGGGATGAGCTCGGATCGATAGCGTCTTTGAGTTTGCTTTATTGGTCGCATTCCAGGATTGACTGCAAGATGATGCACAACAATGATAGGGTCGAGGGCGGGCATTTCCTTGTAGGTCCAAGCAAAGACGTTATTGTACTCTAATAGCAGCTGGTAATACTTCTCTATCTCGTCTGCACTTAGTAATGCACTCACGAAGATAGGCTTCGGTTCCTCACTTGTGCCTAAGTTGAGTTTTTTGAGATCGTCAACTGTGGCTTGCCCCCCATCTTCGAGTTGTGGCGGTGTTGCAATGACATCTTCCTCGAGGATTTCATCTTCTTCACCTTCTTGGATTGTGATGTGGAAGACGTCTTGGGCCTCTTCTTCGGTGTTGACCTCTCGAGCTTGTTGGCATGAAGATTGTCCAGTGTGGATGATGGTGTGCCTTTTTACTTTCAGTGATCCAACCGTGTTAACTTCCAAAATTGCTTGGCGCTTCATTCTTGAAGGAATGGAACTTCGAACGTCATCATTTTCTGCCAGACGATCGATCTTTTCTACTTCTAGTGTCGTCTTTCTCCTTCTGGAAGGCTGTTTGGCTTCTTCAAGTATTTCCATAACTGACTGTCGTGGAGGAAAGTTAGTCGTATTGCTTTGCTTCTTAGGTTTCGACAACCTTTTGAAAACAGAGCTTCGAGATGCTGACGTGTTAAACCTTTTGAAGACGGAAGTTCTGTTTTGACCGCCAATGAGTTTAGGTGCCGAAACTTTGGGCATTGAACGATTTATTCTATCGAATACTGAAGTCTGGGGGGCAGGTTGAGGCTCCTCTTTATCTTGTATAATACTCACGCTGATGTGTTGAGCGCTAGCATTTTTTGCCTTGCTGGAGATCTTCACCGGTGTATTTGGTGTGAAGCCAAGTCCCGCTTTGTTGTTGTTAACCCCGTAACCATGCTTCTCCAACTTCTTTTGAGTTTTAGTGAGATCATGTTTGTTGTCTTTGACGGTGTTCGAATCCTTCTTTCCCAAATTTGCAGAGGAGGTGAAGTTGTACCTAGCTTTCGACATGAGTTTGTAGGCGTTTGGATCAAAACCTTCTTCGGTCCTCTTGGTTGGGAGAAAGCTTGGTTCTACCCCTTTTGGCAGGCCTTTTATGAAGCCTTGTGATGGTCTTGCAACCTTAGTGTCGCCTAGCTGTGTCAGAGGCAAAACTGCATTCGTTTTGAGGAACTTTACATTATCCATGTGCCAATGTGCATCGGCTTTGCTTGCTGTAGTTTCAAACGGGGATTGACCATTCTTTCTTCTTGACGTCGGGATGTATCGAAAAACGGGTATGTTTGGTCCATTTGAAGGCATCATACTCCCTCTGGTTGTTGTAGGTTTAGCAAGCTCATCGTCATTTTTGCTTGAAGATGGCATAGCTTCTTCTTCTTGCTTCTTGGGCACGGCTTGCCATTCCTGCTTTTTAGGTGTTGTTTTGCCCATGGATTTGATCTCATTTGGAAGAGTTTCAGGCACCATGTCTTCATCCATGTAGAACTTGGCGTCTGCGAAATGCGATTCGGCTTCGGTGAATGGTTTGGTGTCGCCATAGATCACCTTCACTCATTTTCGGTAAAATTTTAAGCATTGGTGAAGGGTGGACGGTACTACTTTATTCGCATGGATCCAAGGCCTTCCTAAGAGCAAACCGTAGGAAGTTCTTGCATCAATCACGTGAAATATTGTGCTTGACTTGAGTTCACCAATGGTCATCTCTACTCGGATCATGCCCATCGCTCTTTGTCCTCCTTGGTTAAAACCTTGGATTAGTAGACGACTTAGGGATAGTTCATCCACCTTGATGCCGATTGTGGTCATTGTTGACTTTGGCATGATATTTATGGCTGATCTGTCATCCACAAGCATGCGATCGACTTTGTGCTCCTTTATGTACCCAGAGACGAAAAGAGGACGGTTGTGAGGCTTGGATCCTAGTAGCAAGTCTTCGTCGGTGAAGTGGATTGTGTCCTCGGCAACACAGCATGTGGCACACTAGTGTGGCCGAAGCCTCAAGCCTTCGTTCTTGCTTTCTTGCACTTTATGGTCGTTTGGACTTGCTAAAACCTCTGCCAGTGCCCTTCGTATCTTCTTTGGCAATTGTAGTACTTCCTCGATGCTAAAGTGTGTTGGCAGACCTTCTTCAGGTGTAAGAGTTTTTTCTCCCTCAGTGGCAACAACTTTGCCTTTTGAGGGTTCTTCCATTTCTACTTCGACCATATGACATGCAACAATAGTGCAATGTTGGAAGAAGTCCTCCGGGAAGTACTCGTGCAAGGAGATGGGAATGCGTGGCTTTTGCTCCGCAGGTTCCCCATCATATATTGGCTTAGCAGCTCTTATGTTTCTTTTAGGCTTCCTATTGCTGCGGCGGCGATGCTTTCTCCCTTGTTCCCCCTTTGGCTTTATAGTTTACGGTCTCGGTTTCCTCGTTCTCTTATAGGTCACCAATGTCCATCCTTTGTCATCGTCAGTAGGTGCATCTTGGTTGCTTGCCCCCAGTGACGGTGGTGCAGAAGGTGCAGTGTGGTTTGGGTATTGCCGATCATGGTCAAGCATTTCTTGAAGAGGCACGGGATCAAAGGATCCGAACACGACCGTAGTGGTGTGCGTTGCAGCTGTGTCTTCTAAGTTAAGCTCAATCCGCCCTTGTTGTGCCAACTTCATGATAAGTTCTTTTAGGATGAAACACTTGCCCACATGATGACCTACGATGCGATGGTACTTGCAGTACTTGGGATCATTGATGCGATTCATCTCTTCAGGGCGTTTGCATTCGGGCAACTCAATCACCTTCTTATCCAGCAAGTCGTCCAACATTGCGTCCATGTCAGAGTCTGGAAAAGGGTATACCTTCTACTCCAGTTCCCTCAAAGTGTTTTTGTACCTATCTTGGGTGTGGGAAGGCTCACTTCTTTTTATCTCCTTTGCTTTGTTATTGAAGGAGATTTTGATGGGTGCGGACGAGGTCTTGATAGGGGTGGTATTGGTGGTAAAAGCCTTATCCCTTTTGAAATCGGTGATTGGCTCATTCTTTCCATGGTGGGCGATGCTCAGCTCCATGTCGTGGGCACGGGTGGCTAATTCTTCAAAAGTTCGTGGTTTGATACCTTGAATGATGTATTGTAAACCCCATTGCATGCCCTGGATGCACATCTCGATTGAAGAAATCTCAGAGAGTCTGTCCTTACAGTCGAGGCTTAGATTACGCCATCGGTTGATGTAGTCCATGACTGGTTCTTCCTTCCATTGCTTCGTGCTCGTCAGCTCTAGCATGCTCACAGTGCGGCGAGTACTGTAGACAAGGTTCTAAAAGTCGCTAGGCGCTAGTCGGGCGGCAGGCTGGGGCTTAGGCGGACTAGGCGGATTTAAGTAAATCTATCATATTTCAGGTAAATAAGTGTCTGCTTCTACTTGAAATATATATAATTTCATCATAAACTACAAAATAGAATGCATATATATCATGAAGTATTGGAACATAATGAAAACATGTGAAATAAGGATATAATGTTTGTTCATTCAAGTATGCAACAAGTCTCTTACAATTTATTGGAAAAAAACAAAATGAAAAATGAAAGTTATGTATTTTCTATCTAAGTGAGTTGCAACCTAGGCGGGTCTAGGCGGGCTAGGCGGGTGCCTAGGTGGTCTAGGCGGTGGGCTGGGGCCTAGGTATTAATCGGGGTGATGGGCTGGGGCCTAGCGCCTAGGCGGCGCTAGGCGGGGATTTTTAGAACAGTGACTGTAGAAGCGGTTGAGGAATTCCCTTTCCAACTGTTCCCAGCTGTTGATGGACTCGGGCTCCAGTTTCGTGTACCACTCAAATGCGTTTCCTTTTAACGAGCGCACAAACTGCTTGGCGAGGTAATCTCCCTCCGTCCCTGCATTGTTACAGGTTTCGACGAAATGTGCGACATGTTGCTTCGGGTTTCCCTTTCTGTCAAATTGCATAAACTTCGACGGTTGATAGCCCCTCGGCATCCTTAAGGCGTCGATCTTCCTGGAGTAAGGCTTCGAGTACAACGTGGAGGCATGAGAGCTCCCTTCGTACTGTGCCTTGATGATGTTGGTGATCATCTCTTGCAGCTGCTAGATAGAAAGAGATCCCATGAGTGCCGCTGCTTGGTCTGGCTCCGGCTTCACATCAATTTTCTTCACCGGAGGCTCCTCTTCTCTGCCAGCTCCTCCCTTTAGTGGATCATCCTCTGGGTCGGGTTTCTCGCCATCCTGCGCTTCCAATCGGTTGACTAGTGCTGCAATTTGCAAGTCTTTTTCTTCCACAGTTCGGGTTAGCCTTGCGATTGCTTCATTCATTTGAGCCAGCTGCTCATCGATTGAAGTTGCTCCAGTGGTCATGACTTGCATGGCTGAATTGCCGCTTGAATCGGCATCGGAGAGCATGGATTCGGAGTATTTG
Source organism: Malus sylvestris (assembly GCF_916048215.2). Classification (NCBI taxonomy): domain Eukaryota; kingdom Viridiplantae; phylum Streptophyta; class Magnoliopsida; order Rosales; family Rosaceae; genus Malus; species Malus sylvestris. Next base: position 7,947,452 of record NC_062264.1, on the reverse strand, counting down.
CTTGGGCTTTCCCCGCTTTGTGCCCTTAGTGAGGCTAAGGTGATCATATGCTCATGCCTTGGGTGCTTTTGCTCCCTTGGCAGAGTTGATGCAGAGGTGAAAGAGGCGGCATAAGTAGCTCTTGTCTTGCTTCGAGTCGTGATGCCCAAAGTGACACCACTTGCGACGAAGACGCTCTTGTTCTTTGCGCCGATTGCGGGAACAGTTTGAGCCTTCCTTGATGCCATTAATTTTGGAAGTGTGCTTAAATTTCTTGAACGGAGAAAGAGATAAGAGGTAAAGATAGTCCCACTGGGCGTGCCAAATTTGTGAACACGAAATTTTCCTGAAAATGAAAGAGACAAGAACAACGTGCACAAAGTAATATTTGTATTTGATGATTTTGGGCTACAATCTCTCTATCTTGATCCTCTGATTCGATCTCTGTAAGGTGTTGATTTTTGGATGTGCGATTGATCCAAGGGCCGTCGAGGCTTGATCTTGGAAGAACGTTCTTCAAGGGTTGTGGGCTTGATCTTGAAAGTGGATTTGAGCGGATCTTCAAGGAGCTGTTGGGGCTTGATCTTGAGGATGAGCGTTTCTTCAAGGGCCATTGAGGCTTGATCTTGAATAACGGTGATGAACGGATCTTCAAGGGGCTTTTGAGCTTGATCTTTGAAGAACAGTGATGAACGGATCTTCAAGGGCTTTTGGGGTTTGATCTTGAATTGGTGGAAGTTCTTCAAGGGCCTTTGGGGCTTGATCTTGAATTGGTGGAAGTTCTTCAAAAAGGTCGTCGGGGTTTGATCTTGAAGGTGGATGATTGTTGATCCAAGGGCCGTCGGGGCTTGATCTTGGAAGAACGATGAACGAAGAATGAAGAAGGCTTTCTTGATTCTTTGGGATGAACGGATGATGAACGATGAACACTTTCTTCAAAGGCCGTCGGGGCTTGATCTTGAATTGGTGGAAGTTCTTCAAGGGCCTTTGGGGCTTGATCTTGAATTAGTGGATGATTGTTGATCCAAGGGTCGTCGATGCTTGATCTTGGAAGAACGATGAACGAAAAACGAAGAAGGCTTTCTTGATTCTTTGGGAACTTGGATGCTTGAGAGCTTCGGAGTTTCAGAGCTTCTAGGTGTAATATCAATTCCTTCCAAATGAATGAAATTGGCTTCTATTTATAGAATTCCAAAACTTGATTTTTGGGATTAAATAATCAGATGAAATAAATCATTTCTGCCGGGCGTTGACACGTGTCCTGTTTGATGACTTTTCCAACTTATTTCGATTTTTTTGTTTAGACACACGCTACGTGTAAAATTTATGTAATACATGAGTGTTGAAACTTTGATTTATCGGTCAACATTTATTTACCAAAATTTCGATGTCTACAATTAGATACATATATTTTCTTCATAGATAATCCGTGTATATTATATAATTGTAGTCTGTAATTAAACAAACGAATTACTTGAGTGGGGGCATCTACCCCACTGAGCCTTCATTGGCTCCGTCCATGATGCCGCTCCATGTATGATAACATTTGCTTGTCAAACTACTGTCAAAGATGCATTTCTGTTTCACTTTTCCATATAGCATGAGACCACTCGCCCTTCATCCTCTTACTCTTCTCGTTATCTTTCACGGTAGATCCCTTCTTCTTGGAATCGTTGATTGGATCTACAGAACCATCACCGCATTCCGGGCAGACCATTCCCTGAACGTTTTGAGTAAGTCTTGGGTACAAACGCCCCAGCCATATTACCTACTTCCTAAACAAAAATATCTCAACCAGCCATTGTCTCTCGGCACTAGAAGGAACGAAAAAAGAAAATTCAAGGGAAAAAAGGGTTGGAAAGAGGGAGATATAGCAATACGTACCTAAGAACAACCGGTTTGGATCTGATAAGGACCAAAGTTCAGGACATGCATCTCAACCATAGAATAGATGCACTAAGATAAGATGCATATCAATGAGTGTGTATATCTCAGTAATCCATATGTAGTAGCTAATTGAATATACAGTGACATCATATCCAATTCATATTCCGAAATCAAATTTTGCCACTGTGCCTAGTATATGGCTAAAATTGTATTTACTGACTATCACGACCTTGTTAGCTGTTGCTATAACTTGAAACCAATTTTTCTCATGGAGATTCGATGTGCAAAACGACCACGTGACGCCCTTCCCCTCTTGCTTTATTCGGGCTTGCAACCTACTGCATAAGATAAATTATTTTTTCTATGAAATTGTTATATCGATTATGATATTTGGTTTATATCGTTTATTATATTTCTAGCAATTTAATAGTATTTTAGTGGCCCTTGTAACTACAGTTTAATTGACGATTTTGCAGCAAAAAATGCACGAAGAATCATTTTTAAGTGAAACTTCAATGTTGTATTTTTTAAAGATTTTGTTCATTTGATTTTTTTTAAATTGAATTGACTTAATTATTTAGTAATGGTTATTTTTGTAGCTTTCTTTACTTTTGTTTTTAGTCCATCACTTTCTTTACTTAATGATATTTTGAAACCTCGCCGGCCCATTCGATAGCAAGTAGCTAGCAATTGAGCAGTGTTTGAAATATCGGTATGTGGAATATTGATATGTAAACTTGTGAAAATATAGGCGGATATATCGAATATAGGTATCGATATCGGTTGCCTTTAATGGAAATGATGAAAATTTAAAATAAAAATTTAGAAATTGTCAAACAGTGGTTTGGACGAAATATAAGAGTTTCTTCGATTTTAATAGATGTGTTGGAAATATTGACGATATTTGTCGATTATAACCTAAACTTAAGAGTTTATCTGATATGAGATGAAATTTAGACTTCACCCTCTATTTCCCCCGTATTTTCATATCTTTCTCTCATTTTTTAGGTAATTTCATTGACCGTATTGAAGAAATGTTAAACATTGCAACAGAGAAAAGAAAAAGGAAAAAAAATCAAAAAGAAAAAGAAGAAAGAATAGTATTCGCGCGTCAAACCCACGGTCGCCATTAAACTACAAGTTACCGATCAAACAAAATAAATGTTAATAAAATGAAAGTGAAAAATGTAAAACCCTGCCAAAACCCAAACCTCCCAAAACCCTCGCTGCTGCTCACTGCTGGGCTCACTGCTGACCTCTGACCTGTCCCTGTCGTGATCGTTGATCATGTGGAAGCTTCACCCCCAGCCTCTGCTGGCGATCAAGGCCAATGTCTCCGCCAACCCAAAAACCTGGATCGTTATCGGTCTCACCGTCGCAGGGATCGTGGTCCTGGCCGAGACCCACCGCCGAAGACGACGCCGAACCGGAACACAAATCCTTCTGTCCGAACCATTTATAGAGCCCCGCTTCCAACTCCTTCCCTTCCCTCAGCCCCCTCCCCCCGCCGCCACTCAACCCCTCGCCTCCCTCTCCTTCGCTGTCTCCGACATGTCTCTCTCTCTCTCTCTCTTGTTATTTTGCATTTACTTGCAATTTTTTCAATTTTTTTGTTGTGATTCTTTCTGATTTGGTTTATGGGTTGGTGGGTTTGTTTCAGATTTGATGTGAAGGGTTATGTGACTGGGTTTGGGAGTCCCGATTGGGCGCGAACGCATGAAGCGGCGACCAAGACGGCGTTCGTGGTGACGGCTCTGCTAAAAAATGGGGCTACTTGCGTTGGCCACACCGTCATGGACGAGCTCAATTTTGGGTACTAATTATTTTTCTCTGTCACTTTGTATTCCCTTTCAAATTTAAATGGCGAAAACAATTAAGAATAAATGAAAGCAACGAACTTTTGATACCTTGTTATTTGTATCACTATCAGGATCACTGGTGAGAATGTTCATTACGGAACGCCTGCGAATCCTGAATTACAATCTCACATTCCGGGAGGATCTTCCAGTGGTTCTGCCGTGGCTGTTGCAGCCGGTCTTGTTGACTTTGCTCTTGGTAAGCTTCGTTGAGTATTTCTACTTCATTTTACTGTCTTTGCAGAATTTCTGCTTCATTTTACTCTTGGTTTGGTTATAATTTTGCCTTATCTTTTAGAATTAGATTCATACTCTTTCCATGTTTCGTCTCAAGTAGCAATGAATAAAGGTTGTAGGTATCAAGTCACCTGCTCAGGCACTGAAATCGGACTAACTATGTGATCCTGCACTTAAAAACTTACCCTCGTGGTTTGGCTTCTTTATAATATCAGCTGATCCTTTCAAGTTCTTATGCTTTTATAGGTATTGATACAACTGGATGTGTTAGAATTCCAGCATCATTTTGTGGTGTCATTGGGTACCGACCGTCTCATGGGGCTGTATCTATGCTTGGAGTTCTGCCAAATTCACAGAGTTTAGACGCTGTTGGTATGCTTGGGAATAGTTTCTTGTTTATGGTTTCTCTTTTATATTTCTTTTATCTTCTTTAATTTGATATTGTTGTTGTCTTTTAGGAATTTTTGCCTGCAATCCATCTATTCTACGTCGTGTTGGACATGTTTTGCTTCAACTGAATTCTGTGGAACCTAAAAGGGCGAGACGCCTTATTTTTGCTGATGATCTCTTTCAGCTTCCTAAAATTCCTACTGAGAAGACAGTACATGTTGTCAGCAAAGCAATTGAACATCTATCTGGGTGTAAGCAACTTCACTTGAGAATATGCACACACACATACACACATATACGGCTCCATAGTCATAGTCATTTCTTTTAATCTTTTATAAATCAATGGTAAAGTCAGCTATGCAATCTCTCTATTGTCATAATGGGATGGGAGTTCATACAAAAGTAAACCAAGTATAACTATGTTGAAGTTGCTTCTTTTACTGCTTCTGCAGACCAACCTCCAAAGCATATGAATTTTAGCCAGTATATTGCTTCAAATGTACCCAGTTTAAAAGCATTTCGTGAAGAATCCACAAAACGTCAAAATGGAGTATTTACTTTGAAAGCTCTCTCTTCTGTGATGCTTTTGATACAGAGGTATTCTAAGATTATTCAGGTCAATTAAATCTTCTCAAATTCCTTTGGGTTACCTTTATGGGAAAGGAAATTTGATAAGCTCTCTCTCTCTCTCTCTCTCTCTCCACTAATTTGACATCTACAACTTTATTTCAGTTGTGAATTCAAAACCAATCATGAAGAATGGGTTAAATCAGCGAAACCAAAGCTAGGGCCAGATGTATCAGATCGTGTTCGTGCAGCAATTAACTCTACAAATGAAAACATGAAAACCCTATATAAAGTAAGGACTGAGATGAGAGCTGCCCTTCAAAGTCTTTTAAAGGTAACCCAACACTATACAAATTTTTATATTCATTAGGCATTCTATCGATTTATCTACTTCACTGGTGTTAAGTACTAGTAAATTGACTCTCAGAAAGAAATTTTCTCAAGGTCAGAAATGTTTTAATTGTTACTAAATTTTAAACTGCGTGATGTACTTCTTTTGCTGTTGTATTAATTTCTCTGCATGTAAATATTCCTTTATTACTGTTGTTTGTTATGGTATTTTAAGAAGACCATATCTCGCAAGTCTTTAATCTGAGGCAGGAGAGTTGGTTGTGAAAACTTCAATGTAGTGTGTATATGGAGTGAGTTGGAAGATTATCTCTGATGAGTTGATTCTTCAAAGTACGCGTTTATGTTTTAGGGATAAGAAATATCAAGTCTGATTGAATAAAGAAAAGCTGTAAAAGATTTTTGTTAATTTGGAGTCAACTTGGATAATCTTTGATGCTATTGGTTTCTCCCTTTTCTCTTCCCTGTATCGTTTCGGTTGGACTATTAGAGATAGGAACTATATTTGAAACCTTTGTCAGTTTAATAACTTTAGCTAACATATTTGAGAATCTCTCCAACCTTGTAATAATTGTACAAGTCAGCTAAGTTTGTTCCTTTGATTTGTTTTGGCCAACAATTTGAAATTATACAAATATTGAAGAGGTGGGTCAGCTTTAGCTTGCTTGTCTACTTTCACTGGTGTGTTGAGATTCAACAACCTGAGCTTCCTTATATTGTTATTCCTCCCTGTTGTACTTTTATGCGCAAATGGAAGCGAATTATAACAAAGTACCAAATATCAATGTCGTAGGTGAAAGCTAAAACAAACAATCTCAAACTGACACAAGAGATTTACGTGGTTCGGCATAAAGCCTACTCCACGGACGAATCACGGCGAGGAATTTCACTAAACAAACGGAGATTACAAAAGAGTGTTTAAACTCTCACAACCCAAATCCCACAAATTACAAACCCTAAACCAAACAAGTAGAGAACCCAAACCTAACGGAGAAGATTCTCCCAAATTGCTCTCTAACTCACAAATTCACAAATTGACTCTCACCAAATTGCCACACGAATGAGCCACACAAAATACACTAACCCTAATGTCCTATTTATAGTGCATAGGACTTAGGTTACAATAAGAATCCTAATAGGAAGTAAATCCAAATCCTAATCAAATAGGTAATTAACAAAATCTCTCCATCAAGGAAACCAACTAAGAAGTCAAAATCCAAACCCAAATAGGACACCAAAACCAAATAGGTAACACAAACCTAATTTATTGCATCATCCTAATTTTGAGCCAAAAAGCCCAACAATCTCCACCTCGGCGAGAAATTAGCAAACTTCCAAATTTGGGATACCAAAATACAAACGCAAATGTGCACCAAATTCTTTCGAAACTGATCTCCACCTAGACTCAAAAAATCCAAAAATCTTCAAACTTGAAATTTCCTCCAACGCCTTCTCCAACAAATTCCATTATGGAAACTAACAAATACAAAACAAAATCCAAGCAAAAGCTTGAACATACGAACAAAAAGTGCGAATTGCACTCCACCCAAAGAGCTTGAGTACCAAGCTCCACCTCCTCACATAACATTTAGAGGAGTTCAGAACAACGATCTTCTGCAATGTTTGCATCAACACTAGCAAAAGACTTATCAAACAACTTCTTTTTGCCCTTTAGCGTTTTTAGAAGCCCTTGTTGAACTAACAAAGCACGCATCTTCAATTGCCAAATACCAAAGTCATTGCCGTCAAACTTTTCAATATCAACTTTCACTGATGACGCAGAAGGCTTCATAGTGACTGCCAAGCAAAGCCCAAGCCGAAACCTGGGCTCTGATACCACTTGTTGTACTTTTATGCGCAAATGGAAGCGAATTATAACAAAGTACCAAATATCAATGTCGTAGGTGAAAGCTAAAACAAACAATCTCAAATTGACACGAGATTTACGTGGTTCAGCATAAAGCCTACTCTACGGACGAATCACGGCGAGGAATTTCACTAAACAAACGGAGATTACAAAAGAGTGTTTGAACTCTCACAACCCAAATCCCACAAATTACAAACCCTAAACCAAACGAGTAGAGAACCCAAACCTAACGGAGAAGATTCTCCCAAATTACTCTCTAACTCACAAATTCACAAATTGACTCTCACCAAATTGCCACACGAATGAGCCACACAAAATACACTAACCCTAATGTCCTATTTATAGTGCATAGGACTTAGGTTACAATAAGAATCCTAATAGGAAGTAAATCCAAATCCTAATCAAATAGGTAATTAACAAAATCTCTCTATCAAGGAAACCAACTAAGAAGTCAAAATCCAAACCCAAATAGGACACCAAAACCAAATAGGTAACACAAACCTAATTTATTGCATCATCCTAATTTTGAGCCAAAATGCCCAACACTCCCACCCCTCCCCTCTTCTGAAACCCGAAAAGGGGGAATAACTGCTGCAGCTCCAGTACTCCTGCAGAGTCTGCATTTAAAATTGTTTTGAACAAGATTATTTGGTGAAAATATTGAGGTTGCCTTATTGTGAAACCGATTGTTTATATGTACAATACCTCATTTTATGTATCTCTATTTCTTACAACCTCTTGCTGTCCCAGGATGATGGAATATTAGTGATTCCCACAGTCGCAGATCCTCCATTAAAGCTTAATACAAAGAAAGGGGGGTCATCTGAGTTTAATGATAGAACATTAGCATTAACAAGCATTGTCAGCATGTCTGGGTGCTGTCAGGTAACTGAGTGCTTTCAAGTCTGAACATTCACATTTATCTTTGAGTATCTGTAGCTTTGAAACTTATTTTCACAATTATATTTGCACATGGCCAGGTTACAGTACCAGTAGGAAAGCACAATGACTGCCCTATCTCTGTTTCATTCATCGCGTTCCATGGTGTTGATAAATTTCTCCTTGATACAGTCTTGGATATGTACTCTTCAGTTCAGGAGAAAGTAAGCATTACATCCCATTCATTGCCATTGCCAGATACCAATGGGAACATGGATGCTTCAGAACTCTTAAAGGAGAAGGTTGTTCCCTGCTAAAATCTTTTCATCTTAGTTTTCAATGCTTCATTTTGTCAAGTCGTCTTCAATATTTTATTATTTTTTGTCATCTTTACACTGGCAGTGTTGCAACTGCATTCTCTACATGAATGGTACTTCCCACCTTTATAGGCTGATATATTGGGTCTGAATCTTTGTCCTCTCATGTTAATGATAACCTTTAGTGTACATAATGTCACATTTTCCATTGGCATAAAATGTGGACAATAGTGAGACAAGGGTCGAAGATCAGGGGGCGTTGTTCTTCCCCTTTGCTATGTTTGTTGAATATTTTGCTTAGTTCTGTTAATTTGATTTTCTACCAGCAAAAGAGTTTTGAAACCACTGTTTCAATTAGTATTATTTGTTATATCAATTTCTATGTTTACTCTTTTTGCAGGGAAATGCTGCATTTAAGGGAAGGCAATGGAATAAGGCTGTCAACTATTATACTGAAGCTATCAAATTGAACATGATGAGCGCAACTTACTACTCCAACCGCGCAGCTGCTTACTTGGAGTTGGGGTGGTAAGAAATGCCCATCTGATCTGTCAATTCCCTCTGTTGCATTGCATTGGTATTTATATGCTTACCAATTTCAATCATGCAGCTTCCAGCAAGCTGAAGAGGACTGCAGCAAGGCAATATCACTCGACAAAAAGGTAATAAAGTCATTCTATTGCATTTATATTTTTAGACTCTTTGTTTTTATGGTCGAAGCACTACAAACCAAATCATGTTATGTTGTAACCAATTCTGTTAGTAAAAGGGCAGTTGGAGTTCAATTTACCTCCTCCTGATGGTTACCACTAAGTCGTTTAGGTATTTGCTTTGTTCAACAGTATTATGTTACCACTAAGTAATTTAGGGATTTCCTTCGTTCAACAGTGTTCTATAGTGGACTAAGGTAGCAAAACTGGATGAGCAAGAATCATTAGGAGTTATTTGTTTCTGGTAATTCGTTTCATTTGTTTGATTGTGGTTCTTTAATCTTCAACGCTTACTGTTTCCAGAAGCATCCTTTCAATAGAATGATCCAAAAATACCAATTCAAGCTAGTCAATGAAATTCATAGACCTCCCCAGTACACTCCTGGCCAAGGTGGAAGTCTGGGTCAACTGATTTCTTAAATTGCTTGTGTTGAGAATAGAAATCTCAGAGAGAATTTGAAGCCTTGCATCACAACAACAACAAAGCCTTTTCCCACTAAGTGGGGTCGGCTATGTGAATTCTAGAACGCTATTGCGCTCGGTTTTGTGTCATGTCCTCCGTTAGATTCAAGTACTCTCAAGTCTTTTCTTAGGGTCTCTTCCAAAGTTTTCCTAGGTCTTCCTCTACCTCTTCGGCCACCTCTGTCCCGTAGTCACATCTTCGAACTGGAGCATCAGTAGGCCTTCTTTGCACATGTCCAACCCACTCATTCCTAATCTTATCCTTTCTCATGAGCTCACACCTCCAACGAAGCATCCTCATCTCCGCTACACCCATTTTGTGTACGTGTTGATGCTTCACCGCCCAACATTCTGTGTCATACAGCATCGCCGACCTTATTGTCGTCCTATAAAATTTTTCCTTGAGCTTCAGTAGCATACGACGGTCATACAATACGCCGGATGCGCTCTTCCACTTCATCCATCCCGCTTGTATTCCATATATTCTGTCTTTGATCGGCTTAGACGAAGACTTTTAGATTCCAACACTTCTCTCCAAAGGTTAAGCTTCGCATTTACCCCTTTCTGAGTTTCATCTATCAACCCTATATCGTCTGTGAAAAGCATACACCAAGGAATAACATCTTGAATATGTCCTGTTAACTCATCCATTACCAATGCAAAAAGGTAAGGACTTAAGGATTGTTAATGCACAAAATCAGTGAGGACTTTGGTACAACAGAAAGTATTAAGTTTGTAACTTTCGCTAGATTGCTCCGGTCATTAGTGTGGATAAGTATGTAAAAGGATAGAGACAGGAGAGCAAACACAAGATGTACGTCGTTCACTCAGATTGGCTACGTCTACAGAGTAGAGGAGTTCTCATTAATTGTGAAGGGTTTACACAAGTACATAGGTTCAAGCTCTCCTTTAGTGGGTACAAGTGAATGATTTAGTACAAATGGCATTAGGAAATATTTTGGGAGAATGATCTCCTTTTATAGAAGAGAGTTTCTAGCCTTGTTCTAACATTGACATGTGTTGTGTTGTGATTGGCTTCTGATGTTGACACGTGTCGCGCTATGATTGGCTTCTGATGTCGACACGTGTAGCTCTGTGATCGGCCTCCTGGTTGTAGGGGAAGCTCATCGGTTGGGGACTTGCAAGATCCAAGCCGCTGAGTAATCACGAAATTTCTAAGTACCGAAGTGTGGTATCGTCTTCACTTGTCTTATCTGTCTCATAGGTAGATGTGGCATCTTCTCTGGAAGTACTCTTCCTCCGTCCCAGGGTGGTATCTTTAACTGGTGGAGATGCACAAGGTAATGTATCAATTTCACTTGAAGCTTACTTATAGTTTCAGGCTTGGTCAAGCGCGATACAAACCATGTAGTAGGAGTTCCTCAAGTCGCCGAGCTAGGGGATCTGCTAAAAGAGGTGAGAGACAAGGTAAGCAATCAGTCCCAGATCAGAAGTTTGATTTCGAGTTCCGGCTGATTGTTCTTATTCTCCTTATCTTGCAGGCAGCATGAAGGATAAAGAGAAGAAAAGGAGAAGAGATGATATGAGATACTTTTGCTTTTGAAGAAGTAACTTTCCACAGGCTTATTCTTGAACTGGGCTAGAGGGTTTTCTGGTTACCTCCAGAGTATATGGCCGATTGAAGAATTTGAGGGTCAAAACAAGTCCATCAAATCTAGAGTACATTCGACCTTGCTGATATGGGATACTTTTGCTGTTGACAAAGTAGTGGAAGTATCGGCACGTGTTCTGTTATGCTTGTCTCCACATGCTTCCTTGTATCCTTTTCACTTGCCTTATCTGTTCCTTAGGCAGATGTGGTATCTTCTCTGGAAACATAAGATGTTGAAGATGAGTACTCGAGAGCAATGCCAGGTAAGTAATCAGGTAAGGGGTTCCAGGCAGTCAGTTCCTGACTAGAAGCTTGATTCCAAGTGTTGACTGATTGCTTTATTTCTCCTTGTCTTGCAGGTAAGAAAAGGCCAAAGGAAAAGACAGGGAAAAAACATGATATGGGATACTTTTGCTTTTAACCCTGATGATATGAGATATTCTTGCTCTGGTGTAGCTGGTTTGCAAAGGTATTATCGGGGGGGGGGGGAAGAAAGCTGAGTATTTCGAGAGGCTTCGTTGGGAGTGCCCTCTCAGATATGAGGAAGGGTTGAGCATTTTTGCAGGTCTGCATGTCCGTTAGGGATGGAGGTCGACATATATAGGAGTCTCCCTAACAAGTAGTAATGCTATTCCTTTACCCTTGGTCGTAGCACTGTAGTGGGAGTTGCCAGCTTCACGTGTTTTAACTCTGTCAGAGCACTTTGAAAAAGTGGTCTGTGGTATCTGAAAAGCTGATGTTGCGTGTGAAGATTACAGACAAGCTTTATCCAAGGAGATTTGGCTCTCGAAGTTGAGAAAGCGATGCCTCTTCGGTTTTCGAACAAGCGATCCTGTCGGGGATTTGGCTCTCGAGATTCGGGTAACGGTGCCTCTTCGATTTTTGAGAAAGCAATCCTGCTGGGAGTCTGGCTCTTGAAATTCGGAAAGCGGTGTTTCTTCGATTTTTGAGAAAGTAATCCTGTTGGGAGTCTGGCTCTCGAGATTCGGAGGGCGGTGCCTTTTCGATTTTGGAGCAAGCAATCTTGTTGGGAGTGTTTTCTCGAATGTGAGTAAAGGTTGGGCATTTTTGCTAGTTTACCTTGCCACGGAGCACAGAGGTTGACACACAGGGACTTTCCAATTATCCAGCAGTGGTGCTGTTCCTTTACCTTGTGGGTAATAATATGGTAGCTAAACCTTCAAAATTTATGTGTCTAAACTTTGTTAGTGCTGTTTCTTTGCTATTCTTATACCCTTCTTGGTCATAGCGATGTAGTGGGAGCTGCAAGCTTCACGTATCTAAACTTTTTCAGAGATCTTTGGCAAAGTTATCTGTGGTACCCATGAGCTAATGTTGTGTGTGGAAAGTGGATGATTGAACAGTAAGCTTCACGTGCTTTCTACTTCACCAGAAATCTTCGACAGATTGCCTGTAATTTCTGCAAAGCTGATTGTGCATGTGACAGGTGCTGACAAGGCTGAGAAAGCAGGTGCCTCTTTGATTTCTGAGATCGGCCCTCGTGGTCTCTGAGCAACCCAGCTTTTGAGAAAGCAAGCGCCTCTTCGATTTTTGAGATCGGCCTTTGTGGTTTTTAAGCAGCCCAGCTTTTGAGAAAGCAAACGCCTCTTCGATCTCTGAGATCGGCCCTCGTGGTCTCTGAGCAGCCCAACTTTTGAGAAAGCAAACGCCTCTTCGATTTCTGAGCAGGCGCCTCTTCGATTTCTGAAGCTCCGTCGAGTGCAGATTTTTATAGAGGCGGGCATTAAGTTCCAAAGCACACTTGAATCTCCACCAGTAGAAGCTCCCTTCTTGCACTTCTAAGATCTTGATTTGTCCGACCTCTTCTCTCTTCAACACCTTTGAAAATGTCTGGCCCTTCCGACCGTCGTTTTGACTTGAACCTTGGTGAAGAGGCAGCCGCGCCTTCTTCAGACAACATATGACGCCCATCCTTCTTATCCCCTACTGGTCCTCTTACCGTTGGGGATTCCGTGATGAAGAATGATATGACCGCTGCGGTGGTGGCCATGAACATTCTCACTCCCAAAGATAACAGACTTCTTTCCAAACGGTCTGATGAATTGGCTGTTAAGGATTCTTTGGCTCTCAGTGTTCAGTGTGCAGGTTCTGTGTCGAATATGGCCCAACGCTTATTTGCTCGAACCTGCCAAGTTGAATCATTGGCGGCTGAAGTGATGAGTCTCAAGTAGGAGATTAGAGGGCTCAAGCATGAGAATAAACAGTTGCACAGGCTCGCACATGACTATGCTACAAACATGAAGAGGAAGCTTGACCAGATGAAGGAATTTGATGGTTAGATTTTACTTGATCATCAGAGGTTTGTAGGTTTGTTCCAAAGGCATTTATTGCCTTTGCTTCTGGGGCTGTACCGCGTAATAAAGCTCCAAATGATCAGCCTCCGATGCCTCTTCCTTCTAGGGTTCTGTCTAGTACTGAGGCTCCGAGTGATCACCCTCCGGTGCCTTCTCTTTCTGGGGCTCTACCGACTGCTGAGACTTCTCCTAAACAACCTTTGTGAAGGCCCCCCTCTTGTTTGTTTATTTTCTCATGTATATGTACATATTTGTAACTTATCGGAGAGATCAATAAATAAGCTTTGCTTCATTTTAACGTATTGTGTTAAATACACCAAAGCCTTCTTCACTAAGTTCTTTGAATTTTTCTTTTGTTGAAGCTTGTATGTTGAAGCTTTGTGAGTGAAGCATGTAGGTTGAGGTAGTGTTCCCTTAATTTCTCGAGTGAGGAAAACTTCTCGGTTGGAGACTTGAAAAATCCAAATCACTGAGTGGGGTCAGCTATATGAATCTTAGAACGCCATTGTGCTCGGTCCTGTGTCATATCTTCCGTTAGATCCAAGTACTCTTAAGTCTTTTCTTAGAGTCTCTTCCAAAGTTTTCCTGGGTATTCACAGATTCATAAAATTCTGGGCTTCTCCAATGAATGCCAATGGGTTGAGTAATATGTTCTAAGTTTCACATGGTAGTGAACATATCATTTACATGTCAGGCCAATTTGACCACACGAGTTTCATGTCAATCAGTGTAGTTGATTCACGTTTTCTGGTCTGATCAGTGTAGTGGACTAGAGATTGAAGCGACAGTGGTTACTGAAATGGCTTACAGACAGTTCTTTGTGTGATAGGCCAATAGTTGATCCATGTGTTCAGCTCAGTCATAGTTGTTTTTATCTAATCTCTTGTATTGCTTGCAACCTTTATTGAGTATGTCTACTTTATGAGGGCCAACTCCCTACTTCTAACAGATTTGTGCTGTGTATATAGTTGTAAATGTAGATTGTTTCTTCAAAACTGTACAAACTTTTCAATACCTGTGACCTTTTTTGATCTTTTTACTTTTTGACGTTTTTGCAGAATGTGAAGGCATATCTTAGACGCGGAACAGCTAGAGAATCACTTCTTTGTTATAAGGAGGCTGCTCAAGGTCAGAACCCAAATTTCATATGCTTTGTTGCGTTCTGTTGCTTCTTCAACATTTATGAACACTGCTGTGATATATCATATATGACATATCTTGTATGATCACTTGTGTTCAATTGTATGATTATACGATGAACTACTTATGTAGTCATGCAGTCTTCTCAGTTCATTGATTAATGGAGTACTAGATCCATTCTAGTTCGTTTGGTCACCCTCTTAGTTAGTTGCCTTAAGCCATCTGCATTTCTGTTGGGTAAATACTTGTGAATTGGATCCAGTCTATTAATATATAAATGGTTTTAGAACCTTTTGTTCTTTGAAAATGTGGTCAAATCCACATAAATTGCGACTGAATTGGAACACCGTGGAGCATGGACCTCTTGTCATCTCCATCAAAATCATTAAAACCATTACATATTTTTGATTGGGTTGCCATTCCTCTTGCTTGACGAGTGGTTGAAAGGGAATTCATAAAGTTGGGTTTGGGAAGGGAAGGTGTTTTTGGTGATGTCTATTCCTAGTAAAAATTTGTAGTATCTCATGTTTAGTGCCATATAATCCAC
Source organism: Malus sylvestris (assembly GCF_916048215.2). NCBI lineage: Eukaryota > Viridiplantae > Streptophyta > Magnoliopsida > Rosales > Rosaceae > Malus > Malus sylvestris. The sequence goes on along the minus strand of NC_062264.1, from coordinate 7,932,339 downwards.
TTTTGTACAAATTGAATAGATGAAAAATCCAATAGAACAAACTGTGAAAGCTAGCGTATTCTTACTGATAAAAAAGAAAGAGAAGTTACAATACTTTAAATAGATAAACTTTGAAACCTTCATGATGCTAAAACCCAAAATTAACCCAAACGTGATGAAATAAACCTAACACAAGACAAACTGACTCTCACTTTTTTCACATGTCTAGTTTTCTATCTAAAGTAAGAAATTTGACCTACACCAAACCTTTGTCAAATATACTAATCGAAATTGTATTCTGCTGGTGGCTTATTTTGAATGTCACATATTCCATTGACCTTATCCATGAAGTCATACCATTTCATGCTATGTCAGATATTGTTCCGAAGTTGACGTGTGCCTGTGTTAGGATTACATGTGAAACATACAGCTACGGAGTTTGATTAAAACGAAAATATGCAGTTATGGTTGGTTTAGCTACTTTCTTATTTTCGTGTTTGGTATTTGCAGATTTCAAGCATGCCCTTGTTCTTGAACCTCAAAATAAGGTTGCCAGTCTTGCTGAAAAAAGACTAAAGAAACTGCTGAGTTGAGTCCCCGCCAACAAAAATTATGTGGCATAATACTCGTGCAGAAGAAAACTAAGAGAGGTGATTTTTTGTTTAGCGGCTGCGACAAGTTTTTGTTTCCTCTTATGTGTATATTATTTATCTTTGTAATTATCTGTTTTAGACTGATGTTGAGAGGCCATATATATACTTATATACTTTTTATATCATCCCCTTTTGAGAAATGAAAAGTGCATACTTTGTCTCACAGAAAAAATGTCATAGGGAAAAAGAAAGAGCCAATATTGTACCTGTTAAAATTTTCCTTTGTCGATCAATGAAGAAAATTCTCTTTTCTGGTGGAAGATGTTTTGTCAATTTTTTGATCTTGACTAGAGATGGGCAATGGGTATGGCGGGCGAGGAACTGCGGTTAATTTACCCATAACTGTTTATGTTCATACCCATATAACCGTTTACTCGTTGGGTAATTGTCTAAACGGTTATACTCATACCCATACCGTTTATAAACGGTTAACTATACCCATTTAACCGTAACTGTTTAACACTTGTTTATCCATTTATCCTTTTTAATCCGTTTATCTTCTGTTTTTTTTTACCATTACCCTTTTTTCACATGTCTACATGTTTTTTAACAACTTGAAAATTAAAAAAAATTGTCATAAAGTTTTTTTTTTGACAATTAAACATAGCTATAGGTACATTCATCATACATTTCCATATTTTAATTTTTTAAGTTCTTATACCATTCCAATAATTGAAATAATAGTTTACGGACGATATTTTTAACTTACCAATGAAGGTAAATATAATATTTGCTAAGTATTATTAGGTTACAAAAATTGTCTAGAAGACATTTCTGTCAAAACATTTCTTTCAATTTCACGGTTACCCGCAAGGAATTTAAATTAATTTGGCCAATTCCTTGATGATGAGAATCATCATTCATGTGGTAGTGTTATTAAGAGAATGACTGATGAATTCCTTGCTAATTTATTGGATGCTAAGTATTATTGGATCTAGAACATGGTTTGTGTTAATTTTACATATATAAAATAAATGCGTAAACGGTTACCCGTTTATAACCACGGTTAATACCCATAACTGTCCATTTAAATTTCGCGGATAAACGGTTATACCCATAACCGTTTATTTATTTAAACGGTTACCCATAACCGTAACCGTTTAATTTAAATGGGCGGGTAACCGTGGTTACCCATAACCAATGGGTATTTGTCCATCCCTAATCCTGACTGTGAGCTCTGCTAAGCACTGCCTTAATAGCCTTTAGTATTATACCGATATGTTGGTTCTGTCTAGACTCTAGTCCGAGTTCATCATCGCTTGCATTCAGTTTTCACTCTCTTTCCTGATTTATTACGTTTTTCATAGCCAAAATTACGATTGACCTGACAGAATTGGCGATTCTCTGTGTTTTGAGTATATTTTTGAGGTTGTATATCCATGTTTTACTTGTGTTGTTTTGACCCCTAATTCTCTTGATGACTTTAGACCATTCAGACAGAGAGTTGACGTCCTTATTACTTTTAGGACATAGAAGTTCATTCAGTCAGAATTATTTTGTTACAAGTTCATTGATCGGAATATTAAGCGTTGCAGCTTGCGCTCCCGCAATCACAGGTGTAAGATTAACTCAAAGCTTGTTAAACATGAAGCCATGAAGGCCGTATCAACTGCCATTGGATGAGTATGAACTTCGATATTTGTACAGCACATAGATTAAATCACTCATCCAGTGACAATCATTTTTTCTTTGTCTTTAGTTTTCAATTTTTATGTTAGGGATAGAGGTGAAATTATATTGGAAAAGGATAAGATGAAAGATGGGTCATGGGTGAGAGCGTGAGAGGGAGGGAATAATGAATGAGAATGTATGAAAGAATAACTCAATTGAAAAGCAACTTAAAATTGTTTGCTATTTTTGTTTTTATTTTTCATTGGTCTAACATTTTTTTATCCCTTCCATTCTGTTTTTTTTTTTCACTCATCCAACTCTCATTTTATCTGTTTATTTTTTGTATATCTATAAAAAAACGTAGAAAATTGAAAACGAAACAGTTATCAAACAAATTAACTGCCAATGAGACCGTGACAACATAGCCAAGTTGGCTATAGTTATACTCTCCTCTCTACACTCAAGTTTGAATTTCGTTCTCCTTTGTTTCTTAAATTGTAAGTATCTATATTTACCATAGAAAGGATTTTTTACAATGCGGTTAATTGTACTAGTTAAATGCAGATATATTGTTGATATTGTTGGTATTGCAAACTTACAATTGCCAATATATGATTAATATGGAAAAAAGATTCTCGCCGGATCCTTTTCATAGGGATCTCGTGATCATGACCGTTCATCGTGCATTTAGAAATCATTTCAAAATTAAAAATTAAATATAAATAGTATCTAACGAAAACTGATCGCATGATATACGATAAACGATCACAAGATTCCTAAGATCCTTAGGAAAAGGATCCGGCTAGAATCCTTTTTCGGTAAATGTGGTTGTTGACTGGTGGTCGGTAAATTTAACTGCAAGTACAATTAACCACACTCTAGAAGAACCCTACCATATTTGTCAATACTCTAGAAACTAAAGAGGGCACGTGTCCCCTCTTTCCCCCTTAACTTTTGGATCCCCTTCACCTAATCCTCATGACCCACAAATTTGCGTCTTTGAAATTTAATCTAACGGTTAAAGTTATTATAACTTTTAATAGGATTCCCTGTTTGTAGCCATTAGATAAAATTTCAGGGGTCTGGATTTATGGGTCATGAGGCTTAGGTGGAAGGGATTCGAAGATGATCACTTTCCCTACAACTAATCTTGTATGCATATTAGAAAATGATAATGCTAGATAAACTAAATTTTGTAAACCAAATGATATTGGTTATTAATGATTGAATTATTACTCAAATATTGATTAACGTGCTTATTTTCTATTAGTGACACATCATTTAATTTGCAAATCTAGTTTATAAATTTGATCTCTCTAGCATTATCTTTAAAAAAAATTGGCCATAAATTCTTAAATCCGCCTCTACTCTACTCGTCGTTTTCTCTGCACTATCATTCCTAAATTCCTTTTGAGTTGCTTATGTATGATTAGGAACAGTATGAACGAGTATTAGATCACTCATATAACAAGTAAAGGGGGGCAAAAATAGAAAAAATAGGGATTTTTTTAAAAAAAAATTAGTTAATTAGTTTTTTTTTTTTTTGTTAAAAACAGATGAAAATTAATTTCAATGCATATATTTTGTATATATGCAACTTTTACACTTTGTACATCCAAATGAAAATTCCAACAATATGTTTTTGCCAAATATTTGAAAGTTGCATATACAAAAATAGCACAATTGGTTCATATATTTGATGATCCCTATATATACATATAGCACTTTGGGATTACATATGGTTCATACACATAAATAGTAGTGTAATTACGTACACACAAACACCCTATGGGTCCATAGCTTCCACCTCTTTTGGCCAACCAATGTTTTAGAGCTTTTCCACTTTCTTGTGATGACGTGTCACCGTTTTCCTTAATTTCCCTTTTTATTCTTGTTCTATATAGCCGAAATCTTGGTTCCTTCATTGTGGCTTATGAGGAATATATCAGTTAAGCCTCTCTGTGCTTTCCAACTAAATAATTCAGTTATCTCATCACCAAAAGCATTCTTTCTAGAACATTAGTTAGTTAGTTATATATGTGTATAATTGTGTGTATATATATGAACTTCATACGGCTTTCCATATCCTAGCAAGAACATTCCATGCATGCAACATTTGTACGTAAATTTTCTGTTAATGTTCTGGTTAAATTAATCCCAAAGTTTAATTTCTTACAGAAAAACTTGTCGATCGATTATGTTTCCGCTTAAGCTTCCTAAACGTATCAGCTTTACGGCTTCCGTTGATTGGTTTTATCGGCATTATTTTGCCAATGCCGGTCTCCGCTCAGTTTTAACAAATCTGGGTGACGGCACCACCATCCATTGCTGGGTGCCTAAATCCCCCAAATCATACAAACCCACCCTTCTCCTTCTCCACGGCTTTGGAGCCAACGCCATGTGGCAATACGGCGAGCATCTCCGCCACTTCACCACCCGTTTCAATGTGTACGTGCCCGATCTCCTCTTCTTTGGGCACTCTTGCTCGTCACGCCTGGAACGTACAGAGTCGTTCCAGGCAGAGTCCATAATAAGGTTGATGAAGTCTCATGGGGTTGGGAAGATGAGCGTGGTTGGGATAAGCTATGGTGGTTTTGTGGCGTACAACGTGGCCGTGCAGTGTCCGGAGATGGTAGAGAGGGTGGCGCTGTGTTGTGCCGGGGTGTGCTTGGAGGAGAAGGATATGGAAGAAGGGTTGTTTAGGGTTTCAGATTTGGATGAGGCTGCAAGCATTTTGTTGCCTCAGACTCCAGAGAAGCTGAAGGAATTGATGAGGTATTCATTTTTCAAGCCCGCCAATGGTCTGCCCTCTTTTTTCCTCGCGGATTTCATTCATGTACGTAAGCAGCCTTTAAATCTATTTTCCCACTCTGCACATGCTTATTAGCTGAATTTTTGAAGTATACTTTTCAACTAAAAAAAATAAAAAATAAAACATAAATTTCTATAATATTTTTTTATAGGTCATGTGTACAGACTATGTAGAAGAGAAGAGAGACTTGATCCGGGCTATACTAACGGAGAGAAAGCTGTCTAATCTACCCAAGATCTCACAGGTGACTATTTCTCCCCTTATTGCTTATGTATATTTGAAGTTCTTTAATTGGAGTCCGTTTGATAATCATTTCAGTTTTTAGTTGGTAAAAATTTAATCGGTAGCTACTTTTAATTTTCAGAAGGCAAATTTTGAAAACTCAAAACAGTGGATGTTGGTTTTTGGTTTTTAGTAGGAGCTGTACTTATCACACCCCTCTTGAATTATGGAGATTGAATTAGATAAATCAACGAACATAATTTAACATTGGTGTTTGTTTATTATTTTCCTTTCTAAAAACTGAAATAGTTTTCAAACAAATTTTTAATTTTAGTTTTTACAGATAAATTGATTATCAACAGGCCTTGAAATTTTCATAAATAATGCTTAATGCTTATGTACTATTCCATTGTAAACACAGCCCACACTGGTAATATGGGGACAAGAAGATCAGATATTCCCGGTGGAACTAGGGTACAGATTAAAGAGGTAAATGAGAAATCTGATGGATATATAATAATACAGTTCCTCATTGCTCGATCTTTCATTTCTCTTAACTAATTATATGTATTTTGGTTTGAAATATATAGTCATGTAGGTAAAGGTGCGGAACTAGTCGTTATAAAGAACGCAGGACATGCTGTGAACCTGGAAAAGCCCAAGGAGTTTGCCAAGCACCTAAAATCTTTCCTCTGCGACTCACATTCAACTCCGCCATCACCACCAACATGGAAAGATCACTTTCATTTCACATCAACAAAGTGTATTAATTCATGACTGAAGATGATTTACACGAACACTTTGTTCGTTGAGCCGATGATTACGTAATGAAAGAAAGAATGTTACACAGTTTTGTTCGCACATGAAGATGTTTAGGACCTCTATATAGAGGATTGCAGACAGAAATCAGTCCTATACTATAACAGTACACAGAAGCGCCAAATTAACTCAGTGCTTAATGATTTAATGATGTAAAACCGTATTAGGGAAAACTTTCTCGGGCACTTTACCAGTCAAAATCCAATAAAATCGTACTTGGTGTCTGTGGGCATTACGATCATTAGTAAGCACAGATGCATCCATGGCCTTTGACCGATGCATCCACGGCCTTTGACCCCAATTTTTATGGTGATGGAATTGCATAATTAGAATTCAAATTAGTGTCATTCAACTTGTGGTTTTTTACTCGATGTGAGATTTATACTCTCAACATGCCTCTTTGTGTGTAATGAACTTTTAAACTTAATACGTGAACAACATAGATTGAATAATGTAGAGCAAGTGCAACTGTTGTGTTTCACATGCAAGACAACTAAGAATATATCATGAAAAAGTGATGTTCTACCACAAAACTAATTAATAATATGAAAAATAACATAATTATATATTGTTTTCCTCAACGTGGGACTTGAACAAATGATAATGCCTACCAGTACGAGTGTGATGTCACCACTAAATTAAACAGTTTGCGCGACTAGGGACATTTTGTCGCGCAAAGCTCATGAAAAAAGACATTGCGCGACGAACATCTTCAAATTTGTCGCGCGTCTTAACAATTGTGCGACGCTTTACTAGTTGTCGCGCGAAAGTTATATGGACAAAGGCTTTCGTCGTACGATATAAACAAGTACAAGTGCGATTGTGGGTAATTTGTCTCAAAACTTTTTGCGTGACGAAATCTATAGTAGGCGCGTGGTAATGCGTGACGAATAGTAAGACACGCTTAATTTTGCGCAACGATATTTCATCGTCGCGCACGTGTAATTTTTAATTAAAAAAAATAGAAAAGCAAATTTATACTAATGAGAAAGAAAAAAAAAGAAAATTTATAATATAAATAAAAATGTACGTACAAATATAAAGTTAAAAAAAAAGGGAACAAAACTACGAAAATAAAGATGCAAAATCTATAGGCATGTCATTCGGAGGTGCTTGGTAATCTTGCTGCTGGTTGGGGATGGGGTCAGAGGTTGATAGGCCTGATTGCTGTGCTTGCTCGGTGTGTAAGGGCTGTGAGGGCAATGGTGTAGAAAAACCGGGGAGATGTATTCCACAGGAACTGAGGGCTTGTACAAGCATTGACATTTGAGACTTGTACGATGCCAACTCACTCCTCAGCCCAGCGACTTCTTGCGTCAAAGTCGTAACCTTGGTCTTTAACTGCGAGGATGATGAGGCTCCAGTCTCCTGACGCTTGGCATTTCCCATCCCTTACAATATGTCCCTGGCCTCCGACCGAAAGTCTGGTCCAACGTCTCTATGACGATGTGAAACCCTGCATCCTCAGGGGGATTCACAGACTTGATCAGCGTGTCCGAGGGAAGGTGGGAGGCAGACTCCTGAAGCACCACCTGTCGCGCCTCCACCATAATTGCCTGTGAAAAAAAACATGGATTATTAATAGAAATCAATTTGAAAGAATTAGTATAAATGTTTAATACATAAGAAATTACTTACATGAAGGGACTGGGTTAACTCATTCCCAGGCTGAACATAAACGTCAGCAAAGACGTCGATCTTCGGAAATTTTGAACCCTCATAAAATCGAAAAAGATAAGGAAAATGTTAGTACGAAAAAAAAATTATTAGCGACATTTTAAAATTGGAAATGAAAGTTGTAATATATACCTTCCATCGCGCCTCCATCCTATAGAAGAAAGGCCTCGAACCTGAATGGTGGAGAAGAGTCTTCTTCTCTTGATTGATCTTGTTCGCCTTCGCCTTCTTCTGTTATACAAAAAATAAACGTATTAGTTGTAATAGTTAAAGAAAATTTAAAAAATTAATAATAAACATTATTAAAAAATAAAAAAAGTAAAATGAAAGAAGTCGTCATTGCACCACATATGTTGGGTCCTTAAAATGACCGCAAAGCCAAACTCAACTATCTTGTCGGTCCTCCAACTCCTTCGGACATCCCTCCTCAAGAGCGACCTGCGGATCATCACACTCCTGGAACCATTGGTGCAGGTCACTCTTCCACTGCTTGTAGCGTTCAGAGAAGAGCCGATTGACATACGCGAACTTGTCCTCATCCATGTGCTCCAAATTGTAGTTTGTCTGCAATATAACAAATATTTTGAAAGCATTAGTAATAAAAGATATTAATACATATAAATATATAAATTTTACATGAAAAGCATTAAAAAGGCGATGCTACTTACGGATAATTGATTGCACACCGTAATCTTCGTCTCCTCCGGCATTGCCTTCCAAGACTTCCACAACATAGGGCAAAAGGTTCGCACGACATGCCCAATGTCGTGGGCCAATGCACTATGCTGCTTCGCCATTGGTGTTGCCAGATGTCGCTCATCGTATCCGATTGGGATATGACCGTTGGTCACCCTGGTGACCTTCCCCATCTTCAATTGCCGACAAGGTCCCCGAGTGTTTTTCTTTGCTGCAAAGAGATGAAAAAAAAATCATTAACCCATAACTAATAACAAATCCTACTAAAATTTCGGCATAACCTCCCCTATAATTAAAACATTTCCCAAAACCATGAAAATAACATAAACAATATACATATCCAACACAATGATCACAACAGTTTAATAAAAGGTTCGGAACGATGAAAACTTTTTAATCGTTACATGACATAACAAATTGAACCTAAAATAAAAAAACTTAGTAAACAAGGGAATGAGGGAGTGAATTAGGATTGTATACCTGGCCGTGTACCGAAGGCATCGGTTGTGGATCCCGATGGAGACATCTGGTCCACAGTGCGGGGGCGTTGGTGAGTTCGTCTGGCGCTAGGTAACGCCGTTGAAGAAGTTGACGATGCCTGCGCCTGTGGGACTGGAGGACCATCTGAGTGAACCGGATTGACCGGCCTATGGTCTATCTCTGCCAGAGCAGTGGCGGCAGTAGTAGGTATAGTCATCGGATTAGGTGTAGCCGTCAGACTAGGTGTAGTAGTCATTGGCCTCCGGGTTCTAATGAGGTGAGACATCTATAAAATTGGCAATCAATTTGTTTAGTACACAAAGATTTTGATTTTGTTTTCACATGCTTACAACTTCAATGGCTACAAAAGGATTGCTAATTGTTGATTTGATTTCAAATTAACTTGTTAACTGAAATAAACATATGGGAATTCTAGTCCATTGGCTGGTCAAAAGCATTTTCTGAATGCATATGGGCAGATTCAATGATTTTGGAGATGTAGAAATATGAAAATAATTGAAACATTCCCATCATAACAAAGTTCATGTGCTCTGCGATTTGTAGCAAAAGAACTTTGCTAATACCTCTCATGAAAATCTAATATATATAAAATCTAAACTATAATGGAGGAATTCAAATTACTGTGCAAAAAAGAAAGATTAATATCAAAACGTAAATGTAACTTCAAAATTGGGAGGCCGAATTCAACAAGCAACACAATCGAGTCTATCATATTAATAAGGCAACAACAAAGGGTAATACCCCAGTATATATCAACAAATCGTGGCAGTCAACAATGCAAATCCTTAATTTAAGAACCCTGTACTTAAATTAGAAAACCCCTAATTCGAACCCTGTACTTGAAGTTAAAAAACCCCTAATTTAAGAACCCTAATCTAACCCCCAGTGAAGCACCTTAAATCTAACCCCCAATTTAAGAAAACCTAATCTAACCTCACTGCCCAAAATCATTCCCCTAAGTTAAGACCTAAATCTAACCCCAATTAAGAACCCTAAAAACTCTAATTTAAAAACCTAAATGTAACCTCCAATTTACGAACCCTAAATCTAACCTCACCGTCCCCAATTTGAAAAAATAAAAACCCTAATTCTAACCCCCAGTCAATAAACAAAATTGAAACTAAAAATTGAAAAGGAAATTACTTGTTGGAGAAAAAAATGCGATGGACTGAGAGAGGGATGGAGAGACGAGGTGAGTGAAGGAGAGACAGATGAAGATAGAGAGGAAGGAAAGAGAGGGTATTGCGCAGGGAAAAAAGGAAAAAGAGGGAAGTAGGGGTGGAACGAGACTCACGAGGGTTAATAATATAGAATATTATGCGACGGAGTGTTCGTCTTGCAAGGCTAAACAATCGTCGCGCAAGTCTTTTAAAATTTTCGCGAAAAAAAGCACTTTATTTGAATTTTCAGACAGTTGCGCAACGAATCAATATATTTCGTTGCGCAAATATACTTTGAGCGACGAAATATATTGATTCGTCGCGCAAGTTTTTAAAAATTTCTGTTAAAAAAAGCGCTTTAATTGAATTTTCAGACACATGGGTGACGAATACATATATTTCATCGCGCAAAGTATATTTGTGCGACCAAAAAATTTTTATGCGTCGCGCAATTGTGTTTTAAATTGGTTTTTTTATTTTATATTTTATTTTGTGTACAATTTATTATAAAATACAAATGTTGATGCACAAAATCAGCGAGGACTTTGGTATAACAGAAAGTGTTAAGTTTGTGACCTTCGCTAGATTGCTCGGGTCACTAGTGTGGATAAATATGTAAATGGATAGGGACAGGGAAGCAAACACAAGATGTACGTGGTTCACCCAGATTGGCTACGTCCACGGAGTAGAGGAGTTCTCATTAATTGTGAAGGGTTTACACAAGTACATAGGTTCAAGCTCTCCTTTAGTGAGTACTAGTGAATGATTTAGTACAAATGACATTCGGAAATATTGTGAGAGAATGATCCCTATTTATAGAAGAGAGTTTCTAGTTTCATTATGACATTGACACGTGTCGTTTTGTGATTGGCTTCTGATGTTGACACGTGTCGCGCTATGATTAGCTTCTGATGTCGACACATGTCGCGCTGTGATTGGCCTCCTGGTTGAAGGGAAACTCTTCTGGATCCTTGACGGTATAATGTTGACCGGTGCTCAGTAGTTTCAGAATTGGTCAAGTATGGTACAAACAGTGCTCCCCTAAGTTCCCGAGTGAGGGAAACTCCTCGGTTGGGGACTTGCAAAATCTAAGCCATTAAGTAATCACGAAACTTCTAAGTACCGAAGTATGATATCATTTTCACTTGCCTTATCTGTCTCATATGTATATGTGGCATCTTCTTTGGAAGTACTTTTCCTCCATCCATGGGTGGTATCTTTAACCTATGAAGATGCATAAGGTAATGTATCAATTTCACTTGAAGCTTGCTTGTAGTTTCGGGCTTGGTTAAATGCGATACAAACCCTATAGTAGGAGTCCCCTAAGTCACCGAGCTAGGAGATTTGCCGAAGGAGGTAACATACAAGGTAAGTAATCAGACTTCCAAGCAAGCAACCTGGATCGGAGGTTCGACTTTGGCTTCCGGCTGATTGTTCTCCTTCTCCTTGTGTCGTAAACAGCAATAAAGATAAGGAGAAGCAAATGGAGAAGAGATGATATGATATACTTTTTCTTTTGAAGAAGTAACTTTCCACAGGCTTATTCTTGAACTGGGCTGGAGGGTTTTTTGGTTTCCTCCAGAGTATAAGGCCGACTCAAGAATTTGAGGGTCAAAACAAGTCCATTAAATCTAGAGTACGTTTGACCTTGATGATATGGGATACTTTTGCTGTTGACGAAGTAGTGGATGAATCGGCACGTGTTCTGTTACGCTTGTCTCCACATGCTTCCTTGTATCATTCTCACTTGCCCTATCTGTTCCTCAGGCAGATGTGGTATCTTCTCTGGAAGCATAAGATGTTGAAGATGAGTACTCGAGAGCAATGCCAGGTAAGTAATCAGGCAAGGGGTTCCATGTAGTCAGTTCCTGACTGGAAGCTTGATTCCAAGTGCTGATTGATTGCTGTCTTTCTCCTTGTCTTGCAGGTAAGAACAAGGCCAAAGGAAAAGACAGGGAAAAGCATGATATGGGATACTCTTACTTTTAACCCTAATGATATGAGACACTCTTGCTCTGGTGTGGCTTGTTTGCAGAGGTATTATCGAGAGGAAAAGAAACTGAGTATTTCAAGAGACTCTGCTGAGAGTGCCCTCTCGGATATGAAGAAAATTTGAGCATTTTTTTATTTGCAGGTCTGCCTGGTTGTGGAGGATGGAGGTCAACATATATAAGAGTCTCCCTAATAACAAGTAGTAGTGTTATTCCTTTACCCTTCTTGGTCATAGCAATCTAGTGGGAGCTGCAAGCTTCACATGTTTTAACTTTGTCAGAGCACTTTGAAAAAGTGGTCTGTGGTATCTGGAAAGCTGATGTTGCGTGTGAAAATTGCAGACAAGCTTTATCCAAGGAAATCTGGTTCTCGAAGTTCGGAGAGCGATGCTTTTTCGATTTTCAAACAAGCAATCTTGTCAGGGATCTGGCTCTCGAGATTCAGAGAACGGTGCCTCTTCGATTTTTGAGAAAGCAATCCTGTTGGGATTCTAACTCTTGAGATTCGGAGAGCAGTGTCTCTTTGACTGGCTCTCGAGATTCAGAAGGTGGTGCCTCTTCAATTTTTGAGCACATAATCCTGTTGTGAGTCTGGCTCTCGAGATTAGGAGAGCGGTGCCTCTTCAATTTTTGAGAAAACAATCTTGTTGGGAGTCTGACTCTTAAGATGTGGAAAGCAGTGTCTCTTCGATTTTTGAGAAAGTAATCCTGTTGGGAGTCTGGCTCTTGAGATTCGGAGAGTGGTGCCTCTTCGATTTTTGAGCAAGCAATCTTGTTGAGAGTGTTTTCTAGAATGTGAGTAAAGGTTGGCCATTTTTGCCAGTCTGCCTTGCCACGGAGCACGGAGGTTGACACACATTGGGACTTTTTAGTTATCAAGCAGTGGTGATGTTCCTTTACCTTTGTGGGTAAGAGTAGGGTAGCTGGGACTTCAAAATTTATGTTTCTAAACTTTGTCAGAGATCTTTGGCAAAGTTATCCGTGGTACTCGAGGAGCTGATGTTGCGTGTGGAAAGTGGTGGCTCTTCGGAATTCGGAGAGTGGTGCCTATTCGACTTTTGAACCAACGGCTCTGTTACCCTTTCTTTTATAAGGGCACCAATTGTGTGTAAGAAGTACATTCAAAGAGTTATTGCTTGTAGGATTTTCCCCCTTACTTCAGAGATTTATTACACTTCATTTCTCCTTCATCATTTCTGAGAATGTCTGGCCCATTTGACCATCATTTTGACTTGAACTTTGATGAAGAGGCAACCATGCCTTTTTAAGACAACATATGGTGCACATCCTTCTTATTCCCTACTGGTCCTTTTACCGTTGGGGACTTTGTGATGAAGAATGATATGACCACTGTGGTGGTGGCCAGGAACCTTCTCACTCCCAAAGATAACAGACTACTTTCCAAACGGTCTGATGAGTTGGCTGTTAAGGATTCTCTGGCTCTCAGTGTTCAGTGTGTAGGTTCTGTGTCTAATATTGCCCAACGCCTATTTGCTCGAACCCGCCAAATTGAATCATTGGCGGCTGAAGTGATAAGTCTCAAACAGGAGATCAGAGGGCTCAAGCATAAGAATAAACAATTGCACAGGCTCGCACATGACTGCTACAAACATGAAAAAGAAGCTCGACCAGTTGTAGGAATTTGATGGTCAGATTTTACTTGATCATTAGAGGTTTGTGGGTTTGTTCTACATGCATTTATTGCCTTCTTCTTCTAGGGCTGTACCGCGTAATGAAGCTCCAAATGATCAACCTTCAGTGCCTTCTCCTTTTGGGGTTCTGCCTAGTACTGAGGCTCCGAATAATCACCATTTGGTGCCTCTTCTTTCTGGGGCTCTGCCGACTGCTGAGACTTCTCCTGAGCAACCTTTGTGAAGGCTTCCTCTTGTGTTGTTTATTTTGATTCATGTATATGTACATATTTGTAACTTATCGGAGATATCAATAAAAAAGCTTTGCTTCATTTCAATGTATTGTGTTAAATACACCAAGGCATTCTTCACTAAGTTCTTTGAATTTTTCCTTTTGTTGAAGCTTTGTGAGTGAAGCATGTAGGTTGAGGTAGTGCTTCTTTAATTTCCCGAGTGAGGAAAACTTCTTGGTTGGAGAGAAAAAAATCCAAGTCACTGAGTAGTCGTGAGACTTCCGAGTATCAAGGTACAATAACATATGGTAGGAGTCTCCCAAGTCTCTGGTCGAGGGAGTTGACGAAGGAGGTGTCTTACTAGTAGCCAAGTTTCCAAAGTAACAAAACTTCACCATTTTCCTTTCTAAGTGGTAGCCCAAAACTCCTCCTTCATATATGTTTGTTATGAAAGTTGTTAGGCCCAAAGAAGAGGAGGCCTAGGTTTTTTTTTTTTTTGAATTTTCGATTTTTTTTTTTGAATTTTCAAATTTTTGAATTTTCGAATTTTTAAATTTTCGAATTTCAGAAAAAAAAATATATATATTAAGCCTTATAGGTGAAGCTTTGTAGGTGAAGATTTGAGATTGAAGCTTTGTTGGGTACCATGAATTGATTTTGCTTCACACTGTATTAATCAAGATAGTGTGAAGCTTTTGAGAATTTGTAGTTGTCCTACATTGATGAAGCTTTTGTTGGTGAAGCTTTTGTGGTGAAGCTTTTATGGGTGAAGCTTTTTTGTTGAAGCTTTGTAGGTGAAGCTTTGGAGTTGAAGCTTTAGGTGAAGCTTTGGAGTTGAAGCTTTTGTTGGGTAGCATGAATTGATTTTGCTTCACACTATCTTGATCAAGATAGTGTGAAGCTTTTGAGAATTTGTAGTTGTCCTCCATTGATGAAGTTTTTGTTGGTGAAGCTTTTGTGGTGAAGCTTTGTTAGGTACAACGAATTGATTTTGCTTCACACTATCTTGATCAAGATAGTGTGAAGCTTTTGAGAATTTGTAGTTGTCCTTCATTGATGAAGCTTTGTTGAATTTCCCTTTTTTTTTTTTTTGGAAACTAGAAATTTGAAAATGTGGGAGAGACAACATATACAAATTTTACTTCCACAATGTTGAGCAAGAGATTGTGATGGAAGCCATACCTTATAGTAGTCGAAGGTTTGGATGAACCATATAAATTGAATTTGCTTCGAACAGTCTGGAATTTGCTTCGAACAATCATGAATTTGCTTCAAATAGTCTTGAATTTGCCTCGAATGTTTGAGAATTGTAGTTGCCCTCCATTGATGAAGCTTTTGTTGGTACCATAAATTGGTTTTGCTTCACACTGTCTTGATTAAGAGTGTGTGAATCTTTTGAGAATTGTGGTTGCCCTCCATTGATGAAGCTCTTGTTGGCACCATAAATTGGTTTTGCTTCACACTGTCTTGATCAAGAATGTGTGAAGCTTTTGAGAATTATGGTTGAACTCCTTTGATGAAGCTTTTGTTGGCACCATAAATTAGTTTGATGAAGCTTTTGTTGGCACCATAAATTGGTTTTGCTTCACACTGTCTTGATCAAGAGTGTGTGAAGCTTTTGAGAATTATGGTTGAACTCCTTTGATGAAGCTTTTGTTGGCACCATAAATTGGTTTTGCTTCACACTGTCTTGATCAAGAGTGTGTGAAGCTTTTGAGGTTGAACTCCTTTGATGAAGCTTTTGTTGGCACCATAAATTGGTTTTGCTTCACTCTGTCTTGATCAAGAGTGTGTGAAGCTTTTGAGAATTATGGTTGCCTTCCATTGATGAAGCTCTTGTTGGCACCATGAATTGGTTTTGCTTCACACTGTCTTGATCATAAGTGTGTGAAGCTTTTGAGAATTGTGGTTGAACTCCTTTGATGAACCTTTTGTTGGGAGCATAAATTGGTTTTGCTTCACACTGTCTTGATCAAGAGTGTGTGAAGCTTTTGAGAATTGTAGTTGCCCTTTATTGATGAAGCTCTTGTTGGCACCATAAATTGGTTTTGCTTCACACTGTCTTGATTAAGAGTGTGTGAAGCTTTTGAGAATTGTGGTTGAACTCCTTTAATGAAACTTTTGTTAGCACCATAAATTGGTTTTGCTTCATACTGTCTTGATCAAGAGTGTGAAGCTTTCTACGAGTTTTAATGTTTGCATTGTTACAGAGGGAAAATGTCTGAAGTAGATGCAAGAGGGCTGAATAGTTTTATCTTCGTACGCCATGCACTGAAGTTGTTGTTGGCTTACAATAAGACTTTGTTAGTGACTATAACTCTTGTTGGGCATAAGTGCTCCCCTAGTTGAGTTGTCAAGCTTGAGGTTTTTTGATTATTTATGAATGCTAGGAGTTCACATGTACAAGGTGTACCACTCGTCTTCTGGTAGGTGGAATGAATGGTGAGTTGCTTTCATCACTTGGTTGGTGGTACGAAGGTGAGTTCCTTTATCACCTTTCATCACATTTCATCACCTGGTTGGTGGCACAAGGATGAGTTCCTTCTTTACCTAGTTGGTGGCATGAATGGCAAGTTGTCAAATGATATTAGAGTACGGGTTGTACATTTCATCACCTGGTTGGTGGCATGAAGGAGAGTACAGGTTATACATTTCATCACCTGGTTGGTGGCATGAAGATGAGTTCCTTCTTCACCTGGTTGGTGGCATGAGTGGCAAGTTGCCAATGATATTAAAGTACGGGTTGTACATTTCATCACCTGGTTGGTGGTACGAAGATGAGTTCCTTCTTCACCTGGTTGGTGGCATGAGTTGCAAGTTGCCAAATGATATTAGAGTACGGGTTGTACATTTCATCACCTGGTTGGTGGCATGAAGGAGAGTATGGGTTATACATTTCATCACCTGGTTGGTGGCATGAAGATGAGTTCATTCTTCACCTGGTTGGTGGCATGAGTGGCAAGTTGCTAAATGATATTAGAGTACTGGTTGTACATTTTATCACCTGGTTGGTGGCATGAAGGAGAGTACGAGTTGTACATTTCATCACCTGGTTGGTGGCATGAAGATGAGTTCCTTCTTCACCTGGTTGGTGGCATGAATGGCAAGTTGCCAATGATATTAGAGTACGGGTTGTACATTTCATCACCTGGTTGGTGGTACAAAGATGAGTTCATTCTTCACCTGGTTGGTGGCATGAGTTGCAAGTTGCCAAATGATATTAGAGTACGGGTTGTACATTTCATCACCTGGTTAGTGGCATGAAGGAGAGTATGAGTTGTACATTTCATCACCTGGTTGGTGGCACGGAGATGAGTTCCTTTTTCACCTGGTTGGTGGCATGAGTGGCAAGTTGCCAAATGATATTAGAGTACGGGTTGTACATTTCATCACCTAGTTGGTGGTATGAAGGAGAGTACGGGTTGTACATTTCATCACCTGGTTGGTCGTATGAAGATGAGTTCCTTCTTCACCTGGTTGGTGGCATGAGTGGCAAGTTGCCAAATGATATTAGAGTACGGGTTGTACATTTCATCACCTGGTTGGTGGCATGAAGATGAGTTCCTTCTTTACATTTCATCACCTGGTTGGTGAGAATAAGGGCAAGGTGTCGAGGCACATTGTAGTAAGTGTCGAAGACACAAAGTATGTTGAACCCTTTCGAAGCACAGTTGGCTTATGTATGGATGTGTTGGAATGTATGATGTTTATGTATGAATGTGTTGGAATGTATAATGTTTATGTTGATTGATATGAGTGATGCTTATGAATGTTTTTCTATGCATGAGGGGATCCATGCTTTTGATATGTGAACCATGTTGGTTGTAACACTTAGTATCACATACTTTGTGTTAAAGTACGCATGTTGAAGCTCTGAGTTGGAGTATAAGGGTAGGTCAGCGTAGACCAAGTGTTCCAGTGCTAGGAACGCAAAAAACTCAGAATAAGTTGTCTGAATTCCCTCTTTTTTAAATATTTTCCGAATGGCTTGTATGTCAAAAGATCTCAAGCGGTTGAGAGTCAAAACATTTGTAATGTGTATGCCTTTTTATAATAGCATTTCCTTCAGTACCTAGTCCTCCACTTTGAAAGAGTGAGGCTTGGCCCCATAGTCATAATAGTTGACGGGACGTTCACCCCTGGTTATCTTAATACGAACTTTTATCCCTCTTGTTGTAATGGGCTTGTTGAGAGTAAAACTCCTTCCTCTTACCAAGAGACAGATACGTTTGGTGACTTAGCGAGTAGCTAAATGAGGCAGAAGATGATGCAATGGGTGTTTGAATGGCCAATATCTCCTCACTTGGTAGAACTTGACTTCGACTTCCCATTTGTTGATAGGGGTTAACCATATGGGGGTTCCCTTGGTATGTCATTGCTTCGGCGGAGGCGTGGTTGTAAGCCTGTGCCATCACCTCAGAATAAGTTTTCCAAGTGTTGGCATTGATTATGTACTTGAAGAAACAATCATGTAGGCCTACCGTGAAGGCCTTGAAGGCGGTCTTGTCATCTGCCTCAGCGCAGCGAGAATACTCATGGCTGAAGCGATCGATATACTCTTGTAGTGACTCGTCCGGCTTCTGGCGAATAGTGTACAAGTCATCTGCAGAATGCAAGTGATCGGTCTGGAAGATGTGTTGAGAGACAAACAGTTTCCTCAATTCCTCAAATGAGTCTACTGTCTCAGGTGGAAGATGGCAATACCAATTTAGAGCTCTGCCAGAGAGGGTGGAGGGGAGGAGAAGACATCGCTCTTCGTCGGTGTGCATCTGATATGCCATGGTGGACTCAAAAAGGTTAAGGTGTTTAATTGGGTCATCCCTTCCAGTATAGAGTTGTAAACCAAGCTTTTGTTTTGTCTTCGCTTGAAGGAGGGTGTCAAGGATCCTTCTTGTGAAAAGGCCAGGCCTGGGTTGGTTCTAGTCAGGTATCTCGGCCTGACGCTCGGCCTTCAACTTGTTTACTTCCTCAAGGAGCTGTAGGACAAAGGGGTCCTGAGTGGAGTCATGTACCACTGGAATTTTCTTTTGTAAGTCTCCATCGCCTCTTGGAAGTAGGAATGTTTGAACAAAGGCGTGTGGTTTTTTCTTGGACTCGCCGTACTGACTTCTAGGGGGAGTCTGTCGGAATACCTCAGAGTCCCCCGTACCTTCATGTTCCTCTAGGACTTGTTGTTCCTTCCTTAGATTGGCAGCTGGTTTGGGTCGTGGAAGGGGACCGAGTCTTTCAAAAACCCTTGGGTCATTGATCTTCGAGCATATATGTAGGGGATTCTCTCGACGTTGCTTTAGGATGTCTCGGCAGTCACGATAAACGGCTTTCGATCCTTCCAACCCTTCTGCAATAAGGTGTCTTCCTCCACTTCTTTTACTTCAGGTCGAAGCATCTGGGTTGAGAGAAGTCTCATGTTGATCAATGTTTTGATGATTAGCTCGCTCCTCATCAGGGATACCCATGTTGAAAGGAGGTGACCCTCCGTGTTGAGGGGCACCCAGATGATGGTTGATGTCCACAGGGCCAACGAGCTCGCGTGTTTGAGTACGCCTAGTTTCTTGGAGCATCTCAAAGAGCTTCTCATACTGCTTCTGGAGGACGTCATTCTTCATTGTTATCTTGTTGTTCTGAGCTTCTAGCTCATCGACTTTAGCTTGAAGAGCAACCCTATTTTCTTCCTTTTTTCCTTGCTTCGCAATAGGTGCAAGAGGGGTGTCATTCTGTGTGTTGTGGCTTCCTTCGCTCCCCATGTTGGAAAGGGATGCCTGGTCAAAATAGAGTTTACAAATGGTGGAAACCAGCTTGGCAAAGCTGAAGAGAGTGGGAATAAGTGTCGTTCCCACAGACGGAGCCAAATGTTGATGCACAAAATCAGCGAGGACTTTGGTATAACAGAAAGTGTTAAGTTTGTGACCTTCACTAGATTGCTCCAGTCACTAATGTGGATAAATATGTAAATAGATAGGGACATGGAAGCAAACACAAGATGTACGTGGTTCACCCAGATTGGTTACGTCCACGGAGTAGAGGAGTTCTCATTAATTGTGAAGGGTTTACACAAGTACATAGGTTCAAGCTCTCTTTTAGTGAGTACTAGTGAATGATTTAGTACAAATGATATTCGGAAATATTGTGAGAGAATGATCTCTATTTATAGAAGAGAGTTTCTAGTTCCATTATGACATTAACACGTGTCATGTTGTGATTGGCTTTTGATGTCAACACGTGTCGCGCTGTGATTGGCCTCCTAGTTGGAGGGAAACTCTTCTGGGTCCTTGACGGTATAACGTTGACCGGTGCTCAGTAGTTTTGGGATTGGTCAAGTATGGTACAAACAACAAACAAAACAACTTTATTTACAAAGTAATTCACATATAAAATGGGAATCATTCATACCATTTTTTCCATCACTCTATATAATGCATTAAACATTTCATGTCTTTTACAAAAAAATTACAAAAAAATTGCCTTAATCTTAATCCGAACTATAATAACTTTCACTTTCGTCGCTACCATCATTTTCAGTGTCCCATTCCTTATCATCGATAGGTATGTCACCATCGTCGTTCGTGTGCACTGGACCATTGTATCATGGAATATTACCGAGATCAATCGTGATGGACTGAATCGGTATTTCGATTGAAGATACTCCGTCTATCTGAAATATAAGATTAGTATCTCGGAGTGTTTCCGCACCACTTTCCATGAAAGATTCAAGATGTTGTTCAGCAACATTGTTGATGTCGCCGTCAGTACGGTCTTGTTCTGGTATAGCATACATGTTCCTATGATCCATCTTCTGAACAACTTTCCAACCCCTCCTAAATTTAGGGTCATCTAGATACACAATTTGTTTTGCCATGGTTGCTGTAAGGGTCGTCATCGTACCAAGTTTTGGTAGTGTTCAGTGATAGTAATCCATGATCTGTTTTCACACTCCCATGCCTATTTGGGTGTGTATCAAACCATCGACATTTAAATAGGATCACTTGGCATCGGTCTTTATAAAGCAATTGCACGACACTTGTTAGTTTGCCATAGAATTCAATGTCGGTACTTTCGCCTCTTCTGGGGACTTAAGCACCGTTGTTTTGTGTACACAACTTGTCATCTCGTGCACCCGCTAAGAACTTGACGCCGTTGACATGGCAGCCCGAGTACAATTCAACGCAAATTGGTCCGAACGCTAAGTTATATAACTCTTCACTGTACACGAGGGAATTCGATACTTTCAGTTGATTCACCTAATATTAGACAAACATTTAAATTTGTTACTTCGAGCAACTTAATTGGTACAATATGTATGTCCAATACAAAACACTTCAAACTTAAATATTCGAGAAACCACTGCGGAAACAATTCACGGTGTTTCTTGGCATACAAATGTGAAGGATGTCCTGCTTCATCATATTTTCATGCTCGTCTAGGTGTGACAGTGTCTCATCACAATTATTGAGTATGAACCAATGTGCTACATCAATGTCCTTCTTGGAAAATGACTCGCCACAAATCGGATCTCCGAATGGTCGAGCAACCTAGGCAAAAACTGAAAGTTTCTCCTTTCTCACACCCCCGTCATTATTGCGAGAAGGACGATTGAAAGTCTCAACATCTTTTAAATACATTCCACAAAATGTAAGTGCCTCATATGACACCTAAGCTTGTATAATGGATCATTCGGGCTTCGCTTTGTTTCATACACTTTTCTTCAAGTCTTCGAGAAGCCTGCCAAAAGAAAATGATACGATACACATATTACTAATCGTAATATATTTAATATCAATTAATAAAAAAGACGAGGAATATATACCTTTCTATTGGATACATTTATCGAAAGATGACTGGTCCAGCAAGCAATGCTTCCTCTGGTAAGTGAACCATCACGTGTATCATACTTGTGAAGAAGGCTGGAGGAAATATCATCTCAAACTTGCATAGAACTTGCACAATGTCATGGCACAACTGATTAACGTCCGTTCTTCGTAACGTTCTTGAAGTTAATTGCTAAAAAACTGGACAATAACATGATTGGTTTCACTACATCGGGTGGCAAGAGATGTCGAATACCCACGGGAAGTAGGCGTTGCAGAACCACATGGCAATCATGACTCTTTAAGCCAGCTAATTTACCCCCGTCAACGTTCACGCAACGCGTGATATTTGAAGCATACCCATCGGGAAATTTTACAGACGATAAAAAGCTTAAAAATTCTTTCTTGTCATTTGGTTTCATTGAAAAAAAAATGCAAGATCCCTTTTGGCTTTATCATTGTCCCTATTCATCCATAAACCCCGTCGTATTCCCATTCGTTCCAAATCAAGATGAGCTTTGATCGTGTCCTTTGTCTTGCCTTTAATATCTAGAATTGTGCCGACCAATGTGTCAAATACATTTTTCTCAACATGCATAACATCGAGGTTGTGTCTCAATTTTAGTTTAGACCAATACGGAAGCTCAAAAAACATAGACTTGTGCATCCAGTTCATATGTGTAGCAGGTCTTGTCCTAGTGACATTGGTTCCGAAATGAGCAAAATCCAAACGGTTTGGGTCTGAGGCAATGTTGTTTCTCCCCGTCAAACTCTTTATCCTTCTCTCGCCACTCGTGGTCCCAAGGCAACCATATTCGATGACCAAGGTAACAAACTTTTCTAGCATGCCAACTAGATGTTACGTCTTCCTTGCATATAGGGCGTCATATAACCCCTAGTGCTCCACCTGGAAACCATTGCATATGTGGGGAAATCGTTCACAGTCCACATCACTGCAGCCCACAAAGTGAACATCTTGCCAGTACATTTATCTTATGTGTGCACACCGTGTGTCCATAAATCTTTTAGCTCATCCACCAATGGCCGTAAGTATACATCGATTGACCTACCAGGATCCTCAGTTATCAATAGAGTCATTATCATGTTTTTTTTTTCATACATTTCCATGGTGGCAAATTATACGGAAATACGAAAATTGGCCAAGTACTGTGGTGTTGGTTTAAAACCCTAAACAAATTAAATTCGTCAGTGGCAAGTCTCAATCTAACGTTACGAGAATCAGCAGCAAACTTGGGGAATGTTCGATCGAACTTTTTCCATGCCTCCCCATCTGCAGGATGTCGCATCACATTGTCGTCTACCCGTTTTTCCTTATGCCATCTCATGTCTGTGGCAGTATGTGACGACATATACAATCGCTGCAACCTAGGTTTCAGGGGCAGATAATGCATGACTTTTTATGGGATCTTAGTGGTTCTATTATGAGATGTCATTTTGAACCTCGACTCATTGCATACAGAGCATTTATCCAATGTTTTATACTCTTCGTAGTATAAAATACAATTGTTTTTGCAAGCATGAATTTTTTCATAACCCAATCCAAGACCTTTCAACACCTTTTGCACGTCTCTATGGTCTTTTGGCAAACAATTGTCCTTTGGAAGCATTCTCTTGAAAACCCCCAAAAAGTAATCGAAACACTGGTTCGACATACGATGCTTTATTTTTCTATGCATTAGTTCCACAATGGCAGTGAGAACGGAAAAGCTTTCGCACCCCGAGTATAACTCTGCACTGTCCATTGGTGTAGGCACGTCATCTTCCCCTTCGTGATTGGTCTTTGTCGATGCAAATGGAAAAACATCATTATAAGATCCATGACTTGTTCATAAGGATCGACAATAGGTTTAACATTATCCACTCTTGTGGCATTTGAAGACGAAGCATTGTCTAATTGTTCCCCATGATGGTTCCAAGTATTATATGTCTCAATCATTCCATTCCTTACTAAATGAAATCGAACATTTTTTATTGTCTCCCTTAACGTGTTGTTACACCTCCTAAAAGAACACCGGATTCTAGTTGCACCCAGGTTGTGTGTACTTGCAAAGTGAATAAAATCCTCAATTCCATCCAAGTATTCGTCTGCGCATCTATTCGGGTTTTGTATCCACGTCCTGTCCATAATTCCTGGAACCACAATAACAATACAACAATCACAACAATTTCATACAAACTGATAATGTCACCTTATGCCTCCGGTAGGGGCCCTATCCCATTCGGGAATGTATAGTTATGTCATGTAATTTACGGCTACATCAGATTAGATTTCGACGTGGATGAATTTCGACAGCATCTCGATAAAGTTCTTTAGGTGTACGACCCGAAGAATGTACAGAGATGATACCGAAATCTCCACAACCGAAACCTAATCCTTCAACCATAAACTACGCGTCATAACTGTGCATTCCCAAATTGTCCAAATAATGGGACAATTCAAGAATTAATTGGACCGCAGTCATGCTTTCGCATCCATGCGGGAAATCCAACTAATCCTTAAACGGGAAACTAAGTTTTACTAAAAATAAAAAAACAAGTACGAAGTTAATTTCAATAAACTCCGTACATCACAACACATATTTGTACGTCAAGTACAAATTTAACAACATAATATAAATATAATTTCATAGCACAATATAAACATAACAAACTAAGTTCAACATAATTTAATTAATGGTGTATGTTTAAAAAATAAAACGAAGAAATTACCTTCTCAATTGTTATCCACCAATCGCTAATCACACACAATATCCCTATAGAGAACGAAATTAATGGCGTTAGTATGAATTTACATTAATACTGTTACCGTAACGATAAAAAACGCTTACCAGACACACCGAGATAGCTCAATCAACTTAGAGAAGATGGAGGGAGTAGTTTAGATGATGAAATTGAGAGAAATGAAAATGACGAATACCAGATTCAGCGAAATCGCAGGGATAAGTGCAGAGGCACAATCTGCAATTTTTTTGCAGTTTGCCCCTATACAAGGCTGATTTCAGATAAAAAAGGATGAAGGATTTTGCGCGACGAATAATATGTTAGTCGCGCAAAGAACCTTTGAGCGACGAAGAAAACTTTTTCGTCACGCAAATATTTCTTGCACGACAAACGTCTGTATTCGTCGCACAAAGGTTATTTGCGCGACGAAAGAAGACGTTCGTCGTGCTAGAAATATATATTTTTTATTTTTTATGTTTTCCTTCTTTATTTGTATGTACTGTAAATTTTTATTTTATTATAAATCAAAAACTCAAACCTAATTAAACATTAAATTAATTAACAAAACTAATTTACGATCCCAAATAAAAATTATAATTACTGCAAATATTAATACCCATCCACATAACATATATTTATTCATTAAATTCAACATAAAGTCCACAAAATCTTATTTAAAAAAATAAAAATAAAAAAAAACAACCCTCATCAACTTCAATCCTCCCTCGCCTGCAACACATCAAACTTCCACTTCGAGAATCTCTGCTTGAAAAGCCCATCCACATAAATCCGTTGCTTCTCATCGGTTTCATCAATATCCCAATGAACCTACATTAATGCCAATAACAATAAATTAGTAATTTAAAAAATATTACGTTTTATCAAAAATAATTTTTCATTATTTACCATAAACTTACCGATAACTCTCCCAGCATGGACTTCTTCAGCTCCTCAGAGACCTTTTTCCAAGACTCAAACTCGGCAGAACAATCCCTCCGCACCAAATTCCCAATGTCATAAATGAATTCGGCGTACACCTCAGCCAAATTTTTGCCTTCAAAGTACGGCACTTGCTTCCGTCGGTACCTCTCTACTCGTACTACAACTTTTTTTTTCCCAGAACCTTCCTCAGAATCGGCCATTCTTTTTTAAACAAAATTTTTTTGAAAACTTCGACTCTGAAACTGTGTTTATATAGCACTAGGACAACTTTGCG
Organism: Malus sylvestris; assembly: GCF_916048215.2. Lineage (NCBI taxonomy): Eukaryota > Viridiplantae > Streptophyta > Magnoliopsida > Rosales > Rosaceae > Malus > Malus sylvestris. The sequence continues at coordinate 7,906,591 of NC_062264.1, read as the reverse complement.
CGACAAAATAGTTGTCGCGCAAAATGCGTCATTAATGAGCAATAAATTGGAAGGTTTGAACCCTTTCAGACAGCGCACTGCGCGACAAACACTTGTATTCGTCGTGCAATATATTGAGCGACGAATATAATAAAATAATTGTAATTACAAAGTTTACGTAAACATAGATATCTATGTTTACATAAACTTTGTAATTACAAACAAATATTCACAAACGATTTAATACCTTAAATATTTATTCTTAAATTAATTAATACTTTAAATATTTATTCTATAAATAATTAATACCTAATATATTATTCTAAAAATAGTTAATACCTTAAATATTTATTCTACAAATAATTTATGTCTTCATCCATACAATTATTTTCAGCATAAGTACGATATTCATTAAAGATTAAAAACACATATAAACCATAGCCAGGGTGCTTACATTAGGTCTCAAAAAAAAAAAAAAACCGAACAAGAATTCAAAACTAATTAAGTCCAAATGCATAAATTAGAAAAAACAAACCTTAAATTTAAAATTGTCGTACAAAACATAAACTTTAAACTACTATTTGGATGATCCTGCTCCATTCTGCAAGACTTCATAACGCCACATATTGTAACCTTCCTCCAATGCATCCTCCAGCAACTTCATCAATTGTTCTTTCGATTCATCATAAAAAACATACTTATACTATTACACATATATACATATAATTAATTCCAACATATAACTAAAAATTTCGCAAACTAAATTATTGATCCATCAACAATATACTTACTAATAATAGTTCATCCATCACAAGCTTTTTCACATTTCTTGGCACATCTTTCCAAGAACGCCACTTAGTAGTGGGGCAATTATTCCTCATAGCTGCAGCAATTGCACGAGCAAACGCAAAATGTTCTCTCATATCATGCGCGTCGGCCTTGCACACACTTTCATTGTTGTTTTTATCCGCCATCTCAGCACGAACAGAATTGTGAAGAAAAAGACAGTAGAAGCACCTATTTATAGCAAAGTTAGGATCTTTGCGCGACGAACTCTTTGTCGCGCAAACATCTACATTAAATAGCCTCAAATTTACCTGATTTATATGTATTGGAAAGTGAAAAGTTGGTGGAACTTGTGCGACGAATATTTGTCGCGCAAAAGTAACATTTCGTCGCGCAAGTTTTTTCCACCAAATTAAATTACCCGCGTTTTCTTGCTAACTTTAAGCGACAAGAAAAAATATTTGTCCCGCAAGTTTATTTTATTTATTTTTTCTATTTTACGCGACGAAGTTTACTTTTGTCGCGCAAGTGCGGCTTGTGCGTCTAATTTTTGTTCGTCACGCAAAATGTCGTCGCGTAACCTGTTTTTTTTACTAGTGTGTACGGCACGCAAAGAGATTAATAATTGGCAATTTGGCATAGGTGCAACATTTGACGTTCCTTACGACGACGAGAACGTACACAGGAAAGCAACACAACCGCGGAACAAAACAAAACAAAATGCGGTCATGATCACGAAGTCATGGTCCAAACAACTGGCCGGATCACGGACCAGCACGCATTCAATCCCTCCAGTACTCGATATCCTAAGTCATTTTCTCCTCTTAAGTTTGCATCACACACCTTATCTTACTCATATATATTCACGCAAGTAACCAAAATCAATAACTTTCTCACCAAACAGAAGAAAAGAAAAAAAAAAAAAAAAACCCGTAATTAGGACACAAAAGGAATTAAACTATTTGATTTCACATAGGAGGATGGTGATGATGGAAGGCTGGTCTCCAACTACCATATCTCCTTTGCTTCTCCGCAACCTCATAGCCTCCCTCTTTATCTTCGCAGACAAATCCTTCCTAAACTTGTCTGAGAAATCCAAACTCCTCCAACTCCTTCGCTATACTTTCGTCACTTCCTTCCTCTTCCTCCTCCGTTTTCTTCCTCCTCTAAACCCTAACAATAACCAACCCTACAAGCCTCCCAACAAGAATGCTAGTGATCACACTAGTGATCATTATGATTATACGCTCTCCTCATGCGGCGGCGGTGCTACTATTACTGGCGGCGGCGACTCCGCTATCGCTCGAGCACTTTCGCAGCTCTTGTCCCTCGTCAACGACATCCCCGTAAACTCCAGGAAGTACCAAGTTGTTCGCTCTTTAGCGGAGAACCTCATCGACGACAACCACAAAGAGGGCGTAGAGGCTTTACGTCAAGTCAACCGTACGGTTCTATCCGCGGCTTTTTCCACCACTCTGAGCCAGCTTGAAGCCGCCACCATTCTCGAACAACAAGGAGAAGTGCGTGGGGGTGATGGCGTCGATTTGTTGGGGAACGCTCGGCCGGCGGAGAACCGGTGGAGCCCGGTCCTACGGGTGGTTCGATCGATATGGGACGTGGCGTGGATAAGGGGGACGAGGGCGAGCGGGACGAGGAGCTCGGCAGAGAAACTGGCGGCTGAGGTGCTTTGGTTGGCTGAGAAGCTGGCAGCTTGTGACTTGGCTGATGAAGCAGTGCGGAGATGGGCTGCCTCCTTTAATTTGGCTTGGCTCTCTCTTTCCGTTGAGCCGCGCTTACAAGCATCCTTGGTCAAGGTTTCGGGTAAGTTCTTATTTATTTATCTCTTAATTTTTAACCAAATTGACGAATTCTCAAAGTACATAGCATTATATGAAAATGAATAAAGAAATTGAAAATAAAAAAGACTCAGATAAAAATTAAAAAAAAATTAAATAATCGTAGAAATTAAATCTAGCACTAAAAACTCTAGCAGTGCCTTATTGAAGTTTTTACATTCAAGAATAAAGAGCATCACTCATTACAGCACATTTTGTGACGAATAGTTTAGCGAACTGTAGTTTTGATTTAGATTTAGACAATTTTTACTTTAATAATCTTCCTCCATGTTCACTTAATTTTGTTCGTAAAAATCGACTTGGATGTTTTGGGCTAAATTTATTTGATTAGTTTTGTTTGGACTTTTGTTTTTAGCCCATTTTTCAACCAAACAAAGAAAAAAAAAGAGCAATACAGAATTGAAGAAAATAAGGATAACACTTTGGACAAAATTGAATGGACCGATATACCATATAAATCTCTACGAATATGTCATGTATAGGGATGATATATTCCTAGGCATGGTTTAATATTCCCTTGACTATTAATATTTTCTTTTCATGGTTTTCTGCTGGCGTGACGGCACTAAATTTTTGGATATCTCTTCTTCATGCTTTATATTTGTCGTTATTGGTTGTTGAGATAGCATCTAATTTAGGTGTGGTAGCTGGAAACTTCATGACAAAGATAATTATGCATGCATGGCTCCCATTATTTGACTTTTCAATTTGTGAAGAAAACATTTTTTTAATATTAATTTATTGCTAATTATAAACCAAAACGACATTGTTTTTGAGTTAAGGTAAGTGAATTAGACTTTGAGTGTAACGGTGAATGTTCTTAAAACTTATTTTTAATTACGTTCTTTGGTTAATCTCACTTTGCCCCTTGTAACTCAAATTTCACAACTTTACCTTCTAAAACTCAAAATCTGTTCCAAGACTCTCTCTTCTCCATGAACTAAAAAGTTTCCCTAAAAGATATGTCGAACCCACCACTCAATAAGACAATGCCACTGTTCGCGTCAGGAATTTCCGTCGGGGACGTTTCCTGGTCGACGAGTGCACAGCTCCCCGGGAGGTTGGCGCCGGTTGAGGGCTGTTATCGGGCTTCTGCTTCACTGTCGGGCTTTGTCGGGCAAGGCTTATCGGGCAAGACTCGTCAGGCACGGCTTGTCGGGCAAGGCTGGAAGAGAAGGACAACGTTAACTTTGAGAGGTGCCTTTGTGGGGCCTTAGGTGTAGGCCTTGAGGCTCACAATCAAGATTAACTTCTAAGTACTCAGGCGTGCCACTGCCATCTTTAGCATGGCAGATGTAAAATGGATGTCGCGTTTTAGTTGTATATATATATATATATATATATGCCCGAGAAACCGTGTTAGTTATAACAGGTGCCTTTGTGGGGCCTTAGGTGTAGGCCTTGAGGCTTCCCATCAATAACTAAACCAGTGCTCAAACATATAATATTCGTTCGATTGATTGCAGGAGCCTTACAACTATTATACTTCTGATTACCCGAATCTGAGAGATAGAACGAACCCAAATAGGTTCCTTTGTGGGGCCTTAGGTGTAGGCCTTGAGGCTTCCCATCAGAATTCGTTCTTATACTCAAACGTTCTAGACCGCGGAATGGAATGAATCCAAATAGGTGCCTTTGTGGGGCCTTAGGTGTAGGCCTTGAGGCTTTCTATCAGAATCCATTCCATGCTTAAGCGTTCTATGATAATCATAATATAATAGAAATAAAACTAAGGGGTAGGTCGATTACTTGCGCCCCAAGTAACTTCGGACTTCTTGTTTATCAAGGACTATCGTGGATGGGTTAAGTCCACATAAGGTTCTTTTTTATGCCTTGAGGCCAAGGACTTTCAACTGATCAAATTTACATGCCCGAGGGCTTAGAACTTAGACCTGGTTTGAACAATGAAGATATATTCAAATCGAATCCAAGTACTAAGAGATTCTTTTAATAGTTATCTTACTAGAAATAACTTGAATACAACTGGAAGTATACAACATCTTGCTAGGCTAATGAATGAAAAGACAAAAACAAAGAAGGTCGGGCAAGGTTTAACCTTGTCGGGCAAGCCTGGTCGTCTTGCAGGTTCCTATCTTTGTGGCTTATCAAGGGTCTGAGAGCTTTTAGGGAGAGGTAAGGAGAGGAGTTTACAAAGAGAAATCGATACTACAGCAAGGTTGAACAGGGTAGCAGAGCTATTACAAGGGTTTGAGTGAAGGCTTGTCCCGAGAGGGATGAAGGCTTGGGCTGACTACAGTTTCGTTTTGAAGGCAAATCTGGCTTTGAGCAGAGTTTGTGCTTGCATTTGTTTGTTTGTTTGAGTGTCCTTAATCCTGATTTCTCTTTCTTCTTTTATAGACAACTCAGCTTGGCCTCTTGTAGCAGCAGCCTTGCCCGAATGCAACTTGAGAGGCAGTGACTCATCAGCTTTTTTACTTGTTCTGCCATTATAAAGTACTTTATGGGCTGTATAGCTGGTCAGTCTATACCACTTGGCCTTTGGGTAGGTGAGCAAGTGGTCTTCATGAGCTGCACCAAGTCAGAAAAACCCTTTTATGTTTTCTGGGCTTTGGCTGGGCTTAGGCCGATTCTTCCTTTAGGCATCCTTTTGGGATAGCCCCTTTCCTGAGCCCAAAGTTTAAGTTTTGATCCAAACAGTGCCCCCTTCAATTGATATTTAGCCTGGAATTCCAGGCGCCAATATTGATTGAACAGCTGCATGCGGTTGCACCTTTGCCCTTGGAACTTGTGTCTTCTAGATGAAATTAATGGCACCCGGAGTCTCTTGATCTTCTCACAACCCTTGAACTACTCTCTAGTATTCTTTATAAATGTCATCTCTCTCAACAAACCATCCTCGAACTCAACTTTCATTCTCCCCAAGTATTTCTTCTTTCTGAGTTTCCTCCCAAAACTGTGGAATGAGTTCTTCATATTTTAAGTGGAGTTTCCTAAAATTCCCTTTCTGTGAGAAAAAGAGTTTTCATCAAATAATCGCTATCTCCAACACCTTTGGTCGAACACCCTGCTATCTCCAACACCCTTGGTCAGGCGGTTTCCTCATGAAGGCTTGCTTTCCTGCTTGCTACCGTGATAAGTCGGGCTTTATCATCACATACGGTGATAGTCTTGATTGAGGATCCTCTACCAGGCGTGTCTTGGCCGCACAACCCGATCACCTGATCGGGTTCCATCCATGAAGACATCGGAAAATCAACTGAAGATATCATTGCATCCAGAAGGATAATTGATTGTAATATGTCGACTTTGAATCTTTTGTAAATTTCACCAATTTGTCGAAATGAAATATACATTATTTCAGCAACTCTTGTCTTTCCGTCTTCTTGAATGATTGATAAATATACACTGCACATTGATATCCCGAAGCTTGCTTTACCTTGCATCCTCTTCAATATAACAATCTCTAACATCCCACAACGTAGGACAATATTTCTTTAAGAATTTAACATTAATGGGATGTTTCTGCCTGTTTCCTTCAAGGTCCGCCAAGTAGTATCCTCCTCTATCCAAAACGCGACTAATAATGAAAGGACCTTCCCATGTCGGGCTCCATTTTCCAAAGCCCCTGAGCTGAGCTCCTAGAGGGAGGACTGTCTTCCAGACTAAATCCCCTTCCTTGAAAGACTTCATCTTTACCTTTTTGTTATAAGCTCGGGCAACGGCTTGCTTTCCTTCTTGAATCTGGTTCAAAGCTTCAATTCGGGCTACATCCAAGTCTTCAATTCCTTGACACATGGCTTTGATGTACTATTCACTATGTAACCCAAATTGATTTTGAATTTTGACAGAACTTACATTGATCTCCACGGGGAGCACTGCATCTTGCCCGAAAGTTAAAGCATAAGGAGTTGTCCCTGTTCCTGCCCTCTTGGAAGTTCTGTATGCCCACAAAGTGTTTCCCAGATTTTCATGCCACTTTTCTGGACTATTTATCACCATTCTTTTGATAATGTTGACCAGGATCTTGTTGCTGGCTTCTGCCTGGCCATTTGATTGAGGGTAGTACGGACTGGACTGGATCATCTTTATTTTGTACTTGCTTGCAAACTCCTCAACTTCTTTTGAAATAAAAGATGGCCCACGATCCGTTACTATAGTTTCGGGCACCCCATATCTGTGCAGAATCTTGGTCTCGATAAAATTCTTGACTGCGGCTGAAGTTGTGGACTTTACTGTTGATGCTTCCACCCACTTGGTGAAATAATCCGTTGCTACAATTATGAAAGTATGCCCTTTACTAGAAGCTGGATAGATTTGCCCGATGAAGTCCATCGCCCATCCTCTGAAGGGCCAAGGCTTGACTACTGAATTTAAAGGTACCGAGGGCACATGCTGGAGAGGTCCATGCCTTTGACATTCTTCACAACCTCGGGCATAAGACTTGCAATCTTTTTCCATGTCGGGCCAGAAATAACCATACCTTCTAAGTAACCATCTCATCTTCGTTCCAGCCTGATGTGCTCCACATACTCCTTCATGTACTTCGGCCATTACTCTCATGGATTCTTCTTGGCCCAAGCATTTCAACAGTAACCCATCTGGAGTTTTCCTTAGCAAGTTCTTCGCCCATAAGACATACTTGGTTGCTTGCTGTCTATCCTTCTTGCTTGTAGGCGAAGAGGGATCCTTCAAATGATGAATGATAGGTGACCTCCAATCTTCTATCTTGGCTTCTAGTACCATTATATCTAGACTGAATCCCTTTTCTAAGATCAAAGGAAGGTTTCTTCTTTGGATCTCGACATCTACCCCATATATTCTCTCCTGTATTGGCACTTCTGAGGCTAGTTGTGCCATCTCGTTGGCCGCTAAGTAATACCCCGCCATGGTAATATGTCTGCACTTGAACTCCCCATTTAACTGGTTTATTACCAACTCTGAATCCCCAAAGACCTCTACCTCTGCTGCCCCCAGATCCATCAAGATTTCCAGACCAATTATTAAGGCCTCATACTCTGCCCAATTATTAGTATTTCCTTGGTAGTCCAGGAGAAATGAGTAATAATGATAAACCCCTTGAGGGTTTACAATCACAATCCCTGCTCCTGAAGCCTTCTGAGTGTGAGATCCATCAAAATACAGCTTCCAAGGAGTGATCCAGAGACCAGTCACTATTCTTATCTCTTGCTGGACCCAATCTTCTTTGCCCGAGATATCTTTTCTTGGCGAGATCCAAATGCTAGTGACCTCCAGGCTTCCTGGGATATTGATTACCTCACTTTGAGATTCTTGATGCTCGGCCAGGAAGTCAGCAATTGCTTGGCCTTTGACTGCCTTTTGGGGTACATACTAAAAACTGAATTCTGATAATGCTAGAATCCATTTCCCAATCCTTCCTGTTAGCATTGGCTTTGACAACATGTACTTTATCACATTTGTCTTGGCGATGATGTGCACGTGACAAGGTAACATGTAATGCCTTCGCTTACTGGCAATGAAATATAGAGCCAAGCATAATCTCTCTACAAGGGAATATCTTGTTTCTACCTTAGTCAGAATTCTACTGAGGTAGTACACTGCCTGCTCCTTCCCGCCTTCATTATTTTGGGCTAGGAAACTCTCGATTGACTTTTCTGAGGCAGAAATATACAGCTTCAAGGGTTTTCCCCTTTGAGGTGGCACCAACACTGGTGGAGAAGTCAAATAGGCCTTGATGCTGTCAAAGGCCTGTTGGTGTGGTGGTCCCCACTCGAAGTTTTCTTTATCTTTCAATCTTAGTAAAGGAGTCAGCGGCTGGATCTTGCCTGCTAAATTAATAATGAATCTCCTCAAGAAGTTAATTTTGCCCAGTAGCCTCTGGAGTTGCACCTTGTTGGTGGGTGAAGGTGACTCCATTATTGCCTGAGATTTGTTCTTGTCCACTTCTACACCTCTTTGATGCACCAGGAATCCCAAGAAGTTGCATGCTCTTACTCCAAACGTGCACTTCTTTGGATTCATCTTTAATTTGTGGATCCTCATCCTTGCTAATGCTTATCTGAGGTCTTCCAGATGCTGCTATTCTGTCTTAGACTTCACCACTATGTCATCGATGTATACCTCCATGTTCTGGCCAATCAGATCGTGAAAGATGGCATTCATTGCCCTTTGGTAAGTTGCACCAGCATTCTTGAGCCCGAATGGCATGACCAGATATTCATATGCCCCCACATGACCGGGACACCTAAAAGCTGTTTTGTGTATATCTTCTGGAGCCATCTTTATCTGATTATACCCGGCATTCCCATCCATAAAAGATAAGACTTTATGTTTTGCTACTGCATCTATGGATAAATCGGCCATGGGCATGGGATACTCATTTTTTGGTGTAGCGCTATTAATATTTCTGTAATCCACACAACATCGTACTGCTTTTGTTACAGCTTTTAAAACGGGTACAATGTTGGCCAACCACTCCACATATTTGGCTGGTCTGATAAAGCCAGCTTTTACTAGCCTTTCAATCTCTTCTTTGACCTTTTCTTCTATCTTCTTTGACATCCTTCGTAGTGCTTGCTTAACAGGTTTATATCCCTCCTTGATGGACATTCTATGTTCCACCAAGGCTGAATCTAAACCTGGCATCTTAGTATAATGCCAAACAAAACAGTATTTGAATTCTTGCAAAAGGCAGATAATCTTTGCCCGATCATCAACCCCCAATAAACCACTAATTTGTATTGGTCTTGGATCCTCCTCTGTCCCTAGATCAATAACTTCCAGAGGATCTTGGACTTCTGGTGATGGCTTATCTGGTTCTGCACACAAAAATTCGACTAGCTCCGGGCTCTCGGGCAAGTCGTCTGGCCCATCTAGGTTATAAATGCACTTGGCCATTTGAATGGCCCTTTCCAATTCTTCTCTGCAAGATTCCTCCTTGCTTTCGTGCTGGCTGGTTGAAGTTCCCACTTACCATTCCTGCTCTTCTTTGTCCAAAAGCTCCCTTTCTTGCCTTATTCTCTTCCCATATACCAACAGTCTTTTAATCAGGGATCTGACTGCCATTACCTGATCTTTCTTCTTTTGTTCAGTCATTGATGGTGTAGGGGATTTGGGAGGATACAAGGTCTATCCCACTCCTATCTAGTAAGGAGCATTCCTTGTTCCAAAAGCTTTTGGGCCGTCACCTTGGTAGGGCGGCCGTTCTCATCAGCTCCTGAACACTTCAAGATTCCTACGTTGGGGTTGTAGAAACTTGCTTCCGCAACATTAGCTGTGGGGAGAAATGGCCGTGATTCGGCCTCTACCATCTCCCAAAAGCCTGGTCATTCTGTGCCCGCTTCATGATAAACAGCCACTTGTTGATGAAGAGTTGAGGGTATGGCTAGACTTTGATGGATCCAATCTCTTCCGAGTAAGGCTCCATAAGTGGAGGTGCAGTCCACCACAAAGAATGCCAACATGATCTGTTTAGATCCCAAATCCACTTCTAAAGGCAATATCCCATGAGTTTTGGTGATAGCGCCCGAGAAGCTAGAGACCGTGAGGTCTGTAGGAATAAGATCCTCCGTGCCTCTTCCCATTTTCCTCATTTGCTTGGATGGTAACACATTAACAGCTGCCCCTCCATCAATTAAAATTCTTTTGAAGGGCACCCCTTCCAAATGAGCAGCAACATATATGGGCTTCAGATGATTGGCCAACGAGATGTTCGGGCAGCTAAACACCATTTCGTCTGTATAAATCCTGAAAGGACCATCTTTGGACACTTCAGTGGATTCAGCCTTGCCCGACTCTCCTTCTTCAACTACCTCCACATTGACATGTGCCATCATTGGCTCAGTTGTCAAGTAATCACCCTCCATAGTAGCGGGCTGATCAGGTCTGGTACCAAACATGGCGGATAATACATACGCCATGTTGATATGAAAATTACTAGGCTCGGGCAGATCTTCTTTCTTGCCCCCAATCTGGTCCATGAATTCATCCAACTAAGCCATCGCATCTGCTGGAAGTAGTGGTTCCAGTGTTCTTTCTTGTTGATCCATGCCGGCATACAGCGTTTGCTTTGGAACTTCACCAAAATGATCTACCAATGGCAGAGAAGGCGGTCTCCTTTCAGACGAAACAGTTCCATCCGGGAGTTGGTACCATGATTAGATCTTCTTGAGCCCGCCTCAAGATCCTATACTTCCCAGGGTGTTGGTTCTGCGGCACGTGATTCCCCTCGCCTTCTGTCTGCTACTGGCTTTTTCCACCTCTTTCTTACTTCTCCAGCGGAGCTGACTACTTCCCCCAGATGATGTCTTCTCCAATTTTTTATTTTGGGAGGCTTCAGATGTTGCGGGGGTCTTCAAGGAATTCATGTAGGCTTTGTGCTGCCTTTGAACTCTTCTGACCATGGAGGCTCCCATTTGTTTGGTAGGCTGTCCATTCTTTCCGACTACGTACCATTTTCGCCCGAGGTGGGTAGGATTTCCTTTTCCGACTGGATTTGTTATCCAATCAATCCTCTTGATTTCCTTCCCCATATGGCCATATTGAGGATGATCTGCATCCCTCCGTGTTTTGGCCTCCATATCTTCTGCCTCTTCAGAAGCTTCATGGTTTCGAAATACTTCTGATAAAGCTTTGGGTTGGGAATCACCTCCTAATCGTTGAAAAACGCTTTGGGAAGTGTCTTTTCTTGTAGCCTGCTTGATCTTTTCGTGGGCTTCTCTCATTTCATCTTCTTCTTTCCTCCTGATCAGTTCATGATCAATGAGGATTCCAGCTGGGGGAATTTCGAGCTCACACTCGCATTGGCACTTACTACACATAACCATCCCCTTGATTATGGCTGCTTTTGGATATTCGGGCGATTTGATTACCCTTCCTGTAGGTTTTTTAGCCAGTCTTCCTTCCTCCACTTCCCTTGTGATTTTTTCTTTTCCCTTCTCAGCCCATGCCATACTGATCATATTTATAGAGGCATCTGAGAAGGGAACTGCAGGTTTGTCCACCACCAACTCTTCTGGCTGGCTGGTTTTAAGTCTCTTTCCCTCGGGAGGAACCAAGTCTGTTTCTTTTCTGGAGCCTGTGGAGGCTTTCTCCAATCTTTGCAACATCTGTAGCAACGTGGTTTGCAAATCTTCTGGCATTTTGGCATATATCTTTTGATCAAATGTATCCCACCGGGCGTGCCAAAACTATGTTCGCGTCAGGAATTTCCGTCGGGGACGTTTCCTGGCTGACGAGCGCACAGCTCCCCTGGAGGTTGGCGCCGGTTGAGGGCTGCTGTCGAGCTTTGTCGGGCAAGGCTTATCGGGCAAGACTCGTCAAGCACGGCTTGTCGGGCAAGGCTGGAAGAGAAGGACATCGTTAACTTTGAGAGGTGCCTTTGTGGGGCCTTAGGTGTAGGCCTTAAGGCTCACAATCAAGATTAACTTCTAAGTACTCAAGCGTGCCACTGCCATCTTTAGCATGGCAGATGTAAAATGGATGTCGTGTTTTAGTTGTATGTATATATATATATATATATATATATGCCCGAGAAACCGTGTTAGTTATAACAGGTGCCTTTGTGGGGCCTTAGGTGTAGGCCTTGAGGCTTCCCATCAATAACTAAACCAGTGCTCAAACATATAATATTCGTTCGATTGATTGCAGGAGCCTTAAAACTATTATACTTCTGATTACCCGAATCTGAGAGATAGAACGAACCCAAATAGGTGCCTTTGTGGGGCCTTAGGTGTAGGCCTTGAGGCTTCCCATCAGAATTCGTTCTTATACTCAAACGTTCTAGACCGCGGAATGGAATGAATCCAAATAGGTGCCTTTGTGGGGCCTTAGGTGTAGGCTTTGAGGCTTCCTATCAGAATCCATTCCATGCTTAAGCGTTCTATGATAATCATAATATAATAGAAATAAAACTAAGGGGTAGGTCGATTACTTGCGCCCCAAGTAACTTCGGACTTCTTGTTTATCAAGGACTATTGTGGATGGGTTAAGTCCACATAAGGTTTTTTTTATGCCTTGAGGCCAAGGACTTTCAACTGATCAAATTTACATGCCCGAGGGCTTAGAACTTAGATCTGGTTTGAACAATGAAGATATATTCAAATCGGATCCAAGTACTAAAAGATTCTTTTAATAGTCATCTTACTAGAAATAACTTGAATACAACTGGAAGTATACAACATCTTGCTAGGCTAATGAATGAAAAGACAAAAACAAAGAAGGTCGGGCAAGGTTTAACCTTGTCGGGCAAGCCTGGTCGTCTTGCAGGTTCCTATCTTTGTGGCTTATCAAGGGTCTGAGAGCTTTTAGGGAGAGGTAAGGAGAGGAGTTTACAAAGAGAAATCGATACTACAGCAAGGTTGAACAGGATAGCAGAGCTATTACAAGGGTTTGAGTGAAGGCTTGTCCCGAGAGGGATGAAGGCTTGGGCTGACTACAGCTTCGTTTTGAAGGCAAATCTGGCTTTGAGCAGAGTTTGTGCTTGCATTTGTTTGTTTGTTTGAGTGTCCTTAGTCTTGATTTCTCTTTCTTCTTTTATAGACAACTTAACTTGACCTCTTGTAGCAGCAGCCTTGCCCGAATGCAACTTGAGAGGCAGTGACTCATCAGCTTTTTTACTTGTTCTGCCATTATAAAGTACTTTATGGGCTGTATAGCTGGTCAATCTATACCACTTGGCTTTTGGGTAGGTGAGCAAGTGGTCTTCATGAGCTGCACCAAGTCAGAAAAGCCCTTTTCTGTTTTCTGGGCTTTGGCTGGGCTTAGGCCGATTCTTCCTTTAGGCATCCTTTTGGGCCAGCCCCTTTCCTGAGCCCAAAGTTCAAGTTTTGATCCAAACAGCCACATGTGCCAATGAATTTGTTTATAAATCCCCACTATGTTAATATTGAACAATAAAAAAAAAATATCAAAATTGAGTTCTATAGAATAAAATGATGAAATTAACAGAAAATATTATAAATATCCACTATGCGTCAACATTCTACAAAACGGCAAAATTAAGGCATTGTGGAGCGGAAACTGAGTTTTATATTGTAAAATGACAACCTTTGAGTTTCATGGAGCAAAATCGAGTCCAAAATCGAGTTCTAGGGGCAAAGTGGAGCAGATTTTGAGTTTTAGGGAATAAAGGGACATCTTTTGAGTCACAGGGGGTCAAAATGAGATTAAAATCAAGTTTCAAATGTGTAGCTAAAAATAAGCCTATTTTTAATTAATTAAACTACAAATTATTTCCATTCGATTGAATTCAAAGTTGTAAGACAAAATTCTATAAGCTTGTAAATTCTTATCCTGTGTAATTGTTTTTCCAATAGAAAAACGATGTTATTAATGAACATCTACAAGAAAAGTCTTGGAAAAGAAGGTTCTGTACATGGTCGGTAGGTTTCCTCAAACCAAATTAGACCATCACTAATACCAAGGCCAAACTTAGCTATATAAGGAACTCCATTGCAAACTAGACTATCAAGCGTATTGTTAGTTGTAAAACTAGACTGTATTTATTTTTTTAGAAATATGGTATGTTCTACTTACAGTATCAAGATATGCATATCATTTTTCTTTGGTTCTCACATAAATGTATATATGCGTGTCACGAAATTTCAATTTAAAATATATAACATTAATTCCGCTTTGCATGTGATAATTAATCAACTGTTGTGTTCGTGCAGCATTGTTGTTCAAGCATGCCAAACAATTGGGAAAAGACGAAGCTGACGACGAAATCAAGAAAGAGCAACACAAGCAAACAAAGATGCAAATGTTAATGTCGTGGTTGCCATTGCTATGCAGAGCCAGCAACGGAACCGACGTCCCGGTTTTGAGCATCGGAGAAAGGGCTGAGCTGGAGAGAGTATTGGAAGAGACGATCGAGATGCTGGAAGACGAAGATGATCAAGAGAAAGTGCTGTCGTTGTGGCTCCACCACTTCACACATTGCTTGTCCTCTGATTGGCCCAACCTCCATGGCTCCTATGCTCGCTGGTGTAACACTTCTCGGAAGCTCTTGCTGCACCACCATGCATGATGTATAGGAGTGATGATAGGGATCACATTTTGTAAATCATATCTAAATCATCTCTATTATAGAGTTAAGGTCCACAATATAAGTAGATCCCACGTTTATTAGAGAGGAGTTTGTTGCGAGTTATATATTAGTTAAAGTGTAAATAGTAGTTTGTTGTCCCACATTGGTGAAGTACATATGTAATACCAATTGTAACTCCTATATATACTCGACTTTGGAGATTAATGAATACATAAGAAATTTCTAAATATTATCATATATATTTTTGGTATTTACCATGTTTAGTTTAATATGACATCAGAGCAATTTGCTTTTGGTGACTTGTGTGCTTTAATTTTGTACCCACATTTTTCGTGATTTCCTTCGTTGAAAAAAAAAAAGTGAATAGTGTCGCACTACAGTACATCGTTGCTACAGTGCGTGAACAGTAATCCTCTATAGTGTCGTAAATAGTGATTGCTACAGTACGTGAATAGTTTGTTGCTACAGTATCATGTTTGTTGCTACAGTATCATAAACAATGATTGCTGCAGTGTTTTGATAAATTGTTTTCATTCTGCTGCGTATATTTTGTGCCTTTATTGTTCGTGATTTTGTTCAATTGCTCAATATAATCATAGTGTTGTTATGCATCTTGGTGGAACAAATAAATGGATAATTGATACTGGGGCCACTGATCATGTGACTAGTGACCCTAAAGTATTTGATAAGTTATGTGATTATGTTCGTGATCCGTATATTACTAGTGCAAATGAAGCACCTTCCCCTGTGAAGGGTGAAGGCACTATCTCTCTGATTCCAAACTTACTACTGGTCCGTGCTTTACTTGTTCCTGATGTTAGGTGCAATCTTTTGTCGGTAGGAAAACTTCTTGATACCTTATATTGTTCTGCTCACTTCTACCATACGTATTGTTATTTTCAAGACATTCAACTCAAAAGATAATTGGTCATGGTAAAAGAATAGGGGGTTTGTACATCTTGACTATGGAGGATACTGTTGTTTCCGGTTCAAATAATCATCAAGTTATAAGTGCTAAAGTGGCAAATTTGGTTGTGGCATCGACAATTGAGACATCCATCATTCAGTTATATGAAGCATCTATTTCCTTCTTTGTTTCGCACTTGTATTGATTCAGAGTTCAAGTATGAAACATGTGTCATGGCTAAGAGTCATCGTGCTTCCTTTCTCGTAAGTAATTCTAAAGCTACTTTGCCATTTGATTTGATACACTCTGATGTGTGGGGTCCGACGAAAGTTACTTTTATTGATGATTGTACTTGGTTAACTTGGGTGTTCTTGATGAAGAATAAGAGTGATGTTCCGTTACTTCAAGAATTTTGTACAATGGTGTCTACTCAGTTTCAGACCAAGGTTAAGGTTTTCAAGTCTGATAACGAAGGAGAATATGTGAATCACATTTAGGCATGTTTTTTCATGATCATGGTATTATTCACCAGACGACTACTCCGTTTACACCCCAACAAAATGGTGTGTCCGAATGGAAGAATCGTCAAATAATGGAGGTTGCTCGCTCTTTGATGTTGGACAAATGTGTTCCTAATCATTTTTGGGGTCATGCTGTTTTGACTGTTGTGTATTTGATCAATCGTGTTCTAAGTAGAGTTCTTGATTTTCAGACACAACTTGATGTGCTACAAAAACATGTTTCTCTTATTTTTGTATCAAAGCTTCCTCCAAAAGTGTTTGGGTATATTGCATATGTGCATGTTTACTCTCATCAGCCGAGTAACTCGATGCATGTGCTCTCTAATGTGTTTTTATTGGGTATGCTAACAATAAAAAAGTCTATAAGTGTTATCATCCCTTGACTCAAAAAACTTATATTACCATGGATGTCACATTCTACAAGGAAGTTTCCTATTTTGTGAAGCCCTCTTCCGACTCTCCACTTCAAGGGGAGAGGGGGAGTGAAGTGCAGATTCGAAGAGATGGTATGGAAGATGTGTTATAGGCAGAGTTGGAAACATAACCTATTATGTTGCATGATACTGATCAATTGGCCACAGATAGTGATCGGTCACCTGTCATTCCCAGAACTATTTCTATTGACAACATATCAGATATGCCCAGCGAATTGCCTATTAGTATGTCTGACGAATTACCTTTTGATGATCGGTTGCCTGTTGCTGATATGTTTAACGAGTTGCTTGATGATAGTTCGTCCAGTGATGATTTTTCTAACAGTTTGTGTTTGTACCATACTTAGGGCCTCCATATGTAATAAGTGAGGAGCCCTTATTCTATAAAAGGACTTCTTACCCTCCTCATTTGGGGAGGCCAAGATGGAGGGCAAGGCTTAGGCCACAGAAAATGGGCTAGAGAGAAAATAGGAGGCTAGAAAGCACACTGCCTCTAGCCTTCTTGTATATTCACCATTCATAGTGAGCTAATATCAACATCAGTGTGGATGTACCCAAACATTGGGGTGAACCATGATACATCTTGTGTTCTTCATTTTCTTGCAAATTCACAGTCGGATTTACGTTGTTCCAAGACCCCTCCGATTTTGTGCATCAACATTTGGCGCCGTCTGTGGGAATCGACATGAAAAACTATGTCAGTTTTCTTTCATTTTTTTCATCTCACTGCCGTGAATCTGCAAAAACCCAAGAACCAAACAACCGAACACCCATACTCGAAGACGCACCCATTCAATCTAATAGGGAGAGAGAGAAATTTCAACCCAAGTTTGCAAATATCCTAAAAAAAGCCATTTGCTCTTGCACTTAGCTCTTTGCTCTTGTAGTCGCACTGCAGTGATCTTTCTCCGACGATATCCATATTTTGATAAAGGCAGGCAAGCAGGCTGGCTGGCTTTGTGGATTCCTTATAAATCGTCTTCCTCAGAGTTGAACATTATATTTAGATCCTAGCAGGCAGCAGGCACCAGCAATTGAGGAGTTGGACCAGAAGAGAGAAATTGGGAGAGTTTGGGATTATTTAATCCCAGGATTAGTACTCAAATTTGGAGGAAGGGAAGCAGCAACCCCTTAATCTTAACGGTCAGATTCGATACAGATCGCCTTCTTCGGCTGAACTGCTGGAAGCTCAGAATCTGATCCAGACCAATTCTCCACCCTTCGATCCTGACCCCCTCTCCGACTCTGAAAACAAGATGCTCAAGCGTCCCGGTAGAGAAATCAGAATGGAGAGTCCCTCAGTACGCCTCTCTCTCTGACAAAATGTGCAGATACAAGAACGTTATCCTCGTCATCTCAATCCCTCATCTCCTCCTTACCATGATCTTTTACGTCATGCCCCCCCGTGGTAATTTGAGCAACCAGCTCCCCCGCAAGCTACCTTCCAAGACATCCTACGTTGTGATCTTCGACGCTGGCAGCTTCGACAGTCGTATCCACGTCTTCTGCTTTGACTGCAACCTCCAGCAGCAACAGTTCATTCTATCCAATTTCTCCAGAGTCCCAAAGCTGAAACCTTCAAGCTCAGCACCCATCAAATGATGGAATGGCCCCTTCAGCCAGTCCTAATTTACCATCCAGTACCGCCCATTACGACTTTTCACTGCCCCTGCTCTACTGAAGCACTGGAGTCAAGGCGTCTCATAGGCGTCCCGGAAGCCCACGCTTGGCCTTGGCGCCAACACCACCTCCTCGCGAAGCAGACCCACTTCCCTTCTTCATCCTCTTGGCTCGTTCGCTCTGTCAGCTTGAGGTTTTTATCACCTGATTCGATGTGGTGGTGTTTGAGAAGGATTTGAGTGCTGTGAAAGGAAAGGGGCAGTACAGAGGTCCTATTTAGATACAGAGTAAGGCGTTGGGGGTGTTGGAAGCCATTGATTTAGATGTTACTGAGGAGGTTATGACGGCTGGTTGTGTTACTAGGGATAGGATCAATGGACTCGTTGATGGGGTTTCTGGTACTTGTGATGTCGGCAGTCGGGCGATGCCGCATACGCCGCCTTGAGATCAGTGCTGGAGTGTCTCGAAAATCCAAAAACTCAAACTCAAGCTCGGATTTTCCTCACGGACCTCCAGAACCGCTTCCTCTCCAAGGAGTCCTGCGATCAATGTTTTCGCACCTACCATTTTCAGATTGAAGACATCTTCCTCGATCAGTATAAAGGTCACTAGGTCTGAAGCAGCCCTTTGGTGCTGCGATTTTTCTCGGGACTCCTCCCGCCTCATCACTGGTAGCGCTGATCGGACCACCAAGCTCTGGGACGTTCAAACCGGCCTCTAACCCTCCTCCATGAATGATGAGCTTTGCAAAAAAATCTAAACAAATGAGACCTTTTTCTTTTTTCTTTATTTTTTTGCTTTATCATTATTACTTCCCTAGCTACCAGAGAATGATGAAACTTTCATGATACAACCCACTACTCGATCAGTCTCAGAGATCATTGCAAACCATCAGACAGCTCAACCACTCCCACAAAAGAAAAAGAAAAAGGATGTCTGGAGAAAAGCAGAAAGAAAAGCAAAAAAGTAAAAGCAGAAAGCAAAAGAAGATAAAAAGAAGCAGACATAATTGCGGTGGTGATGACATGCAGAAAAGGGAATTATAGGAGTGACCCATTGAGCAGAGGGTCAGATTTATTTTTGAATGATGTGATTTATTTTTCTTATCCTTCGGAGGCATCTGTATAACCCCACCAGAGGGTAATCATAAATAAAAAAAGAAGGCAACATGCCAAAAAAAAAAAAATGGCAAGCCCAAAATAATGGGCTGGATTGTTATGTGGAGGGCGAATGCCCATATGCCCAAAAGAGCCAGGCCCTATGGCTTCAAACTCCAACCCCCATCCCTCCACTTAAAGTTCACCCGCTATTATCACCAACCAGGTGATCAAAAGTACGTCCAGTACTCCAAAATTATTCGATAACCTGCCGCTATTATCACCAACCAGGTGATCAAAAGTACGCCCAGTACTCCAAAATTATTCGGCAGCCTATTGCTATTATCACCCACTAGGTGATCAAAAGTACGTCCAGTACTCTAAAATTATACATGAGCATCACTCATGTCAATCATACATAAACATTCATGAGCATAACTCATGTCAACATTCATGAGCATCACTCATGTCAACACTCATATAAACATTCATGAGCATCGCTCATGTCAATCAGCTTCGAAAGCTTTATTTACAGAGCTCCAGCTTCAAGAGCTCCAGCTTCAAGAGCTCCAGCTTCAAAAGCTTCATTTACAAAAGCTCCAGCTTCAAAGCTTCACTTGCAAAGCTTCACCTACAAAGCTTCAGTGCAGGGTATACAAAGACGGCCTCTAAACAACCGTCACTTCAGCCCATACATGGATTCAATTTGAAGTCTCTAGCCAACAGCCTCTATTGACTAAAGACTTGGGGGACTACACTATGTACCATATATTGGGCTTCCAAAACTGAGCCTCATGAAAAATACTTGGGGGACTTAGCCCATTATTTATGTACTGAGGAGCGAACCCTTATTCTATAAAAGAGATTCCCTCACTTTCATTAGAGAGCACCCAACACTTATGTATTGAGGAGCCAACCCTTATTTTATAAAAAGGGACTCACTCACCTTCATTAGAGAGAGATTCTTAGCCCATCCCTTATGTATTAAGGAGCGAGCCTTTATTCTATAAAAGGGACTCCCTCACCATCATTAGAAAGCATCGCTGCCTACTGAGCAACCGCCTCGCCGCGAGCATCAACTCTAGCCTATCATTTATGTATTGAGGAGCGAGCCCTTATTCTATAAAAGGGACTCCCTCACCTTCAACGCCACAAGCCGAGCCAACCTAGGCAACATAAGCCACAAGCCGAGCAGCCTTGCAACATGTGCTACTTCTAGTTGAGCATCATTTCAGATTGAGCACCCGCCTCATATTGAGTATCAGTTCTAGATGACATCTAGTTACTTCGACCCACACATGGACTGAATTTCAAGTTTCCAGCTAAAAGACTATCTTGACTGAAGACTTAGGGGACTACTGTTTATACCATACTTAGGGCCTCTGTATTTAGATCTCGTATAAATACTCGGGGGACTCAAATGTAATTATGTAATAAATGAAGGGGCAAATATGTAGTAAGTGAGGAGCCCTTAGTCTATAAAAGGACTCCTCACCCTCCTCATTTGGGGAGGCCAAGATGGAGGGCAAGGCTTAGGCCACAAAAAATGGGCTAGAGAGAAAATAGGCTAGAGAGCACACTGCCTGTAGCCTTCTTGTATATTCACCATTCAGAGTGAGCTAATATCAACATCAGTGTGGACGTAGCCCAAACATCAGTGTGGACGTAGCCCAAACATTGTGTTCTTTACTCTCTAGCCTTCTTGTATGCAGGTTACGAAAGGCTTTGTATGGTTTGAAACAATCTTCTAGAGCGTGGTTTGGGAGGTTTACATGTTCAATGAAGAAGTTTGGGTATATCCAGAGTCATTTAGATCATACTTTGTTTCTAAAGCGACAAAATGGTAAGCTAACTGCAATGATTATTTATGTTGATGACATGATAGTGACTAGTGATGATCAGAAGGAGATACAACGCCTTCAAAAGTACCTAGCTACTAAATTTGATATGAAAGAATTGGGTGAATTGAAGTATTTTCTTGGAATCGAGGTTGCACGATCCAAGCATGGTATTTTTCTGTCTCAACAGAAGTACATTCTTGATTTGTTGATTTGTTAGCTGAAACATGTATGTTAGATTGCAAACCTGTTGATACTCCGATTGAGCAGAATCATCGTCTGGGCTTATTTCCAAATCAAGTTCCTACTCATAAGGAACGGTATCAGAGGTTTGTGGAGAGATTAATTTATTTGTCTCACACTCGCCCTGACATTGCTTATGTAGTTAGTGTGGTAAGTCAGTTTATGCACTCACCTAGTGAAGATCATATGGATGCAGTAACTCGTATTTTGAGGTACTTGAAGATGGCTCCTGGCAGAGGCTTGATTTTCTCCAAGAATGGTCATTTGAATGTTGAAAGGTATACAGATGCAGATTGGGCAGGTTCTATCACTGATAGGCGATCTACATCTTGATACTTTACGTTTGTGGGTGGTAATTTAGTTAATTGGAGAAGCAAGAAACAAAAAGTTGTGGCTAGGTCAAGTGCAGAAGCTGAGTTTCGTGGTATGTCTCATGGTGTATGTGAGTTGTTGTGGTTGAAAAATTTGTTGAGAGATCTTAGGTTTAAACCCAAGGGTGTTATGAAACTTCATTGTGATAACAAGGCTGCTATTGAGATTGCTCATAATCCAGTGTAACATGATCGAACAAAACATGTGGAGATTGATCGACATTTCATTAAGGAAAAATTGGATGCTGGAATTATTATGTTTCCGTTTGTTGGATCTGAAGATCAATTTGCCGATGTTCTTACTAAGGCTGTGTCTAATAGTGGGTGGGGTTTTCCAACTCGCTTGACAAGTTGGGCATTCGTGACATCTTTGCACCAACTTGAGGGGGACTGTTGCGAGTTAAATATTAGTTAAAGTGTAAATAGTAGTTTATTGTCCTACATTGATGAAGTACATATGTAATAACAATTGTAACTCTTATATGTACTCGACTTTGGAGATTAATGAATACATAAGAAATTCCCAAATGTTATATATTTGGTATTTACCATGTTTAGTTGATGTAATTTGCAAAATGTGGTTTCACTAGCATTTTCTAGTTTATAATTAACGACCTCGACCAGTACTTGTACGTAGTGGTAGGGCAGCTGCTAGGTTGTGAATTATATATAGCTTCTGATCCTCCTTCCACATCATACAAAATTCCATTACATTTTTTGAGTGCTTAGGAGGGCAGATGCCCTGGACAAGAAAAAATGAAAGACTGCTTAGTGGTTTAATCCACCAATGGGTGGAGCTGTTGGGGGCACTCTAACTATTAATCAAAACTCCAACTGTTTGGGTTAAAACTGAACTTTAGGCCCAAAGGTGGAGTCGGCCCAACAGAAGGTCCGGATGAAACTTAGGGAGCAGGAAAAGGGCCACTTGCTTACCTACCCAAGGACCAAGTTGTGTAGATTGATCAGACTGCACATCCCATAAAGTACTTTATGGTGGCAGTACATGTAATAAAGCTAATGAGTCATCACCCTCAGACCGCATTCTGGCAAAGCTGTCGCTACAGGAGCCAAACCGAGTTGTCTATAAAAGGAGGAAGAGAAGACAGGATTAACGACACTCAAACAAACAAACAAAAGCACAAACTCTGCTAAAAAAGCCAGATTTGCCTTTCAAAACGAAGCTGTAGTCAGCCCAAGCCTTCATCCCCCTCGGGATAATCTTTTCTCCTAAACTTTGTAATAGCTCTGCTACCTTGTTCTAACTTGTTGTAGTATCGATTCACCCTTTTGTATTCTCCTTTCCCCTCTCCACCTCTAAGCTTTCAGACCTTTGACAGAACCACAAAGACAGGGACCTGCAAGACGATCAGCCTTAATTGATAAGGTTTAATCTTGCCCGACCTGCTTTGCTTTGTCTTTGTCTTCTCTTTCTTTAAAGTCTAGCAATATGTTGTATATTTTTAGTTATATGCAAGTTGTTTCTAGCAAAATCACGATGACAAAGCTTTCTCAATACTTGGATCTGATTTAAATATATCTTCAATGCTTAAATCAGATCCAAGTCCTAAGCCCGCAGGCATATGAATCTGATTAGTTTAAAAGTCCTTGGCCTCAAGGCATAAAAAAGAACTTTATGTGGACTTAACCCATCCACGACAATCCTTGATAAACGAGAAGTCCGAAGTTACTTGGGGCGCAAGTAATCGACCTACCTTCTAGTTTTCTTTCTATTATATCATGATTATCATAGAACGCTTAAGCATGGGATGGACTCTAATGGGAAGCCTCAAGGCCTACACCTAAGGCCTCACAAAGGCATCCATTTGGATTCATCCCATTCAGCGATCTCAAGAGTCTAAGTAAAGAATGAACTCTGATGGGAAGCCTCAAGGCCTACACCTAAGGCCCCACAAAGGCACCCATTTGGGTTCGTTCTATTCCTTGGATTCGGGTAATCAGAAATATAATAGTTAGAAAACTCCTACAATCACGAGAATAAATATGATGCGTTCGAGCACTGGTTTAGTTATTGATGGGAAGCCTCAAGGCCTACAGTTAAGGCCCCACAAAGGCACCTATTATAACTAACACGGTTTCTTGGATACATACATATATACAATGAAAGAACGACAACCATTTTACATCTGCCATGCTAAAGATGGCAGTGGCATGCCTGAGCACCTAAATGTTAACCTTGATTGTGAGCCTCAAGGCCTATACCTAAGGCCCCACAAAGGCACCTCTCAAAGTTAACGCTGTCCTTCTCTTTCAGCCTTGCCCGAAGAGTCTTGCCTGACGAGACTTGCCCAACGAGACTTGCCCGACAACGCCCAGAAACAAAGCAGAAGCCCGACAGCAGCCCTCAACCGGCGCCAACCTCCAGGGGAGCTATGTGCTCGTCGGCCAGGAAACATCCCCAACGGAAATTCCTGCCACGAACATAGTTTTGGCACGCCCAGTGGGACTCAAACTTCCAGATCTTGCATGTCCAAAAGAAGAACCATAAACTTGATAAAAAGAATCCAAAGGAAGGTCTTCTCCAAATGGCAGAACAATCAGAAAATCCTTCTTCCCAATCTGGACAGGTGGTTCCAGATAGCCCGACTGCATCTGAAAGGTCACAAGGAAAGGGAAGCAATGAAGAGCTACAAGCTACAATGATCCAAGTGTTAAAAAGCATGGAAAAGATCTCCCTAGAAACAAAGGGAGAAGTAAGCAGACTCTGTATGCTCACTGGGAATCTACAGAGAAGGCTTGATTTGGAGTTCTCTACTCCAAAGGGTGCTCAAGGAAGTGGAATGAGCCAGGTTGTCACGAGAGATGAGCCAATCATTCCCTTATTCCCACTACTAGAAGAAACAGGAGATAGGGGAAAGAAAAAGGTAATTCCTGAAGGAAGTCAACCAGTGATGGAGCTGATCCCGGAGAAAGAGTTTCCTAGTTTCCCATTATTATCATTTAATAATAAGGGACAGAGCGAGCGAGAAAGGATGAGGTAAGGAATGCCAGGTATGATGGGAGAAACTAGTGGAAAGGAGATTACCACTACTACTACCACTATTGCGTCAGATAAACCTCCACCCTATAGACCACCCCCGATGGTCAATAAAGGTGGAGGATCTAACTGGAAGAAGCCCGAACCAAGGAGAGAAGCAAATGCGGGCAGTGACCAGAGCCCGAAGATTGGATCAGCTATCCTCAGTCATAATGATAATTTAGCCACTCAGCAACTAAGGGAGGAATTGGCTGAGTTAAGAAGAACGGTGACTCAAAACGCCCAACCGCGGGCTCGCCCAGTATTCAGGATTACTTACCAGAAGCCGTATCCTGAACATATCGACGAGCTAAATCCATTCCCTCTCAACTTCAAGATGCCCGCATTCCCTACATTCACAAGTGAAGACAGCAGTGTGTCTTCCAGAGACCATATTTTCAAATTCTCCAATCACTACATGGTGTATGAGGACAATCCAAACTACAAATTGAGGTTGTTTGGAAATTCATTGGCAGGATTGGCGTCTCAATGGTATTCTCTATTACCCCCCAACTCTATTGCCAACTGGGGGCAAATGGAGATGGCTTTCCATGAACAGTTCTACAGGATAGAGCCAGAATTGACCATCAATGATCTAGTTGAGGTAAAACAATACGATCATGAATCCACAGAAGACTTCATGATGAGGTTCAGGAGGACTAAGATGAAATGCCAATTCCCCGTCAATCAAGCATAGCTCATATCCATTGCTCAAAGGGCTTTAAAATTACCTTTGAGAAAAAGGTTTTATGATGCACAGTTCAGTGAGCTGCAAGAACTCGTGATTGCTGCCACGAAGTACGAAAGGTTGTTGCAAGAAGAACAGCAAGTGAAGCACACTTCCAAAGTCCCTCATTTCTACAAAAGCAAAGCTACTATTCACCATGTGGAGGTGGGAGAAACCAGGCCCGAACACGAGGATGGTCATGAGGAAGAAAATATAGATGTATGTGCTGCTGAGATGACTACACCCTTCAAACCATTGACAATCAAAGGGTTAGTCCAACCTGTCAAGGATCAGAAGATCGTGATGAATGATGGTGGTTTCGTCCCTATGAAACCCCCAAAGTATCAGAGTTATTCATTCGATTTAACCAAGGCACCGGAGATCTACGAAGAACTGGTGCGGGCAAGAGTAATCTTGCCCGACAGTGCCAAAAAGATGCCCAAACCCGAAGAAATCAGGGGGAAGAAGTATTGCAAGCTGCATTATACCTTCAACCATTCTATAGTTAATTGTGTCCAGTTTAGAGATTGGGTACAAGATCTCATAGTGAAGGGTAAGCTGCTACTTGATTCACCCCAGGCCAGTATGATGGTGGATACTAACCCTTTCCCGGAGACTCTTATCAATATGATCAACCTCATTTTTAAGGAGCCGGGGTCATCAGCTGAGTAAGAGTGCCATGAGGGGACCAGAGGGCCAGGGACAGATTCTAAGGTTGTCAACAATAAAAGTGGAGAAGAAAAGCAAGTAGACAAGGGAGCAAAGAATTGCCCGAGGCCAGTTCGAACAAAGCAAAGCAGGAAGCAAATTACATATCCATTCCAATATAAAGAGGGAGTTACAAATCATTCTATTCTAAAAACTTTACATCTTTACAAAGAGTGATTATTCTAGAATGGTATGTTCGCATGATGGTAAAAATTCTATTAGGTTCGGCTAAGGCAGTATGGTTGTTTACAAGTTCGGACTTGGCTTGCTCTAACTCCGAAGTTGCCTTCTCTACCCCTTCAATTTGGTGTTCAAGTTTGTCTAGAAGAAGTGCTTGTTCTTCCTTAAGGGCAATCAGTTGCTCTTCCAGTTTCTGGATTTCAGAAGAAACCACTTTAACTCTTTCTTTAGTCTGCATGCTTGCTTCCATCAGTCGGTTAACTTGGGTAGAAGAGTTTGATTCTTTTTCCATAAAGCATTTTGCCCGGTTAGCCTGTCTATCCGCTCTCTGGTATTGTTCCCTCAAAGCCCTCAGGTTCTCGAAGAAAGAGAGAAAAGAATCGTGCTGAGGCTTGGACAAACGACCGGTTTTGAAAAATTCAGTTATGACCTTCTCAAGATCACAAAGAGCCTTGAGACTAAATGACGCGGTGAATTCTTTCTTTGCCCATTTCTGAAAGATTTGCTGTTGCTCCGAAGACATGGAAGTTGCTGAAGGCTGCGTTGAAGACTTCAACCGCGTCTCAAGCCGCCCGAGTGCTTCAAAGAGTTTGGGCAGCTTGGCAGGATCAGAGGATGGGAAAGGAGGAGGGTCCGGCGTGATAGTTCCCTCCGATGAGACAATGCCTATTGAGGGGGCAATCTCTGCCTGTTTAGTCTGCTCAACTCCAAATGAGGAAGTACCAATACCTCCAGAAGATGAATGAGGATGGGGGCGCTTTGACTTACGAGCCAATGAAGGGGGAGAAGTTTCTTTTGAAGCTTGCTACAAAAACCAAAAGACTCGGTCAAGATAATCTGAATACAGGTTGAAGCAAAAGAGGTTCTAGAGAGAAGAAGTGTACCTGACTCAGCCCCGGAGTTTCACCAAAGAATGTACTAACTCTTGGTTGGGGTGAAGGTTCTTCACCGCCAGCAGGAGGGGAAAGAGCTGCGCCTGAACCTGTGCCTGCATCCTGGATATATCCAAAGAAAGCAGTAATTATCAGCAAAAGGGTCACCAGAGGAAGAAACAAGAAGAAAACATTCCAGTACCTGAGTCTGATCTTGAGGAGGAGAAGAAGGTTCATCAACTATCGGACGAGCAAAATCCTGCGAAATCGCTGCATCTGAAGCTACAGGGATCTCAGGGACTATGGGTTCCTTATCCGAGACCACTAGTGAGGGAGGTGGCTCATATACTGAAGATGGCTGCAGGAAACATACAAAAAAGTTAATTGGGTAGCAATGCGCAGAATTTCAATGAGGAAATAATAATTTACCAAGGGATCATCTTCATCCACGAAATGCAATATAACTCCTGTGGACGGATCAAATTGAGAGGAAGGGGTCGCATCCAGAGCAGTAGAAGAAGTCATAGATCTCAGAGGGGGTCCATGGCTAGGCAAAGAGGCAGATGCACCAACCTAGGAAAACAAATAGGAAGAAAGAAAAGACCTTAACCATTAGATCCATAAAATTGGAAGGTTAGAGGTAGGAGAGAAAGTACCTCAGCAGGATTGGTCTAGGAGGGGGAAAGATTTTTCTCTCGGGTAGGTCGTGGAGAAGCCTCGGGCGAAGAGAGCATTTCATTTCTCGCAGCCTGATCAGAGTAATCAAATTCAGGGTTGTATGAAAGTAAGAAAGTATACAATAATATCAGCCATACCTCGAGTTCTCGAAGGGCGGCGTTTCGCAATTCTTCGGCCTTTTTAAGCATAGCAGCCCGTAGCGGTTCCTCCTTAGAAGCAAGGATTGACCTTTTAGATGCTTGAGGTCCTGTTTGATCGACGAAAGGGACAGTTAGATAAAGGAGAAAGGCAGCAATTTGATATAGAAAAAAGAAACTCACTTGATGATTGTTGCTTCTTTCTGCCTGCCTCAGGAACTGGAGTAGATGGGATTGATGATTCAAGAGGAATGGTAATCCTTGCCCGCTTACTCTTTCGAGTGAGAATTGGTCGTGTGGTTGCTGGACGAGGTGCAGGATCAGGGTTTGAATCTTTAGTCATGGCTGCTTTCTTTCGTTTGGGGGCTTTAGTGATTATCCTGGGCATTCCTTCAGCTCCTGAATCCCCAATGGATTCTGAGATATCCGTCCCCTCCCCGGCTTCTCGTCTCTCAGCCTCTGCGGCAGCACCATGAAGAATTGCAGCATCAGCGGAGTCATTCTCTGATTCAATGGCTTCAGATTCAATATCCACTGGAGCTGCAGAATCAAGCAAAAGTAAGGAAAGATAGACATCAGAGGAGAAACAAAATCAGATAAAAGAAGATATACCTATCAGAAGTAACCGGTTTTTCTCTTTGATTATCTCCTTCCAATTTGCAAGCTCGCCCGAGCCAGGATATGATTTAAGAGAAAGCTGGTTGAAGATGCGATCGTGATTCACCTTCAAATCTCCTTCATACTTTCTAGTCCATTTATCCTTCCACCAAGATGAAAACAGCAAGGTACATTCAAAATTAAGAACAACGGAATGTCGGGCTGCTTGACTCATTACATCCAGGCTACGTCGGGCGGCTCGGAATGTCACTTCAGTTAGGGTTTGTAACCGGAATGAGGTGCCACAGTGGACAGAGTCGAAGAATGGGACAGGTATAGCTTGCCTAAATCCTAACTGCCGGCTGCAGAAGTTAGGATGGTACACCTCCAAGCCTCGATCATATCTATTGCCCCGAATCCCCCAGGCCAAGTTTCTTGGTTGAATACAGCTGATAAATTTTTCTCTACAAAAGGGGGTAGCATCCTCACCAGGGGCGTCTTGGAAGGCTTGGTCAGAGAACCAAGGGTATCTCCTCAAGACTGACGCACCCCATTCCAAGTCTGATCGAGTCCTGCAGACTCTGAAAAAGTAAAAGCAGGCGAAGGTGGAATGGTCTGTAGGAGGAGCTTCTGCTAGAATTCGGGCAGGAGTCACACCCTCTGGAAACTCTAGATTGGCAGCCCGAAATTCTGGAAAATACCATTGCAGCCAGATTTGTATCATCCAGATTGGTCCGTTCAGGTTGGTCTCAAAGGGCTCATCCCGAGTCATTTCAAAAAGAAGGTGATAGAGATGGGAGAGAAGGAACGGACCTGTGGCTACATCATCAAAATTATGAAGAACCTCCACCAAGGGGATCCATTCTACCCTTACTCCCTTGGATTTGTTGGGGAAAACATGCTTGTTGAGCCAGTAAAGGAGAAAGTACATATACTCTTGATCTTTGTCAGCCCGAGGGGAGTCTGCCCCAAAATTTTCCTTTACAAAAGGGATGAATCCTTTAAAGGAGGTCCCATAACTCTTGAAAGTGGCGGAGTTATAGCTCAAAGAAAGGAAGGTGGTAGACGAACTCGAGCTCCCGGTGGAAGAAGACGGAACCCAATCTTGAGTAACATCTATTGTCCTGCCCGACGGCCTCAACCCGAAGACCTGGGCCATATCAAGAATGGTGGGAGACATGGGACCCATACGAAAATCGAAGGTATTTGTGCCCGTATTCCAAAAGAGGAGAGCAGAGGCAAGCAATTCGGGCTTAGGGACAATAGAAGTCTTCGAAAGCATAAGTAGTTCATAAATACCGTTGCTAATCCATTTTTGCTTAAAGAAGGGCTCTAATTCGTCAACCCACTGGGCCCAGGTAGGATCATTCATCAAAGGAAAGCCTCGACGATGTAATGACCATTTAGAAGAGGAGATGCCCGACCCAGCCAAATAGGGATTTGGGGAAAACCAGTTTCCACTGGGCATGTTGTTTTCCACTACTGAGGGGACCCGAGAAATCCAGGCGGGACCCAATGATTGTACCCCATGCATCTCAAAGAAAAGCTCAGAATGCAAACCTGCTCGCGGGCGATGCAACCCGTTGAGTAGGCGGCGTAGGGTGGCGATTCCGTCGCCGGACTCGTAAGATGGTGGGGTTTGGCTGGATCCTGAAGCCATTTAATGAAGATAGAGAAAGAAGAGCAAGAAAGAAGATAAAAATGCAACCTTGTCGGGCAACAGAGAAAATGGTGGGGAAAAGTAG
This sequence comes from Malus sylvestris, assembly GCF_916048215.2. Taxonomy (NCBI): domain Eukaryota; kingdom Viridiplantae; phylum Streptophyta; class Magnoliopsida; order Rosales; family Rosaceae; genus Malus; species Malus sylvestris. Next base: position 7,876,272 of record NC_062264.1, on the reverse strand, counting down.
GGAAGTTTTTAATCGTAGAAGGATTCCTTTCTACGAAACACGGAAAATTAAAAAGTTCAATCGCGAGGTATTCGTGGGTTTAATAAGGAATCTCTTTCAATTAATATTGGCGCCTGGAATTCCAGGTTTAATATCAATTGAAGGGGGCACTGTTTGGGTTAAAACTGAACTTTAGGCCCAAAGGTGGAGTCGGCCCAACAGAAGGTCCGGATGAAACTTAGGGAGCAGGAAAAGGGCCACTTGCTTACCTACCCAAGGACCAAGTGGTGTAGACTGATCATACTGCACAGCTCATAAAGTACTTTATGGTGGCAGTACATGTAATAAAGCTAATGAGTCATCACCCTCAGACCGCATTCGGGCAAAGCTGTCGCTACAGGAGCCAAACTGAGTTGTCTATAAAAGGAGGAAGAGAAGACAGGATTAACGACACTCAAACAAACAAACAAAAGCACAAACTCTGCTAAAAAAGCCAGATTTGCCTTTCAAAACGAAGCTGTAGTCAGCCCAAGCCTTCATCCCCCTCGGGATAATCTTTTCTCCTAAACTTTGTAATAGCTCTGCTACCTTGTTCTAACTTGTTGTAGTATCGATTCACCCTTTTGTATTCTCCTTTCCCCTCTCCACCTCTAAGCTTTCAGACCTTTGACAGAACCACAAAGACAGGGACCTGCAAGACGATCAGCCTTAATTGATAAGGTTTAATCTTGCCCGACCTGCTTTGCTTTGTCTTTGTCTTCTCTTTCTTTAAAGTCTAGCAATATGTTGTATATTTTTAGTTATATGCAAGTTGTTTCTAGCAAAATCACGATGACAAAGCTTTCTCAATACTTGGATCTGATTTAAATATATCTTCAATGCTTAAATCAGATCCAAGTCCTAAGCCCGCAGGCATATGAATCTGATTAGTTTAAAAGTCCTTGGCCTCAAGGCATAAAAAAGAACTTTATGTGGACTTAACCCATCCACGACAATCCTTGATAAACGAGAAGTCCGAAGTTACTTGGGGCGCAAGTAATCGACCTACCTTCTAGTTTTCTTTCTATTATATCATGATTATCATAGAACGCTTAAGCATGGGATGGACTCTAATGGGAAGCCTCAAGGCCTACACCTAAGGCCTCACAAAGGCATCCATTTGGATTCATCCCATTCAGCGATCTCAAGAGTCTAAGTAAAGAATGAACTCTGATGGGAAGCCTCAAGGCCTACACCTAAGGCCCCACAAAGGCACCCATTTGGGTTCGTTCTATTCCTTGGATTCGGGTAATCAGAAATATAATAGTTAGAAAACTCCTACAATCACGAGAATAAATATGATGCGTTCGAGCACTGGTTTAGTTATTGATGGGAAGCCTCAAGGCCTACAGTTAAGGCCCCACAAAGGCACCTATTATAACTAACACGGTTTCTTGGATACATACATATATACAATGAAAGAACGACAACCATTTTACATCTGCCATGCTAAAGATGGCAGTGGCATGCCTGAGCACCTAAATGTTAACCTTGATTGTGAGCCTCAAGGCCTATACCTAAGGCCCCACAAAGGCACCTCTCAAAGTTAACGTTGTCCTTCTCTTTCAGCCTTGCCCGAAGAGTCTTGCTCGACGAGACTTGCCCGACGAGACTTGCCCGACAACGCCCAGAAACGAAGCAGAAGCCCGACAGCAGCCCTCAACCGGCGCCAACCTCCAGGGGAGCTGTGTGCTCGTCGGCCAGGAAACATCCCCAACGGAAATTCCTGCCACGAACACCAACTACATCACCTGACTCTGATTCCAAAGTTTTTGGTGTAGATACTATAGTTGTTACAAAAAAAAAAAAAAAAATTGTTGCATAAACGGGGACAGCTGATTGCCATAGAAACTCAAAATTCTAACAAACCAAACATCAAAACAAAATAGTAAACATGACTAATCCTAGCCACAACAAAAAGAGCGTATCACAAATTAAAAAATGGAATTGAATAATGGAGCAGTAGGAACCAGGGACAGCTGTTGCCAAAGGCCCAAAGCAGTTGCAGCCTCCTTCCTTGAACTGCCCAAAATATCCCACTTACACCCTCGCCCCCTCTCCTCTTCTACTGTTTAAGTGTTGAAATGGTTTTTTAAAAGTTGTTGATCAAGTATGAAGCCTCCCTTTGTTAGCCAAGGCAAGCCCATGCCTAATTTTAAGACAAAACAACTACTAGTTTTGCAATCCTGTCCATCGTAGCCTATTTGGTGTGTGTGAAAAAAAAAAAAGAAAAAAAAAAGAGTTTTGTGCTCACTACTCACTCTCGATTTCATGGTACATTTAGTTGGAGTTGTGCCTAAAAAGCAATTTATAATATTAGATATTATGCAATAACTCCATTTTAATTAATCATGCACATGCAAGTTTTATTTATTTGTGAGTTTGACTTTATAATATGGTTATAGTACTACAATTTAGTGTTATTTCTTCTCCATTTGTAAGATCGATCTCCATTTGTAAGATCGGCTCATTATGTGAATGAGGCCAAACCATCTACCCGTTATTGTAAATACATCAATGCATGCATTTAAAAGAATATAAAGGTAGGATTGCTCATGTGGATATTGCTCAGGTGTTTATTGCTGGGAGAGTTTTCAAGAACATATCTATATCTACTATCATAAACATAAAAACACTCCTGTTAATCAAAATTTCATGTTTACAAGAAAACCTCCTGTTTTTAGCACCCAGATTACATCCATATCTACTATCATAAACATAAAAATCAAAACAACTCTGCATCTGCTTCATAAGCACCACATGCAGATTGTATCGAATTTTAAATATGTTATAGCTCAAATATTGAGTTACTGGTCATGGGTCCGAGTTGCTTGATCAACTCGAGCCATACATATATATCACACAAAAGACACTTTACACCAAAAAGATTTAAAAGCGCGCGGACCGAACCGGGTTCACCATCAATCCTTAAAGTGATCGAATATTAGCTATAATTAACTTAAAGCATCTTGGAGCAATCCTACCAAAGGCAACTAACTTTTGTTCCGCATCTAATGCTCTATTAATTCTGGGTTTTCCAGTTGGTACGTATATACAAGCACAAAAAGGCACCCTCATTCCCTAAGCTAGAACTTGAAATGGCAAGTCGGATTGAGAGGTGCAATGGGTGTGGACGGAAACTTGTAGTGCCATTACAAGCACAAATCATTCGTTGTGGTGCGTGTCAAGGCGTCCCGCGCATCAATCGAACATCCATCAATCCTCTGATTCGAGCGAGCCATGATTCAATAAACCACGCTGTCAACCGTCTTAAAAGCCAAATGACTAGGGTGATGACCATGCCCTCCCCGAATGCGGGCCGCCCTGCTAATCCTAGTTACTACCATCATCAGCTGTCCCAGCCATCAGTACCAAAACCCTTGATGCCACCTTCGACGCATGGAAGAAAGCTCGCGGTGCTGTGTGGAGTGAGTTACAATGGGAAAAGTTACAAGCTCCAAGGAACGGTGAACGATGTTCAGTGCATGAAATACTTTCTTGTTGACAGATTGGGATTTCCAACTGCTTCCATACTCATGCTCACAGGTATTCTTATTTAATTAATTTCACACTATCAATCATGGAAAGCATACTGATATTTCTCTCGAAAGCTATTTCTTTTCACGTTTCGTGAGGTTTGAACGAGGAATCAATTTTTTTTTTTATTCTTACATATTTTTCTCAATGTTATGATCACCAAAAGTATGTAAGGTGACTTGATATTGCCGTGTTGTAGAATATGAGACGGGCCCTTTCAGGATCCCAACAAAACAAAACATGCGTATGGCGTTACAGTGGTTGATGCAGGGCTGCCAATCAGGAGACTCGTTGTTGTTCCACTTCTCTGGCCATGGCTCAACCCAGCATGACTTTTCGAATGATGAGATTGACGGCAATGATGAAACGGTGTGCCCTGTTGATTTTGAGACCGAGGGGATGATCATTGATGATGAAATTAACGCCACCATTGTTAGGCCGGTGCCCCATGGTGCCAAACTTCATGCCATTGTCGATGCCTGCCATAGTGGAACTGTTCTTGACCTACGATTTGTTTGCAGGATCAACAGGTAATGTTTTGCAGCACCAACCCCGCTACATGTCTTAATTACTATCCTCAACACATTTTCTTAACTATACCCAACTAATTGAGAATTTAAACATGATATATGTCTTTTTTAAATGTAGAGAAGGATATTCGTGGGAAGATCAACAATACTCGCCTATTTATAAGGGCACAAGTGGTGGACCAGCTGTCTTCATAAGCGCTTGTGACGACCATCAAAAATCTGCAGACACCACTGTGAGTATGTATAATCGATATGTGAGGAAATCAACCCTATACTCTTGATGTGCGATAAACCCTAGCTAGTAATTATATGATTTTTTCTTCCAAAATGTTGAAAGAGGTTGCAAGTTCAACTCTCTCCCTCCTCCATATTGATAACCCTAAACCCTATACTATGATGTGCGTTAAACAAAGACAAACTGTTTGAAGTTGTATTAGTACCATATCAAGGAGCAGAGATATTCTACTCCACGCAATTAAATTCAAAGAACAAAAAATGCAATGTAAAATAACACAAGTTCATGAGATTGTGCAGGTTTTGTCTGGAGACACTTCAACGGGTGCCTTGACTTGTAGCTTTATCCAAGCAGCGGAAAATGATCGCGGATCGACATATGGCTCTTTACTGAATGCTATGCGCCACAAAATTCGTGAAGCTAAAACTGGCATTGATATGGTTAAGGGCTGGTTTGGTATTGCTGTTCTTTGAAAAAAAACTGCTGTGAGAATAAGCGGCTGTGAAATAAATCAGCAGAGTGTTTGATAAACTTTTTTGTAAAAGTGCTTTTGGAAAAAAAAAAGCAGTCTGATAGTGGGTCTTTTCATTAAAGGAGCACTGTAGCTCCGTGTGCTTTGAAAAAAAGCCAGTTTTCCAAAGCTACAAATAGCAGCTTCAGCTTTTTCCTTTGATTTCAGCTTATTCTCACAGCAGCTTCCAAAATAAGCCTTTTTTTTTTCAGTTTACCAAACACCTAAAACCCTCACAGCTTTTTTTCATGGGTGCTTTTTTTTTAAGCACCTCACTCCCAAACCACCCCTAAGTATCTTTCCAAGAATCATTTAGTTGGTTAAGGAACTGGATCCCCTCCGAATCTAAGGGATTTGAGCACACTAATTAATGCATCCGGACTATAGAAATTTAATCAAACGGCTACAAATAAGGGGTCTATTTGACCGTTGGATCAAATTTCAATATTCCGATTGCATTAATTAGTGAGCTCAGATTTTTTGGATATGGAGGGATCCAATTCCGTTGGTTAAACCCATAAACACTCCTTACACATACAGACAAATCAAAGCAACACTGCAAATATTAGGTGGCAACCTATTTTCCAAGGGCAAGGATTGTATGCCCTCCCACTTCTGGTGCCCTCCTGTTTTGTGTGGTCACGGTTGAATCACGTCAACATTTTATATTTTTTTTATAGAGATAATAAGACAAAAATAAATAGTAATATAAAATACAGAAGGGCATCGGAAGTGGGAGGGCAGACAATTCTTGTCCATTTTCCAAATACAGTTAATATAAAATAGAGTGTACTTTCGTTCTGCTTGATGTCCCATAAATTTGAAGGTTTGATTAGACATTAATTCTTTATCTTTTGAGAACTTATTAAAATGTTTGGTTTTTTATTTGTAGGAGACCCAGTTGTCATCATCTGAGATATTTGACATTTGCTCAAAACAATTGGTATTGTAACTTAGAAATTAAGTTACACATTTCATTCTTACCATGCTACTGTCGCAGCCTGTGTGTACTGCAATGTGAGTTAATCAATATATGAATAAGTGTAAGTTTTTATTTTATTTTCCTTTTTCTAATTTAGCAACCCAATTTTAACCCTTTCGCCTTCCCTTCTCCCTACCCTCCATCACTCCCACTGAAAATAGATAATAACTAGAAATTGCTGCCCACGCATTGCTGTGGGATTAGAAATCGTATGGAAGATGGATAAGCTAATTCTAAATCATCAAATTTGAGCTGTTGAAACCTTTTCTCTAAATTATTAAACGGTATTTAACATAAACTAACTTGCAGTTCAAATGCAAGAATGCAAAGGAAGATAAATTGTCAAATTTCATACATGTCAAACTTTATTTAGGAAACTGAAAACCATAAAAAAAATAAATTGATAAACATACAAAGATAGTTCACCATCATAAATGTTGAATGCTGATAACGATGATCTTTGTTTCTCTCATAATTATAGAATTTAAAGAACACACAAAATTACCAATCAAACCAATCAAAATTTCCACTCCTTTGGCTTTTTCAGAGAATGCCAAATCCAAAATCCATGAACCCCACATTGTCAACTGATTCCATACCAAAATTATAGCAAGTATTGTTATCTAATTCCAATAATGATGTTCTAGTACTCCTTGAAAATGCACCGGTTGGTCTATCCGTCTCTCTCTCTCTCTCTCTCTCTCTCTCTCTCTCTCTCTTTAAGAATAATTGTTAACAGTAATCATAATAACAGGTTAAAAGCCTTGTGAACTATGTTATCAAGGAAAAAAATGTCAATGAGAAATAAAGATAGAGGACCTTTACTGGTGTACTCGAGAAATTGAGAATCATTAGCTGCAAATGGCCTCTGATCGGATCATCTTCAAAATTCTCAGGTGCTACAGCTTCCCTGAGGATCGCTCAGGTGCTACAGCTTCCTCGAGGATCGCTGTTCTGTCCAATACAACTTTGCAAGAATAGCCATTCTTCAATTTTAAGCAGGATTGGAAACAAAGTAGCGTATTAAAGCAATAAGATAAGGTTAGTTGGCCAAAAGTTTTTAGCTTTGTGTGTAATTAACCAGTTTGTCAATTACCTTAGAGTAAGCAGAGATCAGAAGTAAACATGTTTATTACCTCCCCACGGCTACTTAAACATTTCTTCTCATTACATGTCCCAGTATAGTTACACTTGTTACAACTTCCAGTTGAGGCCAAAACTCTTGCCATTTATGCATACTTCAACTTTGCCATGCTTCTCGTATCTAGAGTTGATAGTGAACCTTATTGCATAATCAGCACAGTAGCTCTTGTTTACCTACAACAAATGACAACCATTTGGAAAAAATAAATAAGCCTTTGGTTATAGCTTTCACTTGCTTATTGTTTCTGATGAGCTACAAAACACAGCCAACAAAAGAAAATCAAACAAATACCAAAAGAAGATTAAGCGTGTTGATGCACAAAACCGGAGGGATCTTGGAACAACGTAAATCCGACCGTGAATCTGCAAGAAAGTAAATAACACAAGATGTATCGTGGTTCACCCAATGTTTGGGGTACGTCCACACTGATATTGTATTTCTCTGTTTGTGAGAGGATGAGAGGGTGAGAGCCTCCGAGGGTGAGAGTGAGGCTTCCCATGGCCTAAGAATTGGCCTCTTTTAATGAGAAGAGTGAGGGGTCCTTCTATAGAATAAGGGCTCCTCACTTATTACATATTTGCCCCCTTCATTTATTACATAATTACTTTTGAGTCCCCCGAGTATTTATACGAGATCTAAATACGGAGGCCCTAAGTATGGTACAAACTGTAGTCCCCCAAGTCTTTAGTCAAGAAAGTCTTTTGGCTGGAGATTTGAAATTCAGTCTATGCATGGGCCGAAGTAACTAGATGTTGTCTTAAACTGATGCTCGATTTGAGGCGGTGCTCAATCTGAAATGATGTTCAACTAGAAGTAGCACATGTTGCGAGGTTGCTCGGTTTGTGGCTTATGTTGCCTTGGTTGGCTCGGCTTGTGGCGTTGAAGATGAGGGAGCCCTTTTTATAGAATAAGGGCTCGCTCCTCAATACATAAATGATGGGCTAGAGTTGATGCTTGCGGCGAGGTGGTTACTCAGCAGGGGGCGATGCTCTCTAATGATGGTGAGGGAGTCCCTTTTATAGAATAAAGGCTCGCTCCTCAATACATAAGTGATGAGTTAGGAGTGATGCTCTCGGTGAGGCGGTTGCTCAGCTGGCGGCGATGCTCTCTAATGATGGTGAGGGAGTCCCTTTTATAAAATAAGGACTCGCTCCTTGATACATGAATGATAGGTTAGGAGTGATGCTCGCGGCGAGGCGGTTGCTCAGCTGGTGGCGATGCTCTCTAATGAAGGTGAGGGAGTCCCTTTTATAGAATAAGGGTTCGCTTCTTAATACATAAGTGATGAGTTAGGAGTGATGCTCGCGACGAGTTTGTTGCTCAGCAAGCGGCGATGCTCTCTAATGATGGTGAAGGAGTCCCTTTTATAAAATAAGGGCTCGCTGCTCAATACATGAATGATGGGTTAGGAGTGATGCTCGCGGCGAGGCGGTTGCTCAGCAGGCGGCGATGCTCTCTTATGAAGGTGAGGGAGTCAATTTTATAGAATAAGGGCTAGCTCTTCAATATATAAATAATGGGCTAAGTCCCCCAAGTATTTTTCACGAGGCCCAGTTGAGGCCCAATATATGGTACATAATGTAGTCCCCCAAGTCTTCGGTCAATAGAGTCTGTTGGCTGGAGACTTCAAATTGAATCCATGTATAGGCCGAAGTGGCGGTTGTTCGGAGGCGGTATTTGTATACCCTGCACTGAAGCTTTGTAGGTAAAGCTTTGCAAGTGAAGCTTTTGAAGTTGGAGCTTTGTAAATGAAGCTTTTGAAGCTGGAGCTCTCGAAGCTGGAGCTCTGTAAATGAAGCTTTCGAAGCTGATTGACATGAATGATGTTCATGAATGTTTTATGTTGATTAACATGAGTGATGCTCATGGGTGTTGACATGAGTGATGCTCATGAATGTTGACATGAGTGATGCTCATAAATGTTGACATGAATGATGGTCATGAATGTTTATGTATGATTGACATGAGTGATGCTCATGAATGTTTATGTATGATTGACATGAGTGATGCTCATGTATAATTTTGGAGTACTGGACGTACTTTTGATCACATGAGTGATAATAACAACATGCTGCCGAATAATTTTGGAGTACTAGATCTACTTTTGATCACCTAATAGGTGATAATAGCGGCAGACTGCCGAATAATTTTGGAGTACTGGACGTACTTTTGATCACCTAGTGGGTGATAATAGCAGTAGGCTGCCAAATAATCTTGGAGTACTGGACGTACTTTTGTTCACCTAGTAGGTGACAATAGCGGCAGGCTGCTGAAAAATTTTGGAGTACTAGACGTACTTTTGATCACCTAGTTGGTGATAATAGCAGCGTACTTTTGATCACCTGGTTGGTGATAATAACGGTAGGCTGCCAAATAATTTTTGGAGTATTGGACGTACTTTTGATCACCTAGTGGGTGATAATAGCAGCAGGCTACCGAATAATTTTGGAGTACTTGAGGTACTTTTGATCACCTAGTGGGTGATAATAGCAGCAGGCTGCCGAATAATCTTGGAGTATTAGACGTACTTTTGTTCACCTAGTGGGTGATAATAGCGGGAGGCTGCCGAATAATTTTGGAGTACTGGACGTACTTTTGATCACCTGGTTGGTGATAATAGCGGCAGGCTGCCAAATAATTTTTGGAGTACTGGATGTACTTTTGATCACCTGGTTGATGATAATAGCGGCAGGCTGCCTAATAATTTTGGAGTACTGGACGTACTTTCAATCACCTGGTTGGTGATAAGCAAGTGGGTGTCCGGTCAGACAAGAGATCACCATGAGCATGTGGCTCATCAGTCTATAAGTTGGTAGACTTCTTTAATCAGCAACAATGTTGATCAGTGGATCTAGTTGCTCAATAGTTCCTGACAACAAATGACAGTATAAGTACGACCGTATAATGAATAAATCAAATTAACAAAGTTTGTCAAGTGATAGGAGCATATGTATGCGACTTAGTGGGCTTGTTCTTGTGCATTTATGTTGTTTTTCTTTAGTTATTTTAGTGTTTAAAGTCATTTTCGTGCAATTTCAGGTTTAGAGACGAAGTATGCAAAGAAGTGCGAAATGGAGCATTTTAGAGCAAAATTGAGCCGGAATGTTGTGTATGCTAATGGAGCACGAGGAATGGACGAGTTTGAAGGTCAAAGGAGCTTAAGAAATGAAGAAATAAAAGTGAAGAACAAAGAAGTCGGAATTGGCAACCAAAGTTTCTAAAGTTGGAAGTTCCTATTCTTGGAGGTTTCCATTTTCGTGAGTTTCTATTCTTGGCTTTGGGCTTTTAGATGACCTAAACCCTAATTCCTTGTGGATCCTAAGTCCATGCCGCACCCTAGGGCCTAATCATTTAATTTCTGCCAAGTTAAACCCTAATCTATCTCCCCTAGGGTTTGGGCCGCACCTAATGTTCTAGAAACCCTATTTTCTGATGGACTTTAAGCCCTTTGCCGCACCTAAACCCTAGCCCATTGCTTAAACCTGATTTCCCTAGGGTTTGTGGTGCCTATATATATGTGTTCTAAAGCCTTGCCGCAGATATCACCCTCTCCATACTTCAGAAATTCGTCCAAATAATTTTCCCCACCTGGCCGCAACTTTCATTCACCAACCAGCCACTTCCCACTCCTTGCCGTAGCCATTCCTTTACTCCAGCCACCATTCTACACCTCCATACACCACCCATACCCCTTGCCGCACCACCATACCATCCTAACTCCCTTCCAAAACCAAAATCACATCCAAAAATCCCCTAAACCCTCTCTGCCGCAGCAAGGAGAAGAAGAAAGATGAGCTTGACGTGCAGAAATTCAAAGTGGAATTGTTGGGCGTTTTAGGTGTAATCTTTCTTATGTCTTCGATGTTTCAATTCAATAAACTTTGTGTTGTGAGTATGAGGAACTAAACCCCCCTTGGTTAGGGGGGAATTCAAAACCATGTACATGCTTGCAATATGATTTGATTACATTCAGTTGTTATTTCATAAGTTGTGGATTCAATTCGTTCATCTACTTGATTGATAACTTATTTGTGTATGTTGATTGAGAGTGCACGCTTAGTTTTCATGCATGAATATGATGCTAGATTATGAGGGAGTTTCACCTAATAGTTACAATCTTATAATCACAAGTAGTGAAGGTCGCTTGAAAACGATCGCGTGAATGAATTCTTGGCATAAGTTTCATGCAATTCATAGTAACGAATGCTTCGTCAATGCTTATGTTTTTCATAGAACTTAATGATTCTTGCTTGTATCTCTATTATGCAATTCATGTAGGGAACTTGTAGGGAATGTTTTGGGTTGTCGTATGCAATCATCCAACTCAATAACTAGTGGAAAAACTGAGGGTTAATTAGTGCAATTCACGGTTAATTTGGGGCGTTGAGTATTCATAATTTATTGGAAGAACAACTGAAAATCGTTTTGTTTGCAAGTGTGTCATGTGTGGAGAAGAACCTCCTAACTAGCCTTTTATCCATCCTTTTCATCCAAAACGTTTTTACAATCTGTTTGTTTTAAAGTTTCTGTTTTATTTTCAATTTTCGTCCAAAACAAATCCCCCTTTATTTTGAAGTCTTAGATTAGTTAATAGGTGTTTGATTTGTGTTTCTAAGTGTTTTGATTCAAGTTTTCACCCAAATTCGTCCAAGTTCTTGTTAGGTTCTCAGAACTGCCCAGAAAGTGGTTTTTAGGCAGTTTTGAGTCATTAGGTTGCTGTTTTGAGTTTTAGGTTTGTTTAAGTGTTTTAACCTTTAGTTTTGCATTCTTTGAGTCTGGTTTAGTGTTTTAAACTTTGTTTTTGAGTTTTTAAGTCAGTTTCCAAGTGTTTAACAATCCCTCCTAATCCCCGGTATAGAACGATCCCTACTTACATCTTTGCTACAATTTGACAAAAAGAGGGTTTAATTTGTGTGCTTATCTATTTCGCATCAAATTTTTGGCGCCGTTGCCGGGGATTAGCAATTTTGCTAATCCCTTGGATTGTTTTTGTTTCTTTTATTTCACTTTGTTTCTGATTTTGTTTAAGTTTCTGACCTAATTTTGTTTCTTGTTTCTTAGGTACTAGTGTATGACTAGAAGTTCTCAAACGATTCGTGCGAACATCTTGGATTTTGACGACGATTTTGAGAGGAAGTTGAGAAGAGCTAGAAACCAGCAAGAACACCATCCACCCAATTCCGAATCTGACCTTGAAGAAAACGTACAAGAAGAGGAGGAGGAGGCCACGGCAGGGATATTTGAAGAAGTCCAAGGCATGGCGGTGGACAACCGTACACTCAAAGAGCTTTCCGCCTCAGGTTTGGATAATGCCGCACCCTTGTGCATTCAATACCCCACGGCTGCCCAAGGTAAGACGGACGAGTTTGAATTAAAGTCAAGTTTGCTTCATCATATTCCTAAATACCATGGCTTGTCCATGGAAGATCCTAACAAACATTTGAAAGAATTTGAAGTAGTTTGCTCTAGTATGACTCCCGTCAATGTTGACGGAAATATCTTGAAGATGAAGGCTTTTCCATTCTCTTTGATGGATAAAGCCAAGGATTGGTTATACGAGTTAGCTCCCGGCACTGTCACTTCTTGGGAGAGTATGAAGAAAGCATCTTGGAGAAATTCTTTCCAACTTCTCGCATCATCCTCCTACGCAAAAAGATAAGCGGAATTCAGCAAGAAGAAGGTGAGTCTTTTCCTACATATTATGAACGATTTAAATCACTTGTTGCTTCTTGTCCACAGCATCAGATGAAGGAGGAGTTGCTTTTGCAATACTTCTACGAGGGTCTCCTACCTCTAGAACGTCAAATGCTTGATGCTTCGGCGGGGGGAGCATTGGTGGACAAAACACCCATGGCTGCCAAGATCTTGATCTCTAATCGAGCGTTGAACGCTCAACAATACGAGGGAGTAGGCCAAAGGGGACCCCCACGGCACCAAGTACATGAGGTAAGTTCAACTTCCGATCTTCATTCACAATTGGCTAATCTTACTTCTATTGTTTCACAGATGGCCGAGGGAATGAAGATGCAAGGACCTGTGGTGTGTGGCGTATGTTCTATCCAAGGACATGTCTCCGAGAAATGTCCTCAACTCATCGAGAATGGCGGATGGGAGAGTGCGAATGCCATTGGGTTTCAAAGCCAAAATCAGTCAAGACATGATCCATACTCCAACACGTATAATCCGGGGTGGCGAGACCACCCAAATTTCAAGTGGAGGGATCCCCAACAACCTCAAAATCAAGGAGGCTTTAGGCAACAACCCCCGGGGTTCTTTTCCAAAACCTACGGCCAACCCCAAAATCAAGCCCAATCCGGCCCAAGTGCCTCAGGTACGTCTCTTGACAATGATGCACTTCTTAAGATACTAACTAAGTTGTCTAATGGGCAGGAAGATCAAGCTAAGGCTATGCAAAACCAAGATAAAATGGTGGATCAACTTGAGAAACAAATTGGGCAGATTGCCGAGTTTGTAGGTAAGTTTCGAGATCCCGGACAACTCCCTAGTTCCACCATTCCAAATCCAAAAGGAGAGTTTGAATCAGCCAAAGCAATCACCCTAAGAAGTGGTAAGGAAGTTGGGGCAGGTCCTACATAAAAAACAGGTCATAACGAGGATGAAATTTTGCAAATGGAAGAGGAGGAATCAAGGCTGCCCACGGCAAAGATGGTTCCACCTTTGCCGCAAGCTCCTAGTATCCCAAATCTGCCCAATTCGTCCCACAAAGGTAAGAATGTGTCCAATTCAGTTCATACTAATGTTTTCCCTTCAAATGTGCCTTTTCCTATTAGGTTCATGCAAACGAAGAAAGAAGAGGCAGAAAAGGATATCCTTGAAACCTTTAGGAAAGTTCAAGTTAACATACCTTTGTTAGATGCAATCAAGCAAGTTCCGAGGTATGCTAAGTTCTTGAAAGAGTTGTGTACCACTAGGAAGAGGATGTTGACTAAGGAAGTGGTAAAGGTAGGTGAGAATGTGTCCGCCATCTTGCAACGCAAACTACCTCCCAAATGCAAAGATCCAGGTAGCTTTACCATTCCTTGTGTCATTGGGAACACTAGATTTGAATCTGCCATGCTTGATTTAGGTGCTTCTATAAATGTTATGCCATATTCCATTTATGCATCTATGAACTTAGGAGCATTGAAAAATGATGGGGTAATAATACAATTGGCCGATAGATCTAACGCCTATCCAAAGGGAGTTTTGGAAGATGTTCTTGTGCAGGTTAATCATTTAGTCTTCCCGGCGGATTTCTATGTCCTCGAAATGGATGAATCGAACCATGCTCCTTCGCTGCCCATTCTACTTGGAAGGCCATTCATGAAGACGGCCCGGACGAAGATTGACGTGTATAGTGGAACTTTGTCCATGGAATTCGATGGGGAAGTTGTTAATTTTAATCTTTCTGATTCCATTAAATACCCTAGTGAGGACCATTCATGTTTCTCTATCGATATAATTGACTCTTTGGCGCAGGGATATCTCGACGATTTGAATGACGATGCGCTTGAAAAAGTCATTACACGAGGCATGGAACTCACAACTAAGGGGGCAGATTCTAGTGTAACCCACGGCATACATGGACTAGGCCATGCCGTGCCCCCTAGTGAGGATCTAATTGAAGTTGTGGCTGCCCTTGAGTCCTCACCTAAGCTTGATGGTAAGTATATTAACCGTGAGTCCATTCCCATTTCGACTAACAAATTGCTTCCATCCATAATTCAGGCACCTACCCTTGAACTCAAGCCTTTGCCAAGCCATTTGAAGTACATTTTCTTGGGAGAAAATGAAACACTACCTGCCATCATTTCCTCCTCCCTCACGGCACAAGAGAAGGAGAAATTGCTTCGAGTTTTGAAGGAGTTCAAATCTGCTCTAGGTTGGACATTGGCCGACATCAAAGGTATAAGCCCTACGACTTGTATGCATCACATATTTCTTGAGGAGGGGGCCAAACCAACTCGAGAGGCTCAACGCCGTCTCAACCCTCCTATGATGGAAGTTGTGAAAAAGGAGATCATAAAGCTTCTAGATCGTGGGGTTATATATCCAATCTCGGATAGTAGGTGGGTTTCGCCCGTTCAATGCGTACCAAAGAAATCCGGAGTGACGGTGGTAGCTAATGCCGAGAATGAGCTTGTCCCTCAACGTATTCAAACCGGTTGGAGGGTGTGCATTGACTATAGGAAGCTAAACACCACCACGAGGAAGGACCACTTCCCATTGCCGTTCATTGACCAAATGCTTGAGAGGTTAGCGGGTTATGCTTTCTATTGTTTTCTTGATGGTTATTCTGGTTATAATCAAATTGTCATTTCACCCGAGGACCAAGAAAAAACCACTTTTACATGCCCGTTTGGTACATTTGCATATCGTCGCATGCCTTTTGGTTTATGTAATGCACCTGCTACATTTCAAAGATGCATGATGAGCATATTTTCAGATTATGTAGAAAAGATAATTGAAGTGTTTATGGATGATTTTAGCGTCTTTGGTGATTCGTTTGATAGTTGCTTGCATAATCTAAGTTTGATCTTAAAACGTTGCGTTGAAACTAACCTTGTTCTTAATTGGGAAAAGTGTCATTTTATGGTTAAACAAGGCATCGTTTTAGGTCATATAATCTCTGAAAAGGGTATTGAGGTTGATAAGTCGAAAATAGATCTTGTACGTCACTTACCCTCTCCGACTTCGGTTAGAGAGGTTCGTTCGTTTCTTGGCCATGCAGGATTTTATCGTAGGTTTATCAAAGATTTCTCGAAGATAGCACAACCTCTTTGCCGACTCCTACAAAAAGAAGTGGCGTTTGAATTCACCAAGGAGTGCACGGCATCATTCAACCAACTCAAAGAGTTGTTGACCACGGCACCCATCATTGTTCCACCGGATTGGAGTCTACCTTTCGAGCTCATGTGTGATGCGTCCGACTATGCTTTAGGAGCTGTTTTAGGACAAAGAAAGGACAAGAGGCCGCATGTCATTTACTACGCCTCACGGACGTTGAACGATGCACAATTGAACTACTCCACTACGGAAAAAGAACTCCTTGCCGTTGTCTTTGCTTTAGATAAATTTCGATCATATTTAATTGGAACTAAAGTAATTGTTTTCACTGATCATGCAGCTCTGAAGTACTTGCTCACCAAAAAGGAGGCCAAGCCACGGCTAATTCGATGGATATTGCTACTTCAAGAGTTCGACATAGAGATTCGGGACAAGAAGGGAAGTGAAAACGTGGTGGCTGACCACCTAAGCCGAATGGTGCATAATGAGGAGTCTTTGCCGATTTTGGAGACATTCCCCGATGAACAATTGTTGTCCATTAAGGTTAGTGCACCTTGGTATGCCGATATTGTTAATTTTTTGGTGTCAAAACGTATTCCAAGTGAGTTCACTAGGCACCAACGTGATAAACTTAGGCATGATGCACGGTTTTATGTGTGGGATGATCCGTACTTATGGAAATTTTGCCCCGATCAGATTATACGTCGTTGTGTGCACGATTCTGAATGTTATTCAATTTTGAGTTTTTGTCACACATATGCATGTGGAGGGCACTTTGGCACACAACGCACAGCCCTCAAGGTGTTACAATGTGGATTCTATTGGCCTAGTATTTTTAAAGATGCTAAAACTTTTTGCTTAACATGTGATAAATGCCAACGAATGGGTGGTATTAGTGCAAAGGACCAAATGCCGCAGGTTTCTGTCCTAAATGTTGAAATTTTTGATGTTTGGGGTATTGATTTTATGGGTCCCTTCCCTTCATCGTATGGTTTCATGTATATTTTGCTTGCGGTTGATTATGTGTCGAAATGGGTGGAAGCCAAGGCCACCCGGACTAATGATTCTAAAGTGGTTGCAGATTTTATTAGAACTAACATTTTTGCAAGGTTCGGAATGCCACGAGTGATCATTAGTGATGGAGGGTCACATTTTTGCAATCGGACCATTGAAGCGTTATTGAGGAAATACAGTGTCACCCATAAGGTTTCTACACCTTACCATCCTCAAACGAATGGCCAAGCCGAGGTTTCCAACCGAGAGATCAAGCAAATACTTGAGAAGACCGTTGGGCCAACAAGGAAGGATTGGAGCTTACGGTTAGATGATGCACTTTGGGCGTATCGTACGGCGTACAAAACCCCCATTGGGATGTCCCCCTTCCGACTTGTCTATGGCAAGGCGTGCCATCTTCCTGTTGAATTGGAGCACAAAGCACTTTGGGCCATCAAGAAGTTTAACATGAACCTCGAGGAAGCAGGAAGTCAAAGGAGATTGCAATTGAATGAGCTTGATGAGATACGGCGCGAGGCGTACGATAATGCAAGCATTTACAAGCAAAAGACCAAAGCTTTCCATGACAACATGATCCGTGGGAAATCATTCTCAATTGGGCAGAAAGTGCTATTGTTCAATTCCCGTTTACGTTTGTTTCCCGGTAAGTTACGTTCTAAGTGGATTAGACCGTTTGTTATTACTAACGTATCTTCTTATGGTGCCATCCAGATTCAAAGTCTCAAAACAGGTCATGAATTCCAAGTGAACGGACACCGTTTGAAGCCATATTATGAGAACTTTGTTGAACAAACCGTGGATGATATTTCTTTGGGTGCCGTGGGCACAAATGGAGAATGAATGGGCTTTTCGTCCGGCTGTACGACGTTAAAGAAAGCGCTACTTGGGAGGCAACCCATGCAATTCAACAAAGGAAGACCAAGGAATTACTCCAATTCCAGATTTGCGTTCTTAAACTCTTCACTTTGTTGTTTATTTCGAATCTGCCTATTTAGTTGTTTTAGTTGTTGTTTGTGTGTTTCTTTTTGTTTAGTGTGATTTTATGCTTGAAACATTGAGGACAATGTTGGATTTAAGTGTGGGGGGGGGTAACTAAGTGTTTTAGATGCAAATTCGTGGGATTTTATCACCCTTAACTTGGAGGCTTGTTCCTTGCTGTTTTTAAGTGTTTTTTAGCAGTTTTGGTGTGTTTTGAAGTAAAAATCCGAAAATCACATAAAAATTTGAAAAATTTGTTTTAAAAACCCAAAAAGAGTTGTTTTTGTGTGTTTGTTTGTGTCTTAGGGTACCTTCCAACACAATGATGAGGATTTGGTTTTTAATTGCATGACTGTTAAAGAGAGTGATTAACATGGATGAAAGTTTGATTTACTTTTTGCTTATGCTTGGTTGTGGTTATAACTTATGAATTCACATGCAATCATAAAAGAAAAAAAATCAGTTTTTGTAACATGCTTGAAGGAAGGAACTCAAACTAACGCTACAACCTTGTGAAACTTGAGCCTAAACGTTTATTTGGAGAGTTAAAATCTGTGCATTCTTTGTTTTCTACGCCGTTGCATGATCTCATTATTCCTTGCTTGGTTACTATTTAGAAGGCGTTTCATCATCTAGTTCCAAATGCTAGAACTCATGCCCATTTCATTCAAAGCATGTTATTGATTTGCATAACACATATTCAAGATGAAGTTGTGTAGTTACCACCACCTTAGCCAAAAAGCCATGAATTCCCTATGTCATTATGTTTTGTAGGTTTTAACCCCATTGAGCCTTGTTTAACCTTTTCTTTGTTAACCCCCATTAACCTCACCTAGCCTAGTTTAGGACCATCCATACCCTTGTTCTTAAAGCATAGTAAAGCATGATTCGAATTGAATTCCTTTTGATTTATGTTGGCAGAAAACAAGTGTGGGGGAAGTGTTGTTCATGAGGAATTGTGTGCCATAGGCACGGCAAAGAAAAGAAAAGAAAAAAAAAATTTCGTGGAAAATGAAAAGTTTGAAAAAAGAGTTGAAAAGTTGAGAAAAAGAGTTCCAAAGTATTGTTTGTTGAAGTAAGGGTCCAAAACAATGAATTCGGCCCTAAGGAGTTGTTTAAGTCTTCCCCTTGTGTTTTAAAGTTAATTTCTGCAATCTAAGTGAATTCTAAGTCTCAATTTCAGTGCTTTGCTTACTATTGCTTGAAGAACGTTTGTTTTCCCTATCCTTTCCTTGTTAACCAACACCCCAAGCCCCATTACAACCCTTAACTTTTATCTTGAGTGTTATGTGTTTCAATTGGTGGAGTTTGAATTTGGTATGAGCATATGGTGTCACTGGTTCTCGCATCTAAGTAGTAGCATTTCATTCATGAGATCATATCTAAACATGCTTCTTAACTCTAGAAATTGCGTTCTTTGTGAAACATATATGTGAGCATTCGTTTTCATATCTACATCAATCTTCTCACATATGACTAGTGTAGGGTGTGGGGTTAGAAAATCTGAGTGAAAATAGAGTGTATATCCTGTAAGGAATTGAGGAAATTCTCTAAGGCATGTTACCACATTCAAAGCATTGTTTTAATTGATTACTTGTGAACTAGTAAGTAGTGGCTTAAATTAAGTATGTGCTTACGAGTAAAGATGACTAAAATTTGTGGGGATAACAATCTTTAACATGTCATGTGCATTGGAAATCCCTGAGGCAAACGTTGGAAGGTTTAGGTTTTGTTTTGGTTAGTTTGTTTCGTTTTGTTTTCTTTCTCTTGTTTGTTTTGCTCGAGGACTAGCAAAAGCTAAGTGTGGGGGAATTTGATAGGAGCATATGTATGCGACTTAGTGGGCTTGTTCTTGTGCATTTATGTTGTTTTTCTTTAGTTATTTTAGTGTTTAAAGTCATTTTCGTGCAATTTCAGGTTTAGAGACGAAGTATGCAAAGAAGTGCGAAATGGAGCATTTTAGAGCAAAATTGAGCCGGAATGTTGTGTATGCTAATGGAGCACGAGGAATGGACGAGTTTGAAGGTCAAAGGAGCTTAAGAAATGAAGAAATAAAAGTGAAGAACAAAGAAGTCGTTATTGGCAACCAAAGTTTCTAAAGTTGGAAGTTCCTATTCTTGGAGGTTTCCATTTTCGTGAGTTTCTATTCTTGGCTTTGGGCTTTTAGATGACCTAAACCCTAATTCCTTGTGGATCCTAAGTCCATGCCGCACCCTAGGGCCTAATCATTTAATTTCTGCCAAGTTAAACCCTAATCTATCTCCCCTAGGGTTTGGGCCGCACCTAATGTTCTAGAAACCCTATTTTCTGATGGACTTTAAGCCCTTTGCCGCACCTAAACCCTAGCCCATTGCTTAAACCTGATTTCCCTAGGGTTTGTGGTGCCTATATATATGTGTTCTAAAGCCTTGCCGCAGATATCACCCTCTCCATACTTCAGAAATTCGTCCAAATAATTTTCCTCACCTGGCCGCAACTTTCATTCACCAACCAGCCACTTCCCACTCCTTGCCGCAGCCATTCCTTTACTCCAGCCACCATTCTACACCTCCATACACCACCCATACCCCTTGCCGCACCACCATACCATCCTAACTCCCTTCCAAAACCAAAATCACATCCAAAAATCCCCTAAACCCTCTCTGCCGCAGCAAGGAGAAGAAGAAAGATGAGCTTGACGTGCAGAAATTCAAAGTGGAATTGTTGGGCGTTTTAGGTGTAATCTTTCTTATGTCTTCGATGTTTCAATTCAATAAACTTTGTGTTGTGAGTATGAGGAACTAAACCCCCCTTGGTTAGGGGGGAATTCAAAACCATGTACATGCTTGCAATATGATTTGATTACATTCAGTTGTTATTTCATAAGTTGTGGATTCAATTCGTTCATCTACTTGATTGATAACTTATTTGTGTATGTTGATTGAGAGTGCACGCTTAGTTTTCATGCATGAATATGATGCTAGATTATGAGGGAGTTTCACCTAATAGTTACAATCTTATAATCACAAGTAGTGAAGGTCGCTTGAAAACGATCGCGTGAATGAATTCTTGGCATAAGTTTCATGCAATTCATAGTAACGAATGCTTCGTCAATGCTTATGTTTTTCATAGAACTTAATGATTCTTGCTTGTATCTCTATTATGCAATTCATGTAGGGAACTTGTAGGGAATGTTTTGGGTTGTCGTATGCAATCATCCAACTCAATAACTAGTGGAAAAACTGAGGGTTAATTAGTGCAATTCACGGTTAATTTGGGGCGTTGAGTATTCATAATTTATTGGAAGAACAACTGAAAATCGTTTTGTTTGCAAGTGTGTCATATGTGGAGAAGAACCTCCTAACTAGCCTTTTATCCATCCTTTTCATCCAAAACGTTTTTACAATCTGTTTGTTTTAAAGTTTCTGTTTTGTTTTCAATTTTCGTCCAAAACAAATCCCCCTTTATTTTGAAGTCTTAAATTAGTTAGTAGGTGTTTGATTTGTGTTTCTAAGTGTTTTGATTCAAGTTTTCACCCAAATTCGTCCAAGTTCTTGTTAGGTTCTCAAAACTGCCCAGAAAGTGGTTTTTAGGCAGTTTTGAGTCATTAGGTTGCTGTTTTGAGTTATAGGTTTGTTTAAGTGTTTTAACCTTTAGTTTTGCATTCTTTGAGTCTGGTTTAGTGTTTTAAACTTTGTTTTTGAGTTTTTAAGTCAGTTTCCAAGTGTTTAACAATCCCTCCTAATCCCCGGTATAGAACGATCCCTACTTACATCTTTGCTACAATTTGACAAAAAGAGGGTTTAATTTGTGTGCTTATCTATTTCGCATCAAATTTTTGTTCACCTAGTGGGTGATAATAGCGGGAGGCTGCCGAATAATTTTGGAGTACTGGACGTACTTTTGATCACCTGGTTGGTGATAATAGCGGCAGGCTGCCAAATAATTTTTGGAGTACTGGATGTACTTTTGATCACCTGGTTGATGATAATAGCGGCAGGCTGCCTAATAATTTTGGAGTACTGGACGTACTTTTAATCACCTGGTTGGTGATAAGCAAGTGGGTATCCGGTCAGACAAGAGATCACCATGAGCATGTGGCTCATCAGTCTATAAGTTGGTAGACTTCTTTAATCAGCAACAATGTTGATCAGTGGATCTAGTTGCTCAATAGTTCCTGACAATAAATGACAGTATAAGTACGACCGTATAATGAATAAATCAAATTGACACAGTTTGTCAAGGCAAAAATATTGTATTGTGTGCCTTCTGTGAATAAATGATTTATTCTGTCGTGTGATAAATGACATGTTGCATAAATCAACAATATATTAGGTATTGCCTAAGTGTGTGTGTATATATATAATCATGAATAAATGATTTATTCAGTTGTTTGATAAATCACATGTTGTATAAATCAATAACGTGATAGTAATCATGTGATATCAGAAATAATAATTATATTATTTAATCATAAATCAAAATAATAAATTTATTATTTTATAATTAGTCATCATGACATAAATAAGATAATAAATAAATGATGAAAACATAATGATGTTTGCTGAAAAGGAAAAGTAAAGCTTTCTTTATTTTTTTTCTTTTGTCAGACAGACGGAATAATGATAGAATTAATAATAGGATTATTATAAGAAAACTTATCATTTTAGAGTGAGCATCTTTTGGTCCAACAGAAAGTAGGATGGGGGAACCTTGGTGCAGTGTAGTGGTGCACTGTAAAGTATCAAGTTTTGGGTCATTTGCCAGCTTCAACAAGACTTGATGTCGACACCTTTTGTTGTGCAGGCTCAAGTGGTCCCTTTAAAGCTTTTCCAATCAAGTACCTGACAGCTACCCCTTTATTCTGTTCCGTGGGTTTTTCAAAAAAGTCATTTCATGATAAAAGTTTCATTGTTGGTGGGCATCTTTTGGCACACTTTGATGCTTTTCATTTTTTGAATACTGAGGACCTCCTAAAACGTTGAGACAGAGACTGAGAATGCGGTGTTCAAGGCCCCATAGCTGCTGTTCCGTGAACCACCATGATTAGGTACCTTGCTGCTTGTGCTGCCATTGATTCTTCTTTCTGATCACCTGAAGAAAACTCTTTGTTCTCGCAAATCACCGCACCCATGAGAGGAGTCTGACCAGCTCTTCAGATGGGCAGCAACCTTTTCCTCGTTGGTGAAAACGTCGGTCGACTCAACGATGTACTCAGCTCCGCTCCCGAACCACGGGATCTCCACCGGGTCCCTTTTTCGCGTCAGCCATGTAAAACTCCTTATCAGCGCCGTGAGCAAGTCCGAGCGGTCTCCCACTGGTGAAAACCCAGTTCTCCATCACCGAGTCAATAGCCGACTCGTTCAGCGTGACTCGCTTAACCTACCCGTCAGCTCATCCGGTATAAATAAGTCCCGACTTCGGATCGTAAGCCACGTCTTCCGGTGCCACTAAAGCCCCGACACCCACAAACCCCGACCCGATGTACTCAACTCCGCTCTCGAACCACGGGATCTTTACCGGGTTTCTTTTCTACGTCAGCCATGTAAAACTCCTTGTCAGCACCGTGAGCAAGTCCGAGCAATCTCCCGCTGGTGAAAACCCAGTTCTCCACCACTGAGTTAGCAGTCGACTCGTTCAGCGTGACTCGCTTAACCCACCTGTCAGCACATCCGGTATAAATATGTCCTGACTTCGGATCGTAAGCCATGTCTTCCGGTGCCACTAAAGCCCCGACACCCACAAACCTCGACCCGATGTACTCAGCTCCGCTCCCGGACCACGGGATCTCCACCGGGTCCCTTTTTCGTGTCAGCCATGTATAACTCCTTGTCAGCACCGTGAGCAAGTCCGAGCGGTCTCCCACCTGTTGGAAGCTAACCAGCTCCTGGAGTCGGGGAGTCGAAGGCAGCAAGATACTCCCGAGCAAAAGGATGTCATCTACATCGAAGAAGAAGAAAGAAAATGAAGGGTTCTAGTCTCCAACGGCTAGTTTTGTTTTTAAATGTTTGTGTAAGTGTGTGAGTGACAAGTGTACACTCCAGATTAAATCATTTAACCCCAAAATGAAGGGTTAGGATGTAATCTGGAGTAGTAAGGCTTAATGGTTGTTAAAGCCTCTTGTCAATCACCTTTTGTAGAAAGTATGGGTGATGGAAATGCACCATACTCTTGTGTAAAAATCACTCTACTTATTCAATTAAGTCTGCTGCATTATTTGCACAGCAGAAACCAATCTCCAAGTTCTTTCCTTTCAATTTCTCTACTATCCTACCCAAGAAACCGATTCAAACACTCAATCAAAACACAAAACAAACAAACTTTATCATGGCCTCAGAGCTTTGTTATTGATCTTACAACTTTCGGGGCGTAATCTGTGCAAGATAAGATCTTTGGGAGCACCAACGTAGTGTCTTCTATAACAATAATCAACAAACAATTCTGGAAATGAAAGGATCCAGCAGTAGCAGTGAGCTAAAAGCTCCAGTCTTTGATGGGGAGAATTATGATTTTTGGAGAATAAGAATGACAACCATTTTCAAATCCTATGATCTATGGGATATGGTTCAACATGGGTATGAACTACCTGAGATGGAGATCGATGCCCTAGAGGAGGATCTCACAGAAACACAACTCAAAACACTGAAGCAGAATCGGATGGAGGATGCTAGAGCACTTGGAATCATTCAAGGTGCTGTCTCAGACACCATTTTTCCGAGGATAGCAAATGAAGAGACTGCAAAGGGAGCTTGGGAAGTTTTACAGCAAGAATACAGAGGAGACACCAAAGTTAGAAAGGTAAAACTTCAGTCCCTTAGAAGAGATTTTGAGTATACAAGAATGAGGGAAAATGAGCTGTTAAAAGACTACTTCACTAGGCTGTTTGATGTTGTAAACAAGATGAAAACATATGGTGAGGAACTGCCTAATGAAAGAATTGTCCAAAAACTGTTGATTAGTTTGACTAAACCCTATGATTCAATAGTGAGTGTCATAGAAGAAACCAAAGACACTGAAACTCTCAGTGTACAAGAGGTGATGGCATCCTTAAGAGCTTTTGATCAAAGGCTCGAGAGGCATGCTGACTCTGCACCTGAGAAAGCCTTTCAAACACTCAATGTTGGATCTAGTAGTCAAGCCAGTGCAAGTAATCAGAAACCACAGTGGAAGGGCAAAAGCAAGAAATGGGAAGGAAAAGGGTATCACAACTCAAGACCTAACCAAGGCAGCAACACCAATGTAGGTCCAAGAACCAAGCAACAATGTAAGCACTGTGATAAATTCCACCTTGGAGAGTGTTGGTTCAAGGACAAGCCTAGATGCCACAAATGCAATAGGTTTGGGCACATTATGAAGGACTGCAGATCAAAGAATGTGCAACAAGTAAACTGTGCAAATCAAGTGGAAGAAGAAGCAAATGTGTTCTGTGCTTTCAATGCAAAAATGGAGAGAAACAATGAAGTGTGGTACATTGACAGTGGCTGCAGCAACCACATGACTGCACATGAGTCTTTACTTATTGACATCGACACAAACTTCACTGGAAAAGTGAAAATGGGTGATGGAAACATTGTCAAAGCCACTGGAAGAGGAACTCTGGTTATCAACACCAAGAAAGGAAGAAGATGTATAAGGGAGGTGATGCTAGTACCTGGATTGGATGAGAATCTACTTAGTGTGGGTCAAATGATGGAGCATGGCTATTTCCTACTCTTTGGGGGAACTGTGGTTGAGATCTATGATGACAGATCTCTATCAAACTTGGTGACCAAAGTAGAAGTGAAAAACAGAAGCTTTCCACTTGTACTGAAGTACTTAGAAGAAGTGGCAAAGAAAGCAAGTGTGACAAGTTCTATGAAACTATGGCACAAGAGACTTGGTCATTTAAACATGACAAGCTTACAAAATCTGCAAAATGATGAAATGGTGCAAGGTATACCAAAAATGGATCAATGTAATGAAATCTGTGAAGGGTGTGTGTTTGGCAAGCATCACAGAGATTCATTTGAAGCTGGAAAGGCTTGGAGGGCAACAAAGCCACTCGAATTGATTCACTCAGATGTGTGTGGACCAATGAGAACAACAACAATCAGTGGAAATAGGTATTTCCTAACCTTCATTGATGATTATTCACGGATGTGTTGGGTGTATTTCATGAGGTTCAAGTCTGAGGTATTCACAATATTCAAGAAGTTTAAGGCAATGGTGGAATTGCAAAGTGGATACCAAATCAAAAGACTAAGAAGTGATAGGGGTGGTGAGTACACCTCACATGAGTTCAATGTATTCTGTGAAGATGTAGGGTTGGAGAAGCAACTCACTGTGGCATATTCACCACAACAGAATGGGATTGCAGAAAGGAAGAATAGGACTATAGTCGAAATGGCTAAGTCTATGATGCATGAGAAGAACATGCCTTATAAATTTTGGGGTGAAGCTGTGAACACCTCAGTGTATCTATTGAATAGGTGTCCTACTAAGGCATTGGAGAAGAAGACTCCATTTGAAGTGTTCAGTGGAAGGAAGCCTTTTGTGAAGCATCTGAGAGTGTTTGGCTCAGTATGCTACAATCTCATCCCTCATCAACTAAGGCACAAGTTGGAGAAATCAAGTAACAAGGGTGTTTTTGTAGGCTATGGTACCAGTGAGAAAGGATACAGAGTTTATAATGTATTGACTCAAAAGATAATCCTATCAAGGGATGTTATCTTTGACGAAGACTCAATGTGGAACTGGGATACAATGGTAGAGGAAAAGGACAGTGTCTCTCTACAAATTGACCTAAACAAAAGGCAAACAAGGGAGCCTATAGAGACCTCAGTTCAAGAAGAAGTCACAGATAATGGTGACATACAAGGGACCCCACAGCAAGCTACTATGAGTCCACAATCAAGTCAATCACAGACAACAACTCCTAGTTCAACTCCAGTAAGATTGAGAAATCTGGATGAGATTTATGCTACATGTAATTACTGTGTAGTAGAACCAGAAACGTATGAAGAAGCTGAGAAAGACAAAGCTTGGAAGAAAGCAATGAAGGAAGAGCTTGAAATGATAGAAAAGAATGACACTTGGGAACTTGTAAATCGACCAAGTGAGAAGCCTGTGATTGGTGTAAAATGGGTGTACAAAGTGAAGCTAAATCTAGATGGTTCTGTGCAAAAGAACAAGGCCAGGTTAGTGGCCAAAGGTTACTCACAGAAACCTTGTGTAGATTTCAATGAAACCTTTGCTCCAGTAGCAAGGTTAGACACCATAAGGACCTTGATAGCACTAGCAGCCAAGAAGGGTTGGAAGCTGCATCAATTGGATGTTAAATCTGCATTTCTAAATGGAGTGCTAGAGGAGGAAATGTTTGTGGAACAACCTCAAGGGTTCACAAATCAAGAGTTTCCAGAAAAAGTGTACAAGTTAAGGAAGGCTCTTTATGGCCTAAAACAAGCTCCAAGAGCTTGGTACAGTGAGATTGATTCATATTTCATTGAGAAAGGATTTCAGAAAAGTCCTAGTGAAGCTACACTCTACACCAAGACAGAAAGCAACAACAGGACACTCATTGTCTCAATCTATGTGGATGATGTTGTCTACACTGGAAATGATGCTGCAATGATGGAAGAGTTCAAGGAAGAAATGATGAAGAGGTACGAGATGACTGACCTAGGCCTCTTGCATCATTTTCTTGGCATTGGGGTAATTCAAAAAGCAAGTAGCATCTTTATTCATCAAAAGAAGTATGCTGAAACTTTGCTTGAAAAGTTTGGTTTGAAGGGTTGCAAACCAGTTTCTACACCCTTAATTGCAAATGAGAAGCTCAAGAAGGAGGATGGAAGTGAACCTGCAGATGCTAGTCTCTATAAAAGCATTGTTGGCAGTCTATTGTATCTAACTGCAACAAGGCCGGATCTAATGTTCTCAGCAAGCCTACTTTCTAGGTTTATGCAGAATCCTAGCAAGATACATATGGGCACAGCTAAGAGAGTGCTAAGATATGTACAAGGAACTCTTGATTATGGGATCAAATATGAGATGGGAAAGTCATCTATTCTAATTGGATTCTGTGACAGTGACTGGGGTGGCAGTGAGGATGATAGTAGAAGCACATCGGGCTATGCTTTCACTTTCGGATCAGGGGTTTTTTCATGGGCCTCTGTGAAGCAACAAAGTGTTGCACTGTCCACAGCCGAGGCAGAGTATGTGAGTGCATCAGAAGCTACATCTCAAGCTATTTGGCTAAGGTTCATACTTAAAGATTTTGGCGAATTGCAAGTTGAAGCCACACCACTTCTGTGTGACAACACCTCTGCAATTGCCATGACTAAAAACCCAGTATTTCATCAGAGAACAAAACACATCAAGAGAAGATATCATTTCATCAGAGAAGCATTGCAAGACAACACAATCAAGCTAATCTATTGCAGCACAGAAGATCAGATCGCAGACATATTCACAAAAGCACTACCGAAGGAGAGATTCAATTACCTGAGGGGTTTGCTCGGATTGACTCCCAGAAGCAGTTTAGAAGGGAGTGTTGGAAGCTAACCAGCTCCTGGAGTCGGGGAGTCGAAGGCAGCAAGATACTCCCGAGCAAAAGGATGTCATCTGCATCGAAGAAAAAGAAAGAAAATGAAGGGTTCTAGTCTCCAACGGCTAGTTTTGTTTTTAAATGTTTGTGTAAGTGTGTGAGTGACAAGTGTACACTCCAGATTAAATCATTTAACCCCAAAATGAAGGGTTAGGATGTAATCTGGAGTAGTAAGGCTTAATGGTTGTTAAAGCCTCTTGTCAATCACCTTTTGTAGAAAGTATGGGTGATGGAAATGCACCATACTCTTGTGTAAAAATCACTCTACTTATTCAATTAAGTCTGCTGCATTATTTGCACAGCAGAAACCAATCTCCAAGTTCTTTCCTTTCAATTTCTCTACTATCCTACCCAAGAAACCGATTCAAACACTCAATCAAAACACAAAACAAACAAACTTTATCACCACCGGTGAAAACCCAGTTCTCCACCACTGGGTCAGCAGCCGACTTGTTCAGCGTGACTCGCTTAACCCACCCGTCAGCACATCCGGTATAAATAAGTCCCGACTTCGGATCATAAGCCACGTCTTCCGGTGCCACTAAAGCCCTGGTATCCATAAACCCTGACCCTGAGCATATGAACGTTACGCTTTGGAGTAGCTGCGACTGGTTGAGTCAACTTATGAAACGGCCAAGAAGCTGTGTCGAGTTGGTAAATGAGTAGGGCTATTGCTACTGGAGCAAGTACTGAGAATAGGAGAATAGTTGAGTGCCATGAAGGAGTTTTTCTTGTGGGAGTAGGATGAGTGTCGTCGGAGGCTTGAGAGAGGCTCAGAAGGTGCTGCAGGAGAGAGTCTATAGGAAACGACGGAGCTCAGGACTGGGGAGGCGGTGGCAGCGTCGTTGAGTTGAATTTCACAGAAGGGTTTGGCTGCGTTGGTCTGTTTGCTGGGATGGGATATACAGGTCGAGATGGAAAGAGTGTCATTTCCATTGTTCCAGAGAAATGGGATATCTGGGTTTTATCTCCAATATGGCTGCACCTTTTTCTCTTCTTGATTTGTGGGAGGGGCAAGTAGTAGTTGTGGTTCCAGTATGTCGACTATGCTGCCTCCAATGAAACTGTTGCAGCTTGAAGAGCTTCTTCTCCTTAAAGCACTGAAACCCATTTGCAGAATAACAAAGGCAGAGAAGAAAAACAGACAACACAAACTGTTGCAAAAGTTGAGGTTTTGCAGCAGCCATTATCGATGGTGGTTAAGAACTTAAGATATGAATCAATGACTGTGTTTGTAGAGAGAGAGAGAATGGGATTGGCGGCATTCCTGGGTTTGGTTGAGAAGGTACGGATATTTGGTGGTATGTCAGGTAAGAGGAGCAAAAAGCGGTTGGATTGGGTTGTGGAGGTTTTTCGGTAAAGCCCAAGGAGGGATGTTCTGGGTTCTTGGGTTGTGCAGATTCACGGTGGTGAGATGAAAAAAATGAAAGAGAATCGACATAGCTTTTCGTGTCGTTTCCCACAGACGGCGCCAAATGTTTATGCACAAAACCGAAGGGGTCTTGGAACAACGTAAATCCAACCATGAATCTGCAAGAAAGTAAATAACATAAGATGTATCGTGGTTCACCCCAATGTTTGGGCTACGTCCACACTGATATTGTATTTCTCTGTTTGTGAGAGGATGAGAGGGTGAGAGTGAGGCTTCCCATGGCCTAAGAATTGGCCTCTCTTAATGAGGAGAGTGATGGGTCCTTTTATAGAATAAGAGCTCCTCACTTATTACATATTTGCCCCCTTCATTTATTACATAATTACATTTGAGTCCCCCGAGTATTTATATGAGATCTAAATACGGATGCCCTAAATATGGTACAAACAAAGCGTAATATTCAAATTATTACCATTTTTTATTTCTGTATAAACACAAATAGATTAAGCTCTCAATCAAGTATTTAAATGGAAGAGATATGTGAAGGCAGTCAAAGAACCGAAAAAAATCAATGTTTCAAACTAATATCTGTCACAAAATTGTTGCACTTGAACTACTCTAATAACACATCATGGACATCCTCCCTTGATTATCTGAAAAGATATGGAATTGTTGAAAATTTATTGCATCCTCTTAAATTAAAAGTGCAAACAATGAAGAATGCACTTGAACAACACAATTTATTTGCAAACCAGTTTTACAATGTAGTAGTGTAGAATTGAAAATTCAGAATGAACTACATTAGTTCAATCTACTTAAGAATTTACTCAAATCAAGACAAATGAGCCAAATGAGCCAAATTGTCTCGTATTAAACACATTTGGAGCTTGGAACGCATAAAATGAAAAAGAACATTAGAGTATGCATTCCCAAACTAATTTTCAAATGTGTGAATGTTAATTTGAATTTTGAAGCCAATAATTATCCAATCGTAAAATGCAGAGTTACATGTTCCAGCTCTTCATCAACACATTTGCAGTTGGACTACAGAATAATCTAGCACAACTTAATTCTTGCAACATGAATGTCAATCTTCAATCGCAAAAGCATATTTAACAGATGATTATTCACAGAAAAGCACATTTAACAGAAAAGCGCTCTTACCAAATAATCAGGCAAGCAATTCAATTGTACTCATTCTAAAAACAACTAAAACAAAAGTTAAAATAAATAAACAGATAGATAAGCTTAAGCACTTCTAGCATCATTTCCCTGAGCTTATAAAATTATTTGGCCAAGAATTTGGGGAGAGAAAGAGATGTAGGAACCTTTAAGTGGAGTTGATGAAGCGTTAAATTGGATTTGGAACTTCGAAACCCGGGCATGGTAGAACAACGTTGTGTAGATGCAGAGAGAAAATTGTATAACAACCACACCCAATTCACCAAATGAAAAAAGTAAAATTTGGGTTATGTCTACAGCAATAAAAAAAAATGGAGAACCACACAGCTAGGAAAATTCGAAAACAAAACCATTAGATCTGAAACTATTGCTCATAGATCCTTAAATGTTTGAACTAAAACAATAGAACCAAAATTAAATGTTCAGAAATTGATTGAAAGTCCTTACCTGAAGACGAACGCCAACAACCAGAGACGCAAATTGGGAAATGAAGGATATAGAAAGAGAAAATGACTGCACCCACCCTCTCTTTCTCTCCTTGTAATTGCGCACCCAAACCCCATGGAAAATACAACAGTAAGATAAGGAATTGAATAGGATCTTCCACTTACAAAGAGCACATACTTGAAGGCTAGCCGACATTCACCTCTTCCAGACCCTGCGTAAAGCGGGAACCTTGTGCACTGGGTACGACCTTTTTATCAAGACCGTCAACATCTTTCCATTTCACATTAGGGACCTATAGGAAAACCACAAATAGGTATCCAATAAACAAAACAAAGAGCAAGAAGAAGCCACAATTGCACTTGATTGTACTTAATTTGCTTAAAGCAAAACCACAGAGCAAATTCCAACAAACTATGTTATCTATATGCTGGTATCCTAATAAATTATCCCAATAAACCAAATCATCTAGAAGGATAAATTAGATTAAAATAAAAAAAGATAGAAAAAAAACCTATCTCAAAGGCCTCTTGCAAAAATATATTTTCTTAACTAAAAAGAAAGGGTGTGATATCCACACACTCTTTTTTACTTCTCACACACCTCTCTAATTTTCAGCCGTCGGATCAGATGAATTGAAGAAGATCAACGAACAAAAATTAACAAAGGGTGTGTGAGAAGTAAAATGGGGTGTGTGGATAACACATCCCAAAAGAAAAGGTCACTAGATCTCAAATTACTGGCTAGCAATGATCGATAATACAAAATAGAAAATCTCACACTTTATGGAAGAATTTGAAAGAAATTAAACTCATAGTAATAGTCAAAATATCAACTATTGAATTCCATGTTGCTTCTGCAATCATTTACCATTCTAAAACCATTATTAAACCATTACTCTATATTCAGTCCTTGTAGCCAGCAAATATGTTGTGGATATAATTCTAGTCAAAGTTGGAAAGATTACGTAGTATGCTAGGTAGAGAGGAAAGTAAGAGGACTTACTTTTCCACCACATCGTCACCTCCAGCTCTGTTCCAAACAACGTCCCAGTACCTGTATTATAAGTTTGACATATATCAAAGTTCAAACGAACGACAGATTATGCATGTATTTAGAAAACAAAATAAATCAGTGTTGATATTTGTATATTAAAGATATAAAACTGTGTAGTTGTCCTCTATTCGATAAAGGCACTCAAAATCAAAAGATAATGGTGAATTGGTGATGCAGATGCTAAGATTAGCAATTGGATTAGCTTTTGTTCTACAATTGGGGATGTAGATGCTAAGATGGCTTTGGAAAACAAAGTAATTGGAGTTATACCTTTCCAAATCAAGAGAAGCCAATTGGCAAAATTTATCATAAATTAGAGGCATACCTTTCTGAAGTGTGGAATCAGAGTTAGCAGAAAACTGGTAGTACCCTGAAATTAACAAAAAATTTAACAAATTGAATGATAAAAATCAAAACAGAGAATCCCTAAGAAGCAATTAAGAGGGAAAGAGAGTACAACTACTATGAAGTTCAGATTGAGAGGGTGTGATTTTAGCTTTTGGATTACACAGGGCAGGGTTGTAACCTATATTCATATTAGAGATAAGAGTAGAATCGAAAGCACTCCCAAGATTATACACCGTATTTTCCTTCAACCTAAAAATAGAATTAACCCTTCACATGTTGGGTTACGAAAATGAGTAAAGTCTAAAATATCAATTTCAATTTAATATTGACCAAATCTCAATAAAAATAAAAGTAAAGCAAAGAAGAAACACACACACACACCATGCCTATGCATGTACATTTGCTTATGCACATGAAAAAGAATACACACGCGAATAAAAATAGACATTTTTTAACATTTACCATCCTGACCACTATGAAAAACTTTGTTACAATTGCAGTCATAGATTGCAAAACCACGCCTCTTCTTTACTTGGTCTTCTTAATCCTCTCCTTAATTTCACTGCAAAATTCACACACATATATAAATGACCAACCAGGGTCCTTGTAGAACAAAACTCAAAACTGAAGATCTCATCCTAATCAATTGATTCAATTTATAACAAATACACTTAAATATTAAAGAGTAGCGTGCCATGTTCAACAAAACAAATGATTGATCAACTTTAAGAGTGTGTCCAGGAATGTTTCAGCAAGACTAAAAGCGTTTCTAGATACCAAAATTTGAGCAGAAATAACTAAAAGTGTTGTTGAATAGAATTAAATTGCAGTATCAATAGACTTCAATATTAACCGTTTACCCTGAAAAGACACGACAACGATGAATATAATTAAATTGTAAGTGAATTAATATTTTGTACCATAAATATATAAGGGATATAAAATTACACAGATATAAATAATGCACGAAGTGTCACATGTTTCCGAAATGAAAACGCTACAAATCCAAGATATACGGCCAATTAATTCTTCAATCGCTAATGGATCGCTGGATATTCTTAGCTGCCTTTGTAGTTCTTGTTTGTCATATTAGAACACAACTTAGGAAAAATAAATATAAACACAAAAAGAGAAGAAGATATAAGACAATTACCCTTCTTTTGGTAGGAAGCTCATTCCCAAACATAAATTCTGATATTTTCCTAAGCTTGTATTATACAGGTAGCGTACTTAGTGAATATGCTTTTGAAAAAAAGATTAACAAAATTTGACATGCTAATTTACTGAAAAGATTTGACAAAAAAGACTTTGGGATTAGAAACCTCATAAAACAAATGATGCGCATGCAGATCTTAATATAGGTAAAATACCAACTGAATTTACTAAGAAAGAATTCAAACCACAATACTATAGTTGATGATTAAATCAAGAACTAACTCACCATCTTTTTTCTTGATGAAACACTTGAGAAAGAAAACGGAGCAGCTTTGAATCTCAGCTGCTGGAGACTTTGTTCTTCCTCCCCAACTACTCCATAACTCCCAAAAGAGAACTTTTCATGCAACCTCTTTCCAGCAGCTGCAAAAAAAAATCAAATTTAAAAACAAAGCAAGAGAGTGCATTTGGACGTTGGTTTGGGTGCAGATGCGGTGGATGGACGGTGGGTCGGTGGTGTAGGTGGTAATGATGGGCAGTGGCGAAGCCAGGAATTGACGGGGGGGAGGGCCGAAGTTAAAAGAGTGCAAGGTTCAAAAGAATAGCAACAACAAAATCCTTTTATATAGTAATGTCTTCCATAATTTATCAATACAAACAAATTACACTTGTTGCCGACGAGGTTTCATGTCAAGAAAACGCTGCATAATAGGCTCATTATCAATAAAAGCAAATACATCTCTCTCAATGTAAACAAGCATGCTATCACTCAACCATTGATCACCCATTTTGTTACGCAATGGTGTTTTCACAATCTTCATAGCAGAAAAAGCTCTCTCCACCGAAGCGGTTGCAACCGGTAACACCAAAGCCAATGTAAGAAGCTTATACACTAACATATAGCTTGCACACCTCCCAGTCTTCACCAACTCCTTTGCAAGATCACCAATTCCTCTCAATGATGAAAAATCGTTATGCATATTCATATCGTGAATGTAATTGTCAAGTTGATTTGGAAGATTCATGAGGTCCATACAATCAAAATCTTAAGGATAAAGTTGGGTTAGACGAACAATTTTTACTTTGTCAAAAGATGCAAAATTATTCACCAGACTCAAACATGCTATACAAAGAAGAAATTCGGTGTTCACCTCATTGAAGCGATCATTCAATTCCTTTAATTGCGTATCAAGGACTTGAAAATAGAGGTCCAAACGATAGTAATGGAAGTTTGTGAGTCTTGGAGCTTTACACCTTGATTTTCCAGGTACAAAATGCAAATCCTCCATGTTAGGAACGACAATATCATAATCTTGACAAAACTTTTGTACATCATCAAGCAAGTCCCCAAAGTCATCATCTCTCAAGGATTCTAGTCTTTGTTTCAATATGTTGCTTTTGTGTCATCAAATCTCTAGCTTGTTGTAAAGCTTTATTATGAAGACTTCCAACACCTTCCTCATGATCTTGAAAATTTTCGAGTCATTTCCTCCAATTTGTAAACCCAATCTCAATGAAGACATCACTTCCGGCATTTCCCTCTTTATCAAAAGCAGACTTGAATAGATAGCAATAACGGCAAAATGTGGCATCTTTTACTATACTATACTCCAACCACTTAAAATTATCAAACCAACGGGTGAAGAAACATCGATTATTGCTAACTTTTTTGGGCATGATGTGGTCTTTAGGTTGACAAGGATTATTTTGGAGATAGCGTCGACGAATTACTTCACGATAATTAGGTGGAAAATCAAGCATTCGACACCTATGTCTAGGATCTGCAGGAAGATTAGCCAGTATTTCATCCAACTCAGTGACCTCACTTTGTTGGGAACTACCCGGAATACTCGAAGAAGGAATATTTGGAATATTAGAAGGAGGACTACTCGGAATATTTGGAGAAGGACTAGACGAAATATTTGAAGGAGGATTTAAGCACTATTTCTTATAGTATCGTTCCATTATGTAACTGTATCTGGAAAAGAAAAGAAAAAGTCTTAGACTCTTAATCTTAGAGTAAACTATACTATAGTCAATATAAGTACTAACTAATTAAACCAACAATTCAATTAATCAATACCAATATTTATATAAATTATTTAACACACAAAAATTCAATTCATAAATTAATATCAATAATCAATTAATTAATAATCAATAATTCAATTTTTACTCTAGACAATAATTTCATTGATCAATAATCATTCATAGGATTCATCAATAATCATTCATAGGATTCAATTTTAGTGTATTACTCTATGATTCTATATTAATGAACTAAAATTTCGTATTAATTAATCAATTAGGGTTAGGGATAATATAAATTAGAAAGTTAAAAAATTTACCTAAAATTGAGAGAGAAGTGGAAAACCAACCAACAGTTGGCTATTGGAGGTTGGTAGTGGCAGCTGGCTCGGCTTGAAGGAGAAATAAGGGACAACGGAATGGGACGGAGCCGGAAGGATGCTGAAACGTGAAAATTGCTGCTAGGATTTGGGGGGGCACACATGGGTCTTCTGATTGGTTTTAAAAAAGGGAATTGGTTTTCAAAAAGTGAAGGCTCATTTGAATAATGGAAGGCACGGGGTCAGTGGTCCCTTTAAATTTTTTATTTTTTTAATCAATTAAATGAAACAACGTCGTCTGATTAAGGAGGTTTTTTATTTTATTCTTTTTAATACAAAATGAAACGGCATCGTTTCATTTAAGAGATTTGAAAAAAAAAACATAAGTTGTTGCTATGCAGCGGCAAAAACCCATAAACCAATCTGCAGTGCAGGTCCAACCATTAAGTCCGATGAGACCAGAGGAGCGGAACCACACTTTTGGGCTTAATTTTCAGCGAGGGGAGGGGCGGCCGCCCCTCTCATCGCTCTGTAGCTTCGCCACTGATGATAGGGATAGACGATGATGGGTTTGGGTGGGCTGCTGATGTGAAATAAAACAACACTCAAATTAAACCCTCTTATTAACAATTGTAGTATATATGCAAGTAGGGATCATTCTAGGTCGGGGATTAGGAGGGATTGCTAATCTACTTTAAACTGACTCAAAAACACAAAACTAGGCTAAAAACACTTAACTAGACTCAAAGAACTCAAAACAAACTGAAAAGACTCAAAACTAACTAGAATGACTCAAAACAGCACAAAGCAAGCAAATAGACTCAAAACAGACTCTAGGGAGTTATTTGGACGAATTCTAACTTTAATTTGACTCAAAACAATAAAAGACACAAAGTTGGACAAAATTCTAACTAGTTTAACATCTAAAGTAAAGGGGATTGGGTTTTGGACGAAATTAAAGTGAAAACAAGTGAATTAAAGACTTAAACAAAGTTGGACGAATTTGGTGAGTTAACTGGATGATGGGCTAGCTAGAGGGTCCTTCTCCACACATGACAGACTTGCATACAAATCGATCTCCAGTTGCTTTTTCGATAAACCATGAATGACAATGCCCTAGATTAACCATGCCATCACTAATTAACCCTCAGATTTTCCTTAAATCATTGAATTGATGGGATACGCATCATCAACCCAAATTATTCTTCAATAGTCCCCTATATGCACATCATAATAGAGATACAATCAAAGATCATTAAGCTCTATGAAAATCATAAGCATTGACAAAGCATTCGTAACTATGACATCATGATACTCATGCTAGGAATTTAACTTAACGTGATCGTGACCAGCGACCTTCACTACTTGTGAATATAAGTTTGTAACGATTATGTGAAACTCCCTTATATTCTAGCATTGGATTCAAGCATGCAAACTAAGTAGGCCTCCTTAATCAACATACAAGAATAAGTTTTGAATAAAATAGTTAAGCAAATTGCATTCACATTTTATGAAATCACAACTGGAACTAATCAATTCATAATGCAAATATGTTCATGGTTTCAAAATTCTCCCTAGCTAAAAGGGGTTTAGCTCCTCATGTTCACAAAACAAAGAATAACAAACTTAAACATTGAAATCAAAAGATAGATTACACCTAAGAATGATCCAGCAATCCAAACTTGAATAGCAAGCACTCCAAGGGTCCGCCTTCTTCTCTTTGTTATGGCACAAGGGTTGGGTGAAGGTTTGAGTGGTGATTTGTGTGGAAGAATGGTTGAAAGTGTGAATGGTGGATGGATCCTTGGAAGGCTGCGGCAAAGGGTAATATATATAGTAGAGTATGTAGAAACCCTAGGGAATAAAGGCTAAGGTGAGGCAGAAATAAAGGAAAAAGGTTAAGTAAGTTTTTATTATTGTTTTAGGATTTATAACTCTAAATCTGCTAGGAAAAGGCTAAGTCAAAGTCAAAATCCAAAGGGAAAAGGAAATAGGGTTCGGCAAAGGGTTTAGGAAAGGGAAAAGGCACGGCACCACCTTGGGGTAGGATTAGGTCTTCTAGAAACATATAATTAAGTGTCCCAAAGTATTTAGAAACCCTTCTTGTCATTGAATCCTTGGTAATTTAGGATTAGGAAAGGTAAGGACAAGATAAGGTAAGTTTGACTAGTCTTTCCTCTTTCTTGATGGTTTCCTTGTCTTCATTGGTCTTCCTTTATTTTCTTCCTTTCCTTGGCACATTCCTAACTTCTTTAGATCTTCAATTTCGTCCAATCACCTTGCTCCATGCATGTGCTATCCATTCCAAGCCCAAAACTGCTCCAAAAAACTCCAAAATGCACTTTCTTTCTACTTTAGCCCTTTGGACCTATAAACACACGAAAATAGCTTAAAATACTAAAATAACTATGAACTAATAACATAAATGCAAGAAAATAAACCAACTGAGTCGCATAAATATGCTTCTATCAGCCGCCCTTTAAGGTTTGGGTTAGTTTGGTTAGGTTCCGACCAGCTAAAGCTAAAGACTTGAGAGGAGAGATGAGTGTGTTGAGAAATAGGACATATCAGATTGGGTATATTAGGGTTTTGATGGAGAAGAAGAAGAAGAGGAAAGGGAGAGAAACCCTAGACCCACCTCTGTCACTTTGCAAACTGCCCTTAACCCACTCTTATTGAGACCGACGGAACACCTTTTCTGCAATGGTTGACACGTGCACGGGAGTAGGGTGGCAACTTGGAAGATGATTAACAAAAAAGATTCAATCAGAGGCCATAAAGATTCAGAGGAATGGAGAGAAAAAGATAATCCCAAACAAAATTTTAGAAAGAGAAGAATTACCCTAAAATCAAAGCCAGTTGAAGATTTTTCTTTGAATGAAACCAAAACCAAAACCGCATGTTTTTGCGGTTTGGTTCGGTGTGGTTTTAGGGCTAAAACCGAAATGAAACCAAACTATTTGGTTCGGTTCGTTCTGGTTTTAAACGGTTTTGGTTTGTTTTCATTGTTTGAAAAAGCTATTATGGTTACCTAGTTGTATTTCATTTCATTTTCCTTTGATATACACTTCAATTCTCTTCTATGAGCAACATTTACTATTTGTTTTTCATTTTGTATGTCTTCTATGACTGCATTGTTCAAGCATTGCATGCATACAACATATATCATTAGACTCAACTTTGCTCCCCTGGGCAACGAGTCAGTGACAACAGAATTCACATCCACAAGGACCACAACAGAATAATTCAACTTGATGACAATATTAAAATTTAACTTGAAATAAAGTTCAACATTAAAAATAAAATGCCCTATGGCGCTACTTTAGTACAACCCAATTGAATTGTTAAGTTTACCATTTAAAATTAAAGTTTAAACTTCAAACAAAATTCAGCGTCAAAATGCTTTCTGACATTAGTACAACCCAGAAAATAAATTGTTCATCCAATTCAATAAAAAAGTTTTGGTGTTTCAACTTACTTTGCTTTATTCAAGTTTCAAACCTTTGCATTTCCCTTTCTTTTGGCATACTTACAAGCCAAAGGTTTATGAGGTCTTTGAACTTGTAAACAGGCTTGAGAAGCCGATACTTGGGAAGATCTTGCACGTTGTAAATTTAAAACCAATGGATGGGAAGCCACTGATCCTTGTGAACTAGAACCTTTTGATTGGCTTGGAGCTTGTTGGGGTTGTGGATTAAGAGTAAGAGAGGCAAGGCTTGAAGTTAATTTGGCTAACTCTACATAATACAAAACATAAACAATATAAATCACATTAGCTGTTATAAACTTTAAAAAGCCTACAAAAGTAACAAAATATATTGAAAAAAAAAACTAAGAAAGTTCTTTAACTTGAAATGATATACTTACTCGATTCAATACTTTCATAGAATTCAATGTGCTCAACCGAAGGTGCATCATCCTACAAAGTAATAATATTATCGTCCATCAACCAATTTTGCATGCATATCAAGGTCTATACAGATTTAGGAGTTAAGGAACTCATAAAATCTGAAATTACTCGACCTCCGGTACTAAAAGCACTCTCTAATGATACAGTAGAGACTTGAATAGCAAGAATATCTTTTGCAATGGCGGCCAAGATAGGATACTTAGTACCATTCATCTTCCACCATAAGAGAATGTTAAAATGCTTTGTGGACTCCTCTTTTGTAATTTGTACCAAAGGATCCAACAAATAACAGTCCACCTCAGCTTTAACCACTTTCTCATCACTCTCTTTAACAAAATGCATCATTCATAAACAAGATCATCTTCCATTGACACCAAATTGGATGAAGTAGAAGAATGTTGTGCTTGTGAAGGGTCTTTCTTCATGTGTTTTCCATTGACAAAAACCTCCACCTTGAACCAATGTTCTTCTACAAGTGGTCCAAGCCTTTTCCTTCCCTTAGTTTGGCAAGCAATAATCACCTCATCTTCATCTTTTTCATCTTCAACATCCTTAAAGTAAGCCACAAATGGACTTTCTACATACTCTACCATAATAGCAAAGGCCTTTTTAAACTTCAAGGCTACTTCCAACATAACAAATGTAGAATTTCACCTAGTAGGGCAATCAAGGAAAACCGTTGTTTTGCATGTTAATTTTACCAAATTCAAGGCTTGCCTAAAAAACTCCAATCTTTGTGGAGAGCTCCTTACAAACATCACACAATTTCATATAGCTAAAAGACCATTCTTTAGCCTCTTCATCCCATGACTCACATTTATATTGGTTATGTGAGAAATGCGTCGTACATGTAAATACTTGCCACTTAAAATAGCTTGTGAATTTTCCCTCATATTTATTTTTGCCATAGTTGATCCAAAGCAACTTTATTTACGAAAGCATTGTCCACTGTGATTGTCATAACTCTGTCTATCCCTCATTCCAACAAGCAATTTTCAATTAACTTTGCAATTGTGGTTCCACAGTGGTTAGGAATAACACAAAAGTTTATGATCCTCTTGTGCATATTTCATTCATCATCAATGAAGTGTGTAGTAAGAACCATATAATTGATGTTTTGTGTGCTTGTCCAAGTGTTAGTGGTGAGACAAATTTTGTGCCCACTTAAGTTTTTCTTCAAAGAAGTCTTCCATTCTTTGTACATGTTGAGAAAAGTTCTAACAAGTGTTCTTCTAGAAGGCACATTAAACTATGGAATACCAATAGCACAAAAAGTCAAAACCCCACCTTATCAACGGTACTAAATAGCATCTCATCTATGACTACCATCTTGACACATGCTTCTAATACACTAGCTTATGTAAAGCCAATAGGGACTAGATTGTTACCTTACTCTTATCCCCGACCAAAACTTTTTGTTTTTTACATTCGTTCCCCTAATAAAATTTACAATATTTTTCAATGTGGTGTTGCATAGTTAAGGTGCCATTTACTCTCGGTTTAGTTGCATAGTAACCATCATTGTTCTTTTTTGGGCAATAATTACACTTAGCTCTCCTAAGTTTTTTATCCACCCAAACTTCCTCCCCCTTATCATTGATTGTCTTCATTTTTTTCGTCACATAGTATGTTGTAAAATGCTCCCAAACCCAACTACGCTTTCTTGAATCAGAGTTAATTACTTGTGCATCATCTTCACCTTTTTATTCATTTCCGTCGTTTTTTGGGTCTCCTTCAACGTTTTCTTCATTTTTTGGGTCAATTTCTATTGATTCATCCTCCGGCTTCTCAGGGGAGTCACCTGTAGAAGAGTGAGCAACCCAACTATGTTTGCTGGATTCTTCAAATCTTAATTGAAACATAAAATAAAAGTAAGCAACAACATTAATTAACAACAGTTAAAATAAATATTTAATAGCAAGCACAACAATTAACATCAACAACAACAAGCAATGTAAATGATCAGTGGCATGTATATGGTAATGGATGTGTAGAAATTATTTATACACAAGCAAGAAACAACAACCAACTATTAAAAGCAAGCAACAATTAACAACAAGCACAAATTATTTATGGATGTGTAGAATCTCTCCCCTAATTCATTCTGATTAGTGGCAAACACATGCTATCTTGCTAACTAATTAGTGGCTCACTTTGAAATCAACATTTAACATCAACACTAATGGACATAAATATTCTAACTTTATATTCTTTTGTACTTCACATTTATCGTTTCGTATTTCATATATTCACTCACATTATATTTGATCCAAGTAAAAATAAAATTCCCCTAATTAACATATAAGTGAAATTATTTTTAGGATTTTATGGGAATACCAATCAACAACATTCTAACATACTGATGCTCATGAATGAAGAAAAATCGAAGACTAACCAACGAAAAACCAAATCCCCTTTTGATTCAAAGCCCAACCCTAAACCTAACCCTAAAAGTAATCTCAAATAAATAAGTAAATTTAACTAAAACAAGTTATAAATCATAGTTCTTACCATATTAGCACTCTGAACTCTAGAGGCTAGGTTCTAAAATGAAGCGGAGAGGAGACCAAGAAAGAGAGAGAGAGTCTGGGTTACGAATTTTTGAAGTTAGACTGAAGAGTATTGAGAGTTAGAATGAAGAGGAATGTTTGAATCGATTTGCGAATATAGTTTGAAGACTAAAATGGAACGATGCGATTTGTGAATTTTTGGAGAGTGGAGACCGAGAGAGAGAGAGAGAGAGTTAGACGAAGAATAAAGTTGAGCAACAAATGAGAAAGAGTACATACTAGAAGAAAGAAAAGAAAGAGATTATGTGGCCATGTGATGATGTGGTTAAGTCCATACTAAATGTATGGACTTAATGAAATAACCAATTAGAATTTAACATTTAATAAAGTTATGCAGTTTCTGTTCGGTTTCAGATGGCCAGAACAGAAACCAAAATATTTTTCCTTCATTTGGTTCAATTTCAAACCAAAACAATTTTGAAACCGCAAAACCAAATTGTTCGGTGTAGTTCGATTTGGTTTGTGTTTTAGTTTTGGTTTTTGGATTCAAGTGCCTACCCCTGCTCCCAACTCTCTCTCCTTGCGACTCACTTTGGCTTTTTGATGGATTTCCAGTCGAATCTAAGCATGGCGTGGCTCAAGATCACCATCAAACAATTTCTATTGAACTCAGGTACATCCCACAACAATTGCATGTGAGTTTTTATTTCGATTTTCTGTTGATTAGAGCGAAACCGTAACGGCTTTGGTTTCCGACGAATTATAAGGGTTTGGCGAAGATTTCCTAGCTAAATCTTCGGATTGCAGTTGGGTCTATTTGCTCTCACCCTTTCTCAATTCTTTTATTTAGTTTTTGCTTATAATAATAAAAATTCTATTCTTCTCAATGTATCTTTCATCCAGGATTTTTTTAATTAGTGAATTATCTCTCTCAGGAATCACGAACCCAACTTGAGTCCTTAGGTAAAACCCATCTTCCATTTTTCTTTTTTTTTTTCTTTTTAGCATCTAACAGTACTCTTTGTTTCTACATATTCGCTTTATGTTTGGGTGAAATTCTGCAAAATGTTGTATTTTTTTTTTTTTAATATAAAATTTGATACTTTGAATTATAGAATAAGGTTGAATTGATTGTGGTTTCTTTGTTTGGTCTCACTTTTCAAGAAGTGGTTTTGTACATATGCTAGCAATTGATCGTCTTCTTTTGTATTTTGGGTTAG
Organism: Malus sylvestris; assembly: GCF_916048215.2. Taxonomy (NCBI): domain Eukaryota; kingdom Viridiplantae; phylum Streptophyta; class Magnoliopsida; order Rosales; family Rosaceae; genus Malus; species Malus sylvestris. Next base: position 7,832,430 of record NC_062264.1, on the reverse strand, counting down.
GTTAATTGGGTGGATTTGATGTGTAATGATATGAATTTATTAGTTTATTAAGATGGTTCATTTGAAATTGGTGATTGAATAATACATTGGAATGTGAATTTTCATGTGTTTTGTAAATCTAAGTATGCATTTGGATGCTTTATGTTTGTTTGTTCCATATTTCACCAATCCCAAAACTACCGATCACTGGTTAACTTCATACCTTTAAGGACCTGCTAAAGGATTCATGTTGAGGCACCCATGTTGAAGCATAAAATTTTTTCTTTAACTAGGAGGCCAATCATGATGCCACACGTGGCAACGTCAGAATAAAGATCTTAAAGTCCCACATCAACCGCAGATGAAAGCATACTCAACTATAGAAGGAGGCCACTCTCTTACAATGAATTTCTAATGCCCTTATTGCACTTAAACTCGTCATTAGAACTTACTAATGATGATTATGCTTGAACTTATGTATTGTGTAAACTCTTCATTATTAATGAGAATTCCTATACCCCATGGATGTAACCCAACTTAGGGTGAACCACGTACATTTTGTGTTTGCTTCCCTATCTCTATCTCTTTACCTATTGTCATCACTAGGTGACAGGAGCAACTTTGCGAAGGTTACAAACTTGACAATTTACGTCGTTCCGACTTCGTCAAATTGGTTTCCATCTTTCACACATTCTCCTTCCATCAGGCATCCCTTTCCAACATGGGGATCGTAGGAAGCCACAACATGCAGAACGACACCCCATCATGCCTAGCATGAGGAAACAAATGATGGAAAGGAAGAAGGTTGCTCTCCAAGCTAAAGTCGAGGAGCTAGAAGCTTAGAACAACAAAATAGCAATCAGGAATGAGATCATCCAATAATAGTATGAGAAACTTTCAGAATGCTCCACGAGGCTAGGCAGACTCAGTCTTACGAGCTTATCGCACCCATGATTGTGGCACCACATGGGTACCCACCAACGCAAAGCTTCACATGTCTTCAACATAGGCATCCTTAATGAGGAACAACCTTCTCACCAAGATATCGATCAATATGAGACTTTCTCAACCCAATTGCTTCAAACCGAAATAAGAAAAGTGGTGGAAGACATCTCCTTGCAAAAGGAATGGAAGGCTCAAAAGCCGTTTACCATGACTATCGATACTTCTTAAGGCATCATCGAGAAAAACCTATCCATATAGGCTCAAGGATCAATGACCTAAGGGTCATCAATGGACTCGATCCCCTACCATAACTTGAGCCAACCTCCAATCCAGAAAAGGAACAATAAGCCTTGGAAGGTCAAAAAGATGTAGAAGACTCATGAGACTTCCAACAAGCACGTCCCGAAAGCCAGTATAGTGTATCTAAGGAAAAGCCACATTCCTTTTACCAAACTTCCTTACTTCCAAGGGATGAGGGAAACTTATGAATGTGAGTTCTAATGGTGCCTGACTCCACTCAAGACCCTTTTATCCTACAGCTCCTCGAAGAAGTGAACATGCTAAAGGTCGAGCGTCAGGCCCAAATCTTTGGCTGGAATTAGCCAAGTCCCCGTCCTTTAATAAGGAGGATATTTGGCATCCCTCTACAAGGAGAAATGAAATAGAAATTTGGCTTGTTAATCATATACTGTGAAGGAAGATCTAATTGGACATATACATCTCTTTGAATCCACCATGGTATACCAAAGACACAATGATGAGGAACAATGTCTTATTTTTCTCTCCACTCTCTTTGATGGAGCACTTAATTGGTATTGTTGTCTTTAACCTGATACAGTGGATTCCTTAGCTGAGCTAAGAAAACTCTTCATGGCTCAACACATCTCCTAAACTGATCGGTTACACTTTGCTGATGAGTTATACACCATTCGTCAGAAATCAAATGAGTCATTGCATGAATATGTCGGTCGCTTCAGCCACAAGTATTCTCGTTGTGTTGAGGTAGATGACAAAATAACACTCAAGGCCTTCACAATAGGTATGCATGAATGCTTTTTCAAGTACATAATCAATGCTAACACTTGGAAGACTTACTCTGAGGTGATGACGCAAGCTTACAATCATGCATTTGCTGTGGCAATGACATAGCAAGGGAACCCTCACATAGTTAACCCTTATCAACAAGTGGGGAGTGGAAGTCAAACTTTACCAAATGGGAGGGTTTTGATCATTCAGATACCCATTACATCCCCTCATGCCTCACTTAGCTAGCCGTTAAGTCACCAAACTTATTCATCTTTTGGCAAGATGAAGGATTTTTATTCTCAACAAGCTTATTACTATAAGAGGGATAAATGTTTGTATCAAGACAACCAGGGGTAAACATACCTTCAACTATTATGACCATGAGGTCAAGCCTTGCTTTTTCATAATGGGGGACATGGTACTGAAGAAAAGACTATTATAAGAAGAAATATACATTACAAATATTTTGACCTTCAACTATTTAGGATCCTTTGTAACACAAGTCATTCAACAAATATTTAATGAAGAGAGAATTCAGACAACTTCGTCTAAGTCTTTTACATTCCTAACACTGGAGCATTTGGTCTACGCTGACCTATCTCTATACTCTAACTCAGAGTTTCAACATACGTACGTTAAAACAATGTAAGTGAAACTAAGTAGTACAACCAACATGCGTCACATATCGAAACAATGGATTCCTTCATGCATAACAAAACATTCATAAACAACACGCATGTCATGAACATCACTCATGTCATAAGAATCACTCATGATAATCAACATAAACACCATACCATTCAACATATTCATACATAAGCCAATTGAAGAACACAAGTGTGTCGACATACATTTTTGCCTTTCGGCACGTGTTACAATATTCCTTAGCAACTTATCGTTCTTTCCACCAACCAAGTGATGAAGGAGCTTATCTTCATATCACAAACTAGGTGATGAAGAGTACAACCAGTACTCTAAGGAATAATTTTAAGTTTCAGCAACTTGCCACTTTTCCTACCAACCAGGTGATGAAAACAATTCTCCTTCATATCATCAACTAGGTGATGAAAAGTACAACTAGTACTCTAATAAACAGTGTTGAGTTTCGGCAACTTGCCACTCTTCTTACCAATTAGATGGTGAAGGAACTCACATTCGTATCACCAACCAGGTGGTGGAGGATACAACTAGTACTTTAATAAACATTTTGGCGTCGACAACTCACCACTCTTCTCACTAACCGAGTGACAATGGTACTTACCTTCTTTTCACCACCTAGGTGAAGAATGGTACAACTTGTACCTATGGATTCTTAGTATTCATAAATAGACAAAAACCTTCAAGCCTTACAACTCAAAAAAGGCATAGACAAACTCAACTGAACCCAACTAGAGGAACACTTAAGCCAACAAGGGATATGGTCAACAACAAAGTATTATTACGAACAGTATGCGATGCTCCAACAAGCCAACAAAGGCCTTAATGCACGTGGGGTACGTTTCAAGTAATTAATTGGACTATATGGAGTTTAATGCAAATGTGGAAATTAATTTATTGATGGAGTTTATTTAATCTTCATTATGCAGGTAGGTTGGAATCTGTTTTTAATAATAATAAGAATAAAAAGTAAAAGAAGAGGAAGCCGTAAACAAAGCGGCAAAGCCACATCCATCTTCTTATCCCGTAGAAGAAAAAACCCAGAACGGCTCCCAGCCGTCAAGACCACACGAGTATCGACATCGCCAAGGTCGCAATCGTCAAAGCAACGTCGCATAACGATGAGCCATCGCCTCCTGAATGACGGTGTGTGTTGGCGGTGTCAAAGCCTCTGGTTCATCGCCTCCTGAACGACGACGATCCAGAACGACGAAGACGAGATCTCGTATGCGATCTCTTGATGGCAGATTGATAAGAGGGCATACTAGGAATGCAAAAAGCATTCCTGATTCCCTCACCCTCCGGGAATTCAATTACCTCATCCATGGAGGGAGTCCAATTCCTCCGTTTTCAGGAATTGAATTCCATTTTTCGTGTAGGTCCCACACACTATTGATTCCTCTCAATTTCAGTAAACAGAAGAGTGATCCGTAATCGGAATCGGACTCCTTATTTTCATTCCGATTACAGATTTGTAAACACGCCATTAGAGAGAAAGAACCTTTGTATTCTGTATCTTATCTTTCATGTGTTAGTTACAACATTTTACAACCAGCTATATATAATAGCAATGATAGCTTGCTCTCTAAGCTACAATCTTTAACAAAACTAACTAACTTCTTAATCTCTTGACACATGTTACTTTCATAGCCATTGGATCTTAATACTCTTAACATCCCCTCTCAAGCTCAAGGGCAGAGAAACCGAGCCTGACATTGGCACAATGTGTCTGAAAAAGAGGTGCAGAGAGCCCTTTTGTAAGGATATCAACAAATTGCTCATTCGAAGACACAAAATGAACTTGGAGTTGCTGTTTAGCAACCCTTTCTCTAACGAAGTGCACGTCAATCTCAATGTGCTTAGTTCTTCGATGCTGAATCGGATTACAAGTAAGAGCTATTGCTGATAAATTGTCACAAAAGAGAAGAGGTTTATCAGATATTGGAACGTGAAGGAACACCAACAATTGTTTGATCCAATTAAGTTCTGTTGTAGTGGTAGATAAAGCCCGATACTCAGCTTCAGTGAAGGACCAAGAAACCGTGTTTTGTTTCTTAGATAACCATGAAATTGGATTAGATCCTAGAAAAACAAACATGCCATTAGTTTACCTTCTATCATTAGGGTCCCCAGCCTAGTATGCATCACTATAGGCAGTAATATCTAATGAACCTTTGACATAATGAATACCACAACCTTATGTAGCCTTTAAGTATCTGAGTATTCTTTTAACTGCCATAAAATTCTACTCCATTGGAAACTGCATAAATTGACATACCTGATGCACTGTAAAAGCTATATCAGGTCGAGTGAATGTCAAATATTGTAGGGCACCAACCAAGATTATGTAAAGAGCAGGATTATTATAGGGCTTTCCAACATCTTTGAGCAATCTATTATAGGGCAAACATGGTGTAGCACATGGTTTGGATAGCAACATTTCAGATTTTGCTAACAAATCTGTGACATACTTATTCTGAGATAAGAACAAACCATCATTTTTCTTCACAATTTGTATCCCCAGAAAGTAATGAAGAGGCCCCAAGTCTTTGATATCAAACTCCTGAGTTAAAAATTGAATAACTGCAGTAATTGCTTATGTTGCATTGCCTATGATAATGATATTATCAACGTATAACAACAAAATCACCACAGAGTTGCCCACAGTCTTGACAAACAATGAAGAATCTGCATATGTAGAGGTGAACCCCAAAGATGGTAGAAAGCTAGTGAATCTCTCATTCCATGCCCTTGGTGCCTCTTAATCCATATAAAGATTTATGTAGCCGGCACACATAATCTTCACGTTTTGAATCCACAAATCCAGGTGGTTAAGCCATGTATACTTCCTCTTGCATGATGCCATGGAGAAAGACATTTTCACATCTAATTGCCTCAATGTCCAACCAAAATGTGCAGATAAAGCTAGAACAAGTTTCACTGTTGTAGGCTTCACAACTGGACTAAAAGTCTCCCCATAGTTAATGTCTTCTTTTTTATTAAACTTTTTAGCTACTAGTTTAGCCTTATACCTCCCAATAGAACCATCAACATTCCTTTTGATCTTAAAGACCATTTGCAGCCTACTAAGTTCTTGTGCTTTGGTAGAGGTGCCAAAGACCATATACCTTGATTATGCAAAGCTGAAATCTCATCTTTCATAGCTTCATGCCACACTGGTGACTTTAATGCAAACTTATAGGTTGCAGGCTCAACTTGACTCAAATCAACTCCTCCATTTTCATGTATAGTAGCTAAAAGAGCAATTTTCTTTGAGATGCCACTCTTTGACCATGTCTGCATAGGGTGGAGATTCATTGGTGGTATAGACATAACCACTTGTAGGTGTTCAGGTTGGAATTCAGGTTCCATAGGAAGTGTAGGAGACAAGGGCTGTGTAATTACTGCACCAATGGATTGATTAGAGATTGCCCACTACATGAATGGCTAAGGACTCGTCTGCGGGTGTAGCTCGCTGCCAGGTAATGCTGGTACCGACTTATAGCGTTGGCAACAGTCGTACTTTTGTACTAACTCCTTAGCGTCTTGGTGCATAGTAGGCCAATAGTAGCCTGTATTAAGAGCCTTATGTGCTAAGGATCGACCTCCGGAGTGATTTCCATAAACGCCTTTGTGGATTGAGCTTAGAACCTTCAAGTCATCAGGAGGCGTTAGGCAGCGGAGATGTGGTCCGGTGTAGGATTTTCAGGTGAGAATGCCGTTCCACTTATAGTAGCGTGTTGCTTTGATTTGGGGTTTCCTAGACTCCAATCTTTCGGTGGGGAGTGTGCCGTTGACCAGGTAGTCTATAATAGAACTTTGCCAGTTAGGAATTACACTAACCTATGACACTTTAGCTATCGGCTCCATCTTTATGCTTGGCTTGTCTAGATATTCCACCAGAATAGAGCATTTGAATTGGTGGTCGAAAGTGAAGTCCTAAGCCGGCTAACACATCTGCATGGGCGTTGTCTGCCCAAGGACATACACATCCTCAGATATTTTACCGTGTACTCCCTAGTAGTCTGGCTGGTGATTAGCTCGGAATCAAAATGAGTTGTGAGCTTCTTCACTGCCAAGTCTTTTATCATTCGGAGGCTTGCTAGTAGGGCCTCGTACTCTGCTTCGTTGTTAGATGCTTTGAAGCTTAGAGTGATCGCATGCTCGAGCATTAAGCCGTCTGGGGTGACAAGAACCACGGCCGCTCGCAAGCCTTTGTAATTGGATGCGCCATCAACATGCAAATGCAAGAAATCTCCATTGAGGGAGCAGGTGCGGCTAAAGTGTGATCGGCTACCTTCAGGGCGTCGTTGGGCCGCTCTGTTACGTTGTCAAGGCTAGGCATGAAAGCACACCTAGATTCGGCAGAATAGTAAGTCATGAGGATGACTGTATGCATTTGAAAATAAAACTTGAGCTTGCGGGTTGCAACAACTATCGCCAAAGTTAATTTTTGAATTTCTGATAACATCAATGAGAGCTTTTAATCTGTGGAATACAGCTAATAGCATCAAGGAGAGCTTTTAAATTGTGGAATATTAGTCAGGTCCCCATCTCTTCTCGTATGATGGTAGAGCTTATTGCTGTTTCAGATGCGACTGCTTGTCCAGTCAGACTTTGAATCTCCTTCAGAGTAGTCATATTCAAAATCGCTCGGATTTACCTTGAATGGGCATTGGTGAACTTCGTCCCAAAGTGCATGCTTTTTTGCCAGAGCGAAAGAGTCTGCCAGAGTTAGATCTTATTTCATTATCAGTTTTCTGAACAGTAGGTGGCCTGCTGGAAGTCCTTTTTGGAACGCTGCTCTAGCTATCGAGTCATTGCATCCAACTATCCTTGCCTTCTCTGCTTTGAACCTCCTTACATAGTTGAGAAGCGACTCTTTTGGGTTTTTCTTGACGTCGAACAAATGGTCAGACTTCTTTTTGATCGAGCGGCAGGATAAATATTCTTTGGTGAAAACCAAAGAAAGTTTGTCGAAATTCTGGATGGATTGTGGCGGCAGGGTGTATAACCAATCTTGTGCCTCACCTTGTAGAGTGGTGGTGAATATCTTGTACATGAGATCATCGTTGTTTCGATAGAGGATCATTGCGCTTCGGTAGTGCTTTAAGTGTCTTTCCGGGTCTTCATCCCTTTTGAAAGATGTGAAATATGGCATGTTGAACTCGCGTGGAGGCTCTGCCTGCTCGATCTCGTTCGTGAAGGGTGACCTGCTTATGTTGGTCATGTTCCGTTGTAGTGCCTTGTCGATGACCTCGTTGCGTTGGAATTTACGCAATTGCTTGGTTAATAGTCTCTCTACTTCTTCCTGAATTTACCTTTGTTAAGGTAGTAGAGCTCTCGGCTGCCCTCAACTGTGACTTGCTGGTCTAGGCTGCTTTTCCATGTGTTTGGCTCGTCTATGCCACGGATGCGGTGCGTGTAGCGCGTTCCTAGCATGCGAGCGAGTTCTTCGCAGGCTGCCGGTTGAACTTGAGCCTTATTGAGTGACTGCTTCTCTCCGTCTGTCGTGTTGCCTACTCCGATGTGAGGTGGATAATGCTCCTTGCGAGCTTAGTCGCGAATAGACACTTCGCCTAGAAGGTTGCTCATGTTGACTATCGGAGTGTGACCCCAACCGTGAATGTATGCTCGTCTGTGGGCCTAGTCGATAGTGCACGCTAATTCGTGCTCTAAGACGAGAGTATAGCTATCTCGGGGGATCAATCGGGAGTGTACATTGCCTGAACGCTCGGTTCGTGGCTAGTAGAGTGGCTGCTTGCCGGGACGCTGCTGGAGAGGTTATTTGTCTGCCCTTGTCCTACTTCAAGACACCTCGTCTGGGGCACGTTGCATCTCGGTGCGCTGCAAGAGCTGGTTCACTAAGGTCGTCTGCTGTGCGAGGGCGCTCGTCAACTCTATGACTTGTTGAGACAAGTGTTGTTCTCCATTTGGGTTGGAATAGCTTAGAATGAATGCATCTTATTGACCAGTGGAAGTGTGGTAGACTCCGGGCACGAGATTTGAGTTAGGAAATGTCAAATCCGAAGAAGAATGTGGTGAAAATGCTCCTGGTTCGATTGTCGGTCCGGAAATTTGAAACCGGGACAGTTGAACTAATCTTGGATCGATTTGGGCTGCTTGGAAGGCCACGTGAGCAGGCTGGGCCATGGGAGCAAGCTGTGCCAAGAGAATGGACTAATCGGCTGGAGCAAGATGGGCCACGAGAGTGGGCTGCTCGGTTGGAGCAGGCTGGGACACAAGAGTGGGCTGCTCGATGCGTGATGCATGCGAGAGTGAAGCTTGGGTCGTGGCTTTAGTACCGTGAACCACCTTAGATGGCACGGCTCGGACCGTGGTAAAGGCACCATGGACCTTGCCACGGGTGGCTACCGAAGTAGCCACCGCGGTGGTTCCCGTGGTGGAAACTTGTGGTGGTGGTGCCGCTCCCCCTAGGATCACATTTAGTCTTGTAGATCGCCGCGGTCCCATTTCTTGAATATTGGAATTTTCACTCGTGGAGTTTTCTAAATTTCCAGCCATTGTATTTCTCTTTTACGTTTTATCAAAGAGTCTTTGCAAATAAAAAATTCTAATAATATGGACGTATGAAAAAATACAAGTGGACTAGAAAATAAAGAAATACCTTTTTATGCGAGAGTCTTCTACGAGTGTAGGACTCAACTCTCAATGAAAGCATCAATTTGTGGATGCAAATTTCTTCCTCCTTGATCTTGGACAAAATTGCACCTACAAAACAATTAACACCTTAGGGTCAAGGCCAAGAGCCTCACGCACCCACGATAAATGGGGGGGGGTTTTGGCTGAAGAACCTCTGATGCCAAAGTTAGAATTTAGAGAGAAAATTGTTTGGAGAGTATTGGGAACTTTGCAAGTGTGTTGGAATGATGTTTTGGTGAAAATGGGAGCCTATTTATAGGGATAAAGTGGCCGGTCCCCTTTGGATGTTTTTTAGGGTGTAAATTATGGTTTAATGTGTGATTTAATGGATTAATTAGGCAATTAATCCATTAATTGGTTAATCAACACATTTTTGGAATAAATATTTTGGGGGTTATGTAATTTATATGGGATGTTTTGAAGGTTATGAAATAATTACCTTGTGGAAAATATAGGATGAGGATGGATGAAATAACTTTGAATTTGTTACCTATTTTAGGCACTTTTGATTTGGTTGAAGGATGATTGCCCGCTGCTCGCTCATAGGAACCCCGTTGTACCTCAAGGGTATTTTTGCCCTCTTTTGTCCAAAAATCCACGTGTCGCCTTGTGATTATTTTTGGCTCCACATCTACGTTTCATTTGGGGTCTATTTACTTGAAGTTAATAAGTGGGGTCTATATTTGTTTTCCATATTTGGAGATTTGGAACAAGCAAAGCAATTAAGCAAGGCTGCAACTTGCGAGTGCAAGGTGTTTTTAATTGAATTGTGAATTTGAAAGTAAATTTGAATTGGATTGTGATTTGTGGATATGTAAATTGGATTTTGAAATTGAATCGGATATGTGAATTTGAAATGGATATAGATAGGTGAAATTGAATTGGATATGTGAAATTGAAATGGATATGTGAATTTGAATGGATATGGATATGGATATGTGAAATTGAAATCGAAATCGAAATGGATATGGTATGAAATTGGTATGAGCTAGATTTTACAGTTTTGTTTTTCTTCCTTGTTGCATTATCTGAGAAAATTAATGCATTGGTGACTGAGTGGGGGATTGAGAAAAAGTTATTTTCTATTACTTTGGATAATGCTTCTTCAAATATTTCTTTTGTTAGCATTTTGAAGAATCAATTGAATCTTAGAAGTCTTCTTGTGATGAATGGTGACTTCTTTCATGTGTGTTGTTGTGCTCGTGTTTTGAATTTGACAATCCAAGATGGACTTAAAGAAATTGATTCTTCGGTGATAAAGATTCGTGAATGCATCAAGTATATAAAGGGCTTTGAGGCTAGAAAACTAAAGTTTTATGAATGTGTTAGACAAGTAGGGATATTGGATAGTAGGAGAGGTTTAAGACAAGATGTCCCTACTAGATGGAACTCAACCTATATTATGCTAGATAGTGCAATTTTCTATCGATATGCTTTGATTCATTTAGGGTTGAGTGATTCCAATTTTAGTAGTTGCCCTTCTCCTGAAGAGTGGGATAAAATAATGAAGATTTCCAAGTTTTTCGGGTACTTTTATGAGGTTACGTGCTTATTCTCTGGGACAAAGTACCCCACATCAAATTTGTTCTTCCCTAAGGTGTTCGTAATCCAACTTCAAATTAAGGCAGCCATAGATGACTCTGAAAGTTTCATGAATAAGATGGGGACTTACATGTACATGAAGTTTGAGAAGTATTAGTCAGAGTACAATTTGATTTTGCCAATTGCAATCATCTTAGACCCTCGTTATAAATTGCATTTTGTGGATTGGGGTTACACAAAGCTTCATGGTGTGAATTCGGTCGAATTTACAAAAGTTAATGACAAATTGAATGTTCTTTTTGGTGTGTACTTGGAAAAACTTTCGCATCTTGATAATTCAAATACTCCAGTGAATTCAGTGCCTAATCATCAAACAGAATCTGGAGATGTTCTCTTTAAGGTAACCTAAGTTTGTTTTTATTTACTTTATATATTTGTAGTAGTAGTACTATAAAAAGTGTTGATATTATATTTGAAATTGACATGATGCAAGATTCTTATTACGTTTTCATTTTTATTTTTTATGATGTAGAATTTGATAATAATTATGATTGTTCAAGTTCGATTGAAAAAAATGAATTGCAGAAGTATTTGGAGGATAAAAGAATAGATAGAAAGGTAGACATAGATGTTATTTCTTGGTGGCAAATGGAGCGTTTTCATTATCCGATACTTTCTCAGTTAGCACGAGTGTCAACAATTCACATTTCAATTGTTGCATCAGAATCTGCATTTAGTATTGGGGGTTGAGTACTATATCAGTACCGTAGTTCATTGTTACCAGAAACAGTTCAAGCTTTGTTGTGCACACGAGATTGGCTATTTGGAAAAGGACGTAATATATTTTTGGGTAAAGTACAAAAAACTACCTCAACTATTGGTCTCACGACACCTTCATACCTCATCTTTTTAAAATGACAATGTCATTCCTCATCTTACGAATTTGTGCCAATGTCATACCTCCGTCAGTTTTCTATTAGTTTCTCTGTTAAGTGCTGACGTGGCTGGATACGGGGTCACTCACTAATCCAACTGGATTAAAATATAATTAAATATATTTTTTAATAATTAAAAATTAAAAATTAAAAATTAAAAAAAAAAAATCTCTCTCTCATCTCTCTCTCCCCCCTCTCTCTCGCTTCTCTCTCTTCTTTGCATCCCCAAAACCCCTTCCCACCCAACCACCTTGTCCCCTTCCCACTCGTCCTCCTCAACATTCCTCCACCACCCTCTCTCTCCCCTCTCTCTCTCTCGCATCTCCCTCTCCTCTCCACCATAGTCTCCTTCCTCCCCACTTTTTTCTCTCGCCGTGCCCAAAACCCCCCAAACCCACCTGGATTTTTTCATCCGCGCTTCCCTCTCCCACTCCATTGCCCACCGCCAATCCGCCATCGTTGCCATCTCCGAAGCTGTCAAGGAGAAAGGGAGAGAGGGAGAGCTGTCAAGGTCGGGGTCGACAAGGTTGCCGTCTTCCCCTAACCCAAACCCAGATCCCACCCCAAACCAGCCACTCCCATTCCCACCAGGTGCCTCTCTTCTCTTACTCCGCCGCTCTCTCTATTTATAACCTACAAGCATGCATAAAAAACAAAGCACCCACCAATCCTGAGAACACACCATTAACAAAAGTTAAAAAATCCATCTTCCAGTTTACCTCACTTTTCTAAGAAAATGGAACCTTCAGAATATAAAAAAAAATTCATTTCCTTTCTCCTACATTTTCCGAGCAACCAAACAAAGCAAAACCATTCAATTTTTTCCCAAAAAAAAAAAAAAAAACCCAAGTTCTATTCACAAGAGACTCGGCAGCGGTGGTGGGCGTAGGATTGCTGCTGTGTTTTGCTGGGCTTGAAGATGGTGCTGGGCTACGGGAGCAGAGGGAGGTGGCAGAGGCGGTCCTCAACTTCTGCAAACCTAACGACGAAGTCGATTACTTGGTAATCGTGGGGCGACAAGGCTATCAAGGATTCGCAGAAGTATTCGAACCCATATGGGTAGTTTGGTAAGGAAGGGGAGGAGATCAATGGAGTGAGTGGGTACTCGGAGAGGGGTGAGGTTGGTGTGTCGGAGATCGGCGACTTCGATGTCATCAGTTAGAATAGGGAAGAAGGTGATGGTCGTTGGTGGATGGAGTCGACGATGAAGAAGAGAGAATGGAGGGTGAGTGCGAGTTGCAGATGAAAGAAAGGTGGGTGGGGTTGTAGATGAGAGAAGGGAGAAAAGGGGTGGATGGGGAATATAGGGGGTGGATCGGATTTGGGGAAGACGGGAAAGGGAAAGGGGGTGGGTCCCCATGTAAAAAAAATATTAAATGATTTTAATTTTTTTAGTTTTTAATATTTAATTAATTTTTTTAATTTATTAAGCCATGTCACTATTTAAGCCAAGCCACGTCAGCACTTAACAGAGAAACTAACAGAAAATTTGACGGAGGTATGACATTGGTACAAATTCGTAAGATGAGGTATGACATTGCCATTTTAAAAAGATGAGGTATGAAAGTGTCGTGAGACCAATAGTTGATGTAGTTTTTTTGTACTTTACCCTATATTTTTATATGGTATAGTATTATTGTTTTATTTATTTTCATAATTATTTTGGTAAACTTCTCATAATTTGAATGGTTTTTAATGTTTGGTTTTTCTATACTTAGTTTATGCGGAAGAGAGTTCTATCGTGGAAAACCATACTGAAGACATCATCAACATAACTCTTGAAGGCAATAGATCAAGCCAAAGTTCTAATACAATTTCCTCATGATGATCGATAAAAATTGAGGATTTTGTATAAGGAATAATATACAAACTTTGAGTTCCATTGGCAAGGTTTAAACTTTTGAGAAAGGCTTCACAACCTTGAAAACAAAAACTCTTTCATTTTGCATATCCTTACACATTTAATATTTTGTAATAGACTAGTAGTGTATGGATGTATTTTTATTAGGCTCTTATTTTCGAATGTAGATGTAGTACTTAAACGACAAATGTGTTTTAATGTTTTGATGTAATATTTATGTAGCAATGTATGGTATGTGCAAATTTAAGATAACGGGTGTAACACAACATGATCCATTAGGATAACAGGTGTTACATGAAAATGACATGAACACAACAGACACGACCCGTTTGCCAGGCCTAATGATGATTGCTATGTCTGTTGCAATGAACTAAACCAGGAGGTCAATATGTCAAGTGTGAGGAAGGATGTAGTTGAAGCTGGTGGAAGTTTTTGAAATTTAGTTACTGCCTTGTTGGCTGCAGAAGAGGATTCTACTACTATGTACAAGGCCAAAAGTTGGAAGAATTAGACTAATGAAGTGTGTGGTGTGGAACCGTCGGGGGCTGGGTAAGCCTTATTTTATAACTTAAATTTAATTTGCAGTAGTAGGGAGCTGGACTTTTTCGGTTTAATGGAAACTAAAGTGCCTTGGATAAGTCCGGCAAGGTTTTACGGAAAGTATTTTGATCATGCTTTTTGTTGTGACCCAGTTGGTAGGGCTGGGGAAACATGTTCAATAGACCCAAATAATTAATTTAGTATAATTAACAATTAATTATATCTTCTCACCATTCATGTAACGTCGTTAGTACTATAATAGGAATGGGACCTCTTAGGTTCTTATTATAGCTAGCAATAAAATTAATTAATAAATTAATTTAATTTTACAAGCCATAAGTGGCATCTATCAGCATTCATGATTACCCGAATAAGATAGAGCGTTAGCTAATCATGATACTTTTTTGAACCTTGATTGTAGTTACAGTGCAATTCGATTTTTCTATCATCCATATTCCGATCAAGATTTATGTGATATGGAATAATGTCAAAACATATGTAAATATCTTTGATCACCATGATGCATCTCATGTTGAAGCAGTTCTTAAAAACATAGCTTGATCAACAAGTAATTCGGCCGAAGAATTCCGAGATGGATCTTCAAGTGACATCAAGGGATATCTCTTTCTATTGAACAATTACTAGAAGGTGATAGATCCCTTATTGCACATTCATATATCTCCATAATCATACATATGAACCCGAGCAACACACTATCAGGCTCTGTGCGATAGTGAGGGTGTTAAGGTGAAGTCAAAGTTCATATATATAAGCACAAGATATCCGATCTAAGAACTATTTGCAAACTATAACTTAAAACTTTGTAGCTATTAACATGTCGTAACCATCCATACATTTAATCTTCTTGGGTGGTCACTGTTCACTAAACTATGAACTAGAATACAAGTCTCTTTGCCCTAACCTTGTTTAGGACATTATTTTCATACCTTAAATCATATAAACTCATTCATAGTAAATTAGCCCTCTAATGTAAAAGCCTAAACTCAAGAATGAATTAATATTGCCCTATTATTAATTATTTAAAATGAAATTGTTACATAATATTCAATATTACAAAATTAGCTTTTAGGACACAACTCCCAACAAGAACTTCACCAAAAAAAAATGTCATTACAAGACAAATTTCTTCAAATTAACATCAAACGTTTCAGAAGATGACAACATAGGTTCCTGCACACAACCACATTAAGTAAATTTAGCAACTAAGACAATTTCTTAGTTTGACACTAGTGAGATATATGCATTTTTTTTTAACCGAAGTAAGATGCATGCATTTGAGCATCCAATCCAATTGGCATTGTGTGGAGAGGACCAACATCTTTTAAGAACTTATGCTAAAGTTTCATCCTTCCACATATAATATTCTCGACAAAACAAAACTAGTGTTATTACAATGTACACTCATGATTCGGAGCCTGGCTGTAACTGTTTGGTATATCAACTTTGCTAGGAATTGAATGAGCTTTGTAGTCAACATGCATGTCACATATGGTACACCTATATGTAAGAAAAAAAAAAAGTGAAGATCTAACCCATTTGATTTAACATGTTGCATGAAGTGAAAGCAAACCTGTATGGCTTTGCGTCGAAGTACAGTCCTCAAGAATTTTGAGTTATTCCCTTTTTCGCGGTTAATCTTTTTAATGTAATTTACCATCTCGTCAAGCAAAACTCCATATGTTATGTCGGTCTTGTTCCTAACAGTTTCAGTGAGAAGGTATGTCATTGCACCATTCATTGCTTTTCCAGAAAAATCCTGCATTTGTGATATATACATTATATTGGCTCACATGAAAATGAAGTAAAAAAAGAAAAGGGGAATGTTGAACGGTTTAGAGAATGTTCAACTCCAGCAAGGCTTTATGACAAGGAATGCTGAACGGTCAAACATCAACCCGTGCAAAAATGAGTGTAGTGAAGATGAGAATGCTTTGTTAGATGTGTGAGCACACCAGAAAGGACAAGATTAAAAATGTGGATATCTGAGGTAAAGTAGGAGGGACCGCAACTGAAGATAAGATGAGAGAAAATCAGTGAAGGTGGTTTGGATATGTTAAATGCAGACTTACATATGCTCCGATTAAATACGATTATGAGATAGAAGCTCAAAGGAAAAATGTTAGAGGAAGACCTAGGAAGACTTGGACAAAGACTTTAAGAAAAGACATGGAGTACTTAGAGCTAATGGAGACTTGCTCAAAACCGAGCATAATGGGGTTTTCAAATTCAAATAACTGATCTCACTTAGTGAAATAAGGCTTTATTGTTGTTATTGTATTTTTATTGAACGGTTTAGAAAGGCCTTATTAAAGAAAACGTATGCCTTCCAATGCCATCATTTTGTGGAGATAAGAAGGGATAGGTTTTCTTTCCCTCCTTACCAACTAACATCTAGCTTCAACTTGGAAACATTCAGAAGTTGGCTTTTCATCATATTTTCCTTAAACACAATAATAGAGGGATCACTTACAGTAGTATCAATTGCCATTTTATCATCTTCGCAAGCACTAAGAGAAATCGCTAACCCACCCTTTGTACTTTTTCTAGCACGAGATGGAGGAATATTATCCTTCCAAGCATTCCTGTAAATTAACACGTAAAAAGAAAACGTATTTTCACAGTTAAAGGAGAATTTTTACAGAGTTATGGTGAGATTACATTGCATGCTGCTATGGCATGGACATTATTAACTCCTAAACTATGGATTTGATGCCCATGATATCTAAATTGTGAAACTTTAATCACATTTATAATGCGTGGTATTATATTCTCATAATATATATAAATTTGATGTCACAGATTGAACGTATGCAATCATATAAATTTGAAGTTAAAGACTACGTAAATATGCTCACAGTTTAGGGTTGTACACGTGCTCCAGATCAAGAATCGTTCCACTGTGACAAGCATCAACGATAGCATGAAGTGTGACACCCTCCTCGAGTGGCCAAACAATGGTTTCATTAATATCATTGTCAAGGATCATTCCCTCTTCCATAAAATCAACAGGGCAAATGGTCTCGTCGAACCCATCAAGCTCATCGTCTTTGAAATCAGGCTGTCGTAAGCCATGCCCCGAGAAGTAAAACACCAACGAGTCTCCCCGCTGGCATCCCTCCACAAGCCATTTCAAGGAATTTTCTATATTTTTCTTTGTAGGAATCCGCTCTAGGTCACGCGGATCATCTTCTGCATTCATTGGTAAATTGAAAACGTAAACATATTATCTTATAAAGCACAAATAACGTCAGAGCCCACTCTCCAGCAAGATAATATCCACTTTGGGCAACGCCTAAACGGTTTTGTTGGTGGGTCTCCATACCCAAAAAACATCTTGCTACGAGAGATTAGATGTGCGCATGTAAACTACATTACATTTCCTCCCCCAAGCGATGTGAAAGTTTGATGCCAACGTAGGGTCACCACAAATAACCACTTCCTTCATCTTTCCCCCCTTTTTCTTTCTCGATTCATATTTTATGATTGGCTTCTCTTTTAACCTTTATACATAATATTGGAGACCAATGTTTTCTAATTGAGAAATAATTATACATGTAATTTACGAATGGTTATAGGATTACGATCGACAAATAAAGAAAAGCTAATTAATTAATAATTACCTGAAAGTATGCGTATGCAGTTGGCAGGAAAACGGAAGGTCATAGTCAGCAAGTTTTCCATGTTTTTCACATCATTATAAGTGCCTTTGAGCTTGTATTTATGTTGCTTGTATGTCACCCCGCAAAGAAGTGCACGCTTGTTTGGTTGAGATCCACTGGGTACTGGCTCCTCCGAGCGGGAGGAGGGCAACGACATCAGCGTCCCTGTCCCTGTATAAGATTGCTTGAAACTATTACGACTAGAACTACAACTACTAGAAGAATTGTTTGATGATGATTCCTTGGTTTGAAAACACCTACCAATTTGACATCTCCGGAAGCTATGACGCTCACCTTTGTGATCTCCACGACCACGAACACTAGTTTCTCGTTGTGTTTCTGCAGCAGCACTGCGAGTCGTGAGTACATGACCGCAGACGCATCGGTGCTGTGTGCCATACAGCGTCATTTGAACCCATTGCCTGCAACTAGGGCAAGCGATTTTTTTGCTTGCCATAATTGTCCATGCATAATATATATCAAAGGCTACAAGGCCAGTTAAGTAATATCAATATATAGAAGCGTAGCCATATAGAGAAGCATAATACGTCGAGCTTTCATATCATGTGGGATTTTTAATAATTAATTGTCAAAACCAACAATGGTAGAGACGTTTTGGTCCGCTGAGTTAGTGAAAATTTTCATTGTGACGGGAACATGAGTGGAATATCATTTGTTTTTATATAAGTGATAGGAAATTTTATTTTTAAAGTGATTAATTTTTTAACACACATACCCTACCATCTGTATAATGACACAAGATGTACCACCCCTTATACCAATCACACTGAAAAACCCCGTGTACTAGTCACACTGGAAAATCTCTAACTAAGTTGAGCATCTTCATTTTATCAAATATATTCCTAGCCTTATTTAAAATGTGGGAGATCAACCACTCAAAGAAATTTTGGATACAATTTGATACCTAGAAAATTTGAGACGCAAGCTTTGAAGAGAAAAGCTCTAACCACTTATTAGCCAATGCAAGGTTTATCTTCTCATCAATATGAGACTCATTCTCAATACAAGGCAATCCACTGCTTATTGCAAAAATTAATGCATTTTAATTTAAAGGTACAGTGTACGTTAATTCACATGTCCAATCAAATAGCAGTGCATGCATGGACCATGCTTCTTTGTTTATTCCAAGTCATGTAATAAAAGTACGAATTAGATGCCCTAAGAAAGGCAAAAGTAACATGGTAAAGACGAGCCACTACTACTATCATGGGATTCGATTTAATTTAATTCATACTTTATATTTTTGGGGGAATGGCCGATAAAAACCAATCTTTGTATATTACTCAACATATTCGCCCATGGTTTGCTTGTTTGTGGATTTGTTTTTTCTTTTCATCGTTTGAAAAAAAAAATGTGTTGACATCACTCACCTTTTTAATTTAAATCAATTCAAATTTTACTTGGCATAATCAAGAAATTACATAGGGCATGCATGCCAAACGTAAGTTTCAAATAAAACTAAAGTCGAGTTATCCACTAAATTAAACCGGCAAAATTGTGCTAAAGCAGGTTCTAGAACCTATTAGGAATTTGGCTCATCAATGTTAGTGTCCTATTTTTTTTAGGATTGTATTAAGGAAAGTAAAGGTGCATAGATCATTGTCTAAAAAGAATTAGGAAAGAATTAAGTTTCCTTGTACTATTTAGATTAGAAATCCTAGAAGCCTGATTAGAATATAGGAATCTTAATTAGAAAATAGGTATGTAACAATCGGTCTTTGTACTATAAATAGACTTGTTGGGGGCTGATTATTCACATGAACAATAAAGTAAAGCACTTTGAGAGAGTGTGAGGGGTGAGAGATATTAAGACCTAGGGTTTGTGACAGGAAAGGGGATTTTTCTTGTAAACCAAAGTGGTTTTCATACTAGTGAAATAACTCGGTAATCACCGAAGTGAATGTAGGCCAGTTTTAGCCGAACTACTATAATTCCTCGTGATCATGGCGTGCGTTTTCTTTTATGTGTGGTGTTTTGGTTGTTTGTTTGTTCTTTGTGCTTTATTAATTGTGGGTCATGTTATAGCCTATCGAAAACAAGATCATAAAGAAAGCGTGTTTGTCCAACATAACCAACAAGAACTAGATGCCTTTGCTTTTACTCACTACAAGTAGACCTGGCAATTTCTTACACGATCTATTAAC
This sequence comes from Malus sylvestris, assembly GCF_916048215.2. Classification (NCBI taxonomy): domain Eukaryota; kingdom Viridiplantae; phylum Streptophyta; class Magnoliopsida; order Rosales; family Rosaceae; genus Malus; species Malus sylvestris. The sequence continues at coordinate 7,812,437 of NC_062264.1, read as the reverse complement.
ACGATACGTAAACGATACGAAAATAACGGATTTCGGGTCAACACAATAACTAATTGAATCATTATCGGGTCACACGATCATAACTCGTTCATAACGGGTCCATAGCAGGTTTACATGAGAATGACACGTGGGTAACCTATTTCGACACGATAAGAAAAAAGTTATTTTGATGATTTTAATTTTTTTAACTACTAAAAAAACTTACTATAAAATACAATAGATATAATGAATATGTATATATTGTTTATTAATTATTATTCTATATAAATTTTAAAATTTAAGTTTTATTTATTTATTTATTTTTATAGTAAATTATAGGCAAAGATTGAGATTAAAAATCATAAAACACATTAAAAATAAAAATATCAGGTAATTTAAAAATACCAAATACATTAAAAAATTATAATAATTAATTTATATGTGCAAAAAATATGAAAAAAAATATGCAAACGCTCGTAGTTGCATCCTCTACGCTTTGAGAATGGGTATATGATCCTTTGAATTTTTAAAACCATACAAACTCTCATGAATAATATTTTTAAGGGAGTTCATGACACACCCCGACCTAGGGAGGTCGAAGCATGCTAGCCATCACCGTGAGGCGACCTAACCATAAAGGTAAGTGACGTAAAAAGCTAGTAAATTTAAAACTAATTAGAACTAATTATACTAAATAGTGAAAGAGTGCGCAATCGTGGGAAGAACCCACTACAATTATTCAGAGCGTAATAGACAATGAGACTACAGAAGAGTAGTCAAAGTAGCTAAGTACACTTATTACATAACAGTGATAAGTTCGTGTGTCTAAACATAAGAGAATGTCAGAACTGTCGAGATTCCTCGAGTGCCACAAAGAGTACAGCTATCTAGGTTTTGGAGGGGCAAAAAACAAAGTTGAGTGGGTCAACAAAACAATGTTTATACGAAATCCTTTATTTTCGAATATACTAACCCCTCTCCATAAAACAAGTATAGTTTCCTTAAAACATACTACGTAAGTATGTAAACGATAAAACAACATTATTACAATATTATAACCATAAATATGCCAAGTCATGATGTATCAAATGCCACAATAATATAATCATGTGATAATCAAGTATAACTAAGTGCTCATCCATATAAGCTGACACAGGAGTTGAAAATATAGTTTCTGACACGAACAAGACTAGGTGTAATCAATATGCTCTAGTACTATGATCATGTGAAAACTGGTACAGAAGCACGTCACATACAAGTCGGATTGCCTAATGCAAGCTACCCTACAGGACTGGCACCTAACTTGGATCCAAGACGAGCGAACAATGCGATGTGAACATACACGTAAAGGACTGGCCCTGGCCCTTGGGCGAGTACTAACACCGGTGCAGCAAGATGAGCATGTACAAATATGTATGAATGTCATGACAGTAATATCTCAACCATATAACAGCATTTATCACAATCATATCACAGTTATCAATTATTTGGCAATATGTATGTAAAGTGAAGTAAATACACATTTATGGAAACTATAATTATGTATAGGTATAAAAACAAACTACTCACTCACAAGTACGTCGATGGGTCATAGCCCCCGAGCCTAGCTTGGCCTCGAACGTCCTCGGGATACGTTTCCCCTATATGTGAAATAATTAAAATAAAATTAATTAAAGCACATATACGGAAACCTAAATAAAACCCTCATAGTTTGCTCAAACCTAGGGTTTAAATATACCATTGTGACCTACTCGACGTCACGAACATCCCCAAAGTTTTAAAATATCGGATGGTTCACACGCCCCCACGCGCCGTCAAAGGCACGGCCAGACGCACCCCCAAGCGCAGGCCAGTGTCATCAGTTAGCCTGACGCCGTCAGGAATATTCCGTTAAATGCTAACATAAGTTAAAAGTGTTACCTGACGCCGTCAGGAATATTCCGTCAACTATAACAGAATATTCCGTCTCCTTCTCTGGTCGTCCTCGCCGTCGGCAACTTGGTTTTTCTCCAGTTTTCTGAAAAATTTCAAATTCACTATTCTCATTCATTTCGCAATCATTTTTGACGTATTTTATATGGATCTGAAGCTCGTGAAGAGTAGAATCGCGTTTTACCTATCTGGAGTCCAAAAAGTGGACGGAGGTCGTCGAAAAAAGCCTCGAAAGTGCCGACCAAAAGTGAACTCTTCGAAAATCGGTTGTTTCACTTCCAAATTTCTCTCGTTTTGTTGTAGGAGCCTCGAGGAGTTGCATAGAAGCTTCCCCAAGCTTCAAAACTTCCTAACTTGCTCGAAACACACATCAAACTCAGTTTGCCCGAGTTCGGACCTCACGAGTTCGACGTTGAAAACTCGTCCATTCCAGGTTTCAAGAACATGGTTATGTTTGTGAGGATGAAATGAACATGAAAATGAGGTTCTTGGGTTCAATCCGTGAGCTTTGAAGCTCATTTAAGGGTTTGCAAAGAAGAAGAGAGTATACGAGAGAGGGAGAATGAAGAGAGAGAGAGTTCCTTTTCTATTTTTTTGATTGAGGGACAAAAATGAGGGAATGGATGGGATTGGTGAGAAAGTGAAATAATGGAGGATGGTGCACGGGATGGGCTAAATAAAAGCTAGGGATAGGGTTTTGGATTTTGTACAGAAAAGAGTATCGAAAATCTATCCGGAATAGTGTTTTCACACTGATAAAGTTTACGTACACAGGTAACAATGTGTACAATTTAAATGTGATAGCGAGAAATAAAATAAAAACGATATGAATACGTCCACGTCACTTGCCAATAAGGGCATAACCGTCAATACACATACTCAGGGAGAAATTATATAGGAAAATTAGGGATAGGTCGTCACAATCTACCCCTTTATAAAAATTTCGTCCCCTAAATTTCAATACTGACTACAAATCAACGCCATAAAACAGACGTGGATACATATCTCATATACGTTCTTCGGTCTCCCAAGTAGCTTCCTTGACCGAGTGGTTCCTCCACAAAACTTTCACCATCTGCATGGTCTTGTTCCTAAGAACCTTATCCTTCCAATCAAGGATAATCACTGGAACCTCATCATAGCTCAAATTTGGATTGATCTCCAGTGGCTGAAGAAGGATCATGTGTGATGGATCAGAGACGTACCTTCGTAGCATCGATACGTGAAACACATTGTGCACTTTCGCCAACTCTGGTTGCAAAGCAAGTCAATAAGCAACTTCACCTACTCATTCAACTATCTGGTACGGTCCGATGTACCTAGGACTGAGCTTCCCTTTCTTTCCGAATCGCACAACACCTTTCCACGGTGATAACTTTAAGAATACCCAATCACCAGCCTTATAAACTCAATCGGTAGAGTGTTTGTCTGCGATACTCTTCTACCGATCCTAGACCGTTTTCATGTTAGTCTTTATCACCTGAATATTCTGTGTCATTTCATCCACGATCTCAGGGCCAACCAAAACTTGTTCACTGACCTTAGACCAACAAAGTGGAGTACGACACGGTTTCCCATACAACGCTTCAAATTGTGCCATACCAATACTAGAATGGAAGCTGTTTTTGTACGCAAACTCTATCAACAGTAAGCGCTTGTGCCAAGTGTCTCCAAACTGTAAGACTGACGATCTCAACATATCTTTCGAAGTCTGGATAGTTCTATCTAACTACCCATCAGTTTGAGGATGATAGGCGGTGTTGTAGAGTAATCTCGATCCCAAAGCTTCCTAAAACGCTACCAAAACTTCGAAGTAAATCAGGGATCCCAGTCAGAAATGATACTAACTGGAACTCCGTGGTACCTAACCACTTCAGAGATGAACCGTTTGGCCAACTGACTTAACGATTAATTCTCGCGAATGGGTATGAAGTGCGCTAACTTGGTAAACTGATCAACTATCACCCAGTCACCATCGTAACCATTTCACGTACGAGGTAATTTGTACACGAAATCCATTGTAATATCTTCCCATTTCCATTGCGGTATTGGTAGTGGTTGTAGCAATCTAAATAATAGAAGTGCACAACGACTAACATACTCCGCAATTTCTCTTTTCATATCTGGCCAATAATAGAAGTGTCGGATGGTATGATACATCTTGGTACTCCCTGAATGTATCACATAAGCAGAAATATGCGCTACATCCAATATGTCTCTCTTTAGTTCCTCAACATTCGGTACATACATTTGTTCATCTTGCATAAACATGCCGTCAGGATCTTTAATCCAGAGGTCCTTCTTTTTCCCGTCTGACACTGCCTGTATCAATTCATGAGATTCTGTATCGTTCCTCTGTGCTTCGAGAACACGATCCAACAAAACCGGTCTGACCTGAAAACCAGCAGTTAGGGCCCCCCATCGACTCTCTTTCAATGCTACTCCAGTGGATCTTAGGTCAGTCAAAAGAGGATTGCGACTAGCATAAAGAGCATTATGTTGGCCATGAGACTTCCTACTAAGAGCATCAGCTACCGAATTGGCACGACCTGGGTGATACTTAATGGTGCAGTCATAATCACTGAGCAACTATACCCACCTTCGTTGCCGAAGATTGAGATCAGGCTGAGTGAAGATATTCTTAAGGCTCTTATGATCAGTGAAGATCTTACACTTTTCCGCATAAAGATAGTGCCTCCATATTTTCAAAGCAAAGATGATCGTTACCAACTTGAGATCATGGGTAGGATAGTTCATCTCATGGGGCTTTAACTGCCACGATGCATAAGCAATCATCTTATCATGCTGCATTAACACACATCCAAAACCATTCAGAGACGCATCACTGTAGATCTTGAAGTTCCTACCATCATCGGGAATTGCTATGACAGGTGCATGAATGAGAATGTACTTCAACTGCTGGAAACTCTGTTCACACTCATTACTCCACACAAAAGGAACGTCTTTTCTAGTCAATTTTGTTAGAGGTAGTGCTATGGTTGAAAAGTCTTTCACGAAGCATCGATAATATCCAGCAAGACTAAGAAAGCTTCGTACTTCCGTAACTGTTTAAGGTTGTTCCTAATTCTCCACGACTGCTACTTTCTGAGGATCCACAAGCACACCCTAAGCTGATACCACGTGCCCTAAGAATGATACTTGATCCAGCCAAAACTGACATTTGCTGAAATTAACATACACCTGATTTGCCTTTAGCGTTTTTAGAACTAAACGCAGATGCCTAACATGATCAATTTCATTTTTCGAATACACCAAAATGTCATCTATGAAAACAATGACGAACTTGTCAAGATATGGATGAAATACTTGATTCATCAGGTTCATGAAAGTTGCTGGTGCATTAGTCAATCCCAATGGCATCACCAAAACTCGTAATGACCATATTGAGTATTGAAAGCTGTCTTCGGAATGTCGTCGCTCCTGATCTTCACTTGGTACTAACCCGACCTTAGGTCAATCTTCAAGAACACACAAGCACCCTTAAGCTAGTCAAAGAGATCATCAATATGAGGTAACAGATAACAATTTTTAATCGTCACCTGATTCAACTGCCTGTAATCGATGCATAATCTCAAAGTTTTATCCTTCTTCCTTACAAACAGAACCGGAGCTCCCTACTGGGAAGTGCTTAGCTGAATGAAACCCTTATCAACCAACTCTTGCAACTGAGTTTTAAGTTCCCTTAACTCCGCAGGAGCTATACGGTAAGGTGTAAGGGAAATAGGATTAGTACTTGGAAGTAGATCGATAGTGAACTCCACTTCACAATCTGGGGGTAAGCCAGGTAATTCCTCGGGAAAAACATTGGGATGGTGCCTAACTACTCTGACGTCCTCCACAAATGTAGTAGTCTCTTCCGATAGCACAACATGAGCTAAGAAACCTTGACAACCTTTACTCAACAGTCGTCTCGCCCTTATGGCCATGATAACTCCGTGCTTAGACCACTACGTTCACCAAAAAACGTGACAGTAGGCTTGCCCAATCGATGAAAAGTAACAACCTTCTCATAACAGTCCAACCTGGCACGATTGTAGTGTAACCAATCCATGCCTAAGATAACGTCGAAATCAATGATATCCAAAGGAACAAGATTAGTCGACATGATTACATCTTTAACAAGGATGGGACATCCTTGATATTCCCAACTAACATAACAGATTTCACCCTTAGGCATCGAAAATTCCAACTCGTAGCCGAGTGAAGTAGGATGTGGTTAAGTCATTGAGCAAACTTATGGGAAATAATTGAATGTGTAGCACATAATCAATTAAAACTTTAGCAAAATGGCCTAGAACATTCAACGTACCCATGATCAAGTCCGGGTTAGCCTGGGCATCCTTTAAAGTGATGTTGTTAACTCTTCCCTGAACTTGCTGCCTGCCTCCACGACCCATGTTTGCTTGAGTCTGATTACCTCGACCCTGATTACCTCAGCCCTGCTGGGGTAGATTTGCCTGTCTGCATGAACCTCCACTACTAAACACTATGTCTAGATTATGATATTGTCCTCCAATATACATATGTGCTCCACCATTCTGATATGGCGTATAGTCTCCCTGAAACTGTGGATACCCTCCTTGAGTTTGCTGATAGCCTCCCTAAATCTGCTGATAGCCTCCCTGATAGTAGGGAACCTCAGGCGTATACTGGTATGGTTCTTCCTGATTCGGGGCTATGTCCCTTTGGTAATGGAAAGCTCCACCGTGGCCTATCTGCTAACGATTACCAGGTGCTGGAAACTGCTGTAAGTGGACTGTAGGTGGTAGATTAACAGGCTGATTCTTCTGATTCTAAGGACAATTATAGGCCATATGCCATGTCTGTCCGCAAGTGAAACATCCTCTGCTTCATCTTCTACACTCGCCGTAGTGACGGGTGTTACACCTGCGACAAAACTAAACACCTAAATTGATGGAGTTTCCTTGATTCTGAAAACGAGAACCACCAGAGGATATGCCTCCTCTCTGAGGTGTACCAGAGTTAGAACCCTCGCTCTACAATCCAGAGTTGTTTCCACTCCTTTTAAAATTTTGAGCCCTTCTCGGACCAAGTGATGATTACCCTTTGTTACTGTACCTCTGGGCATTCCTACCAACATCTTCATCCTCATCGTCAGGAGCATTCTCCGAATCCTCAATCTAAAGCAAGACCTCGAAGAATTCCTGGTAAGTAGCATAGAGAGTAGAGGTTGCTATAGTACGCCATTGCTTGCAAGTTCCCCTCTTAAACAAACGAAGCATCTCCCAGGGATTAGCAGCGATATCGAGGCAATAATGAGATAAGTTTGTGAACCTTCGATGATACTCAGTGGCTGACATCTTGCCCTGCCTCAGATCTGTGAACTCATTCTTCTTACTATCCAAATACTCCGGAGGAACAAATATGGTTTGAAATATCCGCTTGAAAACATCCCAATTCATAACATCCTCATCAGATAGTGATTTCTTCTCATGATCCCACCAAGATTCTGCTCCCAACCAAAATAACCAGGTCACTGTCTCGACCCATCTCTCTAGGGAAAGATTACCCTACCTATGCATAACCCGGAAAGTCTTCTTAACATGATCGAACCATATCTCTGACTTCTCCGATCCCTCATTACCAAAGAAATCATTAATCTTCAGGCGAGATACAATAGCCAGAGTATTCCTTGGGGTAGGATGGAGTGAAGACTGAATAACATTGGCAATAGCCTCGCTTAACTGTCCAAAGTCCGAAAAATCATTCTCAGTTGAAGTACGTGGCTCTCTACGAGGTGGCATGGTTCTGACATAAGAAAACAAGAGTTAAAACACACTAGGAAGTGCAGGACTATCTAAACCTATGCTCTGATACCAAATATTGTAACGACCCGTCCCCAATTTTCCTATGTAATTTCTCCTCGAGTATGTGTATTGACAGTTATGCCCTTATTGGCAAGTGACATGGACATATTCATATTGCTTTTATTTTATTTCTCGTTATCGCATTTAAACTGTACACATTGTTACGAGTGTACATCAAAATTTATCAGTGTGAAAACACTATTCCGGATAGATTTTCGATACTCTTTTCTGTACAAAATCCAAAACCTTATCCCCTAGCTTTTATTTAGCCCATCCCATGCACTATTTCACTTTCTCACCAATCCCATCCATTCCCTCATTTCTGTCTCCAAATCAGAAAAAGAGAAAATGAACTCTTTCTCTCTCTCTTCCCTTTCTTTCTCCTGTATACTATCTGTTTCTTTGCAAACCCTCAAATGAGCTTCAAAGCTCACGGATCGAACCCAAAAACTTCATTTTTGTGTTCATCTCATCCTCACAAACATAACCATGTTCTTGAAACTTGGAATGGACGAGTTTTCAACATCGAACTCGGGCAAACTGAGTTCGACGTGTTTTCGATCGAGTTAGGAAGTTTTGAAGCTTGGGGAAGCTTCTACGTAACTCCTCAAGGCTCCTACAAAAAATTGGGAGAAATTTGGAAGTGAAATGATCGAGTTTCGAAGAGTTCACTTTTGGCCGGAACTTTCGAGGCTTTTTCCGACGATCTCCGTCCACTTTTTGGACTCCAAATAGGTATAACGCAATTCTACTCTTCACGAGCTTCAAATCCATATAAAGTACGTCAAAAATGGTTGCGAAATGAATGAGAATAGTGTGTTTGAAATTTTTCCAGAAAACCAGCGAAAGACCAAGTTGCAGATGGCGGTGGACAACGGCGATGGCGAAGACGACCAGAGAAGGAGACAGAATATTTTGTCAAAGTTGACGGAACATTCCTGATGGCGTCAGGTAACACTGTTAACTTCTGTTAGCATGTAAGGGAATATTTATGATGGAGTCAGGCTAACTGATGGCACTGGCCTGCGCGTGGGGCACGTTTGGCCGTGCCTTTGACGAAGCGTGGGGGCGCGTGAACCATTCAAAAATTATTTTAAAAATCTAGGGATGTTTGTGACGTCGAGTAGGTCATGATGGTATATTTAAACCCTAGGTTTGAGCAAACTATAAGGGTTTTATTTAGGTTTCCGTATATATGCTTTAATTAATTTTATTTTAGTTATTTCACATATAGGGTAAACATATCCCAATGATGTTTGAGGCCAAGCTAGGCTCGGGGGCTACGACCCAGCGACGTACTTGTGAGTGGGCAGTTTGTTTTTATACCTATACATAATTATAGTTTCCATAAATGTGTATTTACTTCACTTTACATACATATTGCCAAATAATTGATAACTGTGATATGATTGTGATAAATGTTGTTATATGGTTGAGATATTACTGTCATGACATTCATTGTACATGCTCATCTTGTTGCATCGGTGTTAGTACTAGCCCCAAGGTGAGGGTCAGTCCTTCACGTGTGTATTCACATCACACTGTTCGCTCGTCTTGGATCCAAGTTAGTTGCCAGTCCTGCCGAGTAGATTGCATTAGGCAATCCGACTTGTATGTGACGTGCTTCTGCACCAGTCTTCACGTGATCGTAGTACTAGAGCATATTGATTACACCCAGTCCTGTTCATGTCAGAAACTATATGTTCGAACTCGTGTGTCAGCTTATATGGATGAGCACTTAGCTATACTTGATTATCACATGATTATATTATTGTGGCATTTGATACATCATGACTTGGCATATTTCTGGTTATAATACTGTTATAATATTGTTGTTTTATTGTTTACATACTTACGTAGTATGTTTTAAGGAAACTATACTTGTTTTACGGCGAGGGGTTAGTATATTCGAAAATAAAGGATTTCGTATAAGCATTGTTTTGCTGACCCACTCAACTTTGTTTTTCGCCCCTCCAGGACCTAAACAGTTGTACTCTTTGTGGCACTCGAGGAATCTCTGCAGTTTTGACATTCTCTTCTGTTTAGACGTACAAACTTATCACTGTTATGTAATAAGTGTAGTTAGCTACTTTGACTACTCTTCTGTAGTCTCACTATCTATTACGCTCTGAATAATTGTAGTAGGTTCTTCCCACGATTGCGCACTCTTTCACTATTTAGCATAATTAGTTCTAATTAGTTTTAAATTTACTCACTTTTTACGTCACTTACCCTTATGGTTACGTCACCTCACGGTGATGCCCAGCATGCTTCTACCTTCCCAGGTCGGAATGTGTCAATTTGGTATCAGAGCCAATCCCTGGTCGGAAGTGTGTCGACGAAGACGTCGGGCCCCTAAGGGGGGGTGGATTGTAAGATTCCACATCGCCCAGGGGTGAGGATCATGTAAGCTTTATATGTATATTCTCATTTCTACCTAGCACGAGGCATTTTGGGAGCTCATTGACTTCGGGTTCCATGGGAACTCTGAAGTTAAGCGAGTTCACGCGAGAGCAATCCCAGGATGGGTGACCCACTAGGAAGTTCTCATGTGAGTTCCCAGAAACAAAACCGCAAGGGTTTGGTCGGGTCCCAAAGCGGACAATATTGTGCTATGGCGGAGTCAAGCCCGGGATGTGATGGGGGCCCGGGCTGGGATGTGACAGTTCAAAATAAACAAAATTCATAATTATTAATGTATAAAAAAAACATAGCAAGGTGAAGGAAATGATTTATGGACATTATTTTTCACTTTATGTACACTCATTTTTTAGCTGTATGATTAAATAAAAGAAAATTGTAGCAATGATTTTTTAACTTTATTCCAATTGGAGTTGGATCCCTCAACTAAAAACTTATGACCATTGGTCCCTTAATTTATCGAAACGTGTAGCTATAACCCTTTTCGTTAACTCTGTCAAAATTCCGTCAAAATGTGTTATGTAAGAATAATCATTGCTACAATTGGATTAAAGTTAAGAGACCATTGCTCCAATTGGGTCAAAGTTAAGGGACCATTGCTCCAGTTAGGTTAAATGGTCGGCTGTATGAATCATAGAACGCCACTATGCTCGGTTTTGCGCCATGTCTTCCGTTATTATAGTACTAATGAAAAATTAACTGTAATTAACATGTGACCAATTAGTTACAGGGTCTACCATGGAAAAATTTGAAAAAAAAAAAAAACTACAATAAAACAATCAAATTTCTGATATATACATCATATAATTCCACCATTTCAATGTCCTCATTTTATGAAAATGACCAATTTGTGGGGCCCATGCAAAAATATGGTCACAGACTCAGTGCCAGCTCCGTCTATCTTCTTTAATTCTCCTCCAAGCATCATCACTATGAGTTCTCAAATCAAAATCTACTTATTCGGTTCCCCTCATGATCATTTATAAGTTTTTCGGCAACACTTTGTCCCTCTATTTATTTCATGACAATTAGACGACTAAAGAGTCCACTAGACTCTCCTTGCATGGATAATCCTTGAAGGCGACTAAACAATTAGTTGGATCGGAATCTTCTGATTATGAGACCTTCTTATGGGTCCCACAATGTAGTCCTTTTTCTTTAAACGAAGTGTATTTGCGGGTTAAGCACATGTCACCTATTTCTTTTGTTAACTCATTAATGCGACGATACAAGTAATAGAATTGAATCAAATAATTTGATGCGACAATAGAAGTAATAGTATTTGTATCAAATAATTTGATAGACAAAGTAGACAATTATTTGATCAGTAAACATTAGCTTCTTCCCTTTAGTAGGAAAATAGATTCTTACCAAAATAAAACTAGAACACCGTACAAAAAGATAAAAGACTAATAGTTCCACAGCCAATACACTGACAACTTATAAACAAATTCAAGCAACAAAAACCATACAAACAAAATTATAGACTTGTTATATTTGCTATATTTCGGGCAGGGTTGCAATCTAGGAAAAAGAAACATGATATATATTTTTTCAATGTCAGTTCTTGAACAATAATTTTGGTTTTAATTTTGAAGAAAAAAGTTTGAATGCGACTCAGTAGTATCAGTGTATCTGGAAACCAGAAAGAAACAAAATATGGCAGCAATGCTTGATAGTACCTTATCCAATATTGCAGTAGATGTGGGAAAGCAGACCAATGGTTGCACCAGTGGTACTGAGGAGTCAGAAATCCCGATTTGCAGTTCATTTCCTTCATAAGCTTGGCATACAGATTCTATCAAAGTATCATTAGATTGAGATGGTTCGTGATCAATGCTGCTACCAAAGTCAACTGCTTGTTCACTATTCTTGTTAGCGCTGTGTTCAATGGCATTGGGCTGCTCTGATGCACTTGTGCAATTCAAAATTGCATCCCCTACTGCATCACAAATATATTTGTCATCTGAAGAAGCATCTATCTTGCAGTGAGTAGCTCCATCCTGATTAGTACCAGACTTCTAACTCGTGAGGTGGATGCCAAGCCATCTTTTTCCCAAGGACATTCAGATGGTTTACCGTTCTTCTCCGTAGCTGATAACTCAGCTGTATTCATACAAGAGTCCTTAATATCTACAACTTCCATAGGATCGTCAGCTCCTTCCACACTTCCATCAGTTATCGTATGTTCACTATCATGTTGATCTGAATCAATTATGTAAAACAAGCGACCCTCCAGGTCCTGTTCACTAAGAGGTGAATCTATGTTCATTTCTTGGTGAGAATCGGAAGCAGGAATTTCTGAACTAAATCCCATGTATGGTTTATCAGGTGCAGCATCACCTTTGGATTGATCATTAGGTTCAGCAGTTGAAGTCTCTATGATAGAGTTTTGAGCAATTTCAATCAGAGCATCCATTTTTGAGATCCTTGTTGATAAACCTTCGCTGTTTGGAGACTCTATTCTCTTTTGAAGCGTTAATGGATCTGGCGATCCTTCCACCCTCCTGACATAATTTCGAACATGAATCCCTACACGACCATTGTAGCGACGCCTTTCCAAAAATAACTTATGGCAAAACTGGCATTCATATTTCCCCTCTTTATTTATCACACCATCACTAACAGTAGAACCAGGTCTATACCTCCTTCCAAAAATACGTTATGCATTTTGTTCAGGTTATACTATTTTTCTGGTCAATTAAATAGTTATGCACTTTGCTCAGGTTTCTAAAATGCATATATAACACATATTTCTGCTTTCTTTAACACTGCCACATGAGGCATCAGGGTAGTCATGCTACATACTTCAACTGGATTATTTGGTGATCAATCTGCCAAATTAACAAAATTAATTTCCAGGCTTAGCAAACGGTTCAAAAGTAATGCTTTGTGGTACATAATTCAATGTCATAGTCCAACCCTACAGCCAATCAAGAAAAAACAGACACTAACTAGAGTGATTAGGGCTCTAAAGAAATATAATAGCTGAATTTCTTCTTATTATTGATAGAACTAGGGTTACAACATTATATAGAGTCGCACACTAATTTGGATCCTATACTAAAGCCTATAAACAAGGCAGTCAAAATACAAAACAAGTAAGTAAATAACAAATTAACAATTTACAATATTTACTTAATCAATTATGTGATTCCTTCCTTAACACCCCCCTCAAGTTGGAGTGTATGTTAATGACACCCAACTTGCTGAGTAGTGTTTCAAACTGTGTTGAACTCAATGGCTTGGTAAAAATGTCAGCTGGTTGATCAGATGTCCGTATGTAGACTGTACAAACCATTCCTCCTTGAATCTTCTCTCTTACCAAATGACAATCAATTTCTATGTGTTTCGATCGTTCATGAAATATCGGATTCGAAGCAATGTACATGGCTACTTGATTTTCACAAAACAAAGTGACTGGTTGTGGATGATTCACCTTCAAATCTTTTAAAATGTTCTTCAACCATGTAATCTCACGGCATGTAGTGGCCATGGAACGGTATTCTGCCTCTGCACTGAAGCGAGATACAGTAGTTTGTTTCTTCGTTTTCCAAGAAACCGGTGCTTGACCAAGCTGAATGCAGTAACCCGTTATCGATCTCCTCGTATCCTTGCATCTAGCCCAATCAGCATCACAAAATGCCCTTAATTGCAATGATCCTGTAGAGGGTAGAAAAATACCTTGTCCCGGTGCATTTTAGATATACTTGAGAACTCTGTGTGCTGCTTCAAGATGTGGTTGTCTAAGCTTTTCCATGAATTGACTTAGCATGTGGACGGCATATGCTAGGTCCGGCCTTGTTATAGTCAAGTAGATTGATCTTCCTACAAGCCTTCTGTATGGTGATGCATCAACTAACAACTTTCCTTCTGTCTGTGTGAGAGAAATGTTTTGCTCTACGGAAATCTTGAAGGTTTGGCACCTAAAAATCCCACATCATCTAATATATCCAATGCATATTTTCTTTGGCACAAGGTTATGCCATGCTTGGACAGCGCAACCTCTATCCCCAAGAAATATTTGAGTTTGCCCAAGTCTTTCAATTTAAATTATTGCGAGAGAAACTGCTTTGTATCCTCAATTTCTTGCAAATTATTTCCGGCCAGTGTTACATCATCAACATAAACTAGCAAAGCAATGAAGTTACCTTGACGATTTCGGACGAATAGTGAATAGTCAGACCATGACTGGTGAAACCCAGCAACCTTGAGAGCACTGGAAAGTTTAAGGAACCATTGCCTTGAAGCTTATTTAAGCCATATAAGGATTTATTTAACTTGCATACGCGAGTCTCCCCCTTTCGTCCAAAACCAGGAGGCAAGCGCATGTAAAATTTTTTGTCGAGGTCACCATGTAAAATGGCGTTATTGACGTCGAGTTGATATAAATGCCATCCACGAACAGCAACCACACTAAGTAGAACACGAACAGTGGTCAATTTGGCAACAGGAGCAAAGGTTTCTCTGTAATCGACACCTTCGATCTGACTGTAACCTTTCGCAACCAAGCGTGCTTTATAGCGCTCGATGGTCCCATCAGGTTTCAGTTTCACCTTATAGACCCATTTGCAACCGATCGGTCATTTGTGGTAAGGTAGAGGGATGAGAGACCAAGTGTTGTTGGCCTGAAAAGCCTCAAGTTCGTGCTTCATGGCAGCACACCAATGTGGATTTTGGATAGCCTGCAAAAAAATGGTAGGTTCTTGGATGGCTGTGATGTTAGCAACAAAAGCTCTGTGGGTGGAAGAGAGACGGTGGTAAGATAAGAAGTGAGAGAGAGGGTGAGAGGTACCTGATGACTTGACCACATTCGTTGAAGATGAAGGAACAGGTCTGGATGGGAGAAAAGTCTTAACGTGAAAGTCCTGCAAAAAGGTAGAGGTTTTGGTAGGGCGTGTGCCGCGTCGTGGTGCAGGTGGTATAGCAGCCACGGGGCAAATAGGGTTGGGGTTGAGAGGTGGTATTGGTGACATGATGCTGGTGTCCAAAAGGTTAGAAGACGGTGGCAGTGTAGTAGATGGTGAGTCGATGGAAAGTGGGGTATCAGTGGAATTATAATGATGCATGGGAGCAAGGTTGGAGTCGGTGGGCGGTGCAGTAGGCATATCAGGTGAATGGGTCAGGATAGGAGATGTGTCATAAGACAAAGATGGAGGTGGGACATCCATATCAAACTGTGACGGTGGAGAAGGGAGGTCGGGCAAGAAACTAGGTGCAACGGAAATATTTAAGGTGTGGTAAGGAAAATGGTCCTCAAAGAATGTGACATCCCGTGACACAAAAACCTTTTGAAGTGTGATGTCAAACAACTTAAAACCTTTTTGTGCATAAGGATAACCAAGAAAGATACAATGACGTGCACGAGGGTCAAATTTTGAAGGTTTTTGTGCATGGGTGGACGCAAAACACAAACAGCCAAAAACAAGTAGGTGTGTGTAAGTTGGTTCTTTGTGAAACAATTTTTGATATGGTGTTTGCCCTTGAAGGAGAGGAGTAGGTGTGCGATTGATGAGATAGGCCGAAGTAAGGATGGCATCCCCCCAAAATCGTTTAGGAAGGTTGGCTTGAATTAGGAGGGATCAAGCAACATTGAGCAAGTGGCGATGCTTGCATTCAAGGACACCATTTTGTTGTGGTGTGTTGACGCAACTAGTTTGGTGAAGGATGCCTTTAAGAGTGTAAAATGTGTTTAGTTTGAACTCGGGACCATTGTCACTTCGAACCATTTTGACCTTAGTGTTGAATTGATTTTCTACCATGTGAATGAACTGAACAAGGAGATTTTGGGTGTCAGACTTGTGTGTCATCAAATAAACCCATGTGCATCGAGTATAATCATCTACAATGGTGAGAAAGTATTTGGCACCGGAAATAGACGCAACTTGATAACCACCCCAAATATCAACATGAATTAATTCAAAACATGACTGAGTAGAGATAGAACTTAATGAAAAAGATGATCTTGTTTGTTTGGCCAAAGGGCAAATGAAACATTTATTTGAATCATAAGATTTATTGTGCAAAAAGGGAAATAACATGGACACTTTGTGCGATGGGTGCCCAAGGCGTTGGTGCCAAAATGTAGAAGGTAGGGTAGTAACGGTGTTGCATGTTCCTTTCTTTGGTGGGTCAAGATAATAGAGTCCCTTCCATTCAAATCTCGTCTCAATCATCTTCCCTGAGCGTAGGTCCTGTATGACACAAAATTGTTTTAGAAAAATGGTAATGTATAGGGAATCATAGGCTAATTTGCTAATGGATATCAAATTTAGCTTAAAGAATGGTACACATAAAACATTATCAAGAACAAGATTAGGAGAGAAAACAACTTGTCCGACATGAGTGACCGTAGCAAGGGATCCGTTGGGTAACTCAACAGTATGGTTTTCAACAGGTTTCGAGGATGTAAGGAAGGTAGGGCTACATACTATGTGGTCTGTGGCTCCACTATCCAAAATCCAAACGGTTTTCTGTCCATTACGTACAAAGGAGAAGGCTTTACTTGAAAGCTCTTCATGGTTTGAAGAATTACCCACTTGATTGACGAATGAGGAGGATTTGCTCTTGTTTAACAATTGTAGAATCTGCTTACAATCCTCTTGGGGAAAAGGAAAGTTTGGCAGCAAGTCTCTTTTGTCATTTGTCATGACTTGGTTGCCTTTGGAAGGACGACCTTGTTCAACCTCAGCAGCCGCTTTTCGTTTACGACAAAAATCAAAGGTGTGACCCTTCCATCCCTAAAATGTGCACTTGAGATGTGCCCGAGAATTTTTGGTGGTGTGGTTTGTTTTGTTGCACTTCCCGCATCGAGTCCCATGATCTTCAGACTCAGCTTCCCGATTTATAGTTTTCACGGCAAACACTGCTGCCTCTGGTTGGGCAGCGCCTTTCCCATTAGAGACTTCCAGTTGACGCTCATGACGAAGAACCAAGGAATAAGCTTTGCTCACCGTGGGCAATGGCTCGAGTGGAAGGGTATTGCTACGAACAGTGGCATACGAGTCATTTAAACCCATGAGGAATTTCATGGTTTTCTGAGTCTCCACGTAACAAGCAATCTCCTTCTTCGTTTCACAACTACAAGCTGGGATTGAGCATAGGACATCCCGTTCGTTCCAAAGACTTTTTCAGTTTGGTGAAATAAGAACTCACGGTCATGGTTCCTTGCACACAATCGTGGATTTCATTCTCTAAATAGAAAAGTTGTACGATATTCACATGAGAAAATCTTTCTTGCAAGTCAAGCCACATTTGTCGAGTATCCTTACAATTGATAACACTTCCTGAAATTTCCTTTGACATCGATCCCAATAACCATGTCTTGACCAAATTGTTGCATCAATTCCATTGTTGCAACTCTTCGTGTTTGTCCTCACTTGGTTTCTTGATTGTGTCATCAACAAGTCCAAGTTTGTTCTTGACCGTTAAGGCCATTATCATGGACTAAACCCATGTACCATAATTATCTTCCACCAATGGCTGCGGTACGAGAACTGCACCAGGCTGGTCCGAATGGCAAAGATATAGTGGGTGGTTTGGATTTTCCCACTTTAGATGTGAGGCTATGCCTGAAGAAGTTATTTGTGTTTCTGGTTTGTCACCCATGGTTGCGTCGGCTTGGGTGGCTTTTTGTGTTTTGCTGTGTTTCCCAGATCAACTCTTTGGTACCATCTAAAGAAATATAATAGCTGAATTTCTTCTTATTATTGATAGAACTAGGGTTACAACATTATATAGAGTCGCACACTAATTTGGATCCTATACTAAAGCCTATAAACAAGGCAGTCAAAATACAAAACAAGTAAATTACTAATTAACAATGTACAATATTTACTTAATCAATTCTGTGATTCCTTCCTTAACAGAGCACCCTGAAAAACGACGTCGTCTGGGAGGGCTCAAAGTCGATTTGGCCGAATTTGGGGTCCTGGGAAATGAGGTTCTTGAGGTGAGTATGCTGATGTCTATGTGGGTTAAGGAGTCTAAGGGAATGTTTGCTTGTTTTGGCGATTGTGGCGGTCAGACGGTGGTTGTTGTTGCCATTTGTGGTGGCTGCTTGGCAAAGTGTCTGTGAGACTATGACAGTGAGGAAATGGTGTGGGACTGTGGAGAGGTTTCGTTGAGGTAAAGGTAAAGTAAAACTCTATAACCACCCATCAATGTTACTATCCCCATAAAAAAAAAAAAAAAAAAAAAAAGTTTGTCCACTATCCCATTTTACCCCCAAAAATGTTCGAGGAATATTAGCTAGATCAACTTTTTAAATTTCTTGTCAAATTTTTTTTTTTAGATTATATTTGTAAATCGTATGATATGTCAGTAATAATAAATAAGCACATTAACTAATACATATAATAATTTAATCATCAACAATTGCATCATATAGTTTATAAAATGAAAAATATTGAGGGTACTCTCTCAAAAGTGAGACTCTCAATCACTTTACAGTTTAATGTTAATTCATGTGCCAACATTGTGCACAAAATATGAGATGACAGAAAACTCGTAGAGAGTCTTCCTTTTGAGAGAATTCCCTTAGGATTTCTCTCATAAAATATGATTTAAATATGTGATCACTATAACATTACTCTTGTTTTAATAAGAGGCTTTCATGTTTGATAATACTTTCATTTTCATTTTTTCACCTTTATTTTTTTTTAAATTGAAAACTTGTTAGGTAACTACATTCAATTTTTATCTTTGAGAAAGGGAAATATTTTTTGCTTACCATCCTCAAGTGAGTTTAAATTTCGAGATCTATGTAGTCAATATATACAAATGTTAAAATTTAAACTCATCAAATGGTAATAACTAATAAGTAGGATGGTGAGCAAACATTCACCCTTCAAAAAACTGAAAACTTAACCAAATAGTGAAAACTACTTTCTTGCATTTTTAAATTTTATCTTTGAGTTTTTAGCTTTATTTTTTTGAAAACTGAAATAGTTACAAAATAAGTTTCATTCTCAAAACTAAAATTGAAAAGTTGAAATAATTATCAAAGAACTTCTAGCATCATAATATAGTTTGTAGGATATCATAAAATCTACCAAAAAG
The DNA here is from genome assembly GCF_916048215.2 of Malus sylvestris. Classification (NCBI taxonomy): domain Eukaryota; kingdom Viridiplantae; phylum Streptophyta; class Magnoliopsida; order Rosales; family Rosaceae; genus Malus; species Malus sylvestris. Next base: position 7,793,196 of record NC_062264.1, on the reverse strand, counting down.
CCAAATGTGAATATGAAGACCTAAAATTATATATTTTGCCGAAAGACATATTGCCTAATTATTATTACGGGGCGGTAATAATTAGAAAAAACGCACTATTCAACCCAAAAAAAAAAAGTCTTTTAAGCGATGTTATGGTTGCAAAAATTTGTCATCTTCAGTCTTGCTGAATTTGCTTTTACAAAACAAGTAACACCTTTGATCAAAGACCAAAGCCTCAAGCGCCCATGAGGTTGGGGTGAGAGGGGGAAGTTTGGCCAATGGATCTTTGATGCCCAAGTCAATATCTCTAAAATGAGTGAGTGCTTAGGCCTTGTATGCGTAGCGAAAAGCTTACCAAAATTTGGTGGAGATGGAGGTATTTATAGGAGGAGGTGGCCAACTATGGTGTTAGGGTTTTGCCCTACACATGACAAAATCCTAATGGTCAAAGTGTGTCATCTGTTGGATGAATGAGGAAATAATATTATCAAGATATTAATTAAGAGATAATATCTTGGGATAATGGTGGAAGTATTCTTGATTGATTGTAATAGGGACTCCTTACTTAATTGAGTTAATCTTCAATTAGGAATGTATTAAAGATGAGATTTAGTAATTAGTATATCTTTAATACATTTGACTTTTCCATGCCAAGAGCAGGGGAGCTTTGAGCAATTGTAGTTAGCTGCTTGGACCTTCAGGGATTCTGAGCTACGCGTGGGAGTATTTGAGAGCCATGCCCGTTCAATGAGGGAAATCTATCTTTCTTGAGATAAAGTCATGTGTCATCTCTAGGATTTTTGGGATTATTTTTAGATCCATAAATGCCCCTACACCTTTTGGGCTGCAAGTAGAAAAGGGTAATAGGTTTAGAAATCCCAAGTTGCTTAGGTGTGTAGAGAGTTATTTCCCCATTTGATGTAGATCTTCCACATTGTTTTGGAAATTGTAATACCTCGTATTTAAAAAAAATGGTTATATATATGTGTGTGTATAAGTAATTATTTTTATGCAATGATTTTATTGAGTTTCTTTATATATACTATGAGTACAAAAAAAACTTATATTTTTGGCATGTAAGTTAGTAGGGATTCTTTCACTAAAAAAATATATTTTTGTGCCTAACTAATACTTTTATACTCAAATGTCTCCAACTAGAGAGGTTCCTTTTTTTTTTTGGCATCCTCATCATAATTTTGTAACTTTGTCGAGTAACTGTGTATCTTATATGTATATATGCATTATTTTGATTTGTTAGGGTTTATACTTACCCTTTTTGTGCCAATAGCAACTAAGTTACCCTTGCTAGCCTTTTTGATCTTTAATTAGTGAAGTGTAAAAGGGTTGGAGAGTTAAGCTTCGAGAGGTGGGAATTTTCTAGTAGGGTTAGCTTGATTTTTTCTCCAAAGAATGAGGTGGAAATTGGTAATTAATAGCAGCTAATAATTAGGGTGAAGAGGTGGAGTTTATTGCATGTGTATGTTAGTCTGTTTGCATGTAGGTGGCAACACTTTGAGGTATTAGAAGTGCTTACTCATCAATCTATGGGAATCTTAATCATTAGGATGATATTCACCACTCTAAATAGAGGAAGATGACAACTTATTCTGGTTAGAACATTTCACGTGGCCTTTGATGCAAGGAACATCTTGCATGATATTCATTAACTTCACACTTGTTGTTTTTCCATTGGACCACATTTCATTCTTAATGATTAGGACTTGTTGCCTTGTTATTGGAACACATGTTATGTCTAATGATTGCCACAACACTTGGTTTCTTTCTATTGGCACACTTGTGGAGGTTTTTGGAGACGAAGATGTCATGCAATCTTTATAAAGGAAGGAGCAAGAACCAACATAGGACATGGAGAGGAGAGAGGAAGAAGAAGAAAAAGAAAAAGAACAACTCCAACAAAAAGCCATCCTCCCTTTCATATTTCCTCTTTATCTTTCTTTTACATACTGTTAAGGTTTTAAGCCATCTTTCATTGTATTTGTAAGTTTCTTATATATAGTGAAATACAATGAAAGCAAACCCCAGTGGATGTAGTCAATTTGGCGAACCACTTAATTCTTGTGTTGTTTATGCATTTACATTTGGAGATCATTGCCATGAGAAGCACTTCCACCAAACCATCAAAAATCTCCATTTATTTCCCTTGAGAATGATGTACAAAAAGTATGAGACAAATCCCAGAAAAATACATGAGACCTTACCCAACAAATCTCTCCCCCAAACTCACCGTCATTTTCATCTATCAAAAGAAAGATATCCAAAAACTAGAAATTTGTCCCGCCTATTTAACAGACCAAAACACCACCATCCATAGATTATATCATAGTACTTTCTTCATGAGAGTTGTTTGTCTGTCTCTCTATCATGATATATCCAAATTTCAGGAAAATCCAACAGTATGATCATCCAATATGTTTGAATACCAACACAGTCTCTAATCCCATAGAAAACTGGACAGCCATGTTATGATTACCAAAACCCAATTTTTTGTACCTCCAATCGAAAAGAGTTAAGTTGTGTTTAAGATGTGAGGATATTCAAGGGCTAAAGTTTGCCTTGAATATAAAATAATGAACCTTGTATACGTCAGGCATCGGGGAAAGGGCTTGAGTATGCAACCGGTTGGTTATAAAATAATGAAATCTTGTATATGTCAGGCGTCAAGGGAAGGGCTTGAATATACAATTGGGCGTAGGGGGAACTGCTTAAAGTGGAAATTAAGAATTTAATTACAAAAATTGGATTTAAGGGATGAACGGAGTTCACTCATATTCTAAGGCATTTGGAGCCAAATGGTATAAGTATGGTATGAGACGTGCAGGCTTAGGTGCCTTAGGTATGTGTTAGCAGGATTAGAAGGGAGTGAGTACATTCATCCATCTCATTTGCTTATATTTCATGCATTTGAAATAATTGTTACAATTTAATTAGTATTTTGTTGGTAGTTTTTGTTGTGAATTAATTTGTGCACTATAGTTGTTCCGCTGCGTATTCAATAAATTTTGTGTAAGATTTTGTTGATGTATGGTGTAATCGTTATAATTTAATTTTTTTTTTCCACCATATCTTGGTTGTAGAATTTACTTCTATAGCTAAGATATGACTCACACCCTAACTCGTGAATAGTCTTTATTCATGGGTCGGGGCGTGACAAAAATAGGGTCTTCATTGTGAAAGGGAAGTCAATTGCAACTAGGACTTATTTAAGCCTGCCTTAAGCGGAGGGCTAAGTAAACTCAGAGAACAATTTTATCCCTACTAGAAAGAGAGAAAATGCTAGAGGATATTGTAAACCCCTCCCATAGTTTTCTTTTTTGCTTGCCGTTGTAAAGAGTTGATCGTCATCATTATTTTTTTTTCGTGCCACACCAAGATAAGAAAAAGTTGACTTTTTTCTTCTTTTTCTTCTTGGGTAGTGTTGTCACAGGACAACGGTGAGAGTGGTCTCAGGCATGCTAGCCGTCACGTGAGCGTGACGTAACCATAAGTGCGACACGGAAGCGAAACAATAACAAACATAAGAAGGAATTCAAACCAAACTCTAGTAGAATAACCTACTAGAATAACAGGACGAGTTATAAAGTAAACACATAAATTCAGAGCATAGGTTTAAGTGCAATCAAGTAGGACTAAAATAAAAGTACATCACCCTCAGGTGAGTCCTACATGTCAAGAGTCTGTCAGAATGCCGGAAAAAGACCTCGAGAGTCACCAACCGCTAACTAGAACCTGGAGGGGCACAAAACAAAGATGAGTGGGTCAGTAAAACCAAATATTTCTCAAAACATTTCATTTAAAACATTTCTAACCCCTCACCGTAAAACCTGTATACTTTCCCAGAAAATAGTATATATAAAACCATATGTAATCTCAAAACTCAAATCCCAAGTCTTTAACATTTTTCAAGAAAAAAATATGCCATGCCATGAATCAAAATATAAATCAGGTGAAATAAGGAATCAATCGGAGACCCTGCAGTTGGTCCTATACGATTAATTCTATAGCTCAATATCCCACTCAGCCGGAGTCACCGGACTGATTTTTCCGGCGGCCGGTTTCCGGCAAATTTTGTAACTCTTCGTTCTCCTTCGTTTTTCACCCATTTTCTTCGTATTTTATACCAAATTGAAGCCCCAAACATGAAGAATCACGATAGACTAGTTTAAGGCTCTAAAAATCAAGAAATCTCACCGGAAAAATTCCAAGAAATTCGGCCAAAGTTGAACCACGTGATCCCGACGTCCAAATCCTTCAAACGAAGTACTCCGAGCCTCCTTGAGACCTCACTAAGCTCACTACAAGCTTAGAATTCCCTGAAAATCAACATTTTACGTTTGCATGAACAGTGACCAAAAATGAAGGTTCGGGTTTCACGTGATTCCGAAGGTTTCACTTCCTAAAACTAGTACCATTCAACTCAGAATGTCAAAAGGATGAAGATGCATACCTTGGTTGCCTCGATCCGTCGAGTTTGGAAGGTTTTTGGGTGTCTCCGTACGTATGGGTGTGTGAGAGAGAGGGTTAGTCGAGATGGAGGAGAGAGAGAGACCACGGGATGGAGAGAGAAAGATGGAGGGTTTTAATGTCCCAAAATCAATCTACACCATCCATTTGTCTAATCCCTAACCAACATAACAAAATCAATTTAATAATCCAACTCACATATGCATTTTATTTTAATCTTGCCTAATATTTGAACCAACAACGTCTCACACACACGTACCTTAATGCCCGTTAAGGGCAATTCAGTCATTTCACGTTCCCGTCAAATGTACCTTCGGGACGGGCTGTGACATCCGGAGTTAGAGTGAAGTATCTAGTTGTGGCTAAGTCTAGATTGCCTTCTGAAAAGCTCCCCACTGCGAGAAGTGGGGAGGAAAGTCTGTCACTTGGAAAAGTGGATTCGGCTGTTAAAGAGGTGTCAAAGCCTACTCCTTCTGCGAATGCCACATTGTGCTGCTTGCCAAGAAGGAGTGAACTGCTTGAGTTTAATTTCTCAATTGCTGTAGATGGATTAGTTGAGGATGAAGTCAAGATCAATGCTGGTAAAGATGAAGTGTCGGATGAGCAAACAGTTGTTGTTGGAGAGCACAAAGTCATCCAAGCTGCTAAATGGGTAGGCTTTGTTTAGCTTGTATTAGGTTTTGCCAATCTTCGTGCAAGTTTATCAATTTGCTAGAATTTTAATAAATTGCTTTCTTCGCTTTACTCTAACTTTATTTTTCTTGGAACTTTGCTTGCTTGAAGAATTTTATTCTTTTGTTTGTGAACGATGGAAGAATTTTATTAGATAAAACAAGGTTACAAAAAACGGTAAGCGATAGTTGGGCGGTGGGGAGGAGTCTAGTGCTTAGGGGTCTAGGGTTTATTTTTATTTTCACATCTGTTATATATTGCATAATATAATTATTATATGTAAAATTTTAGACTCTTTGGGTTGCTTTTGCATCATTTTCTAAGCCCATAAATTTTGTTGGGCTGTTTTTCCACATTAATGAAAGCCTTGTATTCCTAGTTTTTATAGAATTGTCTAACTGCTAAAAACACCTAACTAATGCTAGCTAAAGCTGCTAAACCATTGTCTCCGTCACCCATCTCTACAATTGCAGACGCATAACTTCTCTTCCACCACTCTCTCTCTCTCTCTCTCTCTCTCTCTACTTCTTGTCGTAGGTCATCATCGACTCCTTGTCTAGCACACCTTGAGCTGTAGCAAGGGTAGATCAGTTTTTTTGGCGTTGACAATAACTACAAGTTATGGTTGGTGGCCTTCTTCTAAAATACACGGTGCTCACATGCCCCTGAGATAACGACAACATGTTTGGTGACACGTTCATCATTATCTAAGGAGACGAGATATTCTCAAATTTGGTAGTCCGTGTGGCAGACGCGCTTCAGAGAGAGCTGAGTCTGAGCCCTCGGTTAGTTGAGGTGTGATGGAAAGCAACCCTCCCGAAACACAAGTTAGGATTTGGAGTTAAGGGGTCGGCATCGCATGACTTTTTAAGGAAATAAAAATATATTGGCCCATAGCAGGCCTTATTTTTATATATGACCCAAACAATCTTATCAAACCCAGCAACATTGCAAGCTAATAATCTCTCTCTTATTGCATAAGCTTCATCAGCAATGCCAATTGCACGCACTTGTTGGCTGCTGCTCAATCGCAGACTTGAATTCTGCTTGCTGCTTCATAAAAGCCCAGACACTGACACACACTTGACATAATATAAACTGCAAATCGATACCAAATAGATATTTGGTACAACTCTCAGCACTGAATGAAATTTGGGTTGAAAAGTTCCTCTAATGATCTTCAGAACTCACTTCCAGCACATCAATGGAATTCAACCTTAAAAATGCCAGTGTGCCAAAAAAAAAAAAAAGACATTATTTTTCTAGTGTTTGTGTTTAACAATGTAAGTAACAATTGAAGTGGCGACATTCTTTGACAAAGTGCTTAATTGCGTGCGCGTGTAGAATAGAAATGAACGATGTTAGAACAATATGCTCTCCTCTCTGTGCCGAACTTTGAATTCCCCTTCTAATAGTTTTAAGAAACAATCAACTAAAATGGATCTTGTAGTCTGAATCATTCAAAACGTACCCTTGTGATTAATTATGCAATATAACAAACAGTTCATCACGTACCCTATTTCTCGACAAATACTATAGTTGAACAATAAACATGACTGACGGGGACGAGGTTTTATTTTCTTCAAAATAATACTAGTTCAACTTTGTTCACCATTGTAGCCCAATTCTCCAAAATTTTCAGTGTGAAATTAAGGCATCTGTAGATTATAGTATATCACTGAACTTGTTTTTTATCAGAAGCTGAGCCCCTTCAACTAACCTCTTTACCACCTCCCCTGCAGGTAAAATTTCCTTGATGACACTACTACAAAATTATCTATAACAGGCGGTTCAAAAATCGACAAAAAATGTATATTATTGTCGGATTTTAAGCAAAATCCGACAAAAAATGGATGCAGTGGCGGATATAATAAGTGACAGAATTGCTTGCGTCAGGAAATGAATTTTCCGACAGAAAATACTCTAAAACAGACAGAAATTGTGTCGGATGTAACCGACAGATAATAAATTAATAATAAATAAATAATAGCTTTTTCTGTCGGAAAAAACCGACAGAACGTATAAACAGAACTTATGTCGGTTATAACCGACAGTAAATATATTAATAATAAATAAGACAATTTTCTGTCGGATAAAACCGACAGAAAATAGATAAAAAATAAAAAAAAAATATAACAGCATTATCCCTTCTTCTCGTCATTCTTCTTCTGCTCGGAATGACCCAACAAGCTTGAACCAGATTTTGCAGTTCATCCTCGATCTCATCTGTAGAAACCGTAGGAGGTAAATTTCTTACATGGACAAATATCAGAAAGCGTAAAATATGGCTCAAAAGCTACCTTCTTCCTCCAGTGCATAACCTTCCTCTGTTGCTTCTGCCCCAAACTCGGGCACAAATGACTGAGCAGAGTTGGATTGTTCAACAGCAGGCTGAGGTGTGGAGCTGCTACTGGTGCAGACGGTTCTTTAGCAACCCACAACTATTATTTTTCAGTCATATACAACAAAATATATAGCACAAGTTACAAAAGCATATTCAACAAAATAGAGCTCAACGGAATGTAAGATTGTTGTGCAACTGCAGTATAGTCGAAGCAGTTTCCAGCTGATGCACAAAAGAAAAATTCACTCACACAAAGATGCAGAGAAGGCCATAAAGACATGATCACACAACAATGGGTTTAGGCACATACAAAAGAAGCATAAGTTTTCTAAAATAACAGGACAACGTGAACAAGAAAAACAACAAAGGAAAATTAGGTAGCCTAACCAATAAGTTTACAGAAATCCTATTCGGTGTCTGATATATACGCAAATATTCTAAAAATTCTAGCAAAAATACCAAACCCCATTCAACCAATGGCATCATGTCACAAGGTTGACATAGCTTTGAGACCACGCAGTGAATTCCAGAGAGGCACCAAGAAACGTAAACAAATGGCAGGATTTATAGACCACAGAAGAACAAAGTAAAACGCTAGAAAAAGAATGACACACTACGATTACACTGCAGTACTACAACCTCATTAATAGTACTCAATTGTGAATCAAGAAACAAAACGAACATAGTATGTTTCTCACTACTTGTAACAAATATTCCTACTTTGATAATTACTAGAACCAAAAGAAAGAGAAAAACATGAAACCCCTTGGGCGGGAAAAATGAAACAAACCTTCAGTTTTGGGCGCATTCTTGTAGTCGTCCAGGGTCAAGATGGGCTGTATCTCTTTTTTAACTAGATGCTGCCTTCTTTTAGTCTTCACCAGCAAGCGCAATACGAAAACCAGCTATCACATTACGCATACCCTTCAAAAGGCAAGAAAGAGAACTTAGGATATAATTCAGATCACCAAAAAAAGATGTATATCTTCAGCTGTACCTTCCTATCAACGTATGCTACATAGGGACAAGTTGGACAGAAGAATCTCGCATCGTGCATATTCAGCAGTTCATACTGCAGCATGTTACCACAGCCTGGGCAGAACTCCATTTCCTAAAGCCTCTAATCACAAATCTCCCCCCTTTCTCTGAAATTATTTTCGATTTCGAGATGTCATTACATTGTGCGTGCTTATAAACTACCATCAACAAGCGAGAAGGAGAAGGAAATGAGGAGAAGAGAAAAGGGGGAAGGGAGAAGCAGCGGCGCAAGGAAAGAGATGGAGGGGTTTTATTTTGGAATATTGTCATTCGGTTAAAAGCGACAGAAAAAAAAATTAAAATAAAAATGGACATAAAAGTTCATTACTGTCGGTTATAACCGACAAGAACAAAATGGCGGCAAAAATCCCTCCGAAATTCCCTCCGAAATTTTTAAATTCCCCCCAAAAATTTTAAATTCCCCCCCAAAATTTTGTTACGATTAAAAAAAATAAAATAATAATTGTTTGGTTTAATAAATAAATAAATAATATGTATTTAAATATAATACGTTTTTAAAAATTACATAAATAATTGTTTGGTTTAATAGATAATTTTTACACTTTTGGTTTAATAGATAATAACCCATGTAAAATATGCGATAAAGAAACAAAAAGAGAATTATACAATGTAAATGTCATCACACAAACTAAATATTGTCTGATCAATACTTGAAAAACATAAATAAAAATTTAGCACAAATTACTTTTCCGACTTCAAAATTTAGGCAAATTTAACGGAGATATGCATTCTATGAAACTAGTTTCCATGATCTAACCGTCAAATTTGTTTGTAGATACTACAAGATCGCTTACGTAAAAAATCGCAAAAAAAAAAAACATTCAGAGATTAGGTAACAAAACAAAAGTTTTCGACGGTTATGAACAAAAAATCACAATTTAACGGTTATGTTAGCTCTGATTTGATGATTTTTTACAGCAACACTACTCGACCCTATAAATTCGCATTGAACAAATTTGATCTTCAATTTAAAATATTTACACTAGTGGATACCACAAATCTTATTTTATACTTAATGGAAGTATAATATTAACTCTAAGTGTTTGTTTAATTTACCGTTTTGACGCGATATGCATCCTACAAAACCTTTTTCAATGATCCAACCGTTAAACTTATTTGTACACACTCTGAGATCGCATACGTAAAAAATCACAGAAAACAAACATTCAGATATTAGGTAACATAACAAAAGTTTTCGACGGTTATAAACGAAAAATCACAATTTAACGATTATTTTAGCTCCAATTTTGATGATTTTTTACAGCTACACTCCTCGACCCTATAAGAATGCATTGAATGAATTTGATCTTCAATTTAAAATATTTACACTAGTGGATACCACAAAATCTTATTTTATACTTAATGGAAGTATAATATTAACTCTAAGTGTTTGTTTAATCTACCGTTTTGACGCGATATGCATCCTATGAAACTATTTTCAATAATCCAACCGTCAAACTTATTTGTACACAGTCTGAGATCACATATGTAAAAAATCACAAAAAACAAACATTCAGAGATTAGGTAACATAACAAAAGTTTTTGACGGTTATAAACGAAAAATCACAATTTAATGGTTATTTTAGCTCTGATTTTAATTATTTTTTACAGCTACACTCCTTGACCCTATAAGAATGCAATGAATAAATTTGATCATCAATTTATAATATTTACACTAAATCTTATTTTATACTTAATGGAAGTATAACATTAACTTTTTTCAATGATCTAACCATCAAACTTGTTTGTACACACTCCGAGATCGCATACCTAAAAAATCACAAAAAACAAACATTCAGAGATTAGGAAACAGAACAAAAGTTTTCGACGGTTATAAACGAAAAATCACAATTTAACGGTTATTTTAGCTCTGATTTTGTTGATTTTTTACAGCTACACTCCTCGACCCTATAAGAATGCATTGAATGAATTTGATCTTCAATTTAAAATATTAAAACTAGTGGATTTTTTATACTTAATGGAAGTATAACATTAACTCTTAAGTGTTTGTTAAATCTATCAATTTGATAGGATATGCATTCTACGAAACTAGTTTCAACGCACCGTCAAATATGTTTGTATATACTCCGAGATAGTATGTGTAAAAAATCACAAAAACATTTAGAGATTAGGTAACGGGTCTGTGAGTGAAAAAAAAATATTTAAACCATTTGTCTATTTATTTTTAATCAATATAACATTTTAAAATATGAAGCAAAAGAATTGAAAAACTTACAAAATGAGGGGAGAAGAAGAGAAAGATTGAAGATGAAGAGAAAACAAGTAAAATGAAGATGAGGAAGAAAACGAAATCTGAAAGAACAACAAATTGAAAAGCGTTTGGTGTAAAGTGAATTTTTATCAGTTATAACCAACACAATACTAAAATAATAACCGCCAGAATACTAAAATAATAAAATAATAAATTTCTATCGGTTATAACCACCACCATTATCCTAAAAACCGCCACTAGTAACTTAGAAACCGCAAGAATATGTCAAAATATATTTTTTTTAAAATTCAAAAATACTGTCGGTTATAACCGACAGGAGTTTTAAATTTTCCGTCAGTAATTATCCGCCAGGAATTTATGTCGGATATAACCGACATGATTTTTCTAATATCCTCCACTAATTAAATAATGTGTCGGATACAATTTATCCAACAGTATTTTTCTAAATCCGTCACCATCATCCGCCACCTAAAGCTAATATTGTAGTAGTGTGAGTCCTACACTTTGGCCGGCATACACCACCACGCTTTCAATGTCACACGTTGTTGTCGCATTTGGAACAGTACCGGCAAGACCGCGAATTTCTATTTTCTGTTAGAGAATATAAGTCAAGATTGCTATCCATCGGACTCCAAGTCAAACAAAGACATTCCACTTAGTTATATGCAATGCATGAAAAAAATGCAGAAACCGGAAATGGCATACTCTTGGTTCTAGTGGTAAGCGTTGCTTGTCAAGTATCAGAAAAACTTCATCCTCACCCTATCATGTATTATTGCGCGGCCGATGACAGGTTGACCCACTTCATTTTGATCAGCAGGAATATATTTACAATCATTGAAGAAAGGTGTATGCAGAACAAGATGTGGTGCATCGGGCCACCTTGCACAGCCGAATACATCAGCGTACTCAGTTGCGTCATATTCAGCCACCTTTCTCTTGTATGCAGGATGAGCATGACTTTCTTCAGTTGCAAGAAACCTACAAGGACAAATTTATAGAAAAACCAAATTACTAAAACTTCACTTATAATTGAAAACATCTTGAACGAATACAGTATGAGAAAGTTTCTGGAAATTTGTAACTCAATGATATGAAGATGTGTTGTTTCCCAAACCTATGTTGCAAGATTGTTTAAATATGCTCTTTGAAAAGTCTAACAGGTCAAGTATATCAAACTTGTTGGCGTGAGTCAACAATAATACAATAGGAATGTAATTGTGTTTCTAGTTTGGGTATAGCTCTCTTTTTATGTTTTTAATATTCCTTGTAGTACAAGGATTGAGTATGTATAGATATGTGTTGCCTCTTATGAAAGAAGAATATAGAGAAATATATTGAAATCTTAAAATTAGTTTTATTTTAGCATCAGAGCGGGTTTCGACCTTGCTTTTCTTCTACACCAAAAATACCGATCACAAGTGGTCTCGAAACAAGAGACTCGCCCTAAACCCTTAAACCAAATCAGAGAGAAATTTTTTCATTGTTCTTGCAGCTCCAATGGCTGAACAATAAGTCGTGCTCTCCACTGTAGGTTCGGTTCCTACGTTAAACAAATCCTCCAATCTGGCTTTGCCATTCGAATTCAAGGCTGTAGGAGTCTCGGGACCTGGGCTTGTGGCGCTAGCTTCCAGCGGGGCCTGCAGCGCTAGCTTCCAGCATATTGATCTCCAGCAAGCTGGGCTTGCCGTGCCTAGGGCCCAAAATCCAGTTAGGCAGCCAACAAGTGGCGCTGACTTCAACAGAAAAGTGGGCGCTAGCCTGCTGAGCCCACCAACGGCATCAGAAAATAAACCTGAACCCAGCCAATCTTGGCCCATAACTATCTCTTTCAAATTTGATTGCTTCCCAAGAGCAATCCAACAATCTAGGTAACATGGGAACAACCTTAATTGCATCTGTTGATCTTGATATAGGTTGGATCATTGACTCCGGAGCCACTAATCATATGATTTATGATCGTACTTTATTTAACTCTACAACACTACCACCCGAGGATAGTATTGTCAATGCTAATGGAGGTGTTGCCCCAGTTCCAGGAGCGGGCTCGATAGCACTCACTCCTACTCTCTCATTATATAACTGCTTACTTGTTCCCACACTCTCAAGCCATTTGTTATATGTGGGACAGGTCACCGAGCAATTAAACTGTGTTGTGCAAATGTTTTCATCTTTTTGTTTACTTCAGGACATTCGAACTCAAGAAATCATTGGGCATGGTACTAAGAGGAAAGGGTTGTATTATATTGATGATGTAGCACAAGGCTGTGTTCATCAAGTTCAAGGTCATGATAATGGAAAATTAAGGTCTATTCAATTGTGGCATAGTCGGCTAGGTCATGCCTCCTTTGGTTATTTGCGAAAATTACTTCCATCATTATTTAATAATATTCCAGAGTCCTCGTTAAAATGTGATGTTTGCACATTTTCTAAAAATCATGGAGCTTCTTATCCTCCAAGTTTGCATAAAAGAACAATTATGTTTGAGTTAATTCATTCTGATATGTGGGGGCCATCTCTGGTTACTACTCAGCATGGTGTGCATTGGTTTGTAACATTTGTTGATGATTGCACTAGGATGACTTGGTTGTACCTCATGAAAAATAAAAGTGATATGGGTGACATTTTCAAAGCATTTTATCACATGGTCTATACTCAGTATTCACTATGTGTTAAACTGCTTCGATTAAACAACGGTGGTGAGTATCTTAATCAGGATATTTCTTAGTTTTTTACGGAAAAGAGCATTCTTTATGAAACTACGTGTCCTCAGACCCCCACAACAAAATCGAGTTGCCAAACGAAAAAATCAGCACATCCTTGAGATTACCATGCCCTTTTTATTGGTAGCTGTGCACCCAAGACATATTGGGCTGATGCAATCACTTATGCTATTTATATCATGAACCGAATGCCATCGCGCATTCTCTCTTTTAGAACCCCCTTAGTCATGCTTGCTGATCATGTTTTGCTCCCTTCCACTCTTCATCTCGAACCCCGGGTTTTTGGTTGTGTGGCATATGTTCATCTTCACAAAAATCAAAGAAGCAAGCTTGATCTATGTGCGGTGCGATGTGTGTTCCTTGGCTTTAATCCTCAACAAAAAGGCTATAGATGTTATCATCCATCCACTCGACATATGTACGTCACCATGGATGTTACCTTTTCTAAAGATGAAATATTTTTTCCTCCCAGCCATACTCCTCAAGGGGAGACAACCTCAGGTGAAGATTATTGTTGATTCGATATTATGCCTACTATTTCTGTAAATAGCCCAAACGGGCCTTTAGACCAAATCGGCCTAGATGCTACTGACCAAACTGGCCAAGATGAAGCAAATTGTGATTGCCTTAATGAGTGTGCTGACCATGGCAGAGGGCGTGGGCTAGGACTGGGTGATGCTTGCCCAAGTGGGCCACATGTTGTACCCAGCGAGAATAATGATAGGTCGCATGCTGACGCGGTTGTCTGCAGCCCAAATTATGACGATGATGTTGCTGTCTGCCTATCTACAGTTGCCAACCCAAGTGGGCCAAATAGAAATTGTGGTGTTGGTCTGAGTGGGCATTTAAGGGTAATAATTGCTTCGAGTAATAGTTCCAGTGAGTTAGAAGATAATAAAAAACTCTCTCATACTCCAACGGATATTCTTGAGGTAAGTACTCACTCAGAAATTATTAAACCATCTTATATGTTGCCTCCTCGACAAAATCGAGGAAAGCCACCTGACAAGTATTCTCTAGAAGGAAAAGTGGGTATTCCATTTCAAACTGTGTCCCCACTCATTGACTTTCACCGAAATACTGTTCATTTGTTCAGCAAATGGAAACCATCAAAATACCCACTAGAGTGGAAGAAGATTTGAAAGATTCGAAATGGACAGAAGCAATGCAAGTTGAAATGGAAGCATTACAAAAGAATAATACATGGAGTGTGGTCCTACTTCCTAAAGGAAAGAAATCAGTAAGGGTGCAAATGGGTGTTCATTATTAAACATAAGATAGATGGAACAATTGATAGATACAAGGCGAGGCTAGTGGCCAAAGGTTTTACCCAAACCTTTGGGGTTAATTATCAGGAAATTTTTGCTCCTATTGCAAAGATGAATACCATTAGAGTTTTATTATCTCTTGCTTCAAACCATGAATGGCCTCTGAGATAGTTTGATGTTAAAAATGCTTTTCTACATGGTGATTTAGAGGAAGAGGTGTACATGGATATTCCACCAGGTTATGGCGCTGCGAACTCGAGTGGGAAAGTGTGTAGACTTCGGAAGGCACTGTATGGCCTTAAACAGTCACCCAGAGCGTGGTTTGGGCGATTCACCTAGGCAATGAAGAAGTATGGGTATCGACAGGGAAACGCAGACCATACGTTGTTCATTAAACGCAAAAATGGCGAGGTAACTCTGCTTATCATATATGTATATGATATGATTGTCACAGGTGATGATACAATGGAAATCGAACGTCTATAAGGGCATTTGTCTTCTGAGTTTGGATGAAAGATCTTGGAAGACTTAAATACTTCTTAGGAATTGAAGTGGCTAGGTCTCAAGAATGAATATACTTATCCTAGAGAAAGTATGTATTGGATCTCTCGTCTAAAACTGGTACGTTATGGTGTAAACTAGTGGATACACCTATGGTGCAGAATCATCATCTAGCAATTTATCAGGATCAAGTCCTAGTGAATAGGGAAAGGTATCAAAGATTGGTAGGGCGATTGATTTATTTGTCGCTTACAAGGCCAGATATTGCTTATGCAGTAAGTGTGGTGAGTCAATTTATGCATGCTCCTAGTGAGGATCATATGGAAGCAGTAATGCTGATTCTAAATTACTTAAAATGAGCTCAAGGAAAAATGTTGATGTATAGAAAGCATGGGCATATGGAGGTGAAAGGGTATACCAATGTAGATTGGGCTGGAAATATCACTCATCGGCAATTTACGCCAGGATACTTCATATTTGTAGCCGGTAATCTTGTGACATGGAGAAGTAAGAAGCAAAATGTGGTGGCAAGGTCTTCGGCCCAAGGTTGAGTACAGAGGAATGGCACATGGTATTTGTGAGATTCTATGGCTTCAGATTCTACTTATTGAGATAGGGTTTAAACCAAAGGGTTATATGCTATTGTATTGTGATAATCAAGCAACACGGGAGATAGCTAACAATCCGGTGCAGCATAATAGGACTAAACATGTTGAGGTGGATAGACATTTTATCAAAGAAAAGTTGGATGTTAAGTTGGTTAACATTCCGTTCATAAAGACAGAAGAACAATTGGTAGATATTTTAACTCATGCAGTTTCTGCAAGAAGGTTTCAAGACTTACTCGACAAGTTGGGCATTGGTGATATCTATGCACCAACTTGAGGGGGAGTGTTGGTATGAGCCAACAATAATACAATACGAATGTAATTATGTTTCCTAGTTTGGGTAAAACTCTCTTTTTATGTCCTTAATATTCCTTGTAGTACAAGGATTGAGTATGTATATATATGTGTTGCCTCCTATGAGAGAAGAATATAGAGAAATATATTGAAACCCTAAAATTAGTTTGATCTAAACCTAGTTCCTAGGCAGATGCCCTGAGCACCAAGGGCCAAAGTAGAAACATATCCACGGGCATCCACAATACCACCAATAACAATGAGAGTATATCTCGATCTCCAACAAGATCACCTACCTTCGGCAACAATGAAATCAAAGCATCCTATAATTTGAACAATAGAAAGCACATAGGTGTCAATAATTCCAAGTATCTTAGTTGACAAGTATCAAGCAATAGGCAATTAAGGAATGAAGCAAACACAAAACTAAGTATGTGACTATTGTAAAACCATCGGTGTTAATACAACGAGATCCAAGAAAGCAGGCTCACCTAACCGATCACATGCCCTCCTGCTTCACGCCCTTGAACAATAATTGCATCTACACCAACATGTATTGCTTTCTTCACTTCCTCCAGGCTCTCAACCTTGAACCAAATTATATACAACTCATTAGCACATCCAGGAAAGAAAATAACAATTAACATACCAATGATTGTTATGATGCTGTATCATACATATATGTTCTGCCAATAGAATATATAAAAAGAAGAGACAAAACATATGTCCGCAATTAATTTTAGCGTGTGCATGAAGATAAATATAAGTTAAACATAATAATTCTGCTAAACAAGTGTAAACACAAAAATTTTGTATCGAATGAAACAAGAACAAATATACAAAGTAAGTTTGTATTGGTGAATTATGTAGGTTACAATCTTTATTACAATTTTCCTCTGATTTAGTCTTCAAATTTGATGTAGATGCCTAGGTTGTTGATCCAAGGGTCACGATGACTTAATCTCGGATGAACGGTTGAACGATTGCTCCAAGTTTTGAGCTTGAAAACGACGGGTGGATGATCTTCACCTCAAGGGTCTTGGCAACTTGATCTTGAAATGAACGCTGCTACAAGTTTATAAGCTTGCAATGAAGTCTTGAAGGAATCGGCATGAGGGCTTGTTGATTCTTCAAGGAAGTGCTTCGACTTTGGTCAAGAGAAAGCTTCAGCTTTGGTTGAATGTTATTTGAGGAGAGCTTTGGCAACGTATTAGTCTTCAAAGGTTTGGCAGAGGTCCTTATGTGTAGAGATTTTTCAACCCTTATGCTTGTGCGAGGACCTTGTATTTATAGGCTTTTCAAGGCTTGCATTTGGGATGATTATAGGCATGTTTTGAGCCACTTTACTCCCTTGGCCAAATTTAAGGATCTTGTTGCCTATTTTGTGAGCAATCTTCAATTCTTACTTGTTTTTATGAAGATGCTTTAGCTTTCTTTCCAGTTTTATGATCAATTTGGATTCCCTAGCCAAATTTTGGCGAAGTTTTATACTTCCTTTGCTTGACTTGTGCGGCATGTCATTGATGACTTGTCTATTTGTGATGAGTCAAATGCCACGTGGAGCTTTGCGATGCATCATTTGTATGCAACGAAATTTACATGTCTACAAATGCCCTTACTTCAAGGTGCGTTGTAAGCATGTGCTTGTCACATGTAGGAAACGTGTTTTGAAGTCCTGCAATGTGAATGCTCTAACTCAAAGGTCGTGGAGACTTGATCTTGAATTAGTTTGCTTCTTCAAGGGTCGTAAAAGTGTATTTCTTTAACGAAACATTTCTTCAAGGGCCGCTGAGGCTTGGTCTTGAATAGAGGTGATGAATTTCATCAAGGGTCGTTAAGGCATATTTCTTGAATGAAATGAAAATTTCTTCTTCAATGGCTATAGAGACTTGATCTTGAATGAAATACATTTGGTGTATTTTTGAATTTTTTTCCTTGTGGTTGTAGGAAAAAAATGTTTTTCCTTTCTTAGGTAGGAACCTCCTTAAATTTCCTTCAAAATGTTGGAAAGCTTTGGTGATTTCCTTCAAGGTTTTGGAAAGCCTTGATGATTTCCTTCAAGATTTTGGGAAGCTTTGATGATTTCCTTCAAGGTTTTGGAAAGATTTAATGCTTGTCCTTGGGTAAGTAAGATGTACATTTTTTTCCACGGCAATGAGGTTTTTTTGCTTTCCTTTTTTTTGTTTTGGGAAACATGTCCTCTGACTTGCACACCCAATTTGAGATTGATTTCTTTCTTGGAAAATTTTGAAAAAATATGGAAAATGTAGCTTTATGCCTTATCTTTTCAGGCATATATCACTAAAAACATCCTACCTGCGCAAATTGGCTGAAACTTGCCATTTTTTTTCCATGGAGTTTGCTTCCTTCTTTTGGTGGGAATGTGCTTTCTTGTTTTGATTTTCCTTTTGCTATTTGGGTATGTATTTCCCTTATAGCATTAGGAAGCAATTTACCCCTATATATAGGACAATTGGGTGTATATTTTTTTCCACAACACAACTCATCTTGCCGTGGACTTTGTAGCTACTTGGAGTCGTGGGTTTTCTTTGCTGTTGTGCTTGTCGTGCCTGTTGCTAATGCTTGGAGCTTGTTGCTATGCGTCACTTTTACTATGTGGGGTAGTGTAAAAGATTACAGTGTTTTTACGCTGTGTAGTGCCTTTTGGTCACAACTTTCCTCGATGGTGATGTAGACGTGCCTCTTACCGTTGTTGCTACTGTCGTGCCTACAATTGCTGCTTAGAGCTTGTTGATGTGCGTCACTTTTACCGTGTGGGGTTGTGCAAAAGACTACATCATTTTTACGATGTGTAGTGCCTGTTGGTCACAACTTTCCTCGATGGTGACGTTGGCTTGCCCCTTGCTGCTACTGCCACTGCTATGCCCTGCAGTTGCTGCTTGGAGCTTGTTGCAGTGTGTCACTTTACCATGTGAGGTTGTGCAAAAGACTGTAGCATTTTTACGCTGTGTAATGCCTTTTGGTCACAACTTTCCTCGATGGTGACGTTGGCTTGCCCCTTACCGCTACTTGGAGCTGCTCACTTTGTTGTGCTCGATCAAGCTTTGTGGCTGATTTCTTTTATCGTTGCGACTTCATCAACATCATCCTTTGACTCTCACAAGGTTAGTCTCGCATGTCTTTTGTTTTGGCGAAGCAAAAAGAATTTTTATTTTCTTTTCTTTTCTTACTGTGCCCTACTCTTGCTTATGTTGCCTTGTTTGTTTTGTTACTGCCATGATATTTTTCAAGTGTTTCAAGAACAATACCATCACCATTCTCGCAAAGGAAGGTGATTTGTGAGATAGGGGAATGACGTTAAAGCTTTGTGCACCATTGACTGGACCTAAGGCACTTGTTATTCATGTAAAAGACAACTCAATGCACATCAAGTCATGGTATTCTGAAGAGTCTTGGGAGGTGATGTATTTTGGTCAATCAACTATGAAGAAGAAGGCATGAACGTTGAAGGTTCTAGTTTTGAACCCTTCGTATCATGTTCATGATAATTCACCAGCTTCATTTGAGCTTCTTGGTGATCGCATCCGCAGCGGAGCTGTGACTTGGAGTTATGCCTTGTTGACTACTGGGGAAGCTTTCTATGTTGAGTTTTACTGGGAGTGGCTTGAAGATGTCTTGAGCAGATCCAAAGATGTGCTTACCAACGCGACCCTTTATCATGTTGTGTACGCATCTTTGTTTAGCTACGATAGTTATCATTCCGTCCTTCGTGCGTTCTTCGAGCACTGGTGTTCAGAAACCAACACTTTTCACACAGCTCAATGAGAGATATCGATTTTACTTTGGGACCTCCACAAGATAGGAGGCTTGCCGATCCAGGGGAAATTTTATGACGAGGTTGTTCCTAGCATGGAAGAGTTTTCTCATCACAACAGTTGAGGATTGCTTGTGAGTTGCCGCTATTTGTTTTGGGCGTATCACAAGCTTTCCAGAAAGCTCAGGGTAAGTCAAGCATAAAGATTTCTTCATGGATCTGATTTTGGTATTGGGATGCCATGAAGTACAAAAGGTTTTCGAAGAAAAGTGGCCGCAACAAGACGACCAAGCCGAAGTGAGACTCGGATCCGTCAGGTGTTATTGGTCTAGTTGGGTGCCGTATTCCTGCTGGGTTGAGAGCATTTGAGGATCTTGGCATAGTGCTGGAAGAATCTTACATAGCCGCTCTCTTAGCTTGTTGGCTTTGTAAGTTTGTTTTCCTCAAAGACGACGTCAACCTTATCCATCCTGAAGTTTTCAAAGTTGCTAGCAAGATGGCTGCAGGTGAATCCTTTAGTCTTGTTATTCCGGTCTTAGCCAATATTTACAACAGCTTGAGTGTTGTTTCAAACTCGGTGAGCACCAAAGATCATGCTCTAGTATTTCCCTACCATTATGTGTATGGTTGGTTAGGTGAGTACTTTGACACTCATTTTTCTTCGTCGGTTTTAGACAAGCCAGGGCCTTTGATGACGAGGTATTCTGGCATGCTTGCCGTAAAGAGTCTTGATGATTTGCAAGCGTAAGTGTTGTTTAGAAGTTGTAACAGCTTGAGGATGAACCACCTAGCGAAAGTTGGCTCGGCACGACGAAGTCTTGTAGATGACTTGCACCTTTGTTCCTTTGACTTGTCTTATCTTACAAGTCTTCGCTTTAGGTATGTTTCTTCATGGCAAGGAGACCGATGCATCATTTAACCATACAACCCTTACCGTTTCAGCAGGCAATTTGGTTTTGTCTAGCACGTGCCAGGCAAGCTGAAGGGAAATACACAGCCGGAATCCTTGCAAGCCATGTATATGCATTGAATGTCTTGTACCCGTGCATGCACAAATGATTGTATTACTTTGCCGGCTAAAGATGAGTTTAAAAGCAATCCAGTAACCCGTGCCTACATAAGTTGGTGGTCAAAGGTGCTTGGGGATGGCAAGTGGTACCAATTATTCTCATTCACACAATGATGCGCCAAAAGAGGGTTATTTTACGGTTCATGTGCAGCTGGTACCTCTTGATTATGTGAGTGCAGCATCTTTGCAAGATGGACCTGTGACTTTAGCTCATCAACGTTTATGCTCGTCTTCTCAACATCTTGATGCTTCTAAAGAGGAGGGCGATGAAGTTGATTCGCACGAAGATGAGCTTGTTCTATGGAAACGTCAACAGATTTTGAACAAGCAATGCTTTGGATGATAGCAATGTAAATTTCTGTCACAAGAAGAATAAGGTGTTTGAGCCTCTTTAGTTTGACTCGACAAACATGGGTGTTCATTCTTATATGGAGATGTTATTTGGAGGCGATCTTCCTATGGTCGAGGAGATTGGGGATTCGCCTAGTGCAGAGCTCATTCCAAATCCTCCAAGTTGCCCAAGCTTGCCTTGTGTAGGTGCAGGTGTGCAAGAGCCTGTTATGCATCTAACACCTTTGCCGGCTAGCTTTGAGATCTCTTTGAGGGGACCAAGCATACTCTAAGATCTCTTTGAAGGGGCCGAGCCTTAGTGGCACAGAGCAGTTAAGCTTCGCACGACCATGGATCTTAAAAGCCATATTGAGAAGAGGATTTTCAAGTGCCCGTTGAAAGACCTTGCTCTCGAGGATGACTTATTGAAGCTTGTTTCTGCAATTGACCATCTTAAAGTCGATTCCTCGCTCTTGAGAGCCAAGATTGTTGTACTGATGGCTACCTCAACTGAGTATTCTTCCTTGCATGCTATTTCTTTGAAGAAATTGAGTTCAAAGATTAGAGCTCAACAACTTGCGACAATATACTTATTAATTGCCCAAGTTTGGTCTTCTAAGCAAGCTACTTCGGAAGATTATCAAGTCACAGGGACTTCTTTGGCTTATGTCCAAGCACGGCTAGAAGCTACATTGTCCAAGTAATTGGAAATTGAAGCATAACGACTTCAAGGTGTTCTCTTGGAGCAAGAAGCTACACTTTCCCAGCATCAAGATGAGATTTTACGCCTAGAGCAAGAGAAGTGTGCGGCCATGGAAGTGCCCACCTTGTCTCCTACCGACGTAGAGACTTTGAAGACTTTGGAAGGCTTGCTTGAAGATCGTCGCCATAGTTTTAGGGACATAGCTTTCAAGTAGTGTCTTCTGTTTTTGTGTTTTAAGCCTTCTTTGCCTTTGCTCATTTTTGTAATAAGGTTTTGTAGCCAAATTTTTTTCCTTTAAAGAAATAAAGTATTCATATTTGAATTTGCTCTTTATTCTTCAAAGTGTTTGTGTTTTGTTAGTGATGTGACTGTACTTGAAGTTTTGAAGTTTAAAGTTGCCTACCTACCTTTGGTTGAGGAAATATTAAGCCATGACGTAGTTCAAATGAGTGATGGATGTTGGCGATTTTGTTTTTTGTTTTTTGTTTTTGTTTTGTTTTGCTGTACACAGTTTATGCTCTTGCGGGCTATAAGCGTTGGGCGTCGCCTTTTAAGCTCGTGCGAACAAGGAGTGTTGTGTGTCATTTGGTGCCGTTTGCAGTTTAGACTAATGCAGGCGAGGAATGTTGTGTCATTTGCAGTTTAGGCTCGTGCAGCTGAGGTACATTGTGCCACTCAAGGGTAGTAGCGCTTCATGAATCTGCCGTTGATATGGTCGATCTTCAAGCTGTCTTTTTCCATGATTAGGTAGGCACCGTTGGTGTAGACCTTATGTATTACATAAGGTCCATCCCACTTTGATGTGAACTTGCCTTTTGTTTTGTGAGTTGTGATGATGGGCCTTCGTAATGCCAATACAAGATCTCCAATTTGGAAAGACCTTGAGTGGACCTTCTTGTTGAATGCCTTGGATAGCCATGTTTGGTAGCATTCCAGGTGTTGTTGAGCTTTGGGCCTCCTTTCATCGAGTTCTTCTAACTCTTGAAGTCGTAGCTTTGCGTTTTTCACTTCAGTCAAGCCTTCTTGTATAGCCATCCTTAGTGAGGGGATTTGACTTTCGAGTGGTAGAATAGCTTCCACACCATATACGAGAGAATAAGGTGTAGCTTGGGTATGAGTCCTATGTATTGTCCTATATGCCCAAAGTGCTTCGCTTATTCTTTCATAACAGTCTCTCTTTGTTCGGCTGATTACCTTTTTCAGGAGGTTGCACAGCATTTTGCTGAATGCTTCTGCAAGACCATTGGCAGGAGCATGATACATGGAAGACTAGTGTTGCTTGAACTTGTATTTCTCGTAGAGCTCATCCACAAGTTGATTGGAGAACTATTTTTAATGAAACAGATGACAATTTCCTTCTTGACTTCCCTTAGGGGTACGGCTTCAGCCCACTTGGAAAAGTAGTATGTTGCAGCTAGGATGTAGGCTTCTCCGGCAAACAACTTTGGTGTGATTGGTCCTACGACATCTAATCCTCACGCATCAAATAGCCATGAAGCAATCGTATGGTGTAATGGCTCAGGTGGTTGATGTATGAAGTTGGTGTGGAATTGGCAAGCTTGGCACCTTTTGGCGTGTTCCAGGCAATCCTTCACCATGCTTGGCCAGTAGTAGCCAATCCTTTTGAGCTGGAACTGCAGCTTTGGTCCAGATTGATGTGCTCCGCATAAGCTGATAGGAGCATATTTATGCGACTTTGTTATCTTATTTCTTTGCATTTACTTAGTTAATTTCCATTTATTTTGGTAATTTAAGTTATTTTCGTATTATTGTAGGTCCAGTTGGTAAAGATGACAATAAATAGCAAAATGGAGCAATTTGGAGCAGTTTTGACTTGGATTGGATAGCAAAGGTGGATAGCATATGGGCTGGACGTTTTTGGTGTTTAAAAGGTGTTAGACATGTGCTAAAATCTGGAGAAATTAAAGTTGAGGCTTGGAAGGCAAGGAATTACATAAGAAAGAGGAATCCTAATTGGAGAGGAACAATATCTTATCCTATCCTATCTTATCTTATCTTATCTTATCTTATCTTATCTTGTCCTATCTTATCCAACATTCTCTTATCTTATCTCCAGCTGCAAGGAGGAATCCTAATCACATTCCAACACTTTCTACCTGATTTTTAGAGTCCTAAAATAACTCAAAAATGCCAAAACCCTTTCCTCCTTGGATTCAGCCATTCCCTCTATATATATGAAATTCCTGCAGAGATTTAGGGTGCCATGCCTACCCTTCATCCATTTAAGTTGTTGGAATTTTCAAAGTTCTTTTTATCTTTGTTTTAAGTTTCAATGTTTATTTTAGATTGTTTTTTCAATTATGATGAATATGTGTAACTAAGTTTCTTTTTAGCTAGAGGTGAATTCGAAGCCATGATCATATGTTTTATATAAATTGATTACATCCAGGTATTGTTTCATAAAACATGAATTCAATTTACTTATCTGTTTTATAGAAAACTTATTCTTGTATGTTTATTAAGGGTGCACACTTAGTTTGCATGCAGGGATTTTATGCTAGAATATAAGGGAATTTCACCTAATCATTATGAACTTATATTTGCAAGTAGTAAAAGTCACTAGTCATGATTGAGTTAAGTGAATTCTTGGCAGGAGTATCATGTTTTTCATAGTTACGAATGCTTTGTTAATGCTTATGATTTTCACAGAACTTAATGATCTTTGAGATGTATCTTTATCATGCTTTTCATAGTTAGGAAACTTGAGAAGAATAATTTGGTTGCATCACTGAGTCTAATTCAATGAAGTGAGGAAAATTTGAGAGTTAATTAGTGTTGTTCATAGTTAATTTGGGGCATTGTCATTCATGGTTTATAGGAAGAATAACTGGAAATCGATTTGTATGCATGTGTTTCATGTGTGGAGAAGAATCCTTTAGCTATCCTTTCATCCATATTTCATTCACAACTTAATTTACTTGCTACCCTTTACTTTTGTTTTCATTAAATTCGTTCAAAATCTCCTCCCCCCCCTTATTATTTTAATGTTAGTTTAGTTTAGTTTTCAGTTTTATAAGTTTAATTTGTGTTGATTAGCATCCCTTCTAATCCCTGAAATAGAACGATCCCTACTTACTTATACTACAATTGCATAATTTATAGGGTTTAATTTGTGTGTTAGTTTCGACCATATCAAATTTTGGCACTATTGCCGGGGATTAGTAAAATTGCTAATCACTCTGTTTTTATTTTTATTTTTTTGTTTATTTTATTGTTGATATTTGATTTAATTTTATTTATTTGATTTCAGGTACTAGAGAAGCAAGACATGGCAATTGCTAATCTTGAAGCTCAAATGGTGAATCTTACTTCTCTTATGTCTCAATATATCGAAAGGTCCACAATGCAAAGTGTCCCTACATTTGGTGGGTCCTATAGGCAAGGATATCAAACTAATCAACATCCTCAATTAATTGAGAATGGAGGTTGGGAAAGTGTCAATGCTTGGGGTTATCAAGGCCATAATCAATCAAGGAACGACTTGTTTTCCAACACTTATAATCCAGGTACGAGAGATCATTCAAATTTTATGTGGAGGGAACCTTAACAAGTTCAACAAGAAGGATATTGGCATATATCTCAAGAGTTTTATTCAAAACCTATCTAGCCACAACAAATTCCCCCACAACAATTCCAACCAAATTCAAGCATGTCCATGGATCATGTTCAAATTCTTCAAGTACTAAATACTTCTTGTGCTTCTTTGACTTAGGATCTAGAAAACCAAGCTAAAGAGATGGTCGAATTGAAAAATCAACTTGGACAGATTGCAGAATGCATGGGACAAATTCGAGAACAAAGCGAACTTTCCAGCTTAACTATTGTCAATTCAAAGGGAGATTTTGAAATCGCTGAAGATAGCACTTTGGGAAATGGTAAGGAGGTTGGAGCTGAACCAGAGATGTCCAAACATAGCCTAGAAGTAGACAAAGAGCTATTGTCCAAAGAGGAAGAAGAAGACTCATCCACGACAAGCTTAGAAGAAGCCTTGCCACAACACCCAATTCTAGTAAGGTTGTTTCAAATTCAATTCTTTCTAATCTTATTCCACCAAATGTACCTTTTCCTCACAGGTTTATGCAATCCAAGAAAGAAGAGAGTGAAAAAGACATCTTGGAAGCTTTCAGAAAAGTACAAGTTAATATCCTACTTCTTGATGCAATAAAGCAAGTTCTGAAGTATGCTAAGTTTTTTAAGAAGCTTTGTTCAACAAAGAAACGGATTCTGAAGAAGGAGGTGGTACATATAAGTGAAAATGTCTCTGCAGTTTTCCAAAGAAAGCTGCCACCTAAATGCAAAGATCCAAGTAGTTTCACTATCTCTTGTGTTATTGGTAATACAAGGTTTGAACATGCTATGCTAGATTCAGGTGCTTCCATTAATGACATGCCACATTCTGTTTATGCATCTATGAATCTAGGAGAGCTTAAAAATGATGGTGTCATTATTCAATTGGCTGATCTAATCTAATGCATATCGAAAGGAGTTTTGGAAGATGTTTTGGTGTAGGTAGACCATTTGATTTTTCCAGCAGATTTTTATGTGCTTAAGATAGAAGATTCAGCCCACTCTACATCATTGCCAATCTTACTTGGAAGACCTTTCATGAAAACAGCCCAAACCAAGATTGATGTGTCCAAGGGAGCGTTAACTATGGAGTTTGATGACAATATGATTAATTTTAATGTTTCTGAATCTGTTAAGTATCCTAATGATGTTCATTCTTGTTTTTCCATTAATATGATTGAAAATATAGGGCATGAACGTTCAGCACCTATCAAGAATGATGTATTTAGAACCACCATTGAAAAGGGAATTGGAGTAGATCACACGGGACAAGTCACTGCCCTCGCACCAAATCTGGCCAAGTGCAACATTCCTGAAACTTTCGAAGTAGTGTTTGTCCATGAGTTCTTATTGCAACACATAGGTAAGCCACCCCCTCAGATTTTAATTTCGTTTTCTACTAACATGTTGTTGATATCAATTATTCAGGCACCCACTGTAGAATTTAAACCATTACCGGATCATTTCAAGTATCACCTTCCATTCAAAGATCATCTCCATTCCGCTGGTCCAAGTGAGGATTAAATGGAGGTATCATTCAGCTGGAAGACGTTAAAGCAAGCGCTTCTTGGGATGCAACCCATGTATTCAAACAAAGAGACATTGGAATTTCCAGCTCCTACAACCAGATTTGCTTTCTTTTACCCTTCTCTTTATTGTTTTTACTTTGCCATGATTGTCTTGCTTGCTAGTTGTCTTTTATTGCTTTCTTGTTTAAGTTTATTTTTGAAACATTGAGGACAATGTTTGGTTTAAGTGTGGGTGGGGTGGGGTAAACAGAATGCTTTTCATGACTTATCTTCGAATTTCACCACCTATCACTACTAATGTTGTTTTTCACTATTTTAAAGTTTTTTATTGTGTGTCATATACAAAATTTGAAAAAAAAATAAAAAAAGCTTGAGAAAATACCAAAAAGAGTCGTTTTTGTTGCTTGTTTTGTATCTTAGGGTACCTTCCAACACAATGATAAGGATTTGGTTTTTAATTGCATGACTGTTAAAGAATGTTACAAACATGGGTGGAAGCTTGATATGCTCTTTGGTTAATACTTAGTTGTTGTTGCCATTTACGAATTCACATGTAATCACAAAGAAAAAAAAAATCAGTTTTTGTAACATGCTTGAAAGAAGAAACTCAAACTAACGCTACAACCCTGTAAGACTTGAGCCTATTCCTTGTTTGGAGAGTTAATAATCTGTGATATTCTTGTTTTCTAAAGTTGTTGCATGATCTCATTATTTCTTTGCTTGATTCTACTTAGAATGCTTTTTCATCATTTTAGTTCCAAATACTAGCACTCATGCCTATTTCATTCAAGGCATAAAATTGATTGCATAACAAATAACGAGATGAAGTTGTTTAGTTACCACCATAGCCAAAAAGCCTTATCCCTTGCACATGTATTGTAGGTTTAACCCCTTTAAGCCTTATTTAGCCTATTTTCTTTGTTAGCCTGCATTATCCTTACCTAGCCTGGTATAGGAATATCCGTACCCTAGTTCTTAAAGAATAGTGGAGCATGACTTGTTGGGAATTCCTTTTGATCAATGATTAGCAGAAAAACAAGTGTGGGGGAAGAATTTGTTCTTTTTAATCCGGTGAAGTAGTGCTTATCTTTTATGTTTCAAAAAAAAAAGAAAAAGAAAAAGAAAAAAAGAAGAAGAAAAACGTTGAAAAAAGGAGAAAAGAAAAAGAATAAAAAAAAAGGTTAAAAAGAAGTGAGAATAGTTCATAAGTGTTGGTTGTTGAAGAAGGGTCCAAAAATGTGAATCTGACCCTAAAGTTGTACGAATCTCCCTTTTGTGTTTATAGTTGGGTGCTGCAATCAAAAGTTGAATTCTAAGTCTTGATTTCATTACTTTGCTTACTATTACTTTAAGAACCTTTGTTTATACTTAACCTTTCTTTGTTAACCAAAACCTTAGCCCCATTATAACCCTTAGACTTTTATCTTGATTGTTATGTGATTCAATATGTGGAGTTTGAAATTGGTACGGGCATATGGAATCCCTGGTTCTCGCTTCTAAGTAGTGGTATTTTGTTCATGAGATCATATACATGTTTGTATTAATAAAATTCAGAAAGTGCCTTCTTTGTAATAACATATGTGATTGCTAGTCTACATGTTTACATCAATCTTCTCACGTATACTTAGCATATGGAATCCCTGGTTCTCGCTTCTAAGTAGTGGCATTCTGTTCATGAGATCATATACATGTTTGTATTAATAAAATTCAGAAAGTGCCTTCTTTGTTATAACATATGTGAGTGCTAGTCTACATGTTTACATCAATCTTCTCATATATACTTAGTATAGGGAGCGTAGCCAAAAAATCTATGTGAAAATAGAGAGTATATCGGGTGAGGAATTGAGTGAATGCGAGCTAGTGAGTGGTTCCTGCGGTTAAGTAGAAGCTCAAGAGTAAGGATGGCTAAAATCTATGTGAGTAGTGATTTTTAACATGTCATGTTTCATTGGAAATCTCTGAGGCAATTGTTGGAAGGTTTAGGTTTTGTTTTGTTTTCTTTTTTTTTTTGCTCGGGGACTAGCAAAAGCTAAGTGTGGGGGAATTTGATAGGAGCATATTTATGCGACTTTGTTATCTTATTTCTTTACATTTACTTAGTTAATTTCCATTTATTTTGGTAATTTAAGTTATTTTCGTATTATTGTAGGTCCAGTTGGTAAAGATGACAATAAATAGCAAAATAGAGCAATTTGGAGCAGTTTTGGACTTGGATTGGATAGCAAGGGTGGATAGCATATGAGCTGGACGTCTTTGGTGTTTAAAAGGTGTTAGACATGTGCTAAAATCTGGAGAAATTAAAGTTGAGGCTTGGAAGGCAATGAATTACACAAGAAAGAGGAATCCTAATTGGAGAGGAACATTATCTTATCCTATCCTATCTTATCTTATCTTATCTTATCTTATCTTATCTTATCTTATCCTATCTTATCCAACATTATCTTATCTTATCTTATCCCAGCTGCAAGAAGGAATCCTAATCACATTCCAACACTTTCTACCTGATTTTTAGAGTCCTAAAATAACTCAAAAACGCCAAAACCCTTTCCTCCTTGGATTCAGCCATTCCCCCTATATATATGAAATTCCTGCAGAGATTTAGGGTGCCACCTACCCTTCATCCATTTAAGTTGTTGGAATTTTTAGAGTTCTTTCTATCTTTGTTTTAAGTTTCAATGTTTATTTTAGATTGTTTTTCAGTTATGATGAATATGTGTAACTAAGTTTGTTTTTAGCTAGAGGTGAATTCGAAGCCATGATCATATGTTTTATATAAATTGATTACATCCAGTTATTGTTTCATAAAACATGAATTCGATTTACTTATCTGCTTTATAGAAAACTTATTCTTGTATGTTTATTAAGGGTGCACACTTAGTTTGCATGCAGGGATTTTATGCTAGAATATAAGGGAATTTCACCTAATCGTTATGAACTTATATTTGCAAGTAGTAAAAGTCACTAGTCATGATTGAGTTAAGTAAATTCTTGGCAGGAGTATCATGCTTTTCTTAGTTACGAATGCTTTGTCAATGCTTATGATTTTCACAGAACTTAATGATCTTTGAGATGTATCTCTATCATGCTTTTCATAGTTACGAAACTTGAGAAGAATAATTTGGTTGCGTCGCTGAGTCTAATTCAATGAACTTAGGCAAATTTGAGAGTTAATTAGTGTTGTTCATAGTTAATTTGGGGCATTGTCATTCATGGTTTATAGGAAGAATAGCTGGAAATCAATTTGTATGCATGTGTTTCATGTGTGGAGAAGAATCCTTTAGCTATCCTTTCATCCATATTTCATTCACAACTTAATTTACTTGCTACCCTTTACTTTTGTTTTCATTAAATTCGTCCAAAATCTCCCCCCTCATTGTTTTAATGTTAGTTTAGTTTAGTTTTCAATTTTATAAGTTTAATTTGTGTTGATTAGCATCCCTTTTAATCCCCGGAATAGAATGATCCCTACTTACTCGTGCTACGATTGCATAATTTATAGGGTTTAATGTTTGTGTTAGTTTCTACCATATCAAGCCTGAGTGTGCTTCTTCCATGGCTTGATGAACTTCTTCCTAACCTAAGCATCTTCGAAGTTCTCATTCAAAAGAGCGTTGGTAGAGTGTTCTTTTGTAGTAGAGGAAGCGAGGTGCTCATCGATGTATTTTAGAGAGGTGTCTAGGATCATTCGAAAGCTTTGCATGCTCCAAGTAGTCGATCAACGGCTGTCTCCACTCTTCGATGTCGACTGGAATTACTAAAATGACGTTTGTATCATCTAGTAGCATTTCAGTGACTGGCGAGATCACCCATATTTGGCAAACTGGCACATCTGCAACTTCGTTTTCTCCTAGCACCATACTTGAGGCTAAGTTAGCGAGAGTGTCTGCCATTTGATTTTCTTTTCTTGGCACATGTTCTAGCGTCATAGCTTTGAACTTTCGGAGAAGTTGAATTGTGATAGGAGAATATTTATGCGACCTAGTTAGCTTGTTTTCTTGCATTTTCATAGCTAGTTTCTACTTATTATAGTGTTTTAAGCTATTTTTTTGTGTTTCGAGGTCCATATGACAAAGTTGGCAAGAAAGTGCAATTTGGAGCATTTTGAAGCAGTTTTGGGCACCAATTGGATAGCTTATGAATGGAGCAAGATGGATAGACGAATTTGAAGTTCAAGAGGCTAGGAATGTGCTCAAAAGATGAAGAAAATAAATCCAAGACAAAGAAGATAAGGAATCAGCTCAAAAGAATGAGATATTATCCAAAACCTTATCCAAACTTATCTTATCCAAACTAACCTTATCTTATCTTATCCTCCCCTAATTTGGTCTTATCCTATTTTATCTTATCTAAATCAGTTTGTGCCTTAATTCCAGCTATTTCTAAGGGATAATTATACAATTAAAACGCATTAAAATTGGTTTCTAGAAGCCTTATCCCTATCCTACTTTAGTGCCGCACCTATTCTTTCTAGAAGACCTTTTTCTTAAGTTTTCTAGAATGCCCTACTCCTTGTCCTTAAAATCTGGCGCCTAATTCCTTTAGTGTTCTTTCTAGAAGCCGTGTATCCCTTATCCTTGTTAGCTTTGGTTTCTGATTGATTTAATCCATTCCACTTGGGTTTTGGTTACACAATCCCATTCTTGTGCTACCTTGTGCCATGGGTTTTTGCACTATAAATACATCATCTCTGCCATATATCAAAACACCACCCTCTACCATATTTTTCTACACCATTCACCACACACACCTTATTGTGCCGTAGCTTTGCAAGGAGAAAAGAGAATGAGCCATTTGCCGTGCCTTGTCATTCACATTGGATTGCTGGAGCGTTCTTAGGTGTTTTCTATCTTTTATTTTCAATGTTTAATTTAATGTTATCTTCAGTTTTTAAAGACATATGGAACTAATTTCTTTATAGTTGGAGGTGAATTCGAAGCCATGATTATATGCTTTATATGAATTGATTACATCCAGCTATTGTTTCTTGAGTCTTGAATGTGGTTGGCTTATCTGAGTTATCAAAACTTGTTTATGTGTGTTAATTGAGGGTCGACACTTAGTTTGCATGCATGAATTTGATGCTAGAGTATAAGGGAGTTTCACCTAATCGTTATGAACTTATATTCACAAGTAGTGAAGGTTGCTAGTCACGATCGTGTTAAGTAAATCTTTGGCAGGAGTATCATGCTTTTCATACTTACGAATGCCTCGTCAATTTTCAAAGAACTTAATGACCTTTGATATGTTTTCTATCATGCTTTTCATAGTTAAGGGACTTGAGAAGGATAATTTGGTTGTGATGCTTAACCCGTCCAATTCAATGAAATAAGGAAAATCTGATGGTTAATTTATGCTGTCACGGTTAACTTGGGGTGCTGTCATTCATAGTCTAAAGGAATAATAACTGGAAATTGGTTTGTTTGCATATGTCATGTGTGGAGAAGGACCCTCTAACTAGCCTTTTACCCTTTTCAATTCACCAAATTTGTTTTTATAAAGTGTTTTATGCAAAGTTTCTGTTTTAAGTTTTAAATTCATCAAAAACAATCCCCCTTTTAATTAAGTGTCTTAGATTAGTTAGAAAAGTGTTTAAATCTGTCCAATTTAGTGTTTTGAGTCTTACTAGTCTTAAATTCGTCCAAATAACTCCTTAGAGTCTATTTTGAGTCTATTTGCTAATATTGTGCTGTTTAGAGTCTTTTTAGTGTGTTTTGAGTTAGTTGAGTCATAATCTGTTTTCTTTTAATCTTTTGAGTCAAGTTAAGTTTTATTTTCGTCCAAATCACTTGTTAGGTCTAGAATTGAGTCTTTTTTATTGTTTTGTTTTGAGTCAGTTTTGGGTCTATAGAGTCTAATTTAGTGTTTTTTAGTCTTATTTGTGTTGATTAGCATCCATAGTTAATCCCCAGTCTAGAATGATCCCTACTTACATCTTTACTACAATTTTCATCAATAGGGTTTAATTTGTGTGTCAAGTTAATTTTCACATCAAGTTACTAGCCAGAAGTATGGGACGAGATCATATTTCCTCACTTCATATTCAGTCATGAGTTGATTGATTATGAGCTTGGAGTTGATATACACTTCTAGCGTTGTGATTTCCATGTTGACTACCATTTGGAGTCCGATAATTAGTGCTTGGTATTCAGCGACATTGTTGGAGCATAGCTCGCTTAGTCAGAATGAATAGGGTAGTATTTGTCTTTGTGGTGACATGAATACTACTGCTACCTCTCCTCCGTTTGCTCGTGTGGATCCGTCAAAGAACATTGTCCATGTCGGGAAGATGTCGATGTAGAACACCTCCTCGTCAAGCAAGTCATCTGAGATTTTCCAATCAGCTGAGATTGGATGATCGGCAAGGAAGTCTGCTAGCACTTGTTCCTTGATGGCTTTAGTTGGAACATAGATGATCTCGTATTGATTGAGAAGCAATGCCTATTTTGCTAGTCGCCTCGTTAAAACTGGCTTGGACATGACGTATTTGACTGGGTTAGCTTTGGCAACCAAGTGGATGGTGTAAGCATACATGTTGTGTTTGAGCTTTTGGACAATAAAGACTAAGGCAAGGCACATCTTCTCGATTAGGGTGTAGTTGAGCTTGACCCTAGTGAGGGTTCTACTTAGGTAGTAGAGTGCTCTTTCCTTTTGGTCTTCATTTTCTTGCACTAAGAGTGCTCCAATGGAACCTTCTTGTGCAAGAATGTACAAGATAAACGGCTTTCCAGGCATGGGAGCTCTTAAGACATGTGGGCTTGCTAGGTACCTTTTTATGCTTTCGAATGCATTGTGGCAGGCATCATCCCGTACAAATGGAATGTCCTTCTTCATGAGTCGACTGAAGGGTTAACAACATCCAACGAGGTTAGAGATGAAGCATCTGATGAAGGCGAGCCATCCTTCTAGACTTTTTAGCTCATGTAGATTCCTTGGCTCAGGCATGCTTTGAATGGCCTTAATCTTTGATTGGTTTACTTTAATGCCATGGTGCTTGACAATGAAGTCGAGGAACTTCCCAGAGGTGACACCAAATGCACACTTCAACGGGTTCATTTGAGGTTGTAGTGTCGTAGTTTGTCGAATACCATTTGTAAATCCTTCAAGTCATCGGATATTTTCTTGGTCTTGACAACTACATCGTCTATGTAACTCTCTATGTTTTTGTGTAGCCTACCGTTGAAGATCTTCTGCATGGTGTATTTTTACGTAGCTCCAGCGTTCTTCAGACCAAAGGGCATTACCTTGTAGCAATAGATACCTTTCAGAGTGCAGAAGGCCGTTAATTGCTCGTCTTCGAAAGCCATGCAAATTTGATTGTACCTAGAGTAGCCGTCCATGAATGATAGGGCCTTGTGGCTAGTGGTTGTTTCCACCATAATTTCGATGATTGGCAAAGGAAAGTTGTCCTTTGGGAAAACATCATTGAGTTCGCAGAAATCTATGCAAACACGTATTTGTCCAAATTTCTTAAGGACAATGATGATGTTGGAGATCCATTTATGATATTGCACCTCTCGAATGAAGCCTGCTTCGATCAACTTGTCAATCTCGACCTCAATTTGTGGGATGAGCTCAGATTGATAATGTCTTTGAGTTTGCTTTATCAATCGCGTTCCAGGCTTGACTGCTAGACGATGCACAACAATGGTAGGGTCAAGGCTAGGCATTGCCTTGTAGTTCCAAGCAAAGACTTCTTTGTATTCCAAGAGCAGTTGGTAGTACTCCTCGATCTCATCTGCGCTTAGTAGTGCACTTATGAAGATAGGTTTTAACTCATCGCTTATGCCTAGGTTGAGCTCCTTGAGATCATCAACCGTGGCTAACCCCCTGTCTTCGAGTTATGATGGCACAACAATGACATCCTTCTTAGGAACTTCGTCTTCCTTGTCTTCTTGGATCGTAATGTGGAAAACATCTTGGATCTCCTCTTCAGTGTCGTCCACTTAGGCTTGTTAGCGTGAAGATTGACCAGTGTGGATGATGATGCACTTCTTTACCTTTAGTTGTCCTTTTGTGTCCACTTCTAAGGTTGCTTGGCGCTTCATCCTTGAAGGAATCGAGCTGCGACTGTCTTATATTTCTGCTAGACCATCGAGATTTTCTTCCTTTGGCATTTTTTGCCTCTTCCCAGAAATCTTCTTCATATCTACAAGTCTTTCCAAGGCAGACCGTCGCAGATGAGAGACAGCCTTGTTGCGTTGTTTCTTAGGTTTTGACAACCTTTCGAAGACAAAGCTTTAGGGTGTTGGCGTGTTAAGCCATTTGAAGGCGGAAGTTCATTCTTGACCTCCAATGTGATCAAGTGCCGAAATTCTAGGTTTTGAACGATTCCACATATCGAATACTGATGTTCGAGGGGTAGGTTTAAGCTCATCTTGATTTTGTTCAACGCTTAAGCTGATGTGTTGAGCGCTAGCGTTTTTCGCTTTTCTTGAAATCTTCATGGGTGTATTTAGTGCGAAGCCAAGTCCAGCTTTGTTGTTGTCAACTCTGTAACCATGCTCTTTCAATCTCTTTTGAGTCTCAGTGCGTTCACGTTCTTTGTCGTTGACAATGTTTGCATTCTTCTTTCCAAGATTTGAAGAGAAAGTGAAATTGTACCCAACTTTTGACATGAGTTTGTAGGCGTTTGGGTCGAAGCCTTCTTCGGTCCTCTTGGTTGGAAGAAAGCTTGGTTCCATCCCTTTTGGCAGGGGTTGTACGAAGCCTTACGGTGGCTTTGAGATTTTATAATCGCCTAGCTGTGTCAGAGGTAAAACCACATTTTCCTTGAGCAGCTTTATGCCGTCCTTGTGCAGTTATGTGTTGGCTTTGCTTGTTTCGAATGGGGATTGCCCACTCTTTCTTCTTGACATCAGGATGTATTGGAAGATAGGTGTGTTTGATCCTTTTTAAGGGCGTCATATTCCCTTTAGATGTTGTAGGCTTAGTAGGCTCATCGTCATTTTTTCTTGAAGATGGCATGGCTTCCTTTTTCTGCTCTTTGGGCACGGCTTGCCACTCCTTATTTTTAAGTACGGCTTTGCCTGTGGACTTGATCTTTTTTGGACAAGCTTCAGGCATCGTATCTTTATAGAACTTGGTGTCCACGAAGTATGATTTGGATTCGGTGAATGGCTTGGTGTCGCCTTGTATCACCAATGTTATCTTTTTCCAACAGTGTTATCTACAACGTATTTAGGATACGCTTTGCTTTTAATGATTCTTATACTTGGAAATAACAAGTGGGGTATTGCAGGATACTCTTAATGGAAAGTCACCTATCTTGAGTGAGGAATGGGGCCGTTTCTGTGAGAATTTTTTAAAGGGCTTAGTTCTCTAAAAGCACTCATGAGGAACCAAGAATTGTTCAGGGCCAAAATGAACACAACCGAGCAACCACGGGGTGTTTGGAAGGGAATTGTGTGATTACTATTGTCTTGGTTTACACAAATGGTTGAGCAATTCAAGACATCGCGTTCACTTATTAGCCAAGTAAATCCGTAGTAATTCACTGTAGAAGGTTCAAATCCAAAAGCCACATATCCTGACGCGTACTTTTCCTACTGAATTCTCTCTCTAGTGTCTGCATTGTCATTTGCATGGTATTGAGTCAATTTCCATTCATCTGGGGGATTGTTGGAAAATTTAATAATAATATTATTATATTAAATTTATGAATTGAATGGAAATTAGAAGTGGAGCCTTTAGGTAGAAAGATATGTCTACTTAAATGAAGTGTTGCAACTTTTGACTCTTCATGAATAGTCACATGCTTTCCAAAGAGGTATCTCACATTCTATAAATAGGGAAGCCCCTATAATCACTAAATAACTTTTCATCATACATACATATAGTGCATTAAATATTAGAGAGTCTCATTGAGTTCATATGAGAGAGTTTTCAACATAATCGTGGTTCATGGAGCCTTGTAATTTGGAGTGCTACTTTTACAAGGACGTGGTCGTTGTATCCTAGGAAACATGCACTGATAAACCATGAGCACCATAGTGAGGCATAAACTTGTCTTAAGGACAAAGTGTCAAACACTTGCCTCGACCATATTTTCTAGATTTTTCTAATCCATTATATCATGTTCATTTAACATTGGTTACTCATGTGCATGCATGATTGTGATATATAATTTCATGAATTATTTCTTGATTTTCTATGTGATTTATTATAGCAATTAGACCCAATTTTTCCAATATATGCATTACATGAGAACTCAACACCAAGAAGATCCCCTCTCTTGTAGTTGAACAAGCTAAACATGTGGATCAATTCAATTTAGTGATGCACAGAGGACAATTACGAAGAAGGATTTTTCAAGGACCACCCGCCAACGTGTGAGTGGGAGACTCCCATCTCTAGCTTGGGGGACTGATGACCCAAGCATTGCTCTTATTAACAATATGAAAGTGTAAAAAGTTAATGGAGTGCAGACCTAATTGATAGAAATACAAACTTGCCTGATATTACAATTGTCAGGTAAGAGCTCAACAGGGAGAAATTTTTTATTGTATCCAGAACATAAGCTGGTGCACCACGTGTCATAATAAAATTGGAGGAGACACTAAAAGTATATCCTTTTTTTCCACTTGTATTTCCACACCTCGTATATCGGTTGGTGTTACAGATCCATGAAATAATCACTCATCAACAAGGTTATCAAATTGATCTCCAGAAGGTGAAGTGAAAGTTAAGAACCATGATTGGGAATTGTTTGATCCCTTTCTCCAAAGAAGAGGCGAAACATAATCAACTTGAATTCGGGATAGCTATTTGAAATCTTAGTGAGGGATTCACTTGGAAAAACAGTAGGGATATGCAAGAACAAACAAATTTTTATTGGAAACATTCCTCTAATGAATTCTCTGGGAACTTATAATATATAACAATCATATATTATCCAACAACAACAACAACAAAGCCTTTTCCCACTAAGTGGGGTCGACTATATGAATCCTAGAACGCCATTGCGCTCGGCTTTGTATCATGTCCTCCGTTAGATCCAAGTACTCTAAATCTTTTCTTAGGGTCTCTTCCAAAGTTTTCCTAGGTCTTCCTCTACCCCTTCGGCCCTGAACCTCTGTCCCGTAGTCACATCTTCGAACCGGAGGGTCAGTAGGCCTTCTTTGCACATGTCCAAACCACCGTAACCAATTTTCTCTTATCTTTCCTTCAATTTCGACTACTCCTACTTTACCTCGGATATCCTCATTCCTAATCTTATCATTTCTCGTGTGCCCACACATCCAACGAAGCATCCTTATCTCCGTTACACCCATTTTGTGTACGTGTTGATGCTTCACCGCCCAACATTCTGTGCCATACAGCATTGCCGGCCTTATTGCCGTCCTATAAAATTTTCCCTTGAGCTTCAGTGGCCTACGACGGTCACACAACACGCCGGATGCACTATTCCACTTCATCCATCCAGCTTGTATTCTATGGTTGAGATCTCCATCTAATTCTCCGTTCTTTTGCAAGATAGATCCTAGGTAGCGAAAACGGTCGCTCTTTGGTATTTCTTGATCTCCGATCCTCACCCCTAACTTATTTTGGCCTCCATTTGCATTGAACTTGCACTCCATATATTCTGTCTTTAATCGGCTTAGGCGAAGACCTTTAGATTCCAACACTTCTCTCCAAAGGTTAAGCTTCACATTTACCCCTTCCTGAGTTTCATCTATCAACACTATATCGTTTGCGAAAAGCATACACCAAGGAATATCATCTTGAATATGTCCTGTTAACTCATCCATTACCAACGCAAAAAGGTAAGGACTTAAGGATTGTTGATGCACAAAATCAATGAGGACTTTGGTACAACAGAAAGTATTAAGTTTGTGATCTTCGCTAGATTGCTCCGGTCATTAGTGTGGATAGTATGTAAATGGATAGAGACAGGAAAGCAAACACAAGATGTACGTGGTTCACCCAGATTGGCTACGTCCACGGAGTAGAGGAGTTCTCATTAATTGTGAAGGGTTTACACATGTACATAGGTTCAAGCTCTCATTTAGTGAGTACAAGTGAAAGATTTAGTACAAATGACATTAGGAAATATTGTGGGAGAATGATCTCGTAATCACGAAACTTCTAAGTACCGAAGTGTGGTATCGTTTTCACTTGCCTTATCTGTCTCATAGGTAGATGCGGCATCTTCTCTGGAAGTACTCTTCCTCCATCCAGGGATGGTATCTTTAACTGGTGGAGATGCACAAGGTAATGTATCAATTTCACTTGAAGCTTACTTGTAGTTTCAGGCTTGGTCAAGCACGATACAAACCATGTAGTAAGAGTCCCCCAAGTCGCCGAGCTAGAGGATCTGCTGAAAGATGTGACAGACAAGGTAAGTAATCAGAGCTCCAAGCAATCAGTCCCAGATCAGAAGTTTGATTTCGAGTTCCGGCTGATTGTTCTCATTCTCTCTATCTTGCAAGCAGCATGAAGGATAAAGAGAAGAAAAAGGAGAAGAGATGATATGAGATACTTTTGCTTTTGAAGAAGTAACTTTCCACAGGCTTATTCTTGAACTGGGCTGGAGGGTTTTCTGGTTTCCTCTAGAGTATAAGGCCGACTGAAGAATTTGAGGGTCAAAACAAGTTCATCAAATCTAGAGTACGTTCGACCCTGCTGATATGGGATCCTTTTGTTGTTGACAAAGTAGTGGATGTATCGGCACGTGTTCCGTTACGCTTGTCTCCACATGCTTCCTTGTATCTTTCTCACTTGCCCTATCTATTCTTCAGGCAGATGTGGTATCTTTTCTGGAAGCATAAGATGTTGAAGATGAGTACTCGAGAGTAATGCCAGGTAAGTAATCAGGTAAGGGGTTCCAGGCAATCAGTTCCTGACTGGAAGCTTGATTCCAAATGCTGACTGATTGCTCTCTTTCTCCTTGTCTTACAGGTAAGAACAAGGCCAAAGGAAAAGACAGGGAAAAAGCATGATATGGGATACTCTTGCTTTTAACCCTGATGATATGAGATATTCTTCCTCTGGTGTAGCTTGTTTGCAGAGGTATTATCGGGGGGAAAGAAAGCTGAGTATTTTGAGAGGCTTCGTTGGGAGTGCCCTCTCAGATATGAGGAAGGGTTGAGCATTTTTACAGGTCTGCCTGTCTGTTGAGGATAGAGGTCAACATATATAGGAGTCTCCCTAACAAGTAGTAATGCTATTCCTTTACCGTGCTTGGTCATAGCACGGTAGTGGTAGCTGCCAGCTTCACGTGTTTTAACTCTGTCAGAGCACTTTGAAAAGGTGGTCTGTGGTATCTGGAAAGCTGATGTTGCGTGTGAAGATTACAGACAAGCTTTATCCAATGAGATCTGGCTCTCGAAGTTGAGAAAGTGGTGCCTCTTCGGTTTTCGAACAAGCAATCTTGTCGGGGATCTGGCTCTCGAGATTCGGAGAATGGTGCCTCTTCGATTTTTGAGAAAGCAATCCTGCTGGGAGTCTGGCTCTCGAGATTCGGAGAGCGGTGTCTCTTCGATTTTTAAGAAAGTAATCATATTGGGAGTCTGGCTCTCGAGATTCGAAGGGCGGTGCCTCTTCGATTTTGGAGCAAGCAATCTTGTTGGGAGTGTTTTCTCGAATGTGAGTAAAGGTTGGGCATGTTTGCTAGTCTACCTTGCCATGGAGCACAGAGGTTGACACACAGGGACTTTCCAATTATCCATCAGTGGTGTTATTCCTTTACCCTTGTGGGTATTAATATGGTAGCTAGACCTTCAAAATTTATGTGTCTAAACTTTGTTAGTGCTGTTTCTTTGCTATTCTTTTACCCTTCTTGGTCATAGTGATATAGTGGGAGCTGCAAGCTTCACGTGTCTAAACTTTGTCAGAGATCTTTAGCAAAGTTATCTGTGGTACCCATGAGCTGATGTTACGTGTGGAAAGTGGATGATTGAACAGTAAGATTCACGTGTTTTCCACTTCACCAGAAATCTTCGACAGAATGCCCGTAATTTTCGCAAAGCTGAGTGTGCATGTGACAGGTGCTGACAAGGCTGAAAAAGCAGGTGCCTCTTCGATTTCTGAGATCGGCCCTCGTGGTCTCTGAGCAGCCCATCTTTTGAGAAAGCAAGCGCCTCTTCGATTTCTGAGATCGGTCTTCGTGGTCTTTAAGCAGCCTAGCTTTTAAGAAAGCAAACGCCTCTTCGATTTCTGAGATCGACCCTCGTGGTCTCTGAGCAGCCCAGCTTTTGAGAAAGCAAACGCCTCTTCGATTTCTGAGCAGGCGCCTCTTCGATTTCTGAAGCTCCGTCGAGTGCAGATTTTTATAGAGGCTGGCATTAAGTTCCAAAGCACACTTGAATCTCCACCAGTAGAAGCTCCCTTCTTGCACTTCTAAGATCTTGATTTGTCCTACCTCTTCTCTCTTCAACACCTTTGAAAATGTCTGACCCCTCCGACCGTCGTTTTGACTTGAACCTTGTTGAAGAGGCAGCCATGCCTTCTCCAAACAACATATGGCGCCCATCCTTCTTATCCCCTACTGGTCCTCTTACCGTTGGGGATTCCGTGATGAAGAATGATATGACCGCTGCGGTGGTGGCCAGGAACCTTCTCACTCCCAAAGATAACAGACTACTTTCCAAACAGTCTGATGAGTTAGCTATTAAGGATTCTTTGGCTCTCAGTGTTCAGTGTGCAGGTTCTGTGTCTAATATGGCCCAACGCCTATTTGCTTGAACCCGCCAAGTTGAATCATTGGCGGCTGAAGTGATGAGTCTCAAACAGGAGATTAGAGGGCTCAAGCATGAGAATAAACAGTTGCACCGGCTCGCACATGACTATGCTACAAACATGAAGAGGAAGCTTGACCAAATGAAGGAATCTGATGATCAGATTTTACTTGATCATCAGAGGTTTGTGGGTTTGTTCCAAAGGCATTTATTACCTTCGTCTTCTGGGGCTGTACTGAGTAATGAAGCTCCAAATGATCAACCTCTGATACCTCCTCCTTCTAAGGTTCTGTCCAGTACTGAGGCTCCGAATGATCCCCCTCCGGTGCCTTCTCTTTCTGGGGCTCTACCGACTGCTGAGACTTCTCCTAAGCAACCTTTGTGAAGGCTCCCTCTTGTTTGTAATAAAACTATCAATAAAAATCATTTTCCAACTGGAATTTAAGAAGAAGAAATGGAAACAAAAAAGAAAAAAGGAAAGAAGGGTGGCTTACCCAATCAGGAGCTCTGAGGAAACCGAGTCCACCAGCATTCGCAACAGCAGTAACAAGCTCCGGTCCTGAAATATCAGCTCCCAGCGGTGCTTGAACTATTCCGTACTCAAAACCCAATATTCCACGCCAGCCCATTCTACTCTCTCAAATCTCTCACTAACTGGGAACTGCTCTAATATCTCCAGTGGGTTTCTAGTTTACTTAAAGTTATGATGATTACTAGGGATCCATGCATTTAAGGATTATATATTTTATTTGTAATGTTTTATAGTGGGGAGACGGCTGTTGGTGCTGAGTGCTAAAGCATGAACGTGGACATTGTTCGTCTGTTTTGTAGCAGGATTGTTGTTTCTAGATTCTACACGTAAGCTAAAAACTAATGCACCCCTTTGGTTTGTTTATTTTCCAGATAACGCAAGGGAGGACGTCAATTTTCAGTGAAGGATATGTATGACAAAAGTGTATTGGTATTGTGGCGTTTCGTATAAGTGTTATAAATGGATTAGTTTTT
Organism: Malus sylvestris; assembly: GCF_916048215.2. Classification (NCBI taxonomy): domain Eukaryota; kingdom Viridiplantae; phylum Streptophyta; class Magnoliopsida; order Rosales; family Rosaceae; genus Malus; species Malus sylvestris. The sequence continues at coordinate 7,750,356 of NC_062264.1, read as the reverse complement.
CTCCAATTCCATTTTTTAGGTTTCCACAATAATTTTAGACTGATTAACACTCATCACACTAATTTTATGACTCTCAAAATTCTCTAGTATATATTACCTTCAAGATAACTTTATTTCTTGTAATAAATTTTGTGGCGAATTCAGGACGAAATAGATTGAAGCACTTCTATGCACTGCTGCTCCTTATATAATGAACATTGACGGGGAGTTCTAAAGTTGTGGTGTGTTAGCAGCGTGCATAGAGACCTCAAACTTATACGGTCAACAGGCCCTAAAATCCTACTCACTAACGGATTCTAAAAACCCTAGTGAGCCTATTACTAGAATACTAAAACCCATAGAAATGTCTTCCACGCAGGAACCTCTTAACCAATAAGAATTAGTCTGTATTTCACTCTTCCTTGAGGCTCAAGAAATAGCTAATTAATTAAAACTCTTAACACTAGTTCAATCTGGTTACAACTATGTAAACCAATTAGGTTATGTAAACCAATTAGGTTGGACTTTAATATTTGACTCTGACATATATATTGATTAGATGTATACTCTCTACGGTCTAGTTTTGTTTGTAGAGTTGTATTTATATATGTTATACTTGGAAGTCATTAATACATGTGAAAAATTTGGGGAATATAATAAAAACCGAATAGACAAATAAAATCATTTTTATTAATAAAAGATGGCTTCAAAGTTTAGCTCATCTCAATTTTACATCCAGTTTTCCGTGCATGAAAACAATAATGCCCAATAATTAAATCCTAAATAAACTGCAATTGTATAAAATCGACCCTTTTTGGAATATATTTGCCCTATAACTCACAGACTAACCTCGTATTTGTATGGAGTAAGCTACTTTCTTTCTTTTTCTATTTTTTTATAAAAAAAATTTAGAAGAATCTCGACGATACGAGAGAAATTAAATTAAATCAGAAAGAGAAGTTACACTTAATTAGGGTCGTAATATAAGAAGAAATAATAAAGTAAAATGTACAAGAAAAGAGAGAGACATAAACCTAACCCCCTTTAAAAAACAAAAAAAACTACAAGGGGTGGGGGGGTGATTTGGAGGTCAAGCCTAAACCCCTTTAAAGAAAAAGCTAAAAGGTCTAAACCTACATAACAAGTTTGAAAACACCAAAACAAATAGGTTAGAAAAAAAAATGAAACATTATGAAGAAAACAAGACCATGTTAGAAAAAATTTCGGCAACCACATTCCCTTCTAGATAAATATGTGAACACCAAAAAGTCATCTCATGAATTCGGTTTAAGCAAGTAAGCCATTGAGCCCAAAAAGGCCAAAGAGGAACAAAGTCTTTTGAACGAAGACAAACAAGAGCACTAACAAAATCACTTTTCACGAAAAAAAAATGTCAACCTCATTTATAAGCCAATTCTACGTCAATAAATCTGCGAAAAGAACTGTAATGACCAATAACTTGACATAATCCACCAAGGAATCAATCATGTCAATCTCTGAAACTCCTCGGCGAGGAGCCAATGTCGAGCCCTACACTGTGAGTCAACTTGAATGCCTTTCTAATTTTATTAAAGCTCAGCTAGCCCCTCAATCTAGGCCACTCAGTCTTCTTTTCGTTGGCTTCCTCATCCATCGTATTGGATCAAGATTAAGGTTGACGGTGCTTTCTGTGCTGCTACAAATTCTAGGGATGTCAGTGTGATCTTTCGCAACACAGTGTGTAGTTATGCTGGAGGTTTTGTTCGTAAAATATCTCATGTGACTAATCTCAGGATGGTTGAGGTTTTAGCTGCACGCGATGATGTTTGTTGGCAGCAAATTATTTTGGAGTATGATGCACTACGTGTGGTCTGAGTTGTTGGAAGTTTGCATGGTGGCTCCTCCGCTATTGGTTTGTTGATTGATGATATTAAAACTAGCCTGCGGGGTTTTGTTGCCTCAAGAATTTGTCACGTCATATATCCGCCAATGTAGTGGCACATACAATTGGCAAGTTACACTACAACAATATTAGCTTTAACTGTCGGATGATGGTGGCGGTTAATAAGCCATTATGTCGGATAAAAGATATCCGACATATCATTTAGTTAGTGTCGGATATAACCGACAGGATTTCCTAGCGGATAATTACTATCGGATTAAACCGACATAAAATTATTATAACCGCCATTTTTTGTGAATTCTTTTTTTAAAATATTTTTTTATATATTATGGCGGTTTTGAAGTTAATGGTGGCAGTTATAACCGACAGAAATTGACTATTTTATTATTTTAGTATTCTGGTGGTTTTTTTTTTTTTGTATTCTAGCAGTTATAACCGACATAAATTGACTATTTTATTATTTTTATGCCAAAAATTTTTCAATTTGTTATTCATTCAGATTCTTTCTCTTCTTCATCTTCAATCTTCAATCTTCAATCCTCAATCTTCAATCCTTTTCTTCTCTTCACCTTCAATATTTTTGTTCTCTTCATTTCACAGTAAGTTTTTCATTTCTTTTGCTTCCATACTTTTTCATCTTCTATTTCTTTCTTCATCAAGCACTTTGTAGCTTATTTTTATTTTCTTATTTGATTTTGCAAGAGCTTTATTTAGTTGGCTGATTACGTAAAGAGTAGATCGACAACAAAATTCTTCAATAGTTCAAGTTTTATTACTGAACTTCTTAATGTTTAAATTGTTTGTTTGACACACAAGATTATTTATTTAGAGATTTTAATTTAATTAGTCAGATAAATTAGGAATGTATGTGTTCCATTAGTTTATTTTATTTACTTAAATTGTTATGAAGAAATTGAGATAAATATTATTTGTAAATATTTATGTTAAATTGACAATATTTAATATACCATAAATTGGTAATATTTAGTAATATAGGTATATCTTATGTTAATAAATTAAATATTTCACTCTAATTGCTATGAGGATATACAAAACTTAAATTTAATAAATAACCAAGAGTGTAGATAAACATATTTTTGTTAACCTTTTATTGTTTTTTTAATTTGTTTTACTGTGATAGGTGTTGGAAATTAAATTGCGATTGTGATAGTTCGAGGTTGAAGATAGGGATTGAAATTTCTAATAGTTATGCCTACATGATAGGGATTGAAAGATTGTAGGCATCTTAGTTTCAACGTAATATTTGCTCTCATACAGTGGTAAAACATGGAAAAGAGTTGGTTGACAATATCGCGAAATTTGGAAGCATATACAGATGGAATTAATTTATTTTTGTATCAAGCAGTTGCAAATGGTGCTGGCCCCGATAAGTTTAGATGTCCTTGCAAAAGATGTTGTAATCGATATATTTTTGTTAGAAAAACTATTGTCGAACATCTTGTGTTGTATGATATGGATAAAGATTACAAAAATGCTTCGTGGCGACATCATGGGGAACCTTTCATTGGAGAGCAAAATATGGGGATTGGAGAAGAAGGTGTTGGGCCATCTACTGAAACAAGAGATCAGTTGACTGGTATTCATGATGTTCTTAATGATGTATTTCTCCAACTATTAACGGAAGAAGGTGTTGGGCCGTCTACTGAATCAAGACTTCTTTTAAGTTGCATGAAGAGGCAGATCAAGATTTGTGGCCAGGTTGTAAGGAATTTAAAAAATTGGAGGCAGTTATAAGATTGTATCATATCAAGTGTTTAGCAAGAATGTCGGACGGGATCTTCACCATGTTACTCGAGTTAATTACAAAAATGTTGCATGATGGAGATTGTTTGCCTGAATCTTGTTATAAGGCAAAAAAAACTTATAAATGACTTGGGTCTAACATATGTGAAGATTGATGCGTGTCCCAATAATTGCCTAATCTATTGAAAAGACACTGCAAAGTTGACCACATGCCCAGTTTGTGGTGAACCAAAACATAAAAATGTCAATGAAGAGGATGGCTTTAGAAAAAAAAATCCCAGCTAAGGTTATGTGGTATTTTCCTTTAATACCACGATTGCAGCGGTTGTATATGTCGAAGCATACGGCTGAACATATGAGGTGGCACACAAATAAATGTCCTAAGGATGGGTTTATGAGACATCCTTCAGATTCCCCAGCATGGAAGCATTTAGATAATTTATATCCGCAGTTTGGATCAGAAATTCGAAATGTCTGATTAGGGTTGGCCAATGATGAATTTAATCCTTTTGGAAAAATGAGGCAAGACCATAGCACATGGTCTGTGGTGCTTTCAGTTTACAATTTACCGCCCTGGATGTGCATGAAGCAACCGAATTTGTTGTTGTCTTTGTTAATACCAGGACCACGCAGTCCCGGTAAAGAGATTGATGTGTACATGCGTCCATTGATTGATGAGTTGAATGAGTTATAGGAGGTGGGCACTCCTACTTATGATGCGTATTCCAACCAAAATTTTACGATGAAGGCTGCCGTCTTATGGACTATAAGTGATTTTCCAGCATATGGAATGTTATCAGGATATAGTACACATGGATATAAAGCATGTCCACATTGCATGCATGATAAATAACTTGCTGGCGAGTCGTAAGATTTGCTATTTGGGGCATCGACGATTTCTTCCTGTTGATCATAGGTTTCGAAGGTAAACCACATCTTTTAATGGTCAGCGAAAGCATCGTAGTGCACTAAGGCAGTGGACTGGTTTACAATGTCTTGAAGAACTTTGTACTTTGAGATTTACTTTTGGAAAACCAAAGAAAGATGCTTCGGTTGGGCAACGCAAAAAACGAACTGAGAGCAGTACAAGTAGTAAGAGTCAGTGGACAAAGAAATCTATTTTTTATGAACTACTTTATTGGAGGCATCTGTTGATTAGACAAAATCTTGATGTTATGCATATTGAAAAAAATATATGTGACATATAATGGGAACATTGTTAGATATAAATAAAAAGTCTAAGAATGGATTGGCTGCACGTGCAGATATTGAAATCTTGAACATAAGACATGGACAACATCCACGTAGGGAAGGAAATAGAACATTTCGACCTCCAACATTGTTCACATTGAAAAGAGAAGAAAAAACTGCATTTTGTGAAGTGTTGTCTACTATTCAGGTTCCAGATGGATATTCATCAAATTTGTCGCGATGTGTGCATGTGAATGAACGAAAAATACTTGGATTGAAAAGCCACAATTGCCATGTTTTAATGCAGCAGTTACTCCCACTTGCAATACGTGCGGTTTTGCCTAAATCTGTTACTATGATATTATTAGAGTTGAGTACAATTTTCAGACAATTGTATAGCAAGAAGGAGTCCAAGGAAGGTTTCAAGTAATTGAATTCAAGAATTGCCTTGACATTATGTCAATTGGAGAAGATATTCCCACCTGCATTTTTTGATGTAATGATGCACCTCCCAGTACACTTGGCAGATGAAGACCTGTTCAATATAGATGGATGTATCCAATTGAATTGTAATTAACAAATCTTTATAAAATTTGTTAATTTATAATGATAAATTTTGTTAGTAATTATAATAATTTGTGTTTTGTATTATAATTATAGGTATTTGTAAACACTAAAGCGCTATGTTCGTAATAAGGGTCATCCTCAAGGTTCTATTGCTGAAGCATATTTGGTGGATGATTGCTTGTCCTTTTATTCCATGTATCTTAGAGATGTCGAGCTGTGTCGCACTCGTAAAGGTCGAAATGAAGATGGTATTGGACATGGAGTATCTGGTGGGTTATCAATTTTTTACCTAAATGATGTTATATGGGTTCAGGAGAAAATTAATTTCTTGACGCGGGCAATTCTGTCGCTTAGTATATCCGCCACTACATCCATTTTTTGTCGGATTTTGCTTAATTTTCAACAGTAATATATGTTTTTTGTCGGTTATCATAGCAGCACTAATAAATGATTTTGTAGTAGTGTTGGCCTCAATTTTCAATTTTGCTAGTTGTTGGTTTGAGCCTCCAAAGTTGATACACGACATCCTCCTCGAAAATTGTATGCTTTCTTAATGTTATGAATAAAACCACTACCATTTCTTCTTAAAAAATCTCCTCAACAAGCAATAAGACCATAATTTTCTTTAGCCAAATCATTAGTGTTAAAGCTTAACTCAGGGAAACTAAGGAGGAGACCTAAGTACAAACGAATAATTAGGACCTTCTGATAGATAGGTTGAATACTCATAGAAGAAATAATACGAAGGTCCAAATCGTATGAGTATTCAAAATAACCTTGCGAGCATAAACAATCCTAGAAACAATAGACATGCAAAAGAGATAAAAGGAGATAGGCCGGCAGTAGGCTACTTGCCCCATTGTGATTAATGATCCTTACCAATTTAATTAAATAGTATTTGTCGATCAACGCGGAAAATTAATAATATTACAAGATGGATGGATTGCATCTACATGTTATGTGGGTATATAGTTTGGTCAAATTGGCATCATCTGATACAGCTTGTTTATTGGCGATAATTGTCATCAACTAGCTAGGATGTTGATATTCTATGGTTCTAAAAGACGTTAGTCAGGCGACGGGCTGGGGCTTAACGTTTAGATGGATTATGCAAATTTAAGTTAATTTATTACATATCTATTGACCCTAAAAACTACCAAGCCTACGTGGCACGCAAGCCAAGTAATTAATAAGCTAACTACATCCTTCGGTTGTGTGCGGGGCGGGCCAACTCGTCAGCCGAGTTCGGCAGGCGAGTAAAATGTGTTGATGTGGCGTTAGGCGCACTGCTAACTTCTTGGTCTTGCAATTGCGACTGAGGAAGGAACACATCTCGGCATTCGGGTCCTACAGCCTAAAGACAAGGCTACTAGTTTCTTCGAAGTTCACAAATCATCGGCACTGGGTTTAGTCTCGATAATTATATTCGTGAAAGTATAAGTACGCCGAACTGGTACCAAACTGTACGGACACAAAAACTCAAAAAAGATTAATGTCTTGATTGTAAATGTGATTCGGCCATCGGAATGTCGAACTCTGAAATTTACTTACGAATATCAAATCATAAAATAACACTCAACTTTCAATGTGTCGAGCCTAGTAACCTATAACACCTCACTTCGCCTAGAAAGCTAATGAGATGACCTCTACCAATAAGGACTCGAAAATCCTTGTCGACCGAGACTTAGATAATAACCATTCGGTCTCGAAACAGTGTTGTTTATCCGAACTAAAATTGCTCATCGGTTGGCTGATTCTACTGTTTTAGTGTTTTTTTATCTAAATTGAAGATGTTGCCAGTTGCCTTCACAATGTTGTTTATCCAAACTGAAGATGTGTTGGCGAGAAGAAAGGGGAAAGGAAAAAATCTCAAGGTTGTTGAGAAGCTTTGCGCAGGGCAATTTGTGTGTTGATTTGAAAGGGCCTTGAATTGCAATTTGTGTGTTGCCAGTTCCCTTTGGTTGCGATGCTCGACGAGCCAACTGGGAGGTCTACCATTCTCACTTTTTGGCCCCTTAATTGGGCTATCTTCAGGGTTATCCTATGCCACGCCTCACTTCTCGCTCACTCTTGAGTCAAGAATGCCTATCCGGCTCCTCAGAGAGGGAATTTGAGGAAGCCCAGAAAGAATTCCAAAAGTGATGTACCAAATTCCGCCTTTGGTCAAGTACTCCAGAAACCCATTGTACCAGCACCTTCACCGATTGGTGGATGCCTACATCAAGGATTTCTTTGGTACTTCGGCAGAGGAAGTTTCAAAGAAACATTTTGGCGATCGACCAAAGAAGACTCTTGCTCCAAAATCCAACGAAATGGCCCAAGGTATTTATCTTTTACTTCTCTGTTCATCTATTTAATTCAAACTTCATTCTGACTCAGGTTTAGCTTTTCCAAGTGGTCGTGCAATAAGACGGACCGATGTCGTTGTGATGGTTGTAGCCAAGAAGAAACTTGCCCCTCCTCTAAAGAAGGCTGCAACTATTGCACCGATTGTATCAAGCAAACGGCCTCGCCCGGAGGCCGAGACGACTGATAATGCTGCCCAACCCCTCAAATATATCAAGAAGGCAAAGAAATAAGAGCAGGAGATACATGTCAATTCAAGTAAAACCACAGGAACAACCACTTTTAGTTCTTTCTCCTTTATCCGGTTATTCAAGTCTCAGCAAAGGGACTGCAAGACCCTTCGACCCCAAATATGGGCCAAGCGACCGTGGTTCAAACCCCCACGTAATCCGCTGTTGAAGTTGAAATGGTCGTCACCCCAATGGTCGAAGAACTTGCAACCCTAGAACCAGTCGTTGCTTCTGCTGATGTCAGCCCAACAGCTGCTACTCTAGAGAAGGCGGCAACCACGGCCAAGAGAAACCCTCCCCCTAATCCAAAGAAGAATCAAGTGATCGCGAGGTACGAAAATTTCCTTTAATAATCTTTCATTTTAACTAGATCTCCCGACTAATGAAAAATCATCTTTTATGACCAAGAGAACGAAAGCAAAGTACCCGCACTGGTGAGGCACCCTCGACTGGTTGAACCACCTACTACAAATCTCTTACCTCTGGACAAAGGTAAAGGTGTCGCATCATTTCCGAGTGATCTCCAACTGGAGGTCGAGGTGGCTAGCTTGGTCGACCCACAAGCGGCTGAAGTAGGTTTGGGACATGAAGCGGCACCTTTTGTTGAACCAAAAGAAACAACAGAGATGCAGGTTCATCCCCAAGACTAAAACCTTGGCATCCCTCCTCAGGAGTTCTCTTCAACTTTTGTAAGACATCAACATTTTCTTTTATTAATTTCCTGCCTTAGAACTCTAAACCAACAAAAAAAATTAAGTGCTAGGTGCCCAATCGTTCATTTCATTGAAAATTCTATGCACCGAATGGTGTTATTTATATTTCCTGGCCACCACATAGCCATCAAACGTGGATAACCTTCATCAGCCGTATGAATTGAAAATGCTTTAAACACTAGGCAATAAAGGTAAAGAAGTAAAGACTGGCCGACCTTGACAGTCAGATCACTGATCTTCAACATCAGAGGTTGGTCGTTGCTTCTATGCTTGAAAAAGATTTTGAGTCGAACAAACCTCGACTGGCAGAATATGCTGCTAATGCGAATTGGATAACTAAAGGCTGACAAAAGAACACAATAGGCCGAGGTCACGATACGCGAAGTGAAATGGTTAAAGCTGAAAGCCACTCTTGAAGCTTTTCTTCCGTTGACTCCTTATGATTTTTGTGCCTTTAGTTGTAGGATGGTCGATTTCTTTTTGTAATTTTGTATGTAAGCCATTTGAAGATTAATGAAATAAATCCTTTATTCTTGCATCTCCCAAGTGACCGAATAATATTTCTTTAAGAATTTCCCATTGGTTGGTAATTTATGAATCAAACAAGTTCGATCCTTGAGGTGGTATGCCCTCTTGTCGAGAACTTTGTGAACGATAAATGGTCATTCCTAATTCGGCAACCATTTCCTGAATCTGGGGTCTTTAATCTTTACTGGTAACACAGTTTGCCACACTAATTCACCTTCCCGAAACGTCTTTTGCCTGACTCGTCGATTATAACCTCGTTCACTAATCTTTTTCTGCGCCACTAGCAAATTATAGGCATCAAGCCGAGCTTCCTCCAAATCCTCTAACTCTTACCTCATGGCCTGATTATACTCGACACTGAACAAACTGCTTTGTTCGATAATTTGTAACGAGTTTAAGCTTAGCTCGACTAGTAGCATCACGTCGTGCCTGTAAGTTAATGCATATGGGGTATTCTCTGTTGCTGATCGAAGTGAAGTTCGATATGCCCATAATGCCTCGTTTAACTTCAAATGCCATATACTAGCCTTTTCTTTTATCATTTTCTCAAGGATACCGATCAAAACTTTCTTACTTGTTTCGGCTTATCCGTTTCCCTGTGGGTAATATGGCGTAGATTGATCAAGCCGAATTTTCAAACTTGCTATGTATTCTTTAAATTTATCAGCTGTAAAAATCGTGTTATTGTCCGTTACGCTAAATCTTGACACGATGTTTTCTTCTACAAAATTACATACTTCTTTGGATGTTAACTCGATGTATGATTTTTCTTCAACCCACTTGGTGAAGTAGTCAGTCGCCATAAGTATCCATGCATGCTTTGCTGGTCCGGAAGACGACGTAATTTTCCGATTACATCCATGGCCCATCCTCTGAACAACCATGGTTTGGTGACCAAGTGAAGTAATTTGGCCAGGACCCTCTGTATGGGCCCATGGATTTGACATTGTACACAACCTCGCGCGTATTCAATGCAATCGTTTAACATACTCAACAAAAAAAAAATTGTGTCGACAGAGCAACCAACATGTTTTACATCTAGATTGATGAGCCCCGTATATTCCTTCATGTGCAACCTCTTCCAGGTTGAGGCACAATAACAACAGACCGTCTTCACATTTTTGGTATAGTTCATTCTTGTACATTACGTAATTCGTGGTATGTACCCTTGTCTTGCGATCGTGTTTGCCACTGGGATTATCAAGATATTGTATAATTAGCCTTCTCCAGTCGTCTGGTAATATCTCGACCGTGCAAATATCTATAGGATCCTCTCATTCCAATAACGAAGGTAGGGACATAACTCGTGTACGGATCACGTGGTCGTATTGGAGAACTTGTTGATTAACCAAGGCCGGGTGCAGACATAGCACCACTGGTATGACCGGGCCCAATTTGCCCCCAAAAGTTATGTACCATAGGCTATTTGAGCCAATTTGTCTACGTCAGTATTTCAAACTCATGTAATGGACTTGAATGTAATGTCTGTAAGTGATTCGGCTAAATAGCTGGCAACCATATGATAGGGTGCCATAGTACAACTCATGCAACGAAAAGTCTCATTAAGTTGGTTAATCACAAGTTCTGAATCACCAAGGACAAGCACGCGGGCTACCCTTAAGTCATGAAGGACGTTAAGGCTGATGACAAGGGCTTCATATTCGGCCTGATTGTTTGTACAGTCAAAATCTAACTTAAGGGAAAAATACCATATGTAGTGATCAGGGGATTGGATGACGATACCAACGCTAGTGAGGTCGAGGTACTAGAGCCGTTAAAATACACCGTCCAATAATTGTCACGTGTTTCCACCAAGCCAATTTCAACGTCGTTGCCCCTAAAACCGTATGGGGAAAGATGTTAAGCTAAGAAATCAGCCAACGCCTGTCATTTGACAGCTTTTTGGGGCATGTATTGCAAACTAAATTCGGACAGTGCCATTGTCCAATTCCCAATTCGGCATTTTATTATCAACCTAGTGAGCATATAGCGAATAAATCTGTTTGGGCGATAACCTGAGTCACAAAGGGGAACATGTAATGTCTGAGCTTAGACGCAACGAATAACAAAGCCAAACAAAGTTTCTCGACAGCTGAATAATTAATCTCAGCTGAGTTAAGATTCCGGCTAAGATAAAAAATGGCTTGCTCCCACTCAGTGCCGTTGTCTTCTGCAAGAAGATAACCAATGGATTTCTAGGCCGACAAGATATGCAACTTAAGAGGTTTACCACGTCAAGGTAGTGAGGGAGACCTTGGTTTGTGTGAAAGCATCCCAATGCTCTTCGCGCCATTCTAGTTTGTCAAAATCCTTAAGTTTCAAGAGAGTGAAGAAAGCCTTCATTTTCCCCGTCAAATTAGAAATGAAACGGCGGAGGAAATTGATTTTGCCAAGTAAGGATTGTTAAGCTTTATTCTCATCCACCTCGATGCCACGATGATGTACAAGGAAACCCAAGAAGTTGCTAGTCGAAACACCAAATGCACATTTAGCAAGGTTCATTTTGAGGTTATGTTGGTGCATATGAAGGAAAGCTTGCCGAAGATCATCTAAATGTGTTCAGCGGCGCTTCGATTTGACCACCACATCATCGATATATACCTTTACGATTGTGCCAATCAGGTCGTGAAAAATAGTATTCATAGCGCGTTGGTATATGACACCAGCGTTTTTAACGTCGAACAGCATGATGACCCATTCGTAGGTCCCGAGTGCCCCGAGGTAACAAAAAGCTGTTTTGTGGATATCGGCCTCAACAATGAAAATCTGGTTCTAACCAGCATGACCGTCCATGAAACATAACAGCTCGTGCTTTGCTACAGCGTCGATTAACAAGTTTGAAAATGGCATCGTATATTCATCTTTAGGGATTTCCATGTTCAAATTACGAAAATCAATGCAAATACGTAGAGCACCACTTTTCTTTAAAACAGGGACAATATTCGCCAACCATTCGACGTATCAAGCTGTCCGAATAAAACCAACTTTTAAAAATTGAACGAGTTCATCTTTTATGCTAAGCTGAACTTCGGTCAAGAATCGTCAAAGGGGTTGGCGGAAAGGTTTACAACCAACCTTTTGATCCAGGCCAGGCATCTCATGGTAACTCCAAGCGAAACAGTCTGTAAATTCTTCAAGCAATTTACAAAGCTCAACTTTCATAGGTTGAGGCAACAATGAACTAATAAATAAAGGTCGAGGGTCATCGGCTGTTCCAACGTTTATTTCATCTAATGGATCTTTGACTTGGGGTCGAGTGTCTTCGAGCTCAGCTGGGGCAGCTTGGACTTTATCAAGTGACAGGACTGGACCGTTGTTTCATTCGGCGAGGAACTCTACTAAGTTCACACCAAAATTTGGTTGCTTGGAAATAATACACCAATGGCCAGTAAGCGTTCCATGATAAATGAAACGTCAATTAAGTTATCCAACCCCAGTCTCACTGATTCCTGTTGAACAGTCTTGGTACCAATCTCGATGGCTTTCTGAACTAAGATCTGATTTTGTCATCCTTCTTCATTGAAACCTTGCAGGGTGATGAAGCTGACATGATCATCGTAATAGCAAGCTTGAATCATATTAGCTTCGAACGGCTGATTATCGACCAGATGAACTACGACTGATTTGCCATCCCAGAAGATGAGGACTTGATATAATGATGAAGGGATACAGCTAGTTTGGTGGATCCAGTCACAACCAAGCAATGCATTATACTCGGTCTTGGAATCAATTATAAAAAATATGGTCATGTGATTTCGACCTGCGATATTCACCTCTAAAGGAAGCATTCCTTCGGTCTGAGATTTGTCACCGACAAAGCTGCTCATGGTTACCCCTGATGGAATGAGTTCGTCATTGGAATGATGTAGTGTTGTCATGATAGAAACGAGCATGATGTTGACTATTGCTCCACAGTCAACAAAAATTTTAGAAATCGGGTATCCTTCAATATAGGCCATGATATACAAAGGCTTCAAGTGATGAAGATCAACGGATGAAGAATGGGGAAATAGTTCGGCGAAAGCTGCTTTAAGTTTATCCTCTTTGCTTATTTGCTCAACTTCTTCGGTGACCACAAAATCGACCTGCGTGGCATCCTCAGCCATCACGTCACCGTCCAGGAAATTTGGGATGTGGTTGGCCAGAATTCTACGGGTAAGACATGGACCATGCTAATTTCCATGATGTCTAAGACCAAAGGGCCCATCGGGTTGTGATCTTCGTCCTCTAGATTTTAGGGAGAGATGTCTTTCTTATGGGCATCACTCGTTTGGCCATCTTCAGTTGTAGTGACAACACGTTCATGCGACATGTCTATCGGAGCTGTTTTGTTTTGAATTTCGTCCACTGTCTTGCTCATCATTGGGACTTGGTTTTACGCTTGTACAGCCTTGTGAGTCTACTCCTGATATGCGATGCAGGTGTCTCTTGTGTCCAGGTAAGCATTTAAACGTGCAACGCGCTCTTTTTCATCGGTCGTAAGGCCGAAAAGGGAAATGGCTGAGAAAACTTCAAAATGGTACCGCAGATATTGGAGGTCCTAGAGAGAGAAATGAAACTCGGCAGTATCAATATCAGTGTAAGGTTATACCTCAAAGCCAAGAACTCAAGCCTTGCGTATATGTTGGAACCTAGCCTTCATTCTCATATCCATGGTCTTTTGGATAATCTGTTCGGCATCGAGGCAAGTTAACGTCAGATCAAGAGACTTTTGCCATGCTTTTGGCAAACCATACAAGTCATTAGCCGAATGTTTCTTGTGCAACTCCCGCATGCATTCTAAAGCTTCACCGAGAAACAGTGGGTGGAGATTTCGTCGGACTTTAATTAATGGCTCTTATGGGGGTAGTGAATGAAGTTTGCTTTCGGGTTTCTTCCAAAAGTGCTCGAGGCGAGCTTTCATCTTCTCAGGCTAAAGAAGAAGTTTGATTTGCTTCTCATATTCTTCAATCGTGGTTTCAAAATCGCGATCGATCACCTTTTTTCCTTAAAGCAGCTCGGCCATGATTGCCGAAGGTTGTTAGTCATCTTCGTTACCCACCTTTTCTTTCGACTACCATTTGGTAGTCGGGGTAGCCTGAGCTGCTCGTCAACGAGCCATACAGTCTATTCTCCAGCGGTGGTGTTTTTACGACTTAAACAAACCGATATATGCACCGATAGGGTAGTTGTAGCTATGCCAACACTGGTCACATGGCTCAGGTGGCTTAAAGGTTCGCCAGTTCGTGGGTGAACTTGAGCTGGCAGAGTTGCGCACATAATAGTCTTCATTGTAAAATGGCACATCGAAATCAAGTCACCGTCTGGCCAAAGACTGCTTATTATCCTATGTTTGAGGGTCGAGCCTATCAAAAACTTTCTGACGTTGGCCTGCACCGAGGACTTTTTGAGATGTTGCCATGGTTGCAGGCATAAGTTGCGGTGCTTTAGCCTGAAGTGGTTGTTCATTTAGCTCAGTTAAGATGACGTTTGATTTGCACCGACTATATAAAACTATCGGCCTGTCAGTTTCCTCTATACTGGAGTCTGACATTGACTCGACATAAGATGGGTTTGAAAAGTATTTGGGTGGCTCGTTCAAAGATAGATCAATTTTCAATCGTGGCCGAGAGTTCCACTTAAGGACAAACTGCGTTGACGAACTCGGCTTTTCCTTTTCCCTTGTCCTTGGGTAGATGAGCATGTACCATGCTTATTGTCGCCCAAGGGAAAGGATCAGCATCAACAGTCATTGGGTGTTTCTCGAGAAACTTAGGTTTGCCATTGTCGATCCATTTTTGGATGGCGTCGTGAAATATGACACAATTATTTGTCGTATGCTTGTTTGAATTATGGTATTTACAAAACATCTTTCCTTTCAAATCTTCGGCCTTGGGAATATTATGCCCTGGCCAAAGTTTAACAATCTTTGCAAGTAACAACTGGTCGAAGATGGCATCGACCTTAGTGATGTCGAAAGTGTAGACCTTTGACGTTTTGACAGTGGCCTCCACAGAGGCCAAGTGGGTTTTGACATCTTTGGAATTAGCGTGAGCCAACACTTTGCATACGTATGGTTTGTCAATTACCATCTATATTGGCATATTGAGACTCTTCGCCTTCGGCCGATGCATAACTTAGCGTCGTGTTCTTGTAGATCGTCCATTGGGTTGGGGATTTCAAGATTTTCTCTTCTTGAATCAAATAATCATATTGCTGGATATATTGAGCCAATTCATACATATCTCAAAAGTTTGCCCCTAGGAATTTCTTCTTGTATTCTACGTCCAAGCCATTCAAGGCAAGCTTGACAAACTCGACTTCAGTGAAGAGTACTCAGCATCAGTTTCTGGCCGATTTAAACCTAGTAAGATATTCCATTGGTGACTCGTCGGATGATTGAGCCATCCTAGCCAAATAAGAAATTGACATTTCCATCCCTAGCCGATAGAATTGCTCATGGAATTTTTAGACCAATTCTTCCTAGCTTTAGATGGAGTTGGGTAGGAGGTTGATGTACCATGCAAACATTGAGCCGGTTAATGAGAAATTGAACAGTCGTAGTTTATGAAAATCACTGTTAACATCTCCACTTTAAGCAGTGAATCAAGCCACGTGTTATAATGAGGACAAGGATGACTCTCCAGCAAAAAGGCTAAAGTTTAGAATCTTGAATCCCTTAGGATACTCGAATCTTTCCATGAAGGCTGGATATAAGTGAATGAATTTTGGGAACTTCAGCCTTTTTTTTAAGGCCGAATTAATCATTCTCTGAACCTCGACTATGTCAACTGGTACCGCTTCTGCTCCTTGGTTAATTTTGTCCGATATGGTGCTTGATCCACCACTTTTCTCTAAGTCAATCATTTTAAGCCGAGCAGATCCTGTCTTGACCTGTAATGTTGGTAGGGAATTATTCTTTAGAAAAGGTTGCCTGGGTCGATCGGCAAGTCCAATAGCGTGGACTTTACTAACCAGAACTTTAAGCAATATGTTGTGCACAGCGTTATTATCGCACATCTCTTCAAGTATGCTTTTTGCCTCTCAGCTGAATATTTGCTCAAACTACCAAGATTGCTCTTTAAATCATCGCTAGAGAAAAGATCTAGATGGTGGATCAGAGGCCTCATCAACATCCTCTTCGTAATCCTCCACTAGTCCTTCAACAAAAATGCCTTTTGTCATTTTGGTGGGGATTTCTGCATCACGAGTTTGACCGCCGACATAATTTCCTTTTCTCGGCATGTTGTACTTATGGCTTCAGGTGTCATGGCAGCAAGAGACTTTTGTGCCTGTGACAAGCCATCGTGTCCTCGGATTTGGACTGTATGTGGAAGATTAGTCATTGACTTACCCATAACTGTTTTCTTTTTTACTGACCGTGTTTCAATGGTCATGAACTTTATAGTTTTAGCACTGTATCCCACCAGGAGTGCCAAAATGTTGAACCAAAAAACTACCAAGCCTACGTGGCACGCAGCCCGAGTAATTAATATGCTAACTACGTCGTTCGGTTGTGTGCGGGGCGTGCCAACTTGTCTGCCAAGTTCGGTCAGGGAGTAAAATGTGTTGATATGGCGTAGGGTGCGATGCTGACTTCTTGGTTTTACGACTGGGGCCGAAGAATGAACATGTCTCAGCCTTCGGGTTCTAGAGCTTGAAGACAAGGCTGCTAGTTTCTTTAAAGTTCACAAATCGTCGGCATTGGGTTCGGTCTCGGTAATTATATTCATGAGAGTATAAGTATGCCAAACTGGTACCAGACTATACGGAAACAAATACTCGAAAGAGATAAATGTCTTGATTGTAAATGTGGTTCGGCCATTGGAATGCCGAACTCTGAAATGTACTTGCGAATATCCGATCATAAAATAACACTTGGCTTTCAATGTGCCGAGCCTAGTAACCTATAACACCTCAATTCGCCGAGAAGGCTAATGAGATGACATCTACCAACAAGGACTTGAAAATCCTTGTCGACCGAGACTTGAATAATAACCAGTCGGTCTCGAAGCAGTGTTGTTTATCAAAATTGAAAGTGCACCTTGGCTGGTTGATTCTACATCTCCAGTGTTGTTTATCCAAACTAAAGATGTCACCAGTTGCCTTCATAGTGCTGTTTATCCAAACTAAAAATGTGTTGGCGAGAAGAAATGGGAGAGGAAAAAATCTCAAGGTTGTTAAGAAGCTTTGCGCAGGGTAATTTGTGTGTTGACTTGAAGGGGCCTTGAATGATGCACTCCCTTCTCTATTTATAGCAGTGAACCCCCTTCATGGTCGAACTAGAAATGTACTCGGATTAGAACTCCTCAACCCATTCTGATCAAGTTTCAACGAATCCTAACCCCTATAGGACTTTGAACCAAGCTCATTAACGAACCAGATTCATCCCCTAATTCTAAGCATATTCAGCTTTAAGACTCCTCGTTGCACTAGGGTTCGACTACCTCACCTTTATACTAGGCCGAGAACAACTCTAAGCTTGGGCCTAAACAATATCATATAAATAAATGTTAATTATATGGTATAAAAGTATTAGTTGAGTAATACATCATCTCTTTATTAATTAAAATACTAAATAACATAACTTAAATGGACAACAACTAAAAATAATAAGCAAAATACAATACGTAAAATACATATTAACATAATATAATAATTATTACTTAAACCCTTGAAAATGGATAAGAATATTTAACACCAGGAGGTCAATATGTCAAGTGTGAGGAAGGATGTAGTTGAAGCTGGTGGAAGTTCTAGGAATTTAGTTACTATGTTGTTGACTACAGAATGGGATTCTAGTACTATGTACAAGGCCAAAAGTTGGACAGTTAAGTCCAAGAATGAGTCCAAGGAAGAGGCTCTGTGAGGAGATTGCTGAAGAGGCGGGTCCTAGTGTTTGGGTTAAAACTTAAACTTTGGGCTTAGAAGGGAGTTGACCCAAAAAGAGAAGGAAAAGCCCGAAGCTTAGCCCAAACCCAGAATACAGGGAAGGCTTTTTTTCGACTAGGTGCAGGTCAAGTGGTATAGACCAGCCAGCTATACAACCCAAAAAGTACTTTTAGATGGTAGTACAAGTAAAATAGCTGATGAGTCACTACCCTTCAAACTGCATTCAGGCAAGGTTGTTGCTACAGGAGGCCAAGCCAAGGTGTCTATAACGGGGAAAGAGAGGTCAGAATCAAGGACACTCAAACAAACAAATACAAGCACAAACTCTGCTCAAAGCCAGATTTGCCTTCAAAACGAAGCTGTAATCAGCCCAAGCTTTCATCCCTTTTGGGATAAACCTTTTGTAATAGCTCTGCTACCCTGCTCAACTCTTGCTGTAGTATCGATTTCTTCTGTAAACTCACCTCCCTACCCTTTTTCTAAGCTTTCAAACCTCTTGCAAGACGACAAGCCTTGCCCGACCCTCTTTGTTTTTGTCTGTTTATTCATTAGCCTAGCAATATGTTGTATACTACAAGTTATATCCAAGTTATTTCTATTAATATGGCTATTAAAAGATTCTCTCAGTGCTTAGATCCGATTTGAATATGTCTCCACAGTTCAAGTTAGATCTAAGTTCTAAGCCCTCGGGCATATAAGATTGGATCACCCTAAAAGTCCTTGACCTCAAGGCATAAAAAAGAACCTGATGTGGACTTAACCCATCCACTACAAGCTTTGATAACAAGAAGTCCGAAGTTACTTGGGGCGCAAGTAATCGACCTGTCACTTAGTTTTATTGTTGTTATATTATGATTACCATGTAAACATTCGGGGACGGGATGAGTTCTGATGGGAAGCCTCAAGGCCTACACCTAAGGCCCTACAAAGGCAGCTATTTGGATTCACCCTGTTTTTCAGGCAAGAACATTGAGAATGGAAGGGGTTCTAATGGGAAGCCTCAAGGCCTATTCAAGGCCCCACAAAGGCACCTATTTGGATTCATTCTGCTCTTTGAGTTCAGGTAATCAGAAGTATGATGGTTATAAGACCTACATAACCAAGAAAATGAACCTTATATGTTCGAGTACTAAGTTAGTTATTTATGGGAAGCCTCAAGGCCTATACCTAAGGCCCCACAAAGGCACCTGTCAATAACTAACATAGTCTTTCGAATATATAATTAAACTCAAACATCCGTTCTACATCTGTCATACTGAAGATGGCAGTGGCACGCCTGAACACTTCAAAGTTAATCTTGATGGTGAGCCTGAAGGCCTACATCTAAGGCCTCACAAAGGCACCTCTCAAAGTTAACTCTGTCCTTCTCTTTCAGCCTTGCTCGACAAGCCTTGCCCGACAAGCCCGCCAGTAAAGCAGGAGCCCGATAGAAAAGCATCAACCGGTGCTAAACCTCTCGGGGAGCTGTGTGCTCGTCGGACAGGAAGCATCCCCCATGGGAATTTCCACCACGAACATAGTTTTGGTACGCCCGGTGGGATCACTCTTTTGTGTAACTCTTGCATGCCCAGTAAGAAAAGCCATACACTTTGTGAAAAGAAAACGAAGAGCGATTCTTCTCAACTTTGCCACCAATGACAGATCAATCAGGCAATCCTTCTTCCCCATCAGGACGGGTGGTCCTAGAAAGCCCATCCTCATCCGGAAAGTCAGAAGGAAAAGGAACCCATGAGGAATTACAGGCCACTATGATACAAGTGTTGAGGAGCATGGAAAAGATCTCTTTGGAAACAAAGGGGGAGGTCAGTAGACTATGTACCTTGACAGGTAATTTACAGAGAAGGCTCGATCTGGAGTTCACCACTCCAAAAGGCGCTCAAGGAAGTGGGGTGAGTCAGGTTACCATCAGAAGTGAGCCAGTCATCCCCCTATTTCCACTATTAGAAGAAGAAGGGAATAGGGGAAAGAAGAAAGCAGTTCTTGAAGGGAGTCAACCCGCGATAGAGCCGGTCCTCGGGAAAGAGTTTCCTAGCTTCCCGTTGTTAACATTTAATAACAGGAAGCAGAGTGAACAGGAGAGGACAAAGTATGGGATGCCCATAATAACGGGAGAGTCCAGCCAAAAAGAAAGCTCTGCAGCCCCGGACAAACCTCTTCCTTATAGGCCACCCCCGTTGGCTCATAAGGGAGGGGGAACCAACTGGAGAAAGCCTGAACCGAAGAAGGAAGCATTCATTGGCAATGATCGAAGCCCGAAGGATGAGTTCGCCCTTCTTTTCCAGAATAATATAGCTACTCAACAACTAAGGGATGAGTTGGCCGAGTTAAGGAGGGCAGTAGTTCAAAATACTCAACCACGAGCTCGTCCAGTATTCAGGATTACTTATCAAAAGCCTTATCCTGAATACATTGATGAACAGAATCCATTTCCTCTCAACTTCAAGATGCCCGCATTCCCAACATTCACGGGTGAAGACAGCAGTGTGTATTCCAGAGATCATATTTTCAAGTTCTCTAATCATTGTGTGGCATATGAAGACAACCCAAACTACAAGTTAAGGTTGTTTGGGAATTCATTGGCAGGACCTGCATCCCAGTGGTATTCTCTATTACCCCATAACTCTATTGCCAACTGGGGGCAAATGGAGATGGCTTTCCATGAACAATTTTTCAAAACAGAACCATAAATGACTATTAATGATCTGGTTGAAGTCAAATAGTACGAGCATGAGTCCACATAAGACTTCATGATGAGGTTCAAGAAAACAAGGATGAGGTGCCAATTCCCTGTTAACCAAGCTCAGCTCATATCGATTGCTCAAAGAGCTCTGAAATTACCTTTGAGAAAGAGCTTTTATGACACACAATTTAATGAGCTACAGGAGTTAGTCATTGCTGCCACAAGATATGAAAAGCTATTGCTAGAAGAACAACAAGTGAAGCATACGTCCAAAACTCCTCCCTTCTACAAAAACAAAGCTACAATTCATCATGTGGAGGTGGGAGAAATTGGGCCAGAGCGGGAGGACGATCATGATAGAGAGGAGATCGAGGTGTGTGCTGTTGAGATGAATACGCCTTTCAAACCCCTGACGGTAAAAGGATTAGTTCAGCCCGTCAAGGACCAAAAGATCGTGATGAACAATGGGGGCTTTGTCCCGATGAAACCTCCCAAATATCAGAGCTATTCATTCAATCTGGCCAAAGCACCTGAGATCTATGAAGAGCTGGTGCGGGCAAGAGTGATTGTGCCCGACAGTACAAAGAAGATGCCCAAACCAGAAGAGTTGAGGGGAAAAAAGTATTACAAGTTTCACTATACTTTCAACCATTCTATAACTAACTGTGTCCAGTTCAGAGACTGGGTACAAGACCTTATAGTGAAGGGAAAGTTGTTACTTGACAAGCCACAAGCCAGTATAATGGTTGATACAAATCCTTTCCCATAAGCTCCTATCAACGCGATCCATCTAATTTAGATAAAGAAACCAGTGTCATCGGGGGGTACAACAAAGAAGAAAGATGGATCTCGGGTCGTCACAACATTCTCGCTCAAATAAAGAAGAAAGTAAACAAGGGGGCAAAGAGTTGCCCGAAAGAAGTTTGGATAAGGGCCAAAAGACAAGTAAATGTTCATTCCAAAGCAAAAAAAGTTACAAGTAATCATCCTAATCTAATAATTTTACATCTTCACTCAGGGTGATTATTCAGGAGTGATATGTCTGCATAATTGTAAAAATCCGATTAGGTTCGGCCAGGACGGTGTGGCTATTTGCAAGCTGAGATCTAGAATGCTCCAACTCTGAGTTTATCTTCTTCACTTCTTCGATTTGATTTTCGAGGGTGTCCAGAAGAGTTGCTTGCTCAGCCTTGAGAACAACCAGTTGTTCTTCTAGTTTTTGGATTTCAGCAGTCACCACTCCAATTCTTTCTTTCGTTAATGAACCATCATTCATCAACTTGTCTACCTGAGCAGAAGTGCTTAATTCCTTCTCCTGAAAGCATCTTACTCGATTGGCTTGTCTTTCTGCCCTCTTATATTGATCCCGAAGAACCCTCAGATTTTCAAAGAATGAGAAGAAGGAATCATGTTGGGTTTTTGACAGTTGGTCGGCTTTGAAAAACTCACTTGTAACCTTTTTCAGATCATGAAGGGCCTTAAGGCTAAATGAAGCGGAGAAATCCTTCCTTGCCCATTCTTGGAAAACTCGCTTCTGCTCTGGGAAACCTGAAGGTGAAGAATGCTTCGAGGATTTCAGCCTTGTCTCGAGCTGCCCGAATTTTTCAAACAATTCGGGCAACTTAGCAGTTTTTGAAGCCAGAGAAGCAGGAGGGGGACTTTGCACTCCAGTTTTCTCTAATGAAGCAGCACCTACTGATGGGGCAGTTTTTAGCTCTCCGGCCTTCTCCATACCAGGATGAATCATCTCAACACTCCCAATAGCCAAATGAGGTCGGGGGAGCCTTGGTTTACGAACCAAATGAGGAGGAGAAGTTTCTTCATGCACATGCTGCAGAGACCAAAAGAAAATCATATTGTTAAATAGACAATTTGGAATGAAGGAAAGTTTGGGGAGGAAGAAATGTACCCGACTAAAGCTTGGAGTCTCATAAGGAAGAGTACTAATTCCTGCTTGAGAGGAAGAAGAAATTGCGCCTACACCTTCACCAATACCCTGGAAGCACACAGGAGGGGCAGTGATGGTTAGTAAGCAGATGGTAAGAGTTACAGGAAAGAAATATCTCCTTACCAAAGTTCGACCCTGAGGGGATGAAGGAGGTTTATCAAGGGTAACTGTCGGGCAGGCAAACACCTGCAAAGTAGTTGCTTCTGAAGTCACAGGAATCTCAGGAACTATGGGTTCATCACTTGTTCTTGTTGCCACTGATGGATTTTGTATTGAAGAAGGCTGAGGAAGAGGTAAATAGAAATCAATATCAAAACAATGAACGAGAAATCATTGTAAGGATGGTTACTCACCAAATTACTGTCCTCATCCACAAAGTGCAACATTACCCCTGTGGATGGATCAAATTGAGAAGAAGGAGTTGCCTCCAAGACAGAAGGAGAAATCAAAGGGGAACCTTGGCTAGGCAAAGGGGCAGATACCCCGACCTGAATGAAGTTAGAGGAAAGGAAAGATCAAGCATTACCCCTAGAAATCATAAAGCTATCTAAGGTTTAAGCAAGGGAGTATACCTTCGAAGGGTCAACCCGGGGGGGGAGAGGTTTGTCTCTTGAGCAAGTGGCGAAGAGACCTCGGGCGGATGGAGCTGTTCGTTTCTTGCAGCCTGACTCAATTAAACCATACTCAGGGTTTTTGTGAAAACAGGGAAGATTATGTAGACATGCAAGTAGAGTATACCTCAAGTTCTTCAAGGGTTAGGTTTCTCAATTCTTCAGCCTTTTTGTACATTGCAGCTCCTAAAGGTTCATCTTTGGAGGCGATGGTTGGTTTCTTTGATGCTTGAGGTCCTGTGTTCAAACATAGGTAACTAGATAAAAAAAGCAAGGTAGCAGTTTAACCAGAAGGAACACAACTCACTTGAAGATTTTTGTTTCTTTCTGCCCGCCTCAACAACTGGAGCAGGTGGGTCTGAAGACTTGATAGTTTGGACAGTTCTGGACCTCTTACTCTTTCTAGTAGGAGTAGGAATTCGTGGTTTAATCTTGGGGGGGTGTAAGATCAGAATCTGAATTCTCAATCACGACTGGTTTCCTTCGCTTAGACACTTGGATAATAGCTTCAGGCGTTTCTTTTTCAGCCCCTGAATCTTCTGAAACGTCCCCACTTCCTCCAGCTTCTCATCTCTCAGCCTCTGCCGCAGCTCTATGAAGAACTGCTGCATCAGCTGAGTCATCCTCGGACTCAGCAGAAACTGATTCAACATCCACTTGGGCTGCAGGGTTAAGAAAGGAAAAAGTTAAAAGGTTTAAGGGAAGGATTATGGAATCAAGATAAGGAGAAAAGGGATACCTATCAAAAGAACTCGATTCTTCTCTTGAATCATCTCCTTCCAATTTTCAAGTTCGCCCGAACTAGGGTATGATTTAAGAGAAAGTTGACTGAACAGACGATCATGGGTCTCTCTCAAGTCTCCTCCATATTTCTTGGTCCATTTGTCCTCCCACCAAGAAGAGAAGAGTGAAGTGCATTCAAAATTAAGGATTATGGACTTTCGGGTAGCCTGACTCATGACTTCAAGACTGCGTCGGGCAGCCCTAAAGGTCGCCTTAGAGGGAGATACTAAACGAAAGGAAGTGCCACAATGAACGGAGTCAAAGAGGGGGATAGGGATGGCTTGCCTAAAGCCTAATTACCTGCTGCAAAAGTTGGGATGATACACCTCCAACCCTCGATCATACCAATTGCCCCGAACTCCCCAGGCCATATCTCTTGATTGAATGCAACTAATAAATTTTTCCCTACAAAAAGAAGTGGCATCTTCCCTAGGAGCATCTTGAAAGGCTTGGTTAGAGAACCAAAGATATCTTCTCAAGACTGATGCACCTCATTCCAGGTCTGATCAAGTCCTACAAACCTTGAAGAAATAAAAGCAGGCAAAGGTAGAGTGATCAGTAGGAGCAGCTTCAGCTAGGATTCGGGCAGGGGCTACACCTTCAGGGAACTCTAAATTGGCAGCCCGAAACTCTGGGAAATACCATTGGAGCCATGTTTATATCATCCATATGGGTCCATTCAGGTTAGTCTCAAATGGTTCACCTTGAGTCATTTCGAAAGAAAATGTGGTAAAGATGAGAAAGAAGGAATGGACCTGTTGCCACATCATCAAAATTGTGAAGAGCTTCCACCAAGGGGATCCATTCAACCTTCACCCCTTTAGATTTGTTGGGGAAGATATGTTTGTTAAGCCAGTATAGAAGGAAATACATGTGCTCTTGATCTCTATCGGCACGGGAGGAACCTGCTCTAAAGTTTTCTTTTACAAAATGGATAAATCCCTTGAACGAGGTTTCGTAGCTCTTGAAGGTTGCGGAGTTATATTCCAGGGAGACGAAGGATGTGGATGAACCTGAGCTTTCAGCAATCGAGGGGAGAGCCCAGTCTTGGGTAACGTCTACTATCCTGCTCGATGGCCTTAGCCCGAAGACTTGAGCCATATCTAGAATAGTCGGAGACATGGGACCCATGCGAAAGTCAAAAGTATTTGTGCCCGAATTCCAAAAGAGAAGAGAGGAAGCAAGCAGTTCGGGCTTGGGAATAATGGTGGTTTTTTAGAGCATTATCAACTCATAAATACCATTATTCATCCATTTCGTCTTAAATGTTGGCTCTAGTTCATCAATCCATTGGGCCCAAGCCAGATCATTCATCAATGGAAAACCTCGGTGATATGACGACCACTTAGATGAGGAAATGCCCGACTTAGCCAAATAGGGATTTGGAGAGAACCAGTTATCCTTGGGCATGTTATCCTCTATCACTGCAGGGACTCAAGAAATCCATACAGGACCCAACGATTGTACTCCATGAACTTCAAAGAAAAGCTCAGAATACAAACCTGCTCGAGGGCGATGCAGGCCGTTGAGTAAACGGCGCAAAGTGGCGATACCTTCGCCAAATTCATATGATAGATGGATTTGGCTGGATCCCGAGGCCATTTTGATGAAATCTGGAAATGGAACGACAAGGAAGAAGCGGTTGAAGGATTAGGAAGTTTTCGACTCCGGAGATGAGAGGAATGCAGGAGATTCGGGAATGATGAGCTTAACAGAAGAAAGGTGGTGGTTGCTTTTGAAGAGTGTGCAAATCCCGAGAACGAAAGACGTGGGTATTAATAAAGACCTATTCAATCAATATTGGCGCCTGAAATTCCAGGCTAAATATTGATTGAAGAGGGCACTGTTTGGGTTAAAACTTAAACTTTAGGCTTAGAAGGGAGTTGGCCCAAAAAGAGAAAGAAAAGCCCGAAGCTTAGCCCAAACCCAGAATACAGGGAAGGCTTTTTTCTGACTAGGTGCAGGTCAAATGGTATAGACCAGCCAGCTATACAGCCCAAAAAGTACTTTTAGATGGCAGTACAAGTAAAATAGCTAATGAGTCACTACCCTTCAAACTACATTCGGGCAAGGTTGTTGCTACAGGAGGCCAAGCCAAGGTGTCTATAACGGGGAAAGAGAGGTCAGAATCAAGGACACTCAAACAAACAAATACAAGCACAAACTCTGCTCAAAGCCAGATTTGCCTTCAAAACGAAGCTGTAATCAGCCCAAGCTTTCATCCCTTTCGGGATAAACCTTTTGTAATAGCTCTGCTACCCTGCTCAACTCTTGCTGTAGTATCGATTTCTTCTGTAAACTCACCTCCCTACCCTTTTTCTAAGCTTTCAAACCTCTTGCAAGACGACAAGCCTTGCCCGACCCTCTTTGTTTTTGTCTGTTTATTCATTAGCCTAGCAATATGTTGTATACTACAAGTTATATCCAAGTTATTTCTATTAATATGGCTATTAAAAGATTCTCTCAGTGCTTAGATCCGATTTGAATATGTCTCCACAGTTCAAGTTAGATCTAAGTTCTAAGCCCTCGGGCATATAAGATTTGATCACCCTAAAAGTCCTTGGCCTCAAGGCATAAAAAGAACCTAATGTGGACTTAACCCATCCACTACAAGCTTTGATAACAAGAAGTTCGAAGTTACTTGGGGCGCAAGTAATCGACCTGTCACTTAGTTTTATTGCTGTTATATTATGATTACCATGTAAACGTTCGGGGACGGGATGAGTTCTGATGGGAAGCCTCAAGGCCTACACCTAAGGCCCTACAAAGGCACCTATTTGGATTCACCCTGTTTTTCGGGCAAGAACATTGAGAATGGAAGGGGTTCTAATGGGAAGCCTCAAGGCCTATTCAAGGCCCCACAAAGGCACCTATTTGGATTCATTCTGCTCTTTGAGTTCAGGTAATTAGAAGTATGATGGTTATAAGACCTACATAACCAAGAAAATGAACCTTATATGTTCGAGTACTAAGTTAGTTATTTATGGGAAGCCTCAAGGCCTATACCTAAGGCCCCACAAAGGCACCTGTCAATAACTAATATAGTCTTTCGAATATATAATTAAACTCAAACATCCGTTCTACATCTGTCATACTGAAGATGGCAGTGGCACGCCTGAACACTTCAAAGTTAATCTTGATAGTGAGCCTGAAGGCCTACATCTAAGGCCTTACAAAGGCACCTCTCAAAGTTAACTCTGTCCTTCTCTTTCAGCCTTGCCCGACAAGCCCGCCAGTAAAGCAGGAGCCCGACAGAAAAGCATCAACCGGCGCCAAACCTCTCAGGGAGCTGTGTGCTCGTCGGACAGGAAGCATCCCCCACGGGAATTTCCACCACGAACACCTAGTGGGTACGTGGAAGATTTAGACTAATGAAGTGTGTGGTGTGGAACCGTCGGCGGCTGGGTAGGCCTTTTTTGAACCTTGATTGTAGTTACAGTGCAATTCAATTTTTCTATCATTCATATCCCAATCAAAATTTATGTGATATGGAATAATGTCAAAACATATGTAAATATATTTGATCACCATGATGCATCTCATGTTGAAGCAATTCTTATAAACATAGCTTGATCAACAAGTAATTCGACTAAAGAATTCTGAGATAGATCTGATCATGTGACATCAAGGGATATCTCTTTCTATTAAACAATTACTAGAAGGTGATAGATCCCTTATTGCGCATTCATATATCTCCATAATCATATATATGAACCTGAGCAACACAATGTCAGGCCCTGCGCAATAATGAGGGCATTAAGGTGAAATCAAAGTTCATATCTATAAGCACAAGATATCCGATGTAAGAACTATTTGCATACCACAACCTGAAACTTTGTAGCTATTAACATGTGGTAACCATCCATACCGTTTAAACTTCTTGGGTGGTCACGGTTCACTAAACTATGAAATTTGTTTAAGGACGAAGTGACTATAGAATACAAGTCTCTCTGCCCTAACCTCGTTTAGGACATTGTTTCCATACCTTAAATCATATGAACTCATTCATAGCATGTTATCCCTACAATGTAAAAGCATAAACCCAAGAATGAATTAATATTGCCCTATTATTAATTATTTAAAATGAAATTGTTACATAATATTCAATATTACAAAATTTACTTTTAGAACACAACTCCCAACAAGAACTCCACCAAAAAATTATCATTACAAGACAAATTTCTTCAAATTAACATCAAACGTTTCAGAAGATGACAACATAGGTTCCTGCACACATCCACATTAAGTAAATTTAGCAACTTACAATTTCTTGGTTTGACACTAGTAAGATGTATGCAATTTTTTTTTTTTTTTTACCAAAGTACGATGTCTGCATTTGAGCATCCAATCCAATTGGCATTGTGTGGAGAGAAGAACTTATGCTAAAGTTTCATCCTTCGGCATAGAATACTCTCGACAAAACAAAACTAGTGTTATTACAATGTGCACTCGTGATTCGGAGCCTGGCTGTAACTGTTTGGTATATCAACTTTGATAAGAACTGAATGAGCTTTGTAGTCAACATGCATGTCACATATGGTACATATATATATATATATATATATATATATATATATATATGTAAGGAAAAAAAAAAGTGAAGATCGAACCCATTTGATTTAACATGTTGCATGAAGTGAAAGCAAACCTGTATGGTTTTGTGTCGAAGTACAGTCCTCAGGAATCTTGAGTTAGTCCATCTTTCGCTGTTAATCTTTTTAATGTAATTTACCATCTCGTCGAGCAAAATTCCATATGTTATGTCGGTCTTCTTCCTAACAGTTTCAGTGAGAATGTATGTCATTGCACCATTCATTGATTTTCCAGCAAAAGCCTGCATTTGTGATTAATACTATATTGGCTCACATGAAAATGAAGTAACAAAAAAAAGCAAAAGTTCAGAAGTATGATAAAAGGGGGGTTCGACGGAAATTTTTTTTTTTTTGGTCACCCGTTGAACGGTTTAGAGAATGTCCAAGGCCAGCAAGGCTTTATGACAAGGAATCTTGAACGGTCAAACATCAACACATGCAAAAATGAGTATAGTGGAGATGAGAATGCTTTGTTAGATGTGTGAACACAAAAGAAAGGTCAAGATTATGAACGAAGATATCTGAGGTAAAGTAGGAGGGACCACAACTGAAGATAAGATGAAAGAAAATCGGTGAAGGTGGTTTGGATATGTTAAATGCAGACCTACATATGCTCCGGTTAGAAAATGCGATTATGAGACAAAAGCTCAGGGGAAAAAGGTTAAGAGGAAGACTTGGACATAGACTTTAAGAAAAGACGTGGAGTACTTAGAGATAACGGAGACTAGGTCAAAACCGAGCACAATGGCGTTTTAAGATTCAAATAACTGACCCCACTTAGTGGGATAAAACTTTTTTGTTGTTATTGTATTATTGAACGGTTTAGAAAGGCCTTATTAAAGAAAACGTATGCCTTCCAATCCCATCATTTTGTGGAGATAAGAAGGGATAGGTTTTCTTTCCCTCCTTACCAACTAACATCTAGCTTCAACTTGGAAACATTCAGAAGTTGGCTTTTCATCATATTTTCCTTAAACACAATAATAGAGGGATCACTTACAGTAGTATCAGCTGCCATTTTATCATCTTCGCAAGCACTAAGAGAAATCGCTAACCCACCCCTTGTACTTTTTCTAGCACGAGATGGAGGACTATTATCTTTCCAAATATTCCTGCAAATTAACATGTAAAAAGAAAACGTATTTTCACAGTCTATTATAAAGGAGAATTTTTAGAGTTATGGTGAGATTACATTGCATGCTGCTATGGCATGGACAGTATTAACCTTAAACTATGGACTTGATGCCCATGATATCTAAATTGGGAAACTTTAATCACATTTATAATACGTGGTATTATATTCTCATAATATATAAATTTGATGTCACAGATTGAACGTATGTAATCATATAAATTTGAAGTTAAAGACTACGTAAATATACTCACAGTTTACGGTCATACACGTGCTCCAGATCAAGAATCGTTCCGCTGTGACAAGCATCAACAATAGCGTGAAGTGTGACACCCTCCTCGAGTGGCCAAACAATGGTTTCATTAATATCATTGTCAAGGATCATTCCCTCTTTCATAAAATCAACAGGGCAAATGGTCTCGTCGAACCCATCAAGCTCATCGTCTTTGAAATCAGGCTGTCGTAAGCCATGCCCTGAGAAGTAAAACACCAACGAGTCTCCCCGCTGGCATCCCTCCACAAGCCATTTCAAGGAATTTTCTATATTTTTCTTTGTAGGAATCCGCTCTAGGTCTTGCGGATCATCTTCTGCATTCATTGGTAAATTGAAAACGTAAACATATTATCTTATAAAGCACAAATAATGTCAGA
Organism: Malus sylvestris; assembly: GCF_916048215.2. NCBI lineage: Eukaryota > Viridiplantae > Streptophyta > Magnoliopsida > Rosales > Rosaceae > Malus > Malus sylvestris. The sequence goes on along the minus strand of NC_062264.1, from coordinate 7,719,888 downwards.
GCCCACTCTCCAGCAAGATAATATATCCGCTTTGGGCAAGGCCTAAACGGTTTTGTTCGTGGGTCTCCATACCCAAAAAACATCTTGCTACGAGAGATCAGATGTGCGTATATAAACTACACTACATTTCCTCACCCAATCGATGTGAAAGTTTGATGCCAACGCAGGGTCACCACAAATAACCACTTCCTTTATCTTTTCCCCCTTTTTCTTTCTCGATTCATTTTTTATGATTGGCTTCTCTTTTAACCTTTATACATAGTATTGGAGACCAATGTTTTCTAATTGAGAAATAATTATACATGTAATTTGCGAATGGTTATAGAATTACGATCGACAAATAAAGAAAAGCTAATTAATTAATAATTACCTGAAAGTATGCGTATGCAGTTGGCAGGAAAACCGAAGGTCTTAGTCAGCAAGTTTTCCATGTTTTTCACATCATTATAAGTGCCTTTGAGCTTGTATTTATGTTGCTTGTATGTCACCCCGCAAAGAAGTGCACGCTTGTTTGGTCGTGATCCACTGGGTACTGGCTCCTCCGAGCGGGAGGAGGGCAACGACATCAGCGTCCCCGTCCCTGTATAAAATTGCTTGAAACTATTACGACTTGAACTACAACTACTAGAAGAATTGTTTGATGACGCTTCCTTGGTTTGAAAACACCTGGCAAGCCATCTCCGCAAGCTATGACGCTCACGCTTGTGATCTCCATGACCATGAATACTAGTTTCTCGTTGTGTTTCTGCAGCAGCACTGCGAGTCGTGATTACATGACCGCAGACGCATCGGTGCTGTGTGCCATACAGCGTCATTTGAACCCATTGCTTGCAACTAGGGCAAGCGATTTTTTTGCTTGCCATAATTGTCCATGTAAAATAAATATCAGAGGCTACAAGGCCAGTTAAGTAATATCTATATATAGAAGCGTAGCCATATAGGGAAGCATAATACGTCGGGCTTTCATATCATCTGGGATTTTTAATAATTAATTGTCAAAACCAACAACGGTAGAGACGTTTTAGTCCGCCGAGTTGAGCATCTTCATTGTATCATATATATTCCTAGCCTTATTTAAAATGTGGGAGATCGACCGATCAAAGAAACTTTGGATACAATTTGATACCTAGAAAATCTAAGACGCAAGCGTTGAAGAGAAAAGCTCTAACCACCAAATCAATCCACTATTTATCGCGAAAATTCATACATTTTAATTTAAAGGTACAGTGTACGTTAATTCATATGTCCAATCAAATAGCAGTGTATGCATGGACCATGCTTCTGTTTTTTATTCCAAGTCATGTAATAAAAGTAAGAATTAGATGCCCTACGAAAGGCAAAACTAACATGGCAAAGACGAGCCACTATCATGGGATTCGATTTACTTTAATTCATACTTTATATTTTAGGGGGAATGGCGGATAAAAACCAATCTCTGTATAGCACTCAACATATTCGCCCATGGTTTGCTTGTCTGTGGATCTGTGTTTTTCTTTTCATTGTCTGAAATAAGGTGTTGACGTCACTCACTTTTTAATTTACCTCAATTCAAATTTTACTTGGCAAAGTTAAGAAATTACATAGGACATGCATGCCAAACGTAAGTTTCAAACAAAACTGAGGTCGAGTTATCTGCTAAACTAAATAGGCAAAATTGTGCTAAAGCAGGTTCTAGAATCAATTAGGGATTTGGCTTGTCAATGCTAGTATCCTATTTTGTTTAGGACTGTATTACGAAAACTAAAGGTGAATAGATTGTTGTCTTAAAAGAATTAGGAAATAATTAAGTTTCCTTGTATAATTCAGATTAGGAATCCTAGAAACCTAATTAGAATAGAAAAAAAGTGTCTATTCCATTTAGAATAGGAACCTTAATAAATAAAAAAATAACAATTGGTCTATGTACTATAAATAGACTTGTTGGGGGCTGATTATTCACACGAACAATAGAGTGAAACACTTTGAGAGAGTGAGGAATGAGAGATACTAAGACCTAGGGTTTGCGACAAGAAATGGGGCTTTTCTTGTAAACCAAAAGGGCTTTCATACTAGTGAACGGTAATCACCGAAATGAATGTAGGCCAGTTTCGGCCGAACCACTATAATTCTTTGTGATCATGGCGTGCGTTTTCTTTTGTGTGTTATGTTTTGGTTGGTTGTTTATTCTTTGTGCTTTATTAATTGTCGAAAACAAGGTCATAAAGAAAGCGTGTTTGTACAACATAACCAACAAGAACTAGATGCCTTTGCTTTTATTCAATGCAAGTGACACCCTTTAATTCTGATCTCTCTTAGATTCTCAGTTAACCGCTGACAGGAGAAAACTGAGGGAGGGAAGGATACGAATTCACGCAGCATAATCATAGCAAGGGGAGGGAAATGATTTATGCACGTCATTTTTCACTTCAAGTACATCTCTTTTTTAGCTATATAATTAAATAAAGGGAAATTATAACAATGGTCCTTCAATTTTAATTTAATTAGAGTGATGGTCCTTCAACTAAAAACTCATGATCATTAGTTACTTAACTCATCAAAACGTGCAACTATAGCCTCTTTCGTTAACTCCATCAAAATTCCGTCAAAATAAGTTATGTTGAAATGACAATTGCTCCAATTGGATTAGAGTTAAGGAACCATTACTCCAATTGGGTAAAAATTGAGGGATCATTGCTCCAGTTGGGTTAAAGTTAAGGAATTATTGTTTCAATTTTTCTCGTTTGGTTTTTCTTATTTGCCCCTCGATTCAACCTCATATGCGTGGCACATGACTCATTTTAATGAAAGTTCTAACAGAATTGAAGAAAATGATCATAGTTGCATGTTTTAAGAAATTAAGAGACCAACGGTCATGAATTTTTAGTTGAGAGACGATTACTTCAATTAGATTAAAGTTAAAAAACCATTATTACAATTTTCTCTTAAATAAAAAAAATGTCACTCTTACCACATTTTTACTACACTCGTACCACCTCTCTAATAAAGATCAAACCCACATAGCCCTATTTTGTAAGAGAGATGGTTGTAGTATGAAAAATGTGATAAGCGTAGCATTAGCTGCATTTCTCTTAAATAAATCAAAGAGAATCATGGGCCATAATTAAGAGGGGGAGTGCAGAAGGTGGAAAAGAGCGCGGAATTCATTTCTCCAAAGTGAATGCTAGCCAATATAGGTTCAAATTGACCCGAAAAACAGAGGGAGGAGGAGAGAGGGGGGAAAACAATATTTCGGAATTATGACTAAATATTACAAAAAGGCGAAATGGAAACATTCCAAAATGGTCAGGTTAGTAAAAATAAAATTTACAGACATCACTAGAAACTAATCACATGAAATGATAGAGTGCCATTTAGAGAGGATTAGCATTCCCGGGCATGTCGTTACCCAACCACATTGAGCTGCCCAGAGATTTTTGTTTTGCAAGTTGGACACATAAAACCAACGGAATCTGGTTGTATTTCGGAATCAACAGCCTCATGGTTGAACTCTACTCCGCACCATACACACGCTGTTGTTATCTGATGTCTGCCAGCCATGCTTAAGATGGCTTCTTCTGATTCAAACTGGACAGCGGCACCAAATGCCTTTTCCATCCCCGCGTTGTTTGTCAAATCCATGGGTACCTCGTGCAGTGTAAGAGATTCGTGCCCACTAGGAAATCCATACTTCAGAGGTTCTATTTCCTCCAACCTCAGCTCCTCAAACCCTGTTTCATCATGTCTCTGGGAAGCACTACTAAGATGCTCGTCTCCCTTTCAACACGGGACAATAAAATTAATTTTCTTAAGCAGACAACATATTGCACAGAACAAAGAAATATAATCACGTCTAAGATTCGTTATTATAGTACAACAACCACCAAGCCTTCTCCCACTTAGTGAGGTCAGCTGTATGAATCCTAAAACGCCAGTACACTCAGTTTGCACCATGTCTTTCGTTATTGTAGTACTAATGAAAAATTAACTGTCACTTAACATGTAACCAATTAGTTACAAGGTCTACCATGGAAAATTTTGATAAAAAAACTACAATCAACGATCAAATTTCTGATATATACATACATATAATTCCACCATCTCAATGTCCTCATTTTATGACAAGGACCAATTTTGTTGAATTATAAGTCTATAGCTGATTAGTATTAGTGAAATAAGATGAGTTTATTTGTGTATTCACTTGAGCATATCTACCAAGTGTAAAGTCAAAAGATGTAAGGCCATGAGTGCCATGTGTGATAATCCTAGTTGTTAGGTAATGAATGGCTGAGATCAATTTTTCTGATGTGTTGATCCAGCTCAGCTCTTGTTAGCTGTAATATCTCTCCCTGCACGTGTGAGTGAGTGAGAGAAGCACTAATGAAATAGAATATCCCTCTGTGAATTTTGCAGAGAGGAAGAGCAACCATTCTTTTCTCATCGTCTTTGTGCATTCATCTTCCTTCCTTCTCCTTTGCTAATCAGAAATATCAAACACTAACATGGCCTCAAAGCCAGGTTGCGTCATTTAAAATCTAGGCGTAAATCTGTGAGGTCACTGACTCAATCGAAGCTCACGAAAGGTTTGCAAGATGTCTGGATCTGGAAGCTCGGAGGTGAGAACTCCAATCTTCTCCGGTGAGAACTATGAGTTCTGGAGAATTAAAATGGTAACAATCTTCAAATCCATTGGGTTATGGAATCTGGTAGAAACGGGATTGCCAACACCCGATTCAAAGAAGAAGAAGAAGGAAGCTGAAGGGTCGTCGGAAGACGACGGTGATGAAATGGTTGTTGTGCTCATGAGGGATGCAAAGGCTCTAGGTATTATACAAAATGTTGTTTCTGATCAGATCTTTCCTCGGATTGCCAACGCCGACTCAGCCAAGATGGCATGGGATCTACTGTACGGTGAATACCACAGTGGTGATCAGGTTAGATCTGTAGAACTTCAAAATCTTAGAAGAGAATTTGAGTATGCTAGAATGCGAGATGATGAATCCTTATCTAGTTATCTCACAAGGCTGAATGACTTAATTAATCAGATGAGAACATTTGGTGAATCTCTTTCTAATGAGAGACTTGTGCAGAAGGTTCTGATAAGTCTAAGTAAACCTTATGATTCGATCTGTTTGGTTATAGAAAATACAAAGTGTCTACAGACTGTAGAATTGCAAGAAGTTGTTGCAATCTTGAAGAGTCAAGAACAACGGTTTGATTTGCATAATGTTGATACCACTGAGAAGGCATTTGCATCATTCTCAGTGAGTCCCAAAGGGCAAAATAGAAGTGGAATTCAATCTGGTTCATCAAAATTCCAAAAGAATTGGAACTCTAAAGGAAAGAAATGGGATTCAAAACCTCGATTCCAACAGAAATCTTTCAATAGTCCTGCATCAAATTCATATCAATCAGTCATTGGGTCAAGAGAGTATCAAACCACAGTGTAGAGTGTGCTCTAAGTTTCATTTTGGTGAGTGTAGGTATAAGGGGAAGCCCAAATGTTATTTGGTCATTGGGCTAGAGAATGCACTGTAGGGAAGAATGTGCAAAAGGCAAACTCTGCAAATCAGGTGGAAGTGACAGGGAATTTGTTCTATGCTAATAGTGCAATCTCAGAGACAAATGTCAATGGAAATTGGTATGTTGACAGTGGTTGTAGTAACCACATGACAGGGAATGATGATCTTCTTGTTGACATAAAAACAAATGTTGCTGGAAAAGTGCAAATGCCTACTAGTGTGTTAGTGAATGTTGCTGGAATGGGTTCATTGCAGATAGATACAAATAGAGGTAAAAAGTATATCAGAGAAGTCATGCACTTGCCAGGGTTAAAAGAGAACTTACTGAGTGTTGGACAAATGGATGAGCATGGATATTATCTAGTATTTGGAAGAGGCTTGTGTAGTATATTTGATGGACCTTCACTTGACAATCTTGTCATGAAGGTCAAGAAGAAGGAAAATAGATGCTACCCTCTTTCTCTGTTGAAAAACAATCAGTTGGTTCTGAAGGCTAGCATAGAGCACTCACTCAGATTTGGCACACAAGACTAGGTCACTTGAACTTCAGGGGGCTTCAGCAACTCAATGAGAAGAATATAGTGCATGGTCTTCCATATCTAGAAGCAATCAAAGATGTATGTCAAGGATGTCAATTTGGAAAACAACATAGAGACTGGTTTCCAAAAGAACAAGCCTGGAGAGCAAACTGTCCTCTGGAACTTATTCATGTTGATCTGTGTGGTCCTATGCAGAATGCATCCTTGGCTGAAAACAAGTATTTCATGCTATTCATTGATGACTGTACAAGGATGATTTGGGTGTATTTTCTCAGATACAAATCTGATGCATTCAATTAAAAAAGTCGTACCCAGTGCACAAGGCTCCCGCTTTACGCAGGGTCTGGGAGAGGTGAATGTCGGCTAGTCTTACCCCCATTTATGGAGAGGCTGCTCCCAAGTCTCGAACCCGAGACCTACCGCTCATGGGCGAAGGCAATTATTTCAAAAAATTTAAGTCTATGGTGGAGTTGCAGAGTGGTTTCAAACTTAAATGCCTAAGGAGTGACAGAGGTGGAGAATTCTTATCATCTGAGTTCACTAAGTTCTGTGATGCTGAAGGCATTCAAAGACAACTTACAATGGCTTATACTCCTCAACAGAATGGAGTAGTGGAAAGGAAAAACCGAACTGTGGTTGAAATGGCAAAAGCTATGCTTCATGATAGAGATATGACATACTTTCTTTGGGCCGAAGCTGTACACACAGCTGTGTATATTCTAAATAGGTGTCCTACAAAGGCACTTGGAAATACAACTCCTTTTGAAGCTTATAGTGGTAGAAAACCAGGTATAGCCCAACTCAAGATTTTTGGTTCCCTGTGCTATGTACATGTGCCTACTGAGACAAGACAGAAGCTAGATGCTAAGAGTGTCAAAGGTGTGTTTGTGGGATATGCTACATGTGAGAAAAGATACAGAATATTTGATCCTCGCACTAAGAACCTAATCTTGTCAAGAGATGTAGTTTTTGATGAATCTATGACTTGGAATTGGAAAGAAAATTCACAAAATTCAGTTGCTGCAACCTACATTCAGGATCAACCTGAAAATGTAGTTGGTGTGAATTCATGAGTTGAGTGAAACTGAAGAAAGCTCCCCCAGCCCTAGTTTTCCCTCTTATACAGAAGAACAAGAAATTTGTACCCCTGAATCTGCAAAGATTTCAGAGACTTATGATGATCACTCACCTCTGAAATGGAGAAATTTGAATGATGTTCTTGCCCAATGCAACTCATGCATTCTGGAACCAGAAAGATATGCAGATGCAGCTCAAGATGAATCATGGTTAAAGGCAATGGAAGATGAATTAGCCATGATTGAGAAGAATGGCACCTGGAAGCTTGTGGATAGACCACCAAAAAAGCCGGTTATTGGAGTTAAATGGGTCTACAAAACCAAGTTAAATCTTGATGGTTCAGTTTTTAAAAACAAAGCCAGGCTAGTTGCAAAGGGTTATGCTCAAAAGCCTGGGCTAGACTACAATGAAACTTATGCTCCAGTGGCTAGATTGGATACTATCAGGACACTTGTAGCTTTGGCAACACATAAGAGCTGAAAATTCTATCAGCTTGATGTAAAATTAGCATTTCTGAATGGTGTATTGGAAGAAGAAGTTTATGTAGATCAGCCCGAAGGATATGTAGTCAAAGGGAAAGGAAGATAAAGTCTACAAACTGCATAAAGCTCTGTACGGGTTAAAACAGGCTTCAAGGGCTTGGTATGGAGAAATTGATACATACTTCTTTCAGTGTGGTTTTGAGAAAAGTTTGAGTGAACCAACACTGTACACCAAAGCAAGGGGGCAAGACATTCTGATTGTTTCTATCTACGTGGATGACATAGTCTATACTGGTAGTAATAGACAGATGCTTGAAGAATTCAAAGAAGACATGAAAAGAAAATATGAAATGACAGATTTGGGTCTTCTCCATCATTTTCTTGGAATGGGGATAATTCAGACCAACTTTAGCATTTTCATTCACCAAAAGAAATATGCAAGTTCTTTACTAAACAAGTTCGGTCTAAATGAGTGCAAATCTGTGATCACACCACTTGTGGCGACTGAGAAATTAACCAAAGATGATGGAAGTGGAGCAGTAAGTGAAGAATTATACAGAAGCATTGTGGGAAGTCTTCTATATCTTACTGCTACTAGGCCGGACATTATGTATGCATCTAGTCTACTTGCTATATTTATGCATTGTCCTACTAGCAAGCATTTTGGAACTGCCAAACGTGTGCTCAGATACATCAAAGGGATTCTAGACTATGGTTTGGAGTATACAAAAGGCAAGAAGGCAATGTTAATTGGCTATTGCGACTGACTGGGGTGGATCACCAGATGATAGCAAAAGTACATCCGGTTATGCATTTTCTTTTGGAAGTGGAGTTTTTTCTTGGGCTTCAGTTAAACAAAATTGCGTGGCATTATCCACTGCAGAAGCAGAGTACATAAGTGCATCAAATGCCACTGCACAAGCAATCTGGCTTAGATTTGTATTGGAAGATTTTGAAGAACTTCAAACTGAAGCAACTCCATTGCAATGTGACAACACCTCTGCAATTGCAATCACCAAGAATTCTGTGTTTCACCAGAAGACTAAACACATAGATAGAAGGTATCACTTCATTAAAGATGCACTGCAGGAAGGAATCATTGATTTAGTGTACTGTCCCACTGAAGAGCAGTTAGCAGATATTTTCACAAAACCTTTGGCTAAGGATTGGTTCAACTATCTCAGAAATATGCTTGGAGTAAAATCAGATCAAGACTTAAAGGGGAGTGTTGAATTATAAGTCTATAGCTAAAAGGTCGTACCCAGTGCACAAGGCTCCCGCTCTATAGCTGATTAGTATTAATGAAATAAGATGAGTTTATTTGTGTATTCACTTGAGCATATCTACCAAGTGTAAAGTCAAAAGATGTAAGGCCATGAGTGCCATGTGTGATAATCCTAGTTGTTAGGTAATGAATGGCTGAGATCAATTTTTCTGATGAGTTGATCCAGCTCAGCTCTTGTTAGCTGTAATATCTCTCCCTGCACGTTGTGTGAGTGAGTGAGAGAAGCATTAATGAAATAGAATATCCCTCTGAATTTTGCAGAGAGGAAGAGCAACCATTCTTTTCTCATCGTCTCTGTGCATTCATCTTCCTTCCTCCTTTGCTAATCAGAAATATCAAACACTAACAAATTTGTGGGGCCCATGCAAAAATATGGTCTCAGTATCAGCTCCGTCTATCTTTTAATTCTCCTCCAAGCATCACTATAAGTTCTCAAATCAAAATCTACTTATTTGGTTACCCACATGATCACTTAATAAGTTTATCGGCAACACTTTGTCCCTCTATTTATTTCATGACAATTAGACGACTAAAGAGTCCACTGGACTCTCCTTGCATGGATAATCCTTGAAGGCCACTAAACAATTAGTTGGATCGGAATCTTCTGATTATGAGACCTTCTTACAGGTCCCACAATGTAGTCCTTTTTCCTTTAACGAAGTGTATTTGCGTGTTAAGCACATAGCACCTATTTCTTTTGTTAACTCATTAATGCGACAAAAGAAGCAATAGTATTGAATCAAATAATTTGATGCGACAATAGAAGTAATAGTATTTGAATCAAATAATTTAAACAGACAAAGTAGACAATTATTTGATCAGTAAACATTAGCTTCTTCCCTTTAGTAGGAAAAGAGATTCTTACCAAAATAAAACTAGAACACCGTACAAAAAGACAATAGACTAATAGTTCCACAGCCAACACACTGACAACTTATAAACAAATTCAATCAACAAAAACCATATAAACAAAATTATAGACTTCTTATATTGCTATATTTCGGGCAGGGTTCCAATCTTGGAAAAAGAAACATGATATATATTTTTTCAATGTCAGTTCTTCAACAATAATTTTGGTTTTAATTTTGAAGAAAAAAGTTTGAATGAGACTCAGGTGTATCAGTGTATCTGGACACCAGAAAGAAACAAAATATGGCAGCAATGCTTGATGGTACCTTATCCTATATAGCAGTAGATGTGGGAAAAAGAAACATGATATATATTTTTTCAATGCCAGTTCTTCAACAATAATTTCCGTTTTAGTTTTGAAGAAAACACTTTGAACGCGACTCAGGTGTATCAGTATATCTGGAAACCAGAAAGAAACAAAATATGGCAGCAATGCTTGATAGTACCTTATCCAATATTGCAGTAGATGTGGGAAAGCAGACCAATGATTGCACCAGTGGTACTGAGGAGTCAGAAATCCCGATTTGCAGTTCATTTCCTTCATAAACTTGGCATACAGATTCTATCAAAGTATCATTAGATTTAGATGGTTCGTGATCAATGCTGCTACCAAAGTAAATTGCTTGTTCACTATTGTTAGTGCTGTGTTCAATGGCATTGGGCTGCTCTGATGCACTTGTGCAATTCAAAATTGCATTCCCTACTGCATCACAAATATATTTGTCATCCGAAGAAGCATCTATCTTGCAGTGAGTAGCTCCATCCTGATTAGTACCAGACTTCTCTAATTCGTCAGAGGTGGATGCCAAGCCATCTTTTTTCCAAGGACATTCAGATGGTTTACCGTTCATCTCCGTAGCTGATAACTCAGCTGTTTTCATAAAAGAGTCCTTAATATCTACAACTTCCATAGGATCATCAGTTCCTTCCACACTTCCATCAGTTATTGTATGTTCACTATCATGTTGATCTGAATCAATTATGTCAAACAAGCGACCCTCCAGGTCCTGTTCACTAAGAGGTGAATCTATGTTCATTTCTTGATGAGAATCGGAAGCAGGAATTTCTGAACTAAATCCCATGTATGGTTTATCAGGTGCAGCATCACCTTTGGATTGATTATTAGGTTCAGCAGTTGAGGTTTCTATGATAGAGTTTTGAGCAATTTCAATCAGAGCATCCATTTTTGAGATCCTTGATGGCAAACCTTCGCTGTTTGGAGACTCTATTCTCTTTTGAAGTGTTGATGGACCAGGCGATTCTTCCACCCTCCTGACATAATTTCGAACATGAATCCCTACATGACCATTGTAGCGACGCCTTTCCAAAAATACCTTATGGCAAAACTGGCATTCATATTTCCCATCTTTAATTATCACACCATCACCAACAGTAGAACCAAGTCTATACCTCCTTGTAGTCCTCTGGTGAAAAGACAATAGATGCTGCAAATATGAATCCTTCTCATTAAAAGTCATATTGCATTTGTGACATTCAAAAAGGTCATGTATCTGAACCTCAGCAAGATTGTCTACTCCCAATAAGGTAACTTCCTTTTCACGCCCATTAGATATAGAAGACACAACTAGAGCAGCGCTGGAATTCACGTCTTGCCTACGGTCTCCATCCTTATCAGCATGCTGCTGCACCCCAAACAAAATTTGAAAAGGATTTATTATCGAAGGTACAATAAACCAAACAGCTGCAATAATATATAACTTACATTTTCAGTAGCCACTATGCACCCTTCCAGAACATTCTCACGCCCATGACCACCATCTGGCTGTCGTGCATTATTGTGATCAGAGAAGGAGTGCAGAAATGAAGAAACTTCCTTGCAGGTCAGAAATTGTTCTCCAGTAGGGCTGGAAAGTATCAAGCAACTTGTAATGATGAGAAACACAAGCGAGAGAGGTGACTCCAAAATACAGGATACAAAGTAGAGGAATACTGAAATGAAAATATAAATAACCACAAGGCACGAGTTAACTAGTTATACATTTTGTTCAGGTTATACTATTTTCATCATTACCAAACTATAGCAATAACTGTGTTTGTGTCTCCAGTAATTCGTTTGTAAGAGGGGTGAAAACCAGTACAGAATCCTAATTTGATCATCCTTACTCAAGGATGATCTGCTAAGATAATCTATGTTACCATACAAAAGAAGCATTCTCATGGAAATGATACAAAAAAAAAATAAGTAAATAAACTTTGAATTCCGGGCACCCCTAACGATGCATGCATACAAAGTTCTAACAATCGGGAGTTCAATGATCAACAGAAATGTCATGGCAAAGTAAATGTCGAGCAATAGAATATTAAACTATCTTCAAATAATAACTAATTAGACCTCAATGATGCAAAGCCAAATACAAGTGACTGAACTGAAGAAAAAAAGAGCTTCCAAGCAAGTAAAACCTTATGTATCGGCGGCAGTAAATCCAAGCACGTCCTTCCTTCCTCTTAAGGCCCAGCAAGAGCTTCCAACCGACCGGCAAGGCATCCCCGAACTCACTGGCATCAACAATCTTCCTCTTCTTCCTCCTACTCCCCCACTGCCCACCCAAGTCCCTCATAAACCCCAACAACTGCTCCTCCGTTTCCAAACCCACCGTCCTCCGCCTCAATTCCTCCCCAAAAGGCTCTTCTGCATTCTCCAAACCCGAAATGTCCACCGCGGCGCCCTCCTTATTCACCATCCCCATACCCGCATATCCCTCATTCTCCAAACCCAAGACTTTCACTTTGGGCTTCCTCCCTCGCTTCCTTTTCTTCACCCCCATTTCACCTCTCCCCTCCAAACCTACGATTCCACTCCCCATGTTGGGATTAGGGCTGAGCACCCTGGAAAACAACGCCGTCTGGGCGGGCTCGAAGTCGATTTGGCCGAATTTGGGGTCCTGGGAAATGAGGTTCTTGAGGTGAGCGATGATCGCATGGTTCTCGTTGCGTTCGGGGTCATCCGGTGGCACTGGAGTGAGCTTAGGAGGGGTGGCAAGCAGGCCGGCAACGCGACGACGGTGGCCAGTGGCGGCGGCGGCAGTGGAGGTATCAGACTGTTGACGGCGGGGACGAGAGTACGTTTGGCGGCGGGAACCAGCGCTCTCGTTGAAGACAGATCGGTCAATTTTGGGGACGATGAGGTCTTGGGTGCGGCAGAGGTTTAAGGCCGAGGAGGAGGAAGAGGAGAAGAGGGAGAGCGCTTGGAGCTCCGATTGAGAGAGTGTGCTGATGTCTATGTGGGTTAAGGAGTCTAAGGGAATGTTTGCTTCTTGTGGCGATTGTGGCCGCGGGACGGTGGCTGTTGTCGCCATTTGGAGTGGCGCTGCTTGACAGAGTGTCTGTGAGACTGTAACAGTGTGAGGAAAATGGCGTGGGACTGTGGAGAGGTTTCGTTGTGGTAAAAGGTAAAAGCACCCATCAATGTTACTATCCCCATCAAAAAAAGTTTGTCCTCTATCCCATTTTACCCTAAAAGCATGTTAGCTGGACCAACTTTCAATAATAATAAATAACCACATTAACCAATACTTATAATAATTTAATCATCAACAATTGTATCATATAGTTTATAAAATGAAAAATGTTGAGGGTACTCTCTCAAAAGTAAAGCTCTCCTGTGAACTCTATGTCGTCTTAATTCATGTGCTAACATTATAAAATATTATGTTAAAAACATAACATAACAAAAAACTCGAAGAGAGTCCTACTTTTGAGAGAGTTGTCACATCCCCGCTCGGGCCCCACCACATCCTGAGAACTCACACGAGAACTTCCCAGTGGGTCACCCATCATAGGATTGATCACTCGCTTAACTTCGAAATTCCGATGGAACCCGAAACCAGTGAGCTCCCAAAAGGCCTTGTGTTAGGTAGATATGGGAATATACATATAAGACTTACAGGATCCACTCTCTTGGGTGATGTGGGATGTTACAGAGTTCTCTTAGCATTTCTCTTATAAAATATGATTTAAATATGTGATCACTCTAACATTACTCTTGTTTTAATAAGAGGCTTTTATATATAGCTGTTTGATAACACTTTCATTTTCATTTTTCACCTTTTTTTTAAATTGAAAACTTGTTGGGTAACTACATTCAATTTATATCTTTGAGAAAATGAAATATTTTTTCCTTATCACCCATAAGTGAGTTTAAATTTGGAGATATGTGTGGTCGATAAACACAAATGTCAAAATTTAAACTCATCAAATGGTAATAACTAATAAGTAGGATGGTGAGCAAGCATTCACCCTTCAAAAAATTGAAAACTTAACCAAAGAGTGAAAACTACTTTCTTGCATTTTTAAATTTTATCTTTGAGTTTTTTTTTTTATTTTTTTGAAAACTGAAATAGTTACAAAATAAGCTTTCATTCGCAAAACTAAAATCGAAAAGTTGAAATAATTATCAAAGAACTTCTAGCATCATAATATAGTTTGTAGGATATCATAAAATCTACCTAAAAGCCAAATGTGAATATGAAGACCTAAAATTATATATTTTGCCAAAAGACATACTGCCTAATTACCTTTACGGGGCTGTAATAATTAGACAAAGACGCACTATTCAACCCAAAAAACAAAAAAGTTTTTTAAGCGATGTTATGGTCGTAAAATCCGTCGTCTTCAGTCTTGACGAATTTGTATCTACAAAACAAGTAACATCTTTGATCAAAAACCAAAGCCTCAAGCGCCCACGAGGTTGGGGGAGGGGGGAAAGTTTGGCCAATGAATCTTTGATGCCTAAGTTAGTATCTCTAAAATGAGTGAGTGCTTAGGGCTTGTATGCATAGCAAAAAGCTTACCAAATTTTGGTAGAGATGAAGGTATTTATAGGAGAAGGTGGCTGGCTATAGTGTTAGGGTTTTGCCCTACACATGGCAAAATCCTATTGGTCAAGGTGTGTCATCCGTTGGATAATAAGGAAATAATATTCTCAAGATATTAATTAAGAGATAATATATTGGGATAATGGTGGAAGTATCCTTGATTGATTGTAATAGGGATTTCTTACTTGATTGAGTTGATCTTCAATTATGAATGTATTAAAGATGAGATTTAGTAATTAATCATATCTTTAATACCTTTGACTTTTTCATGCCATGAGCACGGGAGCTTTGAGCAATCGTAGTCCTCTACTTGGACCTTCAGGAATGTTGAGCTGCTCGTGGGAGTATTTGAGAACCATGCCCGTTCAATGAGAGAAATCTTGTCTTTCTTGAGATAAAGTTCATGTGTCGCCTCCAGGATTTTTTGGATTTTTTTTGCTCCACAAATGCCCCTACACATACTGGGCTGCAAGCATAAAAGGGCAATAGGTGTAGAAATCTCAAGCTGCTTAGGTGTGTAGAGAGTTATTTTGATGTAGATCTTCCACCTTGTTTTGGAAATAGAGTCTTCACTATGAAAGGGAAGTCAATTGCCACCAAGACTTATTTAAGCCTGCCTTAAGCAAAGGACTAAGTAAACTCAAAGAACAATGTTATCCCTATAAAAAGAGAGAGAAAAGGCTAAAAGATATTGTAAACCCTCCAGTAGTTTTCTTCTTTGCTTACCCTTGCAAAGAGTTGATCGTCATTGTTCTTTTTTTATTTTTTGTGCCATACCAAGATAAGAAAAAGTTGAATTTTTTCTTCTTGGGTAGTGTTGTCGCTGGACAACCGTGAGGGTAGTCTGGCACATCAGTTGGCAAGGCCCAGGATGGCATGGCTAAGAGCCACGGAGCTGTCGCTAAAGAAGGGCAGTGCCTGGCTAGTAAGTTGGCCTGCTTGTTGGACATTCAGTTGAGAAGAAGTCTTTCTGTTGCTTCCAGAAAACTTGACGTCGAGCTGTTTCCAGCATCTGGGTCTGGAGTTAGAGGTATTGGACCATTTGAGGTATTGGAGAGAGTGGGCGAAGTTGCCTATCGCCTTGCACTACCTCCACAGTTGTCTCACATTCACCCAGTGTTCCATGTATCCTCACTCCGAAGGTATCGTAGTGATCCTTCCCATGTCATTTCTTATGAGCCTATTCAGGTTAAGGAGAATCTCACTTATGAGGAGTACCCCGTTGAAATTATTGATCAAAGAGAGAAAGCTCTCCGCACCAAGACTATTTCATTGGTACGCGTATTATGGAACAATCATGGTGTGGAGGAATCAACTTGGAAACCAGAGGTAAAGATGCGCCAACATTATCCCCATCTATTTGACTCAGGTGCGTTGAGTTTAAGGGTCTAAACTCTTTTTAAGGGGGGAAGGATGTGAAATCTCATCCTCGGAATTTCACCATTTATTATGTATTTCATAATTTAAATTCGTATTTCGCGATTATGTTATCTTTATGAGTTAATTTTAATTCCACTAATTATAAGTTTAGTAATTGATTATTTATCGAGTTGGAAGTTTCATAATCAATCTTTATCTTTCGTTGATATTTCGAAGTTACAACTAGTGTCTTTAAATAGATCTCGAACCCACGAACGCATAGACAAAAGCTGTTTGCAAGTCCGAATTATAACAGTATATTTACGAACGTTTGAAGTTGTGAAACTTTAGGTAGTGGAAATTATTTAAATTCCATTGGAGGATTAAAGGCCCAAATATACATAATTGGGTTAAGGGGCATGTGATGGGGGGTTGAAAAAGGACGAATAGGGGGGAGGGTGGACATTTTTTCTTTCCCCATTTCTAGAACCTGTGTACTCCATTGGCTATTTGGCAAAACCGGCCAACTTCATGCAAATTTCCACCATTTCTCAACTAATTTTCTTATCTCCTTCACCTGCAACCTGCTCAACTACCTTCCTCCTTCCACCTCCACAAAAAATCAAGGGTTTTTAAGGTCTAATTCAGGTAAAACTTCACCGGAGAACTCGGGGATTTTCGATGGCGATTCGTTGTTCTGGTGAGTATCACCATTCACCATCACCCTTAATCAACTTCAATTTGTCACATCCCGGGCTCGACTCCACCATAGCACGATATTGCCCGCTTTGGGCCCCGACCACGTCCTCACGATTTTGTTTCTGGGAACTCACACAAGAACTTCTCAGTGAGTCACCCATCATGAGAGTGCTCTCGTGCGCTACTCGCTTAACTTTGGAGTTCCTACGGAATCTGAAGCCAGTGAACTCCCAAAAAGCCTCGTGCTAGGTAGGGATGGGAATATACATATAAGGATCACTCCCCTATGCGATGTGGGATCTAACATATCTAGTTGTGGCTAAGTCCAGATTGGCTTCTGAAAAGCTCGCCAGTGCAAGAAGTGGGGAGGAAAGTCCGTCACTTGGAAAAGTGGATTCAGCTGTTAAAAAGGCACCAAAGCCTGCTCCTTCTGCTGATGCTACATATGTGCTGCTTGCCAAGAAGGAGAGAATTGCTTGAGTTTGATTTCTCAGCTACCGTAGATGGAGCAGTCAAGGACGAAGTAAATATCGGACCTAGTAAAGATGAAGTGTCAAATGAGCAAACTACTGCTGGAAAGCCCAAAGTCATCCAAGCTGCTAAATGGGTAGTCTGCTTTGTTTAGCTTGTGTTAGATTTTGCCAATCTTCGTGCAAGTTTATCACTTTACTAGAATTTTAATAAACTGCTTTCTTCGCTTTATTCTATCTTTATTTTTCTTGAAACTTTGCTTGCTTGAAGAATTTTATTCTTTTGTTTGTGATCAATGGAAGAATTTTGTTAGATATAAACAAGGTTATAAAAAGCGGTTAGTGGTAGTCAGACAGTGGGAAGGGGTCTAGTGCTTAGGGGTTTAGGGTTTATTTTAATTTTTACATCTGTTATATAGTGTATAATATAATTATATATATGTAAAATTTTAGACTCTTTTGGTTGCTTTTGCATCATTTTCTAAGCCCATAAATTTTGTTGGGCTTTTTTATTCACATCAATAAAAGGAAATTTTAACGAAACATTCATGGTACTGTTCACTTTTAATGAAAATAACATTTTTACTCTAAAACGTCACTCCTGGTACTATTCACTTACAACACCTTTTTGTCATTTTGATTAAAACTCAAAGTTTTCAAGTCATTTTCATTAGTTTTCATTTAATAAAATGAAATGTTAGGCCTTGTATTCCTAGTTTTAATAAAATTGTCAACCGCTAAAAAAACCTAACTAATGCTAGCTAAAGCTGCTAAACCATGGTCTCCGTCACCCATATCTACAATTGAATATGCATAATTCGTCCTCTACCACACTCTTTTTCTCCTTCTTGTTGTAGGTCATCATCGACTCCTTGTCTAGCAAACCCTGAGCTGGAGTAGGGGTAGATCAGTCTTTTTGGTGTTGACAATAACTACAAGTTATGATTGGTGGCCTTCTTCTGAAATACACAGCGCTCACATGCCCCTGAGACAACGACAACATGTTTGGTGACGTGTTCATCGTTATCTAAGGAGACCAGATATTCTCAAACTGATTGTCATGTGGCAGACACGCTTCGGAGAGAGATGAGTCTAAGCCCCTGGTTAGTTGAGGTGTGATGGAAAGCAACCCTCCCGAAACCCAAGTTAGGCTTTGCAGTTAATGGGTCGGCATCGCATGGCTTTTAAGTAAATAAAAATGTGTTAGCCCATAGCAGGCCTTATTTTTATATATGACCCAAACAATCTTACCAAACCCAGCAACATTGCAAGCTAATAATCTCTCTCTTATTGCATAAGCTTCAGCAACAGTGCCAATCGCACGCATTTGTCGGCTGCTGCTCAATAGCAGACTTGAACTCTGCTTGCTGCTTCATGAAAGCCCAGTCACTGACACACACTTGACATAATATAAGCTGCAAATCGACACCAAATAGATATTTGGTACAACTCTTAGCACTGAATGAAATTTGGGTCATTTGGGTTGAAAAGTTCCTCCAGTGATCTTCAGAACTCACTTCCAGCACAACAATGGAACTTCCAGCACAACAATGGAATTCAACCTCAAAAATGCCGGTGTTCCAAAAAAAAAAGAAAGACATTATTTTTCTAGTGTTTGTGTTTAACAATGTAAGTAACAATCGAAGTGGCGACATTCTTCGACAAAATGCTTAATTGTGTGCGGAGTGTAGAATAAAAACGAACGATGTTTGAACAATATGCTCTCCTCTCTGCGCCGAACTTTGAATTGCCCTTCTAGTAGTTTTAAGAAACAATCAACTAAAATGGATCTTGTAGTCTGAATCATTCAAGGAACGTATCCTTGTGCTTAATTATGCAATATAACAAACAAACAGTTCATCGCGTACCCCATTTCTCAACAAATACTATGGTTGAACA
The DNA here is from genome assembly GCF_916048215.2 of Malus sylvestris. NCBI lineage: Eukaryota > Viridiplantae > Streptophyta > Magnoliopsida > Rosales > Rosaceae > Malus > Malus sylvestris. Next base: position 7,700,836 of record NC_062264.1, on the reverse strand, counting down.
ATAAACATGACTGACAGGGACGAAGTTTTATTTTCTTCAAAATAATACTAGTTCAACTTTGTTCACCATTGTAGCCCAATTCTCCAAATTTTCCAGTGTGAAATTAAGGCATCTGTAGATTACAGTATATCACTGAACTTGTTTTTTATCAGAAGCTGAGCCCCTTCAACTAACCTCTTTACCACCTCCCCTGCAGGTAAAATTTCCTTGATGAGTCCTACACTTTGTCCGGCATACATCACCATGCTTTCAATGTCACCCGTTGTTGTCGCATTTGGAACAACACCGGCAAGACGGCGAATTTCTATTTCCTGATAGAGAATATAAGTCAAGATTGCTATCCATTACATTCCACTTAGTTATATGCAATGCATGAAAAAATGCAGAAACCGGAAATGGCATACTCTTGATTCTAGTGGTAAGCGTTGCTTGTCAAGTATGAGAAAAATTTCATCCTCACCCTATCATGTATTATTGCGCAGCCAATAACAGGTTGACCCGCTTCATTTTGATCAGCAGGAATATATTTACAATCATTGAAGAAAGGTGTATGCAGAACACGATGTGGTGCATCAGGCCACCTTGCACGGCCGAATACATCAGTGTACTCAGTTGCGTCATATTCAACCACCTTTCTCTTGTATGCAGGATGAGCATGACTTTCTTCAGTTGCAAGAAACCTGCAAGGACAAATTTATAGAAAAACCAAATTACCAAAACTTCACTTATAATTGAAAACATCTTGAACGACCACAGTATGAAAAAGTTTCTGGATTTGTAACTCAATGATATGAAAATGTCCTGTTTCTGAAACCTTAGTTGCAAGATTGTTTAAATATGCTCTTTGAAGAGTCTAACAGGTCAAGTATATCAAACCTAGTTCCTAGGCAGATGCCCTGAGCACCAAGGGCCAGAGCAGCAACATATCCACGGGCATCCACAATACCACCAGCAGCAATGAGAGGTATATCTTGATCTCCAACAAGATCAACTACCTTCGGCAACAATGAAATTAAAGCATCCTATAATTTGAACAATAGAAAGCACATGGATGTCAATAATTCTAAGTATCTCAATTGACAAGTATCAGGCAATAGGCACTTAAGGAACGAAGCAAACACAAAACTAAGTATGTGACTAATAAAATCATCAGTGTCAATAAAACAAGATCCAAGAAAGCAGGCTCACCTGACCGATCACATGCCCTCCTGCTTCACGCCCTTGAACAATAATTGCATCTACACCAGCATGTATTGCTTTCTTCGCTTCCTCCAAGCTCCCAACCTTGAACCGAATTATATACAACTCATCAACACGTCCAGGAAAGAAAATAACAATTAACATGCCAGATGCTGTATCATACACATGTATTCTGCCAATAGAATATATAAAAAGAAATGACAAAACATATGTCTGCAATTAATTTTAGCGTGTGCACGAAGATAGATATAAGTTAAACACGATAATTTTGCTAAACAAGATTGAAAGAGTTTAAGCTAGGGTTCGAAAACTGTGAACTGCATAAACTCATCAAGGAGTATGGTTTGGCTTTCTTACAATCTGCATCATTGCAGTATGGTTTTTATACAGTTTTACATACACCCGCATGCCATAAACAATAGTACACGCATGCAATAAATAATGTGAGATCATGCAATATTCTTCTGCCCATCTTCGACAGGACTTCATGGGTTTCATTTAGAATAGTCCTTTCACCATGTCAGCAGCACATGGATTATATGTCAGCAGCACATGGCTTATACTCAGGTAGTTTGAACTGAATATTTGGTTTATCACGCCCCCGCAAGCTGAGTGGGCGCGGACGAACAGGAAGCTTGGAAAGAAGATAACTGAACCGTGCGGTGGACAAGCCCTTTGTTAAGAGATCGGCAAGTTGGTCAGTAGATGAAACATATCCCACAACAAGTTCATTTCTAGTGACTTTCTCTCGAACATAATGATAATCAACTTCCACATGACGCATACGAGCCTGATAAACGGGATTGGAAGCCACTGCCAGTGCACTGATATTGTCACACCACAATTTTGGTGGAGTGAGAGGAAGACGAAGATCACAAAAAATGTGTCTGAACCAAGATAAGGTGGCAGCTGTGTAGGCCATTTGGCGATACTCGGCCTCCGTACTTGAGCGAGACACGCCGCGCTGCTTTTTAGAACTCCAGGAGACCAAGTTATCCCCTAGAAATATGCAATGACCACCAGTGGAGCGACGATCATCAGGGTCACCAGCGTAGTCAGCATCGGCAAATGCTGTGAGGGACAAAAAACTGGGTTTATAAACGAGACCGCGATCATGAGTGGCTTTCAAATAGCGAAGAATGCGTTTGACGGCAACCCAATGTGTAGTGGTGGGCGAATGCATATACTGGCAGACTTGATTCACAGCGAAAGCAATGTCCGGACGTGTGAATAAGAGATATTGGAGAGCCCCAACAATACTTCGAAAGGTTGTTCCATCCGCCAAGGGCTCGCCCTCATACAAACTAAGCTTGCGGCCAGGGAGGGCTGGAGTAGACAAGGGTTTGGCGTCAGCCATCTGAGTTCGTTTGAGGAGGTCCAGGATATATTTTGACTGTGTTAAGTACATGGCCGTTGGCGTTCTCGTAATTTCCATTCCCAAAAAATAATGCAAGGGACCAAGGTCCTTCATGGAGAATTTTCGACCCAATTGATGAATCAAGGTGGAGATGTGAGCTGGATTATTACCGGTGACGAGGATGTCATCAACGTAAATGAGCAAGTAAATGACATTAGTTCCATTGCAGAAAATGAACAGCGAAGAATCTGCCATGGAGGCTTGAAAGCCGAGCTCCTCCAGATGGTGAGAGAAGCACTGAAACCAGGCACGTGGAGCCTGTTTTAAGCCGTATAAGGACCGGCGAAGACGGCATACATGTGACGGAAACTGCGGATCGACAAAACCAGAAGGTTGGCGCATGTAGACTTCTTCATTTAAAGAGCCATGAAGGAACGCATTTTTGACGTCAAGTTGGCGAATTGGCCAGTTAAAATGAAGAGCCACGGAGAGAATGATCCTGATGGTAGCATGAGTGACGACGGGACTAAACGTCTCACTGTAATCAAGCCCTTCTTGTTGATGGAAACCATTGGCAACAAGACGTGCTTTAAATCTTTCAATGGAACCGTCAGATTTCCGTTTAATACGGTAGACCCATTTATTTGGTAGGACATTCATGGAGGGATGAGAAGGAACTAGGGACCACGTTCCTGTGCTTTGTAGAGCATTGAACTCTTCTGCCATTGCCATACGCCATTCGGGAGACTTATTTGCCTGTGTAAAACAAGAGGGCTCAACAAGTTCATTAGTCACATCAGAAACAAGAGCATACTTGGGGTTTGGCTTCTGAATGCCATCCTTTGAGCGTGTAACCATGGAGTGAACAGGTTGAATTTGTCTCTGAGAGGAAGGTGAGACAGGAGCAACACCCATTGCAGTCGTAGGGGATGGAATGGAAGAAGGGGCAGGGAGGTGCGGATTTGGTGGGAAATTAGAGGAAATAGGGTTAGGTTGGGGGGATGGTATAGTGGGATGCATGTGATGGTGCGGATGTGGTGGTAAAGGGCAGGGAATAGGACTAGGGTTAGGTGGGTGAGATAATATGGGGAATAAGTTGGACGGATGTGGGTTTGGTGGTACAGTTGGGAAAATGGGGTTCCTAGAGGGATAATGGAAAGAAGAGGGGTCAATGTTCAGTACCATAGACGATTGGGAGGATGAGGACGTTGTAGAAATGGATTCTTTGTATGGAAAATTGGTTTCATCAAATAGGACATGGCGTGACAAAAAAATGCGACCTGTGGACGTATCTAAACACCTATAACCTTGTTGATTTAATGAATAACCTAAGAAAATGCAACGTTTGGAGCGAAATTGCAGCTTGTTAGTATTATAAGGACGAAGAAATGGAAAACATGCACACCCAAAAACTTTAAGAAAATCATATTGAGGAGATTTTTGAAACAGTTTTTGAAAGGGAGACTCATCATGGAGAACTTTAGTGGGTAAACGATTGATCAAATAGTTTGCTGTATGGAAAGCATCATCCCAAAAAGAAGTTGGTAAGGAGGAATGAGCAAGAAGAGTGAGACCAGTTTCAACGATATGACGGTGTTTACGTTCGGAAATTCCATTTTGTTCAGGATGATGTGGACATGTAAAACGATGTAGAATGCCATGTTGAGTCAAAAAAATTTTGAATTTGTTGTTTACGTACTCCCCTCCTCCATCAGTTTGAAAGGATTTAATTGTAGTGTGGAACATGTTTTCAACCAATTTCTTAAAGGACACAAAAGTGAGAAAAACATCAGATTTTAATTTTAAGGGATATAGCCAAGAGTAGCGAGAAAAATCATCAATAAACACGACATAATATTTAAAACCATTGATAGAAAAAGAAGGTGAAGTCCATACATCGGAATGAACCAATTGTAAAGGAGATGAAGACCTAGAGACAGACAATGGAAAAGGTAACTTGTGACTCTTGCCCATGGGACATGAGTGACATAACTCACTAGTTACAACGCCCTTAATAGGCAATTTGTTCCTAGAAACCAAATTTTGCAAAATATGAGAAGATGGATGACCTAACCTAGAGTGCCAAATTGAATTGGACACTCTAGTTCCTAAAAATGCAGACACGCCTTTAATGGAAGATGAAACACCAGAAAAAGGGTAGAATCCATTCCTACTCGGGCCTTGTAAAAGCATCCTCCCCGTGTGGAGTTCCTGAACACAGTATGAGTTGGGATATAAGGTTAGAGAACAGTTATTATCGGTAGTAAAACGATGGATAGAAATAATATTGGTTGATGCATTAGGGCATAGTAGTGTATTAGGTAATGTGAAAGTAGAGGTAGGTGTACGAATGGAAGTGTTGCCTATGTGTGAAATTTGCAAACCTGTGCCACCAACAACTCCATTGACTTGGTCCATGCCAGTATAAGGATGAGGATGCGCAACAGTAGCTAGATTATTGGTGATGTGAGCATTGGCCCCGGAGTCAAACAGCCATTCCTGTATGGCAGGTGCTGTTGCAGAAGCAGGAGGAGCACGAGCAGCAAAGGCTTGAAGACGTGGTGCAGGGACACGTCCCTCATAAGACATATTTAGGCGGTTGAAGCAGTCAATCGCAGAATGACCATAACGATTACATATTTGGCATTGAATCCGGCTTGTAGTAAAAGTACCTTGGGAAGGAGAGGTGCCAAGAATCCCATCATGTGGGCGGGAGTGGGATACTTGGTGAGAGTTGGACCCTTGGTGATAGTAGGAACCTTGGTGAGAGGGTGAGGAGCTGTAGTGGCGATTGGTAGAGCCGCGACCAGTATTGAAGTTACTACGACCACGGAAGCCAGTAGAGGATCCTCGTCCTCGAGAAGATGCAGGTGCGCGGTTGCCATTGCGAGCGGCGGCAAGGACAGTGAGCCCACTGTCAGTACCAAACGCGGAATGTATTTGCTGTCGTCTTTCAGCGCCAAGGAGGAGGGCTTCCAAAGCACTGTAGGTAATAGCCTCATCACGGGCTTGAGCGGAAGCAACGGTACTTTCATAGGCCGGACCAACGTTGTTGAGGATGATGGCAACGATGTCGGAGTCGGAAACGGGAGCACCAGAGAGAGAGAGGGTATCTGCGAGACAATTAATTTTATCCAAAAATTCAGAAATGGAAGAATCACCTCGGTGAGTATTCATCAACTCACTACGAAGCTGGAGAAGGCGACCGGTGGACTGAGAAGCATAACGATCACGTAGTGTTGTCCAGGCAGAGTGGGAGCTGGTTTTCCCAATTAAAGCAGCAAGCACGGTAGGATGGACGGAGGAGTTGATCCATGACATAACAGTTGCATCCTGTTGTATCCAAGTGTCGAAATCAGGGTTGACTTTGTCAGTGATGTTTCCATCCTCATCTGTCAGCAATGCTGGGGGACACTTACTAGTTCCATCAACAAAGGAAACCAGATTTCGACTGCGGAGGAGAGGTAGCATTTGGGCTTGCCAGAGAGGGTAGTTGGTACGATCAAGTTTGATCGTGAGAAAATTGGAGACATTAGGAAAGGGAATGGGAGAGGAAGATTGAGAAGCCATGGGAGAACGGGGAAAAAAAATTATTGTCGCTAGACTTTAGCTCTTTGATACCATGAAAGAGTTTAAGCTAGGGTTCGAAAACTGTGAACTGCATAAACTCATCAAGGAGTATGGTTTGGCTTTCTTACAATCTGCATCATTGCAGTATGGTTTTTATACAGTTTTACATACACCCGCATGCCATAAACAATAGTACACGCATGCAATAAATAATGTGAGATCATGCAATATTCTTCTGCCCATCTTCGACAGGACTTCATGGGTTTCATTTAGAATAGTCCTTTCACCATGTCAGCAGCACATGGATTATATGTCAGCAGCACATGGCTTATACTCAGGTAGTTTGAACTGAATATTTGGTTTATCAAAGATGACATTCATATTTATAATTCAGAACAGTATCGCTCCGAGAACACTTACTTGAGGCACAATCTTAACCCCAGATTGATGAGCTTTCAACACAAGCTCCTCCGAACATTCACCCCAGTAAACCTGCAGCACTGCAACCTTTTCATCCAATATGGCTTGTATATTTTTCTCATGAGGAAATGCTAGAACAACACCAACCCCAAATGGTTTTTTAGTTAAGCTTCGAGTCTTCCTTATCAGCTCTTTCAAGTAATCTGGTGACTCCTGACGATCAATTAAAATTAGTATATCAACGATTCCTTCTTTAATTGAAAATTTAGCAAACTCATATATGTAGTATGTACTCCATTCCACAAAGGTTGAAAATTAACGGTCGAAATTTCAAATATTGATATGCATATGCATTACATGAGAACTCAACATCAACAAGATCCCCTCTCTTGTAGTTGAACAAGCTAAACATGCGGATCAATTCAATTTGGTGATGCAGAGAGGACAATTATGAACAAGGATTTTTCGAGGAACACCCGCCAGCGTGTGAGTGGGAGACTCCCATCTCTAGCGTGGGGCACTGATGGCCCAAGCATTGCTCTTACTAACAATACGAAAGTGCAGAAAGTTAATGGAATGAAGGTAGAAAGGACCTAATTGATAGAGATACAAACTTAGCTGATATTACAATTGTCAGGTATGAGCTCAACAGGGAGAAATTTTTCATTGTATCCAGAACATAAGCCGGTGCACCACGTGTCATAATACAAGTGGAGGGGACACTAAAAGTATATCCTCTTTTTCCACTTTTATTTCCACACCTGGTATATCGGTACGTTGGTGTTACGGATACATGAAATAATCACTCATCAACAAGGTTATCAAATTGATCTCCAGGAGGTGAAGTGAAAGTTGAGAACCATGATTGGGAATTGTTTGATCCCTTTCTCCGAGAAGAGAAGAGGCGAAACATAATCAACTTGAATTCAGGACAGCTATTTGAAATCTTAATGAGGGATCTGGATTCATTTGGAAAAGCAGTAGGGATATGTAAGAACAAACAATTTTTATTGGAACCATTCCTCTAATGAATTCTCTGGGAACTTATAACAATCATTTATTATCCAATTAAATAAAACTATCAATAAAAATCATTTTCCAACTGGAATTTAAGAAGAAGAAAAAATGGAAACAAAAAAGAAAAAAGGAAAGAAGGGTGACTTACCCAATCAGGAGCTCTGAGGAAACCGAGTCCACCAGCATTCGCAACAGCAGCAACAAGCTCCGGTCCTGAAATATCAGCTCCCAGCGGTGCTTGAACTATTCCGTACTCAAAACCCAATATTCCACGCCAACCCATTCTACTCTCTCAAATCTCTCACTAACTGGGAACTGCTCTAATATCGCCTGTGGGTTTCTAGTTTACTTAAAGTTATGATGATTACTAGGGATCCATGCATTTAAGGATTATTTATTTTAGGGATAATTTGATTGCGGTCCCTAATCCTTAACATTTTTTTATTAAAACCTTAATAGTATTCAAAGTTTGATCAAGGTCCATTGACTTTGTACACCTCATTATATTACTATTAATATTTATATTCTTATAGTTTTGACATTAATTGTTTGATATTTTATGAGATTTATAATCCTATAAATTTAAAATCCCTCATTATAATACTATTAGAAACGGTTATAATAAAAAAATTCAAACATTTTAATTGAATAAATGGATAAAAACTATGTAAAAATAAGAAATAATAAATGACAAAAGAATGTATCCATAGTGTTAAAAAAATTGGTACATTTCACATATAACAAAGTGGTACATTAATAAAGAAGAATGAGTACATTATAAATAAATTAGGGTACAAATAAAAGATTAAAAATTATGAGTACAAATGAATTTTTAAAAATATAGGTGCTAAAAGAAATTAATAAATGGGTACAAAATAAAACTAAAAAGAAAATACTACAAATTTAAAAAAAAATGTTGCAAATTAAAAGTGGGTACAAACTAAAAGTATAAATATATGATACAAAGTTTAGGCATAAAACATAAATATACCATATGTAATTTTTCTATCATTGATTAAATATACAATGTCACGTGATGGTATACACATAGGTACAAACACAAATAAAACTTTAAAAAATATGGGCACAAAAAGAAACTAATATATGGGTACAAATTAAAAATGAAAAGAAAATTGGTACAAATTAAAAAATATTTGCAAATTAAAAATTGGTACAAACTAAAAATAAAAATATATGATAAAAAATTTAGCCATAAATATAAATATACTAATTGTAACATTTTTAACACTAAAGGAATATATTTAAAAATAAAAATATTTTATTATTCAAATAATTAATGATGTTATTAATACCCAAGGACCTTGATCAAAAATTAAAAATGAATAGGATTTTAATCAATGGAGTAACAAAAAGAAGGATGTAAATCTAATTTTTCCTTTATTTTATTTGTAATGTTTTATAGTGGGGAGACGGCTGCTGGTGCTGAGTGCTAAAGCATGAACGTGGACAGTGTTCGTCTGTTTTGTAGCAGGATTGTTGTTTCTAGATTCTACACGCAAGCTATAAACTAATGCACCCTTTTGGTTTGTTTATTTTCCAGATAACGTAAGGGAGGACGTCAATTTTCAGTGAAGGATTTGTATGGCAAAAGTATATTGGTATTGTGGCATGTCGTGTAAGTGTTATAAACGAATAGGTTTTTCTCCAATTTCATTTTTTAGGTTTTCAGAACAATTTTAGACTGATTAACACTCATCACACTAATTTTATGATTCTCAAAATTCTCTAGTATCTATCAACTTCAAGAGAATTTTATTTCTTGTAATACATTTTGTGGCGAATTCAGGACGAAATAGATTGAAGCACTTCTATGCACTGCTGCTCCTTGTATAATGAACATTGATGGGGAGTTCTAAAGTTGTGGTGTGTTAGCAGCGTGCATAGAGACCTCAAATTTATAAAGTCAACAGACCCTAAAATCGTGCTGACTAATGGATTCTAAAAACCCTGGTGAGCCTATCACTAGAATACTATAGACCATAAAATTGTCTTCCATGCAGGAACCTCTTAACCAATAGAAATTAAGGAAAACTAATGAAAAATGATTGAAAACTTTGAGTTTTAATGATAAGGACAAAATAAATGGTAAAATGAATAGTACTATGATTAATTTTTTAGTGTAAAAATGTGGTTTTTCATTAAAATGAACAATACCGGAAATTTTTCGTTAAAGTTCCCTAGAAATTAATTTGTATTTCACTATTCATTGATGCTCGAGAAATAGCTAATTAATCAGAACTCTTGACACTAGTTCAATTTGGTTACAACTACGTAAACCAATTAGGTTGGACTTTAATATTTGACTCTAACAAATATATTGATTAGATGTATACTCTCTACGGTCCAGTTTTGTTTGTAGAATTGTATTTATATATGTTGTACTTGGAAGTCATTAAAACATGTGAAAATTTTGGGGAATTAAAAAAAACAGAATAGACAAATAAAATCATTTTTATTAATAAATGTTGGCTTCAAAGTTTAGCTTATCTCAATTTTGGAGTAGCATTCTCTTCCTTTTTTTTTCCCTCCTCTTTCCTCCCCTCTTATTTGAACGGTCATAGTTAAGCTACGTCAACATCTTATATTAATTTTTTTTATAGAAAGAGAAAGATGAAATAGAGAATGTGAGAGGAAGGGAAAGAATCATACTCCCTCAATTTTACATCTAGTTTTCCATGCATGAAAACAATAATGTCAATATTTCCCAATAATTAAATCCTAAATAAACTGCAGTTGTATGAAATCGACCATTTTTTGAATATACTTGCCCTATAACTCACATACCAACCTTGTATTTGTATGGAGTAAGCTACTTTCTTTCTTTTTCTATTTTTTTTAATTTTTTTTAGAAGAATCTCAATGATACGAGAGAAATTTTATTAAATCAAAAAGAGAAGTTACACTTAATTAGGGTCGTAATATAAGAAAAAATAATAAAGTAAAATGTACAAGAAAAGAGAGAGAGACATAAACATGTCCCTCTTAAGAAAACAAATAAAACTACAAGAGAGGAGGGGGTGGTTTGGACATCTGTTGGGGGACTTTTAGGTCGAAGTGGACTTGGGCTTTGAGAACGTCCTCTTGTCTCTCTTGGTGCGGATTCGTAACAAGTCCCAGGATATCTCAAAAGAGATAGCTTGTCTTAGAAAATACCCTGGTAATATCAACGACTCGAAGATAGCGTGAAAGATCAAGATAATGACTTGCTCAAGTGAAGCATGGTGTGAAAGCTAGAAGATTATCAATTTACATGAGAGAGAAGGGATTTGTATGGTTGCATGACATTCTTTGCTAGATAATCTAGGCTTTCCTAGGGTGGTAGTTAGGTTTCTAATGGCTGGGATGTTTGATGTAAAGCTACGAAAATTACAAAGGTTGCATGGATGGTGATGCTTGGGGCTTGGAGTATGCTTCTGGGCTAAGTGAAACTTTCTGGCCTTCTTCCTGGGTAGTTCTCTCTCACTACGTTTTCTCTATGTCTCTCTGTGTTAATCTAATCTCATCTGTATTTTTCCCTCCAATGGTTTCTCTTCCTCTCATTCCCTTCTCTTTTTTTGTTTTTTGTTTTTTGTTTTTGTTTTTGTTTTTGTTTTTGTTTTGTTTTTTGGAACATGGGCTTCCTAATGGGACTTTTCCTCTTTCCGTGTGGCAACGGATCACTCCCTGCCATTGTGCTCCCTTGCTTCCTGTGCACGTCCAATCATATGGAGAAACTCTGGGTATTCCCCCGCCTTCACTTGGTAACTGTTACAAACTGCTTTTCTCCTTAGGACAAGTGTTTAATTTGTCCTTGCTCCTCATCTCCTTCTTTAATTCTCATTCCTTCTTCAAAATTTTCATAACTACTATTCTCTCCAAAATCTTCTCTGCTCTTTATCCTGTTTGTGCTTTTTTGTGCTTTGTGACAAGGTTTTCTTCAAATAAGGAAATTCTTCCTATTTTTTGAATTTTTTTCTCCTTTTGTCTTCTCTGTTTGCCATGGTGATGAAATTAGGCATGCATCTCTCCTTTTGATCATGTGTTTCAAAGATTTTGGGGTTTCAGCATGGACGAACTAAAGGTGCGGGTCCTTCCTACGGGAAATCAAACTCCACCCCTTGGGTAGTCTTGCGGCTTCGAATTCATGTGTGTTTTCCCTCTGTGATTTCTCTCATGCTTTCCATGTATCTGTGTAATTGTCATTTAGCCTAGCCTTTTTGCATGTTGGTGTGCATTTGGTTGGGATCGATTGATCAGTTGCATTGATCTACTTAGTGTGATTAGCTTGATAGCATACATAACCTATTTTTGCTTGGGTACATGTATAACATACTCTCCCTAGCTAGATTTGTTTAGGGCTTTGATAACATGGCATATGTAGTGAAAGATGCATTTCTTTTGCGTGATAGCATGTAGGGAAAATAGTCCCATGTTAAAGTCCTAGACTTTCGCATAAAAGGCTTGGAATTTTATGAACGTACCCTTCTGCTTTCCCGAGGCGTGTTTGTTTGTTTTCCTAAGGATATATTCGTTATCGTGTTTCACTTTGTATACTTGCACATTTCTTCTTGCATGCTGCACTGGCTTATGGTATCTATGGTTTGGCGCTTGATTTCCATAGGTGCATTATGGCTACGGAATCACCAAAGTGTCCAACTGTGGTTGATGGGTCATTCACTACTGAGGACCGACTTCGACGAGGCAAGCCGCTGCCTCCTCTTGGTTCTTAAAGTAAGGCTTTCAAGAAGGAAGAGCCTTCCTTAGACTCGGTCCCTTCTATTGATCCCAGATGTATTTCTTAGTGCTACATCGAGAGTGGGTTATTTCTCATCACACCGATCCACTTCAAGTTCTCCTATGGTGAGGTCATTGGCTGGGCAAATTGGGTGGACACTGGGCTTAGCTTTACGAACCAATGGGCGACCTTAACAAAGGGCCAAGGTTTTGGATGCTTTCTTCATGACCAAGAAGCAGGTTGTTTGCCTCAAGCCCAAATTTCTTCGCCACGTGGTTAGGAGGTGGAGTAAAGAGACCCATATCTTTGTTTATGCTTAAGGAGAATTTACCCTCACTCTGGAGGATGTCGCCAATATTATGCATCTTCCAATTACGAGTAATTTGGATCTCTTCCATTACGTCATTCCTTTTGCAGACAAGAACATTTTTTATGTTTTGAAAAATGGTGCTTATACTTCTCCGAGCAGGGCTTTTCGCTTCAATGAATGGATTAAACACTTTTGACAGAATAAACAAGAGCCGAACTACAGGTTCGAGGCCATGTTGTGTTTGTGGCTAGGTCACTTTGTCTTTTATGATAGCAAGGATACCTTCATTTGCCATGTGATACCTTGGGCAATGACGATAGCACATGGCCATGTGGTTCCACTAGCTTCACTATTTCTCGGGCTTCTCTACCATGAGCTAGATCAACTTCACACTCTGAAGGAACAGGTCGAGGGTAGTGCCCCGTTGAAAAGTTTCCTTTGCGTTAGCTTTTTGCAAATCTTCCTATATGAGCGTATCAAGGGTCTGAAGATAACCTCTTGCCCTTCCAATGCAGCGAAGAGCTGATATGTTATTGATTCTTCCTCTACTTGCCTAAAAAGCTCATGTTAGCTTACCGTTGGTTTGGGAAGATTCCAGCAAAAAAACAGAACTTTTTGGAGCTTTTAGACAATGTTTCTAGCTTTGTTTTCCGTCCGTATGTGTCAGTCCCGAAAGGTTTTGCCTCCGTGATGTTCTTTATCGATGTTGCTTGTGATGATGATCCAAGTGTGATGTCAATTCTTTTCTCTGAGATTCTGGATTTCCTTTCGCTTACCAAAAAATCGTTGACTTTGCTAGCTTCTTCAATCCCCTTCTAGGGGGAGGATAACAAAGAAAGAAGTGTATCTTACTCTCATTTCCGGGTGCGACTTTAATTGAGTTTTAACCAAGGAGTGCCGATATCTTTCCATGCGAAAATTGAGGCCTTTTTCAATAATTTGTTTTGGAGTTCTATGTATGCGCCTCTGAAATGTTTTCGCCATTTCCAGTACATTACCAACTAGACTCGGGTAGGTGGTATCTCTAAAGGTTATGCCGCTTATTAGTTGAAATGTTTCCCTACTATCGCCAAGTTTCATAGTGATAAGCAGCTGCGGTTGTCTCCCAGCGTTGTCAGCCATCCCAGGCTAGTGTTAGAGCCTATGACTGCTGCTTTAGGTTCAAAGCATCGATGCCCTACTACAGCAGAAAAAAGCAATGCTTCAGATGACTCTTCTCGGAGCATCAAGAAGTGTGGGGCATCAGGTGCTAGCGAAGGAAAGCCTACAGATCAAGGGAAGAAAGTGGCTTCGAGTATATTTCTTGGTTTGACTTCTCAAGCTAATTTTACCTTTGCATGTTCTTCCTCAATGTTTTATATGTTGTGCCTCAGATGATGCAGTTAAACGTTTTAGGCCTTGGGTGGTGAGGACGGTCCACCTAGTAGCAAGCCTGACTCTTCCCCTATGCCGAAGAAATCGAAGAGTGAAGGTTTCGCAGTGAAGCCAAAGACTAGTAATAGATCTTGTTCCCTTGTTTCTTACTCCATTTGCTTTGTGGTTGTATGCTAATTATAACTTTGTCACAGCTAAGACTTTTGGCAAAGAAGTAGTTCCTGCTAGCCCTGCCTGTAGGACTAGGAGTGCCCAAACGTCTACTTCTTCCAGCATCCAAAGCATCCTGAGTTCCTCGATATTACTACCGCGAGTAGGGAAGAACAGAGTGCTAGGGGGAAACTGACGGCGATGAGGCAGCTATCGAAGGCTTAGCCGTTGAGGAAAACAACAATATAAGTGCTGATTCTGACCCTAAGAGTGGTGGACATCCTTAGGCTTTCCTAAGGAAGGACACGGAGGGTGAAGACAATGGCAGAGAACTAAGTGACAATGATGACATTAAAGCAGCAGAGGATGTTGATCTTGATGAAGTCGACATATTTTTTAATAATGACGTTCAGGTTAAAGCGAAACATACAAAGGTATTGTCAACCTTCTTTTTATGTCTTTGAATTTTTATTAAGCTTACATGTGCATGTAGGAAGTAGTAAACTTTGCTTAGCATGTTTTCTCATTGTTTTTGCATATGCATGTATAAGCATGTTGATTTGTTGGAATTTCACCTTGGATACCTTTTGTGGGCTGTGCTACTTTGTGTCTTTGCTTGTTGATATGTTTCTTTACTTGTGCATATTTTCTCTGATGTCCCTGCAAGTGAATGCTGGTGTTGTAAGGGCTACAATATGTGTTGAAGCTTCTAATGGTGTTACTTCCGAGCTTATAGAGGATGTTGCGATGGGTAGCAATGTTCAGCCAACAGAAGTCGTACCTTCTCTAGAGGTTCTTTCCCCTGAGGAGCAGGCTTCGGTGGAAGAGTGAGCATCATAGTACGAGGCCCCCAGGAAGCTTAAGCATAGTATTGCCAAATAGAGCATAGGTGTTAAGCTCGATTAAGGAACTGATTTATTCTGGTGAGGCTTTCTCTTCACGAGTCAACTTTAGGGGAGTAAAGGTCCGCTTCAGACTAGCTGATGCATTGGGCAAGTTCTTTGAGTGCGCCGATGATGCAGATGTGAGCTTGATAGGTTTACTTTCCTTCATGCGAGGAATAATTTTTTAGGAGCTATAGACCCTGCTTTATGGCATGAAGCATACTTCCCTATGGGAAATCACAGAGCATAGACTACTATGTTGGCGAGATATGAATAGCGATGTGGCAGCTTTGGGCATGCCAGTATGCTCTTTAGTTGAGAAGATATGAGAGTTACATGATACCATGTTTGGGCTTTGGCTTGAGAAGGAGAATGTCGGCTTGGATCAATTCATCAAAGTAAACAAATTGATGCGTGCTCTCAAACTACATCGTAATGAACTAGAGGTGAAAAGCTCAAGTTGAAGAAGTTGGTCCACATGAGCTCCAAAGAAATAGTGGTGTGCCTTCAACTTGCATCGGATCAATTGCATGCTGGCACCTCTAACAGTTCCTCCGAGAAGTGGTGTTCTAAGCTTAACTTCTCCCCTTCCTATTACTGTGCGCTTTGCCTAACTGTTTGCATTTTTCTAACCCTCAGCTTCTTTTTCTTGGCAGAGCATAAACCTTGAGATGTTAAAGTAGCAGGCTATGAAGAAAGTTGCTTTCATCACTCCGCCTTTACTTTTAGTTGTAATTTCCTTTTAAATCGCTAGCTTATTGTTTTTTGTACAATGGTCATGGGGCCACTTTGCTTTGTATTTTGCTTATTTGCTTTTGACTCCTTCCTTTGGCTTTGGATGCTGATGTTGATTTTATCATAATGCTTGTGACGTCTTTAATCTTCTTGCCATGATATTGGCATTTTCTTGGATGAGAATTTGCTGGATAAACTTATATTTAGAGCTTTCTGAGGCACATGTTTAAGCTTTTGCCTACTTTCCTGGGAGAAATAGTTAATCATGCTGCTTGGCATTTTGCTAGCAAGCTTCTCTAAGGAAAAATGAAAAAGATGTCGTAACTTACATAAGGAAGCAGAACAAGTCTGGAAAGCTTTACTTGCTTAGCTTTGATTGGCTTGTTGGTTTTAAAAGCTTTTCCTTGCTTGGCTTGATTTGGCATTAATAGGTTTTGGCATGTTGCATGAGTATAGCTTTTTAGGAAGCTTTATTTGCTTGACTCAATGGTTTTGCATGGCGTATTGGCTTGGCATGTTGCATAAGCATTGAACCATTGAGCAGCTTGCATGGCATTAATAGGCTTGGCATGTTGCATAAGTACTAGCTTTTGGACGAACTTTAGTTGCTTGACTCAATGGTTTTGCATAGCGTGTTAGCTTGGCATGCTGCATGAGCATTGAACCATTGAGCAGCTTGCTTAGCATTGATTTTGCATTGATTGGCTTGGTTTGGGCTTTTATTATAGCCTTGGCATGATTACTGCTTTAACTTGTTTAGAAGAAATCCTTCTAGTTACACTTTCCAATGTAAAGAAACGAATGTACCAAATCTTTATACAAAATGCTCATTCCTTTCATTAAAATTTGGGGTACATTAATCGTTGCATAGCCTTACAAGGTCTCATAAAGTAAGCAAAATGATCATTGCATAGAATGAGCTTGTTCTTCTAAAATAAGTAAAAGTTTTTTAGCAGTAATATGGCTTTAGCCACTTTGCATTGATAGGTTCCGTTAACATACCTTCCTTGACCAAAGTCAAGTAGTAGTAACCACTTTGATAGGCTTCCTTGATCACAAAAGGTTTTTCCTAGTGTGGGGCGAACTTCAAATGTCTGGATATTTGCCTCCTTATGTGTTCGGCTGTCTTGAGGACAAGATCTCATTCCTTGAAGTTGCATGGCTTGACTGTGCAGTTGTAGGCTTTGGTAACCTGTTGGGGGTTTAGGGCTGCTTTCCTAGCTACTTCTACCTTTTTTTCCTCAAGGTCATTCCACCTCCAGCTTGTGCATATTGTAGCATCACATTCTACGTCATTGAATGTTGAAACTCTTATTGTGGGCATCATCATTTACACAGGGGAAATAGCTTCAGACCCATACACCAATGAGTAATGAGAGAAACCCATAGCATTTCTTGGAGATGTGCGATAGGCCCATAAGACGTTTGGAAGATGTATACTCCAACCCCCAGAGTAGTTATGTATCATTTTGCTTAGGATTCTCAGCTATGTCTTGTTTGTGGCTTCGGCTTGACCATTTCCTTAAGGATAGTATGACATGAAGTGGCGGTGCTTGATCCCATCAGCATCAAGTGTGGCACTTGTTTGTTCATAAAAGGTTTGCCGTTACCACTCACTATTTTGTAAGGTATTCTAAATCGGCAAACGATGCATCCCCTGATGAAATTGGGTACTGCTACTCCCATTACTTTCCTCATAGGGATTACCTCTACCTATTTTGTGAAGTACTCAGTGGCTACTAGGATCAATATGCGGCTTTCAGAAGCTGGATTGATTGTTCCTATCAAATCAAGCCCCCAAGTATAGAATGGCCACGTAGTGCGCATATCTTAGAGCTTAAGCAGAATGCCTGAAATTGGTGCCTTCATTGTAGGAAGGTTGGTGACTAGTTGCTGGACCTGTTGATAGGCTTCACCGCATTCATTGGTCCATACAAATTCCTTCATTTTCCTGATCAATAGGGTGAAGGCTCGTGTTGCTGCTGCTAATCCTGGGATGAAACGTAGAATATAAGATAGCTTCCCTATCAAGCTTTTCAACTCTTTTGCGTTTGTCGGTGGCATGAGGGCTCTTATGGTGCACATTTTGTCTGGATCTACATCGATGTCGCGTTGATGCACCAAGAAGCCTATGAACTTGCTCGAGGAAACATCGAATGACCATTTCTTGGGGTTCATCTTCAACCTATATGCTTGGCATCTCCTCAACACTTTCCTTAGCACTTCCCAATGCCCTTCCCTGGTCTTGGATTTCATGACGAGGTCGTCCACATAGTCTTCCACCTCATTCCCCATCAGGTCGTGAAAAATTGTTGTCATTGTTCGTTGATATGTAGCACTGGCTTTTTTGAGTCAGAATGGCAAGATAGTGTAGTAAAAGTTTCCAAATGGCGTGCAGAAAAAAAATCTTCTTAGCATATTTGGCAGACATCTTGATTTGATTGTACCCACTGAAGCCATCCATAAATGACATCAGGCTTTGCCCTGAGATTGAATCGATCATAATGTCCATGGTGGGTAGTGAAAACTCGTCATTTGGGCATGCTGCATTTAGATCTCGGTAGTCGATGCATATCCGAATTTGAACAATGTTCTTTTTCTTTACTGGGATGATGTTGGCTAGCCAAAAAATGTGCTTGATAAATTCAGCCGCCAAGAGCTTTTCTACCTTAACTTTGATTTTAGCCTTTATTTCTGGATGGAAATTCCTCCTTTGTTGTATGATAAGATTGATCCCAAGCTATGTATTTAGAGTGTGGCGCACTAAGTTCGATCAAGGCCTGGCATTTCTTCATAGCTCCTGGCAAAGATGTCCTTGAACTCCTTTAACATGCTAACTAGTTCTTTCTTTTCCTCAACAGTTAAGTAAACGCTAATAGAAATCAATTTTTGCACAGAATGATCATCACTTAGGTTTACATATTCAAGCTTTTCCGCCACTACAGTGGATCCATCCTACATGCATTTTGGCTGGATTCATCCTCGGCATGATTTTCTGCACATAATGATCATTATTTAGGCATGATTTTATGCAGGGATTCGTCCTCGACAACATGTGCAGCCATGTCTTCAGTTTCCTTGGGACCTTTACTTGCTTAGCGTGTAGCGCTTCCATATCGGGGCTTTCCTGCACAATATGGTCAAACCCCCCAACCTGTCATAAGCTGTAGACGACGCGGCCATCGAGAAACACAACCCTGGAGCATTGAGGTGGAGTGTAGGCAATGACACTGGCCTCTGGTTGTATGCATTTTCCTTTTCCCACAGTGGCTAGGAATTCTTAGTGACTGAGATCTCGAACTTCTTCCCAATGGGGTAAAGGTATCCCTGAGGCCTGTGATATCCTACTTCTGGTACTTGAGAAATCATTATAGAACTCAGCATCGGAATAGTGAACTTTGTCTAGGTTGAATGGCATCTAGTTTCCGGGGATGCAAATAGGCCTCAGGCCAATCCTTCCCTTGACGCACTGGTGGTAGGTAGAGGCTACGAGTCTATGCTTATTTATCCATGGCATTCCGAGCAGAGCATTGTAAGCCACATTGATATCCATCACATAAAACTTAGTAAAAGACCTGATAGAGGCGATCTTTAAGTCGATCTCGATATATCCAATTGTTTCCTCATTGCTATTCCCAAACCCATTGATAGAGATTTGAGACCTTACCACCTTTGACATTGGGACACCTGTTGCAATGAGCACTACCAAGGGTAGAATGTTGACAAAGAAACCAGTGTCAACCAAAGCTCGCCTGATGAAGACGTCATTAATCTATCATTCTAGGTACAGTGGCCTTTGATGGTCAGGGAAAGCCATTTCCATGTTTTCGTCAGTGAAGATAATGGCATTGTTGTTCTCAATGAAGGCCTTATGCAGTTGGACAGTATAGCATTGAGGGCCATAGTCATTGGAAACATGCATGAGAACTTCAGCAGTAGTAGTCCTTACTTCCGGGTCGTATTCAAGCTGGTCGAAAAAGGATTTAAACTTCGGGTTTTCCTAGAAGACTTGCGCTGCAGTAGGCCCTTGCCCTTGCGAAAGGTAATGCTCAAATGTTTCCATGTCGGGAAGGTTGTACAAAGTCACAACCGTCATTTCTTGGCTGAACAATTGCTCTTCCAAGGCTTCCTTGTTGTATTCTTCTGGCATATCGATGGTGAAGACTTCGTCACTTAGGCTTGGGGAAAAATCCACGAGATTTGCATCCTCATCTCCCTATCCCTTAGCTTGAGAACATGGAGTATCATAGCTCTGCGGCTTGGAGTATTTGCACCAGTAAGCTTTCTCTATGTTCTTGGAAGATGACTTCTAGTGGCTTCGGGTCGTTGATCTATGGGTGGTAGACATCATCATCTCTAGAGCATGTGATGACAGCTGCCATCTCTTTCTTTCAGCGTTTTGGCAGAGGGTCAATGTCTATGGCTTGCGTCTTACATGGCAGCTTTAGCGTTCCTTCACAGATTTTTGCATGGAGAATTTTTCGCAAAGTTTGGCATACAATATAGGGATGTCCCACATACTAATGGTATCGACAGTAACTGAGGTTCTTTCTATCTTCCCTAGAAGGGGTTGTGTACGGCCGAGGCAGCTTGATGGCCCCATATACGAGCATGGTATCAAGGATATCTGGGAATTATTCATCGCTGCTTTCCAATGGATGATAGGGTTCCCTATCGCTTTCCCTTTTCATCATTTTCTGTGAGTTATAGTTAGATCTGTTATCCACGGCTAGGGCATGATGAGCTTCCTTCTTGTCAGTTTTCCAAGATCTCCTCGTGGAAGGCTTGACCAACAAGCTGGTCTTCCTCACCGCCTCCAAGAGCCTCGCGAACTAGCTGATACCAATGTTTTCCAAGCACACCTTATAGTCAGCTACAATGTTGCTGATGCAGATCTCCACAAGAGCTTTCTCGTCTTTCTTGTCACAGCAGTCAAGGGTGAGGTCTTGGAAACGTTTAACAAAAATCATCGAATCTTCCCTGTGCTTTTGGCATGTATTGTTGAGCTGAGTTGTTGTGACTCTTTCCTCATGCTAGAAGTATTTTTTTTACAAATTTTACCAGCTAGCTCTTCCCAGGTCCCGATAGAACCTGGTGCGAGGGTGGTGTACCAAGTATAGGCATGATTAATTAGGCTTTTCGAGAACTCCCTGAGACGTAGGTTGTATTCGCCGACATGAGGACCCAAAACGTCAATGAAACGACTTATATGTTCCTCAGGGCTACCATTATTCCCGTCAAAGAAAACAAGGTTAGGAGTCTTGTATCCCTTAGGATATGGGATGTGGAGAACGCTAGTTGGATATGGTGGCTCAGGAACATATTTCCAGTCATTCGAACTCATGTGCAACTCATTTTCAAGCATGGCTATGACGTCTTCCTGAGTGACAAATGATGGTGTTTTCTCAGGACCCTTACTAACAGCAACAACTAACTCATCCTGATAAGCCTTTTCGAGCATGGCTATCACTGTTTTCTCGATTGGCTTCGGGATTAAGTTTTTCAACTCTTTCACGAACGCATCAATTTCTTTTTGGGCTTCACCCAAGCCATGAATGGCTACGATGATGTCCAGCATGTCTTATCATCCAGATTTTCCTGGCTTTCCTGGTGGTGTTGGCCTTCACGTTAAGACTCGTCGAGTCAAGAAGCAGCCTCACATGCGTCTAAGGTGTTGCCACTCCTGATAGTGTTTCTTTTGGATCTAGGAGCCATTAAATGAAGATTGCGACTTGTCCCCAACAGAGTCGCCAATTTATGTCGGGGAACTTTTAAGTTGAGAAAGACTTAGACTTTGAGAACGTCATTTTTTTTCTCCTTTGGTGCGGATTCGCAGCAAGTCTCGAAATAGATAGTTTGTCTTAGAAAATACCCCGGTAACATCAACAACTTAAAGATAGCGTGAAAGATCAAGATAATGACTTACTCAAGTGAAGCGTGCTGTGGAAGCTAGAAGATTATTAGTTTACATGAGAGAGAAGGGATTTGCATGGTTGCATGGCATTCTTTGCTAAATAATCTAGGCTTTCCTTAGGTGATAATAAGGTTTCTAATAGCTGGGATGTTTGGTGTAAAGTTATGGAAATTACTAAGGTTCATAGATGGTGATGCTTGGGGCTTGGAGTATGCTTCTAGGCTAAGTGGAACTTTCTGGGCTTCTTCCTGGGTGGTTTTCTTTCACTACGTTTTCCCTATGTCTCTCTGTGTTACTCTAATCTCATCTTTGTTTTTCCCTTTATTGGCTTATCCCCCTCCTTATGTAAATGAAGGGTTCTTCTCTAAGTTTCAAAGGAATATCTCTTTATGGCTTGGTCTTCCCCTCATTTCTCCCTAGTTATCATATTATTCCCCATTTTGGTGTAAACTAGTTGCACTGTTGAGACCTGCAGATTGCTTTTTCCTGAGACGCGACTTTCCAAGGGCAGCCTTCCGCAAGCACTAAATCTGGTAGCGCGCTTCATGGCTTTTGCGCGTTGGCTATCTGTGCAGGCTAAGAAAGGAAAGTCAGTATTAAATGCCTGACTTGCTAGGCTCAACATGCATTTAATGCAAGAATCTATTTTAATCCTAATAATGGGGTTGACTTGCTAAGGAAATGGATAGACTAGGCAAGTTTTCTCTCAATGATTCTTGCATGAAATACAAAAGGTATAGGCTTGGATCTTTGGGCTCCTAAGCAGCCCAAAGTCTTCCATGACCCCGATTCCACATTGGCCGATAATCTTCAATAACCATCCACACCACAATCCACTTGGCAGGCCCCGAATATGTGACTTGGGCTTGGCATGATTTGTGGCTAAGGGAGCATGGCGTGATGAATGGGCATAAGCATGGCGTGAATATCCAATTTAATCACCGTGGCATGGCATGTTTGTAAATATATTCCTCGTCGATCACGTGCCTTGGCATGTGTTTGGGCTTGAATGCAGGCTTTGCATGACAATTAGGCCTTAAGACTTGGTTGGGTTGGTATGTGACATTTTTGAGCCCCAATAACGTCGAGCCTAAACCCATCTAAAGAAAAATCTAAAAGGTCTAAACCAGCGTAACAAGTTTCAAAGCACCAAAAGAAAAATGTTAGAAAAAAAAAAGGAAAAACACACATTATGAAGAACATAAGACCATGTTAGAAAATTTTTTGGCAACCACATTCCCTTCTAGATAAATATGTGACCACCAAAAAGTCATTTCATGAATTCAGTTTAAGCAAGCAAGCCATTAAGCCCGAAAAGGCCAAGAAGGAACAAAGTCTTTTGAACGAAGACAAACAAGAGCACTAGTAAAATCACTTTTCACAAAAACAATGTCAAATCATTTATAAGCCAATTCTACGACAATAATTTGCGAAAAGAATTGTGATGACCAATAACTTGACATAATCCACCAAGAAATCGATCATGACAGTCAACCAAGTAGAACTAGCTTGACATTGGTCATCCTCACTAGTTTGTCTACTTTTCTTAATCTTAGTTCCAATAAACCTAATTGATTAGTCATCCTCATAGATTTATCTAACTATCTAGATGCAAAATTCCTAAAGGTGATCAATCATTAGAAATTCGAACCTAGAATAAAATACCCACAAAGATTAAGAATCTAACATGGCATATAATCGGATAATAATCAACAAAGTACTTCGCAAATATTCATGTCATGGCTTCATCATAAACCTTAGAAAAGAACTTAGTTACACATAAAAATAAGAATAAAAGAAAGATAGAACCCGGAATCCATGGCAAAGCACGTCCCTTAGCTATTCTTCACAAATTACGGAGATGGTGATTGGTAGTATGGTATGGTTTATATGGGGATGCAGGGGTTGTGGTGGATATCTTTGAGAGAGCTTAGGACACTTATTTATACTAGAAAAACCCTAAAAGGTCTGGGAGAAACTCTCCTAAATAAAACAAACTCCTAAACAATTAATGACACAAACTAGGAAAGAATCCTTCTTGACTTGGGAAACACGTCATCTGTCTTGCACTCCAGATTTGGGGTCGATTTATCTTCTAGAAAATTTTGTAAAAATATGGGAAACTTAGTTTTATCTCTTATCTTTCTAGCCTATATCGCACGCCACTAGGAAAAATCGGGAAAGCCTCCAAATATTCATTCTCCCACAGCTGCACAGTTCTAAAGGGAAAGTTACTTCTGTAGGATTAACTTTGAAAACTGGAACGTTTGGCTTCATGAAAAATTATGAAATTTGGTTAAAATGATCTTCCACCTCTTAGCTTCATTCTCCAATTGGTTTTGCATCAAAACTCCTCCAAAAAGTCGAATTATCACCAAAAACGTTCTAAGTGCGCAGATTGACTGAAATTGAGAAAAGGAAAGTAATAAGGCTCTTTTATATTCAATTCCTTAATAAAAAAAATAGGGATAAATGATATGAAAATATAATAAATAATGGGGCGTGCGCTCCGCGCCTTTCTCCCTTTCCTCTAAGTTCTAACGGGCCCGAGCCTAGCTTTGTGCCCTTGTGCCCTTGGCCCATACCGAGCCATCACCTGGCCCACGTCAGCCGGTACCCAAGTCGCACCCTCGGCTTAAGCCGAGCCAACCCCCATACCATGCCATCAGTAGCCCACGCTGCCCAATACAGCATAGCAGTCCCGTGGCACCCTTGCCATGTGTTTCACACTTCCTCGGCCCCCGCCGAGCCAGTTTTCAAGAAGAAGGAAAAGTTCAAAATTTTCTTACCTTGGTGCAGGACATAGAAGAAGAACAACAACGATAGACGACTCTTTGTAAAGGCAAGAGAAGAATAAAGCAAGGGAAGGGGGAAATTTGCCTCTGGCTTCTCTCTTCCTTGTTGGAATTATGATTGTTCTCCAAATTTATTTAATCCCCTACTTAAGGCAGAATTATGAAGGAAATATTTATGAAAACAAGTTCATTTAAGCAACATCTATGCATGCAATTAACAATTAAAAGGTGGAATCATGCTTGTATGCACTCAAAAACAAAACTTTACCCATGAAACCTAGTGAGTGTGGTGAACCAAGACTCAACTCAAGAACAAAGTGACTTGAGAAATATTATACCTTTGTAGATTCCTCTTTGCATAAGCAAAGGCTAATCACCCAAAAGATAGGGCCTTCATTCCTTACTTCTTAGCTCCATGGATTTTTTGGATGAGGATGGTAGAATAGATTCTCCAAGTTCCCAAAATAGGGAACCTCTAAGTCTCCACACCAAGGAGAGCATTGATGAAGAGATGAGTGACCTAGAGGAAGTAAAATTGTTAGCTATTTTCCTCTATGGTGGCCAGCCTCTTAGAGAGAAAATGAGAGCTTGTGTTCTCTCCAATTTCTTCAAAGAAAACCCTAATAAATTTTGGCTATAAAGTTCTTTATATAGTCCCTTCACTTAAGTGACAAAAGAACCAAAACCCTTCATTCTCTAATGTGACCGCCTTAAGGGTTCATTGGGCTTTCAAGCCCTTTGTGTTTTCAAGTTGTCATACAACTTGAGTTATTGGACTTGACATTCAAATCCCATTGGACCTTGAGGCCCAAACCTAACCTGAGGTCTAATATGAATTTATTCGTTTGATTAATTAACATATTAATTAATTCTGGCCATGAATAATTAAACCATTTAATTATCCTTACAAATCTCCGTTGTTTCTTCAATCTCTACCTTACACGGTGTACGATCCATTAAGTTCCTTTTAGCGAGGCAGTGGGCGATTAGAACTCTTCAAATCGATTGTGAATTAAAACATACTTTCAATTCTCCCTTTAGTGATTATATACCTTTAGGGCTTCCACAAACCATAAGTGACACCTAGCAGTATGTCATGGCTACCCAAGCTAATCAAAAGTGGTGGAGAACCTATTCAGTTTAGGATTACAATGCAATACGGTATTTCTCCATTACAATACTTTTGACCACATTGTTTGGTTTAATAGTTTATTCATGTTTACTATCCAATGTGATTCATTTACTTATATGATTACCTTGAATGTGATTTAGAACAACTTCCTAAATCACATTCATACTCTGGTCAGAGATTCTTAATCATATCATAGAGTATTCTCCCTCAAACGGTTTAAAGGTTAAATATCCCTTGTTCTGCATTCACTTACCTCCATGGTTAAGTGGCTTAACCCCAACTATGTCGTGGACACCCTCTGACGGAGTGACTTTGACATAGTCAAAGATCAAAGACCTAACCACAAGACAACTATGATGCCTCAGGTCAAATGATTACTTTGCATTATCCTAACCATGAGTTCTAATGTGAAATGAGTATAAGAACTCCTCGTTGTTTATGTTCAGTGGACTCATTCTCTATTGAGCACCTACATGCTTGTCTTGGTGTCAGTCACACCAATGACTCGAGTCCAATCATTCTCCCTAAGAGAAGACATAGCACATACGGATCTTAACGGACTATCAATGTCAAATTGGCAATTCTATGATCAGGAACGTTTAGAGTATGTATACGAAAAAGAATGGTCTCATGAATCTAATTTCTTTAGATCACATTCTCTCAATTACATATTCCTTGGACTTATCGTTTAAGCATATAACATTTATATGAGACGACTTTAAACAATAATATTTACCCTTTATATTAAACTAGATTAGTTTAACATGTGAAATGTCCGTAAAGTATCATCATGTGATTGGCCTTTAGGGCACATTTCCAACAAATTAAATAGGTATTGGGGCAACTGGATTCCTTTTCCTATAAGAAGTCTATCTGCAAATCAAGAAATGAGATCAAAGAAACAACTCTACAAGCCTATGCAGCTTAGATTTCTACACCTACTGCCCTTTTCCCACATGCAACCCAGCAGGTGTGGGGGCATTTGTGGAGCCTAAAATAATCCCAAATATTATGGAGGCGACACATGAACTTTTGTTCAAGAAAGACAAGATTGCCCTTATTAAATGGGCAGGCTCCTCAAATACTCCCACACGTAGCTTACACCCCTGAAGGGTCCCAACAACTGAATACGACTGCCTATAGCTCACATGCCCTTGGCAAGGAAAAGTCAAAGCATTAAAGATAAGGATTAACTGTTCAAATCTTATCTTTAATACATTCCCAATTGAGTATTGACTCCATTTAAATAAGTAATCCCTATTTAAATCAATTACGGTAATTACTCCAGTATCTCAATATATTATTTCCTATTTAATATCTTGAGAATATTTCTCCATAAAACCTTGGCTAATAGGATGCCATCATATGTAGGGTAAAACCCTAACACCATGACTAGCCACTCCCCTATATATACCCCATATTCTATCAAATTTCGGTAAACTTTTGCTACCCCAAAAAAGCCCTAAACACTTTACTTTTCTCAGAGAAACTAACTTAGGCATCAAAGATCCACTGGCCTAACACCCCCCCTCCCCCCCACCTCGTGGGCGCGTGAGGCTTAGGTCCTTGATCAAAGGTGTTGACTATTTTGCAAGTGCATTTTCGTCAAACCTAGAGACGGCTAAAATTTGCATCGACAAATATCTCTTTAAACCCAAATTTATTATCTAATCTACCCTCACAAATTAACCCAATTCAATATGTAAATTGATATTTACACCTATTCAAAATAAAAACTCACCTAAATTCATTAAACTTTTAAACTTAGTGGGCTGAAATATTTTCTTATGCAGTAACATACGTGGGAAGGGTTTCTCATGCACCGAGTGATATTATCAATCAAAATACCCTCACAAAATGTTTGGTTCTGTTTTTTTTTTCCTTTTGAAAAATAGGGGCAACTGGTGGTAAGCCACGGTTATCCACCACTTCTGGGGGCCGAAAAAACTCACAGAGGCATTTCAGCCTCATCTTGGTCACAAGTCTAGCTTCCACACCAGCAATGGGTTTCGAACCCGAGAACTCCAGTTTTTAGTTTTAAAGAAGCCTCGTAATCCGCCATTTACCACTAGGCTACCAGCTCATGGTTAGATGTTTGGTTCTGTTGAAACCTTTAAAACTTTGTCTCCAATAGTAAAAGAGCCAAGGGAAGTAAGAACTTCACTTGTAGAATACCAGCTAGAAGTGCATGATGAAATGACTAAGTGAATGTTGTTCTTGCAAAGGTGAAGGATAAAACAAAAATTTCCCTTCTAATAGAAATATATGCAGCACTTTCAGAAGCATTTTATCATTGGGCATCCGTTCTTCGTCAGATATGCATGTACATTTCAAATAATTACCATTCTAACTGTATAAATTTGCTTTCGTCAAAAACTGTTTCAGCATATATAATTTTCTATTTAAAGTTTTGGAGAAAATTAGAATGTTACAAGCAACTGTATCAAAACTTACAAAAAAATATATATAGCTTAGTTGGAGGATTCAAAACTTCAAAGTCATCACCCATCGCTTAACTAAAGCTTGTTTTTCTCTATGAGAGCTCTTAGGGTTTTAGTCAAAATGAATGGAGGATAAAGATTGTATGAGGCTAAAGTTTGATTATTAGGTGTGGATTTAGTAGTTTTATGTTTGTACTTGATGGAAATTATGCAATAGGCTACAAAAAGACAAGTTACATTTACAATTTAAGTTGGGTGTAGAGATATGTTATATGGGTTCAAATAAACTTTCCCTAAAGATTTCTTATACCTATGTCCATAGAATTACACTTATTACAATGTTAAGTAAGGTAGGTGATTTTCACATTTCATTTTTAACTTTTCACATGTCCTTTTTATTTGTGGTCATTAAATAAATCAAATGAAAACAACATATCGTACATGTACATATTTCTTAAACAAAATATTTGTTTACCCTACACTGTCTCAATGATTTGTTAAAGTACACATTTGTTCTGAAACTATTGTTTGTACCATAGTTCACCAACCCGAAACTACTAGACATCGATCAATTATATACGTTCGAAGACTTACTAAAGAGTTTGTGTTGAGGCACCTCAGTCGAAGCACATGAGTTTCTTTCTAATTAGGAGACCAATCATAAGGCAACACGTGTCAACACTAGAGTTTCACATCGACCGCGAATGACAATAGAGGACTCTTCTCAATTTTAAAAGGAAATCACTCTTCCATAATTAAGTTTCTTCGGACCTAAGATTCCTTAATCAATAGTTAGATCTTATCAATGATGATTATGTTTAAACCTCAGTATCATGTAAACTCTTACATAAATGAAAACTTCTTTACCTTCGTGAATGTAGCCCAACTTAAGGTGAACTCCTTATGTCTTGTGTTTGTTTTCTTATCCCTTATTTCTCTGCTGACTATCTTTATTAGGTAACCGAAGCAACCTTTCAAATATCACTCCTTAGCACCTTAGTTAATTCGAAGTTAACTTTTATCTAAAAAAATTATTTCATTTAGAGGAAGATGACAAGGTAAAGATAATAGGTTAGTGGTGATAGAAAATATTAAAGTACAATTTTGCCTAGTCTATTTGAGTGACAAATACGAGGCAATTAAATGGGTACCATTTTGGTACCATTTTGTCATTTTGTTTGCGCATACAATTTTTGATCCTCTTAGTAGTGAGGAATCAATCATTGATAAAAATTAATTTAAAAGTATTTTATAACAGATGAAAACGCTTTTGGTGAAAACTATTTTGGAATCAATCATTTATTTTTTAGTTGAGTGGTAATAAGTCTTTTTACATCACTTTTTCTTGAATAATAAAATAAACTTAATTCATACAAAATAAAATCAATTCAATTTACACCCTCAATTTATGTGTTGATTTATTTTTTTTTATGTTTTTTTACAATATGACTTGAATCGAAGAGAGAGGATCTGAGTCGTCGGCGATATAATTTATGTTGTGTATTGACCCGGTCTGGTGGGTGCTGCGGGCTCCAAACTCGAGAAGGCTCTCGGCGACCAGTTTCCGGAAGGCGAGCGATATTTCGGACTCGAGAATTTCGGCAACACTTGCTATTGTAACAGCGTTTTTCAGGTTTCTCTTCCGCATCCTTCAAATTCAATCGTTTTATTAGTAAAATTTTAAAATTAGGGTTTTGATAGAAGTTGATTTGTGGTAGAACGAGAATTACGTGAAGCATATGCAAATTTTGAGCTGTGGTTGTGTCGAAATTGAGTAATGGCGCAAGTTAAGTAAATCGGATTGGATATTGTAGTTCAGCTTGGGGAGTTGCCCAATTAGGTGTCGTTTTGTGGCTGTCTATGGTCGTTTAGCTTTACTTGTTAGCTAGTTTAGCAAGTGCTTGGTTTGGGGTTGAGATTGTTGGAGCATTCTTTAGTAACATTAACCGTCTGCTTCCCAAGGTTATCATCAATTTCACAATGCGAGCATTTTCTGTTTTTCTATTCAGTTTTCCGGTGGTGCTGAAAATTTTATTTCTGGGTTCCGGGTGAACTTGTTGAAATGCTAGTGCATCGTGCAATGACCAGCTTCTACTTTGTTTTTCTGAATGGATGAGCACTGGGTGAAATGCCTTTTAGACACATATATTTCCAATTTACTGCAATTGGGATTCTTTGTCTTGAAACTGAATATTTTATAAAGGAAACCGCGTACCTTTTGAGGAAGATGATGTACTGAGAGTGATGGTGGACGCGTGGTAGAGATGGAAATCTTGAAGTCTGACGTTTGGAGGGACATTCTGGTGATGAATGTGGTGGTGATTGCGTGTCTTGTGAGGTGGCAGTTTGGTCAAGTTCTGGGGCTTATGGTGGAAGGTCTGGGGGTGCAGTATCAGGTGCAGTCATTGGTGGGGGTGTAGGTGGTGCAGCCATGGTGATGGTTTGGTTAGTGATGTTGGTGTGAGGCTGATCAGACTCTGTAAGTTGTGATGTGGGAAGGACTGCCTCATCTTATTGGTGATGAGGTGTTTGATTTTGAAAAGCAAAGGTATTTTCATAGAGGATAGCCAACAAAAATGCACCCTATAACCCTTTTGACGTAGAGGATAGCCAATAAATATGCAACTGCATGCTCGTGATATTCCAACTAAATAAGCCTATTTTACAATTGGATTCTATGAAAACCTTATTTAAAGTATAAACCAATGCTTTATCCTATTTAGATTGTTGGAAACCATTTTTTCTCAAGTAATCATCACCCGCTTATCCTTTTTTAGATAAACCCCAACAAGAAATTTAGTAATGTGTAATTTTTTTTTTTCCGGCTTGCTTTCTGATTACACTCTCTTTCTCGGAGGTATAAGCTTTTGCTTCTCTCTCAACATATTTTGCTTGTATATTAATTTTGGAAAAGTTCCCAGCAATTGTGTGTGAGTGTGTATTTTTTTATTAATTTAATTTCTGGATTAAATTGTATTTTTTTGTTAAGTATTTTTGGATTAAAACTAAGAGAGTTGATTTAAGTTTGCAGTTTTGAAATTCAGTTTCGAGTGTGTTCAAATTCAAGATAAGAAAATAGTGATGATCCCCAAGAACATAGGAAGTAAAAAATTTTGATGATTAGATTTTGAAATTTCTTTTTTCCCAAATCCATATCGACATGGGTTTGTGGTTGTTTTAAGGAAGTGGAAGAAGACAATGGCATCTGCTTAACTCAAAACTTTTCTTTCAATGGTTAATCAGTAATAAGCAAGCATATACGATATAAATTTCTGATTGAGTAAAGTTTGATGCTTTATGTGTTTTAAGTAGGCGTGTGAATTTTTTTCAAGTCATATCTTAAGCGATTAGTTTTTGTACACGGTATGAGTTAGTAAACATAATGACAGGAAGAAGACAATGGTTTAGATCATTTTTGTTCCTATTCTTTGCTTGAATGGTGTAGATTAAGCTCTTCTTCTGCTCCCTACTTGACTGAAAAAACCGTTAATTACAGTTTTATGGTGAACAAACTATGCTCCATTTATTTTACGCTTGTTTCGTTCTTCTTGCTTGAAATGTTAGTAAATTTT
The DNA here is from genome assembly GCF_916048215.2 of Malus sylvestris. Classification (NCBI taxonomy): domain Eukaryota; kingdom Viridiplantae; phylum Streptophyta; class Magnoliopsida; order Rosales; family Rosaceae; genus Malus; species Malus sylvestris. The sequence goes on along the minus strand of NC_062264.1, from coordinate 7,669,230 downwards.
GACTAATTTTGGGAGTTGAAATGGATATTGAAATTGGGTAATGGTTATTTATATTGTATTATTAGTTAAAAAGAAATCATTTTCATATCCTTCAAATAAGGTGAATGTAACTGTGTTGAATGATTTCCTTCGTATATTGGCTTCTACAGGGTTGGAAAAGTTGCCTGATAGAGATTTTGGCATAGGTGTGTGTAAGAGGACGGAGTACTTCATCCCCGAGGCAAGTCTTTTTACACAAATTTGTGTGGAATATATAGTTGTATACTGAGTTTTTCATAAACAACGCTAAAAGTACAACTTTCTTTGTGTACTATTATTTTTAAATGGGATTTTTTGACAATTTTTGGCTTTTGATTTTGGATTGGAATTTGGTTTTCATTGACAAATTCGGCTGCTAGCTTTTGGAAATGAGTTAAATTGCTGTAGAAATACTGATTTAGTAACCTAATATTAGCCCTTTCCTATCTTTACAAGTGACAAAAAAAATGGAAAGAAAAATAACTTACTTATTCAAAACCAAATATAATGGTCCTATGGTATAACACCTGCAAAGAAAAATAACTTACTTATTCAGAAATATGACGTTGAAGTGATAGTTTTTAGGGGATCACTAGGTGGGATTGAAAGAGAGGAGGCTACATACATCCCCATTTTCGTGTTCCTTCTACTGTTGTCATTTATTAAAACAATGTTTCTTGCCAGTTGTTTTCTATTTTTTTTTTATTTTCTTTATTGTTGTTTTACAGTTGGGAAATTGATTAATATGGTCAGTTAAAGCCGTTCATTAAAAATTGTTTGACTTTCTATAAAGAAAGACAAAGAAAATAAAAAAATGGTCATTTATTCATGTTAAGTTTGAGCAGAAAAGGAAAAGAGAATCAGGAATGGCCATCTAGCTAGAGGGAGGACTACTTTTACAAGTGTTTTCTTTTTTTCGTTTTTGTGGATTTTTCCCTTTTCTTTTCTTCTCAACCGTTATGTTGCCTGTTATTCGTAACAATTTCTCACTCTGAGTTAAACAAGATTTCGCTGGTTCCTTATTGTTTCAGTGACAGTTTATTAATCTATGAGCATGTTTGGGAATTGAAGAGAATTGTGAATGTTGGTTCGTTGTGTTTGCTTGAAATTTTAGTTATTTGTGTGTAATTTTGGTAGTTGAAATGGGTTGTTAATCTGGGTAGTGGTTGTTTACTTATGTCATTTTGGGATTGCATAATGTTGCCCATTATCTGCACTTGAGATATCCTAACATCACTCTTCTCAAAAAAAAGATATCCTAACATCACTGTTTCAATTTCTTGCAGGCTTTCCGTTCCAAGTACAGAGGCAGTGTTCCTTTGCTTGCATCAATCTTTTGGAAGTGTTTGACAAAAAAAAAAAACTTTGGAAGTCATAATAACTGCTGTTCTTACAGGTTAGTTATATACTTAAAAATAAATAAAAAAATAAAAAACTATCCATAGTATTTCAATTTCATAGCATTTTAAAATCCTTGCTTTTGTGAATGTGATATGATTATTATGTATTTCCTTTATTTAATTTAAATTTAGGAGTTATGAATATTTTACAATTTAATTTATGCACGTTTCATTTTATTACTTGCCAGCTATCAGTCTGTTGTTTGGCATTTTCATTTTTTGCACATGATGCTAAAAAGAACCAAGATATAGCAAAAGAAATCAGGCAACACAAGAAGATCATACTCCTAACTCTTCAAATGGAATAGAAATGTTCAATGAAAATGTTTGTCATGCTGATAATGCACATATGTTGCTTGAAAGCTCTTCCAAGTAAAGTTTGGTCATGCAACAAAAGCGTGACCTTCGCACTTCTGATATGGCTGGCCTTAAAAAAATTTCTCAAGCCCAAAACAAAAGACCAAAAATAAATAAATGAACACGTTTCCTGTAGTGATTTGAATATAGTTGAAACAACTGCAGATGAGATCGAGTTTGACAATTTAAAGACTTATTTTACCATGTGGATTTATCTGCTTCAATTGTATTTTGAATTATTTAGAAATTGATGTGTTAAATTGTGGTTAAGGTTTCAAAACCCGCAGCGGAGCACGGGCATTTTTGCTAGTTTAATCTACACTAAAACCCAAAACACTCTGAAACACTGTTCATAAGCACAGTGTTCTTCCTGTTTTACCCCTGCTAAGTTTGCATTATTACGTTTTTACACAGACAAAAAGGCCCCGCACTCATCTCTTTCCTCCCGATTTCTTCCTGCCTGGCCGTCGTCCTGTTTTACCCCTGCTCACTTGGTGCGACTTCTCCTCACCAAGCAGCCACTCTACTCCAGATCTTTCAAATTGAAGTTCCTCTGCTTCAACCTTGTGCATGTTGGATTTCACATCAACATCTCCCTATAACCTTGGAGCTTTGTTCGGATTCAAGCTTTCTGACGGTAATTGGATGATTCCTCCATCGCACCCCATCAAGGTTAGTCTAAAACGATTCCTACCTTATTGACCTATTGCATGTCAAAATCGGCTTCAAATTTGTGATTTAATATAATTGGGCTTCTGAAAAAAAAATTCATGATTTTGTCTAATCCAATTTAACGGTTAGAAATTTCGCATGGGGACTACAATTTCATTTGCTCCAAACAAATAGATTCTTTTTATTTTGAATATAGACAATTATATTCGAATTTGTTTTACATCTGATTCAGTTGGATTTAGGGATTGTGTTTTAGTGTTTTCTGGCCTGAGTTGTATATAAAGAAAAAGAGTGATTTTTTTGTATCATAAAGAGTTCGTCAAGATTATCGACATGAGTATGATATTATCAAGTAAGATGTCGAGACCTCCTGCATTCATATAATTACATTTGTGAGCTGCTTTTCTGGGTTTTTGTTGATTTTGTTTGCTTATCTGGTATATATTGTGACACTACCTCCAACATTATCAGTTTATACATGAAAAACATAACACTTGGGCCAATCTAACCATTTATTTTGAGCACATCACATCAGCAAAATAATAAAACATTTGACAGCGGGGTTTTTCAAGTCAATTTTTTGTTGGCATGTTGTTCATGTAAGTGTTGATTGATAAATGCGAGTGCTTTTGGCATTTTATGACAAAGAAGAAGAAGAATAGTATGTATGCTATAACATTATGAGTATGAGAATTGAGATATGTGAATTGTATGGACATAAGCAATAATTATGTGATTGTTTTTTCGCTAAAAAGATTGTGTGACCTTTTGATATATTGTTCATTACGAAACAAGGAAGAAAATGATATGATCTCTAACTATTCGACTTTGTTATAAGCAATATTGTTTGGTGAAATAGTTGTGTTAAGATATTGGAGAAAATTAAAAATATTTAAAATTAATTTTGAGGTGTTTCTCATTCTCCAGGTGAAATCCGGATATCAATTCTCAAGATGAATGGTGCCACAAAGTGGCATATGAAGCAAGGCTCTTGTTAATTTGGCTAAACCCAAATACCAAATTCCCTCATTTTTCTCTCAGATTCTGCACATTTTCGCTTTCTCAAATCAACATTGCTGCCATCAATGGAAAATGAAGAAGAAGTAGCTCTGTCATCAAACCCTAACCCTAACCTCCTAGTTGCAGATCCATCCCTCCAAAAGAAGCACCAATCAATGCTCGACCGCCTCTCCAACCGCCACCAAACTCGTTTAGACAACTCACTCACCCGCCGATCCGCCGAGTCCGACTCGTCCTCTTCCCCTTCCTTCGAGTCCACATCAACTTTCCTCTCCCGCTTTTCCAACTCCAAGAGCTCCATCGAGTCCCAACTCGCCCAATGCCAGCTTTGTGACCCGACTCAAGTCAAATCCCACCTCGACCAAATCTCCTCCTCCATCTTCGATCTCGAGAAGCTCGTGGCCGAGAACTCGTACTTCTTACCCTCCTATGAAGTTAGGTCCTCGCTCAAGACGACGTCGGATTTGCGGCAGAGTCTTGAGTTTTTGAGCGCCGAGTTGTTACCCAAAAAGAAATTCTCTTTCAGAAACAAACCCACCAGAAAAGACCCATTTGCAGAACCCAAAGGGGAGGAGAAAGAGCAGGAACCTGAGAAGAAATTGGGTTTTCGAGTTCCAGACTCTCCGGGTTTCCGGAACAAGAAAGGAGAGATTTTGGTGCATAATTTTAAGGGATCGGAAGTGGGAGAGTTTTCGATTTCGGACCTTGATTCCTGTGAGGTGAGGCTAATGGGCTCTGTGAGAGCGCTTTTTATTCACAGATTAAGTAATTGCAGGCTTTATACTGGCCCTGTGACGGGTTCAGTTTTGGTTGATGATGTTGAAGGGTGTGTTTTTGTGATGGCCTCCCATCAAATTCGGATTCACAATGCGAAAATGAGTGATTTTTATCTGAGGGTGAGGAGCCGGCCAATAATTGAGGATAGTTGTGGGGTGAGGTTTGCGCCGTACTGTTTGACCTATAAAGGAATAGAGGAAGAGCTTAGGGAGGCCAGTCTTGACGAAGAGACAGAGAAATGGAGCAACGTGGATGATTTCCTATGGTTGCGGGCAGTTCAGTCGCCCAATTGGTCTGTTTTGCCGGAGAATGAGAGACTTGGTTTGGTTGATATTTCAAGGTCCGTGGAGAGTTAGTTTGTTATCCATTTTGTTTGTCACTAGGGTGTGCTTGGTGTACAAGGGTAACATTCTTTTGTTGTATTTGGTGTCAATATGGATATGGATTACGGAAATGTTGAGTCTATTGGTTTCTCTTGCATTCTGATTACTGACTAGTGTCCTGTTACTTAAGCCTATGGTTATATGAATTTACATTCCTAGTCAGTTTCAATTTTATCTGCGGGGTCTGGATTTATAAGGTATTTTCTTCAGCTGTGAGTTTGATGATCTGCGGTGTCTGTGTGGGTTGTTATCGGTTGACATTATAGACATGTAAAAGTGAAGTCTCAAGTTATATAAACTTTTGTTTTCTTGACACAGTAAGCTGATAACTAGGGTAAGTTGTAGTTTGAATCCCAAAATTACAAATAGATGTTTAGCAATGGGGAAAGAATTCAGATGATTCATTTAACGTTTTCAACTATATTAGACAATTTTTCTCAAACTGATTGAGGCTGCATGTGTATATTTGCATATTATTTTAAGAGAATGCAATTAGATTGGAATAAAGGGTGTAAAAGACACCCACGTGGTAGTGCTGGACTTCACGGGGGAGCATGAATAGTAAGAGCCCCTTTAGATTTCCTTACCTTCTTGGGATTAATCCCTGTCTCTGTATTTTGTTCTCATTGAAATGGTGCTACATATATGACAGATTTTTACATACTTGATGCGCATGTAACTTGATCTACAATTTATGTTTGATTGTTAGCATTGACTACACATTTGCTCCCCTTTATGAGCTTTAGCGTACATTTTGTATTCTCCCTTTATTTAAGATTAAAGTTTAACAGAGTGCAAGGAAATCTAGTGGAAAGGAAAACATATTCTTAGATTGCTAGGGATTAAATTTAGAATTAACCCTAGCATCAAACAATCATTTCTTTTAATGTGAACAATTTCGCAAGTATTCATGTTTAATAAATCAACCCTTTCTTTCGTTTTGTTTTTAAGTTCTCAATTGATTAACCACTTTCAGTTGGTTTTCATGAGTAGAAAGTGAAGTACTTGCGTTATGATTCTGTAAGGTTCTCGTTTAGGAAAATAATTCATTGTTTTCGATTGAGATTTTTATGTTTCCCCCTGCCACAACCCTTTCTCTGGGAACTTGCTTCGGCGCTCTTAAGATGGTGAAAATGACTTGATGGTAATCCGCATCTTGTGAGTTCCTGTTCGAGTCAGTTAACTTCCTTTCTGTAAATGGGTCTTCTTTACTCTGCTAGTTTCAGGAACATATTGCATCTGTTTGCAAATATGAAGTCTCATGTTGTTGGATTGAGATTTCGATAGTACACTTGTTATAAGCAATATTGTTTGGTGAAATAGTTGCGTTAAGATATTGGAGAAAATTAAAAATATTTAAAATTAATTTTGAGGTGTTTCTAATTCTCCAGGTGAAATCCGGATATCAATTCTCAAGATGAATGGTGCCACAAATTGGCATATGAAGCAAGGCTCTTGTTAATTTGGCTAAACCCAAATATCGAATTCCCTCGTTTTTCTCTCAGATTTTGCACATTTTTGCTTTCTCAAATCAACCCCATCGCTGCCATCGATGGAAAATGGAGAAGAAGTAGCTCTGTCATCAAACCCTAACCCTAACCTCCTAGCTGTAGATCCATCCCTCCAAAAAAAAGCACTAATCAATGCTCGACCGCCTCTCCAACCGCCACCAAACTTGTCTAGACAACTCACTCACCCGCTAATCTACCGAGTCTGACTCGTCCTCTTCTCCTTCCTTCGAGTCCACATCAACTTTCCTCTCCTGCTTTTCCAATTTCAAAAGCTCCATTGAGTCCCAACTCGCCCAATACCGACTCTATGATCTGACTCAAGTCAAATCCCATCTCGACCAATTCTCATCCTCCATCTCCAATCTCGAGAAGCTTGTCGCCTAGAACTCGTACTTCTTACCCTCCTATGAAGTTCGTTCCTCGCTTAAGACGACGTCAGATTTGCGGCGGAGTCTTAATGTTTTGAGCGCCGAGTTGTTACCCAAAAAGAAATTCTCTTTTAGAAACAAACCCACCAAAAAAGACCCAATCATCGAACCCAAAGAAGAGCAAAAAGAGCAAGAACCTGAGAAGAAATCGGGTTTTCAAGTTCCAAACTCCTCAGGTTTCTGGAACAAGAAATGAGAGATTTTGGTGCATAATTTTAAGGGATCGGAAGTCAGAGAGTTTTCGATTTCGGGCCTTGATTCTTGTGGGGTGACGCTAATGGGCTCCGTGAGAGTGTTTTTTGTTCACAGATTAAGGAATTGCAAGCTTTATACTGGCCCTGTGACGGGTTTAGTTTTGGTTAATGGTGTTGAAGGGTGTGTTTTTGTGATGGCCTCGCATCAAATTCGGATTCACAATGCAAAAATGAGTGATTTTTATTTGAGGGTGAGGAGCCGGCCAATAATTGAGGATAGTTATGCGGTGAGGTTTGCGCCGTATTGTTTGACCTATAAAGGAATTAAGGAAGAGCTTATGGAGGCCAGTCTTGACGAAGATAGAGAGAAATGTGAAGGAAAATTTGTGAAAAACAAGTTCATTTGAGCAACATCTACAACATGTAATTAACAATTAAAGGCGGAAACATGCTTGTATGCACTCAAAAACAAAACTTTACCCATGAAATTCAAAGCTTAGTAGTTATGGTGAACCAAGACTCAATTCAAAACAAAGTGAGTTGAAAAACTTTATACCTTTAAAGCACCTCTTTGCTTAGCAAAGGCTAATCACCCATGTGAGGGCCTTCTTGCCTATTTCACCTTGCTCCTTGGCTCCATGGATTTGGATGGAGGAACTTTGCTTCTTGGCTCCATGTTTTCTTAGATATGGATGGAAGAATTGGGCTCTCCAAAAGTCCCCAAAGTTGGAGACCTCTAATTTTCGACACCAAGGATGGTTGAGGAAGAAGATGAGTGACCTTGGAGTAGGATTGATGCTAGTCAATCCCTTCCAAGGGGGTCGGCCTCCTAGAGAGAAAGGGAGAGCCTTTGTTCTCTCCAATTTCCTCAGAAGAGAACCCTAATGAATTTTGGCTATAAAGTCCTTTATAGTCACTTCACTTAAGTGACAAAAAGAACAAAGCCTTTTTTCATGATATGGTTGGGCGTTTAAAGGCTTTGGGCTATTTGGCCCTTTTGAATCTTTAGTCATTAAGTTGTCATACAACTTAAGTTAATGAGCTTGACGTTTCGAAGCCCATTGGGCTTTAAGGCCTAACACTAACTCAAGATTTAAAACGAAATTATTTGATTGATTAGTTAACATATTTGTTTGTACCATACTTGACCAATCCCGAAACTACCGAGCACCGGCCAACGCTATACTGTCAAGGACCCAGAAGAGTTCCCCTCCGACCAGGAGGCCAATCACTACTCGACACGTGTCAAGATTAGAAGCCAATCAGAGCGCAGCACGTGTCGACATCAAGAACCAATCATAACATGACACATGTCAATGTGACAAAGCTACAAGTTTTTCTATAAATAGGGGTCATTCCCCCACAATATTGGCTAATGCCATTTGTGTTAAATCATTCACAAGAACTCACTAAATTGAGAGCTTGATCCTTTGTACTTGTGTAAGCCCTTCACTACTAATAAGAACTCCTCTACTCCGTGGACGTAGCCAATCTGGGTGAACCACGTACATCCTGTGTTTGCTTCTCTGTCTCTATTCATTTACGTACTTATCCTCACTAATGACCGAAGCAACCAAGCGAAGGTCACAAAACCTGACACTTTCTGTTGTACCAAAGTCTTCGCTGATTTTGTGCATCAACATTTGGCGCCGTCTGTGGGAAACGACACTTATTCCTACTCTCTTCAGCTGTGTCAAGCTGGTTTCTATCATTCGTACACTTTCTTTTGATCAGGCATCCCTCTCCAACATGGGAAGCGAAGGAAGCCACAGCACACAGAATGACACCCCCTTGCACATAGTGCGAAACAACGAAAGAAGGAAGGAAAACGAGTTCTTCTTCAAGCTAAAGTCGATGAGTTGGAAGCTCAGAACAACAAGATAGCAATGAGGAATGAGGTCCTCCAGGAGCAATATGAGAAGCTCTTCGAGACACTTCACGAAGCTAGGCAAGCTCAGACACGCGAGCTTGTTGCCCCCGTGGAAGTCAACCATCAACTGGGTGCCCTCCAACATGGAGGGTCACATGCATTCGACATAGATATCCCTGATAGGGAACAAATTACCCCTCGATTTGATAATCAACATGAGGCTTCTCTTAACCCAGTTGCTTCGACCCGAACCATGAGAAGCGGAGGGAGACACCTCTTTGCTGAAGGGGCAGAAGGATCGAAAGCCGTCTTTCGCGATTGTCGGGATTTCCTGAAGCAACGTCGAGAGAATTCCATCCATATAAGCTCAAAGATCAATGACCCAAGGATTTCTGAGAGACTCGGTCCCCTGCCACGGCCCGAGCCGGCCACCAATTTGGGGAAGGGGCAACAAGTCCTAGAGAGACATGAGGGTACAGGGGACTCAGAGGTGTTCCGACAGACATACCCTGGAAGCCAGTACAGCGAGTCCAGGGAAAAATCACATGCCCTTGATCAAACCTTCCTAATTCCAAGAGGAGATGGAGATTTACGAAAGAAAGCTCCAGTGGCACATAACTCCGCTCAGGACCTCCTTGTCCTACAACTTCTTGAGGAAGTAAACAAGTTGAAGGCTGAACGTCAGGCTGAAATACCTGACTGGAACCAACCCAGGCCTGGCCCTCTTACAAGGAGGATCCTCAACACCCCCCTTCAAGCAAAGACAAAGCAGAAGCTTGGCTTGCAACTTTATACTGGAAAAGAGGACCCGATTGAGCACCTTAACCTCTTTGAGTCCACCATGGCATACCGGATGCACACCGACGAAGAGCGATGTCTTCTCTTCCCCTCCACCCTCTCTGGCGGAGCTCTAAATTGGTATTGTCGTCTTACACCTGAGACGGTAGACTCATTTGAGGAATTGAGGAAACTATTTGTTTCCCAACACATTTTCCAAACCGATCGCTTGCACTCTGCAGATGACCTGTACACTATCCGCCAGAGGCCAGACGAGTCATTACGTATGTATGCTGGCCGCTTCAGCCATGAATACTCCCGGTGTGCCGAGGCAGACGACAAGACTGCCCTCAAAGCCTTCACGGCAGGCCTACGTGATTGTTTCTTTAAATACATGATCAATGCCAATACTTGGAAGACTTACTCTGAGGTGATGGCGCAGGCTTATAACCATGCCTCCGCCGAGGCAAAGACATATCAGGAGAAACCCCCTCACCCAACGCCATGGAGGAAGAACTAGCAATAGCTAAAGTTTGACGGTTGGGAAGATCATCCAATGTTTCTCTAGTACAGGACTCTAACAAAGACCCTGAAGACTCCGACATTGCAGACTCAGACTTAGAGCTAAAGCTAGAAGAGCCCTCATCACTAGAACTTCCAGGCTCTGACATCTACAATAAGAAGAAACAAATTCTATCACTACATGCATGATCAAAACATAAGGAAGTTCCTATATTACCCACATGAAGATGGTGCAAAGCGATGCCGGAACCCTTCTCAATCAGAAAGCAATCCGTCTTCCACAGTCACTACAAAACAAGCAAATGAAGACCGTGTCAAGCGCCAAAAAAAAAAAAAAAAAAAAAAAAAAAAAAAAAAAACAGCTTCATCCAAAAAGCTTCACCCGAAAAGCTTCACCTCCAAAACTTCACCCAAAAAGCTTCATCCAAAAAGTTTCACCCAAAAAGCTTCACCTAAAAAAGCTTCACCCAAAAAAAAAACTTCACCTCCAAAAAGCTTCACCCAAACAGCTTCACCTAAAAAAGCTTCACCCACAAAGCTTCACCTAAAAAGCTTCACCCACAAAGCTTCACCCAAAAAGCTTCACCTCCAAAACTTCACCCAAAAAAGCTTCATCCAAAAAGTTTCACCCAAAAAGCTTCACCTAAAAAAAAAAAAAAAAAAAAAAAAAAAAAAAAAACTAAACCACCAAAAAGCTTCACCCAAACAGCTTCACCTAAAAAAGCTTCACCCACAAAGCTTCACCTAAAAAGCTTCACCCACAAAGCTTCACCCACAAAGCTTCACCCAAAAAACTTCACCCGAAAAGCTTCACTTAAAAAAGCTTCACCTACACAGCTTCACCTAAAAAAGCTTCACCTAGAAAGCTCCCTCTACATACTTTCACCTACAAAGCTTCACCATCAAAGCTTCACCTCGAAAGCTTCATCTACAAAGCTTCACCATCAAAGCTTCACCCAAAAAGCTTCACCTAAAAAAGCTTCACCCAAACAAAACTTCACCTCCAAAAAGCTTCACCCAAACAGCTTCACCTAAAAAAGCTTCACCCACAAAGCTTCACCTAAAAAGCTTCACCCACAAAGCTTCACCCAAAAAACTTCACCCGAAAAGCTTCACTTAAAAAAGCTTCACCTACAAAGCTTCACCTAAAAAAACTTCACCTAGAAAGCTTCACCTACATAGCTTCACCCAGAAAGCTTCACCATCAAAGCTTCACCTAGAAAGCTTCAACACCAAAGCTTCACCTACAAACCTTCAACACAAAACCTTGCTCCAAATAAACAAATTTTGTTCACAAAACCCAAGATGCCCTTGAACTTGTACAAAAACACTTGGGTAAACATAAACATTTTTTGTTTTACACCCACAAGGGCCCAAAATTTTCCTTCTTATTTATTCACTTATATATGTTCCCAAACATATTATAATAGATCCAACAACAAGCCAAAGTCCCAAGTTTCATAATAGACAAAAGTACAAGCAATTCATCAATAATGAAGGTGCTACAAAACTTGGAATCTGCCCCAAAATAGAAATCCAACCCAAGAGACTTTTTCTCTCTCTCCCTCTTCCGCCTCCTTTCATCTATCAAATTTCTGCAACCTCTGCTCTTCTCCAATGGAGCTGAATTTTGGACACCCTATAGTTTTTGAGCATATGAACAACTTTCAAGAAGGAACCATTTCTGTTTGAGCGGCGGAAATTAAAGTGTTGAAGCTCCAAACATGACAGTCGGATTCTTGCAGATTTCGAAGCTGCTATGATGTTTCGAAGATCTGGAAATATTTAACCATTAGTTCATTCTGAATTTTTGATATGTTATGAAAGAGACGATGAGGCACAACTTCAATGAAGAAAGCATGCTGATCTGAACAATAGAAAATGGAGTTTCGAAGCTCACAACAAATCTGACGGGTTGACAGAAAAATAATAACCAGTCATTCATCATACCTAAATTTCTTGAGTTATACAGCTCCGAGGGATCTCAAATTTGGATATGTTGTAGTTCACAAGCTGAGGAACAACTTCAATGAAGAAAGCATGCTGATCTGAGCAAGAGAAAATAGAGTTTCAAAGCTCACAACAAATCTGACGGGTTGACAGACAAATGATAAACAGTCACTCATCATACCTGGATTTCTGGAGTTATACTGCTCCGAGGGACCTCAAATTTGGATATGTTGTAGTTCACAAGTTAAGGAACAACTTCGATGAAGAAAGTATGTTGAGATGAACAAGAAAAAATGGAGTTTAGAAGCTCACAACAAGTCTGACGGGTTAACAGAAAATTGATGAACAGTTACTCATCATACCTGAATTTCTGGAGTTGTACTACTCCGATGGATCTCAAATTTGGAGATGTTGTAGTTCACAAGATAAGGAACAACTTTCATGAAGACGACTTTGCGATCTGAGCTATAGAGAATGGTGTTATCTTGCATCCACTCAGGCTGATTAGTGGAAACGAAAAGCAATTCCACCAAAGAAAAAGATGAAAAAGAGAGAAAAGCTACTAATTGCACTTGATCTTGTCTAGTCAATAGCATGCAGCATCAAACACACAAAAGTTGGAAATATTTTTAGACAAGGCATATGCGAATGTGTGACATCGAAACAAGGATTCGTTACTTTGACAAATTAGTAACAAGCGAGACACCTCATTCGGCAACTCTCTTCGCTTGAAGACTTGGGGGACTCCCACCATATGCTACTGCACCTTAATACTCGGCAGTCTCACAACCACTCAGTGACTTGGATTTTTCAAGTCTCCAACCGAGAAGTTTTCCTCACTCGGGAAATTAAGGGAACACTACCTCAAACTACATGCTTCACTCACAAAGCTTCAACAATACAGGTTTCAACAAAAGCAAAAATTCAAAGAACTTTATGAAGAAGGCTTTGGTGTATTTAACACAATATATTGAAATGAAGCAAAGCTTATTTATTAATATTTTCGATAAGCCACAAATATGTACATATACATGAGTCAAAATAAACAAACAAAAGGGAGCCTTCACAAAGGTTGCTTAGGGGAAGTCTCAGCAGTCGGTAGAGCCCCAGAAAGAGAAAGCACCGGAGGGTGGTTATCCGGAGCCTCAGTACTTGACAAAACCCCAGAAGGAGGAGGCATTGGAGGTTCATCATTTGAAGCTTCATTACCAGGTACAGCCCCAGAGGACGAATGCAATAAATGTCTTTGGAACAAACCCACAAACCGCTGATGATCAAGTAAAACCTTACCATCAGATTCCTTCATCTGGTCAAGCTTCCTCTTCATGTTTGTAGCATAGTCATGGGCGAGCCGGTGCAACTGCTTATTCTCATGCTTGAGCCCTCTAATCTCCTGTTTGAGACTCATCACTTCAGCAGCCAATGATTCAACTTGGCGGGTTCTAGCAAATAGGCGTTGGGCCATATTAGACACAGAACCTGCACACTGAACACTAAGAGCCAGAGAGTCCTTAACAGCCAACTCATCAGACCGTTTGGAAAGTAGTCTGTTATCTTTGGGAGTGAGAAGGTTCCTGGCCACCACTGCAGCGGTCATATCATTCTTCATCACAGAATCCCCAACGGTAAGAGGACCAGTAGGGGATATGAAGGATGGGCGCCATATGTTGTCTGGAGAAGGCGTGGCTGTCTCTTCTCCAAGGTTCAGGTCAAAACGACGGTCGGAGGGTCCAGACATTTTCAAATGTGTTGAAGAAGGAAGAGGTCAGACAAATCAAGATCTTAGAAGTGCAAGAAATGAGCTTCTACTGGTAGAGATTCAGGTGTGCTGTGGAACTTAATGCCAGCCTCTATAAAAATCTGCACTCGACGGAGCTTCAGAAATCGAAGAGGCGTTTGCTTTCTCAAAAGCTGGGCTGCTCAGAGACCACGAGGGCCGATCTCAGAAATCGAAGAGGCGTTTGCTTTCTCAAAAGCTGGGCTGCTCAGAGACCACGAGGGCCGATCTCAGAAATCGAAGAGGCGTTTGCTTTCTCAAAAGCTGGGCTGCTCAGAGATCACGAGGGCCGATCTCAGAAATCGAAGAATCACCTGCTTTTTCAGCCTCGTCAGCACCTGTCACATGCACAATCAGCTTTGCGAAAATTACGGGCAATCTGTCGAAGATTTCTGGTGAAGTAAAAAGCACGTGAATCTTATTGTTCAATCACCGCTCTCCATATGCACCATCAACTCCTCGGGTACCACATATAACTTTGTCAAAGATCTCTGACAAAGTTTAGGCACGAGAATTTCGAAGTTCCAGCTACCCTACTATTACCCATAAGGGTAAAGGAACAGCACCACTGCTTGACAACTGGAAAGTCCCTATGTGTGTCGACCTCCGTGTTTTGCGGCAAGACAGGTTGGCAAGAACGTCCAACCTTTACTCACATTCGAGAAAAGACTCCCAACATAATTACTTTCTCAAAAACCGGAGTAGCACCGCTTTCCGAATCTCGAGAGTCAGATCCTCGACGGGATTGCTTGTTCGAAAACCGAAGAGGCACAACTCTCAGAACTTCGAGAGCCAGATTTCCTTAGATAAAGCTTGTATGTAATCTTCACACGTAATATCAGCTTTCCAGATACCACATACCACTTTTTCAAAGTGCTCTGACAAAATTAAAACACGTGAAGCTGGCAAGAAGGGTAAAGGAATAGCATTACTACTTGTTATTGGGAAATCCCTATATACATTGACCTCCCTCCTCAACGGACAGACAAACCTGCAAAAATGCTCAACCCTTTCTCGCATTCGAAAAGGCACCCTCAACATAACCTCTCGAAATACTCAGCTTTATTTCCCCCCGATAATACCTCAGCAAATAAGCCACACCAAGAACAAGAGTATCTCATATCATCAGGGTCGAAAGCAAGAGTATCCCATATCATGCTTTCTCCCTATCTTTGTCTTTGTCCTTGTCCACACCTACAGGACAAGGAGAAAGAGAGCAGTCAGTCGGAACCTGAAATCAAACCTCCAATTTGGAACTGACTGCCTGGAGCCTTTGCCTGGTTGCTTACTTAGCATTGCTCTCGAGTACTCATCCTCAACTGCTGTCAAGGTCACGAATTCCACCGGCAAATACCTCATGACAGTTGATCAGATATTGGCTCTTTACACTGAAGCTGCCAAGCGTGGATGAGTCACTATGAAGGAATGTTCTGAAGGACCATTTAAATGCAAAGGTTGCACACCACTTCTGCCATGCAAAAGATTGAAGCAGAAGGTTCAACGGTGAGCTGAAACAGATCACTACAGCACGACACCTTTCCATACCACATTCATTATTCCGTCAACAGCAAAAGTATCCCATATCATCAAGGTCGAACGTACTCTAGATTTGATGGACTTGTTTTGACCCTCAAATTTTTGAGTCGGCCTTATACTCTGAAGGGCACCAGAAAACCCTCCAGCACAGTTCAAGAATAAGCATGTGGAAAGTTACTTCTTCAAAAGCAAAAGTATCTCATATCATCTCTTATCCATTTGCTTCTCCTTATCCTGGCAGTTGAATGAGAGACAAGGAGAAGGAGAACAATCAACCGGAAGCCGAAGTCAAACCTCTGATCCTGGGTTGCTTACTTGGAAGTTTGACTGCTTACCTTGTCTGTCACCTCTTTCGGCAGATCTCTTAGCTCGGCGACTTGGGGGACTCCTACTATAGGGTTTGTATCACACTTGACTAAGCCTGAAACTACAACTAAGCTTCAAGTGAAATTGATACATTACCTTGTGCGTCAACATCAGCTAAATACACCATTCCCGGATGGAGGAAAGGTACTTCCAGAGAAGGGCAGATGAAGATCAGACCACACTTCGGTACTTAGAAGTTTCGTGATTACTCAAGGGATTGGATCTTGCAAGTCCCCAACCGAGGAGTTTCCCTCACTCGGGAACTTAGGGGAGCACTGTTTGTACCATACTTGACCAATCCCGAAACTACCGAGCACCGGCCAACGCTATACTGTCAAGGACCCAGAAGAGTTCCCCTCCGACCAGGAGGCCAATCACTACTCGACACGTGTCAAGATTAGAAGCCAATCAGAGCGCAGCACGTGTCGACATCAAGAACCAATCATAACATGACACATGTCAATGTGACAAAGCTACAAGTTTTTCTATAAATAGGGGTCATTCCCCCACAATATTGGCTAATGCCATTTGTGTTAAATCATTCACAAGAACTCACTAAATTGAGAGCTTGATCCTTTGTACTTGTGTAAGCCCTTCACTACTAATAAGAACTCCTCTACTCCGTGGACGTAGCCAATCTGGGTGAACCACGTACATCCTGTGTTTGCTTCTCTGTCTCTATTCATTTACGTACTTATCCTCACTAGTGACCGAAGCAACCAAGCGAAGGTCACAAAACCTGACACTTTCTGTTGTACCAAAGTCTTCGCTGATTTTGTGCATCAACAATATTAATTAATCTTTGCCATAAACAATTAAACCATTTAATTGTCCATACTTATCTTCGTCAAATCCTTCAAACATTGCCTTACACGGTGTGTGATCCATTAGGTTTCTTTTAGCGAGGCAGTGAACGATTAGAACTCTTCAAATCGATTGTGAATTGAAACTTACTTTCAATTCTCCTTTTAGTGATTATACACCTTTAGAGCTTCCACAAATCATGAGTGACACCTAGCAGTATGTCATAGCTACCCAAGCTAATCAAAAAAGGTTGGAGAACCTATTCAGTTTGGGATTACAATGCAATACGGTCTTTCTCTAATACAATACTCTTGACCACATTGTTTGATTTGATAGTTTATTCATGTCTACTATCCAATGTGATTCTCTTACTTAGATGATTACCTTGAATGTGATTTGGAACGACTTCATAAATGTCATTCATACTCTGGCCAGAGATTCTTAATCATATCATAGAGTATTCTCCCTCAAATGGTTTGAATGTTAGAGGTCCCTTGTTGTGCATTCACTTGCCTCCATGGCTAAGTGGCTTAACCCCAACTATGTCGTGGACACCCTTTGACGGAGTGACTTTGACATAGTCAAAGATCAAGAACCTAATCATAAGACAACTATGATGTCTCAGGTCAAATGACTACTTTGCATTATCCTAACCATGAGTTCTCTTGTGACATGAGTATGAGAACTCCTTGTTGATCGCGTTCAGTGAACTCATTCTCTATTTAGCACCAACGTACTTGTCTTGGTGTCAGTCACACCAATGACTTGAGACCAGTCACTCTCCCTGAGAGAAGAAATAGTACGTACTAATCTTAACGGACTGTCAATACCCAATTGGCAATCATATGATCAGAAACGTTAGGATATGTATACGAAAGCAAATGGACTCTTGAATCTAACTTATTTAGATCACATTCTCCCAATTACATATTTCTTGGACTTATCGTTAAAGCATATAACATTTATATGAGACGGCTTTAAACAATAATCTTTGCCCTTTATATTAAACTAGATTAGTTTGACATGTGAAATGTCCGTAAAGTATCATCATATGATTGGCTTTAAGGCACATTTCCAACAATCTCCCACTTGCACTAAAACCAATCAGCATGGTCATCAGTGATGACACCTCTTTTGTAGTCATTTCAAAAATTGCTATGAAGTAGGCCTTGACAATGGATATCTATATGTTATCCATAGAAGCAACCTTGAGATTAACGATCATCACCATTATACATGATTCTCAATCATATGATTCAGTCTCTCATTTGTGTTCAGATCTTGATGAGACCTTGATTCCCTGGCTTGAGCTATCGCCCCATTAGTGTCATAGTATGGGTACACTAGAGACACTAATAGATTAATTTAAACCAAATTAAACTCGTAAGCGTACAAATCAATTGTAGTAATATATGCAAATACGAGGTCGATCCCACAAGGATTGCTTTAACACCAATTTAACCGATTAAGCACGCTAGACTATATTAAACAAACAAATTATAGATTGAATTGAATAATTAATTAATACTATAATTAAGAAGAAAAATAAAAGACAAGTAATTAAAATAAACACACGACACAAGAAAACCTAAGATTATGAATCCACCAACAACAATCCTATTTACTCTTCGTATATCCAACTACTATCCAATTACCATGCCAATGTTAAAGGTTGTTCTTTCTAATATATGAATTAATTTGTGATCAGGCATCAACTCGTGTATCTTTACATGATAATTATATCCTATTGGTTAGGCATACAATTAAACACATAAAAACCCATTAAGAGCTAATGTTGAGCCCTACACTTGTGGGTAACTTGAATGCCTTTCTAATTTTATTAAAGCTCAGCTAGCCCCTCAATCTAGGCCACTCACTCTTCTTTCGTTGGCTTCCTCCTTCATCGTATTGGATCAAGATTAAGGTTGACGGCGCTTTCTGTGCTGCTACAAATTCTAGGGGTGTTAGTGTGATTTTTCCCAACGAAGTCGGTAGTTATGCTAGAGGTTTTGTTCGTAAAATATCTCATGTGACTAATCTCAGGATGGTTGGGGTTTTAGCTGCACGTGATGATGTTTGTTGGCAGCAAATTATTTTGGAGTATGATGCACTACATGTGGTCTAAGCTGTTGGAAATTTGCATGGTGGCTCCTCCGCTATTGGTTTGTTGATTGATGATATTAAAACTAGTCTGCGGCTTGCCTCAAGAATTTGTCATGTTCATAGATCCGCCAATGTAGTGGCACATAGAATTGGCAAGTTGGTCTCAATTTTCAATTTTGCTCGTTGTTGGTTTGAGCCTCCAAAGTTAATACAGGACATCCTCTTCAAAAATTGTATACTTTCTTAATGTTATGAATAAGCTTAACTCAAGAAAACCAAGGAAGAGACCAAAGTACAAACGAATAATTAGGACCTTCCGATAGATAGGTTGAATACTCATAGAAGAAATAATACAAAGGTCCAAATCAGATGAATGTTTAAGATAACCTTGCCAGCATCAACAATCCTAGAAACAATAGACATGCAAAAGCGATAAAAGGAGATGGGCCGGCAGTACGCTACTTGCCTTATGATTAATGATCCTTACCAATGTAATTAAATCGTGTTTGTCGGTGCACGCGGAAAATCAATAATATTAGAAGATGGATGGATTGCATCTACATTTTATGTGGGTATATAGTTTGGTCAAATTGGCATCATCTGATACAACTTGTTTATTGGCGATAATTGTCATCAACTATCTAGGATGTGGATATTCAGACCACCTTAATTAATATTCTAATTATTCAACGAGATACTGTTCAAGGGCTTGGAATTGATAAATGCCAGACCCAAGGGCTGAGAGAACTGTGTTTTTTTATTGACAAATATATTTGTAAGGGTTTTCAACATGTAATGTAGGCCTAGCAATTTTTGACACGACTCGTTAATCCGACATGAAATTAACAGGTTTTTGAGTTGACACGATAACGAATCAGGTCGTTATCCGGTAACCCGATAAGCACCTATTAAGATAACGGGTTGGTCCGGTATACAAGTGGGTAACCTGATACACGATAAGTAAAATATTAATTTTATAATTTTATACACCTAAAAAGGTACTATAATAATTATATATATATATATATATATTTAAATAATTTTAGAAAATAAATGACCGTTGGATCGGCTGAGATTTAATCTCAACTGTCCAATTGTACATTAGGTTGGAGTCCAGACTATCCTCCTCTCTCATTCACTCTTGATCTCTCCAGACTTCAACACTCCGCAATGCTCTCCTCGAATCCGCTCATCTCTCTCGCATCCTCCTCCATCCACTATCTTCGACTTGACTTTGGTAGCCACAAGAAAATCACACACAGTCAAGCACACGCTAAAGGTATGAATTTTGTATTTTTGGGTATTCTGTGTATTTTTTCAAAAACTAGTGATTTGGGGTTTTCATAAAACTAATGGTTGAGGATTTTCTAGGTTTGGGGTTTCTGGGGTTTTTTGGGTTTGGAGTTTCTGAGGTTTTTAGGTTTCTGGGTTTGAGCATGTTTGCAAACAGTCAAGCTTTGTTGTGCACATAAGATTGACTCTTTGGAAAATGAGGTAATATATTGTTATATGGTATAGTACTATTGTTTTATTTCTTTTCATAATTATTTTGGTAAACTTCTCATAATTTGAATGGTTTATAGTGTTTGATTTTTCTATACTTAGTTTATGTGAAAGAGAGTTCTAATGTGGAAAGCCTTACTAAAAACATCTTCAACATAACTCTTGAAGGCAATAGATCAAGCCAAAGTTCCAATACAATTTCCCCATGATGATCGATGAAAATTGAAGGATTTTGTAAAAGGAAGAATATGCAAGCTTTGAGTTTCATTGGAAAGGTTTTAACTGATGCGATGAAAGTTAAGCACTCAAATTAAACCCTCTTTTGACAATTGTAGTATATGTATAAGTAGGGATCGTTCTGGACCAGGGATTAGGAGGGATTGCTAATCTAAACTAAACTGACTTACAAAAAGAAACTTAAAAACACTTAACTAGACTCTATAGACTCAAAACACTTAAAAACACAAACTAAAACAGATTCTAACTAATTAGACACATTAAAGTAAAGGGGGATTGGGTTTTGCACGAAATTGGTTGTTTTGGATGGATGATGGGCTAGCTAGAAGGTCTTTCTCCACACATGACACACTTGCATACAAATCAATCTCCAATTGCTTTTCAATAAACTATGATGCTCAACACCCCAGATTAACCGTGATTCTCAAATTAACCCTCAGATTTTCCTTTACTCATTGAATTGGATGAATGCATGCGACAACCCAAATCATTCTCTAAAAGTCCCCTATATGAATGCATAATAGAGATACAATTAAAGATCATTAAGTTCCATGAAAACCATAAGCGTTGACGAGGCAATTGTAACTATGAATGCATGATACGTTTGCCAAGAATTCAATTAACGCGATTGTGACAAGCAACCTTTACTGCTCATGAATATAAACTTGTAACGATTAGGTGAAACTTATTTATATCCTAGCATCAAATTCATGCATGAAAACTAAGTATGCATCCTTAATAAACATACACAAATCCGTTATGAATAAAATAGATAATTGAATTGCAATCACAACTTATCAAATCACAATTGGAAGAAATCAATTCATATTGCAAATATATTCATGGTTTCGAATTCTCCTCTAGCCAAAAAAGGTTTAGTTCCTCATACTTGCAATTAAACAGAAACAATTGAAATTAAACATTGAAAACCAAAGTAGAATACACCTAGAATGCTCCAGCAATCCAAATTGAATGACTAGCACAACTCCAAGCAATCCTCCTTCCTTGCAAATATGCGGCACCAAGGTGTGAGTGGTGAATGGATGGTCTCTTGTGGTGGTGGATGGATATAGGTGAGTTATGGTGAAGGGTGGCGAGTTGTGTAGATGATGTGGTGTCTTTGGATGATGGCCCCTTTTTCTCCTCCCCCTTGTTATGGTGGAGGGTGGATGTATTTATAGGCTAGGGAGAGGACCACCATCTAATTAAGGTGGTTGTGGTGTATGTTGTGGTAATGAGTGGATGTAATGGATGTAGTGGGTGGATATTTGGTAATGAGTGGATGTAATGGGTGTAATGGATGATGTTTGGTAATGAGTGGATGTAATGGTGTAGTGGATGGATGTTTGGTAATGAGTGGATGTAATGGGTGTAGTGGGTGGATGTTTGGTAATGAGTGGATGTAATGGGTGTAGTGGGTGGATGTAGGGTAATGAGTGGATGTAATGGGTGTAGTGGATGGATGTAGTGGATGAATGTTTGGAGTTGTAGGTCAACACACTTGCACACACACATGCTAATTTCTAGTCTTCAAATCTTCAAAAAGCGTCCATCATCATGTCTCCATGCGTGCACTATCTAATCTTGGCCCAAAAATGCTCCAAAATGCTCCAAATAACACTTTGTTGCTAACTTTGTTATTTGAACCTACAAACACACGAAAATAGCTTAAAATACATAATTGACTAAGAAATAACAACATAAATGCACAAGAACAAGCTAACTAAGTCGCATAAATATGCTCCTATCATTAACTTCTGAGAAAGGCTTCACAACCTTGAAAAGAAAAACTCCATCATTTTGCATATCCTTGCACATTTGATATTTTGTAGTAGACTAGTAATATATTGATGCTTTTTTATAGGGCTTTTATTTTGGAGTCAGATGTAGTACATAACAACAAATGTGTTATTATGTTTTGAAGTAATATTGTATGTGCAAATTTAAGAAAAAAAAATATTTTTCTTAACGGGTCATAACGGGTCGGGTCATTTACCTATTGAGTAAAGTGACCCAACCTATTAAGAACCTGTTAAGATAACGAGTGTGACATGACACGACCCATTAAGATAACAGATGTTACATGAAAATGACACAAACACAACAAACACGACCCGTTTGCCAAGCCTAATGTAAGGTAACTTTATTCATTTATACATCAAGTCAAAGTAAGACTGGACCAAGAAAAAGAGTCAAAGTAAGACACCTCAATTGCTTTCAATTTTACCAAATTTATTTAAGGAATGATTTACGAGAGAAGATCTAATAAATGAACGGTTCGGATTATGCAAAATATTGTGAAGTGAACTTAGAGGAGTGGCTACTGCTGTATTAAATTACTAACTAGTTAGCACTAGGGAGAGTTAACTAACTAATAATCAAATAACTACGATGAGTTATGGACTATATTAACACCTCATTAACAGTTGATCAATAGTTGTTTTATATTACATATTGTGAAGGCGAAGTTGTTAACGCTCAAAGTTGTAAGGTTAACAAACTAGATTAACTAACCCTTGATGGGTTTATGACAGAGATAAAAGTGATTCAACCTTCAAAATTGAGCTATGCTCACTTTATTACTCATAATATATTAATTTTAAGCCTAAAAAGCGCTCGGCTAATACATTCACTTATTTTCTCTCCTTTTCATCTGACCCTTATATTGGAGGTCGTTATCTCTTTATATAGGCCATCAGTCTTGGAGCCTCTTAAACTGTCATTTAATGTGCCACCAACTTGTACAAACATACTGATACCTTTCCACGGACTTGGATCCTTTCCTGAGCCCAAGGAGAGGATCCTCCTGAGCAAATGACTTGGGCCATTGAATGAAAATCCAACGGCTACAAACAGAGGGATCCCTTTAAAGTTATAATAATTATAGCCGTTGGATTTTCATCCAACGGCCTAAATCCTTTGGTCAAGAGGATCCTCTCCTTGGGCTCAGGAGAGGATCCAAGTCCCCTTTCCACCTGTTCGGCCAGGCTCCCATCAGTGAAGGGGCGGTTTTTGAAATCGGGGTGGCATGCCTTTTTAGGTTATGCGAGTCAAGCATCCCACTCGTACCTTTGGTTACCCCATCCTGACTACCGTTACATCGCATCTTAGGCCTCTACTGTTGACTATAAGTTGCCACATGGTCCAAATGGCACTTGAGTAGTTATGCTCTTGCAGACCCGTGCCATAAAGTTGTTAGTTTGCCCATGTGTTCCATGCAGTTGGGCAACTCCTCCTTCGTCTTGGTCGGCTTAAGTGCTCGGGATGTCTCTCTTTGAACCTCTTGGGCCTTGGGCTCCTTGGTCTCTTGTTGGGCATGCGCCATTTAGTGGGCCTAAAAGCTTTGGCGCCTAGCGTTAACAAAAGTAATATCTATACTACTCTTCCCACCTTCTGCAATTTTTTTTTAATTTTTGTATAGATATTAAATTGAATAAATCAAAATATAAAATCAAAAGGACTAGAGAAGAAGTACAAAAGGTGACAAGAGAGGTGCTGAAATTCCTCCCCAAATCCCCTCCCCATTAACAAAAAGACATTTAGAAAACAAAAACAATAATATACACTACTTTTGCGTTCCATTGTTGGGCATGAGAAATAAAACAGCTTATATGACACATATATAATATTATGTAACATTTTGTTTTTATAATATAATAATGTAGATAAAAACATTCACATATTTTTAATTCATTAATACGAAATGCTATTGTGACAATATAGTTGTGCTATATAAACCTTTTTCCACGAGTAGGTGCAATTAGATGGTCCCCAAGTTGAGCAAGCCAACACGAATAAAATGAAATATGCATTTATGAAAAGAAACAAAGACTTCGAAAAAGCAACCAAATTCCAAATCCTCTCCATGCATTATTTAAAGTTCTTTTGTCGTTTGGTTACGTCGCTATCTTTGCCAGAATATTGGTAGTGTGGGTTCGATTAGAGCGTCTCACTCCCCCTCCCCGACACCCAACAAATGTTGGGTACCTATACATCCACTCAGGCACAGACATATGGCGCATCCCTGTCTTACTTTTCTTTTAGTTTGTTTAGCATTTTTTTTTTTTAGGAATGTGATATCTACACATTTATTTTTATTTATTACGCATCTTCTTAATTATCGATCGCCGAATCGAATAAAATGATGACGATCAAAAGATATAAATTAACAAGTGCACATCCCTTGTGTTACTCTAGATTTATTTTTTATTTTTAAATTGAACTCAAAGTGCTGCTCTTTTGAAGGTACGAGTTACCCTTGAAGCCTGCTCGACGGATTGCCTCGATAGGCAAGGCAGCTTCTATGAAGCTTGTCCCCTCCCAACCCCTGCTTTCTTTTTAACATTGACAAAAAAAATAAAAAATAAAAAATTTCATTCAAAAAACAAAAAGAGCTTCAGGTACTTGTAGAAAAATAGCCACAAATCCTAATCCCACTCGGCGAGTCGGTTTGTTTGGGAATGCAAACCCAATCGGACGGTAAATTTTGTCCAAGGTTAAATCCTAAATAAAGCAAAAATAATTTCAGGTCTGTTTAAAATTTTCATTTGCTGTTTGTTCGGTTCTTTTATGATTTTTTTATTATTGGTGTGAATTTTCATGTTTTTTGTTTAGTCAAAACTTTGCTCAAATGTCGGATTTCATTGAGCTATTGAAGTTCTACATTGGGCCTTAAATCTACATGCGATTTTTTCTTGAACCTCGAATATTACGTATTTAATTCACTGTTTGAATCTTTTTTTTCCACCTTTAAAAGGCGGAGAGCGTTAGTCAAAAGAGAGAAAAATGAAGGAAATTTCAAATTTACATTATTTTTTATTGGACTGTAAAGTAAAATGCTAATGTTGAAGCGTTTTTTATATTGAAAATATGATTTTAGCCCATAAAATATAATTTTTTCTACGTAAAACCCGACGTAAGTTTTTTTTCTTGAATAAAACTTATTGTTTAAATTTCACATCAGCAAATTCATTAATTATGTTTGACTTCACTCATTAAAAAAAATTTGGATGCCTAAAATACCCCTATTTGAATATTTTTTTTTTATAAACCCTATTTGAATGTTTGATGTACATAATTAATGCTATGTAGATGGATGGTAAGGGAGAATTAATGATTTTACAAAAAAAAACATTAATGTTATTTGACTTTTGAGTCTAATCATCTCGATGCACATAACCAAATTGTTAATGAGTTCAATGTTTTTTCTTCTATACAAAAATTCAAATCTTGCCATTTAATCCTACGATCTAGTAATATTCCTCTTCATTTATAAGCGATAAGTCTTAGGTTCGATTCTCGCCAAAGGTAAATTTGAACTAAATTATTGCTAGTCTATTGTGAGGCTTAGCCTACTCCTCCACGCCCTTAATGTAGATAATATCATTTGTTCAACAAATACTCAAATCTTAAAACTCAAAATTAACTTTAAAATTTAGGTTAATGCTAAGTAGGCTAAAATTTTAAACCAAATTTACAAATCAGATAATATGCCACGAATAGAAAATAAGAACATTAATTAACGCTTAACTAATAATCCAACTATCAACAATTACATCATTTAATTTTTAAATTTAATTTAAAAAAATTAATCTCCTTAACACTATCCTAAAATTTATCTTTATATTGAATAAGAAAACCAAAATAAATAAAACTCACCAGCGGTTTGCGATCTAAATATGTCTAGAATTTGAGTTTTTGTGGTGGAGATGCTCTTAGTAGTATGCCGGACAGAGAGACATCTCGTGTCGTGTTTGCACAAAGCTTATCCCATTCATTCGCCCCATTCCATGCATCATTTGATTTTGATGCCACACTACGTCCACAAAACTTCTTGTCAGAAGATTGAAACGTGTCAAATACCAAAACAATATTAAACGTGTGAATTGTAGGGAGTTACCGAAAGGCTAAAGTGAAGAGGCCCATGACTCCATAGACTCCATCCCAAATTCCCAAATGGTGCTCTTCCGGATCAAGCAAAATATTTAATTGTAACGAGAATACAGGTATGCATTACGCATTTTATGTAAGCATTGAAAAATTTTATTTTTTAAGTTATAAACTTTTAACATATATATTTTATTATTTATATACTGACATATGATGTATGATGTATTATTTCATATGCCGATCATATTGAAAGATCTCTCTCCGACCACTTGACACAGTTACCACTCACGTGAAACAAAAGGCAATTCTATTAAAGTCACCAACTTTTTCATTTTCTCCATCAATTTCTCTAAAGACTCTTTCAAATTGGACTTTTATACTCTCGCCTTCTCAACTTTCTGGCATGTTATTTTATAATATTGTCAGAAAAATTATGTCATAAAAATAATGTGGCGAAGAGTTCATGAAGAGTTTCAACTTTCTTAGTACTCCTCTTTTTGTTAACATCACAAATTCTTTTGAATGAACAACTTCAAACTTCCAAGCCTTTGATCTCCAAAGAGCTTTAGTCTCGCGGATGCACGGCGAAACCCAAAATCAGTAAACTATTAGATGCGCCCTAAAGACCATCATCAAGGGAGGTAACATTTGAGACGCATAGCTATAAACTTATTATGTCACATACTCATATCCAACGAAGGTAGAAAATCATAAGTTAGGAAGAACAAATTTTTAAACAAAACTTACAAATAAAATGATGTGTCACAAATATAACATAAGCACGTTATCAACAACCACATCATTTAATTTATAAACACATTATCAACACTCAAGTAATAATCCAATTATCAACAACCACATCATTTGATTTTTAAAATTTGATCTCTTTAGCGTTACTTTTTTTTTATTATTGTTTTGATTATCAAAACTAAAAGGGTAATGTTAGGGAGACAAAATTTTGAAAACTAAAGGACATATAAGTTGATGATTGGTTTATTACTTAAACGTTGATAAACATATTTACTCTTATTGGTAACACATTTTTTAGTTTTCAAATTTAGTTTTTAAATTTAATATCTCTACCATTATCCAAATAAAAAAAGAGTATGATTCTCTATCCTCTTATTTCAATAATCTTCTCTCCTCTCTTCTCACACATTGTTTTGTCTTATTATTTTTATAAAAAAATCAATATAAAATATTGAAATAACTTAATCGTAACAGTTTAAAAAAAAAAATTAAGAAGGAAGAGAATCATTCTCCAATCAAAAATGTTAAAATAAGACCCGTGCGAAAACTCACGTAGTCGGCAATTTGGACTGGCGTCTTTAGTCTTTTGCGTGTTGCTTTTCTCCAGCCTGAAAAGAAAAGGGCACTGTTTAAAACCTTTCAAAAACCTACTATTAGGCCACTATGCTAATAGTGTGGACCGCCCCGTAGGTCACAACAATCTATCCTACCTTACCTTGGTTGTCGGTACTTGGTGCTTACCCTCTGCGCATTTCCCAATTATGCCACCCAAATAAAAAACACCACGTTCGTAACGTACCCCATAAGCGCCAAACAAAGAGTATGTGGTTCCCACAGTAGCTCACTGGGTCCCGCTTCAAGGCATCTAAACTCCACTGTTCTAAAAATTTCTGCTAGCTAGCATTGCCGAGGCTCCGTTTAAACATTACACTACTGATCATCGTTTCGATTAACTTTTAAATATTTAAAAATTAGTAAATGGATCTTAAATTTATTTAGGTGTCAGTCTAGTCTCCAGAGGATCCCACCTAAACTCGTCTAGGCATCTACCTAAATTACGACTCTTATTTACATAGAAAATTGATAACTTTTGTATTATATTTTTTAAAATAAAATGTAAAAGACATATTGAATACTTAGATGAATACTCATTATATGATTGTTACTCATGTTACCATGCTTTAATACTTTATCATTTATATTTTCTTTTCTTTTACAATTTATGTATTACAATACAATTATATATTTTTTAAAGTATAAGAAGACACTTGTTTATACAATATATAATATTTACTTAAATCTGCTATAGGCCCTCCTGCTACCCTATTAGGCCATCTCCAACCAAAGGGTCCAGAGGGCCAGAGGGCTGAAAATAGCCCGAAAACCGTCTCCAACCGAGGGCTAGGCCAGAGGGCTCTGGAATCTGGCAAGGCCCCACAGAATCGGGAAGGGCTGGAGGGCTGGCCACTTCCAGCCGATTTTTTTTTTTTGAAGTGTTAGATTTCCTGTGGGTTAAAACCGACAGGAATAGTATAGAATATAATGAATTAAAGCTAACGGCTACTGGGATATTTATTAATTAGTATTAGTGTTAGTTATAACCGACACATATAGTTTGAAAAAATTTGAATACAAAGGCTAGCTGACTACAGCTAGCCGTTGTATTCTTTTTTTTTTTTTTTTGAATTTAAACCTCTTTTTACTTCTATAAATATGGTGAAGCTCTTTCAATTCTTCACTTCATCTACAATATTTCCTTCAATATATTTTTCAATATTTCCTTCGTCTGCAATATTTCTTTCAATTTTTCAATAATTGCCTTCAATATTTTCTTCAATTTTTTTCAATAAAAATGGCCTCATCTGTAATGAAAGGTAGGACATGGACCTGAAAAGAAGATGAAGCTCTTTGCAGGTCTTATAAATGGGTCTCGAAAGATAGTGTGAGGGGATTTCTCAAACAAGTGAAGATGTTTGGACTCGTGTGTCCAAAAAATACTTAGAGTTCTATGAAGGCATCAGTCCACCGAATATCCGAAACCACGAGAGTTGTTCTTCAATATGGAAGAAACATCTTCATCCAAGTTTGAATAAATGGCATCAAGCACTATTAGCAGCCGCACGTAGACATGAAAGCGACGCCAATTACTACAACGAAGTTAGTGTTTTTGTAGTTTATTTTAAAAGTTTAAGTATATTACATTTAATTTCATGAATTAATTTCCTTTAATTTTTGTAATTATATTTAATTATATTACGTTTAATTTCATGAATTAATTTCCTTTAATTTTTGTAATTATATTTTCTAGGTATGCCAAGCGGAGGAATTGTATATGGACGGCAGCGCAAAACCTTTTCAGTTTCACGGTTGTTGGGAAATTTGTAAAGGGTGGGTGTTATTTGAAGATTTACCTCAACATAGAGTAGATCCTTTGGGAGTGATGGGAGCTGCATCCCCATTTGTAGATACGGATGAAGATGGATCTCTTACCATTCAACAAACAAGGGTACAAAATTCGTCTCCGTCCGAAAGTTCTTTACCTAGGGCTATGGGACGAAACAAGGCCCAAAGGTTGAGGGAAAAGGGCAAGGCAAATGATGATTACGCCGCTCAACATGAAGTGGCGGCCTCATTGCAATTACTGGCGGAGCAAAATGCCCTTGAGGCAGAAGAAAGGAAGTGTAGACATGAAGAACGGGCCAAACAAATACAAGAAGAGATGGATGATAAGAATATGGAAAGGAACACTTCGAATTACACTCCAATGAGTAAGGCTTATTTTGATAGGAAAAAAAAGGAAATTATGTCTCAGCGGCAGTTGTTTACCTCTGACTATACTCCTACAATGGGGGATGATGAAGATGATGTTGATTATAGATATTAAATTTAAGTCGTTGTAATTTTTAAATTTAAGTTAATGTTGTTTTTAAATTTAATTTGTAGTTTTTAAATATCAGTTGTTGTTTTTAAATTTAAGTTGTTGTAGTTTTTAAATTTAAATAATAAATTATGTTTGGCCTTATGACTCTTTGGCCCTCGGTTGGAGACGGTTTTTTGTGACAGGGCTAAAACGAGCCATCTGGCCCTTGGTTGGAGACGGAGGCAAATATGGCCATGTACTGTTCATGAAAATATTAATATCTTGAAGAATCTTGGAGGGCTAGAGAGCTAAAACGAGCCATCTGGCCAGCCATCGGTTGGAGATGGCGTTAGTGGCCAACATCTTTTAGAATTTTGCTGAGCTTTTTGAGAAGGGAGTTTTAACGAAAAGCTCACGGTACTGTTCACTTTAACGAAAAACCACATTTTTACACTAAAAAGTCAAACCTGCTACTATTCACTTTACCCTTTATTTTGTCCTTATCGTTAAAACTCAAAGTTTTCAAGCCATTTTCATTAGTTTTTCTTTTGTAGAAAACATTTACCATCATTATATTATCTTAATTCAATAATGCATTGTTACATGTGATTGGGGATTCTCGACAAACTAAAGCATTATAGGATCAACACATTATATGATGGAGAACTCGTTTCAAATAAATCATTCTGAGTCTCAAAAGAATGCCGACGTCAGTGCTACTATCGAAATATATTATATTGCAGTGGCAACAATGATGCATGCGGGAGCATAATATTTAAAATAATCCCAAAAGCAGTGAATAAATTAGGTCTCGAAGTCTGCACCAAGGCAAAGCTTCTACTCATTTCTAGCTGGGTGATGATGTCATCGCTTATCGACACCTGCTCTGACTCTGACTTTCTCCAATTATGCACCAGCTAAGGCAGTCTTCTGTCCACGTCATACCTCTATGTGTCACGAAAGCCTACTAGGTGGGCCCTATCAAATGAAAAATAAGAAAGCACATCCTATTTTATTTTTCACATAATATTTTAATTTTCGACAATCAAATTAGATGAATTGAAGAAAATCAAATGATAAAAATTAACAAGATATGAGTAAGAAGTAAAATAGATTATCTGGATAGCATATCCCTAGATTAAAGGTACCACGAACCCTTTCAAATTTTTTTTTACCCTCCCCTATTTTTTTTTCACTAATATTTTATTGTTGTCCTTTTTACCAACTGCATTGATACGTTTTTTAAAAGTAATTTTTATCTAATTTTTCTTTATTTCTAGTTAGCGAATATATAGATTAAACGAATTTAATACAGTAATTAACAAATATGCGTAGAAGATAAAAAAAGGGTTCGTAGTTTTTTTTTAAATTTATTAAGTTCTTTATTAGAGATAACGAAGATAAGTGTTGTCATTTAATATTATGATCTAGTTATATTTATTTTTATTTGTAAATGAGAGTTTTTATATTCAATTTTTATAAAAGACGAATTAGAATCACATTATTGTAGTCATTTTAAGCCACATATTATGAGACTTAACCCTCTTCTCCACATTCTATCGTTTATTTAAAAAAACAAATATAAGTGTTAAAGTACAGATGTCCCGAAATTAGAGATGCCACATTATAATTGGTTTCGAAACTAATACGCATAACAAACAAAAAAGCAAGAGAGTACAAAAAAAAAAACTTAAATCACACTCTAAAAATTGAGAATAGTCTTTAGAAACATCATCACATTTTTTCAATTTATTTATCTCAGCTGATATGACAACAGTTCCCTTGTTTAGAATTTAACCTCATTAAGGCATCGAAAATAAACGACATTCATGAGTAGGTATTCAACCTAATTCAAAATTTCTCTTTCAACACTGCTAAGAATTTGTAAATATCATTGAAGGTCGATTCATATTTTTCGTAACCAATAAAAACAAAATTTCACATATATAATATGATATAACTTTGACATAACTATTCGAGAAATGCACTCTTTCAAAAAGGGGCTTTGTATGAACGTTCCGTCATTTCATATTTTTAGTACAATATTTTATAATATTTGATAAAAAATTGTGTCAAAAATATATAAGAACAGAGTTTAGAAAGAGTCCTACTTTTATAAGAGTCTGCTTAGCACTTATCCAACCATTTTTTTAAAAACATAGTTTTTGTTTTTATTTATTAAATTAAATAAATTAAACAAAAATACGGACATATTCCAACATATCTACTTTTTTTTATTAGTTTCCCCGTATAAATAAGAGGGTGAGAGAGGGAGGCATGAATACCTAGGTGCATGCGGGGTCACGAGTCTCTACGGCTTAAAGTCAGCATCAAGTGCCTGGAACGAACCTCTCTGCTCTCTATACCACACCACCCACGTCACCTCCTCTATATGAGAAATCTTACAGCCTGGCAAACCCAAAGGTCTCCAGAGCCCTCTAGGTCCAATCACCAACTCCCACGTGGACGCCAGAGACTGTGACACCTTTGCTTTCTACAGCTGTCTTCCTTGTCGTCCGGATATAAATACCAACCCAAACCAAATTCACCAAATCGTCATCTCTGTCTCTCTTTCTACCCGTTCGTCCCACTCCCCCAGAGAAGCCTAAAATCCTCACTCTCCTTCGGAATGTATCCGATTTACCATTTTGCCACTGCTCTCTTGCTCCTTCTTTTGGTGGCGAAGCCCAGTTTTGGCGCTTTAGTGGAGGAGCAGCCACTGGTGCTCAAGTACCACAACGGCGCTCTTCTTAAGGGCAACATCACTGTCAATCTTATTTGGTACGGCAGCTTCACTCCTATCCAACGGTCCATCATCGTCGACTTCATCCACTCCCTCGCTCCCCGGCGTTCCCCACTCCCCTCCGCCTCCTCCTGGTGGAAACCCACCGAGAAGTACAGGGGCGGCGCCACCAATCTCCTCGTCGGCAGGCAAATCCTCCACGAGGCCTACTCTCTCGGAAAGTCCCTCCGTAACCGACACCTGGTGGCCCTCGCCGGCAAAGTCAACGCGTTGAACGCCATCAACGTTGTTTTGACTGCCAGTGACGTGGCGGTCGACGGCTTCTGTAGCCGCTGCGGGACGCACGGCTCCAACCGGGATAAAAAGACGGCTTACGTGTGGGTTGGGAACTCGGTGGTCCAGTGCCCCGGCCAATGCGCCTGGCCCTTTCACCAGCCCATTTACGGCCCGCAAACTCCGCCGTTAGTGGCTCCGAACGGCGACGTTGGAGTTGATGGCATGATCATAAACCTCGCCACTCTCTTGGCGGGAGCCGTAACCAATCCGTACAATAATGGGTACTTCCAAGGGCCGTCCAGCGCGCCACTCGAGGCCGTTTCTGCCTGCACCGGCGTTTTCGGAACCGGGGCCTACCCCGGGTATCCGGGTCGGGTTCTGGTGGATAAGGCGACCGGGGCGAGCTACAACGCGGTTGGGGTAAACGGGCGTAGGTTCCTATTGCCAGCCATGTGGGACCCGCAAACCTCTGCATGTAAGCCGCTTCTGTGACCGACGTGGCAAGCATCTGTACCGCACGTGATCGTGTAGATATTATTATAATATTATATATTATTATAAAATGTGTTGTACCGGGAAGGCGGACAGGGTTAGGGGGGTTTGGTACACACTTCAAGTTTGTCGTCTTGTAAATCATGTTTCCTGTCGGTAACAAAAAACTTACTGATTTTAAATTTTTGCAAATCTTTTTTCCCGTGTTAGACCAACTTCAAAGGTGGGTTAAAAATCAAAATACCCTCCAAATCCAATCCAATCAAAGGAAAAATTTTGGTTTAAATGCTAAACTAACATCAGATTTCTTCAAAATTTTTAATACTTATTAGAATTTAAATTTTTTATATTAAAATGTTCATAAAATTATTTATGATAGTCTACATATTTATTTATTTATTTTATTTAATTTAACAAAAAAAAAAGTTTAAATTCATTCTTTAATAATTTTGGGATAAAATTGTAGGATAAGAATGGTTAGAGTAGAAAAGTTGTTTCTGGGTTAGAAGCTAAATTTTCTAGGTTAAAATATTTCGACTTTTAGCCCATTGGAGATGGTCTTAGAAGGACTTTAAGATATATATATTTTTTTGGGTAAATTACTATCGACTCTAGGCCTGGCAAACAGGTCGTGTTTGTCATGTTTGTGTTGTTTTCGTGTAACACCTATAATTTTAACAGGTATTGTTGTGTCACACTCATTATCTTAACGGGTCTTTAACAGGTCGGGCCACTTTAGCCAACAGGTAAAGTGATCCGACCCGTTATAATCCATTATGACCCATTAAGAAAAATATTATTTTTCTTCTTAAATTTGCATATACCACACATTGCCACATAAATATTACTTCAAAACATTAAAATACGTTTGTCGTTTAAGTAATACATCTACACTCGAAAATAAGAGCCTAATAAACAAACATCTATACACTACTAGTCTATTACAAAATATTAAATGTGCAAGGATATGCAAAATGAAAGAGTTTTTGTTTTTAAGGTTGTGAAACCTTTCTCAAAAGTTTAAACCTTGTCAATGGAACTCAAAGCAAATGTTATTCCTTTTACAAAATCCTCAATTTTCATCGATCATCATGACATAAGATTTTGAGGTATCCACTAGTGTAAATATTTTAAATTGAAGATCGTATTCATTCATTGTATTCATATAGGATCAAGGAGAATCATCAAAATCGAAGTTAAAATAACTGTTAAATCGTGATTTTTAGTTGATAACCGTCGAAAAGTTTTATCCTGTTATCACTCTGAATGTTTATTTTTTGCGATTTTTGACGTATGCGATCTTGAAGCATATATAAACAAGTTGACGGTTGGATCGTTGAAATTAGTTTCGTAGAATGTATCCCATCAAAACGATAGATTTACTAACACTTAGAGTTTATTTATACTTTCATTAAATATAACATAAGATTTTGTGGTATCCACTAGTGTCAATATTTTAAATTGAAGATCGAATTCATTCATTGTATTCATATAGGGTCAAAGAGTAGCTGTAAAAAATCATCAAAATCGGAGTTAAAATAACCATTAAATTCTGATTTTTAATTGATAACCATCGAAAAGTTTTGTCCCGTTACTTGATCTCTGAATGTTTTTTCTTTTGCAATTTTTTGCTGATGTGATCTCGAAGCATATACAAACAAATTTGACGGTTGGATAGTTGAAATTAGTTTCGTAGAATTCGTATCTCATCAAGTTCAATGGTATATAAATATTTATTAAGTAAATTTAAATTTATTTATTTTGTACATATAACACTTAAGAAATTGAATGATATGTATATTTAAGCCGATCCAATGATCACCAATTTTTAATATTTAATTTAATATATATATATATATATATGATAGTTTTTAGGGGTATAAAATTGTTAAATTAATATATATATATATAATTATTATAGTATTTTTTTAGGGTTATAAAATTATAAAATTAATATTTTGCTTATTGTGGATTGTGTTACCCACGTGTATACCCAAACTAACCCGTTATCTTAACAGGTGCTTATCGGGTTACCTGATAACGACCCGATTCGTTATCGTGTTGACCCGAACACATGTTAATTTGGTGTCATGTCGTGTCGGGTTATCGAATCGTGTCAGAAATTGTCAGGCCTAGTCGACTCTTTGAACCACTAGTTGAAATTGATTTTTTAATTGATTTTTTTTGGTAAATTAACTTTTGAATTATTTAAAATCAGTCAATTAATCTCTTATTGTTTGATTGCGAGATTAATTCCGGATGAATTAGTTATTTCATTATTAATTTTTACTTGTTAGTTATAATCACCTATTATAAAGTTTCGACATATGAACACAAATTAGTTCAAAAATATATAGTATAATGAGAAAATATAAAAAATCAATTGTTTACGTAACGGATCATTTCATATTATCCTTGCACATTATTTTGTTTTAACATGTTAATTATAACAAGTAAGAATTGATGAAAAAAAAAGATGAATTTGATGAAATAGTGGAAATAATCTACCGACAAATGATTAATTGGCTTATTCAAATAGTTCAGAATGTTAATTTATCAAAAAAATAAGTAAGGGGTCAAATGGGGCAATTTACTTTTTTTTTTGGACAAACGATATAAGCTACATTAAAGAGATGGAAGAGCGCTAAGCCTCATAAGGGGCTAGTAATAATGATTACTTTGTCTTTGACTGTAATTGAATATAAAATTTCTTAATTATAAGTGAAGAAAAATATTATTAAACGAAAAATATTATTAAACTGTAATATTAAATAGTTTACTTTATGATATTTTATACAAAAATCTATTTGATGTGACATGATTGGAGATGAATGTTTTCACCATACTTTTTTACATTTAGTTTATATAAATTATTTTATATCGTAGTGAACGATTTGATTGTTTATTTTATAATATAAATTTTTTGAGGTAAGACGAAAAGAAAAAAACACCTACAATTAGATTGTTAAAATTTAGGAAATTGTTATTAGCATTTTAAAAATCTCATTTGACATTTTAAATTTTCTATAATTAGAAAGAAAAATACACTTGTGAGGAGTGTATAATAAGATTTTTGAAGTGCTAATACTAGTTCTCAAAATTTATTATAAATCTATTAGTATGTCATAGATTTTAAAATCGAGTGTCCCTAAAAATGCTATATATTCCTTGTATTATGCATATGCACCAAAGACTAATATTTTTTTAAGAATGAACCAATGGACAAGTATTTCACGTTGACATTTTTCTTATATCCCACAATCCCAATTAGAAAAGAAATCAATCTAAATTAAAATCGAATCCAAATTCAATTCAAATTTGATTGGACTATAACCAACTAGAGAGAATGAGGAGTGAGTTCAGGAGGCCAAGTACTTTAGTGGTGTCATAGTACCTTCTTTTTCTTTTGTAGCATACTTGATGAACACGATGATGACTTTTTTTTTTCTTTAGTTTTGGGTTTTAGTTTCTTATTTTACTTTTACTTTTAAATCTTTAAAAAAATAGTTTCTCATAACGAATCCACGTGGTGCCATATGATTGGATTAATGGGACAAAAAATATTGACAAAACTTTAACGGAATGATTAAATTGACGTGTGGTATTGAAAGTCAAGGACCAAATTTATCGATTTTTGAAACTCAAGGACCAAAATAAAGAGTTGGATCAATGTCAATGACAATTTGCGATAAAAACCTTTATTTTGTATAATCCACGTGTCGCCATTCCATTGGATTTGTGGGTCCCACATACAAACTAACAGAATAGTTGACAAAATCTTGACGGAAGGACCAAATTGATGTGGCGTAGTGTGTCAGAATGATATTGATAGATTTTGAAAGTAAGAAAACAAAATGATGAGTTTGATCAATTTCAATGACCATTTATAGTAAAAACCCTAAAAGAAAATTGTGCACATTACGTAAGTACATGATATAAAAATATAGAGTAAATTGTAGCTATCATTCCTTAACTTTAACTCAATTGGAGTAATAGTCCCTCAACTAAAAATTCATTACCATTGGTCCCTCAACTCATCAAAACATGCAGCTATGGTCTCTCAACTAAAAATTCATTAGCATTGGTCCATTAACTTTAATTCAACAGGAGAAATGATCTCTTAACTTTAACCCAATTGTAACAATGATCATTCCAACATAACTTGTTTTGACAAAA
The DNA here is from genome assembly GCF_916048215.2 of Malus sylvestris. Taxonomy (NCBI): domain Eukaryota; kingdom Viridiplantae; phylum Streptophyta; class Magnoliopsida; order Rosales; family Rosaceae; genus Malus; species Malus sylvestris. The sequence goes on along the minus strand of NC_062264.1, from coordinate 7,631,839 downwards.
AATTTGACGTAGTTGATGAAAATGACCATAATTACACACTTTGATGAGTTGAGGGACCCTAATTGTATAAATGGTTATTCCAACATAACTTATTTTGACAAAATTTTGACGAAATTGATGAAAATGACCATAGCTATACATTTTGATAAGTTGAGGGACCAATGGTAATAAATTTTTAGTTGATGGACCACTGCTCCAATTTGATTAAAGTTGAGGAACCATTGCTACAATTTACTCAAAAATATATTGTCTCACTTTTCTCTTTTGTAGATTCCAAAAATATAGAAATTTAATGATTTAATTTAGTAAACTTTAATGAAAAGTTCCTGATACTGTTAATTTTAACGAAAAATCACATTTTTACACTAAAAATCAATCTTGGTACTATTTACTTTACCCTTTATTTTGTCATTTTTCTTAAAACTCAAAGTTTTCAAGTCATTTTCACTAGTTTCTCTTTTAATTTATTGAAAAATTTTAAATTTATAATGATTGATGTGGAAAGAAGTTGAAGAACTTTATAAAAAATTTGAAACACACCATTTCAATTAATAAAATGTCATCATTAGGAATTAAAACCTAATTTTTCTTATAAAAAACGTGGGAAAAAAAAAATGAAATGGAGATAAAATGCTTATCGGAAAGTAGTTCAACTAAAGAGAAAAATGTTGGGGTAATATTAGGAAGATCAAAATTTTAAAACCACATTTGCAAATTAAATGATGTGGTTGTAGATGGTTGAATTATTAATTAAGTATCGATTAATATGCTTGTTTTTTTATTTGTAACACATCATTTGTTTTACAATTTAGTTTAAAAAAATTGATATTCCTAACATTTCACAAAATGTTGTCTTAAAAATAAAAGACGAAAGGATGGTGGGAATGTCATTATGAGCATGTCTTTCGCTTTTGGCGATCAGAGTTTGTATTTTGTGGGGTAAAGGAAAGCTTAATGATGAGTTAGCACCTCGTGGAGAATAATGTAATAAATGATGATTCGGTATATTGTTACGGTGACGTATAATGCAAATAATATCAGGATGTGTAGTACTTTCTTTCCACATGTCTTAATATTATAAATACAAGATATCATTACAAGGTGTATTCATGTCAAATAAAATGTTCTCCGCATATAAGCAAAAGAGCAAAAACTTCGTACAATTTACTTTAACTTGTAACTTAGCTCGTGTGACACGTGACTAAAAATATGACTTCTTACAACAAATGATTACTTTTCTTTTGTTTTCAAAATTTATTTTCTTTTGATGCTCAAGTAATATCCTGAGGGAACACATTCATTCTGTTGTTCCCGACTGCATGTCTCTTTGATATTTTTTTTACGACAATTATACTCTAACTTAACCAAGACTTAACACGTTGTTAAAAAACCAAGACCTAACGCGGTGCTAAAAAAATTATTTTGTGTTGAAGAAAAATTTGAATAGACACGAAAGCTCCCCACCACCAAATCCGCCGCAACAACCACTCTTCTCACCGTAATTGCTAACAAGCCTCATCTCTCCTCTTTGTCAGTGAAAAAAAGAATAACTATAATTCAATTAGATTCCAATTGTCGACTATTTAAGTAGTAGACGATCAATAAGATTCGTCGACTCTGATTCAATTCAATTAGATTTTTATATTCCGGTTCAATTCAATTTCTTGATCGTTCATTACTAAAAGAGAACGAATAAATCTGTATTCTTGCCAACGACGATCATGATACCTGATGTAATGTAGGAGAAAAGGAGGCTTAGTGCTGGTGTGGTGGGGTGGTTGTTGGGCTGATGTGGTGGAGTGTGGCTATTGTGATCATGGTATGGGAAGGGATGAAGAAGGTTACGGGTGGTGGTGGGTTGTTCTGCTTTGCTGATTTTTTGATTCTTTTATCTTATTCTCTATGTATTACTAGTTAATGTTGGAAATTATGTTATTAGATGATATTATAATTTCTAATATTTAATGAAAAATTGTTATTATTTGCTACCGTCAATTAGTGAAAACGGTTTTCTTGTTTTAAATAGGAGCCATCTTTTGTAAAGCGCGGGCATTATTCTTCAGAGGTAGCAACTTATGTGTAACTTTATGCTGAAAACTTATACTTGTATTCTTAGTATTAAAAGGTGTCAGATGGTTTATAGCCAATAGATACATAACTTATCAAAGGGTGCCTTGAGTTTTATATAAACTCAATCACTCCACTCGTAGTAGAAGGGGCTAGTTTGATATTTTTGTATTAAAAACAAAATTGTTTATGTCGTGTTGTGAGGATAATCAGCTGTTAGGTAAAACAGCAGGTGTTTGGTATACTATATTTTCAAAAGCAATTTTAATACGAAAATCAGTGTCAAAGTGTTTGTTAATTTTTTTATGGAGAAGTGCTTTAGGTGTTATAACGACACTAAAGAGTATAATGTTCAAAGTGTTTGTTTGACAAAAAAACTAAATTCCTCTACATATATTTTTTTTAGAAAAATATATGTTTGTCATGAATGTCACTAGTTACACGAAATTATACCTCGAGAATAAGGGGTTTGCATGCACTAGTCTCTCCCAACAAGAAAGAAAAAACCCAATACATTCTGGTGTTTATTTTTGCAAACCCATGTCAGTTCCGAGCCTTTTCTCATTTTCTTCAAGCATGTCAAGAATTCGTACATGGCAACGACAAGCCTTCTCTAAGAATTTTCCCAATCCCGGAGAACGGTGGAAGGAGAGGGCGTTAGGTAGTCAACGTATAATAGAAGTTTAGTATATCTGTATCGATGTTTACCACGTATTCCATACCAAGCTCAGCAACTTCTTCCTCCAAAACTACTCGCACAACATGCTAAATTCAAATTTTCAACATTTATATTAAACAGTACACATAATATATCGTGTGAACAGCATTCTCAGAGGCAATGTAACCTTCAGTCTATGACTAACTGAAATATGAAACAGTAGAAATCTTTTGAACAAGTTTGTAATGGAGTGGTGATTGATTAAAGCATATAGAAATGCAAGTGGTGATTCAGATGCAGAGCTATGAGCTGTTATATACATGCTTAACACTTCAAACCCATCATACATGACAAAGCTCGGAGTACAAATTCCGGTACAAGCAGGACAAAACAACGAAGCATGCTAGTGAAAAGACAGATGAAAAAGATGATCAAACCGAACGACAAGGATTTTTATGATTTGAGAAACTACACCTGGATTCTGTAAACAATTCCAGCAAGTTCATCACTTGTGATTAAATTTCATCGCATTCTAAGTAGTTAAGAATCTACTTCGCATTGTGATCAAGTGATTAGACAACATTTCCTTCTCCACATTTGACAATCCTATGATAATTTAGCTCAAACAAGTACACCGAGATACTCATGATAAAATGCTCAATATACATTGATGATCCAAACTACATTTCCAAAGGCGAGAACACACCTCGATCAACCAAAAGCGATGAGAACAATTGTATTAATACTAAAACATAAATCCAGACAATGGAATTCATTACCAATTACAAAAGGAATCTGAAAACCCATTCGATTACCTAACGGGCCTTTTTCTTTCCAGCAACTGTGACCCTCTTACCCTTCAGAGTCCTAGTGTTGTTCTTGGTGCGCTGTCCTCTGCAAGGCAATCCCTGACTGTGGCGTATGCCTCTGTAGCACTGAATCTCCTTGAGTCTCCTTATATTCAAGGCATTGAATCTCCTCTGCAACACCAAAAAAATCCCAATAAAACTTCCATCCAATGGAAACTGTGGCCATATCCCAAACCAGTCATGCAATCCCACGTGTGAAAGTTAGGACGTAATTCATTGACTTGAGATACCGCCACAATGATATCCCATTATATGAAAAAGGAAACCCTAACAAAATAAGGGGGCATTCTGCTCCAACCACCGCAATTGATTGCGGTTAGAGGCGAAGGTGGCCTAAACTATCTGCCACAAAAATATCGAAATTTAAACTCATCTAACGCCAATAGCAGTGAGCAAAAGTATAAAGTTTTGAGGGTTTACCAAATCTCCTTCAATCATGTACTTGGAGACTTCATCTCGGATAATGGTGAGTTCTTCTTCCGACAAATCTTTGGTGATTTTGTTCTCCATGTTGAGGTCGATTAGGATTGTTCGCGCCCTGGTACGCCCAATTCCATGAACGTACTGAAGAGAGTACTCGACCCTTTTGTTGTTGGGGATTTCAACTCCGCCAACACGCACGCATTTGATGCTCAAGCCGCCAACCTGCGCGGAAATCGACAAGACCCATGAACTTTGAGCTCGACCCATGAAATTTTGAGCTCGACCCAGAATTTAAAACGTGAAATTTACCTGATTGGGGGGTCTGATTGGGAAGGAGAGGGTGTTGGAGAGGGGATTAAGGTTTCTTCCATTGCAGATTACAGAGAGGGAGGGTGCCAGAGGCATTGCCAGTGTTTGCGCCATGGTTGTGAACTCTGCGTGTGTGTATGAGTTGTGAGAGCGATGAGCTTTGTTGTGTTTGTGTGTGGACGAAGACGATGGGGTCGAGCTTTATCCTCTTATGGCAAAATCTCAAATGCGCAACGCTGTATGTGCTGCTGCTTATCAGCGCAGCGTTTCGACACCGTTGGATCAAATATGGACAGTTTAGATTATGTTGAGATAAAAAGGTTTCAAGTGGAAACGGCTGAATACTTGGTCGCGGCTGAGGTTCTAGCGGTAGATGTGGATTCGAATGGAAGCAGAGAAGTAGGCCATATTGTTCTAAAAGACTCTAGCGCTAGTCGGACCATAGGGTGGAACCTAGCGTATAAGCGGTTAGGCTGGTGAGGGTTTAAGCGGATTAGACAGATTTACGTATATTTATTATGTTATATAAATAAATGTATTTATACCTAAAAAATACATATAATTATATTGGGATATATAGATTGTAAAATAAAACAACATAAGTTATAAAGTATTAGGACCTATTGAAAACATGGAGAACAAGCATATAATGAGTGTTCATCCAAGTATTCAACAAGTCTCTTACTTTTATTAAAAAATTAAAATGCAAAATGAAAGTTATCAATTTTCTACCTAAGTGAGAATTGCAACTTAGACGGGTTAGGCGGATGACTAAGTGGGTCTAAGGGCACTTTCTTAAGTTTCAAACGTCTAGGACTAATCGGGCGGTAACTAGCCTCTTAGCGCTTAGACGACACTAGCCGGAGATTTTTAGAACAGTGCTTGTAAGGAATATGAATTTGAATTATTTGGATTCTTCAGTTTTTTGTCAATTAAAATATGGATAAGGATTATTCATTAACTGTTTTCTGTACTTTTTTTTGAAGTTGTTGTATCAAATTTCAATGGCCCCGATTGGTAGATCCCTAAAATTAGGATGCATAGATCCGGAAAGGATCCATGTCACAAATGTATTAAATTGGAAACGAATTGAAAGTGGCGAGTTCACCATCTGCTCACGAAATTAAAAGAATTTTTTTTAACAGAAGCGATCATTGAAGTTGACCTTCCCCTCTCCAATAAGTCATTTATTTATGCTTTTTGACACAAGACAAAAATTGAAGTAGGAAACCAACAATTTACACAAACATTTCTACAATCAAGTGAAGAAGTAAGCATAATTTCTAGCTAACTAAGCATGTAATTGAGGTGATATACAAATTGTAGGCAAAAACCTCATTTTTGTTTATTATATTGGATCTAAACGCTTGTCGATCTTTCATCGTGTATTTTCCGAAGCTTTATTTATCTTACACTGTTACTGTATTAGATACATACACCTCCCCATGGTTTTCTAACAAATATACATGCAAGTAAGAAACAAACCAGAACCTCCTATATAACAGCAGAGGCTGAAAGGTGCCTCGATCCAAGCCTTCTCTTCCGTAGACGCTCCGCAATGATAAAGGCCAGTTCAAGAGATTGGGAAGCGTTGAGCCTTGGGTCACAATGGGTGTGGTACCGTGAACTCAGATCATTATACGTTATAGTTCGTGAACCTCCTACACATTCCGTCACGTTTTGCCCTGTCATCTCTAAATGAGCACCTCCTGGGTAGCTTCCTTCTTGATCATGGACATCAAAGAACGCTCTCAACTCAGCCTGAGAGTAAATTACAATAAGATCATTGCTCCTATTACAGTTGGACGTGTTACTGCAACAAAGAAAACTACCAATGGTGATTGGTGTTCAAGCGCATCGAAAGGGAATTTATTTGTTTTGACCAAATCACGGATTCATTCATTTCATAAGATGTGCAATGATTAGAGCAACTGCTCAAAAATAAATCATTAGGCATTTGACTAGTAGTTTTTCCAGCAAACTAACAATCAATCGGGCCATATATGTGAATGGCCAGCACTTCAAGCATTTTCTTCTCAATGGAGTGAAATAAAATCCTACAAATAAATAAATTATTTTATTTGGAAATGAAATCATACCTTTCACTTCACGGAATGCAGTTATTTTCCATTTTTACTTATACTTTTTTTTGTGAAAAAACTATTTTCAACTACGGTAGAAATTGGTAGACTTACCTGACTGCAGAAATTGCTAGACTTACTTGACTGTGCACATTTTGACAGAATAGTGAATTTGTGCTATGTCCAAAACCGTTGAGCAAGGAAAACAAGTGGCAAGTGTGAAAGTGTAAATTTATGACATCATACCCGTATTGCATCGAAGGAACGTGTTTTGAGTCCACACGGAGCTTTGATAGTGTTCCCATGCATAGGGTCACTAACCCAAGTGACAATTTGACCAGCTCCACGAACTGCCCTGATCAGATGAGGAAGCTTCACTCTCATGTTCTCAGCTCCCATTCTCACAATTACGGTTATTCTTCCTGGTTTGTTCTTGGGGTTTAGGATCTCTATGAGCCTAACAAGTTCATGTGGATCCATTTTATCACTCGCCTGCATCACAATACAATCTATCATACACCACCTACATTTTCTGGTAGGAGAAACAGAAATATGTCTATCAGATTCACAGTCACAAACCAAGTTATTCAACTAAGACTTCCAAGTTCATCATAAATAACTACATTAATTTTGTTCATACAAAATAACAAATGAAAAGGAATTTAGTATCAGAAATAAAAAAGAAGTATTTTTTAGAGCATAAGTGAAAGCAGAAGTGCAGGATACCTTGACGCCAAGGGGATTAGCAACTCCTCTCAGAAACTCCACATGTGCACCATCGAGTTGACGGGTGCGTTCCCCAACCCAAAGCATGTGAGCAGAACAGTCATAGTAAAGCCCAGAAGTAGAATCCTCCCTAGTAAGTGCTTGTTCATAAGGCAGAAGCAAGCATTCATGAGATGTCCAAAACTCTGTTGAGGTCATGATTGGGTGGTCAACTGTGAGTCCAGCAGCAGCCATAAATCCAAGGACCTCATCCACCCGGTTAGCCAACTCGCGGTATCTATTGAGCCAGGCCAATTTTATGGTTAAGCCTAAACTTTTTCCCTAGTACTGGAAATTGAATATACTCAGTTGAACTCTAAAGCTACTGCAAACTAATCCACATAGAAGTCAAAGTATGTAAGTTTTGGAAATACACATGTTGAAACATTATTCAAGTACGGAACGTACTTCCTCATTGTCATCTCAACTATTTGTTCCCTTCTTCTCCGTTCATAATAAATTCTATTCTATTGAAAAACATCATTAAACTTAAGTGTGATGCTCAAGACAAACTAATAGCATGATCTAGGGCATGTTTGGAATCCTAAAGAATGCACTCTCATGTTATCATACACATACGCAGTTAAGCTAGATGTAGAAAAAGGACTCAACCACCTAAATGAGGTCATCAAAACAATCAAGCCCACATCACTAACTGGTTTTCGGGGCCTTCCAGCATGAATTATATTATCCGAAACTTCACTCATATTCAGCACCACTTTAAAATAGAAGTCTATTTAAGATATCATATGTGATGATGTGTGAAACACAAAGTGGTTACTAAATAGTGAGGACAGAAGTTTGAAACTATAAAGGAGCAAGAACCATACCTATCCCCTTGCTCACTATGCTCTGTAAAATCCAAATTCCAGTGGATGACTCTCTGCATGGCTGCATACCCTCCAGTTGAAAATGCCCGCAGGAGGTTCAAAGTTGCCACAGATTGGGAATAAGCCCTAATCATCCTGCTGGGGTCCGGAATTCTTTCTTTTTCATCAAATGCATCACCATTGACATTGTCACCTCTGTAACTAGGCAGCTTCACACCATTTTTCTCTTCAAATTGATCCGATCTTGGCTTTGCAAACTGGCCAGCCATTCTCCCTACCTAAATTATCATAGCCATAATCTATGTCACTCAAACTCACAAACATTAATAATTATTATATCAATCAGTTAAAACTCAATGGCAAATAATTACAGATTAGAAAAGTTTTACCATTACTCATTTCTAAGATTACAGTTCTATCGTAGGGAACCAAAATATCAAAAAAAAAAAGAAAAATAACAAGTTTGGTTCTTTTTATTTTTATTTTTATGAAAGACGATATTGTATTATTGGAGAATAACAAAGTTCAGTACAACGAGGGAGAAAATGTTGGAACCTAACACCCAGAAGAGGGCGAAGGACAAGGCGAGACAAATGAAACATAAAGGCTTGGTTGTTGGACTCCTTTCATAGCCTTACTCTCCTTCCTCTTAGAACGTGTGGAAAGAAGAAAGATCCCAAGACTAAGGTCCTTGAACTACCAAAGTATCCCAACTCCCAATAGAGCATCTCTGAAACACGGATGGAACTACGAGTCCTCAATCAAAAACAACAAAGCCTTATCCCAATCCTCAAACAATGTATCATTAACGAGTTTGGTTCTTAAAATTCAATTAGCATTCTACCTACCAATGCAGTCAATATACAAAGTCATATTTGAATATCATTTCTAATTTCATCAATTAATTTTTATTAAAGGACTGAAACAATCATAAGCCGATAACTAAAATTTCAGATAACCCAACGAACACAAATCCCAGCATGCCTCCTAAAAAATTAAAAGAAATGCTAAATATTTGAACAGAAATGATTAAAATACATGTTGGTTTTAGAAGAACAAAAATAATAAAATGGAAGAAAGAAAGAGGGAGGAAAGCAATAACCTTAATAACAGGCATTTGGCCACCAAACATAAGCACCACACCCATCTGAAGAAGCACACGGAAGGTGTCCCTTATATTGTTAGCATTGAATTCCTTGAAGCTCTCTGCGCAATCACCGCCCTGAAGAAGGAAGGCCTGCCCCTTAGCCGCCTGACCCAGTTTCTCTTCCAAGCTCCTCGCCTCTCCGGCGAACACAATCGGCGGGAAGCTCTCGAGGGTGTTGAGGACCGACTGCAGCTCCTGCTGATCTGGGTATTCAGGGAGCTGCATCGCCTTCTTCGCCGTCCAGCTGTCCAGCGTCCATTTGTGTTGTGGTTTGAAGGGTGATTCGGAGGACTTTGAAGGGTCGGCGGCATGGACGGCTGAGATGGGTTTCTGGGTTCGGAGGTGGGGCTGCGAGTGGTGGTGGTTATGAGGTTTGATGGGTTCGGGGATGATGAGGGATTTGAACGAGAGAGCAGTCTGAACAGAGTAAGCTGCAATCGCCATTTTCTTGCACGGCAATTTTGGATGTTGGAACTTGGAAGAGAGGACGTTTCTATTATTTTATGTGTTCTCTTTTACTTATTTTATGTTGTCGGGAGTGATTTCTGCGCAATTATTAACCAAAAGATATTGATTGATATAAATAGCAATAAAGTTTGATCGATTTCGTTAATTTAGTTTTTGATATTTGAAATCAATTGAAGTGCATTTTGAATTTGTTAACCGTCAATTATTTTGGTCATTTACAACAAAGTATCCTTAATTTTACTATTTTATTAAATTTAAAAGAGTGAATTGACGAAAATACCCCTAGAGGCGAGATCATTGACTTTTGTTGACCGTCTTTTTGTGATGCGTGTGAGTTACTATTTTATCGTATTCTCAAAGTACTCGACGGTACGAACGCGTAGGTCCAAGCGGAATCGAAACCAGAGTTATGGTTAAAATTTTACGAACTTACGATGTTCCAGGACATTTTAATATTTTTTGTGTAGGATTTTCTGCATGGTGGGACCCATCCACATGGGTTTCCTATCCTCTTTGTCCCCGTGTCACTTCTTCTCCCATACTCTCTTTGATTCCCTCACCTCTCATTTCAAACTCTCTCTATGCTTTCTGTGCAACGCAGGGCAAGTGAGCCCCATCGCCGTATGCTATGTTCTTCGGTGAGCTCAGTTGAACCAGCCATTTGCAGCAGGCCTCGTAAAAAAACACCATCAACGTGGATGCTTCCTCTCAACTCTCTCCCGTTTACCTCTCTCTGCAAGTGTAGAGAATGAATCGTACGCCATCACCGTCGTTAGCCACATACAACCAGTGTACTCTGGCGAGTCCTCAGGTCACCATATCACCCTATCTCTCTCATATGTTTTTTCTCTTTCCCTCTCACCTCTTTCTCAACCTATTTCCTTAACTCTATTTTCTCTCGGTGAAACATCGAGAAGTTGCAGTGGCCAACACCATCGCTAACCACCCAGGACGATGGCCATTTTGGCGAGCAATATCACACAACCTCGTCCTTCATCTTGCCATCTTCCCTCACAAACTCTTTGTCTCGTCGTTTTCCCTCTCGGTTCACTGATACACAGCACCATCGCCACCCAATTTCGCGAACTCTGGTGAGATTTCTAGTTCTCCGATCAAGGTAAGCCTCACATCACCTATGCCATTCCTCATATAATAATTCAGAAGTAATAATGTTGACGCTGAATGTCTAATTTGGTGAGGTTTGATACAGAAACATCTCGGGGAAGAACTTCCCCAGATTCTGGAATATTTAGGCTGTGGCCATCATGCCACTTTCAGGCTATTTTTCCGGCCAATGCCAACCACGACTCGGCCTAATCTTGGTATGGATTTGTTCCTCTCATGCTAAGCTTCATTTCCATATAAATTATGTTGAATTTGGTTAAGTATCAAGCTAGAGATGAGCTCTAAAATTTGGGAAGAAAATATGCAAAATCTAGAAATCGTGAGGAAGGTGCGTGGAACCCAAGGTCCCTCCTTAGGTTTCTCGATGTGTTGAATCCGAATCATCTCTCTGTTTCCCAAAATTTGACCATTTTCAAATAGTTTCTTTATTAGCCGTACTTTGTACGAAAACACGTTTATACGTTAGTACGTTATATATTTACATAAATGGTCTCATTTCTAGGTGAAACGCATTGCAAGGATCATCGATGCCCCCGAGGCGAGTTCGACCCGACGACATGATTTGTGAGTGGGTCTTTTCTTTTATAGTATATATATTTGTTAGTTTCCATTAATGTATTTGAAAAAGAATTTTCTACGTCACACCTAGATTATGGTAATGTATATAAAGTTACCCTATTGAAGAAACTCATGTTATTATACTACGTCCTACGGGATGCACATATATGCGTATTAGTATGGATGCTTTAATAGTATTTATGGTTATGAATAATATTTCATTGACTAGGGTTATTGAATTATCGATTTACCATTGCATGCTCATATTTGCATTATCTGCTCATCGTGTGCTGCACTGGTGTTAGTACTTACCAGGACCAGGGCCAGTTTTTCACGTGTATGTTCACATCGCACCGTACGCTTACTTTGGATCCATTGTAGGTATCAGTCATATCCTAGATTGCTATAGGTAATTAGGACTCGTATACGATGCGCATAGTGCTAGTCTTCATGTGATTGTAGTACTAGAGCGTAAATCATTATTACACTCAGTCATGTTCATGTTAGAATACCTCTGCATGAACTCGTGTGTCAGCATATGTTAATGAGCACTCTATGTGATATGTTTATTTTTGTGAAATATTGTGATTACTGGAAGTTATAGGCCTATTTACGAATTTGGTGACTTATTGAATTCTTGAGATATTGCAGGCTACGGTAAGTATTTTCATACTATACGTAGTATGTATATTTTGGAAATTATACTTGTTTTACGGCGAGGGGTTAGAATGTTTTCAAAAAGGTTTTTATAAAACTTTATTTTTAGGTCCACTCACCCTTGTTTTTCGCCCCTCCAGTATTAGTGGCAGGGCTTTCGTGTCGACGAGGATTTCTTGCAAAATGTTGTTGTGGGAATACTACCGATGGTATAATTCTCAATCCACTATGCTGTACTTTACTTATACTCTAACATCACATGTGGAATGAGTTCATTCCTGCTCACTAGCGCACTCTTACATTTAGGCACCTTTAGGTTTAAATTTACTCACATTTCCACATCACAACACTTTATGGCTTTGTCACCCTCTTGGTGTTGGCCAGCAAAGCTCGATTCGGAGTCCAGGTGGACATTCCGGGTTGGGGTGTGTCATTCATGAATTTCCATTAAGTAAGGATAAAATGACAACAATACCCTATAATTTTGTCAAATTATTGAGGCCCATTATTTATTAAATTCAAGGTATTTTTGTCATTTTGATCGTTATTTAACAGAGATTTTTCATGGAATGACCAAAATAATTGATGGTGGACAAACTCATGGACCACTTATATCGATTTTAAATTTCAAGGACCAAAGTGAGGAGTTATATCAATCCCAATGACCATTTTGGATAAAAAAAACATGTCACAAAATATGGTCGGTTTTATGAATTCTAAAATGTCATTGTGTTTAGTTTTACGCTAAGCTTTTTGTTAGTTCCAAGTACCCTTCTTATCTTATAATCACATTTTCTAACCGAAGTATATGTACGTCTTTGTTTCACATGTCCAAACCACCTTAATTTATTTTTTCTCATCTTATCTTCAATTGCGATCAATCCTACTTTACCTCGCGACAAAAAAAATTGACGTGCACAAATTATTTTCCTTACTTTAAATGTGGACTATAGTTGGCAAATTATTTTCTAACACATTAGTCTTGGTTGTATGATCTTTTATGAACGAAGAAAATTGATTAATTCGGAAAGGGCGCGAAGAGAAGGATTGTAGAGGTTTTGAGTCCATATTGGTTGTAGGGATAGGCATCATACCTTTATTGTGTTTATTACTTTTGCCGTACAAGAAAAATGACAGCGAGTTCTTATTTTTTTACATTATTTTGTAGACCACATAATATAGTTGTTCATTGGTAAATACTTTCTTTAATGATTTAAATAAGGAATACAACCATCAATCACCACATCATACGGTCTAAAAAATATGATTCAAGAAGATAGTCTCTCCAACGTTACCCTTTGCACAATCTTATTAAAAAAATTTCAATGATTTATTTCATTTAGAAAGTACGGTTCAAATTCTTCGATTTTGACAAAAAAGAACTTAGAGGTACTTTGGTCATTTTCAATTTAATTCAACTTTATGAAGAAAGATTGTGAGAAAACTTTTTTCTTAGTTCTTTCAAGAGTAATGCTAAGTGAACAAACTTTTTAGACTAAATTTGTAAACCATATGATGTGTCATCAATTGAAAATAAGCACATTAATTAACACTTAAATAATAATCCAATCATGAACAACCACATCAGGTGGTTTATAAAATAGGAAAACTAATGAACATGGCTTGAAAACTTTGAGTTTTAACGATAAGGACAAAATAAAGGGTAAAGTGAATAGTACCTAGATTGACTTTTTAGTGTAAAAATGTGGTTTTTCGTTAAAATGAATAGTACCGGGAGCTTTTCGTTAAAGTTTCCTTATAAAATTTGGTCTAAAAAAATTAGTTTCCCTATCATTACCCTTCATTTAAACATGATGATAAAGAAATTAAGGTTCGTTTAGAAGTGTTTTTAAAATGGTTGGAAGTTTTTTGGTGAAAATATTTTTGCAATCTATCCTTAATAAAAAGGGAACTTTAACGAAAAGCACCCGGTACTGTTCACTTTAACGAAAAACCACATTTTTACACTAAAAAGTCAATCCTGGTACTATTCACTTTACCATTTATTTTGTCCTTATCATTAAAACTCAAAGTTTTCAAGCATTTTTCATTAATTTTCCTTAATAAAAATGTAGATGAATCCTAAAAACGCGCTTGAATTGCTTTTGGAGTTCAAAAACATTTTCTCTTAAGGCTTGGCAGCCCGACCCAAAGGTTTGGTTTGTTGGATGTGGGTTTGAGGGTTTGGGTCGGGTCGACCCGGTTTCAGGCCGTGGGTCGGCCGGTTTCTGAGCAAAACTTCAAAAGATCATAACTTATTCGATACTCAACCAAATCAAGCGATTCAAAAATGAAAGTTGTAGTTCTCAACAAGATGAAGAGAATGGTACCTTGCACGATGGCTAACTCGTTGTGGTTTGACCGGAAAACGCCTCAAAAGTGGTTGTGCTCATTGGAAACTGGGAAAAGCTACTTCAAGCTATTTTCTACGTTTAACATGTATGTACAACTTAAAACAAGCTCCGATATAACCTTAAAACATATTCCAAGAGTTTCTAAAAGCTTACCTAAGTCAGAAAATCCTCAAAAGCCGCTGGAGCTCGCCGGGGGAGTGTGCACTGTGATTGTGTTTGGGCCCAAAATAATAGTTTGGGCCGAGTGTAGAATCATTCTCGGCCCGGAAGGCCTTGCGACAAGAAGACCATGGATCGTTCAGCTTGTGGGCTTCCAAACCTAGGCCGGTTAGGTCAAAATGCAATGACAAGCCGAGTCCTGATACAATAGGGAGTCTCGGCAGGATTAACAACCTAGAAGCGGATAGGGCTCGAATAAGGACTAGGTTCACAATCCTAATGAAAATAGGACTGGTCGAGGTGATATTGATCCGGAGAGGGAAAACCTAGTCCGAATAGGATTCTATCTCAGATTCAGGGTCCAGTGCTATAAATAGCGGAAGTTGTGCATCAGGAAAAAGCCCCACAAAATCAACACAAAATTGCCCTGCGCAAACTCTCACAACTTGAGATCTTTTTCTTTTCCTTTTTCGCTGACACATCTTCCGTTGGCATCAACAGCACTGTGGAAGCAACCGGTGATATCTTAAGTCGGCATAGATAGCTCTGTCACCGTGGAATTGGTCGGTCTCGCAGTATCTTCCGTTGGCATCAACAGCACTGCGGCGAGAACGGTCAATTACCTATCCAAGTCTTGGTCGAGAAGGGTTTTCGAATCCTTATTGGTCGAGGTCATCTCATTAGCCTTCTCGGCGAAGTGAGGTGTTACAGTTATTACATTCGGCACATTGAAAGCCGAATTCGGTTCGTGAACTTTGTAAGAGTAGCAGCATTGTCTTCAGGCTCGAGAACCCAAGAGGCCGAGACGTGTTCCTTTCTCGGCCGCAATCGCAAGACGCAGAAGTCAGTAGCGCGACCCAACGCAACATCATCAAATTTACTCCTCGGCCGAGCCTCGGCCGACGAGTTGGCACGCCCCGCAATCACCGAAGGACGTAGTTAGCTTAGAATACACTCGGCCTGCGCGCCACGTAGGCTTTGTAATTTCTAGGGTCAACATTTTGGCACGCCCAGTGGGACCCAGTGCTAAAACTACGAAGTTCATGCCAATTGAAACGCGATCGATAAAAAAGAAAACAGCTATGGGAAAATCAACAGCCGATTTACCGATTCAGAACGTAGGACAAAGTGTGCCACAGGCGCAGAATCCCCTTAGCGCCGGGACACCTGAGTCCACAAGTGCGACTCGCCGAGAGAGGGAAGTTAATCTCGGCGGTCAACACCGCAGTCTAGAAATCCCTAACAGGAACACCTGTGTTCTCAATGAAGGGATAGTGGAGGATTGCGACGAGGATGGCGGTGAAGGATCTGACCCACCAACAAGGTCGTTTCTTCGAAAGCGACTCGACGAGCAGTCTCGGTCAGTCGAGCAGACGTTTAGCCGAGGTATTGACAAGCTACATGACGTGATACTCAATTCCACTGAGCAGCAAACCAGATTGCTCGAAATGCTGGTTAGTAAATTCAGTGACGGCAGGCTTTTCGATCCTTTCCAGCGCTTGCCACCAAGAAATAATCCGTTACCAATGGTACAGGCCGAGCCAATTCCTGCTCGGCCCAAACCAATTGACTTGGAAAAGGTCGGAGGGTCAAATAGTAGGTCGGACGGAATCGACCAGAGGGTCGAAGCAACACCTGTTGATATGACCGAGGTTCAGCGGATGATCGACTCGGCCATGAAGAAAGGGCCGAAGTTTCCTAAGTTTATCCATCCGTACCCGGCCTACATAGAAACGTTCGGATATCCGAAAGGTTTCAAGATTCCAGATTTTAGCCTTTTTGCCGGTGAATCGTCCTTGTCTTCGTTGGAGCACGTGGCTCGTTTCACCGCGCAATGCGGCGATGTTCATAGTGATTTCCATAAATTACGGCTGTTCAACTTCTCGTTGACCGGCTCGGCATTTGCTTGGTATATCAATCTCCCTCCTAATTCCATCCAAAACTGGGAGGAGTTGGTCGAGAAATTCCACGAACAGTTTTATCGACCAGGGTTGGAGGTGTCGGTTTCTTCATTAGCAAGGATGGCTCAGGCATCAGATGAGTCCCCAATGGATTATCTTACCAGGTTCAAATCAGCCAGGAATTGGTGCCGAGTACCCTTGCCCGAAGTCGAGTTCGTCCGGCTTGCTTTGAACGGCCTCGACGTCGAATACAAAAAGAAATTCTTGGGGGCAAATGTTCGGGATATGTATGAATTAGCCCAACATGTCGAACAGTATGATTATTTGCTCCGCGAGGAAAAGATTTCGAAAACTCCGTCTCGGGGGACGATTTACAAGAATCCTACTGTCAGTTATGCGTCAACCGAGGATGAATGCGTTAGTGTGGATGCGGCTGAGATAGTAATAGATAAGCCATACGTTTGCAAGGCCTTGACTCAAGTTGACTCCAGGGAAGTCAAAAGCCGCTCGGCCACTGAAGGAACATTGAAACCGTCAAAAGTGTATACTTTTGATATTACAAAGGCTGACGTAATTTTTGATCAACTGTTGTCAGCAAGGATTATCAAACTTCGGCCTGGTCACAACATTCCCAAGGCCGAAGAGCTTAAAGGAAAGGTGTATTGCAAATACCATAATTCAAGTAAACATACGACAAACAATTGTGTCGTATTTCGAGACAACGTCCAGAGCTGGATTGATAATGGAAAACTGAAATTTCCAGAGAAGAAGATGAGTATTGATGCTGATCCTTTCCCCACAGCAACCGTGAATATGGTCGATGCATACCTACCTAAGGACAAAGGAAAAGGGAAGGCCGAAGTTGTTGCGACGCAAGGCTTTCGGACTCAGAATTCTCGGCCACGTTTCATGGCCGATTTTCGTTCGAACAAACCACCTACAGCTTTAACAAGACCCGCTATTGTTAAACCTATGAGGGATTATAGCACCGATGAAGATAGTGGGACGGCGGTTTTTTGCAGTAAATGTAGAGCGAAGGTCGGCAGTGAGCCAGAGGAGAAACCATCTTCGCCTATCACGGAACGACCCACGGCCGCAATTCAGCAAAAAGCAGCCGGCGTCGGCCGACCTCAAGGGGTTTTTGATAGGCTCGGCCCAAAAGTGAAGATGGAAGAGACATCCTCAGTCAGGCGGCGCCTCGATTTTGGCGCTTCATTTTATGACGAGGACTATTACACACGTAATTCTAGTAGTTCGGAATCGTCGCGGAGTCAAAAAACCTTCAAACCTCCCGAGCCTAAAGATCAACGTTGGTACACATATCATTCTTCGAAAGGCGTCTACACCGCGTTGTCCAAATCCCAGAAACGCCGGCACCAGAGGATAGATTGCATGGCCCGTCGACAGGCAGCCCAAGAAACTTCGGTCCCTAAATGGCGGCCGAAGGACACAGTTGCTACTGGTGATGAATGACCATCTCCAGCTATTATGACAGAGTTGGGTCAGGGGAAACGGTTGGTCGACCGAGATATCGAGACCACGTTCGAAGAAGCCGATAAACGGATCAAACTTCTTCTTCGCCCAGGGGAGATGAAGGCACGCCTCGAGCATTTCAGGCAAGAGGCCGAGAGCAAATTAGCCCCGCCAGTTATACAAGAACCGTTGATTAAAATTCGACGGAATTTGCATCCACCATTCCTTGGGGAGGCTTTAGAATATATGCGCGAATTCCATAAGAAACATTCAGCCAACGATCTGTATGGTTTGCCGAAAGCATGCCAGGACACCATTGATCTAGTCCTGACTTGTCCGGACGCCGAGCGCATCATCCAGAAGACCTCTGACCCGGGATTGAAGGCAAGGTTCCAGCACATACGAGAAGCCCGTGTCCTTGGATTTGAAGTCGACCCATACACTGATATCGTTGCAGCCGACCTTCCTTTCTCAATGGAGGATCTTCAGTATTTACGATATCACTTCGAAGTATTTTCGGCGGTTTCTCTCTTCGGCCTCACGACCGATGAAGTAGCACGTGTTGCACGTCTGGATGCTTATCTCGATACCAGAGATGCCCGGCTATACTACCAAGAGCAGGTGCAGGTCCTGACCCCAAGCACACTGTCGATCTCAACCTCGCCTGCGGCGGTCACACAGAGCCAACAAGCTGCCGAAGCAGCACCGCAGGTTCAAACCCTCGAAGAAGGGACAGAAGAGTCTTTTTGTCCAACTCTGACAAAAACAGAGCCCGCAGTCGTCGACCAAACGAGGGATGAGGTTAGCGAGGAGGGTCCCAACCCGATGGGCCCGTCAGTCTTGGATAACATGGAAATTAGTATGGTCCATGTGTTACCTGCTGATTTTCAATCAAGCACGGCTCAACCGAATTTCCTCGATGGTGATGTAGTCGCCGAGGAAACTGGCCATGTGGATTTTGTATCTATTGCTGAAGATGAGTCAACAACGAAAGATGATAGTCTGAAGGCCGCTTTGACCGAATTATTTCCTCGTTCGTCATCGGCCGCACTCCACCATTTAAAGCCATTGTATGTGACGGCCCACATCGAGGGATATCCCGTTTCTAAAGTTTTTGTCGACTGTGGCGCGACCGTCAATATCCTGCCTCTGAACATCATGAAGGCCTTGCGTCGCTCGAATGACGAACTTATTCCGTCAGGGATCACAATGAGTAATTTCGTCGGCGACAAATCGCAAACCAAGGGTGTACTGCCGTTAACTGTGACTATTGCCGGTCGCACTCACATGACCGCTTTTTTTGTAGTTGATTCCAAAACCGAGTATAATGCACTGCTCGGTCGAGATTGGATTCATCAAACCAGTTGTATTCCTTCCTCATTGTATCAAGTGCTTGTTTTTTCGGACGGCAAATCGGTCACTGTTCACCCAGCCGATAACCAGCCCTTTGAAACTAACATGATCCAAGCACGGTATTATGATGACTACGTCGGCTACATTACTTTGCAAGGCTTCAATGATGAAGGCCGGCCGACTCGGATTTCTGTACAGAAAGCTATCGAGGTTGGCGCCGAGACTGTCCACCAGGATTCGGCGAGACTCGGATTAGCCAATTTCCTCCCCGAGGCCGATGTCTGACACCGATCGAGAAGCACGTAGGGCCGCGGTTTCATCTACTATGGAACGACTGCTGGCCCATTGGTATACTATATCTAAACAGCCAAATTCGGGCGTTAACCTCGTCGAGTTCCTGGCCGAAGGAGATAATGGTCCTGTTTTGTCTCTTGATAAAATTCAAGCCGCCCCGGCCGCGCTCGAAGACCATCGGCCCCAAGTTAAGGATCCCCTGGAAGAGATTAATGTTGGGACGGCCGATGACCCACGGCCTTTGTTTATTAGTGCTTTACTTCCCCAACAAATGAAAGATGAGCTTCGTGCCTTGCTTACGGAGTTCAAAGATTGCTTTGCTTGGAGCTACCATGAGATGCCCGGCTTAGATCGTACTCTTGTCGAGCATGAGTTACGTATTAAACCCGGATGTAAACCTTTCCGTCAGCCACCGCGTCGATTTTCGACGGAAGTGCAACTCAGCATCAAGGACGAGCTGGTTCAGCTTTTGAAAGCCGGGTTTATTCGGACAGCTCGATATGTTGAATGGTTGGCGAATATCGTTCCTGTTTTAAAGAAAAATGGTGCACTGCGCATATGCATCGATTTCAGAAATCTGAATCTGGCAACTCCCAAAGATGAGTATACAATGCCGATTTCAGACCTGTTAATCGACGCCGCGGCGAATCATGAGATGTTATCCTTTATGGATGGGCATGCTGGGTACAATCAAATATTCATCGCCGAAGCCGATGTGCATAAAACTGCTTTCCGTTGCCCGGGGGCACTCGGTACTTACGAGTGGGTTGTTATGCCATTCGGCCTCAAAAATGCCGGCGCCACATACCAACGAGCGATGAACACCATCTTCCACGACTTAATCGGAACCATCGTCGAAGTTTACATCGACGATGTTGTCATCAAATCTAAACGCCGACGGACACATCTGGACGACCTCCGACAGGCTTTCCTCCGCATGCGTCAGCACAACCTCAAGATGAATCCTGCCAAATGTGCTTTCGGCGTGTCGGCCGGAAATTTCCTTGGTCTCCTCGTGCATCACCGTGGAATTGAAGTCGATGCGAATAAAGCATGCGCAATCGTCGATGCCCCACCCCCAACGACGAAGAAACAACTCCAGTCCTTACTTGGCCAGATCAATTTCCTCCGCCGATTTATTGCTAACTCGGCCGGTAAAATGAAAGCGTTCTCCACGCTTTTGAAACTCAAGGACTCAGATAAATTCGTGTGGAACGGCGAGCATCAGGCGGCGTTTACACAAATCAAAGTATCCCTCACGAAACCCCCTATCCTAGTTCCCCCTCGGCGTGGTAAACCTCTTAAGCTCTATATCTCGGCGGCCGAAGAATCCATCGGCTGCCTCCTCGCGCAAGACAATGATGCCGGCCGAGAGCAGGCTATATTTTATCTAAGCCGGAATCTCAATCAACCAGAGATCAATTATCCCGCCGTTGAGAAACTGTGTCTCGCCGTATTCTTCGCCGCATCCAAGCTCCGGCATTACATGCTCCCGTCGGTCACCCAAGTCATTGCCCAGACCGACGTTATCCGGTACATGCTTACCCGACCAATCGTCAAAGGCCGAATTGGGAAATGGACAATGGCGTTGTCCGAATTTAGTTTGCAGTACGTGCCGCAGAAAGCTGTGAAAGGACAGGCGTTGGCCGATTTCCTTGCTCAGCACCCTTCGCCTTACGGTTTCGGGGATGCTGACGTCGAAATCGGCATGGTGGTGACCCGCGACAACTATTGGACGATGTATTTTGATGGTTCCAGTACTTCGTCTTCGGCCGGCGCGGGCATCGTCCTTCAATCTCCTCACAACGATCGCTGGTATTTTTCGCTCAAATTGGATTTCGAGTGCACCAATAATCAGGCCGAATACGAGGCTCTTGTCATTGGTCTTGGCCTCCTTCTTGACCTTCGAGCCACTCGTGCCCTCGTCCTCGGTGATTCTGAACTCGTGATTAACCAAATTAATGGGTCTTTTCGCTGCATGAGTTGTACTCTGGCGCCCTACCACATAGTCGCCAGCTATTTGGCCGAGTCTTTTGACGGTATTACATTCGAGCATATTTCTCGGGTTCATAATACCGACGCAGACGAGTTGGCTCAAATCGCCTCCGGTGCTCAACTCATGGGGGGCAAGCTAGGCCGGGAGATACCAATATTACGACAGCTATACCCGGCCTTGGTTAATCAGCAAATCCTCCGACGAGACAATGTGATCCGCACCAGGGTCATGTCCTTGCCTTCGTTGTTAGATCGGCAGGACTCTATAGAAATTTGCGCGGCCGAGGCTATACCAGATGATTGGAGGAAACCCATTATGCAGTACCTTGATAATCCTAACGGGACACATAGTCGCAGGACACGGGTTCACGCCATGAACTATGTCACGTACCAGAACGAGTTGTACCGAAAGGGCGAAGATGGTTTGTTACTGCTATGCCTCGGCCTCCAAGAGAGTGCTCGGGCGATCGCAGAGGTTCATGAAGGGGTATGCGGAGCTCACCAGTCTGGACGGAAAATGCGATGGCTACTCCGACGACACGGCTATTTTTGGCCGAGAATACTGAAAGATTGTATCGAGTTTGCACGAGGATGCGTGCAGTGCCAAATCCATGGGCCTATACAAAGGGTCCCGGCCGAATCACTACATTCGGTCATTAAGCCGTGGCCGTTTAGAGGATGGGCCATGGACGTAATCGGCAAAATCACGCCGACTTCTGGAGCTGCTAAGCATGCATGGATAATAGTCGCAACTGATTACTTTACTAAGTGGGTCGAAGCAAAATCATATGCCGAGTTAACATCTAAAGAAGTTTGCGACTTCGTGGAGGAACACATTGTGACTCGGTTCGGTGTACCGGAAACAATCATAACCGACAATGGAACAATCTTCACAGCCGAAAGGTTTAAAGAATACACGGCAAATTTGAACATTCGGCTGGAGCAGTCCACACCGTATTATCCACAGGCGAATGGGCAGGCCGAAGCAAGTAATAAAGTGTTGATCGGCATCCTCGAAAAAATAATAAAAGAGAGGCCTGGCATGTGGCATTTGAAGTTGAACGAGGCATTATGGGCATACCGAACGTCGCCCCGATCGGCGACTGCAACAACCCCATACGCATTAACCTACGGACACGATGCAGTGCTACCAGTCGAGTTGAGCATAAATTCGTTGCGATTAATTGAACAAAGTAGTTTGTTTAGCGCCGAATATAATCAGTCCATGAGACAGGAACTAGAAGATTTGGAAGAAGCGCGACTTGACGCTTATAACTTACTAGTGGCGCAAAAACAAATTGCCGAGCGAGCCTATAATCAAAAGGTGCGACAGAAAACGTTCGGCGAGGGTGAATTGGTATGGCAAACGGTGTTGCCCGTAGGACTAAAAGATCCTAGGTTCGGCAAGTGGTCGCCGAATTGGGAAGGGCCGTTCATTGTGCATAAAGTATACGGCAAAGGGGCGTATCATCTTAAAGATCGGACTGGTGTGATTCACAAATTACCGATTAATGGGAAGTTTTTGAAGAAATACTATCCAGTTACTTGGGAAATGCGTGAGTAAAAAATCAATCCATTAAAATTGATAAGTATTTACAAATGAGTAGGACGGTTGGTTTACATTCAAATACATCTAAGGAGAAGAGGGAAGAAGAGTGCTGAGCAGAGCCTTCAACTCCAACCACCGCACGTCGGCCATGATGACTTCGGCTTGCCGATTCTTTTTATCCAGCTTCAGCCACTCGACTCGTTTGTTGGCCGCCGCATACTCAGTTAGGCGATCCTTCCCGCCTGACTCGAAGTCCCTCGCAAGCTCAGAAGCAATGGCCGACCGGCGTTTTGCTAGTTCGGCCATCTGACGGTCGAGCTCGGCTAACGTTTCTCCTTTTACCCGTAGATCGTCAATCTTCGGACGGAGGGTGTCTTGAACGGCCATGGCGGCTTGCAGGTCCTGTTCGGCCTTCAGAGCAGTCTGGAAGATACTAAATGTCTCCCGAACGCGCTCCAAGGCAGACGATGCCCGGACAATGGCATCTCCGCTCAGGCGACCATCGGCTCCAAGGTCGTTCAGACACACGCCGAGCAAATCGAGACCGTTGCGCTCAAGAACTTGCGATGATGAGAGCGCTAGGACTTCTCGCAGCTGGGTTAGGGCACTTGGATCGGCAGCATCAGTCGGAGCGGCCGAAGGGCCGGACTCTGCAATCGTGCTGGAGAGGAGGGCTTTGAATTCAACCTCCCATGAAGCCTGCACAAATAAATAAGGTTAAGTTTAAAGGAGGTCATGACAAGAATAGCAAGAAGGTGTCGTGTTTTAACCTGCCGAGAGGAGACTTCGGCCATGTCCCCAGGATCGTTGCTCGAACCTAAAGAACTCAATGGCCGAGCCCAGTGTCTCAGATTGCTTCTCACTTCACACGGCCGATGGAGGTTATCTACGTTTGATGGCCACTGAGGCGGCCAGGAAATATAGATAACGCCCTTCGGCGCATAGAATTGACGGTGAAAAGAATGTACAGGCACCTGACATTTGGTATTTTCTTTGTTTAGAGGTCTAAAGCGGAAAAGTAATCAGGAGGAGACGAGTGAAGGTACTTACAAAGGCCGAGGTAACCTCCTGTGGAGGAATATGGAAGCTTTGGTCTTGGGGATGGACCGGCGATTCCGCCGTAGCCTCGGGTTCCTCGAGCAGCCGTTTGCCCCGGTCGGCTGCCGATGGGCCGACTGGCGCAGCTGCTTCAGAGGAGGCAGGGACGCCCTGGTCCTGAGAAGGAACGAGAGGTTCGGGCACCGGGATCGGTTCCTCGACCGTGCGCTTGCCACGATTAGCCGGGGAGGGGCCGGTTTGAACCGCCATCTCGGGTATTGGAGGAGGTTGTCGACGAGTATGAGGACGGTGCGCCAGCGGGACCTCGTCGCTCCCCTCGCTCTCGTCCAACACAAGGACCGAGGGCTTTGGATTCTTGGGAGAGGTTCCCTCGGTCGTAGAAACCGCCTGTTGTGAGACAGGTGCCTTCTCGACAGAGGGAGGTATAACTGATGCGCCGGCCACAGAGGCAGGCCGCGCTGGGGTCGTCTCTGCGGCCGAGGCCGGTTGTTTCTCGACCCTAGAATGGCCGGCGGCGGGAGAAGAAGCACTGGGAGTCGTCGTGTGACTGGAGATAACGTGGATCTCCCGGGCACCCTTCTTCGCCATTTGTTTGACCCGCTTGGCTGGCGGGGAAGGCTCGACAGCCGGCTCGGCCTCTTGGCGAGGCCGTTTGATCAGCACGGCCCTACCAGCGGGTTTGTCCTTTTGGGCCACGACCGATTTTTTCCCGGTCGTGGCAGCGGCAACTGCCTCCGTCTTTCTCAAAGGCCGACTACCTAAAAAGATAGACAATTCAGTAAGGCAACTCAATATGCAAGGTTGATGGAAAGGAAGAAAATGAAACCGGTACCTTGAGGATGAGGGGCCGAGGCCTTCTTAGGCCGGTCACTGAAGAGTCTGCTAAGCACGTCTTCGACCGGCGCACCAAAGAATTCCTGGGTGTATTTCTCCCACCACTCACCAAAGGTGTTGGTGCATTGGGTTTCCGGGGTGGCTGGTCGAAGGCGGAATTTTTGGCAGCGCTCTTGGAACTCCTTCACGGCGGTTCTACATTCCTTCTCAGAGGAACGAGGTTCACGTCCACGGCTTAGGACCGTTCGGGAGGAGAGAAGGGGGATAGGGCAGCCTTGAAGGTAGTCGAGTTGTCGGGCGAGGAAGTTCGGATGATATACTTCCCATCCTGACCGTTTCCCATCGCAGCCGAGAGGGAGGTCGCGGGCAAGCACAAACGACCCCCAGGTCTGACGGAGATCGGCGTCCTCCTCCGCGCTCCATGGGGAGATAGGCAGCCTGATGGAGGAAGGATAGTTTCGACGACGACATATTAGGAACTCGTCGTTGGAGAAGTCGTCGAGAGCGAAGAGGTACCGAAATACCTCTTCGGCTTGATGGGGAGGTGTCGGTCGAGAGGCCAGTTGAGACCCAAGCGCCTCTGTTGGTGAGAATTCGGCTATGGCCGGCCGAAGGGAGGCGAAGTATACCTGCAACCAGAGTTGGAAGACCCAGAGAGGACCATTCTGGTGCGGGTCGACCTTTTGGAGGGTCGCCTCGGCCAGGCAGCGGAAAAGTTGGGCGAGAATGTTGGAACTCAGCGCCAAGACGTGACCACTAGCCAGGGCTTCGGCTACTGGCATGTTCTCGACCAAACACTTGTTTGACTTGGTACAACAAATGTATTTGTTGTACCAGTAGAAGAGGAAGGCTTCATGTTCTCCCTCTCGCAGGTCCTCTTCTCCTCGGCCGGCGAAGTGAAGATAGAGGGTGTTGTAATTACAGAAGTTCTTGTGGAGCTTCTGAATATCTTCCTTCGACGAGATATGACCGTCACGGCTCAAGGTCTCGAAGGCCCGACGGTCGAAGAGCGTTTTCAGGTCGATATTCGACGGATGCCCAGAGAGGGTCGCGTCGACAGGGATCCCGGTCGCCGAAGTCCCCAGAATGGCAGTAATATCCAGGATGGTGGGACCAATGGGACCCAGAGGGAGGACCATTGTGTTGGTGGCCGAGCACCAGAAGCACAGAGCGGCTTGGAGAAGTTCCTTGTCGGGGACAATTTCCATGGACGAAAGGAGGATGGCGTCGTAGATGCCAAGGGCCTTCCATTGCTCGCCGAAGAGTCGTTCCATTCGAACGACCCAGGCTGCCCAGGATGTGGTCGTCGAGGGCCAGGAGCCCTGGGGTTTAGCCGCATCCCATCGCGACCATTCAAACCCTTGAAGCAAGGGTTTTAGGCAGTGCTCCTGTAGAAGGCCGATGATAGTCGGCGATATTGTAGCCTTGAAGAGAGGACCCAGGATTTGGTACTGGGTGTTCATGTCGTTTTCAAACCGGATGGTCTTGATCGAGCTCCGATCAAGGATCTTCTGATGTTGGTCACATTCCCTGGAAAGCTTGGAGATGAAGGATGCCATTATGAGAAAGAAGCACGGAGTAAAAGGGTTTTCTGGGTTGGGGATTTAAAGACGAAGACTCGGAATAGGAGAGGCACTAGAAATCAATGGCAGAGAATTTCGGGAAGTTTGAGAGCGTAGAAGTACAAATGAGGAAATTTCGGTATTTATGGAGGTTGTGGGGGGAAGAGCAATCGTTCGAAATTCAAAACAAAGGGCAAAATCGACCGAAGGAATTGTTGATCATGATGAACATTTGGGAAATACGGTTGAGAAGACCGAAGGTTTTAGGGTTTTGGGGGCGCACGATTGCGTGTGACGGCTAAATTAATGACGAAAAGACGGTTCGACGACCGCACGATGACAAATGGGCTCACGGACTGAGGTAGTGGCTCGCGGATTGAGATAATGGTCATGATGGCAAGACGGTTCAGGCTGCCGCACGCCTTAGACGTCATTATGTGGGATTGGCCATGTTAGAGGACGCCACGTGGCGAGTAGGTTAGCAGGATCAAGATCGTGCGATCGTGCTCAATAAATGCGCCTTGGAACTCGGGTATGAGGATTCTGAATGGTAGATTCGCTTCTTCAAGGCCGGAACTCGGCCGAAGATTGCAGGCCGAGGACCTCAGAAGCGAGGGGGCAATGTTTGGGCCCAAAATAATAGTTTGGGCCGAGTGTAGAATCATTCTCGGCCCGGAAGGCCTTGCGACAAGAAGACCATGGATCGTTCAGCTTGTGGGCTTCCAAACCTAGGCCGGTTAGGTCAAAATGCAATGACAAGCCGAGTCCTGATACAATAGGGAGTCTCGGCAGGATTAACAACCTAGAAGCGGATAGGGCTCGAATAAGGACTAGGTTCACAATCCTAATGAAAATAGGACTGGTCGAGGTGATATTGATCCGGAGAGGGAAAACCTAGTCTGAATAGGATTCTATCTCAGATTCAGGGTCCAGTGCTATAAATAGCGGAAGTTGTGCATCAGGAAAAAGCCCCACAAAATTGCCCTGCGCAAACTCTCACAACTTGAGATCTTTTTCTTTTCCTTTTTCGCTGACACATCTTCCGTTGGCATCAACAGCACTGTGGAAGCAACCGGTGATATCTTAAGTCGGCATAGATAGCTCTGTCACCGTGGAATTGGTCGGTCTCGCAGTATCTTCCGTTGGCATCAACAGCACTGCGGCGAGAACGGTCAATTACCTATCCAAGTCTTGGTCGAGAAGGGTTTTCGAATCCTTATTGGTCGAGGTCATCTCATTAGCCTTCTCGGCGAAGTGAGGTGTTACAGTTATTACATTCGGCACATTGAAAGCCGAATTCGGTTCGTGAACTTTGTAAGAGTAGCAGCCTTGTCTTCAGGCTCGAGAACCCAAGAGGCCGAGACGTGTTCCTTTCTCGGCCGCAATCGCAAGACGCAGAAGTCAGTAGCGCGACCCAACGCAACATCATCAAATTTACTCCTCGGCCGAGCCTCGGCCGACGAGTTGGCACGCCCCGCAATCACCGAAGGACGTAGTTAGCTTAGAATACACTCGGCCTGCGCGCCACGTAGGCTTTGTAATTTCTAGGGTCAACAGATTGCCACGGAGTTCCACGTTTGGCTTTGGGTTCAAGATCCAATGTCTAGGTTGTGGTGGTTTGGGGTGGTTGTGGTTGTGGTTGTGTGAGTGGAACTCAGAGAAGAGAGTGAGAGCTTGTAGAGAGGGGGAGTCGGGGGACTAAGTAGGAATAAGAGAAATATGTGAGGGAAAGAGAGAGAGAGAGTTGTGAGGGAAGAGAGAGATGGAGGATTTGGGCCGGGGGACAAACCAAAATAAGTTGGCTCCACAAGGCACACAATTGAAGACCCAAAAAGCAACATTTCAAAATATCTAACCCCAACCATAGTGAAATTACAAAATTGTTCTTTCGTTCCGTAAATTCTGGGATGGGTCTTTACAATATACCCCTATTAAGAAAATTTCGTCCCGAAATTTGAAATAACGTAATATACATAAATACTCAAAGATAGGAAATAATATATGTATAAAGATGAAATCAAGTCAGAGTTGTTAAATCAAAGAGAATATGCCACCCGTTGCGATCGGGTTGCAATGATTCCTCTTTTATGCCTCTAAGCTCATACCTTCTTTCCCCATCTGTATAAAAGTAGAATCATACTATATAAAGATATAAAGTAAAAAATATATAATATAAGTTCAAGAATATGTACACATACTAGACAACGTCAAAAAATACAAATATAACTATAATAAGTAAGTTAAAATACTTGCACTGAGAATTAAAACCAAAAATGAAAGCGGGTCTCACCCAAGCATTCGTAACGTCATGTACTTCGAGAATAGGTGTGTGTCTTTGGGTCGAGCCCCAACAATAACCAAATAGTAACAACTATCGTCAACCGGTCTACCAACCCACTTGCTCAACGAACCCAACGAATAAGCTATCAATATCACGGTCTGTAGCCCGTAATATCATTAACACATTGTTGTCTCGCTAAACAAGTAGCAATTCTCAAAGGTGCAAAATTACCATTTATCCAACACCAAGTCGACAACATCAGAAGCACACAGTTCCCAGAACAAAAATTTAAACATTCGAAAACCAATTCGCATAACTATACTGTCTATACAGTGCTGCTTGTAGAAACCCTCATGCCATGTTAATCAAGACATCAGTCAAACAAAGTCTAAGATGAAGAATTCTACCAAATGGTCAAAAGTATAGTCCTCATAGACTGGTAGATAATACGCTGAGTGAGTTGACCAATAAGTATCGACACATCATCATAGTCTCCACGTGTACAAGGTGGTTTGTACCAAAAATCTATGGTGACACTCACCCGCCTCCATTCGCATCCCCGGTGGGTCATCAACAACCCAAGGACAACCATGGGAATTTCTTCCTATCTCCAAACAAGAATAGAAAGAAAGTGAGATAAGCTTGATGGTTTCCATCTCACCGTTTCCATTTACCAATAAAACAGACGTTTACTCACATATTCAGTGATATCTCATTCATACAAAACCAGTACTAAAATTGACGGAAACAGTGGTACAATTTAGTACTACCAGCATGCATGACATACACTGAAACGTGAGCCTTATTAAGAATTTTCCTTTTTATAGCTTCATCGCCCTTAAGCTAAAGCAATTTGTTTCTTATCAACAGAGTTCCAACTCCTTGGACTTTCAAATCTCGTCTCATGTCAACTGACACTCGCTCATTCAACTCACACGTTACTGATCAAACTCTTGGGCTTCCTACTTGAAATCCACCGATACATGTTTGACTAAGAAGTGAGCCGACAATACTCACCGTGGATCGGATGCCAAAGTAAGGCCAAATCCTTGAAGGGAAAACAATAATGAGACATGGGTAGCTTAGATGAAGGTAAGAAATCTAGGGGATTTCTAACTAAGAGCATTTAGCTATAGCATTTGCCTAACCAAGATGGTACTCAAAGGTGCAAACAACTTCTTGGTCACAAAGGTGCAAACAACTTCTTGGTCGGAAAAGATGCAACATTTCTCGCTGTAGAGAAAATGCCACCAGATTTTACAACAAAGGAAAAAGGTTACCAGCTTAGGTCGTAGATAGAATGTTTTACTCATGCGGTTCCAATCGTCAAGATGAACATGCGTTACTCGATCATGCTGCATCAGCGTGCAACCAAATATTTAATAAAATATCACCGTAGAATTCGAAATTTATCGTCGAAAAGTATAAGAACAATTATCAAGTAAGACAATACTTCTGTTGCCAGAAACTACATTCACCCTCAACATCGCAACAAAATTGACTGGTTTCGTAGCTAAAAAGAAAATAGGGCTATGCTCAAAGAATCATTAAGAATTGCTGAACGAAAGTGACAAGACTAAAGGTACATCTCATTTCACAACACCTTGTGAGGATTTTCAATTTCCAACGGTCGTAACCCTTTTTGGAAATTGATGAGAGTAGCGTTTGCTACAAAAGAGTCTCCCAAGAAAGGATTTAATCTAAACAAAATCAACGTTCGAAGAATTTGGTGTAAAGCTGACTGCCGATGTTTAGTGAACTTGACCTCGAAGTTGGAGAAAGCAAGAAAGTTAACGAAAGAACAATTGTCGAGAATTGTTTTGAGGGTCCACACGAATTCGCTCGATGGCAACAACAAGTCCGAGAATATTGATTCGATCCCACCCAACTAACACTTACTAAACTTCACGACAACTATTGCTTACTTGCCTTCTCTAACACGCACTTTGAATGTTTCGAACAATTTCCATATAGATATGACTTTGCCTGCCATTCTTAGGGAATGCATGTCACAAAGTAAAATCACCGTTTTAGATCTCCAAACTTAAACCACTAAGATTTTTCCGTTTCACAATACTTCTATGTAGATTCGACTCTGCCCACAATTCCTAAGTAATGTATGTCACAGAGTAGCATCGCCATCATCTAGTCTTAACGAGGCTTCCTTTTACTAAAATTTCTAATTCACGTCACTTCAATGTAAAATCGACTCTGCCCATAATTCCTAAGGAACGCATGTTGCAGAGTATCGGTCCGATGTTGAAAGTCGTCCAACAAACCATTTCGTTACCGATGAGGCACAATCCCGACACGAATTCTTGTATTTCAACCAGAAGGTGACAATTCAAACAGAGAAAGGTTTGCACAACTGTGCCGAATTGCACCAAATTCGGAAGTCGTGACATCCAAATGATGTTATGACCAACACACTACTAAAGTAACAGAAGATCCTAAGTATGCTCTGAACAAACCTCACTCTGATACCAAATTAACACGCCCAACCCTGATATTCTCCAAACATTGAGGTAAGCACATGTTGGCCGACACCCGAAGGTGACGAAGCCATACTAACATGCATGAGAACTATGAAGAAAGAACGAACATAAATAAAACTTGTAAATTAAACTATAGTGAATATGCAATTGTGGAACATGTTCAGAGCATACAACTAATCCAAAACATTTAAGGTGGAATATTACACAAATGCATGAACAAAGGAAAGGGTCCTACACCGAGAGGACATAAAGATATTGATGCGGGAATGCCTTGGCATCCGGATTGTACGCCTCAATTCTAAGTCCTGAGGGGGCGCAAAACAAAACATGAGTTAACCAAGTTGATAAATAAGTAATACTAAAACAGCTATTCTTCAATGTACTAACCCCCAAAGTTTATGAAAACTCAATAGCATAATATGTAATAGGTTTTCCGAAAACCCTAGCATGCCATAAAACTTCATAAAACATATATCATATATAGTGTGCTTAGTAGTGGTTTCAAAATTGCCTGAAGGCATTATCATTCACCCGTAAGCCCTACATCATCTGACCGAGCCATATAATGATATCAATCGCCAGTAGGCAGAACAAATCTTCATTCGCCCTTAGGCAGTATCATTTGCCCGTAGACAGATCGTATGAATAACCACTAGATAAGCACATAAAAACATGAACATAACTTTCCAAAATATATCTCATCGGAGCTCAGTAACTCAAACATCATATCATAAAACTTATTCATAATATATAATCATAATTCCTTCAAAGAATGTAACTCTGATAAAGCATGGTATTTGATAAAGCATGAATCCAATTTTCCAATAAATGTTTGATAAAACGTACCATAAAATCATACTTTTCATGTATGCATTTCTAATAGTAAAATCATGCATTTTGGAAGGGGTCCACTCACCTTACACCATTGGTGAAAAGCCGTGCAAACAAGGGTGGATGAAAACACCACTAACAAACGCACCTAAGCACATAAAGTGATGATTAATAAAACTGTATTATAATGATTGAATTTGGGAAAATGAACATTGTAAACAGATTCAGGACGTTGAAAAACCTATAAGGGAACCTCGGGTACCCCCACGTGTCTAGATGGGTCGTCGAAAAGTTGGCCAAAAAAGTAGTCGGCGCTGCCGTGGGCGGCGACGGAGCACAATACCTCCGGTGGAGGTGCGTATGCTTCACATGCTAGCCAAAACATGTGCCAACGTGCAGGCCCACGCACAGACCCATGTGTGGCTTGGAATCTAGGATCTGATCGGGTCGGGTCTGGGTTTTGGGTTAGGCTTGGTTTATAGGCTGGGTTTAGTATCTGGCTTAGGCTTGGGTTTAATGGGCCTAAGGCTTGGTTGCAAATAAGGGTTTGGGCTTGGCAGCCTAGCCCAAAGGTTTGGTTTGTTGGATGTGGGTCTGAGGGTTTGGGTCGGGTCGACCTGGTTTCAAGCTGTGGGTCAGATCATTTCTAGGCAAAACTTCTAACGCTCATAACTTCTTCGATACTCAACCAAATCAAGTGATTCAAAAACGAAAGTTGTAGTTTTCAATGAGATGAAGAGAATGGTACCTTAGAAAATGACTAACTCGCTGTGGTTTGGACAAAAAATTCCTCGAAAGTGGTGGTGCTCGCCGAAAACTGGGAAAAGCTACTCCGAACTATTTTCTGCGTTTAACACATATCTACAACTTAAACAAAGCTTCGATCTAACCTTAAAACACATCCCAAGGGTTTCTAGAAACTTACCTAAATAAGAAAATCCTCAAAAGCCATCGGAGCTCACCGGGGAAGTATGCACCGTGATTGTCATGGTGGAGTTCCACGTTTGGCTTAGGGTTTGAGATCCAAAGTCCAGGTTGTGGTGGTTTGGGGTGGTTGTGGTTGTGTGGGTGGAACTTAGAGAAGAAAGGGAGAACTTACAGAGAGGGGGAGTCGGGGGACTAAGTAGGAAGAAGAGAAATATGTGACGAAAAGAGATAGAGAGAGCTGTGAGGGAAGAGAAAGATGAAGGATTTGGGCCGAGGGACAAACCAAAAGAAATGGGCTCCACAAGGCACACAATTTAAGACCCAAAAAGCAACATTTCAAAATATCTAACCCAACCATTGTGAAATTACAAAATTGTCATTCCGTTCCGTAAATTCCAGGCCGAGTCGTTACATCTCTCGAGTTCAACTTGATTCAATGGCTTCTGGAGCTTATTTCAAGAAAATTATTATTCTTCTATTTTTTATGTTCTGGCCGTATGATTATATAAGGCTAACAGTTGGTATCAGAGCCCTTGATTATATGGTTAAAATGTATACAAGTCTATTTTGAATCGATATATACATATAATATTGTTAGCTTGCATGATTGATGTCATGGTTTTCTTCACTTAAATTGTTTCAGTTTTGTTAGTTCTTATATGTATTGTTGTTCAATTGATATCACATATAGTCCCCTTGCATTATATTAATTCATGTTAATTTTAACTAATTTACATGATTGTTGGTATTTCATTACCTATTCAGTTGCATGATCTGTACTTAACATAAATTTTTGGATCATATAAACAAGGGCGTAGTTGTTTATTATGAAATAATTAATCCATGTTATCAAGTTACTGTCGAATTGCATTTTGATCATAACATAAGGGCTAACCTTCTTGGTTACAATTGTGGATTAAGTTTTTCTGGTTCGATTTTAAATGGCATGGCATAATTTACACTTTTTGTTAGTTGTGAGGGTTTTCATCTCTATTGGACCATAATTTTCTAGGGATGGAGTAAGGCTAATCTGAATATTGTTACATCAGAAGTCTGGTCATGGACTCTACAGCTCCTAGTGAAGCTGGAGCAGACGGAGTAGAGGTGCTCATCACTTTATTCTAAGGTAATAAGCGAAGTCTGAATGACTTTGCTGGTATGACCATGCTTGTTCGCAAGACACGAAATCAAATCTGGATATAGACACAATCAGATTTCTCATTAGTCTTGGTGGTCCCACAATCTAGGAATTGTCATGTGCCGCACCGCAAGTAATCACAACTCCTAAGAAGGTGCAATATCTACATCTAGATATCCTCTAGGATTCTCCTAGCTTAGAACGAGGATTCTATCCTAAAAAAGTCTCTCTCCCAAACGGTAGAAATACACCCATCTAAGGCTCGTTTATGTAAGTACTTTTATTCTCTTGCCCACTACTTGAGTCTAAAATTGCTTACTAACTTGACCATCAGATACCCATTAGCCAAAACGCCCACCCTCAGTTTAAGGGTTGCTCGTGATTGTTCTCTGTTTTGCAGGTTACTTGAGTTTGTGCATCCACCATCTGCGGCTGTGCGCAAATTTGGTTCCAACAATTGGTGCTTTCATTGAAAGATGAACTCATATTCCTTTCGACTAAACCACTCATGATAGGAGCATATTTATGCGACTTAGTTAACATGTTTTCTTGCATTTACTTAGTTAGTTATTGCTTATAAGAGTGTTTTAAGCTATTTTCGTGTGTTTGTAGGTCCTAATAACAAAGTTGGAAAGAAAGTGCATTTTGGTGCAATTTGGAGCAATTTTGGGCCAAAATGGATTGCATGCATATGGAGCAAGTGGGATGGACGTTTTTGGTGTTTTAAAAAGGGTTTCAACACATGCAAAAATCTGAATAATGAAGTTGAAGTGTGGAAGTGTGCAGATACATACACTTAAGGAACAATTTGAAAGGAAAAGAAGTGAAAGATGCCATTTGTTGGATTGCTTTACAAGATGTATTCACATTTTCAGCAACTACAAACATAATTGCAAGCTGAAATGATGCATAGCATGTGTGTAGAGGTGTAAAGTGGCCAAAAGTTGATGTTTGCAAGATGAAATGATGCAAAACATGTGTGTGAAAGTTGTCTAACAGCTAGTACATGTGGAAAAAGGATGGAATACAAGGCAAATGCATCAGAAATTGAAGAATGAAGGCACATGGACAGCTACAAAGGAGTTGAATTAGCAAAAGAGGAATGATTGCCTTTTGTTAAAGGCAAGACACAATGATAAAAGAGCATGTAAACTAGCTGTTTTTGCATCATTTTGGTCTTTGTTTGTATTGTTTATTGAAGCCACTTGAGTGATTCTTTGCTTTGGAGCTTCTATAAATAGGGAGTGAAGGGAAGAACACTACATAAAAAACATATCAACCAGCCCTCCATATTCAGAATTTTCGCCAGAAATCATTCCCTCTCTTTGCCGCAGCCTTCATTCACCATTCTTCCATATTTTTCTGATTCTTTTTACCCTAGCCGTACCCCCCATCAATCCTAAACCCTTCCATACCATTCCTTACCCATTCTCCCATACAAATACCACCCTAGAACCTGACTTTAGACCAAGTGCCGCAGCAAGGAGGAAAGAAGACTTGTGGATGCACCTGCTGTCCAAGTTGGATCATCTAGGTGTTTTCTTTCTTTGGATTTTAATGTCTAAATTTATGTATCTTTGCTTTGTGAGTATGAAGAACTAAACCCCCCTTGGCTAGGGGGGAATTCGAAACCATGTTTATGCTTGCTATATGATTTGATTACTTCTAATTGCGTTTCATAAGTTGTGAATTCAATTTACTTATCTACATGAATTAAAACTGATTTGTGTATGTTGGTTGAGAGTGCACGCTTAATTTTCATGCATAAGTTTGATGCTAGGATATAAGGGAGTTTCACCTAATCGTTATGAACTTATATTCACAAGTAGTAAAGGTTGTTGATCATAATTGTGTTAAGTAAATTCTTGGCATGAGTTTCATGCAATTCATAGTAACGAGTGCTTCGCCAATGCTTATGATTTTCATAGAACTTAATGATTCTTGCTTGTATCTCTATTATGCAATTCATGTAGGAAACTTGTGGGGAATGCTTTGGGTTGTCGTATGCAATTCATCCAATTCAATAACTTAAGGAAAATCTGAGGGTTAATTAGTGCAATTCACGGTTAATCTGGGGTGTTGGGAATTCATGGTTTATTGAGAAGCAATTGGAAATCGTTTTGTATGCAAGTGTGACATGTGTGGAGAAGAACCCCTTAGCTAGCTTTCCATCCATTCACTTTTATCAAATTCGTTTTAGAATCTGTTCAATTTACAAAGTTTGTTCTTGTTTTCAATTTTCGTCAAAACTCAATCCCCATTTATTTTGAAGTGTTAGATTAGTTAGAAATCAATTTAGTTTGTGTTTTTAAGTGTCTTGAGTCAAGTCATAACCCAATTTCGTCCAATTTAGTGTTAGGTGTTCAAAACTGCCCAGAAAGTGTTTTTAAGGCAGTTTTGAGAGTTTATTTGCT
Organism: Malus sylvestris; assembly: GCF_916048215.2. Taxonomy (NCBI): domain Eukaryota; kingdom Viridiplantae; phylum Streptophyta; class Magnoliopsida; order Rosales; family Rosaceae; genus Malus; species Malus sylvestris. Next base: position 7,595,263 of record NC_062264.1, on the reverse strand, counting down.
GTTTTGAGTCTTTTGGTTTGTTTTGGTGTTTTATAGTTTAGTTTTGCATTCTTTGAGTCTAGTTTAGTGTTTTAAACTTTGTTTTTACGTTTTGAGTCAGTTTCAAGTGATTTGGCAATCCCTCCTAATCCCCGGCCTAGAACGATCCCTACTTACATACTTTGCTACAATTGATAAAAAGAGGGTTTAATTTGTGTGCTTATATATTTCGCATCAACTCAACCCCTATGAATTTTTTTCCCTAAATCATCATGTTACGAACCTGGCATCCCTACACACGCGACCAACCCTGAGTTAACGGGGTTACCGCCATAGGCAAGATATGGGAAGACGTTTTTGAGATATGTAAGTCCTTGGAGGGAGTCCGACGAAGTTTGTTAGCCAAAGAAACTGCAAGTGAAAGATTTGCAAAAAGTCGTATTTCGCTTCAAAGAGGCATCGACTTGAACAACGCATACCCATGTCCTACATATATTATTGATGAGAAAGAGCTGTTTAAGAAGATAAAATGTTTTTATGGTGGCCAATGAGGGAATGCAGCTGACTAAACTCCTGGTTCATGTCTGGTTGAGTGATAAGTTGGTAGGATGCCTTTAGAAAAAATATCATCATCAGCTCTCATCCCGCTTCGAAATAACTCATCAAGAGTGTGCTGTGTTTTGATGTGCTCTAAGAGTTGACTCGCTAAGATGAACTGTTGCGCGAGGGCACTAGTCAAGTATGTAACCTGCTGGGATAGGTATGGATCACCATTTAGAATGGCGAAGCTCATTTAAGGGGCATCTTTGTAAGTGGTAGAATTGTAGTAGACATTGGATGCCTTGTGTTGGGATCCCAGGCCTTAGGCTTGGGAAGGATAAGCTTGTTGGCTAGTGCATGTTCCTAGGAACAAAGGTCAGCATTTGGTCTTGGGTTAGAGTTATCGGAAAGTGGGATTGGGTTGCCCGAGCTACAACAAGTACTTCCTTGGTTTAGGCTGGAGCCGCTGCATGCTAAGCTTGTGCCTTATGGACCTAGTTTTCCACCTGGCCTTCTGCCCTTGCTTGCTGGGGCTTGCTCGACTTCATTGTAGGCCTGCAAGGCTGCAGGCTGAGCTGTAGCACCTAGATGCCTAGTCTAGGCCGTTGATGGATTGGTCAATCTAGCCTAAACCGGAACTAATTCGGTTGTCGACCAGTGGTTCAGCTGAACCAGTTTTGGATCTGATTTGTCTAGAGTGGTTCGGGTTGGGTGCACGAACGTAGGCACTAAAGCGGGTTAACCTGCGGAGCGTTGTGCTCGTGCGTGGGAAGGCCAACGCCTGAGCTGCATGTGTCTAGGCTTTTAGACCTTGCTCCTTGATGCTCAGCTGGCATAAAGTTAACTTAATTATCGTTCTTCTATTCTTTGTGTTTTAACTGTATGATCACATAAGGCTAACATGAAGTCAACTTGATATGCTTCTATGCAAAACTAAAGAGAAACATTGACGAAGTGGATCGAAACCCACACCAAATGATTTCGGATCAATCCCAAAATTTCAAATGCATTTCATTGCATAGGGAGGAGCGCTTGTGGTTAGTTTTTAACCAAAAAATAGCAATGGCAAGTGTGAATAAAAGAAGCATTAGTGTCAATCCTAACAATGTGGAGAAATTTTTCTAAGTGACGGGTATAGTTGCTGAGCTGGAGTACCATCTATTAACATCTGACACCTAAGATAACTTATGACACCTATTATTCATTTTTAGAATAGAATTCAAATTAATTAAATAAAGAACCCAGATTCATCTTTTTCTTGATAAATAAAAGAAGAACCCAGATTCCTCCCATCATCTTCTGTTAAGCATTAGTGTCAATCCTGACAATGTGGAGAAATTTTTCTAAGTGACGGGTATAGTTGCTGAGCTGGAGTACCACCTATTAACATCTGACACCTAAGATAACTTATGACACCTATTATTCATTTTTAGAATAGAATTCAAATTAATTAAATAAACAACCCAGATTCATCTTTTTCTTGATAAATAAAAGAAGAACCCAGATTCCTCACATCATCTTCTATTACGCCCGACCCCATTCCTTCCTTTTCCATCATCTCTTCATGTTTTGTTTTCCTATCTTAGATAAAACTTGTGATTTTGATTGTTTTTGTTGGGGTTTGATTTGGTTTTTTGATTAATTTGTGGTGAATTTTAATGGGTTTGGATCAGATTTTTACTCCATTGCGTGTTGGGTTCGCCGTGTTCTTATTGCACTTGGCCACCATCCGCATCACTGGAAATGGCATCAACCCAGCTAGGAGTCTTCTGGGTTTTGCGAAAAACAGATGCTTCGAATTTGGAGTGAGTTGTCGCCATCTGTCGTCTGGGTTTTCGCTCCTTTGTCTTCTGGGTTTTGCGAAAAACAGATGCTTTGAATTTGTATGAGAAATATTTTGCACCATCTGTCGTCGTCGTAGGTCGACAGTGAGTTGCCGTTGGGGGTGGGGAGTCTGGAGACTTTATGCCTTCAACAAGTTTTTTTGTTTTTAATTTTATTTAACTGACTTCTAGTAAACAAAAGTAGGTTTAGTGGGATATGTGGCAACATATAAGTGGAGGGGAATTCCAGCTCAGCAACTGTACCCGTCACCTAGAAAAATTTCTCTTCGGATCGAAACCTACAAAAAATAAATTTGAAACAATCCCAAAAATTGAAATACATTTTTATCACATAAAAACGATAATTAGTGTCAATTTTTATGAGGTTGCATGAAAACATAAAGTCGACTTGATTTGGTTTATACGTACAACTAGAGAGAAACAACGATGAAAAGGATCGGAACCTTCACCAAATCATTTCAGATCAATCTTAAAACTTGAAAATAAAACTTTATTACATAAGGTTATATTACACGAGGAAATGAGAAACATTGTGGTAAGTTCTTCCGATGGTACAACTTTAGTATTCCCAATTTCAATCCACTACTGATTGAAGTACCTATCTCTCTACTCAACACACCTTCATATGACATTATGCTAGTGGTTCTCTCCATGCACGGGGGTAGAGGAGGGATTGGCCAATACTTGCATGCTTCGCTTAGGAGGCGTTGACAGAAGAGCTGTTTTAATAGTCTTCACTTTCTCTGTAGTCTTGATGATAACCAAGAACAGAATTCGATATAGAACTACCATCCCTAACAACACAGCAACATTCACCCACTTAGAATATCCCATTTCCACTTGCCATCTCTCTCTCAAAATTTGCTCGCCGCTGAGGGTGAACGGCCCTCCGGCTTCACTTGCCGGAAACATTGTTCCTTTGAATTCATTTTTGAACAATCCCTGGTATGCGTACTTGTGGAAGGCAATGTGGTACATTGGGTACTTCCACACCGGTCCTGGAATATCACTTGGTAATTGGAAAAATCCACCAGACAACATCATAAGCCCTTGAATTCCAGCACCAGCTATTATCCCCATTAGGTAATTGGGCACAATACTAGCAACTATCATCATAAGACTCTCAACCAACATCATGCAAGCAAATAACACACAAGAAAAGAAAACAAAGTGTTCGAATCCGGTTTGAAGTCCAGCAAGGTAATAAACTATTGCCCCGGGAATTACCGAAATCATTACCAAGAAAGGAACAGAAGAAAATGTGTTGCCAAAAGCAAATGCACAGACACCGTAGTGCCCGTTTAGTCTTTCTCTTTCAAATACCTGTATTTACAACATCAGAAAGTAGAGTTTAGGAACACTAATTTATAACATCAATTGCTAATGTAGTATTCTAAATTAATTTACCTTCATGTCTTCCACAAAGGAAGGGAATCCACCAATGGCCATGAAAGTTAGAAAAGTAGATATGAACATGAGCAGCGAGCCTCTTGCCTGCAACATATGAATTTAAGTTCAAATTAACCGTCTACTAAGGGGACATAATTTCCTTTTATTTGTAGTGCAAAAAAGATCTCTCTCTCACTCACCTGAATAGATCTATAACCATGTCCAAGCTCATGATAGACGGTACCGAGGCCTAGAGCGATGGAGATGTATATAGCCAGGCGCAACCAATAGTAGCCTCGATCTCTATGCATGTTCACGAATGATCTTTTTGTAAGTACGAGACATTGTGTAAGAAAGCCAGCACGGTTTCTCTTCTCCAATTTTTCACCCAAGTCCTAAATTTCATGTCAATTAAGGTTAGTCGATGTTTCCCCCATTGATCATGGGGTCACTATTGCAAATTAAGAGTATTTTAAAAAAGGTATGTGCATAATTACTTCTATGAATTTGTTTACTAGTTTACCTGTTTACACAGTTCAGCTACTTGTCTTTGAACATGCTGAAAGTTTTCAGATTCTTTATAGGATCTTATTAGAGTATCAATTGCTATTTCTGCTGGTGTGGTTACGCCTTGCTCAATGTCCTGCGATGTGTTACAAAGTTCGATTAGATTTCTAAAGGTTTATCGACATATCATGTGACTTTCCGTTTCCAAAGAGATTTTCGTACCTGCTCAAAATCTTTGTTTATGGTCTTAAGGAAGTGATCCGATGGATTTTGGAGAGTTGGGCATGGGAAACCAGTTAAAGTGAAAAACTGCAATCAATTAAGAACAGCAGTACATAGTTAACAACAAATAACTCAGGTTTTTTCTGAACTTAATTAGAAAATAAGCCAACTAATATACATGGAGCTAGTCTCACCTGATTTGCTGCAGAAGCAGGACCAAAATAAACAGTTCTTCCAGAAGACAGCAGAAAAAGACTATCGAAAAGTTGAAAGACTTCAGAGCTAGGCTGATGGATGGATGTAACAATAGTCCTTGGAGTTCCATCACCTTTATCAAGATTTGCAATTCTGCTCATGACATAATAAGAAGCTGCACTGTCAAGGCCGCTTGTCGGTTCGTCGAGGAATAGAAGTTTAGGCCGTGTGAGAAGCTCAAAGCAAATGCTAACTCTTCTCTTTTGGCCACCACTAAGGCCTTTAACTCCCCAACCTCCAATCCTTGTGTTCATGGCATCCTGCAAGCCCATCTCTCTAATTGTAACTTCTGCTCTCTCTTTCTTCTCTGACTTGGTCATGGAGTCTGGCAGTTGCAGCTGAGCAGAGTAATATACTGCTTCTTTAACGGTTAATGTCGTCATTAAAGTATCATCTTGTGTGACATATGCCTGTGTCCGCAGGTAAGTAGATGTGATTTATTAAAAAATAAGGAAATAAAAGTGAAAAATTAAGGAAAATTTCTTCAAGACATTGCATATCATTTAATGATATACGAAAATGAATGACTAAGATTGAAAATAGAAGATTTAAATAATTGTGAATTAAATCTAACAGTTAAAACACAAACACATGTAGTATTCAATATACGTATTATTGAAGTCACACTCACCGAAGTTCCATAAGTCAGTGCTTGTTTATGCCCATTGATTAGGATCTTCCCTGTTTGCCTAGTGTTTGAATTCAGTCTCCCTGCAGTGTATTAACATTACTTGTAAGTTAGAGTGCCTTTGCACATAGGGTTGATTTGATCTTTAATATACTTGGTTAAGAACTCAGCAGTCCAACTAGTTAAATAGGAATTAACTTGGCTCCTCAATGGATGAGAATGTTTCATCCTTAAGTCATAACATGGCTAATTTTACGAAACCTAATTCACACTTATTATGACCAAAGCAGTTTACATGATAAAACACTTTGTAAAGACCATATTTGCAAGAAATCAATAAAATATGAGACCGTTTAATCATTGGACTGCATAGGAACAGATGGACAAATTCAATAAAAAAATTCAGAATTGTCTTTATATTTGCTTCCATTGATTGACTAAACAATCTTGATTTAAAAGATTTTATAAAAAATGATTTTAGCAGAAATATTTATAATATTAATAATTCCGATTATAAATATAAAATTTTGTTAATTAACCACTAAACAAATTGAGGACAGGAGAAACTCCTCTTCAATCTAGCATTTTTCAATTAATTAACATCATATGACATATATATCTTCTTTTTTAGGTAAAAATATGACATATATATCTTCTTTTTTGGTAAAATGACATATATATATCTTCAATCATGCAACCACACAATTTTGGTACAGGTCTTAATTGTCATGTCTATGAATCATTGGCAGCTTTGGATGAGATTCTCTTCTGATCCTCTTTGTAATAAATTAATTTATTGTGTTTGTTTATTATATAGTGTACAATCAATTTTTATCAAATATTATTTGTGTTTAATTTTAAATTAAAAATATTTAAAAAAATTTATGATCATATGATATACGATGAACGAACAAGATAAAGTAATTCTCAAAATTCTCACAAAGAAAACCAGATAAGATCCTATTCCCGCGGCTTTAGGAACAGAACTTGGCACATGAAACATAGTAGGTCACAAGTGCAACTAAAGTGATATAGGCAAGACAATTTGAAATTCTATTAATAAAATTTGAATTTACATGAGAGGATGTGTCGAAAATTCAACATCAAGAGTCTGACAAAAGTATATACAACTTAATATAATTATATGAATTTAATAATAAAAATGTATTTTGTAATAAAACTCAATATTTGTTAAACTTAATAGAATATTAATTAAATCAAAACAATATCGATATAGTATCGGCCACTAGTTTAACTCAAAAATCTTGACAATTAAATACAAAACTGTCCTTTATATTTGTTTTATTTTGTTAATTCTCCGACACCAGATTCTATATTCTTCACAAGGTTTATTAAATATTGTTTGATTTGACAACCAAAAAATAACATCCACATATTAGAGAAATATTTTACTGCGACCGGAATATGGGTGGTACATTACGTGTTTTTATATAAGCGGTGAGAAATTTTATTTTTTAAATTACTAACCCTCTAACACATATTTCCTACTATTTGTATAATAATACCGGTTTTGACATACTGATCTCTATACCTGCATGCAATCGTTAAACCATGCTGAAACTATATTTCGTAGAGTGGGAATTGGAAAGAATTATTAAGGAGGATATCGATTATTACCTCCTAAAGCATCAAGAAGAGTGGACTTGCCACAGCCAGAAGGGCCCATTATAGCCAAGAGCTCCCCAGGCTTGGCATAACCGGTTAGACCTTGCAGGATTGATCTGCTGCTGCTACCAGTACTGTTATTTTTCTTGGAAACTACTGTCACCCACAAGTCTTCCCATGTCAGCAAAACACCCTCCTCCAATATCTTTGCATGGTGGTTGTTTTGGACTCCGGCACCTCCTCCTCCGCCAGCTCTTCGCAGTACTGCTAGATCAATATTATTAACTTCTGTTTCAACCTCCAGTGCTGCTGAACCATATTCATGCTCAGTAGCTTTGTGGTGGACATTAAAATTAATAGTAGAAGCCATATGGATATCGGCAAGTTCTATGTCAGAGAGAGAGAGAGAGAGAGAGAGGAGAGATTTTAGGGTGAGTTTGTGTTGGGGAAATGGTTAAGGATTCCCTGTATTTAAAGAATCTTAAAAATGGACGTAACGTGCGCTTCAAATTGGACAAGGATTGTCTGCCCTCCTTATTTGTGCCCTTCTGTTTTGTGTGGTCACGGTTAAGCCAGATTAACATTTTATATTAATTTTTTATAAAAATAATAAGAAAAAAATGAATAGTAATATAAATATTGATGTGATTTAATCGTGATCACACAAATAAGAAAACATGAAGGAACATGAGAATAAGGAAGGAAGACAATTCTTGTCCATTCAAATTTTTATCATGAAAAAAAACATGGGAAGAAGAGGACAGGGCTGGGGCCCTCGTGTGGAGAAAATCGCGCATGACCTCAAATACATAGGCCTTAGGATAAAAACAAAAATGATATAAACCTCCCAAATTATTGGACATTCATGCACGGACTCTCTGTCTAAACTCTAAAGCAACCCCTATTTTGTTATAAAAAAATAGAGTCCAGTTGGAGAGTCCATTCTATATCAAACTTTGATGATCTAAATATTTTATTTTTTAAATCATCAAAGTTTGGCCGGATATTTATCTATTTCAATCGGAAAAACTTATCTATTTAATGTCATGATGGAATTTCAATATTTCATAGTATATAGTATTATTTTAAACTTAATTAGATACATAAAATATTTTTAATTTAACTAATATTTTACAAGAATAATATATGAAATACAACTTAAAAAATAGACACTTGGAATCATTAAAATTCATGCAGAATTCAGCCCCACATGACTAGTACCAATTTTTTTTTAAAAAAAAAATGGGCACATGCATGCAGAGATGTGGAAGTGATTTTCACAAATACCAAATTTTCACTTCACGCCCATGCTTGTTATAATGTAAATGTTGCTAGCTTCCTCTTTAATTTATTCAATCACTAGTAGAAAAAATTATTTGTGTTGCCAAACTTTACGCGATGCACCAAATTTTCTCCCGCAATGGACATTTGCGTGACAATATTAGGGTATGGTTGCGCGAAAACGTTTTGATCAAAAAAATTATTAAAAACATTATGTGATGAAGCGTTTCGTCGTGCAACATTCTTAATTGTTTTTATATAAGTGGTGAGAAATTTTATTTTTTAAGTTATTAATTTTTTAACACATATACCTTACTATTTGTATAATGATATATGATGTATCATCCTGTGTTCCGGTTATATTAAAAAATCTTTCCAAACCTCCCAGTTCCAACCCCCAATTCCCATTCCCTAGCCGACCCTAACCTATAACCTACAGACCACAGCCTTCCCCCGAACACCGACGAACCGGCATCCCACAAAATTCTTACCTATATTTGGTGAGCGAAGAGACATTTGAGTGCAGGCGGCGGGGCACCGTAAATTTAGGTATCGAGGCTATTCATTTGTCTTACCTAACCACGCTTTATCATGACCAAAAAGTCAGCGCAACGACAGTACTTCGTACCCTTGATATCTGGGCAACGACAGGCTTCGTTTTTATGTATATGTTAAAAAAGTAGGATCTAATTGATATATTAAATAACATGAAAAATTAATAAATAATGCATGCAATTATATATCAAAAGGGTAAACTGTCGGTTTACCCCCTGAACTTTCACCTCACTTTCGATTTCCCCCCTGAACTTTTCTATTGGAAAATTAAGGACTCAAACTAATTTTTTTAGCCAATTTGCCCCCTACCGTTAGTTTTTCATATATTCCATCCATATTTCCGTTAAGTGAGACCATGTGCATAACATGTGAGGATAGTTAAGTCATTTCAATTTAAAAATGTTTAAAAACTGAAAATAAATAATAATAATAATTTTCCCTCTATTTTTTCCCACTAATTCCTATCCTCAATTTTAATTTTCCCTCTCATTCCTATGCATGAGAAATAACATATGGTGTTATTGTCTTCATAAGTAGCTAAGTTAATCTTTTTTTTGAAGCATGTACTACCATTTTTATTTTCTCTAACAAATTAATAATTTGACAAATGCTTATGGTGTTATTGTCTCCAAAGCAGTGCATTAATATAAGAAACATGTCCATAAAAAAGACTAGGGTTTCTTATATTAATGCACTGCTTTGGAGACAATAGCATCATTAGCATTTGTCAAATTATTAATTTGTTAGAGAAAATAAAAATGGTAGACAATAACACCATATGTCATTTCTCATGCATAGGAATGAGAGGGAAAAATAAAATCGAGGATAGGAATTAGCGGGAAAAAATAGAGGGAAAGTTTTGCTTTTTTTATTATTTTTAGTTTTTTAATCATTTTTAAGAGTGAAATGACTTAACTACCCTCACATGTTGTGCACATGGTCTCACTTAACGGAAATATGGATGGAATATATGAAAAACTAACGGTAGGGGGCAAATTGGCTAAAAAAATTAGTTTGAGTCCTTAATTTTCCAATGGAAAAGTTCAGGGGGGAAATCGAAAGTGAGGTGAAAGTTCAGGGGGTAAACCGACAGTTTACTCTATATCAAAATAATGCATGCACATTAATAATTAATGTTAAATGAACATGACATAATGAATTAGAAAAACTTGGAAATACGGTCGAGGTAAGTGTTAGACACTTTGTCTTTAAGACAAGTTTACGTCTCACTACGGTGCTCATAGTTGATCAGCGCTTGTCTCCCAAGATACAACAACCATGTCTTTGTAATAGTAGCATCTTAAATCACAAGGCTCAATGAACCACGATTGTGTTGAAAACCTCTCATAAGGACTTAATGAGACTCTCTAATATTTAGTGAACTCTATGTATGATTATTCAAAACAATGAAAAGTTATTTTATGTTTATAGGGGGCTTCCCTATTTATAGAATTTGAGATATCTTTTTGGAAATCATGTAACCATTCATCAAAACTCAAAAGCTACTACTCATTACGATAGACATATATTTCTACCAAAATGCATCACTTCTAATTTCCATTCAATTAATTAATTTAATATAATAAAAATAATATTAAATTTTCCAACAATATATATATTCGATGAATGTCTTCTTTGTTGCCAAGAGCTCTTGCGCAACAAATGCCAGTCCTGCAAACGCTTTCTTCATGAGCTTTACGTGACAACATGTTTGCGACGAAGCTTTCGGTGTGCTAATGTTTACGCGACAAACTTTGCTTCGTCGCGAAAAGTGTTAAAACGTTAATTATAATCTCATTATGCACTAATGTTTCAAGTTCATAATGGGATTAAAATACTAATAGTTTATTGATCACGTTTCAATGAGATTTTAACGTTGTTGTAACTTTTTTTTGTCTTCCCTATTTTGCTATTCCTGTAAATAAAATTTTGCTAACAATTGATTTATAGTGTTTATCTCTATATATAACAAACTTGAACAAGGAAAAAAAAAATTTCATCACTAATGTGGTTGTATTCATCCTCAATTGTATGTAGATTACCTTATATTCAATTCTCATGAATAACGAGTTTAATATAGTTCTATCCCTCACCCCAAATATCGTTGTACTGAAAAAGATTTAATCTGCAAGAGCCTACATTTTTCTTTGTAATTATGAAGAGGTACAAAAATTAAATTCAAGTTTTTTTTCTTTTTTTTTCACATATTTATAGGTTAAAATTTAACTTGTTTGGAGTTAGAATCCGTCTAAGGATCCAAATTGTATGTCTCCATTTCGACTTAAATTTGGAGTTCGTGGGTTCTTTCTAGTCTGCGTGTTTCTATTCCAGTGCTGGTCTTTGGATGATGATGTGACATTTGTCTTCATCAATTCTGGGTTCTTGATGGTCTGATCTCAAGTGATCGTGGAGGGTGGTCAATCGTGACAAGCGTTATGGGGTTCTCTGACGGCGGCGACGTTGTTTGCAGCTTCAGGAAGCCTAGTTGTCTAGGGTTTTCTATGTGGTTTGGTTGTTTGTGCTGGGCTCCAAGGATGGTCTTGGCCTTTGTTTTATGTGAGTTGTAATCCTTTTTATTTTGCTGTGTTTATATCGTTTTGAGCCTTTGTTGTACTTCTCATGTTGGTAATGAATTTTACCTTTGACCCAAAAAACAGAAAATTGGGGAGCAGTGCTAAAACTATAACAGATGCAAAAGGACGACGATAGTTCGTCCACTCGTTTTGTTTGTTAAATAGTAGTGCATCTGCATGTAAATACTAGTCAATGCTCTTGTTTTATATTTGTGGTTGGTACCTTGTTCCATCAAATTAATGAGAACGTTCTGGAGCCACATATTTTAAATAGTAACAGTTTTCTGGTCACGTTTTCACTGTACATCTTTTTATTCTTGATGTGATTGTGTGCGAATGCATGAATGAGCAAACGTTGTTGTCAATATACATTGTATGTTTTGAGAAATTTGGTATTATGATCAGAACATAGATGATACATTACGTATTTTTATATAATTTGTTTAGTAAACATATTCTATAATTTGTTTAGTGACACATAATGTATCATCCCATATTCCGATTACAATAAAAAATCTCTCATCTGTTTTGTGATGTGGACAGGGCCGGTCTAGAGATTTTTGAGGCCCGGGGCGATGTAAAAAAAAGTGCCATAACTTTATGTAAGAAAATTATTTATTTTCATACATAAGATATCGAAAAAATTATACTTAGAAAAACACTTCAAACTCAATAATTTAAAAACACAGAAAGACTAATTTATTTTGTATTGAGAGAGGGAAACAAAAAAACTTCGGGCTTACAAGTAGATAGATGATGAGTTTTGTTTTCCATTTGAACTTTGAATATGTTTTTGAATAAATCGTGAGGTGTTTTTTTCTTATTACTAACCTTGTCAATATGGGACTAAAAAATAATGATGTTTTCGAGTCTTTAATTGATATGTATTATTAATGAATGGGCACTAAATTAAACATTTTGATGACACGTCATATAATTTGCAAATTTGGTCTACGTATTATTCTTTGTTGAAGATTAGACTTGAATTAAAACGAATATTTAAAAATAACAACCCACATAGCTACTAGATAGTAACTAAAAATAAATTACCAACCAAACAAAAATTTGTAAAAATTGAAAAGAATAAACATGCACATAGCATTTCGAACTTAGGACCTCTTGTTAATTTTAAACAACAAAAATCATTGTTTCTAATTAAACTTCTTGATCCTTTAACCAAATTTTCTAAATTTATACTCTTACAAAAAGAAATTTGTAAAAAAAAGGAAAGTAAATAAGCACACATGGTGTTTTGAACCCAAGACCTCCTTATTATTTTCAAATGACAAACCACCACTTCTAGTTAAATTTTTATGTTTTTGAATCAAATTTTATAAATTTATACTCTTATAAAAATATATATAAATATACCGCCCTAATAATTTTGGTGCCCCTAATTTTTTTAGGCCCTGAACGGTCGCTCCTCCTGCACTGGGCCTGGGCCGGCCCTGGATGTGGATGCATGAATGAGCAAAACATTAATTGAACACAATCAGGTATTTAATTTATATAGGGGTGGGTTAAATAAATAAAAAAATCGAAAACAATTCTATCCATACCGAATCGAAACTAAAAAATTGGAAAAAAAAGAAGAAAAAGGAACCAAATTAAGAAATCCTAACCGAATTCTATTGGTTCGGTTTCGGTCTTAAGAGTTCGGAAACCGAACCATAACCCTTGAAACGACGGCGTTTTATGTTTACCATTTAACTTAAAACGACTGCTTGCATGAATTGTCGTATATGAAAAAATCATGCGAAGAGGAGGACAGGGCCGGGGCCCTTGTTTGGAGAAAGTCGAGCAAGCCATCATAAATTATTGGACATGCATGCACAGATTCTCTCTCTAAAGCGACCCCCACTTTGTCGTAAAAAATAAACCAGTTGTAGTGTTCATTTTACATCGAACTTTAATGATCTAAATATTTTAAATTTTAAACCGCCTTTTATAGAATATTTTTTCAAAAATTCATTTCAATCCAAAACATTTATTCATTTGATTGTCATGACGAAATTTCAATATTTCGTAGTATATAGTGTTCATCAATCTTCTTGAGCTCAATTAGAATCATCAGACATTTTTTATTTGGCTAACATTCTCCAAGAATAATGTATGAAGTGCAACTTGAAAATATATAGTTCCCATTGTTAAAGTTCCTGCAGATTTGAACCCCACAACTAGTCCCAATTATTTTTATTTCTAATTTTTTTAAATATCGGCATGCATGCATGCAGAGATGTGGAAGTGATTTCCACAAAAATACCCATTTTTACTTCATGCTTATTATAAAGTTTTTGTTTCTTGCTTCCTCTTTGATTGAGTTAATCACTAGTGAAAAAATTATTTGCGCGACTAAACTTTACACGACACACTAAATTTCGTCATGCAATGGACATTTGCACGATGAAATTAGGGTATTTTTTGCACGATGAAACCAAATGTTCTTCACGCAAAAGCTGAGAAAAAACACTAGGAACGGGAGAATTGGCACCAAAATGTTGCGCAACGAATTCTTCGTACCTTAGTATTTTGCAACGACAGGCTTTGATTCCCTTGATTAGTCATTTAGCTGGAAGTGGGAGTTGGACTGAAAGAGAGAAGTGAATGGAAGAAGAAAATAGAGACGAAACTAATTGCTGAGAAGCGATGGTGACTTTTCTAAGATTTTCTGGAAAGCTACATTTTAATTTCCAAAAAAAAATTCGAGGAATGGTCCCTAAACTGTGATTGAATTGTAACTTTGGCCTTGAATTAAAAGTTTCATTACATTCAGTCCTTGAAATTGATAAAACTAGAAAATGATGCCCGCGCATTACTGCAAATTAAAAATTATATGAAAGATTATGTTTGAAAGATTGAAAAATTGCGTGGTAGAAGATTAATATTATTTACATTCAAAAAGTTAGAAAAAATTTATACACAAAATGTTTTTTTTCCTATTTACATGCATTTATGTTTATAGAGAAATTAATTTACCATTCTTTGTCTTAAGCAGCAAAATTCTCATTCCATCGGGTATCAAAATAAATTATATCAAGATAGAAGTGATATTCACCAATTGGAGTCCACGTAGTAAAAAGCCTTGTCAGAAAAAAAGGACACAAATTGAAAACATCACATAGTCACCATTTATTATCAAGCAAAAGCCCAGCAAGAGTTTACTTTGAAGTATACATATGTAAGAATAAAGTTTAGTGGATTTATACAGTATAGGTAAAGTTTTACGACATCAAATTCTTAAACTGATTTATATTAGAAATTAGCTACATATTGATCAAATATGAAACGATGATCATTTCAAAACACTACATAAAAAATGGTCATTGCACACAATAAATTATCTGTGCCATTTGAGGCCAAAGAGCATCAACATATGTGCTCATAGACCAATAGCAACAATGCAGCTACTATCTTAATGTCTGTGGTCTCTATGGGCGTCACCATTGCTAAAAGGATACAATAATGTATGTTGTGCTGAAAAGTGTAAGCACAAATAAAGGTCATTTTTTGCCGAGTTCTGACAAAATTGTCAGATGACTGCTGTCACCCATGTTAGCACATTTATTGTTATTGTGCCCAATATATCAACTATTTAAAAAAAAAAATTAAAAACCAAAATCACCTACAAATTGAGATTGAGGCCAAACAAAAAATTATTTTTTCTTAAAATTAAAACAGCCCACAACCACAAGCATCTATAATATTACAATTTACAAAGATATTCACAACCATTATATATAAAAACAACTAGAATTTTACATGTTCTATCCCCAACTAAAATAAAACTAAAATTATAGAGGTTTTAAGTGAATATCGGTTCTCTCAGGAATGAGAACATCAAATATTAAGGTTTTAAGTGAACCTGCACAATTCTTTTCTCATGTTCGAGTCGACAACCTGGTCAGGGGTGGCTTTGGTGGTTGATGGGTTTCGATGTGGCCATCTCGTATAGAGAGGGAAAAAAATGATTGCCTGCTTCTGAACAACTGGGTCGTTTTGATTGGCCCTGCAAAGTACCCCAAGCATCCATTTTTCTTGTACCAGCATCACCATGATGAAGCTCTTCTATAACCGCAGCAACTCCCCCATTCAAATCTGACCCTAAATCATAAAATAAAATAAAATAAAATTCAACATAAAAAGAAAAGGTCAGTAAGTATGATTCGAGTTCACGCTACTCAGGGTGACCGATGCTGTTAAGTTTATTCATCATTGCTCGATCACTCTTGTTAATTTTCATTTTCGTTTCGTTTTGTTTCGGCTTTTCTTTAACATCGTAGGCACACAAAACCAATCAAATTCATTCACCTACGTAAGTCACAAAAGCATGAATATTTTGTTTCAAATTTCAATCCCAAAAAACAAAACCAATCAAATTCATTCACCAATTGATGCACAAAGCACACAACTTTGTAACTCAATCCCTATTATTGCACACAAATTCTTGACTTTTAACACAAAGCCCACCTCCAATTCCACATAGCAAAAGCTGGGCAATCAATAATTTCAATCCTAACTAAAATTTTAACACAATTATAACCGAAACAACTCTAATCACTTTACCACAACAACAACAACAACAACAACAACAACAACAACAACAACAACAACAACAAAGCCTTTTCCCACTAAGTGGGGTCGGCTATATGAATCCTAGAACGCCATTGCGCTCGGTTTTGTGTCATGTCCTCCGTTAGATCCAAGTACTCTAAGTCTTTTCTTAGGGTCTCTTCCAAAGTTTTCCTAGGTCTTCCTCTACCCCTTCGGCCATGAACCTTTGTCCCGTAGTCACATCTTCGAACCGGAGCGTCAGTAGGCCTTCTTTGCACATGTCCAAACCACCGTAACCGATTTTCTCTCATCTTTCCTTCAATTTCGGCTACTCCTACTTTACCTCGGATATCCTCATTCCCAATCTTATCCTTTCTCGTGTGCCCACACATCCCACGAAGCATCCTCATCTCCGCTACACCCATTTTGTGTACGTGTTTATGCTTCACCGCCCAACATTCTGTGCCATACAGCATCGCTGGCCTTATTGCTGTCCTATAAAATTTTCCCTTGAGCTTCAGTGGCCTACGACGGTCCCACAACACGCCGGATGCACTCTTCCACTTCCTCCATCCAGCTTGTATTCTATGGTTGAGATCTCCATCTAATTCTCCTTTCTTTTGCAAGATAGATCCTAGGTAGCGAAAACGGTCGCTTTTTGTGATTTTCGCTAGATTGCTCCGGTCATTAGTGTGGATAAGTATATAAATGGATAGAGACAGGAAAGCAAACACAAGATGTACGTGGTTCACCCAGATTGGCTACGTCCACGGAATATAGGAGTTCTCATTAATTGTGAAGGGTTAACACAAGTACATAGGTTCAAGCTCTCCTTTAGTGAGTACAAATGAATGATTTAGTACAAATGACATTAGGAAATATTGTGGGAGAATGATCTCATAATCACGAAACTTCTAAGTACCGAAGTGTGGTATTGTCTTCACTTGCCTTATCTGTCTCATAGGTAGATGTGGCATCTTCTCTGGAAGTACTCTTCCTCCATCCAGGGGTGGTATCTTTAACTGGTGGAGATGCACAAGGTAATGTATCAATTTCACTTGAAGCTTACTTGTAGTTTCAGGCTTGGTCAAGCGCGATACAAACTATGTAGTAGGAGTCCCCCAAGTCGCCGAGCTAGGGGATCTGCTGAAAGAGGTGACAGACAAGGTAAGCAATCAGAGCTCCAAGCAATCAGTCCCATATCAGAAGTTTGATTTCGAGTTCCGGCTGATTGTTCTCATTCTCCCTATCTTGCAGGCAGCATGAAGGATAAAGAGAAGAAAAATGAGAAGAGATGATATGAGATACTTTTGCTTTTGAAGAAGTAACTTTCCACGGGCTTATTCTTGAACTGGGCTGGAGGGTTTTCTGGTTTCCTCCAGAGTATAAGGCCGACTGAAGAATTTGAGGGTCAAAACAAGTCCATCAAATCTAGAGTACGTTCGACCCTGCTGATATGGGATACTTTTGCTTTTGACAAAATAGTGGATGTATCGGCACGTGTGCTGTTACGCTTGTCTCCACATGCTTCCTTGTATCCTTCTCACTTGCCCTATCTGTTCCTCAGGCAAATACGGTATCTTTCCTGGAAGCATAAGATGTTGAAGATGAGTACTCGAGAGCAATGCCAGGTAAGTAATCAGGTAAGGGGTTCCAGGCAGTCAGTTCCTGACTGAAAGCTTGATTCCAAGTGCTGACTGATTGCTCTCTTTCTCCTTGTCTTGCAGGTAAGAACAAGGCCAAAGGAAAAGACAGGGAAAAAGCATGATATGGGATACTCTTGCTTTTAACCCTGATGATATGAGATATTCTTGCTCTAGTATAGCTTGTTTGCAGAGGTATTATCGGGGGGAAAGAAAGCTGAATATTTCGAAAGGCTTCGTTGGGAGTGCCCTCTCAGATATGAGGAAGGGTTGAGCATTTTTGCAGGTCTGCCTGTTCGTTGGGGATGGAGGTCGACATATATAGAAGTCTCCCTAACAACAAGTAGTAATGCTATTCCTTTACCCTGCTTGGTCATAGCACGGTAGTGGGAGCTGCCAGCTTCACATGTTTTAACTCTGTCAGAGCACTTTGAAAAAATGGTCTGTGGTATCTGGAAAGCTGATGTTGCGTGTGAAGATTACAGACAAGCTTTATCCAAGAAGGTCTGGCTCTCGAAGTTGAGAAAGTGGTGCCTCTTCGGTTTTCGAACAAGCAATCCTGTCGGGGATCTGGCTCTCGAGATTCGAAGAACGATGCCTCTTCGATTTTTGAGAAAGCAATCCTGCTGGGGGTCTGGCTCTCGAGATTCGGAGAGCAGTGTCTCTACGAGTTTTGAGAAAGTAATCATGTTGGGAGTCTGGCTCTCGAGATTCGGAGGGCGGTGCCTCTTCGATTTTGGAGCAAGCAATCTTGTTGGGAGTGTTTTCTCGAATGTGAGTAAAGGTTGGGAATGTTTGCTAGTCTACCTTGCCACGGAGCACAGAGGTTGACACACATGGACTTTCCAATTATCCAGCAGTGGTACTGTTCCTTTACCCTTGTGGGTAATAATATGGTAGCTAGACCTTCAAAATTTATGTGTCTAAACTTTGTTAGTGCTGTTTCTTTGCTATTCTTTTACCCTTCTTGGTCAGAGCGATGTAGTGGGAGCTGCAAGCTTCACGTGTCTCAACTTTGTCAGAGAACTTTGGCAAAGTTATTTGTGGTACCCATGAGTTAATGTTGCGTGTGGAAAGTGGGTGATTGAACAGTAAAATTCATATGCTTTCTACTTCACCAGAAATCTTCGACAGAATGCCCGTAATTTCCGCAAAGCTGAGTGTGCGTGTGACAGGTGCTGACAAGGTTGAAAAAGTAGGTGCCTCTTCGATTTCTGAGATCGGCCCTCGTGGTCTCTGAGCAGCCCAGCTTTTGAAAAAGCAAGCGCCTCTTCGATTTCTGAGATCGGCCTTCGTGGTCTTTGAGCAGCCCAGCTTTTGAGAAAGCAAACGCCTCTTCGATTTCTGAGATCGACCCTCGTGGTCTCTGAGCAGCCCAGCTTTTGAGAAAGTAAAAGCCTATTCGATTTCTGAGCAGGCACCTCTTCGATTTCTGAAGCTCCGTCGAGTGCAGATTTTTATAGAGGCTGGCATTAAGTTCCAAAGCACACTTGAATCTCCACCAGTAGAAGCTCCATTCTTGCACTTATAAGATCTTGATTTGTCCGACCTCTTCTCTTCAACACATTTGAAAATGTCTGGCCCCTCCGACCGTCGTTTTGACTTGAACCTTGTTGAAGAGGCAGCCACGCCTTCTCCAGACAACATATGGCGCCCATCCTTCGTCTCCCCTACTGGTCCTCTTACCGTTGGGGATTCCGTGATGAAGAATGATATGACCGCTGCGGTGGTGGCCAGGAACCTTCTCACTCCCAAAGATAACAGACTACTTTCCAAACGGTCTGATGAGTTGGCTGTTA
The DNA here is from genome assembly GCF_916048215.2 of Malus sylvestris. NCBI lineage: Eukaryota > Viridiplantae > Streptophyta > Magnoliopsida > Rosales > Rosaceae > Malus > Malus sylvestris. The sequence goes on along the minus strand of NC_062264.1, from coordinate 7,575,871 downwards.
AGGATTCTCTGGCTCTCAGTGTTCAGTGTGCAGGTTCTGTGTCTAATATGGCCCAACGCCTATTTGCTCGAACCCGCCAAGTTGAATCATTGGCAGCTGAAGTGATGAGTCTCAAACAGGAGATTAGAGGGCTCAAGCATGAGAATAAACAGTTGCACCGGCTTGCACATGACTATGCTACAAACATGAAGAGGAAGCTTGACCAGATGAAGGAATCTGATGGTTAGGTTTTACTTGATCATCAGAGGTTTGTGGGTTTGTTCCAAAGGCATTTATTGCCTTCGTCTTCTGGGGCTGTACCGCGTAATGAAGCTCCAAATGATCCCCCTCTAGTGCCTTCTCTTTCTGGGGCTCTACCGACTGCTGAGACTTCTCCTAAGCAACCTTTGTGAAGGCTCAATCTTGTTTGTTTATTTTGACTCATGTATATGTACATATTTGTAACTTATCGGGGATATCAATAAATAAGCTTTGCTTCATTTCAACGTATTGTGTTAAATACACCAAAGCCTTCTTCGCTAAGTTCTTTGAATTTTTCTTTTGTTGAAGCTATGTTGAAGCTTTGTGAGTGGAGCATGTAGGTTGAGGTAGTGTTCCCTTAATTTCCCGAGTGAGGAAAACTTCTCAGTTGGAGACTTGGGAAATCCAAGTCACTGAGTGGGGTCGGCTATATGAATCTTAAAACGCCATTGTGCTCGGTCCTGTGTCATGTCATCCGTTAGATCTAAGTACTCTAAGTCTTTTCTTAGAGTCTCTTCCAAAGTTTTCCTAGGTCTTCCTCTACCCCTTCGGCCCTGAACCTCTGTCTCATAGTCGCATCTTCTAATCGGAGCGTCAGTAGGCCTTCTTTGCACATATCCAAACCACCGTAACCGATTTTCTCTCATATTTCCTTCAATTTCGGCTACTCCTACTTTACCCCGGATATCCTCATTCCTAATCTTATCCTTTCTCGTGTGCCCACACATCCAACGAAGCATCCTCATCTTCGCTACACCCATTTTGTGTACGTGTTGATGCTTCACAGCCCAACATTCTGTGCCATACAGCATCGCCGACCTTATTGCCGTCCTATAAAATTTTCCCTTGAGCTTCAGTGGCATACGACGGTCACACAACATGCCGGATGCACTCTTCCACTTCATCCATCCAGCTTGTATTCTATGGTTTAGATCTCCATCTAATTCTCCGTTATTTTGCAAGATAGATCCTAGGTAACGAAAACGGTCGCTCTTTGGTATTTCTTGATCTCCGATCCTCACCCCTAACTCGTTTTGGCCTCCATTTGCACTGAACTTGCACTCCATATATTCTGTCTTTGATCGGCTTAGGATAAGACCTTTAGATTCCAACACTTCTCTCCAAAGGTTAAGCTTTGCATTTACACATTCCTGAGTTTCATCTATCAACACTATATCGTCTGTGAAAAGCATACACCAAGGAATATCATCTTGAATATGTCCTGTTAACTCATCCATTACCAACGCAAAAAGGTAAGGACTTAAGGATGAGCCTTGATGTAATCCTACAGTTATGAGAAAGTTTTCGGTTTGTCCTTCATGAGTTCTTACGGCAGTCTTTGCTCCTTCATACATATCCTTTATAGCTTGGATATATGCTACTCGTACTCCTTTCTTCTCTAAAATCCTCCAAAGAATGTCTCTTGGGACCATATCATACGCTTTTTCCAAATCTATAAAGACCATGTGTAAATCCTTTTCCCCATCTCTATATCTTTCCATCAATCTTCATAAGAGATAGATTGCCTCCATGGTTGAGCGCCCTGGCATGAACCCGAATTGGTTGTCCGAAACCCGTGTCTCTTGCCTCAATCTATGTTCAATGACTCTCTCCCAGAGCTTCATTGTATGACTCATTAGCTTAATACCCCTATAGTTCATGCAATTTTGTACGTCGCCCTTATTCTTGTAGATAGGCACTAAAGTGCTCTTTCGCCACTCATTTGGCATCTTCTTTGTTTTCAAAATCCTATTGAAAAGGTCAGTGAGCCATGCTAGACCTGTCTCTCCCAAGACTTTCCACACTTCGATCGGTATATCATCTGGGCCCACTGTTTTTTTATGCTTCATCTTCTTCAAAGCTACAACCACTTCTTCCTTCCTGATTCGACGATAAAAGGAGTAGTTTCTACACTCTTCTGAGTTACTCAACTCCCCTAAAGAAGCACTCATTTCATGTCCTTCATTGAAAAGATTATGAAAATAACCTCTCCATCTGTCTTTGACCGCGTTCTCTGTAGCAAGAACCTTTCCATCCTCATCCTTGATACACCTCACTTGGTTTAGGTCCCTTGTCTTCTTTTCCCTTGCTCTAGCTAGTTTATAGATATCCAACTCTCCTTCTTTGGTATCTAGTCGCTTATACATATCGTCATAAGCCACTAACTTAGCTTCTCTCATAGCTTTCTTCGCCTCTTGCTTTGCTTTTCTATACCTTTCACCATTTTCATCGGTCCTATCCTTGTATAAGGCTTTACAACATTCCTTCTTAGCCTTCACCTTTGTTTGTACCTCCTCATTCCACCACCAAGATTCCTTCTGGTGTGGAGCAAAGCCCTTGGACTCTCCTAATACCTCTTTTGCTACTTTTCGGATACAACTAGCCATGGAATCCCACCTTTGGCTAGCTTCCCCCTCTCTATCCCACACACACTGGGTGATTACTTTCTCTTTGAAAATGGCTTGTTTTTCTTCTTTTAGATTCCACCATCTAGTCCTTGGGCACTTCCAAGTCTTGTTTTTTTTTTTCTCACTCTTTTGATATGTACATCCATCACCAACAAGCGATGTTGATTAACCAAGCTCTCTCCCGGTATAACTTTGCAATCCTTACAAGTTATACGATCCCCTTTCCTCATTAGAAGAAAATCTATTTGTGTTTTTGACGACCCACTCTTGTAGGTGATCACATGTTCTTCTCTCTTCTTAAAGAAGGTGTTGGCTAAGAAAAGATCATATGCCATTGCAAAATCCAAGATAGCTTCCCCATCCTCGTTTCTCTCCCCAAAACCATGGCCACCATGAAAACCTCCATAGTTGCCTGTCTCCCTGCCCACGTGTCCATTTAAATCTCATCCTATAAATAACTTCTCCGTCTGAGCAATTCCTTGCACCAAGTCTCCAAGGTCTTCCCAAAATTTCTCCTTTGAACTCGTATCCAACCCTACTTGAGGTGCGTACGCACTAATCACATTGATACGTTCTTGTCCTATTACAATCTTGATTGCCATGATTCTATCTCCTACCCTCTTGACATCTACAACATCTTGTGTCAAGGTCTTGTCCACGATGATGCCAACACCGTTTCTCGTTCTATTTGTGCCCGAATACCAAAGTTTAAACCCTGCGTTTTCTAGATCCTTTACCTTACGACCAACCCACTTAGTTTCTTGTAGGCACATAATATTTATCCTTCTCCTCACCATAACTTCCACTACTTCAATAGATTTTCCCGTTAAGGTTCCTATATTCCACGTTCCTAAACGCATTCTGCTTTCTTGAACTTTACCCTTCTGTCCTAGCTTCTTCACCCTCCCCCGTCTAATAGGATCAAAGTACTTCTTTTGTGTGTCCCGTGTAAAGTTGATAGAAGCATATGCTCCCAAACAACTTTGAGTGGAGTCGTTCGAAAAGAAGTTTCTATGGCCCCCTTGCTCATTTAACACTGCATCCGGGTGCCGATGGAGATACAGCGACCCTTGCTCATTTATCACTGTGCTCGGGCCACACAGCGCGCCACTTACGGGTGACGCCCTAGCTTTAGCACGATTTCGTTCTAGATTCATTTTCATAAGGATTCGACGTAACCATGGAGTGCCGGCTGTCGACTACCTGACGCCCTCCCCCTTCTCCTTTATTCGGGCTTGGGACCGGCAATGTGAGATAAACTTACACAGGCGGAGTTAACTCTAATCACTTTACCAAAAAAAAAAAAAAGGATAGATAGAAAGTGGATGTACCTGCAATACGAAACTGGCTGAAGTGAAGAACACAAAGATTTGTGCTTTACTGCTCAAATTTGTAGAGTGAGAGAAAGTACCCAGAACCAAAATCATATTAGGGTTGAGAAATTGGAATTTATTAGAATTAGGGATTCATTAATACAACTATGCCTCAGCCCAATTCTATTTTTTTTTTCATTTGGCCTAAAATAGAAAAAACCAAAAACTTCAAGTTAAAAAAATTAGAGAAATAAATCTGAAATTTTAGAGAGTCAAAGTGAGGAGAGAGAAATAGGCGGAGGACCTTGGGCGAGGAGTCCATTGACAACTTCGTTGGGGAGGACCTGAGCGCAGTTTTTCACAATCTCTTTTAAGCTTTGCACCAAAAATTAAAAGCAACATATCATGATTGAAGAACACAACAGCTAAAGAGCACTGCGGCAATTCCATCAAGTAACATGACCAGTATAGCCAAGCAAGAGGGAAATATGGAGTCCTCACCTCAGGCTCGTGTGAAGAAGCAGAGCTGGAGGACTCCGCCACAGTTCGAGATGGAGCTGGACGGGTTCAACTGCTATAAAACTCTTGTGTCTCGTTAACTACAGCAAGTTGAGGTAGGTGGAAAAATGATAAGAATGGCGAAGGAGGTGAGATAAGGGAGACGGCAACGAAACCATTTGTGTCGTGGGTCATCGAGAGAAACGATCAGCTTCATCACTAGCTTGGGCCCTATCACCCATCGACGCCACTACTACTTCTCTCTTCGTCGTCCCATATGCCGTTCTCATACCTATAAAAGACACAAAACCCAAACAAAATCATATGTTTCTTAGATCTGAAATTGAAGAAATTTGGCTATGAATTTGTAGAAACTAACTTGAGGATCGAAAAGATGATGGGAAGAGGATTATGAAGGTATAATTTGACGGTCTGTGTTGACAAGTGGAAGGCGGCGCTATTGCCTGAAATACAAGAAGAAGAGGAAGGATATGGGAATGAGAGTGAAGGGGAAGGAAGAGGAAGGGAAGAGACAGAAGACTAATAACCTTTTTTCATCTTCAAGTTTTTCATATTTTTTTATTGTTATTTTGCACAAAAGGCACAATTATTTTTATACGTGCCATTTGAAATCTAAAAAGTATATAGTACAAATAATTCAAAATGTACATTTGATTTAAATATATACCAAATATTAGGGCATAAAATTTAATACTAAACGTTTGGGTCAAAAAAATAACTTTTATTTTGTTTGTACTATACTTAGGGCCTTCGTATTTAGACCTCATATAAATACTCGGGGGACTCAAATATAATTATGTAATAAATGAAGGGGCAAATATATAATAAATAAAGGGGCAAATATGTAATAAGTGAGGAGCCCTTATTCTATAAAAGGACTCCTCACTCTCCTCATTAGGGGAGGTGAAGGTTTAGGCTATGGGAAGAGAGAAAATAGGCTAGAGAGCACACTGCCTCTAGCCTTCTTGTATATTCACCATTCAGAGTGAAACAATATCAATATCAGTGTGGACGTAGCCCAAACATTGGGGTGAACCAGGATACATCTTGTGTTTTTTACTTTCTTGCAGATTCACGGTCGGATTTACGTTGTTCCAAGACCCCTCCGGTTTATGCATCAACATTTGGCGTCGTCTGTGGGAAACGACACGAAAAACTATGTCGGTTCTCTTTCATTTTTTCATCAAATCTCACACTGTCCACCGTGAATTTGCAGAAACCCAAGAACCAAAAAGCACCCAACCAGTCAATTTTGAGAAAACAAATATGCTCGTTTGAGTTGTCTGACCAAGCAAACCGTTTTCATGAAAGCTCCAGTGGACAGACAAAGTAGAAGATATATTTTCTCTAGAGAAAGAAGCAACAGCAACACATTCCCGTGCGCCCCCGATTTTCAGTATCATCAGGGTTCGCATGAGGCTCCTCCACTGCAGTACCATCACGACCACCTTGTCTCTGCTGACTTCAGCAGCAACTGTAGCAGCGGCTGCAGCAGCCACGGAGCCTCGCCGATCAGCAATAGGGCTCACGAGTTATACGGAAACCTGGCCCCTCCGCCCTCCAAGCCCTAAACCCGCTTCTCTATCCCGAACCCATTTCACACATTTACATAGTAGAGAGAGAAACAAGAGAGAGAGAGAGTTGGAATATTGGGTGTGTTGAGAGGAACGATGGGTGTGCCAGCGGTGATGACGATGGGGAAGGGAGGGAGTCCGAGGAGTCCAGAGGCGAAGCTGGGAATACAGGTAGAGGATTTGTGGGACGATCAAGAGCCACAACTGAGTCCAATTGAGAAGCTCAATGCTTGCTTTGAGGGTGTCCCTGTTTCTGCTTTCCTTCATGCTCTTGAGAATCAAGTGATTGAGATAAAGTTAGACACTAGTTTAGCAGAAGCTGTTAAAATCCTGTCCCAACATAAAATTCTTAGTGCATCGGTGGTGGATGTCGATGCCCCTGAGGACGCTAGCTGGATCGACAAATACATCGGTATTGTTGAGTTTGCCAGAATTGTTATGTGGATCCTGCATCAGTCAGAACCACCGTCCCCAGTTACGAAGCTGGGAATTGACGGGGGGAAGGGCGAAATTTTACATAACAAAAAGTCTTAAAAAAATGTTGACAATAAAATCATTTTAGATAGTAGACAATATTAATGTCTGTTATAACTCGTACCTAAAAAAATAAATGTATTCATTGTGAAATGACCAAATACCCTTAGTTAAGATGTGTTGAATAAATATAGACCTCTGAGTTTAAATTCAATTTCTTATGTTTTCTTATTTTATTAATTATTTTTCATACTCACGAATGTATGGACAAAAGCATAATCAAATTCAAAGTTATCACGGTTGAGTTGTGATTTTTGGGAAGGGCATACTGATATGATACAAAATATGGTGGGTCTTAAATAAGAAAAGAAAGAAATATAACAAAGACAAAAGTATAATAATAAAAAGAAAAACTAATGAAAATGATTTGAAAATTTTGAGTTTTAACGATAAAGAAAAAATAAAGGGTAAAGTGAATTGTACCAGGTTTGACTTTTTAATGTAAAAATGTGATTTTTCATTAAAGTGAACAGTACCACGAACTTTTCGTTAAAACTCTCGTAATAAAATATGGTGGAATACAAATAAATCGTTAAAAAGGAAATAAGGATAATAAAGAGAGATTGAAGATGGCGGGGTAAGAGAAAAAATGGGGAAATGAGACGAAATGTTAGCAAGATGGTGGGGTCAGTTGAGATAGAGGAAATAAGATGAACAAATGAAAAATAAGCAAAAACCAAACGGCGCCGTGTGGAAATATCAAGACCATCATCTTCTTCGCGTGTTGCAGATGTGCTCTGCAACTACACTTTTTAGATTCTGTTCTAAACATAACCAAGTTTTGCTGCCCAGCTCCCTCTAGTCCTGCCTAATCTCGCCTAGATCCGATTGACCAGAGGGGCGACTACTCGCTCCTAGACTACTTTTCTGGTGAGAGGAGGGGCTGAACCGCGCTCCAGTCGTGTTTTTCCGGCTAGGGGAGTGGCGGCCGCCAATCCTCGCCCTCACGTGGCTTCGCCATTGATCGTCCCCGAGGACCCTGACTAGTCCATCTAGTGCAACTGCTATCGCAGCAGTCACTAGGACTGAAAGGTCTTGATCTTGCAGGACTTGATTTCGACTCTGAATTTGCCGTAACAACTTCAGGAAGTTTTTCAAGGCTTTGACCTCTCCGATTCCGCCTCCTCATCCTCCGACGCTCAGTCCGCTGCAGCGTCCCCAAAGATGACACCCGCAGAGATATGGAGCTACCTCTGGATTCATTTCCTAATTTCCCTGTCCAAGGAGCTAAGCTTGGCCAAAGCCCAGTCTATGATTGTCTTACCAAGTCAACTCAGAACATCTGACTCGTCCTCGACCAAATGTGAGGCGCCCGACCCCAAGCTTAATTACCGGCTGGTGATCGGCATCCTGAGCCACCACGGCGTCGTATATCGCAGCTTCATATGTTAAGTTCGTCGAATCGGCTGGCGCTCTTGTTATTCTTCTCATCTATAATGAGCTGCATGATATTCTTTTCCAGAAGCTCGATCTCGTTAATGGCGTGCTTTTCACCAGAGGATGAGCTAAACGTGGGTTGTACTAGTTGTTGAAAGAATATTTCAGAAAAGGAAAAGGGAAGAAATGAATAGAAAGAAGAAGTGACAGGAATAAAAGTAGAAAGCCAATGAGCTGGAAATGCAAGTGCGGGAGATCATTGCAAGCATCCAATGTAGTCTCCTCAGATTCCATGGGCATCGACCACCAGTAAAGTGAAAGCAGAAAGCAGAAAGCAAAAGTAGAAAAAGGGAGGAAAATAATGAAAAAGGAAAAGATGTCTGGAGATGGAGAAAAGCCAAGGAAGTGGAAAGCATGGCACACCCATACTTACTATCATTGATGAATATTTTATTAAGTTGTCTTCTGCAAATTGGAGTAATTATTGTATAATTATACTGATGTGTAAAGAAGACAACATAACAAAAAAAAAAGTACGTCCAGTACTCCAAAATTATTCGGCAGCCTGCCGTTATTATCACCAACCAAGTGATCACAACTACGTCCAGTACTCCAAAATTATTTGGCAGCCTGCCACTATTATCACCAACCAGGTGATCAAAAGTACGTTCAGTACTCCAAAATTATTCGGCAGCCTACCGCTATTATCATCAACCAGGTGATCAAAAGTATGTCCAGTACACCAAAATTATTCGGCAGCCTGCCGCTATTATCACCAACTAGGTGATCAAAAGTACGTCCAGTACTCCAAAAATTATACATGAGCATCACTCATGTCAATCATACATAAACATTCATGAGCATCACTCATGTCAATCATACATAAACATTCAGGAGCATCACTCATATCAACATTCATGACATCACTCATGTCAACATTCATGAGCATCACTCATGTCAACATCCATGAGCATCACTCATGTCAATCAACATAAACATTCATGAGCATCACTCATGTCAATCAGCTTTAAAAACTTCATTTACAAAAGCTCCAGCTTTAAAGCTTCACTTTTAAAGCTTCACCTACAAAGCTTCAGTGCATGGTATACAAAGACCACCTCCGAACAACCGCCACTTCGGCCCATACATGGATTGAATTTGAAGTCTCCAGCTAACAGACTCTATTGACTGAAGACTTAGGGGAATACACTATGTACCATATATTGGGCTTCCGCAACTGGGCCTCATGAAAAATACTTGGGGGACTTAGCCCATCATTTATGTATTGAGAAGCAAACCCTTATTCTATAAAAGGGACTCCGTCACTTTCATTAGAGAGCACCCATTATTCATGTATTGAGGAGCGATCCCTTATTTTATAAAAGGGACTCCCTCACCTTCATTAGAGAGCATCGCCGCTAGCAGAGCAACCGCCTCGCCGCGAGCATCACTCCTAACCCAACACTTATGTATTGAGGAGTGAGCCCTTATTTTATAAAAGGGACTTCCTCACCATCATTAGAGAGCATCGCCGCATACTGAGCAACCGCCTCGCCACGACCATCCACTCTAGCCCATCATTTATGTATTGAGGAGCGAGCCCTTATTCTATAAAAGGGACTCCCTCACCATCAACGTCACAAGCCGAGCCAACTAAGGCAACATAAGCCACAAGCCGAGCAGTCTCGCAACATGTGCTACTTCTAGTTGAACATTATTTGACATTGAGCACCGTTTAATATCAAGTATCAGTTCTAGACGACAACTAGTTACTTCGGCCCACATATGGACAGAATTTCAAGTCTCCAGCCAAAAGACTCTCATGACTGAAGACTTGGGGGACTACTGTTTGTACTATACTTAAGGCCTCCATATTTAGACATCGTATAAATACTCAGGGGACTAAAATGTAATTATGTAATAAATGAAGGGGCAAATATGTAATAAGTGAGGAGCCTTTATTCCATAAAAGGACTCCTCACTTTCTTCATTAGGGGAGGTGAAGGTTTAGGCTATGGAAAGAAAGAAAATAGGCTAGAGAGCACACTGCCTCTAGCCTTCTTATATATTCACCATTCAGAGTGAAACAATATCAACATCAGTGTGGACGTAGCCAAAACATTGGGGTGAACCACGATACATCTTGTGTTCTTTACTTTCTTGCAGATTCACGGTCGGATTTACGTTGTTCCAAGACCCATCCGGTTTTGTGCATCAACATATTTAAATATATTTAATCATAAAATACAAAACTGGATAGCCATGATCAAGGGATCCCGACGAGGATCCTTTTTCCTATATTAAACTGGATAGCCATGATACATGAATAGGTGTTACTCATGACTTGTGGGATCCCTCGAGAAACAATTACATTTGTCTTTAACCAAATGAGAATTAAAAGACGATTTGAATTCACTATTGCATCAGTACTAATTGTATGTCCACTACCTAGCTAATTAGAACCTAATAAATCGCACTAGTATATCCACATAAGTACAATGGGTGATGAGGCTAATTGATTAGATTAATAATTTAAAGGTGGGATTAATTAAATAGTCGTTGATTATTAGTTAATTAAACTAGTACAAATATGTACTGAAGTGGGTATTAATTTAGGTTATTTGGTTACCAAGATCAAATGCATATGTGGATCAATTGAGTTTTCGAGTGAGGTTTGAATATATTTGTAGAAATTTATAAATTAATGTTTTAAAATCGATTCACATATGTTGTCCTATAGTCATTCGTACGAGTTTCACAGCTTATCGATTTATGGTACCACCCGGTACACAAAATGATATGGTATTTATAGGAAACAACACACTAATCAGATTATTATACAATTTATTATATAGGAAGGAGCATTGCGGCCAGCGTTTATGGGAAAATAGCAATGAGAAGCACGAAAGCTTAAAGTCGACTTGATATATTTATGAAACACCGATAAAGTGGATCGAAACTTACACCAAAATGATTCCAGATTAATCCCAAAAATTGAAATTTGTTTATACCATATTTAGGGCCTCGTATTTAGATCTCGTACAAATACTCGGGGGACTTAAATGTAATTATATGATAAAGGAAGGGGGCAAATATGTAATAAGTGAGGAGTCATTATTCTATAAAAGAACCCCTCACTCTCACAATTGGGGGAGACCATTTCTTAAGTCTTCTCACCCCTCTCACATCCCCTCTCATATTCAGAGGTTATCTCCCTCACCTCTCAGATAAATACATAATCAGTGTGGACGTAGCCCAAACATTGGGGTGAACCACGATACATCTTGTGTTATTTACATTTTATGCAGATTCACGGTCGGATTTACATTGTTCCAAGACCTCAGGTTTTGTGCATCAACATCTGGCGCCGTCTGTGCTTTTGGTTGAACATGCCGAAAGCAAAAGCAGAAAAGCAGAAAGAAAAGTACTCTGATGGGGTTTTACAGCTGGAGTACACCAGCTTGTGTTCAAACAGCAAAAAAAAAAGGAGGAGGCATATATACCAAAGCTGCTTATGTCGGTGTAGATCTTGTCGGCAAGGTTGAAAGAAATATTTCCGAGGATGACCCAAGAAACCCAGCTGTGATAGCTGATAATTGCCTGCTTACTTCCTCAACTAATACGGAAGCGTTGTCTGCCATCTGCCAAAAGGGAAAAGAGAAAGCAAAAGAGAAAGCAAAAGCAAGGAATAAACACCCCACCAGAATGATGTGATTTACTTTTCTTAGCAGATGTATGATGTGATTTATTTTTCTTATCCTTCGGAGACATCTGTATAAACCCCATCAGAGGGTAATAAAAAAAAAAAAAGGCAAAGCCCAAAATAAATAGGCTGGAATGTTGTGTAGAGAGCGAAGACCCATAAGCCCAAAATAGCTCAAACCAGGCGATCAAAAGTACGCCCAGTACTTCATAATTATTCGACAACCTGCCACTATTACCACCAACCAGGTGATCAAAAGTACGCCAAGTACTCCACAATTATTTGGCAACATGCCGCTATTACCACCAACTAACCTGCCGCTATTACCACCAACCAGGAGATCAAAAGTATGCCCAGTACTCCATAATTATTCGGCAACCTGCCGCTATTACCACCAACCAGGTGATCAAAAGTACGTCCAGTACTCCCAAATTATACATGAGCATTACTCATGTCAATTATACATAACATTCATGAGCATCACTCATGTCAACATTCATGAGCATCACTCATGTCAACATCTATGAACATCATTCATATCAATCAACATAAACATTCATGAGCATCACTCATGTCAATCAGCTTCAAAAACTTCAATTACAAAAGCTCTAGCTTCAAAAGCTTTCTTTACAGAGCTCCAGCTTCAAAAGCTTCATTTACAAAAGCTCTAGCTTCAAAAGCTTCATTTACAGAGCTCTAGCTTCAAAAGCTTCATTTACATAGCTCTAGCTTCAAAAGCTTCCTTTACAAAGCTCCAACTTCAAAAGCTTCATTTACAAAGCTCTAGCTTCAAAAGCTTCATTTACAGAGCTCTAGCTTCAAAGCTTCACTTGCAAAGCTTTACCTACAAAGCTTTAGTACAGGGTATACAAATACTGCCTCCGAACAACCGCCACTTTGGCCTATACATGGATTCAATTTGAAGTCTCCAGCCAACAGACTCTATTGACCGAAGACTTGGGGGACTACATTATGTACCATATATTGGGCCTCAACTGGGCCTCATGAAAAATACTTGGGGGACTCTAACCCATCAATCATGTATTGAGTAGCGAGCCCTTATTCTATAAAAGGGATTCCCTCACCACCATTAGAGAACATCAACTCTAGCCCATTATTCATGTATTGAGGAGCGAGCCCTTATTTTATAAAAGGGACTCCCTCACCATCATTAGAGAACATCAACTCTAGCCCATCATTCATGTATTGAGGAGTGAGCCCTTATTCTATAAAAGGGACTCCCTCACTTTCATTAGAGAGCATCAACTCTAGCCCATCATTCATGTATTGAGAAGCGAGCCCTTATTATATAAAAGGGACTCTCTCACCTTCAATGCCATAAGCCGAGCCAACCAAGGCAACATAAGCCATGAGCCGAGCAGCATCGCAACATGTGTTACTTCTAGTTGAGCATCATTTCAGATTGAGCACCACCTCATATCGAACATCAGTTCAAGACAACATCTAGTTACTTCGACCTATACATGGACTGAATTTTAAGTCTTCAGCCAAAAGACTCTCTTGACTAAAGACTTGGGGGACTACTGTTTATACCATATTTAGGGCCTCGTATTTAGATCTTGTACAAATACTCGGGAGACTTAAATGTAATTATGTGTTAAAAGAAGGGGCAAATATGTAATAAGTGAGGAGTCCTTATTCTATAAAAGGACCCTTCACCCTCACAATTAGGGGAGGCCATTTCTTAAGCCTTCTCACCCCTCTCACATGCCCTCTCATATTCAGAGGTTCTCTCCCTCACCTCTCAGATAAATACATAATCAGTGTGGACGTAGCCCAAACCTTGAGATGAACCACGATACATCTTATGTTATTTACATTTCATGCAGATTCACGGTTGGATTTACGTTGTTCCAAGACCTCCGATTTTGTGCATCAACAAAATTCATTAATTTCATTAAATTGCATAGAAGGAGCACTTGCGGTCAAGTTTTACCTAAAAAATAGCAACGAAAACTGTGAACAAAAGGAGCATTTGTGTCAATCCCAGCGATATGAATCAAAACCTGCACAAAATAATTTTGAATTAGTCTAAAAAATTGCAATACATTTTATTACTGTTTGAGTTAATATTTGAACTTTGGGCTGAAGGAAGAGAACCCCGAAAAAGAAGCCCAAGAGGCATGGCTCTGCCCGAAGGCCCAGCATCAAACCCATTCACCCAGCCCAAGGCAAAATGATGATTCCACATTAAATGCAAATGCTAGTAGCTTGAAAGAAGTGACACTTGATGGAAATCAGCCTACTCTCAGCCCAAAAGCACTTTCTGGATGACAGAGTATGTAAATTACTGATGAGTCACTACCCCTCAATTGTTTTCGGGCATGAACCAAGCTGCAAGCAGTTAGGCTAATTCACCTATAAAAGGAGGAAGAGGGCCTAGAAACAAGGACACTCAACCAATCAAACAAATAAATACACAAACTCTGCTCAAGCCAGATTTGCATACGAAGCTGTAGTCAGCCCCCAACCTCAATCCTTTTTAGGATCAGCCCTTACAAAAGCCATATTTTGTCTAGTTTATCGATTCTCTTGTGTAAATTTATTTGTCATCCATTCTCCCTTGAAACCCTCAGATCTTTGTAGTGGCAAAGAAAAGAAACGGCGAAAGGTCCAATTTTGCCCGATAAGGTTCAGTCTTGCCCGATTCCCTTTGTTTTGTCTTTTAGTTAATATATCTGGTGTTGTAATGAATTCCCTAGTATGTATTCAAATCATCTTAGGTCTTTTAATGATCCAAAGTTCAGCTTACTCTCAGATCTGGTTTTAATTAAATGGTTTTACTATCTTAAGAGTGAATCCACTTAATGCCTTGATTTGATCCGGACCTCTGCCCGGAGCATATTTATGCGACTTAGTTAGCTTGTTTTCTTGCATTTTCATAGTTTGTTTGTGTTTATTATAGTGTTTTTAAGCTATTTTCGTGTGTTTGTAGGTCCATATGGCAAAGTTGACAAGAAAGTGCAATTTGGAGCATTTTGAGGCAGTTTTGGGCACCAAATGGATAGCTTATGAGTGGAGCAAGATGGATGGACGAATTTGAAGTTCAAGAGGCTAGGAATGTGCAGAAAAGAGTGAAGAAATAAATCCAAGACAAAGAAGATAAAGAATCAGCTCAAAAGAAGGAGTCATTATCCAAAACCTTGTCCAACCTTATCTTATCCAAACAAACCTTATCTTATCTTATCATTGCCTATCTAGCTTTATCCTATCTTATCTTATCTAAATCAGTTTGTGCCTTAATTCCAGCCATTTATAAGGGATAATTATGCATTTAAAATACATATTTCAGATTCTAGAAGCCTTATCTCCTCTCCCTACAAAAGTGGGGTCCCAACCCTTTCTAGAACCCCTTTTCCTAGTTATGCCGCACCCTATATCCTTGTTCCTGATGGTTTTGATGTGTAAACCTAATCCCCTTTGGTTTCTGATTGTTTTAACCCATTCCACTTGGATTTTGGTTACATAAACCTTGTCCCACTTTGATTTCAGGAACCTATCCTAATCCTTAGGGATTGTGCTGTGGGTTATAGCCTATAAATACATCATTTCTGCCACAATTCAAAACCCCACCCTCTACCTACCTTTCATCACAAATTCGTCCCCTTCATCCACACCACACATACAAGAGCCAAAACATCAGAAAATACATATTTTTGCATAGATTTGCAAGGAAGGAAGGAGAGGAGACCCTTGGAGTCGTGCCTGCCATTCAAGTTTGGATTGTTGGATCGTTTCTAGGTGTATTCTATCCTTAGTTTTAGTTCAATGTTTGTTTTAATGTTATTTTCAGTTTCTAAAGACATGTGGAACTAATTTCTTTTTGGTTAGAGGTGAATTCGAAGCCATGATTATATGCTTTATATGAATTGATTACATCCAGTTATTGTTTCTTGAGTCTTGAATGTGATTTGCTTATCTGAGTTATTAAAACTTGTTTATGTATGTTGATTGAGGGTCGACACTTAATTTGTATGCATAAACTTGAAGCTAGAGTATAAGGGAGTTTCACCTAATCGTTATGAACTTATGTTCACAAGTAGTGGATGTTGTTAGTCAAGATCGTGTTAAGTGAATCATTGGTAGGAGTATCATGCTTTTCATAGTTACGAATGCCTCGTCAATGCTTATGATTTTCAAAGAACTTAATGACCTTTGATATGTTTTCTATCATGCTTTTCATAGTTAGGGGACTTGAGAAGGATAATTTGGTTGTGATGCGTATCCCGTCCAATTCAATGAAATAAGGAAAATCTGATGGTTAATTTGTACTATCACGGTTAACTTGGGGTGTTGTCATTCATGGTTTAAAGGAATAATAACTGGAAATTGGTTTGTTTGCATATGTCATGTGTGGAGAAGGACCCTCTAACTAACCATTCACCCATTTAATTCACCAATTTCGTCCAAAGTATTTAGAGTCTTTAATTCTGTTTAGTTTTACTTTAAATTCGTAAAAAACCCAATCCCTTTACTTTGTTGAGTCAAGTTAGTTAGAATAGGTGCAATTTGTGTTTTTAAGTATTTTGAGTCAAGTTAAAATCAATTTTCATCCAATTCACACTCTAGTGTCTAGTTTGAGTCTATTTGATCGTTTTGTGCTGTTTTGAGTCTTTTTTGTTTGTTTTGAGTTCTTTGAGTCTAGTTAAGTGTTTCTAAGTCTAGTTTTGTGTTTTTGAGTCATATTTGTGTAGATTAGTAGCCCTAGTTAATCCCCGGCCTAGAACGATTCCTACTTTCATATACTACAACTATCTTAATTGGGTTTAATTTTTGTGTTAGAATATTTCACATCATCCACGACAATCCTTTGATAATGAGAAGTTAGAGTAACTTGGGGCGCAAGTAATCGGCTTAAATCTACTCATTTTACATCTGCCATACCGAGATGGCAGTGGCACGCCTCAACATTTTAGTTAGTTTTGACTACGATCCTCATGGCCTATACTTAAGGCCCGACAAAGGCACATTTCAGAATTAACTCTGTCCTCTTCTTGCAGCTCGACGAACAAAGCGAGAACCCAACAGTCAACCAAAGTACCAACTCAGCGGGGAGCTGTGTGCTCGAGCCAGGAACACCCACATGCGACATTCCTGCCCGAACAATTACATTAGAAGGAGTGTATGTGTCAGTTTTGAGAAAACAATAGCAACAGGTTGCATGAACACTTAAAGTCGATCGACTTGAACTGCTTACATACAAATACAATGAGAAACAACGATGAAGAGGATCAAAAAGCTGCACCACATGATTCCAAGTTACACTAAAAACTTGAAACACATTTTAGAGGAATGCTAGGTATCTTTTCCATTTGTCTTTTTCTACTTGCCTTTCCAACTCCATTCATGCCATGTTGAATCCACTTACACATACATTTATATATTTAATGTGTAGAGAATTTTATTTTTCTCTTTTCTAATATGCCCCTGATTAATATTCCAGGTTTTAATCAAACAATTATTGCTTTTCTTTTTTGTTAACAAATTGCTTTTTAAACATTTTTAATTTGTTATGAATTCTTTTGTTTAAATAATTTCTATTATGAAGCTCTCGGTGGATTTGTCTTCCAATTTTATTTTCTTTTAAATTGTCCTTGACGTTCTTTTTCAAATGCATTATTCTGTTCCTAGAAATTTTTTCTCAATAAAAACAATATAGGAGGCTAAAGTTAACAGAGAGTTGCTATAAAAAAAAAAGAAGATGAAAAATAAGAATTTAAAGTGAAAAATAAAATGCTAATATAAGATTTTTTTTAATTGTTTAACTTTTTTTTTCACAAACGATATTATTTACACTAAAAGGGTTGGGGAGTGGATTGTATCACTTTGCTTAATTGCATTATTTGTATAACAATTTGCGCAAATTGTTTGACATGAATTTCACAAAGTTGGTATTTCAGTGCCTTTTTTTTCTTTTTTTTAATACTATATAAAAGAGTGAGGCTTGTAAATTATAATGCTTGAATATTGATAAACAGTAAGCAGTGACCACCTATACTGTTTTTTTGTGGAGACTAAAATTCTCGTAAGATGGCAAAGCAAAAAAATTAAAATGTCAAAAATAAATTTAAACAACAAAAAATGGGGAGAAGGAGGCCACAACTCCACCAAGAGCTTAAAAACAGAATCTTTTAAAACCAAAAAAAAATAAAAATAAATAAATAAATAAATTTTAATAAAAAAGAGAAGTAATATGATTAAAATCAGAAATATTAAATAGGGGGCGTATTTGAAAAAAGAAGAATAAACTTCTCTACACATTCAATACATAGATGTAAGGGTAAGTTGATTCCACATGAGGAAAGTAAATAAGGAAACACAAATGGGGAAGGTAAGTAAGTAAAGACAAATGAGGAAGGTATCTAGCATTCCTTCATATTTTATTACATAGTGAGGAGCATTATGGCCAATTTTATTTAAAAAAAAAGAAAATAGCAACAAAAATATGAAAACATAAAGCCGACTCGATCTTCTTTAGACGTAAAATTGCAGCAAAACATCGATGAAGTGAATCAGAACCTTCACCAAATGATTCCAAATCAACCTTCACCAAATTATTCTTTAGACAGTAAAACTTTAATCTTGTTACGTACACATCCCCAATTTCAATCCAATATTGATCCAAGTACCTATATCTCTTTACTCACATGGCTTTGTATGACATTGTGCGAGTGGTTCTCTCCATGCACATGCGTAGAGGATGGATTAACCAGTACTTTGCATGCTTCGCTAGGGAGGCATTGCCAGAAGGCCAAGGATCTGCTGTCCCTAAAATGGTGTCTCCTTCTATGTCTCCTTTCTATTTATTTGACACGTGTCATCCACTTTAACAGAAGTTTACGTCTGTTAAGTTGTATTATTGTGAGTTCTTCAGACGAAAAAAAATTCCCCAAAATACATGAGGAGTATCAGATTCCCGAGCAACTGGTGCCGTCAGCCAAGCACCTCAACCGCCCCACCTCACCGACGACAACACCCCCGGCCTCGATTTGTATCTCTCCCTCCCTCTCTCTCCCTCTAAACTCCCGCTTCAGAGTCTAATTGATCCCCACGATATCGCTATCTCCCAATTTCTCAGAAATTCAATCCAAATCACAAGCTCCGATTTAGTTCGATTCAAATCAAATCGACAGATCTAGTTCATTTCAATTTAAATCGCCGACTCTAGTTCAACTCAAATCAAATCGTTGGCTCCGGTTCAATTAGATTCCAAACGACAATTCCGATTCAATTCAATTCCAATCTTTATCGATGTATTTTTCATGGAACATCATTTCGAGTTTTTCCTGCAACATGATCAGTTTTAGCATGGACACCATCAATGAGAATTATGGCAACTTTTGGGATGGTTGGGGGTGTTCGGCGATGCAGACGAAGGCGTTGGGGAAATAGACAGTCTCGGCCGCTTCGGCTTGACTTTTGGTATTTTGGAGGTTTTTTTTTATTATTTCTCAATAGAAAATAATAAAGCTTAACAGAAGTTAACCACTATTAAGGGGAAAGACTCATGTCAAACAAATAGAAATGTGACACAAAGGGAGACACTATTTTAGGGACAGCAAATCCTTGGCCAGTCTTGATGATAACCAAGAACAGAATTCGATATAGAACTATCATCCCTAATAGCACAACAACATTCACCCACTTGGAATATCGCATTTTCACGCTGGATCCTCGCATGGCAACCCATTTAGTAAACATCACTGCCGGATTCGACATTTATTGGTATTATCAAATGGTGTAAGAACAATGGTAGAGTGGAACAACATCTCGAACCCAAACTGACTTGTTTTCCTAGCCAAAGGAAATGGAAGCAAAACTATGGTCAAAGAATCGTTGATAACTATCGATAGAAGTTGACAAAACCAATGGTATTTCGTAATTCACGCCACTCGCGAGAATTTTCGATTTCCAATTGTCGTAACCTTGGATTTGGAGTAAATAAGAATGTTATCAATAAGACAATCACCAATAATTTTCCTGATGGTCCACACAAATTTCCCTAAGTTGAAACAAGAAGTCCGAGGAAGTTGATTCGGTCTACCCCACAGATACCTGCTAACTTTGCCTACAACTGGTGCTTTCTTAATTTTCTCCAACACGAACTTCAGATGTTTTAAGCTATCTCCCAACAGGTATGCCTCTGCCCACCATTCTTATGGAACGCATGTCATAGAGGACCATCATTGCCTTCGACCCTCAATTGATCCAAACTAGACTTCCTCCCACTAAGTTTTCTCTATTTCATGTCACTTCTATGTAAATCCGAATATGTCCGTCATTCCTAGGGAACACATGACGCAGAGTATTGGTTGGATGTTGAAAGTCGTCCAACAATCAATTACGTCAAACTTGAGGCATAATCCCGACACAGATTTCTTATTCTTCAATAGGATGTGACTATTTGGGCGGAATAAAGATTGCACTATCGTGCCGAAAGACACCAACAAACAGAAGCCATGACATCCAAATGATATCAAGGTCGACACACTACCAAAGTAGGAGAAGATCCTAAGTATGCTTTGAACAAACTATGCTCTGATACCAAACTGACATGCCCCGACCCCGATATCCCCAAATATCAGGGTAGGCACGTGCTGGCCGACACCCGAGGGTAACGAAGCCATTTTAAACATGCATATAAATAAAATATGTACTTAGGAAACGATACACCAATACAGAATCGTGTTTAGAGCATACAACCAGTCAAGAATAAGGTAAAAGATTTATTATAAAAAGGTACGAACCGAGGAATATGACCTACACCGAGAAGGCTCGAAGATGCCTAAACGGAAGTGTCCTAACATCGAATCGTGTGCCTCGATCCTAACTCTTGAGGGGGTGCAAAACCAAAAAGGTGAGTGGACCAAAGTTTATAATAATAATAATACTAATATAAGAAAATCATTTTTTTTTCTGAATATACTAACTAGAGGTGGGCAAACGGGCCCTGGGCCCGCGGGTAGGGGTGGGTATTAGCAGTTCGGGGCGGGTCCTAATTTTAAAAAAGAGAAATGAGGCGGGGCGAGGCAGGTTTTTAAAATTTTAGGTTCGAGCTGGTTCCAAAAGTATAGAAAAACGGGTACCCGAATCAGCCCGTTTTCAAAAATACCCCCATGTTAGGTACCGTTACTATCTCCCAGGCTCACTTTTTTATGTTCCTCCCCGTGACAATTCTCACTCTCGAGAACACTCCACACACACACACCCTACCTCCCCATGTTTCCCCCTCCCCTAATCTCTCAAACCTTCTCCCTCATTCCTCTTTTTTGTTTCTTCTCCCTCCATCTTTGCAACTCTCATCCCTAGAGCACAGACACACCACACCCACACCCACACCCCATTGAGAAATGATATGCTGCCGTCGCCCTCCTCTCCGTCTCCTTCTCCGATCTCAATACTAAGGTAACTCATTTCCCTCATTTCTTCCAATTTCGTCAATTTCTTAATTTTGATTTTCAAAATTTGTGAAAAGTTGTGAAATTTTCAATCCCAGGTCTGGCTTCTAGCATTCCTTGTCTAGGATGAAGATGGTCTTGGTTGGCAGGTATGGATGCTTGAATGACAGGTTGGGTTTCGACCGGATCTCCCCGTTTGAGTTGTCTAGCTACAGTGGGGAGTGGTGGAGAGAAGGCGCACAACATGGTCAACTCAAGCTTTCTCTCTCAGGTGAGGAAGTTGGATATGTCTAGCCTGTGCTCTGGCGGCGCCCTCTTCATGTGTTGATTCAATTTCGAACTTGAATCCGAACTTGGTCGAGTGCAAATTCGACTGGGAATCTAGGTTTTGGGACACTGAAAATTAGAAGAAAAAAAAGGGTATGCGTAAAGCATAGTATAAATATAAAAGTTCGTAAATCATAAATATAAAAGTTCATAAAGCATAGTATAAAGCGTACTCAAATCATGAAATGTGAAATGCATGCTAGGCTAATATTTTATAACAAGATGTAAGTTTAGAAAGGGTCCACTCATAGATATTTTGCTACCAGAGAGCTGCTCGAACTAGAGAGGATGGAATCACTTCCCACCGATACACCTAAACACAAAGATGGTACATTTAATAAAACTATACTAAAATGGTCGAATTTCGAGAAACAAACAGTGGATTTGGATTTAGCACGTTGGAAAACCTAAGGAGGAACCTTAGGTTTCCCCACGTGTTGCCACACATGTTGCCACAAAGCGGTGGCCCGAGAGGCCATGCACCGCCAAGAGCCGAGATGGTTAGCCGAAAAAATTGCTGGTGCCTCCGTGGATGGTAGTGTAGCACAATACTTTTAGCAAAGACGCATGTGCTCTACACGCCGACCATGTAACCTGGGCTAGAGTTCGAGTCAGGTCACACTCAGGTCGGATCTGGGCTTGGGTCTTAGGGTTGGACCGGGTTTAAAGGATTGGGTTTGGGCTAGGGTTAGTGGATTAGGCTTGGGTCAATAGGTTAGTGGATTAGGCCGAATGACAAGTTAGATTTAGGTTGTGGGTCAGATTGACTTGATTCCAGATCGTGGGTCGGCTGGACTCCACGAAGAAGAAAACCGAAGCTTCCCAAGCTCTGATCAAGCCCATTCCTTCACCAAAGATGATGTTCTACCTATGGAAATGAAGTTGGGAATGCAAGGAATAGATTCTTACCAAGAAGAGACCGAGTGGTGGTTGGATTGGCTGGGAAAAAGCTCGAACCCACCGGATTTTTTGCTGGAAAACTGGGGAAATTCCCCCGTGCTATTTCTGCATCCAATAACCACCAATACTACTAAAAAACGTCCCAACTCACTCGTAAACATGATCTACAAGGATTTTAGGAACTTACCTGCATCGAGAATGGCAAGGACTCGTCGTGGTTCGTCAGGGATGACGATGCACAATGACTGTAAAGAAAGAAATGGTCAGATCGTAAAAAGGTGAGAAAGGGAGGAGGGAGGGTCCATAGAGGGTGATGATGTTCATCGGAGTGACGATGCTAGTGGTGGTGGAATCGGTGCCATCGTTGTTTGTTGGGTGTGTGTGTGTGTTCGTGCCCAGAGAAGAGGTGAGTGAGTGACAGAGAAGAATGAGGGAGAGAGAGTTCGTGAGATTTCGGTGAGGAACCACGTGGCAGGAGAAGAATGAAGAGTCTAGAGTAGGTATGGGTCCCACGGTCAGAATAATATTAAAATAATTAAAATATCCAACCCTAATATCTAGAATAGTGAATTGACTACTTTGCACCTCGACTTCGTAGATCCGTAAAATGTTCATCGTAACTCCAAATTCGATTCCCTTACACGCATACGCTCATAGCGATGAGTGCTATAAGAATACACCAAGAAAACGGATCTTACGTGATATGACAAGGCGGTAAAAAAAATCAATGTATTTGCCTCGAAGGGCATTTTCGTAATTTCACATTTTAAAACTATAAAATTCGTAATATTTAGGGACGGGTCGTTACACATTTAGTCTTTCTTTTTCAAATACCTGCATTTACAACATTAGAAAGTAAAGTTTTGGAACACTAATTTATAACATCAATTGCTAATGAAGTTGTTGACTCTAAAAACTACCAAGCCTACGTGGCGTGTAGACCGAGTAATTAAAAAGCTAACTACGTCATTCGGTTGTGTCCGGGGCTTGCCAACTCGATGGTCGAGCTCGGCCGATGAGTAAAATGAGTTGATGTTGTGTTGAGTGCGTTGCTGACTTCTTGATCTTGCAACTGCGGCTGAGGAAAGAACATGTCTCGGCCTTCGGGTTTGCCTGAAGACAAGGCTGCTAGTTCTGCAAAGTTCACTATTAAATTCGGCTCTCAGGGTGCCAAATGTAGTAACCTGGTAACACCTCACCTCGTCAAGAAGGCTGATGAGATGACCTCTACCAATAAGGACCCGAAAATTCTTCTTGACTGAGACTTGGATAAGTAACTAGTCGGTCTCGGAGCAGTGCTATTTATCCAAATTGAAGGTGCTTCGCGATCGAATGGTTCTACGGCTACAGTGTTGTTTATCCAAACTAAAGATGTTCACCGGTTGTCTTCACAGTGTTGTTTATCCAAACTGAAGATGTGTTGGTGGAAAAAGAAAATAAAAATCTCAAGGTTGTTGAGAGGTTTCGCATAGAGCGAGAGTTTACGCATGGCAGTTTGTGTGTTGAATTTGAGAGCCCTTTTTGCTGCACGATGTCTTGTATTTATAGGGACGAGTCCATGTTGGTTGATAAGTTGATAAAGACTCTGCCATGCTATTAGAACTCTTCCACTGACTTAAGCCTCGGATAAACCTTACTACTCCCAAGACTTTGAATTTAGTCAAAAAATGCAACCAAATTCAATCATTGTGTTTAGTCTTATCACATCAAATCCCAATATAACCTGCATATTTGGATTTGAACAAATAATGTTCATCTAAACAGCCACCAATCCACCTGCTCTGCTGTGGTTGGTTCTTTTTTTGGAGATAATCACCACCAAATTCGCAGTACATAATTATATGGGAAGTAGTCTTTCACACGACATGCATTGTGATTCCATTATCAATTCATCTGACAACATCCATCACTACTCAAATAACCTAGCCTACCTAGGTTTCTTATCTCACCATTATCCAAGACCATCCAATCCCATGCATGGATTAATTGCATGAAACTAATCCAGTATTAGCTGCACTGCCAGATGTCGAATATCCCCAATTAATTTAAATCTGTCTTGGCTCCCAATTTACAGATATTACTTGCATCTCATTTATTTCATTCCAATCTTTTATCCAAAGGATAATAACACTAGGCTAGCATGCGTGATCTTAGGCCTGGTTAGATGACCTCGGCATCCTAAATGTGATTGCATTCGAACACCACATGATTATAAAGTATTAAGATAATTCCAATTATTCAAAAGATAATTAGTATGATTATCATAATCATAATAATATAAATAATTGGAAATCATCTTGATATTTTACTCATGCGATGATCTAAAACTCTGTTCATTTAACGGTCTCGATTACTCGGATCGATAGTATAAAATCGAGCCCAAACAGAAGTATTCTAAATTAATTTAACTTCATGTCTTCCACAAAGGAAGGGAATCCACCAATGGCCATGAAAGTTAGAAAGTAGATATGAACATGAGCAGCGAGCCTCTTGCCTGCAACATATGAATGTTAAGTTCAAATTAACCGTCTACTAAGGGGACACAATTTCCTTTTATTTGTAGTACAAAAAAATCTCTCTCACTCACCTGAATAGATCTATAACCATGTCCAAGCTCATGATAGACAGTACCGAGGACTAGAGTTATGGAGATGTATATAGCCAGGCGCAACCAATAGTAGCCTCAATCTCTATGCATGTTCACGAATGATCTTTTTGTAAGTACGAGACATTGTGTAAGAAAGCCGGCACGGCTTCTCTTCTCCAATTTTCACCAAAGTCCTAAATTTCATGTCAATTAAGGTTAGTCGATGTTGCCCCCATTAATCATGGGGTCACTATTGCAAATTAAGAGTATTTTAAAAAAGGTATGTGCGTAATTACTTCTATGAATTTGATTATTAGTTTACCTGTTTACACAGTTCAGCTACTTGTCTTTGAACTTGCTGAAAGGTTTCAGATTCTTTGTAGGATCTTATTAGAGTATCAATTGCTATTTCTGCTGGTGTGGTCACGCCTTGCTCAATGTCCTGCGATGTGTTACAAAGTTCTATTAGATTTAAGGTTTATCGACATATCATGTGACTTTCCGTTTCCAGAGAGATTTTCGTACCTGCTCAAAATTTTTGTTTATGGTCTTAAGGAAGTGATCAACTCCGCCGTGTAAGTTTATCTTACATTGCCGGTCCCAAGCCCGGATAAAGGAGGAGGGGGAGGGCGTCAGGTAGTCGACAGCCGGCACTCCATGATCACGTCGAATCCTTATGAAAATGAATCCAGAACGAAATCGCGCTAAAGCTAGGGCGTCACCCGTAAGTGGCGCGCTGTGTGGCCTGAGCACAGTGATAAGTGAGCAAGGGTCGCTGTATCTCCATCGGCACCCGGATGCAGTGTTAAATGAGCAAGGGGGCTATAGAAACTTCTTTTCGAACGACTCCACTCAAAGTTGTTTGGGAGCATATGCTCCTATCAACTTTACACGGGACACACAAAAGAAGTACTTTGATCCTATTAGACGGGGAAGGGTGAAGAAGCTAGGACAGAAGGGTAGAGTTCAAGAGAGCAAAATGCGTTTAGGAACGTGGAATATAGGAACCTTGACGGGAAAATCTATGGAAGTAGTAGAAGTTATGGTGAGGAGAAGGATAAATATTATGTGCCTACAAGAAACTAAGTGGGTTGGTCGTAAGGCAAAGGATCTAGAAAACTCAGGGTTTAAACTATGGTATTCGGGCACAAATAGAACGAGAAACGGTGTTGGCATCATCGTGGACAAGACCTTGACACAAGATGTTGTAGATGTCAAGAGGGTAGGAGATAGAATCATGGCAATCAAGATTGTAATAGGACAAGAACTTATCAATGTGATTAGTGCGTACGCACCTCAAGTAGGGTTGGATACGAGTTCGAAGGAGAAATTTTGGGAAGACCTTGGAGACTTGGTACAAGGAATTGCTCAGACAGAGAAGTTATTTATAGGAGGAGATTTAAATGGACACGTGGGCAGGGAGACAGGCAACTATGGAGGTTTTCATGGTGGCCATGGTTTTGGGGAGAGAAACGAGGATGGGGAAGCTATCTTGGATTTTGCAATGGCATATGATCTCTTCTTAGCCACCACCTTCTTTAAGAAGAGAGAAGAACATGTGATCACCTACAAGAGTGGGTCGTCAAAAACACAAATAGATTTTCTTCTAATGAGGAAAGGGGATCGTATAACTTGTAAGGATTGCAAAGTTATACCAGGAGAGAGCGTGGCTAATCAACATCGCTTGTTGGTGATGGATGTACATATCAAAAGAGTGAGAAAAAAGAACAAGACTTGGAAGTGCCCAAGGACTAGATGGTGGAATCTAAAAGAAGAAAAACAAGCCATTTTCAAAGAGAAAGTAATCACCCAGTGTGTGTGGGATAGAGAGGGGGAAGCTAACCAAATGTGGGATTCCATGGCTAGTTGTATCCGAAAAGTAGCAAAAGAGGTATTAGGAGAGTCCAAGGGCTTTGCCCCACACCAAAAAGAATCTTGGTGGTGGAATGAGGAGGTACAAGCAAAGGTGAAGGCTAAGAAGGAATGTTGTAAAGCCTTATACAAGGATAGGATCGATGAAAATGGTCAAAGGTATAGAAAAGCGAAGCAAGAGGCGAAGAAAGCTGTGAGAGAAGCTAAGTTAGCGGCTTATGACGATATGTATAAGCGACTAGATACCAAAGAAGGAGAGTTGGATATCTATAAACTAGCTAGAGCAAGGGACAAGAAGACAAGGGACCTAAACCAAGTGAGGTGCATCAAGGATGAGGATGGAAAGGTTCTTGCTACAGAGAACGCGGTTAAAGACAGATGGAAAGGTTATTTTCATAATTTTTCAATGAAGGACATGAAAGGAGTGCTTCTTTAGGGGAGTTGAGTAACTCAGAAGAGTGTAGAAACTACTCTTTTTATCGTAGAATCCGGAAGGAAGAAGTGGGTGTAGCTTTGAAGAAGATGAAGCATAGAAAAGCAGTAGGCCCAGACGATATACCAATCGAAGTGTGGAAAGTTTTGGGAGAGACAGGTATAACATGGCTCACTAACCTTTTCAATAGGATTTTGAAAACGAAGAAGATGCCGAATGAGTGGCGAATGAGCACTTTGGTGCCTATCTACAAGAATAAGGGCGATGTACAAAATTGCATGAACTATAGGGGTATTAAGCTAATGAGTCATACAATGAAGCTCTGGGAGAGAGTCATTGAGCATAGATTGAGGCAAGAGACACGGGTTTCGGACAACCAATTCGGGTTCATGCCAGGGCGCTCAACCATAGAGGCAATCTATCTCTTACGAAGATTGATGGAAAGATATAGAGATGGGAAAAAGGATTTACACATGGTCTTTATAGATTTGGAAAAAGCGTATGATAGGGTCCCAAGAGACATTCTTTGGAGGATTTTAGAGAAGAAAGGAGTACGAGTAGTATATATCCAAGCTATACAGGATATGTATGAAGGAGCAAAGACTGCCGTAAGAACTCATGAAGGACAAACTGAAAGCTTTCCCATAACTGTAGGATTACATCAAGGCTCATCCTTAAGTCCTTACCTTTTTGCGTTGGTAATGGATGAGTTAACAGGACATATTCAAGGTGATATTCCTTGGTGTATGCTTTTCGCAGACGATATAGTGTTGATAGATGAAACTCAGGAAGGGGTAAATGCAAAGCTTAACCTTTGGAGAGAAGTGTTGGAATCTAAAGGTCTTCGCCTAAGCCGATCAAAGACAGAATATATGGAGTGCAAGTTCAGTGCAAATGGAGGCCAAAACGAGTTAGGGGTGAGGATCGGAGATCAAGAAATACCAAAGAGCGACCGTTTTCGTTACCTAGGATCTATCTTGCAAAAGAACGGAGAATTAGATGGAGATCTCAACCATAGAATACAAGCTGGATGGATGAAGTGGAAGAGTGCATCCGGCGTGTTGTGTGACCGCCGTATGCCACTGAAGCTCAAGGGAAAATTTTATAGGACGGCAATAAGGCCGGCGATGCTGTATGGCACAGAATGTTGGGCGGTGAAGCATCAACACGTACACAAAATGGGTGTAGCGGAGATGAGGATGCTTCGTTGGATGTGTGGGCACACGAGAAAGGATAAGATTAGGAATGAGGATATCCAGGGTAAAGTAGGAGTAGCCGAAATTGAAGGAAAGATGAGAGAAAATCGGTTACGGTGGTTTGGACATGTGCAAAGAAGGCCTACTGACGCTCCGATTAGAAGATGCGACTATGGGATAGAGGTTCAGGGCCGAAGGGGCAGAGGAAGACCTAGGAAAACTTTGGAAGAGACCCTAAGAAAAGACTTGGAGTACTTGGATCTAACGGAGGACATGACACAGGACAGAACACAATGGCGTTCTAAGATTCATATAGCCGATCCCACTCAGTGACTTGGATTTTCCAAGTCTCCAACCAAGAAGTTTTCCTCACTCGGGAAATTAAGGGAACACTACCTCAACCTATATGCTCCACTCACAAAGCTTCAACATACAAGCTTCAACAAAAGAAAATTCAAAGAACTTAGCGAAGAAGGCTTTGGTGTATTTAACACAATACGTTGAAATGAAGGAAAGCTTATTTATTGATATCCCCGATAAGTTACAAATATGTACATATACTTGAGTCAAAATAAACAAACAAGAGGGAGCCTTCACAAAGGTTGCTTAGGAGAAGTCTCAGCAGTCGGTAGAGCCCCAGAAAGAGAAGGCATCGGAGGAGGATCATTCGGAGCCTCAGTACTGGACAAAACCCTAGAAGGAGGAGGCATCAGAGGTTAATCATTTGGAGCTTCATTACGCGGTACAGCCCCAGAAGACGAAGGCAATAAATGCCTTTGGAACAAACCCACAAATATCTGATGATCAAGTAAAACCTGACCATCAGATTCCTTCATCTGGTCAAGCTTCCTCTTCATGTTTGTAGCATAGTCATGTGCGAGCCGGTGCAACTGTTTATTCTCATGCTTGAGCCCTCTAATCTCCTGTTTGAGACTCATCACTTCAGCCGCCAATGATTCAACTTGGCGGGTTCGAGCAAATAGGCGTTGGGCCATATTAGACACAGAACCTGCACACTGAACACTGAGAGCCAGAGAATCCTTAACAGCCAACTCATCAGACCGTTTGGAAAGTAGTCTGTTATTTTTGGGAGTGAGAAGGTTCCTGGCCACTACCGCAGCGGTCATATCATTCTTCATCACGGAATCCCCAACGGTAAGAGGACCAATAGGGGAGACGAAGGATGGGCGCCATATGTTGTCTGGAGAAGGCGGGGCTGCCTCTTCAACAAGGTTCAAGTCAAAACGACGGTCGGAGGGGCCAGACATTTTCAAAGGTGTTGAAGAGAGAAGAGGTCGGACAAATCAAGATCTTAGAAGTGCAAGAATGGAGCTTCTACTGGTGGATATTCAAGTGTGCTTTGGAACTTAATGTCAGCCCCTATAAAAATCTGCACTAGACGAAGCTTCAGAAATCGAAGAGGCGTTTGCTTTCTCAAAAGCTGGGCTGCTCAGAGACCACGAGGGTCGATCTCAGAAATCGAAGAGGCGTTTGCTTTCTCAAAAGCTGGGCTGCTCAAAGACCACGAAGGCCGATCTCAGAAATCGAAGAGGCTTGCTTTCTCAAAAGCTGGGATGCTCAGAGACCACGAGGGCCGATCTCAGAAATCGAAGAGGCACCTACTTTTCCAGCCTTGTCAGCACCTGTCACACGCACACTCAGCTTTGCGAAAATTATGGGCATTCTGTCGAAGATTTTTGACGAAGTAGAAAGCACATGAATCGTACTGTTCAATCACCCACTTCCCACACGCAACAGTAGCTCATGGGTACCACAGATAACTTTGCCAAAGTTCTCTGACAAAGTTGAGACACGTGAAGCTTGCAGCTCCCACTACATCGCTCTGACCAAGAAGGGTAAAAAAATTGCAAAGAAACAACACTAACAAAGTTTAAACACATAAATTTTGAAGGTCTAGCTACCATATTATTACCCACAAGGGTAAAGGAACAGTACCACTGCTGGATAATTGGAAAGTCCCGGTGTGTCAACCTCTGTGCTTCGTGGCAAGGTAGACTAGCAAACATGCCCAACCTGTACTCACATTCGAGAAAACACTCCCAACAAGATTGCTTGCTCCAAAATCGAAGAAGCACCGCTCTCCGAATCTCGAGAGCCAGACTCCCAACATGATTACTTTCTCAAAAATCGAAGAGAGGGTAAAGGAACAGTACCACTGCTGGATAATTGGAAAGTCCCTGTGTGTCAACCTTTGTGCTTCGTGGCAAGGTAGACTAGCAAACATGCCCAACCTTTACTCACATTCGAGAAAACACTCCCAACAAGATTGCTTGCTCCAAAATCGAAGAGGCACCGCCCTCCGAATCTCGAGAGCCAGACTCCCAACATGATTACTTTCTCAAAAATCGAAGAGAGGGTAAAGGAACAGTACCACTGCTGGATAATTGGAAAGTCCCTGTGTGTCAACCTCTGTGCTTCGTGGCAAGGTAGACTAGCAAACACGTCCAACCTTTACTCACATTCGAGAAAACACTCCCAACAAGATTGCTTGCTCCAAAATCGAAGAGGCACCGCCCTCCGAATCTCGAGAGCCAGACTCCCAATATGATTACTTTCTCAAAAATCGAAGAGACACCGCTCTCCGAATCTCGAGAGCCAGACCCCCAGCAGGATTGCTTTCTCAAAAATCGAAGAGGCATCGTTCTCTGAATCTCGAGAGCCAGATCCCCGACAGGATTGCTTGTTCGAAAATCGAAGAGGCACCACTTTCCCAACTTCAAGAGCTGGATCTCCTTGGATAAAGCTTGTCTGTAATCTTCACACGCAACATCAGCTTTCCAGATACCACAGACCACTTTTTCAAAGTGCTCTGACAGAGTTAAAACATGTGAAGCTGGCAGCTCCCACTACCGTGCTATAACCAAGCAGGGTAAATGAATAGCATTATTACTTGATGTTAGGGAGACTCCTATATATGTCGACCTCCATCCTTAACGGACAGGCAGACCTGCAAAAATGCTCAACCCTTTCTCTTATCTGAGAGGGCACTCCCAACGAAGCCTTTCGAAATATTCAGCTTTCTTTCCCCCCGATAATACCTCTGTAAACAAGCTATACTAGAGCAAGAATATCTCATATCATCAGGGTTAAAAGCAAGAGTATCCCATATCATGCTTTTTCCCTGTCTTTTCCTTTGGCCTTGTTCTTACCTGCAAGACAAGGAGAAAGAGAGCAATCAGTCAGCACTTGGAATCAAGATTCCAGCCAGGAACTGACTGCCTGAGACCCCTTACCTGATTACTTACCTGGCATTGCTCTCGAGTACTCATCTTCAACATCTTATGCTTCCAGGGAAGATACCGCATCTGCCTGAGGAACAAATAGGGCAAGTGAGAAGGATACAAGGAAGCATGTGGAGACAAGCGTAACAGCACACGTGCCGATACATCCACTACTCTGTCAAAAGCAAAAGTATCCCATATCAGCAGGGTCGAACGTACTCTAGATTTGATGGACTTGTTTTGACCCTCAAATTCTTCAGTCGGCCTTATACTCTGGAGGAAACCTGAAAACCCTCCAGCCCAGTTCAAGAATAAGCCTGTGGAAAGTTACTTCTTCAAAAGCAAAAGTATCCCATATCATCTCTCCTCATTTTTCTTCTCTTTATCCTTCATGCTGCCCGCAAGATAGGGAGAATGTGAACAATCAGCCGGAGCTCTGATTGCTTACCTTGTCTGTCACCTCTTTCAGCAGATCCCCTAGCTCGGCGACTTGGGGGACTCCTACTACATGGTTTGTATCGCGCTTGACCAAGCATGAAACTACAAGTAAGCTTCAAGTGAAATTGATACATTACCTTGTGCATCTCCACCAGTTACAGATACCACCCCTGGATGGAGGAAGAGTACTTCCAGAGAAGATGCCACATCTACCTATGAGACAGATAAGGCAAGTCAAGACGATACCACACTCCGGTACTTAGAAGTTTCGTGGCTACGAGATCATTCTCCCACAATATTTCTTAATGTCATTTGTACTAAATCATTCACTTGTACTCACTAAAGGAGAGCTTGAACCTATGTACTTGTGTAAACCCTTCACAATTAATGAGAACTCCTCTATTCCGTGGACGTAGCCAATCTGGGTGAACCACGTACATCTTGTGTTTGCTTTTGTGTAAACCCTTCACAATTAATGAGAACTCCTCTATTCCGTGGACGTAGCCAATCTGGGTGAACCACGTACATCTTGTGTTTGCTTTCCTATCTCTATCCATTTATATACTTATCCACACTAATGACCGGAGCAATCTAGCGAAGATCACAAAAAGTGACCGTTTTCGCTACCTAGGATCTATCTTGCAAGAGAACGGAGAATTAGATGGAGATCTCAACCATAGAATACAAGCTGGATGGATGAAGTGTAAGAGTGCATCCGGCGTGTTGTGTGACCGTCGTAGGCCACTGAAGCTCAAGGGAAAATTTTATAGGACGGCAATAAGGCCAGCGATGTTGTATGGCACAGAATGTTGGGCAGTGAAGCATCAACGTACACAAAATGGGTGTAGCGGAGATGAGGATGCTTCGTGGGATGTATGGGCACACGAGAAAGGATAAGATTGGGAATGAGGTTATCCGAGATAAAGTAGGAGTAGCCAAAATTGAAGGAAATATGAGAGAAAATCGGTTCCGGTGGTTTGGACATGTGCAAAGAAGGC
The DNA here is from genome assembly GCF_916048215.2 of Malus sylvestris. NCBI lineage: Eukaryota > Viridiplantae > Streptophyta > Magnoliopsida > Rosales > Rosaceae > Malus > Malus sylvestris. The sequence continues at coordinate 7,542,791 of NC_062264.1, read as the reverse complement.
CTACTGACGCTCCGGTTCGAAAATGTGACTACGAGACAGAGGTTCAGGGCCGAAGGGGTAGAGGAAGACCTAGGAAAACTTTGGAAGAGACCCTAAGAAAAGACTTGAGTACTTGGATCTAACGGAGGACATGACACAAAACCGAGCGCAATGGCGTTCTAGGATTCATATAGCAGACCCCACTTAGTGGGAAAAGGCTTTGTTGTTGTTGTTGTTGTCTTAAGGAAGTGATCCAATGGATTTTGGAGAGTTGGGCATGGGAAACCAGTTAAAGTGAAAAACTGCAATCAATTAAGAACAGCAGTACATAGTTAACATCAAATAACTCAGGTTTTTTCTGAACTTAATTAGAAAATAAACCAACTAATATACATGGGGCTAGTCTCACCTGATTTGCTGCAGAAGCAGGACCAAAATAAACAGTTCTTCCAGAAGACAGCAGACAAAGACTATCGAAAAGTTGAAAGACTTCAGAGCTATGTTGATGGATGGATGTAACAATAGTCCTTGGAGTTCCATCACCTTTATCAAGATTCGCAATTCTGCTCATGACATAATAAGAAGCTGCATTGTCAAGGCCGATTGTCAGTTTGTCGAGGAATAGAAGTTTAGGCCGTGTGAGAAGCTCAATGCAAATGCTGACTCTTCTCTTTTAGCCACCATTAAGGCCTTTGACTCCCCAACCGCCAATCCTTGCGTTCATGGCGTCCTGCAAACCCATCTCTCTAATTGTAACTTCTGCTCTCTCTTTCTAATCTGACTTGGTCATGGAGTCTTGCAGTAGCAGCTGAGCAGAGTAACATGCTGCTTCTTTAATGGTTAATGTAGTCATTAAAGTATCATCTTGTGTGACATATGTTGTTAAGAAAGAGATCTCTGATTGATTCTGATTGATTGGTCAAATATTGTAAATTAATATTAGTTATTCATTTTCTTATTTAGCTCCCTGTTAGCCTTGATTGTAGGCAATAGAGTAGGATCGTACTATGCAATGTGTATAAAAGTGTAACCCTAGTTCTGTGAATAAATTAGAAAAGACAATTCCATCATACTATTGTTCTTTAGTTGGTACCAGAGCACTGATATGGGAAAACACACAACACAAACTTAACCCTAGCTGACAAGGCATGGGTGACAAGTTAGAATCAAAGTCAACCACTTCAGGCATGACTTCCCACTCACAATGGGAAAATCCCAACCATCCACTTTTCCTTCATCACTCAGACCAACCTGGTGCAATTCTTGTACCACAGCCATTGATGGAAGATAATTATAGCACATGGGTTCAGTCCATGAGCATGGCCTTAATTGTCAAGAACAAACTTGGACTTGTTAATGGAACAATCAAGGAACCGAGTTCAAACAATCCTGAGGAGTTACAACAATGGAACCGCTGCAACAACTTGGTTAAGACATGGCTACTAGGGTCCATGTCAAAAGAAATTTCAGGGAGTGTTCTCGACAAATGTGGCTTGACTTGCAAGAGAGATTTTCACATGTAAATATTGTTTAGCTATTCCATGTAGAGAATGAAATCCATGATTGCATACAAGGTAACATGAGTGTAAGTTCTTATTTCACAAAACTTAAAAGCCTGTGGGATGAACGCGATGTCTTGTGTTCAATCCCAGCATGCAATTGTGGAACAAAGAAAGAAATCACATCATATGTTGAAACTCATAAAATAATGAAGTTCCTTATGGGACTTAATGACTCATGTGCTACTGTTCGAAGCAATACTCTTCTTCTCAACCCACTGCCCACAGTGAATAAGGCTTATGCATTAGTCATTCAATATGAACGACATGCAGAAGTCTCCAACGGGAAGAACATTCAACCAGAAGCTGCTGTTTTTACGGTGAAAAACCCCAGCCGAGAACCTGATACATACGACAATGGGACTCGATGTGGTAAGTGTAACAAAACTAACCATACCACCAAGAACTGTCTTGCACATCTCAAGTGCACTTTTTGTGGGTGGAAAGGTCATACCTTCGAGTTCTGTCGAAAGAGAAGAGCTGATGTTAAGACCAAGTCAAATCGTTCATTTTCTTCAAAGGGAAATCAAGTCACAACATATGCAAAGATGGACACGCCCAATTTTCCATTTTCCCAGGAGGATTGCAAGCAAATCCTTCAAATGCTCAACAGGAACAAGTCATCCTTTGTCAATCAAGTTGGTAATTCTTCTACTCATGAAGAACTTTCAGGTAAAGCCTTCTCTTTCACACATAATGGCACGAAAAACATATGGATCCTGGACAGTGGTGCTACGGACCACATTTTTTGTAACCCCAATCTTCTTACAAATTCAAAACCTGTTGAAAACTACACTGTTGAACTACCAAATGGGTCATTTGCCAAAGTCACTCATATTGGACAAATAGTGTTCTTTCCCAATCTCATCCTTGATAATGTCTTGTGTGTGCCACCTTTTAGGTTGAATTTGATATCCATCAATAAACTAGCCTACGATTCCCTATATGTCACAATTTTTCTAAAACATTTTTGTGTCATACAGGACCTACACTCGGGGAAGATGATTGGGATGGGAATTGAACGGGAGGGGCTCTACTACCTCGATCCACCAAAGATAAGAATATGCAACATTGTTCACACAGTGTCTCCAAATCTTTGGCACCAACGTCTTGGACATCCATCTCATAAAGTGTCTTCGTTATTTCCCTTTTTTCATAATAAGTCTTGTGTTACCGACAATTGTTTAATTTGTCCTTTGGATAAACAAACAAGATCACCATTTCCTTCTAGTTCCATTTCTAGTAAATCAGCTTTTGAATTACTTCACATTGATATCTGGGGTGGTTATAAAGTTGCTTCCCTTTCAGGTGCCAAATATTTCCTTACTATTATCGATGATCATACTAGGACAAAAGATCTCCTTCTATTCTCTTAGTCAAATTGATCCATATGGTTGAAACTCAATTCAATACTAAGGTCAAAATAATTAGAAGTGACAATGGTCCTGAATTTAAACTTGAGATTTTTTATGCTCTCAAAGGGATTATTCACCAGTCTAGTTGTGTCAACACACCACAACAAAATGGTGTCGCTAAACGCAAGCATTGACATTTGCTCAACGTAGCTAGGGCATTACTTTTTCAAGCCTCTCTGCCAAAACATTTTTTGGGGGGGGGGGGATGCCATACTTGCTTCAGCTTACCTCATCAATTGTACACCAACTCCACTTCTCCAAGGTAAAACACCTTACGAAAAATTATTTCATAAAGAACCTACCTATTACCATTTAAGAGTTTTTGGCCGTTTGTGTTCTGCCTCCACACATGCACACAGACCTTCTAAATTTGACCCCCATGCAACACGTGTTTTTCTTGGATATCTTTATGGACAAAAGGGTTATCGACTGTTTGATCCCACTCTGAAGAAAGTCTTTGTTTCACGAGATGTTGTGTTCTTGGAGGACCAATTTCCCTATCAAAATAATCAAACTTCCGCTGCCCAACACCATATCTTGCCACCTACCCATTTCACTGCTACCGTCCCATATGGTCTCCTTTAATGAGTCCCCAACTTTAGCTGACACATCAGGGGACCTCCCTCCTGATTTTTCCCCTCAACTTGCTGATTCTACTCCACCACTTAATGCACCTACCCCACCCTCATCAAACACACACCATTCCCCTACTTTGACTCCTATTTCACCACCCTCTATCCTAGACCCCTCATCACCTACTTCAGCACTTCCCCACCCCCCTCATCGCAGCACGCGTCCCACCAAACTTTCCACCTTTTTGCAGGATTTTCACTTAGAAGCAACTCTCCCCTCCCGCGTTGTTCTTAACTCTTCCACGAGCATGGTTCAATCGTCAGGTACGTCTCATTCTCTCTCCCGTTATTTATCATACGACCACCTCTCTCATAAACACAAAACCTTCACCACTAATCTCACCCTTATCAAGGAACCCACTAGTTTTTCACAGGCTGTTCAGGACTCCAAATGGCGTGATGCCATGTAAGATGAGATTGCAGCACTCCAGGCAAATCATACCTGGACTCTTGTGCCCTTACCATTTCACAAACGTCCCATTGGTTGCAAATGGGTGTACAAAGTGAATCTCAAACCTAATGGGAGTGTCGAGCGCTACTAAGCTCGACTTGTTGTGAAAGGTTACAGTCAAATAGAGGGGATTGATTATCGGGAAACTTTTTCTCCTGTTGCCAAGCTCACCACTGTCCGTGTCCTTCTGAGCGTTGCTGCACCCGTCGTTGGCATCTTCACCAACTCGACGTGAACAATGCATTCTTGAATGGTGATTTGTACAAAGATGTCTATATGACCTTGCCTTCTGGGTTCGAACGAAAGGGGGAGACTTGTGTATGCAAACTAAACAAATCACTTTATGGTTTAAAACAGGCTTTAAGACAATGGTTTATCAAGTTATCCAATGCCCTCAAAGTTGCTGGTTTCCATCAATTGTGGTCTGATTACTCATTGTTCGTTCGAAGTCATCAAGGTAGTTTTATGGCGTTACTAGTCTACGTTGATGATGTAATACTTGCAGGAAATAACCTACAAGAGTTTGAAGAGACTAAACGCTTTCTTTCCCAACATTTCAAACTAAAGGATTTGGGATAACTCAAATATTTCCTGGGAATAGAAGTTGCAAGATCAAGCAAGGGAATTACTTTATGTCAACGCAAGTATGCGTTGGAAATATTAGACGATGCTGGTTTCCTTGGATCAAAGCCTTCACAGTTTCCTATGGAACAAAATTTGTCCCTCACGCAAACAAATAGGACACTGTTGAGTAGTCCATCTTCACATAGATGGCTCGTGGGTAGGTTAATTTATTTAACAATTACAAGACCGGACCTAACCTATGTGGTCCATGTGTTGAGTCAATTCATGGATAAACCACGACAACCACACCTTGAAGCAACACATAAAGTCCTTAAATACATTAAACAGGCTCCTGGACAGGGAATTTTTCTACCTACTACAGGTTCATTGCAATTACAAGCTTTTTGTGACGCTGACTGGGCTCGATGTAAAGTCACAAGAAGATCAGTAACTGGTTATTGTATCTTTCTTGGACAAGCACCTATCTCTTAGAAGACAAAGAAACAAAGCATTGTATCTCGTTCTAGTGCAGAGGCAGAATATCGCTCCATGGCCATTACCTGTTGCGAAGTCACGTGGCTCAAGAATATTTTGAAGGACTTGCGAGTGAATCATGCATAACCTATTACATTATTCTGTGACAATCAAGCCGTCATGCATTTTGCTTCAAACTCAGTATTTCATGAACGAATGAAACATATAGAAATAGACTGTCACCTAGTACGCGAGAAAATTCAAGGAGGGATGGTGCGAACAGCCTATATACGAATAGAAAATCAACCAGCAGATTTATTCACCAAACCACTGAGTTCAACACAGTTTGAGACCTTACTTGGCAAGTTGGGTGTCATCAACATACACTCCAACTTGAAAGGGAGTGTTAAGAAAGAGATATTTGATTGATTGTGATTGATTGGTCAAATATTGTAAATTAATATTAGTTATTCACTTTCTTATTTAGCTACCTGTCAGCCTTGATTGTACGTAATAGAGTACGATCGTACTATGCAATATGTGTATAAAAGTGTAACCCTAGTTCTGTGAATAAATTAGAAAAGACAATTCCATCATACTACTGTTCTTTAGTATGCCCGCAGGTAAGTAGATGTGATTTATTAAAAAAATAAGGAAATAAAAGTGTGAAAAATTAAGGAAAATTTCTTCAAGACATTGCATAGCATTGAATGATATATGAGAATGAATGACTAAGATTGAAAACAGAAGATTTAAATAATTGTGAATTAGACACAAACACACGTAGTATTGAATATATGTATTATTGAAGTCACACTCACCGAAGTTCCATAAGCCAATGCTTGCTTATGCCCATTGATTACGATATTCCGTGTTTACCTTGCGTTTGAACTCAATCTCCCTGCAGTGTCTGAACATGACTTGTAAATTAGAGTGCCCTTGCACATAGGGTTTGTTAATTCACACTCATGATCGCACGTGGTCGTTAATATATTCCAACTAATTAAAATAGGAATTAGTTTGACTCTTCAATGGATAAGGAGCGTTCCTCCTTAAGTAATAACATGACCGATTTTACGAAACTTTATGCTTATTATGATTAAAATCGTTTATGTGGAGCAAAAAATAATCAAGACAAATATGAAGGTAACATGTGAGTTTTTGGATTAAAATGACAAGATCACCCTTAAAGCACACCGAGATTTCTACGTGCAAGTAGCGGACAATCATTCATCAATTAAGGTCAAAAGTGGTCAAAATACGTAATTATTCAAAGCCTATTTCATCAATCCTCCCCACAAGGTAACTCCCAAATTATTTCTTTCAAATTATATTAATTAGCTAATTAATTGATTTATTACTCAATTAATTTATTAATTAGCTAATTAATTGTGAATTACATCAAAAAAAACCACTAAAGTGGCCGGTCCCCATCTCTCCCAAAGGGGCCGGTCACACTCTATAAATACCACCCCATTTTCTCCAAAAACCTAAGTTCTATTGCAGTCATATTTAGAATAGGAGTGTGATTGTGTAAATCCTAGCAGATATGAGAATGTATCTTATATTCCTATTAGGAGTTGATTACCAATTAAATGTTGTAATCCTAAAGGGAAAGGTTTTTACCTATCCTACTACTATAAATAAAGGCATAATGGGGTGATACAAACACATGTCACAATTAAATCACTCTCTCCTCTCTCTAATTGATACAAACACACCTCGCAATTAAATCACTCTCTCCTCTCTCTAATTGCCGCTGGCCCCTTCTTTCTCTAAACCCTAAGATCGATCAATCAAATAGGCATACAACATGTTATCAGCACGCTCTTACTAAAAGCTGAGGAATTGACGCATCGTAGGAGGAGGCTATCTTCTACAAAATTCAAAGGCTTATATTTGTTTTCTGCTAATCAGGTATGCTTAAAATAAAAGAAGATATTTGAAATGTCCACGAAACATGAAAATATTCCCCATGATGCATGAAAACATTACCCATAGGCTGCTATTACAGCCAACCAGAGCCCTTTTACTCACGGCACCCAGCCCAAGTTTTGGGCTATGGTATTTTTGACCCAATGATATTATTCTTGCTTCTACAATCGACCCTGTATGGCCCGATTTTTTGAATTAATTAAAAGTAACCTGCAGTCCATTAATCTGACAATGAATACAAAATTATTGACCTGAAGATCACTTTTGCACATTAACGATTCAATAATTTATTTTCATACTTTGAACCGTTAGCATACTTTCGTAGTAACGAAGTCTCACACTTGAGTTCCCAAAGAAACTCAAACCCACTACACTTAAATTAGTATATTGCATTCTATATTTCTTGCAGGAACCTCTCCTTATGAACTAATTGTTCATAAAACTAAGTTGAACATGTAGTTTCAAATTTAGTGCCATTGAAACCTGAAGTTTTCATTCAAAACATACCACATGAAACCTGTAGTTTTCATGCATAAGTTAAACCAATACATGCCTATAGAACCTGTATGTTCTACAATATATGTTTATGGCTTACCATATGACTAATCACATTTTTTCCCTCCGTTTTAGGGACATGTCGAACTTAAACAAGCTCTATTTCTTCGCTCTAGAAGTCTTCGAAAGAAACTATCTGAAGTGGGTTCAAGCCGTGAAGCTCCATCTGATTGCAAAGGGTATTAAAGCCACCATCGTGGCACCCATTGCTGATAAACCTGTTGATGAAGCTCAAAAGGCTAATGCAATGATCTTCATTCGAAGACATATCCATGATGCACTGCAGACCGAGTACCTCGCTGAGGAGTACCCATGCACATTTGGCTTTCTTTGGCCGACCGTTTCAATCACTAGAAAAATATATACTTGCCTGAAGCAAGACACGACTTGTAGCACCTTTGCTTCCATGACTTTAAGTCCGTGAATGAATACAACTCTGAAGTTTGTAGAATCGATTCACTGTTGAAATTCTGCAAAGTGGAACTAACCGAAACAGATCTCCTAGAGAAGACCTATTTGACCTTCCATGCCGCCAATATTGTCATGCATCAACAATATAAGGCACAAAAATTCACCAAGTTTTCAGATTTGATCTTTGTTTTACTTCTCGCTAAAAAGCAGAACTAGCTTTTGATGAAGAATTATCAAGCTTGACCGACTGCCTCGAACGTCGAACCTGAAACGGATACAACCAATTCTAGCAGCCATAAACGACGAAAGAATCATCGTGGCCATGGCAATGGGTGGCAAGCCCAACCATGGGCCCAAGGTCAATAGAGTGCCGTACCTAAGGGAAAAAATATGACGCAGGAACCTCCAACATTTGCCCCTAAAGCCTCGAACTTCAAGAACAAGGGCAAAGCTCCCGTTCAACCTGCTTCTACTAAACTGGACATGTGGTACCGCTGTGGATCAAGGGATCATTGGTCACGCGTATGCCGAGCTTCCCCTGAGGGATCATTGGTCACATGTGGATCATCCGGAAGATGCAACTACATCAATGGAGATGTTGGATTTTTAGGAGGTGTCAGCTCCTATGGTTTGAGGGTGTTTACCCCTAGTGGCCGAATCCACTAGGAGTGGCCGGCCCTTCCCCCTATTTCTCTAGGTTTATGGTTTAATTTTGAACAATTTTTCAAAGTATTTGGAATAATTTGTTTGGTTTTGATTTGTTTTGAATTATGGATTGTTATTTGAATGGATATTATTTTCTCGAATTGCTTCATTGAATAAATGGAATTATATTTATGCATGTGACCAATTCAATCAATTTATTTCTAGGTATGTTTAGTGAGGAAGTTAGTTGACTGGCAAATAGTGCAGCCATGCACACCATCTTGCATGAACGACACTATTTTATTAACTTAATACCCAATAAAGCTCATTTGACAACTCTCTTAGGCCCATCCAACTTGATTGAAGGATACAGAAAGGCCCGTATCATGTTGTCCAATGGTACAATCTTAACCATTAAGGAGGCATTCTATTCTCCACGTTCCAAAAAAACGTTGTTGAGTTTTAGAGATATTCGAGATAATCAATATCATATTGAAAGACTGAAGATAATGGTTCTGAATTTCTTTGTATCACTTCGTACGAATATGGTTAGAAGCGTATTCACAAGAAGTTGAAGCATCTCCCTAGTAGGTTGTACATCACAACCCTTTGCGGCATAGAAGCCCACAGTGTGGCCGACCCTATGCCTGAGTTTCAGGACACTTTTTTGTTTTGGCATGACTATTTGGGACATCCTGGATGTGACATGATGCGCTCTATCCTCAAACCATCTCATGGGCATCGGTTACCTCCTTATGTTGGACTCCCGCCATACAAAGCGTGTTCTTTAGGGAAGTTGAATACTCAATTATGGAGCAAAGAATAATTAAGAGGCGACATGTGAATTTTTGAGTGAAAATGACAAAATTACCCTCAATGCACACCAGAATTCCTACGTGTGAGCAGTGGACAATCATCTATCAATCAAGTAAAAAATGCCTAAATAGGTATTTATTTTTGAACCTATTTCATCCATCCTCATCAAATCATCTCCACAAAGTAGCCCCCAAATCATTCATTTTTAATTATATTAATTATTATTCAATTATTCCTAATTAGCTACAAATCAAGAACCTCACTCAAAATATCAACCAAGTGGCCAGTCCTCTTCCTCCTAAAGGGGCCGGCCACACCCCTATAAATACTACCTTATTCTCTCCAAAACTCAATTCCAATTCTCTTGCTAAATTCTCAAAATTCTCCAAACACTTTTCCCTCAAAATTCTAACTTTGGCATCGGAGATTCTTCAGCCAAAGCCCCCCCCAATTCATCATGAGTGCGTAAGGCTCTTGGCCTTTACCTAAGGTGTTATTTGTGTTGTAGGTGCAATTTTGTCCAAGAACAAGGAGGAAGAAATTTGCATCCACAAATTGGTGCTTTTATTAAGAGTTGAATCCCACACTTGTAGAAGACTCTTGTATCTCCATTTGTAGATTTTTTGTATGTTCTTATTTTTAGAATTTTTTATTTGCAAACATTCTTTGGGAAAACATAAAAGACAAGTATAATGGCAAGAAATTTGGAAACTTCAAAGAAAGAAAATTCCAATGTTCAAAAGATGGGACCACGGCGATTCACGAGGCTAAACGTGACAATAAGTGGATCGGCACCACCATCACAAGGCACCACCATGGCAACCACCGCGGTGGCCACCACAATAGCCACCCACGACGAGGTCTATGGCATTATCACCATGGCCCAAGCTGTGTCATCCAAGCTTGCCGTGCCATCCAAAGCCCATGGCACCAAGGCTACGGCCCAAGTCGTGTCATTCCAAGCCCAAGGCAAACCAGCCCGTGCCACCCAACCCAACGCGAACCCAACGTGCTGCCAAGCTGAGCCCTAGCCTCGTACCCACGTGCGCTACACGCCGAGTAGCCCACTCCCGTGGCCTACCCTTCTCTCGCGACCCAGCCTGCTCCCATGGATTTCAAGCAGCCCAAATCGGTCCAAGATTAGTTCATCTATCCCAGCTCTAAATTTCTAGACCGATGATCGAACCGGGAACATTTTCACCATATTTTTCTACAGATTTGACATTTCCTAACTCAAATCTAGCGCCCGGAGTCTACCACACTTCCACTGCTTAAGGAGATACATTCATTCCAAGCTTTTCCAACCCAAATGGAGAACAACACTTGTCTCGACAAGACATAGAGTTGATGAGCGCCCTCGCACAGTAGACGACCTTGGTGAAACAACTTTTGCAGTGCACCGAGATGTAATGTGCCCCAGATGAGGTGTCTTGAAGTAGGACAAGGGCATACGAAGAACCTCTCCAGCAACGTCCTGGTAAGCAGCCACTTGACCAGCCACGAACCTAGTGTTTGGGCAGTGTACACTCCCTATTGGGCCCTCGAGATAATGTATACTTTTGTCTTAGAGCTCGAAGGAGCGTGCACTCTCAACTAGGCCCATGGACGAACATACATTCACCATTGGGGTTACACTCCGATAGTCAACATGAGCAACCTTCCAGGCGAAGTGTTCATTCGTGGTTAAACCCGTAAGGAGCATCCTCCATTTCACATTGGAATAGGCAGCACGACAGACGGAGATAGGCAATCACTTAATTTGGCTCAAGTTCAACCAGCTGCCTGCGAAGAACTCACTCGCCTGCTAGGAACACACCACATGCACCGCATTCACGGCATAGGCGACCCAAACACATGGAAGAGCAGCCTAGACTAGCAAGTCACGACTGAGGGCAGCCGAGAACTCCGCTACCTTAACAAAGGCAAATTCAGGAAGAAGTAGAGAGAATCTTGACCAAACGATTGAGCCATTTCCAACGCAATGAGGTCACTGACGAGGCATTACGACGGGACATGACTAACATAAGTAGGTCACCCTTCACGGATGGAATCAAGCAGGTAGAGCCTCTACGTAAGTTCAGCATGCACATTTCACATCCTTCAAAGGAGATGGAAACCTAGAGAGACACTTAAAACACTACTGAAGCACAATGATCCTCTATCAAAACAACGATGGTCTCATGTGTAAGATATTCACCATCACTTTACAAGGCGCGGCGTAAGATTGGTTCTACACCCTGTCGCCATAATCCATTTGGAGATTCGACGAATTTTCTTTGGTTTTCACCAAAGAATATTCATTCTATCACTCGATCAAGAAAAAGTCCTACCATTTGTTCAATGTCAAGAAGAACCTAAAGGAGTCGCTTCGCGACTATATGCCAAGCAAATCCGAGCGATCTTAGAGATGAAAACTCCCATTACTTTAAAGAAGATCCAAAGCTTGACTGAATGAGCAGCCGCCCTCAACTGCTTTCTTTCATGGTCCACCGATCGCTGAAAGCCCATTTTCAAGGCCATTAAGACGGCATAACGAGACAAATGAGATGAAGAGTGCGAAATAGCTTTCCAAGACTTGAAAAAGTATCTTATATCACCTTCCTTACTATTAAAGTCGGAAGCAGTGGATGACTTATACATCTACCTAGCAGTCTCCAAAGTAGCACTAAGCTCTGCCCTCATATGAGAAAAGCTGGGCGCCCGACTACTTGTATTCAATAGTTTAAAAGCTATTCTCGATGTTACCAGGAATTCAAAAGCTAACTTTGGCAATAGTTGTTGCGACCCAGAAGCTTAAGTTTTACTTTTAGACGCACATAGTCATCCTTATGACACACTATTCAGCCCAATCCAGATGTGCGACAATAAAGATGTAGACAATGACGAATGCAAAATTTTTTGACGAACGTAACAACTTGGCCAAAAGGCGCGTCAAGGGCAGACAAACACTAGAAGAACAAACTCGGAAGCAAGTTTTGTCCGTATTGTCCCAAAAGATTCTACATAGGAGCAACATGTACCGGCAGTCGAACACCACCTCTTACTACATGTCACACGGCCCAATCCAACCCTTGCTCCATAATTCAACTTTAGAATGGCCCAATATCAGCAGTTGAACATCTCCTGCTACGTGTCGCATGGCCCCAGCTCCACGGCCCCCTACCATTTCTTCACGCCTAGCCTAAGTGACGCAACAGAGAGCCCAATGACACCTTGGAGGTAGCCGAGCACACCCTAGCCGTGCCTGCTCCACCCGATGGAGACTTTTAGCATTTTCTTGTCAACAACGTATCTAACTACAAAGGTTTGAGAATAGGCATAGTCCTTGTCACCCCCAGACAGTTCGATGCCCGAGTAGGCATTCACTTCAGGCTTCAAAGCATCTAACAACAAAGCAGAGTACGAAGCCATTCTAGCAAGCCTTTGAATGGCAAAAGACTTGGCTGTGAAAAGCTCGCCATTCATTCTGATTCCCAGCTAATCATTAGCCAGACTACTTAAGGTGTTTCAGACTTACACCCTTTCTTAAGTTCCACGGGTGGACAACGCTCACACGGACGCACTAGCCGACCTAGGCTTCACTCTTGACCACCAACTTAAACACTCTATTCCGATGGAGTATCTAGACAAGCTAAGCATAAAGGCAGAGCCAGCAGCCAAAGTGTCACAGGTTAGTACAATTCCAAACTGGCAAAGTTCTATTATAAACTACTTGTTTAATGGCACATTCCCCACCGAAAGGTTGGAGTTTAGAAAGCTCCAAATACAGGCAGCACGCTACTACATGTGGAATGGCATTCTTGTCCAAAGATCTTACACTAGACCACATCTCTGTTGCCTAGCCCTTCCTGATGACCTTAAGGTTTTAAGTTCAATCCATGAAGGCGTTTGTGGAAATCACTCTAGAGGCCAATCCTTAGCATAGAAGGTTTTAAACGTAGGCTACTACTGGCCTACCATGCACCAAGATGCTAAGGAGTTAGTACAAAAGTACGACCGTTGCCAACGCTATAAGTCGGTACTAGCATTGCCTGCCAGCAAATCACACCCACATAAGAGTCATTGGCCATTCATGCAGTGGGCAATCGACTTGGTAGGGCCAAAGCTGCCTGCTACTGGTGGGCTAAGGCATGACGATCATGACAACCGATTACTTCACCAAATGGGTAGAAGCAGAACCCATGACTACCACAACATAGACGGACATAGAGTGTTTCATATGGAGGAACATCATTTTCCGATTTGGCATCCTTCAATCCATCGTCACAAACAACGCCCCGTAATTCGTAGGCAAAGATTTGGTGAAGTTCTTATAAAAGTATGGCATCAAGCAATACATGTCCACACCGAGATATCCTCAAGGCAATGAGTAGGCCAAAGTATCTCATAAGACGATCCTCGACTACCTCAAGAAGTCCCTCTCCGACAAGAAGGGAAAATGGCCAGATCAACTCCCCGGATATCTGAGGGCGTATCATACCACCAAACGATAAGCCACCGGCGAAACGTTTTCTCTTTGACATTTGGTTTAGAAGCGATCATTTTCCCAATTTCATCATGCCAAGTATCGACACTTAACTGCCAAGCTTCAAGCAGAACAGTAAGGAAATGGCCACAAGATAAGATCTGGCATAAGAGAAATGCGAGCAAACCATCACCCGCATCATAGCTTACCAGTAACAACTTCTCTCCAACTACAACAAAAGGGCCAAGATCTGTTAATTCCAGCCCAGAGATCTAGTTCTAAGGAAAACCTTCATCACTGCCAGCAGAGATGGCTCTAAAAAGATGAATCCTATATGGGAAGGTCTGTACAAGATCAGCAGAGTCGGTGGCAAGGGGAATTACACCTTCACCACCATGAACGACAAAGAGATAGAAAAGCAGTGGAACACCTACAATTTGAGGAAGTACCATATGTGACCTTCCATTACATCAAAGCCTGAAGACTCAAGCAACTCGATGAGTACCACCTCATAAGTCGAGGACTATCTAGTTGTTATCCAGTTCCTACCTTACAACTAAGTTCTCGTTCGTTTCACTCGTTTTTAAATGAGGAATTCAAAAGAAATTTGCAACTTGGCTCAGCTGCATGCTTACGACAACTAATCACTTTTGCACTTCAAAAGAAGACTGTGCCCTTCTTAGAGACTCATCGTAGGAATTGCGCCCCCTGAGGGACCAACCATGCTCTCCAGTGTGAGAGGGGGTAAACCAATTCCCCAACACCCACATAGTCTGCTCTCCAGTGCGATAAGATAAACTAATTGTTCTCTAGTGCGAGAAGGTAAATGATAGGAGTATATTTATACGACTGAGTTAGCTTGTTCTCATGCATTTATGTTGTTATTTCTTAGTTAATTATGTAATTTAAGCTATTTTCGTGTGTTTGTAGGTCCATAGGCCTTATGAAGCAATAAGATGCATTTTGGAGCAGTTTTGGGCTTGGAATGAATAGCACATGCATGGAGTAAGGTGGATGGATGAAATTGTAGACTAAAGAGGCTAGGAATGTGTTAAAGAGAAACAAGAATTAATGTAAAAAGGACAAAGAGCTCAGCCACAAAGGGGTGTCACTCTACCATTCACCTTTCCATCATTGTCGTGCACCACCATTGCACTCCTTTTGGATTCCTATGCCGTGCATCATCATCCATGTTCCCTCCATTGACTCATTTGTTGCATCATTCCACCTCCCTTTCCTTTCTCTACCATGTACATAATCATTCATGTTCCCTAGCTGCAACACCACTCCATTTTACCCTCATGCTTTGTATCATCACTTCACTTTCACCTTTGAATCATTTCAAACACCACTCATTGCACTCAATTGCTACACCATTCCTTGTTCCCTCCATCATTTCAGATTTTATGCATCATTACATTGAATCATTGCACTCAATTACTACACTATTCCTGGTTCCCTCCATCATTTCAGATTCATGCATCATTACATTGAATCATTGCACTTAATTGCTACACCATTCCTTGTTCCCTCCATCATTTCATATTTCATGCATCATTGCACTTAATTGCTACACCACTCCATGTTCCCCTCCATTGCCATGGACTTCCTCTATAAAAGGAAGTGTGTGTAACATAAATTTAGTTCATACTTGGTTAGATCATTCACTCCCATTTCAACACAACCTTCATCCAAACACATCCATTCATCTTCACATCCATTCCTCCATACAAACAAACCTTCAAACACTCACCAACACCTTGTGCCGTAGCAAAGGAAGGGAAGGAAAGTGCTTGGACGTGCTTGCTGTCCAACTTGGATCGTTGGAGCGTTTAGGTATTTTCTTTCTTTTGTTTCTAATGTTTAAATTCATTTCCTTTCGTTTTGTTGTAAATATGAGTGGCTAAACCCCTCTTGGCTAGGGGTGATTTCAAAGCCATGATTATGTGTGCAATATAATTTGATAAATTCCAGTTATGAACTCTTGAATCGTGAATGCAATTGGCTTAACTATTTGATTGATAACTTATTTGTATTTGTTAATTAAGGGTCGACACTTAATTGGCATGCATAAATCCGTTGCAAGAATGTAAGAAAGTTTCACATAATCATTACAAACTTATATTCATAAGTAGTGGAGGTCGCTTATAAACGATCGCATTAAGTTTAATTCTAGCATGAGTAACATGATGTCATAGTTGCAAGTGCTTTGTCAATGCTTATGATTTTCATTAAACGTAATGATCTTTGATTGTATCTCTATTATGATGTCATGTAGGGAACTTTAGAAGAATGTTTTGGGTTGTTGAATGATGTCATCCAATCCAATAAAACAAGGAAAATCTGAGAGTTAACTAGTGATGTCACGGTTAATTTGGAGCATTGTCGTTTATTATACAATGAAGTAGTAACTGGAAATCGAGTTATCTACATACATGTCATGTGTGGAGAAAAAGCCTTTAGCTATCCCATCGATCATCTTATTTCTCAAATTTGTTTTACAATCTGTCTAGTTTTTCATACTTGTTTGTTTGTTTCAACTTCGTCCAAAACTCAATCCCCATTTACTTTAGTGTGTCTAATTAGTTAGAATCTGTTTTAATTTGTGTTTTTAAATGTTTTGATTCAAGTAAAAGTCAATTTTCGTCCAAAGTCATTCTTAGTGTCTAGTTTAAGTTTATTTGGTTGTTTTAAGCTGTTTTAAGTATTTTAAATTTTCTTTGAGTCTTTGAATCTTGATAAGTGTTTTTAAGTTTAGTTTTATGTTTTTGAGTCAGTTTAGAGGTTATTAGCAAGCCCTTTTAATCCCCGGTCTAGAACGATCCCTACTTATACTTATACTACAATTGTCAAAAGAGGGTTAAATTTGTGTGTTAAGTTAATTTTCGCATCAAGTTTTTGGCGCCGTTGCCGGGGATTAGCAACTTTGCTAATCCCTTGCTATTTCTTCTTGTTTATTTTCGTGTCTTTTGTTTTTAGTTACTGGCTTTGTTTCTGTTTGTGCTTTTGTTTTGTTTTACTTTTGATATTTGATTTAGTTTTGTTTCCTTGATTTCAGGTACTAGAGAAGTAAGACATGGATTTTGCTACCATTCAAGCTCAATTGGCGGAACTTACTTCTCAATTGTCACAATATGCCGAAAGGACCACAATGCAAAGTGTCCCTACATGTGGTGTGTCCTATGGGCAAGGATATCCAACTCAGCAATATTCTCAATTCGTTGCGAATGAAGATGCTTGGGGTTATCAAGGCCATAGCCAATTATGGGGCAACATGTTTTCCAACGCTTACAATTCAGATTGGAGAGATTATTCAGATTACATAGAACCTCAACAATTCCAACAAGATGGATATTGGCAGCAAGAAGAGGAGTTCCATTCAAGACCTATGCAGCCATCACAACCTCATATACAATATGCTCAATCAAACTCAGGGGCAGCAAAATCAAAATGAAACAATGCTCAATCAAGCTAAGGAGATGAGCGAATTGAAAAATCAACTTGGAGAGATTATGGAGTTCACGGCACAAATTCAAGAGCAAAGTGAACTCTCTAACTCAACTATTGAAAATTTGAAGGAAGATTTTGAAATCCATGATGCTATCACTTTGGGAAGTGCTATGGAGGTTGGAGGTGAACCCAAGACATCCAAACCAAGCCAAAACATGGATGAACAGCTGATGCTCGAAGAAGAGGAGAATAACAAGGCCACGGCAAGGGAAGATTCATCCTTGCCGCAGCCCCATATGCCCTCTATGCCGTCCACTACAACCAAGGTAAGCCTAAATTCAATTCGTCTTGACCCCGTTTCACCAAATGTCTTTATTCCTTGCAGGATCAAGCAATCCAAGGAAGAAGAGGGTGAGAAAGGCATCTTCGAAACCTTTCCAAAGAATCAAGAGCAAGAAGTGGATGGGCAATGTCTAGAATTCATCAAAGAAGATACACTTGAGACAAAAAATCCCAAAGAAGTTGGATTTTATGACACGGGACAAGTCATAACTCTCAAAACACCAAATCTGGCCAAATCCTATATCCCTGCAACCTTCAAAGATGTGGTGTTCGTAATTGAGTTTGTGTCGGAGCAAGCAAGTAAGCCATCTTCTCCAACTTTGATTTTATTTTATACTAACTTGCTGATTTTGATGATTCAGGCACCTACACTAGAATTTCAACCATTGCCGGATCACGTCAAGTATCACCTTCCATTCAAGGATCAATTCCATGCTATGGGCCCTATCCAAGCTTAGAAGGAAGTTTCGTCCGGCTGGAAGACGTTAAAGCAAACGCTTCTTGGGAGGCAACCCATGTATTCAAAAATGAGGAAGATTTTTGAATCGCTCCAAAATCAGTTTTGCGTTTCTAAAAACCTTCCCTTTTCTGCATTTTATTTTGCCATGATTGTCATTTTTATTTGTTGCTTGTTTAATTATTTTTTGTGTGAGTTTATTTTTGAAACATTGACAGATATGCAAAGTATTTTTACATTCATTTTCATGAAAAAAAAGGAACATTAAGCAGAAAATACAAGAGGAAGCCTTCACAAAGGCTACTTAGGAGAAGTCTCAGTAGTCGGCGGAGCCCCAGAAGGAGAAGGCATCAGAGGTTGATCATTTGTAGCTTTATTACGTGGTACAGCCTCAGAAGACGAAGGCAAATGCTGTTGGAACAAACCCACAAACCTCTGATGATCAAGTAAAATCTAACCATCACATTCCTGCATCTGATCAATCTTTCTCTTCATGTTTGTAGCATAGTTATGTGCGAGCATGTGCAATTGTTTATTCTCATGCTTGAGCCCTCTAATCTCCTGTTTGAGACTCATTACTTCAGCGGCCAATGATTCAACTTGACGAGTTCGAGCAAATAGGCGTTGGGCCATATTAGACACAGAACCTGCACACTGCACACTGAGAGCCAGAGAATCCTTAACAGCAAACTCATCAGACCGTTTGGAAAGCAGTCTGTTATCTTTAGGAGTGACCAGGTTTTGGGCCACCACTACAGCGGTCATATCATTCTTCATCACCGAATCCTCAACGGTAGGAGGACCAGTATGGGATATGAAGGATGGGCGCCATATGTTGTCTGGAGAAGGCATGGCTGCCTCTTCACCAAGGTTCAAGTCAAAACGACGGTCGGAGGGGCCAGACATTTTCAAAGGTGTTGAAGAAAGAAGAGGTCGGACAAGTCAAGATCGTAGAAGTGCAAGAAGGGAGTTTCTACAGGCAGAAATTCAAGTGTGCTTTGAAATGTACTGCGCACCTCTATAAAAACCAGCACTCGACGAGATTTCAGAGATCGAAGAGGCGAGCTCAGAAATCGAAGAGGCCAATTCAAAAATCGAAGAGGCACTAGCTTTCTCAAAAGCTGGGCTTGCTTAGAAACCACGGGCCAATCTTCTTTTCCAGATTTGTCTGCACTTGTCACATGCAACCTCTGCACTCGACGGAGTTCTGAACTCGAAGAGGCGAGCTCAGAACTCGAAGAGGCAAGCTCAGAAATCGGAGAGGCATCTGCTTTTCCAAACGTGTCAGCATCTGTCACATGCACACTCAGCTTTTTGGAAATCACGGGCAGTTTGTCGAAGCGCTGATTCCAGATATTGAAGAGGCATTTGCTTTTCCAGATGTGTCAGCGCCTGTCACATGCACACTCAACCTTGCAAAAATTACGGGCAATCTGTCGAAGATTTTTTGTGAAGTAGAAGGGGCGTGAAGTTTACTATTAAATCATCCAACGGTTGCCGACAAGAGTGAAAAAATAGTACCGGTTATTAATTCCTATAAATGTCAACCTTCACCTTCCATTGCAAGGTAGACATACATAACCTTTCTTCATCTCCGAGAATGCCTTCCCAACGAAGCATCTCGAGTCACTCAGTGTTCCTTATTCCTTGGGGTACCTCTGCAAACAACTCATCCAAAGCAAAAGTATTTCATATCATGAAGGTTGAAAGCAAGAGTATCTCATATCATGCTTTCTCCCTGTCCTTCTCCTTGTCGTTGTTTTCATCTGCAGGACAAGGAGAAAGAGAGCAATCAACCAGCACATGGTATCAATCTTCCGATCTGGAATCGACTGCCTGGAACCCCTTCCTAATTGCTTACCTAGCCTTGCTCTCGAGTACTCATCTTCAACATCTTATGCTTCCTCTTCGTCTACCACATCTGCTTGGGGAACAGATAAGGGAAGTGAAAATGATACCTCGAAGCATGTGGAGACAATGTGCTAATTCATCTTCAGCTAGGGACAAGGAGAAAGAAAGCAAATGGTGGGCACTTGGAAAGATGGAAGAAAGAAACAAACCATCACCTCTACCTCATGCCTGCCTGCCATGCAGAAAAAACAAGCAGAGAAGAATGCAGACTGCAAAACCAAGGAACTCTAATATTCCTCACTCAAAATTCCAAACCAGTTCGAGATCAAAGCTGTGGAAAGTCAACAAGATCATCTATCTCCAAAACCAGATTTGCGTTCTTAAACTTTACTCTGTCTGGTTTTTACTTTGCTATACTTGTCATGTTTATTCGTTGTTTGTTTGTTTGCTTGTTTTTGTGTGAGTTTATGCTTGAAACATTGAGGACAATATTTGATTTAAGTGTGGGGGGGGGGTAACCAAGTTGTTTTGCATAAAATTCGTAGGAGTTTATCACCCATTACTTCTAGTGTTGTTCCTTGCTGTTTGTAAGTATTTTTAAGCTGTTTTGGAGTGTTTTGACATAAAAATCTGAAAATCTCATAAAAATTTGAAAAATTGTTTTGAAAAACCCAAAAAGAGTTGTTTTTGTGTGTTTATTTGTGTCTTAGGGTACATTCCAACACAATGATGAGGATTTGGTTTTTAATTACATGATTGTTAAAGAGAGTTATAAACATGGATGAAAATTTGATTTTCTCTTTGGTGTATGCTTGGTTGTGGTTATAATTTATGAATTCACATGCAATCATAAAGGAAAAATCAGTTTTTGTAACATGCTTGAAGGAAGGAACTCAAATGAACGCTACAACCTTGTGAGACTTAAGCCTAAACGTTTATTTGGAGAGTTAATAATCTGTGCATCATTGTTTTCTAAAGTCGTTGCATGATCTCATTATTCTTTGCTTGGTTGCTACTTAGAAGGCGTTTCATCATTTAGTTCCAAATGCTAGAACTCATGCCTATTTCATTCAAAGCATGGTATTGATTTGCATAACACATATTCAAGATGAAGTTGTGTAGTGACCACCAAAGCCAAATTGCCGTGCCCCTATTTCATTATGTGTTTAAGTTTAACCCCGTTGAGCCTTGTTAAGCCTATGTTCTTTGTTAATCCACACTATCCTTACCTAGCCTAGTTTAGGACCATCCATACCCTTGTTCTTGAAGCATAGTAAAGCATGACT
Organism: Malus sylvestris; assembly: GCF_916048215.2. NCBI lineage: Eukaryota > Viridiplantae > Streptophyta > Magnoliopsida > Rosales > Rosaceae > Malus > Malus sylvestris. The sequence goes on along the minus strand of NC_062264.1, from coordinate 7,521,504 downwards.
TAAAATGAACTCCTTTTTTTTATCAATGTATTGCAGAAAGCAAGTGTGGGGGAAGTGATTCTTGTGTGTGTGTGCCAAAGTCCTTAATAAGGCACGGGTAAAAAAAAAGAGTGAAAAGAAAAAGGTTTGTTAAAAAAGGGTCCAAAACATTGAATTCGGCCCTAAGTGTTGCATGAATCTTCCCTTTGTATTTAAAAGTTGATTCTGCATTCTAAAGTGAATTCCAAGTGTCTATTTCATTGCTTTGCTTGCTATTGCTTTAAGAACGTTTGTTATTCCTATCCTTTCTTTATTAGCCATTACCCTCAAGCCTTGTTACAACCCTTGACTTCAATCTTGAGTGTTGTGTGTTTCAATTTGTGGAGTTCGAAATTGGTATGAGCATATGGTGTCACTGGTTCTCGCATCTAAGTAGTAGCATTCCATTCATGAGATCATATCTAAACATGCTTAATGACTCCAGAAAATTGCTTTCTTTGTTATAACATATGTGAGTCCTAGTCTTTCGTGTTTACATTAATCTTCTCACATATACTAGTGTAGGGTGTGTAGTCAGAAAATGTGTGTGAAAATAAAGAGTATCTTGTAAGAAATTGAGCAAATTCTCTAAGGCATGTTACTACATTCAAAACATCGTTTTAATTGGTTAATTGTGAACTAGTAAGTGGTGACTGTGATTAAGTATGTGCTCAAGTGTAAAGATGACCAAAATCTGTGGGAATGATGATTTTTAACATGTCATGTTTCATTAAAAATCCCTGAGGCAAATGTTGGAAGGTCTAGGTTGTGTTTTATTTGTTTCGTTTGTTTTGTTTTGCTCGAGGACTAGCAAAAGCTAAGTGTGGGGGAATTTGATGGGAGCATATTTATGCGATTGAGTTAGCTTGTTCTCATGCATTTATGTTGTTATTTCTTAGTTAATTATGTATTTTAAGCTATTTTCGTGTGTTTGTAGGTCCATAGGCCTTATGAAGCAATAAGATGCATTTTGGAGCAGTTTTGGGCTTGGAATGAATAGCACATGCATGGAGTAAGGTGGATGGACGAAATTGAAGACTAAAGAGGCTAGGAATGTGTTAAAGAGAAAGAAGAATTAATGTAAAAAGGACAAAGAGCTCAGCCACAAAGGGGTGTCACTCCACCATTCACCTTTCCATCATTGTCGTGCACCACCATTGCACTCCCTTTGGATTCCTATGCCGTGCATCATCATCCATGTTCCCTCCATTGACTCATTTGTTGCATCATTCCACCTCCCTTTCCTTTTTCTACCATGTGCACAATCATTCATGTTCCCTAGCTGCAACACCACTCCATTTTACCCCCATGCTTTGCATCATCACTTCACTTTCACCTTTGAATCATTTCAAACACCACTCATTGCACTCAATTGCTACACCATTCCTTGCACTCAATTGCACTTAATTGGCATGCATAAATCCGTTGCTAGAATATAAGAAAGTTTCACATAATCGTTACAAACTTATATTCATAAGTAGTGGAGGTCGCTTATAAACGATTGCGTTAAGTTTAATTCTAGCATGAGTAACATGATGTCATAGTTGCAAGTGCTTTGTCAATGCTTATGATTTTCATTAAACGTAATGATCTTTGATTGTATCTCTAGTATGATGTCATGTAGGGAACTTTAGAAGAATGTTTTGGGTTGTTGAATGATGTCATCCAATCCAATAAAATAAGGAAAATTTGAGAGTTAACTAGTGATGTCACGGTTAATTTGGAGCATTGTCGTTCATAATTCAATGAAGTAGTAACTGGAAATCGAGTTATCTACATACATGTCATGTGTGGAGAAAAAACCTCTAGCTATCCTATCCATCATCTTTTTTCTCAAATTTGTTTTACAATCTGTCTAGTTTTTCATACTTGTTTGTTTGTTTCAACTTCGTCCAAAACTCAATCCCCATTTACTTTAGTGTGTCTAATTAGTTAGAATCTGTTTTAATTTGTGTTTTTAAATGTTTTGATTCAAGTAAAAGTCAATTTTCGTCCAAAGTCATTCCTAGTGTCTAGTTTAAGTTTATTTGGTTGTTTTAAGCTGTTTTGAGTATTTTAAGTTTGCTTTGAGTCTTTGAGTCTTGGTAAGTGTTTTTAAGTTTAGTTTTATGTTTTTGAGTCAGTTTAGAGGTTATTAGCAAGCCCTCCTAATCCTCGGTCCAGAACGATCTCTACTTATACTTATACTACAATTGTCAAAAGAGGGTTAAATTTATGTATTAAGTTAATTTTCGCATCAGTAAACCAATTCTCCGACACCCACATGAGTCTGCTTTCCGAGGTGGAAGGATAAACTTATACTCCAAATATCCAGACGTGGATGAGCCGGGCTGCCTGGTATAACTAGGTGCCAGATGGCTTGCGCCGGGATTTTTAGAAGTAGCCACAATGGTCTTTTTCAAGGCTTAGCTAGCTGAAGGATTTTGGGTCTCTTAGCCTAATCTACAAGGAACTGGGCCCCAAAGATGGAGGGGGCACATTACGCAGTACATTCTACAGACGGCTGCCCTGGAACCTTAAAGCTGCTATCGAGTGCACTAAGGTAGCCTACAATTTCTAAAAGATTGCCTATGGCTTGCCCTTCGAGTAATAATGCCACGCTAGACTTACATAACCACACATTATTGTGAAAGGTTAAACAAGCTAGCGTGTATATGCGAAACTTTATTAATTGCCGACATGCTACGTAGTCAATAAGCTTCACCTTTGCCAAGTGTTGAACAACCTACACCAAGTCCTAAAGTGTTGTTATACCTATTACACAACCTACGGAATTGGAGAAAGCCAAAGTTAACATCCTAGTGGTCACGCAGACTTGTCTGCTTCTGAAAGTAAGTTGTTTGGTTGCCGACCCTATGGCTAACAACTTTGCAAAATTCTACACCAATACCTATGGCTGCTTCGACTATGAAGGCCTATTTGCTTATAAAAAGTAACACACCTGCCACTGGTCTGTAAAGTCTAAAGGTTAGGGCATGAACAAAAGAACCGAAGATGGAGAAAGCGAAGGAAGCAAGTTTATTAAATTTTCTAGCAAAGTTGATAAACAACTAGCAAAGACCGAATGATTTCAAGCAAAGCAAAAAGCAACGAAAGAAACAAAGAAAATCCTAAAGACTACCTAGGAGACTACTCTTCAGCAGCTTGGACACTTCATGACTACTCAGTCGCCACACTTTTGGCATCCGTGACATTCTCAACAACGGCACCATCCGGCATTTCATCCCCAGCTGCTGCAGCCTGGACACCAACATCTCCAACTACTTCACCAGTGAAGGCCTCAAAAGTAAAGGCAAGTAAGTCTTCCAGAGAAATAGGGAAGGTTTCGAAGTCTCTCCCAACAAACTCGAAGTCAGACGACCTACCAAAGAGATGATCTACGTAACCCAGCTTGTAGAAATCGGCCTAACTCTGAACAAGCGGAGCCTTGAGCCCAGCCTTCTTACTTTTCAGCTACCCGATCTCCTCGAACAGACCAACACGGATGCGCTACAGCTCATCCATTTCTTTCTTCAAACTTTCGTTAATCTTTAGTACACCTTGGAGTTCCAACACTTGGGGTTCAAGCTTATCAACGACCTTCTTAAAGTGGATCACTTGGTTATACGCAACAATTAACTTTTCATCATTTACATAAGTAGCGGAATGAAGCTAAGAAAAGGCACGCTCAAGATCTTGAATTTGAGGTATGTGACATCCGATCTCCTTATCTGCACTTTCATAGTTAACTTGAATCGCGTCAAGCCTAGTCTTCAAGTCAATGATCTCTTGGTGAGCGGTCTCAAGTTGCAGAGAAGTTGGGGTAGAAATATTAGACCCCTTTAAAGCGACGAGCTCAAATTTCAACCTCTTGATCTTCTTAGTTGAAGAATAAGCTTCAGCTGCCATATCCATTACCACCTCATTGGTAGCCTTCGTATCCTTTTGGTCAAGGAGCATAGACTCGGCTACCAGAATAGTCGTCTTTTGCATTATGGCAAGTAGGGTAGTCTTCATATACATGGTCGTATGCTTCGTAAAGGAACTTGGGCAAACAACCCTTCTAACGCTATCGACAAACTTGGCACAAGCGGCCATGTTTTCAAATAGATATGGTTTAAAAAACGCACAAATCTCAGCAGCCTTCCTAGAAGTAGGCTTAGTGGATTTCTCACAACTGCCCGTGCAAAGCAGTCTCCTATTTTTTAACAGATGAATCAGTTTTAGCAGCAGGGGAAGTGGGCCTTAGTGCCACTTTACCAGCATAGTCCACCTTATCGCTTTTCATAATAGCAAGCCTCTCCAAAAGTGAACCGAACTTAGCTTTCAATGGACATCTTGGTACAAACTTTGGCACTAGGGGCATGACAGGACCTCTACGCTGAGCAATCCTATCAGCAGTTGTACAAACCATTCTCGACATGGCAGGTGCCATAGGCTCAGATTTATCAGCCTTTTTTTTCTTCCTATTGGATGAAGTAATGTCAATCATAGGCCTCTCGGCAGCAGGCGGACCTTCACGAGCAATGTAGGAAGTCTTCAGTTTTTTCTCAACTAGCATATCTTGAGCAGGCGGGGAAGATCTCTTCTTTCCACCTTCATTCATAATAAGCTCCACCACAACGATTAAACGAGCCAATGCATCCACCTTGATCCTCTTTACCTTCTCTCTCAAGAGCCGCCCACATTTCTTTCTGCAAAAAGAACTAAGCAGCCAACGACATTCACGTTACTTAGTATGGTAACTCAACCTATACTGATTTCCCTCATTTTTTCTCTCGGACCAGCAGGCAAGAGGCCTGCATGCCCAACATTCTAGCAGCCCATGAGGCTTACGACTTCCTCATCTCTCTCAATTGTCGACTTGGCCCCCTTTAGGTCTAAGAGCCCAAAGGACATGAGCCATGTGGCTCACCTAGCACTGTGCCTTAGTGCCTCAATCCGCGGCCCCAGCCGCGCTCGCTACCTTTGGCTCTAGCCAAGCCGAGCAGCCCAAGCAGTGTTCCTGCCACAACACCTCATCAGCATATGCCGAGCCAACTCCTGGCCCATGCTAGCCGACGCATCGCACCACCCCAACGACAACACTATCTAGGAAGAAGACAAGGAAAATTAATTTTTTCTTACCTCAGTGCGGCGCGGAGAAGACGAAGAAAGCAACGAAAGACGGTCGTTTGCATGGGCAAGATGTAGAAGATTACTAGAGGATGGGGAACAAATATCTTCTAAGCTCTATCTCTCTTGTAGGGTTGAATAAATCACTCTCCAAAGTTGATTTAATAACCCACTTAAGGTGGACTTAAATAGGCTTTGAGAGAAATTTATTTCCCTTTCCTAGAAGGATCTACTTTCCTATTAAAGAGGGAATTAACATCAAAATAAGAAACAATCCTACGTTTCCTAAAGCAAGAAGATCTCTACACGTGCTACCCTTTCCTACGAGCAGCCAACAGGTGTGGGGGCATTTGTGGAGCCAAAAATAATCAAGAGGCAATATGTGGATTTTTGGGTGAAAAGGACAAAATTACCCTTGAGGCACATCGGAATTCCTATGCTTGAGTAGTGGACAATCATCCTTCAATCAAGTAAAAAAATGCCCAAATAAGTATTTATTTTTAAACCTATTTCATCCATCCTCATCAAATCTTCTCCACAAGATAGCCCCCAAATCATTCCTTTTTAATTATATTAATTAGCTAATTAATTGATTTATTATTCAATTATTCCTAATTAGCTACAAATCATGAACCTCACCCAAAATACCAACCAAGTGGCCGGTCATCCTTCTCCTAAAGGGGTCGGCCACACCCTTATAAATACTACCGTATTCTTTCCAAAACTCAATTCCAATTCTCTTGCTAAATTCTTCACTCAAAATTCTAACTTTGGCATTGGAGGTTCTTCGTACAAAGCCCCCCCCCCCAAATTCATCATGGGCGAGTGAGGCTCTTGGCCTTGACCTAAGGTGTCATTTATTTTGTAGGTGCAATTTTATCCAAGAACAAGGAGGAAGTAATTTGTATCCACATCAACCCTCATATACAAAGATCAGTCACGACCACTCTAAGTTTCTTCAGAGGATTCAAAGGGACATTTGTGGACCTATCCAATCAACATGCAGACCATTTAAATACTTTATGGTGTTGGTTGATGCATCAACATGATGGTCACATGTTTGCCCGTTGTCCACTCACAACACTACGTTTGCTAAACTCCTCGCTTAAATCATTAAGCTAAGGGCTCACCACCATGATTATCCAATTAAGTCGATTCGACAGGATAATGCTGGAGAGTTTACGTCACAGACTTTTGACGATTATTGCATGTTAGTTGGGATTGATGTGGATGATTATTGCATGTTAGTTGGGATTGATGTGGAACATCCTATACCCCATGTTCACACCCAAAATGACCTAGTTGATGCTTTCATAAAGCGCCTTAAATTGATAGCTCGAACTTTGGTTATGAGAACCAAATTGCCAGTATCTGCCTGGGGCGATGTAGTATTGCACGCAGTTATGTTAATCTGCCTAAGGCTCACTGCTACCCAACCACATTCACCGTTATAGTTGGTCATTAGATACGAGCCTGATGTCTTGCATTTCTGGTGTTTGGGTGCTCCATTTATATGCCAATAACGTCGCCACTATGTACTAAAATGGGCCCTCGGAGAAAAATAGGAATCAATGTCGGTTATGATTTTCCATCAATTATTCGCTACTTAGAACCCTTGATAGGAGATCTCTTTACCGCAAAGGTGACAAGATCACATATACTCGCTGTAAACGCACCTACAAGGATAGATGTACCCCGCGTACGTCCACAACCTACCTTGGAAGGCCGAACCGTCCCTGAAGGTGGGTAGGCCACACCTTCCACGCGACACAGTACATTGGCGGCTAGCCAATCATTTACTTCGAACCTGAAGTGTGGCAGACCCCTTGGTTCAAAGGATTCACAACCCCGGAAGAGGAAAATGGCACCAACTAGTGACCCTAGTTTGAATCCGACCATCACTTACTCATCCATTCCAACGCATAAGGTTATTCTAGATTACGGTGATGCTTCAAATGAAACATGCTGGGCTCTCGAGAATCGTGAGATTTCGGTTCACTACGCAGTATTGGATGAGGTTTGGAATAGGAATGAGATGATCGTTGATCATGTTTAGCGATAATATTGAACCACGTTTCATCGATGAACGCTGACATAGAACCAATTGGTTAAATTGGAAACAAGCAATCCAAGTAGAACTGGATTCGCTATCAAAACGTAAAGTGTTTGGACTTATCGTTTCTACATCACCATGCGTGAAGCTCGTTTGCTACATGTGAGTTTTCATGAGGAAGCGTAATGAGAAAAATGAAATAGTGCGATACAAAGCACGCGTCATACCGCAAAGCTTCTCTTAGTGCCCTAGGATTGATTACGGGGAGATGTATTCCCCCATAATGGACGTTATAACGTTTTGTTACCTTATCAGTTGGGTAGTTTCTGAAAAACTGAATATGCAGCTTATGGAGATCTAGATACGGAAATATACATGAAAGTTCCATAAAGACTTTCATTGACTGGTTCAAATGGTTAGAGACCACAGAACACTCTCTCAATTAGGTTGAGAAGGTCACTCTATGGATTGAAACAATCCAACCGGATGTGGTATAACCATCTAAGTGAATATTTGACAAGTCAGGGTTATGTGAACAACGAATTATGCCCATGCGTGTTCATAAAGAAGTCACATTTTGGATTTGCAAAATGTCGATGACATGAACCTCATCGAGACTCCCGCAGAGCTTGAGGAAATTGCTACACATTGGAAATCGAAATTTGAGATGAAGGATCTTGGGAAAACTTGATACTGTCTCGGCTTGGAGATCAATCATTGTTCAGATGGAATTCTAGTACATCAATCGAACTACACCTAAAGGGTGTTGAGTCGTTTTAATGAGGATAAAGCGAAGCCTTCGAGTACACCCATGGTCGTTCGGACTCTAGATGCTAAACAGGTCCCTTCCGTCCAAAGGAGGATGATGAAGAGATTTTGGAACTTGAAGTTCCTTACCTAAGTGCAATTGGGGCTTTATTATACTTGCATCAGTGCACTAGACCCAACATCTCATTCGTTGTTAATTTTTTTTTTTTTACAAAATTTATTCCACCGTATATTTAATAGCCAACTTACCGTTTTAATTTCTTTTGTTTCTCTAGGTTGGTTTTTCAAAAAATGGACAATGCAGTAGCAGAAGTTGACCCCAACGCTAAAAAATGTTGATGCTTTTTTGTTAAAAGTGTATGAAACAATATTTATCCTATTTGTTTGCCATGTAAATATCTCTCTAATCTGAACTTCGTAATATTTTTTTTCCCTATTTCTTAGACCAGCACTTGACAATTTTTTGTATCCGAATGCTGATTGCGCTTGAAAGGTGGTTCCAAGTGCTAAAATTGAACACATGTCTGTAATATTTTGTGTGTATGTAAATAAACAACTTTTAGCCTTTTGTATGTGCATTCTACAACTTAAAACATTTTGTTTATAACCCTTTTGCGAGCTCTTTGTTTTCGACGCTGTTGATATTTTATCATGCCATTTCTACATCTTCTCAGCATGGTGTTAAGTATAGTTTCCCACCTGTAGTCGTTTTGAATTAGAGTTCAACTAGGCTGTGGTAAGGCCTCTTTTCTTGATGTGCCTCTCTTTTCATTTAGTGTTGTTTTTTCGATTTTTGATTTACAGATAAATTTTACATTTAAATTATCATTTTGCCATGCTGCAGATTTTGTCTTCATAATCAGATGATTCATATTGCTATCTGATTTTGTTCTTCTTCACTTTCAAGAATCACCGATGTTTATTGAAGGTACATAATCCGTTTAGCCATTTAGTTTTCAATGTATCAAATATTTTGCGTTGTTAAATTTCTGTTACTTTCGTTGCCGCCTCCCTTTTTTTTCTATTTTTTTTCCTTTTTTATCTGCTTCTCTTTTGCTTTTGTTCAACCCATTGTCCTCAGTTTGTAATCTTTCATTGGATAAATTTGATCACCCGATCTATTCTCAAGCGATATCTTTTGTTTTAAACTATTTTAACCAGTTTGATCTTAAAGTCTATAGTGTTAACCCCAACATATTATTTTCATTTTGTGCACATTGGAACCAAACTCAATTGGTGGTAAAAACATATAAAACCTTGAACTACAGCATGTATCCAATGTTAGGCAATAAATAATTACAAAAGTAATTTCGTCATGGGCTATAATCATATCCAGCATTGTTCTGTGATTGTTACCAACCTTTAGAAGCAAATTTAGCATCAATATGTTTTACCTCTCTATCTCAATCTTAACCACTAACAGTTACAATTTTGTATTAATCACCATCATCTTTTGCCTACCTTATCATATGTGAAATGATTATATTTACACTCATTGTTATTCATTGGAAACAGTATTTGTGTCTCTCCATATCCAATCATTGGTGCAAAATGTTTACAATTTGAATCTGTTTCACTTTCCTGCAGCCAAGTTGGAATCAATCTGAAAGAATTGCATCTATTGGCCATGTTCAAGGTATAACATTGATCAATCTTTAGTTCTAATTTCTTTCTCAATTTTGTTTTCCTTTTGCATTTCTAGAAAACCTTTATTCAATAGATATTGACATGCTCACATACAGGATAAAAAAAAACTTCTTTTTTCTCAGTGTTTAAGCATTTCTTATTTTTCTTCATGAACCAGGTCAACTCACAACTATGTAACCATCTATGCATACAACTTATCCATTTTTATCATCATGGTATTGATACAGATTTACTCTTATTTTTTGAGATGGGATTCATCTTAAAACACAGGAAAAATTAAATTGATGCCATTGTTCTCTACACAAAAATTTTCATCAACCCAAAAACCTCAGGTGGAAAACAAACGTATTCAGCTCTTTATTTTTTCTGCTTCTCCTTCGTTTTTACCTATTTTCTCATTTTTTTCACAGCATTTTCTTCTTCATAATTATGTTTAGCATGCATTTTTTAAACCTATTAAACCCTGAACGTTTTAACTGTTTTGCTTCATTATTTGACATTCATTTGATTTGAGTTTGTGATAAGCATCAACTTGGTCAGGTTTTCATTGCTTGCAAAACATCTTTAGACTGGTACCTTTAAATTGCGTGATTTTTTCAATGAAAAATCGTGGATGCCTTGGCAGTTGCCCAATGGATAAATTCATGACATTCTTTTCAATCAAAACACTGAAGGTCCCATACACCAATCACTCTTTTATCATTATCAGCAACACTATTCTTATCATTTTGAACCCAAATCATCCAATCCACATTTACTAATGAAACAATTGATTGTTGACAGTTTGACCTAAGCACCTCTACAAAATACCTATGCATGGACCACTACTCTAATCCGTTCTCAACCGATGAAATTCCAACTATGGTACGTATCACATCATTTTTCCTCCCTCACTATTTATTCAGCCGTTACATATCCAGCCGTATTGATCGCTACAAAACAATGTTTACTTCTCTCGGCAACCTCTTAATTTTACAATCTATTACAATTTCTTTCCTGCTGCATTAAAATATAAATGTAAAGAATAAAGCCAATTTAAAAACCTAATACGTATTTATGTGCTTCATTCTTCCGGAAGATTTTTCGTTATGTGAACAAAATAGATGCATACTCTGCCCATTCTGCGAAAAAATGGTATACAACAATGTAGCACCGCAGCAACGCACGGGCAACCTAGCTAGTGAGAACTATTTGTGAGCTGATTCCACAACCAATGCAAACGATTTGATTTATTTTATAAGTCGCCATTTACAAATTATTTTCCAAAAAATTATTTCAATCTGAAACTCTATACCCATTTGATTGTCATGAATAAATTTTAATGTTTCGTAGTACATAGTGTTCGTCAATTTCTTTGAACTCAACTAAATGCATCAAACATTTCTAATTTGGCTAATATTCTACATTTCTAATTTGGCTAATATTCTGTAAGGATGATCTATGAAGTGTAACTTGAAAAATAGACGATTTAAATCGTTAAATTTTGATGTAGAATGAACCCAATTCAACGTAGATTGAACCCCACAACTAGTCCCTATTTTTTATTTTTTGGGGGTAAAAATGGGCATGCATGCTTGCATACATGTGGAAGTGATTTCCATTAATACCACTTTTACTTCAAGCACCTGCTTATTATAATGTTAAGTAATGCTAAGGAGACTAAATTTGCAAACTAAATGATGTGTCATCAATAAAAATGAGCACATTAATCAACGTGTAAATAATAAACCAATCATCAACTTCTACGTCCTTTAGTTTTCAAATTTTAGTATACAAATTTAGTTTCCCTAATATTACCTTTATACATTTTCATTGCTTGCTTCCTCTTTCATTTTTACTTCATGCACACTTACTATAAGATAAGTACGTGAAATTTTTTCCTATGATATGAAAAATAGTAGGGAACCACATTGCACAACCTATCAAACAAAGGTAGGGCCGACCATTATATTAGTAGGTCCTGCCTATATTAAAGAAATAGTCATTGTTCTAAAAATATTTGCCTGGAGTCGCCTAGGCGTTAGATGGTTGGTCATCATTTCAATTAGTCCCTAATAAAGTGCGCCTAGACCCGCTTAGGCCTTTAACTAAACCCGCTTAGACACCCACCTAGGTCGTGACTCTCATTTAGACAAAAATAAAATGTAAGAGACTTGTTAAATACTTAGATGAACACTCATTATATGTTTGTTTCCCATGTTTTCAATATGTTCTAATTCTTTATAATTTATTTGTCATTTTATTTTACAATTTATGTATTCCAATATAATTATGTGTGTTTTTAATTATAATAGGTGCTTATTTATACAATATATAATAAATTTATTTTAATCCGTCTAGTCCGCCTAGGCTTCCGCCTAACCGCCTGGGCGCTAAGCCCCAACCCCGCTGCCAGACTAGCACTTAGCACCTAGAGTCTAGCACCTAACGTCCTTTAGAACCTTAGAAATAGTAAAATATAATCACCCAAAATGGGATATGTTAGATTAAATGTAGAATTATGGAGAATAATCCGAATAATGACTTTGAGGTACGACTTGAATCGTTTCCTTAAAGTGTTATTTGCCCCCACTCGAATGAGTTTGCTAAAGGGTTCTTGGCAAATCACTTCCAGGATACAACAAAGTATGGAATATTCGATTAGCAAAACCGAATTATATTCCCTTAGAAATAACTAGAAAGAAATTGTATGAATGTGAAGAAGAGAGAAAAGAGAGCAAAGAAATTATGTAGACAACAAATTTCTGAATGATATTTCTCTTCTACCAATTTACCATTATATAGGGGAGATTGCACTTGTTAGACATATCCTTTGGTTTTGGATATGCCTTCTCGCCATAGGATACAACTGAATTAATATTACAGAAATATGCCAATTCGCATGTCTGATGCAAAGCATCAATTACATATCTGATGCAAAGCATCAATTACCAAAGGTTGTGTCTGTTAGTAAACTATGCATTAGTCAGACATGGATCATGTCTTTTAGTAAAGTTTGAAAAGTCACAATTCTTTAATCTGATGAAGAGCAACTGTTGGGTAAGTACCCAACTTCTTCCATTCGAATATATTAATATATTATTAAAATATTCAACAATCCTTCCCTATTTTAAGAATATATAGAAAATGATATTACAACAATTCTCTCTTTATAATTATCACAAGCATACCGATATAATCATACATACAATAAATGTGTCTTTCGAATTAAACCTTTAATTAGTGTAAGTAATTCAAAGTTATAACGAATGCGATGGTGACCTAAGTTTAAACCACCTATTCTTATGTTAAAACCGGAATCACTACACACATGACTATGTCTTATTTCCTTAAAGAAATTTCTGATCCAATTAAGCACTATTATGGCCTTGTGCTTCATCCTGATTTCATAAACATTTACAAGAGAAAACCCAACTCTTGGTAGAAGCGGCACCACTTCTTATGTTCATATAGGTGAGGTTCCTTCCCATGTCCCTGCTACTATAGACATAACCACAAATAACCTCATTAAGAGATAAAACTCATCCTCCTAAACGTAGCAGTCTTGCACTGATCATCCTAGAATGAGCTATATAATAATTTTTAGTGCTTTCACAACCACTTAACAATAACTTGTTATTACCCATTAAACTTTTAAACTAGTGATGTTCTAGACAAAGTCGGGTTACCATTATTGGTGGCTAATTTTCAGTAAAGGGTTTTAGCCCCATTCCACTAGATGTACTAACTACCAAAGCTTTTGAAAGTGCTTTCGTTAACGGATCCGCCAAGTTATTACTTGATTTAACATAAACAATATTAATAACTCCATCAGTTATTAATTGCTTGACATATTCATGTCTCAAGCTAATATGTCTAGATTTTCCATTGTATACCTTATTGTATGCTCTAGACAAAGTAGTCTCACTATCACAGTATAAAGAAATAGATGGCATTGGTTGTGGCCACAACTCTATTTCCAATAACAAATTTCTAATCCATTCCGCTTCTTTACCTGCTGCTGCTAATGCTATAAATTCAGATTCCATAGTTGAATGTGCTATACATGTTTGCTTCTTCGAAGCCTAAGAAATTGCTCCTCCGGCAATTGTAAAAATCCACCCTGATGTAGACTTATTATCATTAGCACTTGTTATCCAACTTGCATCTGAATATCCTTCAAGTACTGCTGGAAACTCAGAGTAAGTTAAACTCAGGTTAATAGTTCTTTTAAGATAACAAAAAATTCTATTTATTGCTTTCCAATGAGCAGTACCTGGATGACTAGTGTATCTAGAAAGTTTGCTTACTGCAAATGCGATATATGGCCTGGTACAATGCATGACATACATTAAACTTCCGATTACACTAGCATACTCAAGCTGTGCAACAGACCTACCAGAATCATTAAGCAAAGTTTCACTATGGTCATAAGGGGTATTTACTTCTTTTATTTGTAAATGCTTAAACTTAAGAAGCAATTTTTCTATATGATGTGACTGACACAAAGCGTAACCTCCACTATGCTTCTTTACTTTAATTCCCAAGATAGTATCTACTTCATTCAAATCCTTCATCTTGAATTTTGAATTTAGATACTCTTTAGTTTCAGATACACCTTTCATGTTTGTACCAAAAATTAGCAAGTCGTCGACATATAAACATATAACAACACCATAATCATTTGTGAATTTAGAGTATATGCATTTATCAGCACTGTTATGTCTAAATCCATATGATAAAATGACAAAATCAAACTTTTCATGCCATTGTTTTGGTGCTTGCTTCAATCCATATAATGACTTTACTAATTTACAAACCTTATTTTCATTCCCAGGGAGAACAAACCCTTCTGGTTATTCCATATAGACTTCTTCATCTAAATCACCATTTAAAAATGCTGTTTTCACATCCATTTGATGCACATGCAAATTATATAAAGATGCTAATGCAAACAATATTCTAATTGATGTGAGCCTAGCTACTGGTGCATATGTATCGAAATAGTCTATTCCTTTTTTCTGCTTAAAACCTTTGGCAACTAGCCTGGCTTTAATGTCTGAATAGACCCGTTTGTATTGTATTTTCTTCTAAATACCCACTTACAACCTATTGCTTTTGATCCTTGGGGCAAGTCTACTAAAACCCATGTCTGATTAGATATTAATGATTCAAATTCATCATCCTCAACATTCAACAATATGGGTATTTTCTTAAGAACCTTTGTTCTATTTCCTTCGACTAAAAATACAATAGATTGAGATGAAATAAAATCAGAGCCTAGGGTCTTTTCTTTTCTTACCCTTTGGCTTTTCCTTGGTTCATTAACAGTTTCAGACTGTTTTCTTTTCTCACCTTGAGATTGACTAGTAGACGGATTAGAGAAATGTGTTTGATCATTCTCTTTTCCAGACACTGAGTAGTCATTATAGAATTTATTTTCTATAAATTCGACATCTCTAGACTCAACTATTGTGTTCGAGTCTAAATTAAGTAACCTATATGCCTTTGAATTTTCTACATATCCTACAAATATGCTTTTAATTCCTCTTGGACCCAACTTGGATCTCTTAGGATCGAGTGCCTTATAAAAAGCTACACAACCCCATACTCTCAAATATGACAAATTTCGTTTTCTTCCTTTCCAAATTTCATATGGTGACACATGTGTCTTCATAGATGTAATTCTATTGTGTATATGGCATGCAGTAAACAATGCTTCACCCCATAAATATTTTGGAGTATTAGCATTAATCATCATAGAATTAATCATTTCAGTGAGTGTTCTATTTTTTCTTTCTGCCAAACCATTTTGTTGTGGTGTATAGGGTGCAGTTCTTTGATGTACAACACCATGCTCTTCACAAAAAATATCAAATTCATGTGAAAAATATTCACCACCTCTATCACTACGAAGGCATTTAATTTTCCTTCCCTTTTGGTTTTCTACTTCAGCCTTATAGCGCTTAAAGCACTCAAAAGCTTCATCTTTATTAGACAATAAATAAACATACGTAAATTTAGAACAATCATCTATAAATGTGATAAAATATCTTTTTCCTCCTCTTGTTAAAACACCATTAAATTCACATATGTCAGAATGTATTAAGTCTAATAAATTTGTATTTCTTTCGGTAGTTGGAAAAGGTTTCTTAGTCATTTTTGCTTGAATACATGTTTCACATTTATCATTATAATCATCATTGCAAGTAATAAAACCAAGTGTGCGCATGTATTTTAAAGATCTAAAATTTATATGTGCTAAACGTAAATGCCATAAATGAGAGGAAGATTCAACAATATAAACAGAAGAATTCACTTTATTATTGATACTTAGTTTGAACATCCCATCACAAGAATATCCCTTCCCAACAAACATCCCATTTTTCGACATTATTAACTTGTCGGACTCTAGAACAGTCTTTATACCGTTCTTACATAATAAATTTGCAGACACAAGATTCTTTCTAATTTCTGGAACATGCAGTACATTAAGCAACGTCAATTTCTTCCCAAAAGTAAATTGAAGTTCAACGGTTCCCTTTCCTAGAACTTTGGCGGAATTATGATTCCCCATTAAAACTTCTTGATTGTCCGTTGATGCTTCATATGTCTTGAATTGTGCCTTGTCATTGCACACATGTATAGTAGCCCCTGAGTCAAGCCACCAATCGGAGGATTTTATTACCGCTGCCATATTCAGTTCGGTAATCATGCCAATATGCATCATTGATACCATTGCAACAATGTTATCAATTCCAGAGTTTTCCACCATATTTGCGCTATTGGTCTTATTGGCATATTCCTCACTTGCTTTTCTGTGTCTACAATCACGAATGTAATGGCCTTTCTTTCCACAATGGTAACATACACCATTTGCATTCTTTTTATTGTTGTTGGAATTGGTCTTCTTAAACTTCCCTTTGTCAATTTTGACTTTGAAGTTCTTTTTATATTTGTTTCCTTCGACAATGTGAACTTTAGAGAAATCTTGATTTGCAAAATTCTTATCACGATTTCGAGTTTCCTCTTCAATTTGAATACCCTTTTGCAAATTCTCCAAACTAATATCTTCCACCATGTGTAGAAGTTTCTTTCTATAGTTATTCCATGTTTGGGGTAATTTTGCCATAATAGCTCCAACTATCATAGGATCCGGAATAACTATTTTAAGTTCACGAAGCTTTGAGACCAAGACCAATAATTCATGAACTTGGTCTAGGATTGGTTTGTTATCAAACATAGTGAATTCATAATATTTGAACATTAAAAATTTATCGGTACCTCTTTTTTCCGTTGTGTACTTGTGTTCAAGTGCTTCCCAAATTTCCTTTGGAGATTGAATGTGTGCATACAGGTCATATAAACGATCAGATAATGTGCCCAAGATGTGTCCTCGACATACCAATTCATCTTCTTCACGCTTCTTTCGATCGGCAACTATATTGTTCGAGTCTTTGTCACTTGGTTCACAAATAGGCTCCAATTTCGGGTCCAACACATATATGACATTTAAAACAGTAAGCATGAAACGCATCTTGTTCTTCCATCGGATGAAATTTGATCCATCAAATTTGTCTAACTTGTAGACATCTTGATTGATAATCTTCAAAGCCATGTTATCAGATTTGTTATTAATAACGAAAATAACACTTTAAGATTGTTAGATTAAATGTAGAATTATGGAGAATAATCCGAATAATGACTTTGAGGTACGACTTGAATCGTTTCCTTAAAGTGTTATTTGCCCCCACTCGAATGAGTTTGCTAAAGGGTTCTTGGCAAATCACTTCCAGGATACAACAAAGTATGGAATATTCGATTAGCAAAGCCGAATTATATTCCCTTAGAAATAACTAGAAAGAAATTGTATGAATGTGATGAAGAGAGAAAAGAGAGCAAAGAAATTATGTAGACAACAAATTTCTGAATGATATTTCTCTTCTACCAATTTACCATTATATAGGGGAGATTGCACCTGTTAGACATATCCTTTGGTTTTGGATATGCCTTCTCGCCATAGGATACAACTGAATTAATATTACAGAAATATGCCAATTCGCATGTCTGATGCAAAGCATCAATTACATATCTGATGCAAAGCATCAATTACCAAAGGTTGTGTCTGTTAGTAAACTATGCACTATTCAGACATGGATCATGTCTTTTAGTAAAGTTTGAAAAGTCACAATTCTTTAATCTGATGAAGAGCAACTGTTGGGTAAGTACCCAACTTCTTCCATTCGAATATATTAATATATTATTAAAATATTCAACAGGATACCATCCCAAGTATTTGCTGAAGAATACAAGAATTCACATTAAAATGCAAGTTGAAAAAAATCAATTTGATTAATAGGGGTGTACTCAATGTTTGTTTCTTGTCAAAATGGCAGTGTCGATATATTCGAACCTTAGTTTCACTTCAGTTTATAACCTTTCAATTGTTATAATTTTAACCGAACTGTTACAATTTTAAGACAATAACTTAATTGCGGCACTTTTTAACTAAAATTAGCATGTGAAGAGAAAATATAGGAGAAATTAGGTTCACATCCTTTTATTTGCTACTCCATTGATTAAAATCCTATTCATTTTTTATTTTTTTAATCAAGGTCCTTGGATATTAATAACATCATTAATTATTTGAATAATAAAATATTTTTATTTTAAATATATTCCTTTAGTGTTAAAAATGTTACAATTAGTATATTTATATTGGGTAAATCTTTGTTTACTACCCTCATGTTTCATGGTTTTCAACATTTAGTACATCAAGTTTTTTTCGTCCCAGAGTCATACCTAAAGTGTAAATTTTGGGACAGTTTCATACATCAGTTGTCAAACTGTTAAGTCTTCCGTTAACTGTGGCGTGGCACCCACGTTGACAATGACTGGGCACCATGTGGGTCTTTTTTTTTTAGAGAAGGGGTTTCAGTAAAAAAAAAAAATTAAAATTAAAAATTCACGACCCCCCATCTCCCCAAGAAAAGGTGAAAAAATGAAAAAATGAAAAGTGGTTTCACTTTTCACTCCACCAGAAAATAGCGACCCTTCATCTCCGTCTGAAACCTTACCAATGGCCCGTCACTTGACCTCGCCGTCGCTCCACCTCGCACGCCATTGTATGTTGCACACAAGTTTTTGGGAAAGATTGTCGTGAAGCCATTGTTGGCGATGGGGTGGGAAAAAAGGAGGATCGAAGTGGGTGAAACACCACTTTATTGTAAGTAACCTACATTTTTCGAAGTGTAGATAATATGGGTTTAGGTTATTCGATTTTTCAATTTTGAATTTTAGAGATTAGGGATCTGTGAGTTCCAATCCCATTTTTTTTCTATGGTTTCTGGAATTGTGTTTTGTAGTGGGTTGTGCATGTGGTTTTGTCTTCAATCGTCGACCCCATGGTTTTGTTTTCACCTTTTTTTCTATGGTTTCAGGAAAAAAAGTGGAACTGTATTCACGGTCCCCATGGTTTTGTTTTCACCTTTTTTCCTCATGGTCGTACTAGTTTTTTCACCTTTTCCCCCATGTGCCTCTAGGATTTTATGTTGTTTTCACCTTTCTCCTTGACTTTGCAGGCATGCCCGAATTATTTAGCCTTAAAATTAACCATGGTGGGAAGTGGTCTGAAAGTGCATATACGGGAGGGTTTAAGGCTTGGTTTGATTACGTATACAAAGACTTCATGTCCTTTTTCGAGATTGCTGAAATGGTTAAGGAGTTAGGATATGATGGGTTTATATTGTATCACGATAAGATTCTTGGGATGTCTTATTATGAGGGATTAAGGCGTATTGAACAAGACCAAGATGTGGCTGAAATGTGCAAGTATGTTCCAGGGGTTAGGGAAATAAAACCTAGAACATCTAAGTCCGAAGCAAGCTCCCTTGAAACATAAGCTTTTGATGAATCTAGATGAGAGTGCCATATTAAAAAAAGGTGTCATTGTAGAAGATATTGAGGAATCGAGGGTGGCGATTTCGATTACAAAGGGAAGTGGATCAAAGCTGAAGAAGGGTAGAGCAAAAGGGGGTGCGGATGACTTAGAAAAACAGCTATGGCTTTTGAATGACATAGCCTACAATGGTGATGATGAACATGAGGCTGAAGCAACTGAGGGAGGACAAGGAAGTGGAGATAAGGCTAAAGATGGTCGTCTCAATGTTGATAATGAAGGTGATGAAGAAGGTCACGCAGCTGAAGAAGTTAATGAGACTGAAGAAGGTCACGAAGCTGAAGAAGTTAATGAAGGAATCGAAGTAGAAGCTAATGAAAGTAAAATTTTTGAAACATTTAATTTTACAATTTTAATTTCAGTATTCAATTATTTTTGCAAAGTTTAGGTTTTTAACAAATATGCATTGTTTGTGGCAGTAAATGCAGAGGATGACACTACAGATAGTGAGTTTGTGGATAGTGACTACAATTTGAAAGATGATGATCGTCGTGCAGTAGATGATACGGCTGTAGAAAGTGTCGTTGGAGATGCTGAAAGGGGTGAAGGGGTTGGGAACCAACATCCAGAAGACGTTATTAATGCAAGGGATGTAGAAGAAGTTCCTCAGATGGCCTGCATAGTGTTGACAATTCAGGTTCAGAATGTGATGAGAAGGTCATCTACCTTGAGTTTAATGAAGAAGCCAACATGGATGATTCAAAGTTTGAAAAAGGATTGAAGTTCAGAGATGCTGTATAGTTAAGAGAGGTAGTGTGGACTTACTCCATTAAGCATGGTGCACCTTCTATTAAGCTAAAAAGGAATGAGAAATGGAAGATTAGTGCAAGGTGTCAGAAAAACTGTCCATGAAGATTGTATGCTTCTAGGATGTACAATGAAGATTCAATGCAAGTGAAAACCTATGTTGGGAAACATGAATGTCCAAGGATTTGGAGGGAAAATCCTAACTACAAAGTGGCATGGCTTGTGAAAAGGTATGTGGACAAGTTCAGACTCAACCCAAGCATGCCTATCACTACATTTATGGAGACAGTCAAGGAGGAAAGAATGGTTGAGATCCACCTCAAGAAAACCTACAGAGTGAGAGCACAGTGTTTAAAAATCCTTGAGGGGAGTAACATGGATCAGTACACAAATTTGTGGGAGTACTGTGATGAGCTTAGAAGGACAAACCCGGGTAGTACAGTTCAGATGAAGGTGCTGCCCTACGATGATGCTCATGTGATATTTCAGAGGATTTATATTTGTTTGGGGGCTTGTAAAAATGGATTTAAGAATGGATCTAGGCAGCTTGTAGGGTTGGATGGTTTTCACTTGAAGGGAGTGTTCAAGGGCCAGTTACTGTCTGCAGTGGGAATGGATGCAAATAACCAAACTTGGGTTATTGCATATGCTATAGTAGAGCTCGAGAACAAGGACAGTTGGGTTTGGTTTCTAGAACTGCTAGTTGCTGACTTGGGAATTATGAACCAGCGTGCTTGGACTTTCATTTCTGACAAACAAAAGGGTTTAATACCAACTTTTGAGAAGGTGCTGCCTAATTGTAATCATCGGTTCTATGTTAGGCATTTATACACCAACTACAAGGCTTATGGGTTTAGAGGGAAATGATTAAATGATGCCTTATGGTTGGATGAGATGAATAGGCTGAATGAAGAAGCTTATAAATGGTTGGAGAATAGACCAGCCTTGCATTGGAGTAGGTCACACTTTGAGACACACACTTAATGCGACATTCTCTTAAACAACCTCTGTGAGAGCTTCAATTCTTTTATCCTAAGGTCTAGGGACAAGCCTATTATTACCATGCTGGAAATTATAAGAGTTTTATTGATGAAAAGGATATGGTTGAGAAGAGATAGAATGAGGAAGGATAAAGGAGTTATCTGCCCAAAAATCCAGAAGAAGTTGGAGGAGTACAAACTGAAAAGCTCACACACTATAGCTACATGGTCTGGAGGAGAAAAATTTGAAGTGGATGAAGGCAGAGGCAATATATTTGTGGTGGATTTAAATGGGTGCACTTGCTCATGTAGAAGATGAGATTTGACAGACTTTCTTTGCATACATGGTTGCTAGGCCATCTATTATGCAAGGAGACAGCCTGAGGAATTTGTTTCCTCTTGGTACAAGAAGGAGAAGTACTTTGAAGCTTACGAAAACTTGATTCAACCCGTCCAAGGTATGAAATTTTGGGAGCCATCTGAAAACAAATGCATTATTCCTCCAACTTTTAAAAGGCAACCGGGGAGACCAAAAAAGAGGAGACTTAGGGAGGGTGATGAAAATGAATTCAAGTTAAGCGAGAGAGGGCAAAAAGTGTGAAGAGTAGTGTTTGCAAGGCCTCGGGACACGACAAGGCTAGATGCCCTACCACTCATCCTCCTCCAGCTGCTAGAAAAGGAGGAAAAAGCAAGAAAAATGAGGTATACTTTTGATATTTTTTGTTGATTTTTCATTTCTTAAGTGAATTGTTATTTGTGAAGTGTAGTATATGTCAGTGCTAATGTTATATGGGTTAGTTACTTAGGCCTCAACATCTAAGGCATCATAACCCTCTCAGTCATCGCAACCATGCACTCAGGAAGCTCCACAACCTTCATCTCAGCCAACTCAAGCCTCTCAAACCACTTCAAAGTTTACTGCAAGAGGTCAGAAAATGAGGAGGAATGTTCCATGATGCTGCTTTAACGCTTTAGGTTCTGTAAGGTTTCATTTTGTTATAGTTGAATATGCCCTTAATTTTTTTGGAAACAACTTTCCGATAGATCTTTTGTGTTTTGGACAGAGTTCAATTAGTTGTTAAAGTTGACCCATTAGTGTTTTGGATAGATCTTTAGTGTTTTTGGAAGAACACCTTGACCCATTAGTTGTAAAAGTTGTGGTCTTTTGATACTTTGTGTGAATTGGAGGGTGTATATTGAACTTTGTTGTGAATTGAAAGTTGTTCACAATTGAATTTTGTTGGTAGTTTAAATGATGAATTTGCGGATTTAGAATTCAAAGTTTGTTTGGAATTGAATTTGCAGATTTGGAATAGAAAGTTGTGGTTTTTTCATGATATTTTTTTTCAAAAAATTTTGGTGGGAAAAAATGTAAGGTACATGGTTGTGGGAAAAGAAATTTGGGTGGGAAATCTTTTTTCAACCCCTTCTCTAAAAAAAAAAAAAATCCACGTGGACCCACGTGGTGCCCAATCATTGTCCATGTGGGCGCCACGTCACAATGGAAGACTTAATAGTTTGACTAACGGATGTATGAGATTGTCCCAAAGTTTACACTTTAGGTATGACTCTGGGACAAAAAAAAATTTGATGTACTAAATGTTGAAAACCATGAAACATGAGGATAGTAAACAGAGATTTACCCATTTATATTTATGGCTAAATTTTTTATGATATATTTTTATTTTTAGTTTGTACCTATTTTTAATTTGTACCAATTTTTTTTACATTTTTAATTTGTACCCATATATTAGTTTCTTTTTGTGCCCATATTTTTTAAAGTTTTATTTGTATTTGTACCAATCTGTAGATATTGTATATTTAATCAATGATAGAAAAATTACATATGGTATATTTATGTTTTATGCCTAAACTTTGTATCATATATTTATATTTTTAGTTTGTACCCACTTTTAATTTGCAACATTTTTTTAAATTTGTAGTATTTTCTTTTTAGTTTTATTTTGTACCCATGTATTAATTTCTTTTAGTGCCTATATTTTTAAAAAATTCATTTGTACTCATAATTTTTTAATCTTTTATCTATACCCTAATTTATTTATAATGTACACATTGTTCTTTATTAATGTACCACTTTGTTTTATGTGAAATGTACCGATTTTTTTAACACTATGGATACATTCTTTTGTCATTTATTATTTCTTATTTTTACTTAGTTTTTATCCATTTATTCAATCAAAATATTTGAATTTTTTTATTGTAACCATTTCTAATAGTATTATAATGAGGGATTTTAAATTTATAGGATTATAAATCTCATAAAATATCAAACAATTAATGTCAAAACTATAAAAATATAAATATTAATTGTAATATACTAAGGTGTACAAAGTTAAGGGACTTTGATCAAACTTTGAATATCATTAAGGTTTTTGTCAAAGAATATTAAGAATTAGGAACCGCATCCAAAATATCCCATGATAAGTTCTGGTGTTAAGCTAGCTATGTTTTGTTTTGTTGCCCATTTTTTGTCTATCCTATTTTTCTATTCCCGTAAACACAATTATTATGGTCTTTATCTCAAACAAATTTTTTAAATCAAATGATGTGTCATTAATAAGAAATAAGCACATGAATTGATACTTAATTAATAATTCAATCATTTATAACTACATTATTTGATTTGCAAACTTAATTTAAAAAATTTGATCTCCTTAACATTACCCTAATATATTTATATGTTAAAACTTGATTGGTTTGGAATTAGGGTCGGCGAGGGTCCAAGTCGTAGGCGGATGTCCCAGTACGACCTAGATTTGGGGATCAGCCACAACCACTTTTCACTTTCATTAAGACTAAACGGTCCACTCGTTTGGTTGTTAAATAATTGCTAAGGGACGACGATGGTTCATAGAAATGGTCCACTCGTTTTGTCGTTAAATGCTACTGCTTGTACACATCCACTCGTTTTGTTTGATATTTTTTTTCGTTCGGATGGCTCACTTTGATCGATTGAAAGTCGCTATGTGTAGGACAAACTCTACATTCATGACCGGTCATTTTCTATAAATATCTCATCTTCACTATTTAGTAGTATGTTTTTGTTACACATCAATTCTAAACACTCACTCTTTTCAAATATAACGACTCAAGCATCGGAATCCATTGGTTAAACCTCTCTCCAAATCTAGCACCGTCTTGTAACCCTAGACTTTTCGTTTTCCCAAAACCACTTTGTTTTCACAAAACCTATTTGTTTTCCAAACCCTCCTTTCCGGAGACTAATCCATCCCTCTTAGTATGTTTTTAAAAATAAGTTCTGGTGTTAAGCTAGCTATGTTTTGTTCTGTTGCCCATTTTTTGTCTATCTCTCACCCCAAAATATAGTTGTATATAAAAAGATTTAATCTACATTAGGCCTAAAATTTTCTTTGTAATTATGAAGAGGTACAAAAATTAAATTCAAGTTTTTTTCATTTACTCTAATAACACATGAGAATTGGTATTGTCACTCTAAAATGTTAACTACATTGGAAAAATTAAGGAGCAGTGAAGAATTGAGAAGATGAAGAGCTAGGGAGCCAAAGAGAAGAAAGGAAATGATCTTTATTATCAAAAGACTTGAAATCTTAATTACAATATGATTCATCACTCAGTTATATAGAGTACGAAGCTTAGCTCCAAAGCTAACAGATATAACAAGCATAACAACAATAACCAACACTATCAATCTAACAACCTTTCAACAAACTCTTGATGACATGGCACTCTGATGTGAATATTGGCAACATAAAATTCTTATTTTACACTTCAAACTATCTATATTAAAAAAAAATCCAGATGAGATAAGTGCAAAACGAAAATTTTAAAGTGCAAAACGAAAATTTTAAAGTGTAAATAACAATTCCGTAACATATTTATATGTTAAAACTTGACTTGTTTGTAATTAAGATCCGTCGAGAGTCCAAGTTGTAGGTGGATGTCTCCGCTTCGACCTAAATTTGGGGACCAGGCTTGATGACTTTTCATTTCCCAAACGTTTTAAATTAGGAGTAGTACTAAACTATAATAATTGCCAAGGGACCACGCCAGTTCATTAGACTAAATGGTCTACTCGTTTTGTTGTTAAACACTACTGATTATACACATCCACTCGTTTTGTTTGGTATTTTGTGTTGCGTGAGTCAATAGGTGTGCGGAGAATATAGAATGGAATGATATCCGGATATAATTCGGTTTTGTTGTTTCCTGATTAATAGGGCTTCTTGTATAATATATATATATATATATATACAGGCCCTTTATACAAAGGGATCCTCATTTTTTTTTTAAAATGGGGATTAGGTGTGGGGCTCACTTCACATCGAACTTCAACGATCCGAACCGTCTATTTTGTAAGTCTCAATTCATAGATCATTCTTGCAAAAATTCAATTTAATCCGAAACCATTTGCCTATTTAATTATCAAGATAAAATTTCATTGTTTCTTATATAACAAAGTATTCGTTCATTTCTTTGAACCCAATTAGATGTCTTAAACATTTCCGATTTGGCTAATATTTTGTAAGGATGATCTATGAGGTGCAACTTGAAAAATAGACGGTTCGGATCGTTAAAGTTCGATGTAATGTAGACCCCACAACTAATCCCCATTTTTATAAAAAAATGGGGATCCCTTTCCTTAAAGATTTCCTCTATATATATATATATATTTCTCCCAAAGAGGAATAAAATATAAAGAACTTTCATGAAAAGGGTTTGAATTAAATTTATGTTAATAAAAAATCATGTTATAATTTTATTTAATAAAAAAATTTAATATTAATGAAAAATTCTTAAATTTTAATAAAAATGACAAAAGAACTTAAATTTTAATGAAAATAACACACTTTTAATATAAAAAAATTTAAAAATAAACATGACGCTTGGGACCTATGAGTCCATCATAGACACTGTTTATAAAACAAAACACTATTTATGAAACTGAACGGTACTACACTGTTTATTGGCCCAGTTTTATAAATAGTGTCCAGTTCTTAGTCTACTTTCATAAATAGTGCCCAGTTCTTGGTCTACTTTCATAAATAGTGTCTAGTTATTGGGTCCAGTTTCATAAATAAAGTAATTCTTGAAGTTTCATAAATAGTGTCTCTTTCTTAGTCCGGTTTCATAAATAGTGCTGAGTTATTGGTCCACTTTCATAAATAGTGCCTAATTCTTGATCCTGTTTCATAAATAGTGTCTATTTCTTGGTCCAATTTCATAAATAGTGTATAGGTCCAGTTTCATAAATAGTTTCCACCTATTGGTTTAGTTTTAGAAGTAGTGCTTAATTCTTGGTTTCGTTTCATAAATAGTGTCTAGTTAGTGGTCTAGTTTCATAAATAATGCCTACTTATTGGTCAAGTTTTATAAATAGTGTCTAATTCTTGGTTCAGTTTCATAAGGTTTGAAACTTAGACCTTTTTTGGTCCTATAAAAGCACCCATTGCACCGAAAACGATGAACCCAATAGTGATCCTTTAGATCAAAACCTTGAGAAGGTTATGTTCTCAATAATTATATTTAAAAAGATGTTTTCAATTACCAAATTAAAATTCCCTCACATTTTTTACATACAACAATAAATGTAGCTCTCCATCCAATTTCTTGAGCTTGGGTGTCGTCATGGAGAAATTTTTCCTTGTGCCTGTAATACAAGTGGTACACCACGTGTTATTATATAAATGGTGTGAAATTTTATTTTTTGTATTATTAATTTTTTAACACAAGAATCTCACCACTTGTATATAGACATGTGGTGTACCACCCCGTCTTCCGGGCACATTGAAAAATCTCTCGTCATCTTGACTACTATTGGGAAACAACACCACAAAAATAAAAGGCTAATTATATTAACATCCCACAAATTGTTGAATAAACCCCACAAACTTAATACACCCCACATTTGCTTTTTCACTTAAAAATTATCTTAATACACCCCACTTGCTTTCCCATAATACCCCCACACCCCACACCCCACACCCCACATTCTCAATATACATCTTATATTTTGTACATACACCCCACATTTTCTTTACACCCCACATTTCTCCAATCTTATAACACTCATTTTTAATTTTCAGGGATTGAATATAACCATATGAACACTAAAGAGATGAATATGAATATAGAAGTTTAAATAATGCAGCAAACGCAAGATTAAATAATTATCGATGTCATCGAAATCACTAGAGCAATGAAATCTATGAAGTCTTGCCTCATGTGAAGCTCCTAAAACATCGATTTTGTGTTCCATTCGTCAAAAACAATTTTTCTTAATCTTCATGTTTGATAGTTGAGAAGATAAATAATACGCTAAAAGTGATTTGGGGTGTATTTATAAATCTTTATTTTTTTTAAAACCTAATAAGGTCAAAATTGTCATTGCATAGTGGAATAAATAAGTCATTTAATATTAAATTTTAATGTGGGGTGTATTCAACATTTTGTGGGGTGTTAATATAAAAACCCAAATAAAATTGGGGAATATAATTCAATTTGAAGTCTTTTTCTTATTCTAAGCCAAAAAAAAGAAAAAAAAAAACTTTTAATGTAGCCGACTATGGGCCAAAAAAAGATGAGTGTGGAAAGGGATGCGCCAAGCGCAAGTTTGTTTTTTTTTATGTTTTTTTTTATTTATTCTTTTGTTCTTATAATTAAATAAAGTTAGTAGATGATTTTTAATTAAAATGCAAAGATTTGAAGCTATTTTAATTAGTTTTCTTAAAATATAAGGATTAAACCTAAACACATACACTTTTTTTTAACAAACGACATTATCTACACTAAGAGGAGGGGGTGTGATTAGCCTCACAATGGGTTAACAATAATATAGTTCAAATTCATCTTTGGCGAGAATCAAACCTAAGACGTCTCATTTACCAATAAAAAGGAATACTACTAAACTGTAGTACTAAGTGTCATATACTTTTATCTTTTTGTTCCATCAAATCAATGAGAACGTTTTGAAAATTCTACTTCTTGACCATTACAAATATTTAATACTAACAGTTTATTGGTCACGTATCATTGTACATTGTTTTTTTTAGTGTGTTTTTGTGTGAATGCATGGACGAGCAAATCGTTCATGTTTCGCTACTAGGAGTCATCGATCTGTAAATTTCTACGTAAATCCATATCAGTGACAATTGATAGTTAGGTACAACGTGTAAGTCCTTCCTACTTGTAGTTGTGGGTATTGCCTTGACGCTAGTAGAGAGAGTAGCCAATCTACCTCTAAACTTCTGCTAAAATTTATAAATAAAAAAAATAAAAAAATAAAATTTGTTCTCAATATACATGGTGTGTTTTGTTATGTGGATGTATCAATGAGCAAAACATTAATTGAGAGCAACTAGTTATACTGGTATAAGAAGGTACTAAAGTGGGGTATTAATTTATGTCTTTTTTTTCTCTTTTTCTTTTTCTTTTTTTTCTTATTTTTATTTATTTATTTTTTATCACAAAGTCAGTTTTCATTATGATAAAAATTAGTACAAGGCTCAAAAAGGGCCGGATAAACAATTACAAGGAAAGTAAAAGGCCCAAGCTAAATCAGATTAGTAACCTAAGATATGACGGGAAACCCACACAAGCTTAGGCCCGAAGCAACAGAAAGCAAATAATAAAAAAAACCCTATTCTCTAGCAGCAAAGACCACATTGCCATCGCCGTCACATCCTCAGAGGAAGCCAAACTCGAACCGAAAAAGTAGACACCAAATTCAAGTCCCCTTCACAAAGTATCATACGAGTAGAGAGTGAGGCTAAGAGGGTATGTAAAATACCCAACACTTAGCCTCGATAAGGATCCGGCATAGGCATGCCGGTTGGGGGAGGGGAAGTGAAGGAGGGTAGTAGATTTGGTATCCTATTCCTAATTGGAGCCCGCCTATCCGAGTACATGGTGAGCATCACAACTAAAGAGGAGGGAGGACAGAAAGTTAAAAGATAAAAAGCAGTAAAAGTAGGCAAAAGATGTCGAATAAGGGGCATGAAGCCTAAATCTGAGACAAGCTCAGGGGATAGTTGAGACCTAGCTCAGGAAAAACTGAGATAAACTCAGAGAGAACCAGGAATAAAACGAAAGAATGAGACTGAAAAGAGGAGAGGAAGAGATGGATGCAGGGAGGGGGATGGAGCAAAGGAAGTCAGAGGGGAGGAAAAAGAAGAAAAAGGCAAAGGATGGAATAAGGCAAGAAGAAGGGAAGAAGGAGATTGGAAAGAGGAGGAAGTACCGGGTTGTCTCTTACCCCAAACAAGAGCATGTGTTGAAAGTGGAAGCTGGAGAAGAGGCTCTAGATCTGGATTTCTAAAGAGAGAAACAAGGAGAGAAAGAGAAAACGTGTTTCAGGATCTAGGTGTATATGATTAAATTGTATCAAATAACTCATTAAATGTCACTCAGTACTACAGTCTGGTGATATTCCTCTTCACTTGAAAGTGAGAGGTCTTAGGTTCGAATCTCGTGGATGGCAAATTCGATACCAAATAAATTGTCCATTGTGCAGCTTAGCCGAATTCCCCATCCCCTTAGTGTAAAAATATCAATGTACTAAAAAAAAAAACATAAAGTGAATATTGATTTATGTCTCATTTGGTGTAAAACATTAAATTACAGTAGTAAGTGAAATAATAAATGAGGTTTTAAGATTAGGGCTAGTTTAGTAATGCCGCACTTAAAATTAAAAAAAAATGATTTTGCTATGATGTGGGAATAAATAGTTGTAAAATAAAGTTATTGAGCGTTTGGTAAATTTTTTTTTCTTTCTGTAAAAGTGCTTTTAACAAAAAAAAAACAAAAACAAAAAAACATTGTTTGAGTGTTTGTAAAGTTTTTATATAAAACTACTGTGAATATGTTAAATAACTAAAAAATATATGGTATTGGATGTGATATAATAATTGTCAAAGAGAATAATGTAGTGTCAAATATTGTAATTTTGTAAAACATGCGAGGGTCTACTTGTCATTTAAAAACTTCATTAAATAAGAATTGTTCACTATGCATTGGAAAAAAAACATTTGTTTTAAAACCATGGTAGACCCTACTTGCTTTTCTATACTTTTCTGCTATCATTGACAGCAGTTTAAGAAAAAAAATTAAAACACATTGTTTTTGTTTTACCAAGCACAGTTGTGTTCCAAATTTTTTTTTAAAAGTACCACAATCTCAAACCAATCCTTAAAGATCAAAGATTGGTTTCAACTACAAATATAAAAAGCTCATATGCCCACCCAAATGACTAACACCAAACCAATATAACAAAAACATTCAGATTCGTAATCAGAGGAATCGTGACAAACGGTCGTCACCTCCATGCGTCTGCCATCTTCAAAATCAGGAAGTGGGATCGCTAGATGAGGGATAGATCAAAGGGATGGTGACCGGACTATGAAAGGGAGGTTGATGGCGACAAACTGAGAGGTGCGCTAATCGGGAATTCAAAAAGGGGCTTGACTGGCATGCTGGTGGTGTTCAGTGCTAAGGATATATTGCTTGAAATAAACATGAAAATTTGATAACCAAAAAAAAAAAAAAAAAAAAAAAAATCTTGTAGAAGAACATGAATAGAAGTCCTGTAAAAAAAAAGGAAAACAGACGTGAACATAAGAAAGAAGAATAAAGTGATAGGGAGAAGGAACGACTCCGGTGAAAGTTATATTATTAAAAGTTTTTTTTTTTTTTTGTCAAAAGATAAAAATTTATTAGAAATTAAATTCGAACAGTTACATTTGCATCTTCTGCTAAAATATTAAAGAGAAACTCAAGACCTAATTCATCCAGCCAAATCTCCGGCCATGCTTGACGATGTACGCCACTATTGAATGGGCTGCACGATTGCATTGACGAGGGGTAAAACGAAACCTTACCAACTGAAATAAACTAGTCATTTTCCAAATGTCTTGGATATAAATCTCGAGATCCACATCAACCGTGGTCTCCTTATTTAACATATTGATCAATCCTTTAGAGTCCGACTCCACCACCAGTCTGGAACTAACCTTCCAATCCTCCGTCCCCACCATCATCTCCAAGCCTTGTCTAATCGCCTCTGCCATAATGGCGTCCCCAAACCATCCACCTCCTACCCCTCCTGCAAGCATCGGAATACCCGCAAAGTCCCTAAGAACCCACCTAACCCCTCCCTCCCCCATGTCCTTCCTCTAGGCTGCATCACAGTTCAATTTTAACTCCCCAAACTCCGGCTTCTGCCACTTAACCACACGTTCCCCACCCCCCACCCCTCCCTCCCTGATGTCTTCCCCAATACTCGACCCTACCCCATCCCTCGTATCTCTCCCCATTACGCCACCCTCCCCCACCGTAGCAGCCATATCATGCCTATAATCCTCCACCTGCCGCTGCCATCGTTCCACCTCCACCTGTGGTAACGTCCTCACCCCCCCTAAAAACCATTTCATTCATGCACTTCCAGATGTGCCAGAAGCCAAATACCACATGTTGCAAGATAAAATTAGCATCCTCTTCTTTCTCCATACGCTTCACAATCAACTACCATCCCTCCAAAAATTCATTCACCCCCATAGCCGCCATATTTAATTGCAATGACTTTCCAAACCAAAAGATACGGTTAAACCCACAGTCAAAGAAAAGATGAGCCTCAGTTTCATCACTTGCTCCACACAATTCATATCTATTCACTATTCGAATCCGCCGACATTCCAGATTATGCCTAACAGCCAAAGCCTTCCTACCAGCCTTCCACATAAAAAACTAAAGTTTCTGCGAAACAGCGAGAGTCAATATCTTTTTCCACGTCCTTCCCAATAACCCCTAAGAACTCGGCATCCCACTCCCTTTCCTTCCAAACTCACCATTTTTCAACATTTCTATCGCAACATGATATCCCGACCGTATCGTATACACCCCGTTCTTCGTATAATACCAAATTGTTTTATCCTTGCACCCATGTTAACTAAATGGTATAGATCGAATCAACTCCACATCCTCCAGTGCCACTCCCATCGCAAGTGCATCTAAATTCCACCCTTGCCTATCCACTGTCATCAACTCACACACCCTTGTATCAAGATCCAATTTTCTCAACACCGGTTTAAACGAATGGGGCTTAGGCACCCATGGTTCAGCCATCGTAACCTTTTCTCCATTACCCGCCCTCCATCTAACCCCCACGGTGCAAAATTTGTCTCCCCAAGAGAAACCCTTTCCACCCCCAAGATGATTTCTTAGGCTGCCTTGCCTCCATAAACGATGAATTAGGAAAATATTTGTCTCGAAGCACCATACTAAACACCGAATCCGGCTTCCCCAACACCCTACAACCAATTTTAGCAAGCATAGCTAAATTAAACCCAACAAGGTCTCGAAAACCTAAACCTCCAACCTTCTAACTCTTAGTCATTTTATCCCATGCCACCCAATGACATCCCCTGGTTTTCCCTTGATTCCTCCACCAAAATTGAGCAATAACTCGCTCCATCTCTTTACATGTAGACATTGGCAATTTAAAACATGACATAGCATGATTCGGCATCACCATTGCCATGGATTTTAATCAATATTTCCTTCCCCGCCAGCGACAAAAATTGCTCCGCTCACTCATCTATGCGACTTTCAATGCCATGTCATACTGATTCAAATACCGCCTTCTTCGAATGTCCAAAATCTGCCTGGATCCCCAAATATTTGCCAAAGACGTCTCGTGCTTGAATATTCATTCTCAAGATAATACGCTTTTTATTCTTCTTCGAACAACCCTTTCCAAATAAAATAGAACTTTTCTCCAAATTAATAATTTGCCCGGACTCCTGACCATACTTCTCCAATATCCTTATGACGTTCCCTGCCTCATTTTCATCCGCTTTGCAAAACACCAGGGAGTCATCCGTGAAAAAAAAAATGAGAAATCGCATTTGCTCCAGGTGCCACCCGCACCCCACTAATTTGCCCTTCCATTTCATTCTGTCGAATATAAGTTGATAGAGCTTCTGCACATACGAGAAAAAGAAAGGGTGATAACGGGTCACCCTATCTCAAACCCCTCTCCGGTCGAAAATACCCATACGGAGAACCATTCACCATCACACTATACGACACCGTAAAGATGCATTCACTTAATTTTGTCAAAATAGATATATTAATGAAGGGCATGTATGAGAATTAAATAGTTAATATTTTAGCACATTAAATATTGAGTTTTAAGTAGTAGTGGAGTCCAAATGTCATTTAATGAATGGAAAAAACAATTAGAGAAAGATGAAATGAAAGGATAGCGAGCATTCCTCATACAACAACAACAACAACAACAAAGCCTTTTTCCCACTAAGTGGGGTCAGCTCTATGAATCCTAGAACGCCATTGCGCTCGGTTTTGTGTCATGTCCTCCGTTAGATCCAAGTACTCTAAGTCTTTTGTTAGGGTCTCTTCCAAAGTTTTCCTAGGTCTTCCTCTACCCCTTCGGCCCTGAACCTCTGTCCCGTAGTCACATCTTCGAACCGGAGCGTCAGTAGGCCTTCTTTGCACATGTCCAAACCACCGTAACCGATTTTCTCTCATCTTTCCTTCAATTTTGGCTACTCCTACTTTACCTCGGATATCCTCATTCCTAATTTTATCCTTTCTCGTGTGCCCACACATCCAACGAAGCATCCTCATCTCCGCTGCACCTATTTTGTGTACGCGTTAATGCTTCATCGCCAAACATTATGTGCCATACAGCATCGCCGGCCTTATTACCGTCCTATAAAATTTTCCCTTGAGCTTCAGTGGCCTACGACGGTCACACAACACGCTGGATGCACTCTTCCACTTCATCCATCCAGCTTGTATTCTATGGTTGAGATCTCCATCTAAATCTCCGTTCTTTTGCAAGATAGATCCTAGGTAGCGAAAATAGTCACTCTTTGATATTTCCTGATCTATGATCCTCACCCCTAACTCATTTTGGCCTCCGTTTGCACTGAACTTGCACTCCATATATTCTGTCTTTGATCGACTTAGGCGAAGACCTTTAGATTCCAACACTTCTCTCCAAAGGTTAAGCTTCGCGTTTACCCCTTCCTGAGTTTCATATATCAACACTATATCGTTTGCGAAAAGCATACACCAAGGAATATCATCTTGAATATGTCCTGTTAACTCATCCATTACCAACGCAAAAAGGTAAGGACTTAAGGATTGTTGATGCACAAAATCAGTGAGGACTTCGGTTGAACAGAAAGTATTAAGTTTGTGATCTTTGCTAGATTGCTTCGGTCATTAGTGTGGATAAGTATGTAAATGGATAGAGACAGGAAAGCAAACACTAGATGTACGTGGTTCACCCAGATTGGCTACGTTCATGGAGTAGAGGAGTTCTCATTAATTGTGAAGGGTTTACACAAGTACATAGGTTCAAGCTCTCCTTTAGTGAGTACAAGTGAATGGTTTAGTACAAATGACATTAGGAAATATTGTGGGAGAATGATCTCGTAATCACGAAACTTCTAATTACCGAAGTATGGTATCGTCTTCACTTGCCTTATCTGTCTCATAGGTAGATGTGGCATCTTCTCTGGAAGTAATCTTCCTCCATCCAGGGGTGGTATCTTTAACTGGTGGAGATGCACAAGGTAATGTATCAATTTCACTTGAAGCTTACTTGTAGTTTCAGGCTTGGTCAAGCGCGATACAAACTATGTAGTAGGAGTCCCCCAAGTCGCCGAGCTATGGGATCTGCTGGAATAGGTGACAGACAAGGTAAGTAATCAGAGCTCTAAGCAATCAGTCCCATATCAGAAGTTTGATTTCGAGTTCCGGCTGATTGTTCTCATTCTCCCTATCTTGCAGGCAGCATGAAGGATAAAGAGAAGAAAATGAGAAGAGGTGATATGAGATACTTTTGCTTTTGAAGAAGTAACTTTCCACAGGCTTATTCTTGAATTGGGCTGGAGGGTTTTCTGGTTTCCTCCAGAGTATAAGGCCGACTGAAGAATTTGAGGGTCAAAACAAGTCCATCAAATCTAGAGTACGTTCGACCCTGCTGATATGGGATACTTTTGATGTTGACAAAGTAGTGGATGTATCGGCACGTGTTATGTTACGCTTGTCTCCACATGCTTCCTTGTATCCTTCTCACTTGCCCTATCTGTTCCTCAGTCAGATGTGGTATCTTCTCTGGAAGCATAAGATGTTGAAGATGAGTACTCGAGAGCAATGCCAGGTAAGTAATTAGGTAAGGGGTTTCAGGCAGTCAGTTCCTGACTGGAAGCTTGATTCCAAGTGCTGACTGATTGCTATCTTTTTCCTTGTCTTGCAGGTAAGAACAAAGCCAAAGGAAAAGACAGGGAAAAAACATGATATGGGATACTCTTGCTTTTAACCCTGATGATATGAGGTATTCTTGCTCTGGTGTAGCTTGTTTCCAGAGGTATTATCGGGGGGGGGGGGAAAGGAAGCTGAGTATTTCGAAAGGCTTCGTTGGGAGTGCCCTATCAGATATGAGGAAGGGTTGAGCATTTTTACAGGTCTGCCTGTCCGTTGAAGATGGAAGTCAACATATATAGGAGCTTCCTTAACAATAGTAATGTTATTCCTTTACCCTGCTTGGTCATAGCACAGTAGTGGGAGCTGCCAGCTTCACGTGTTTTAACTCTGTCAGAGCACTTTGAAAAAGTGGTCTGTGGTATCTGGAAAGCTGATGTTGCGTGTGAAGATTATAGACAAGCTTTATCCAAGGAGATCTGGCTCTCGAAGTTGAGAAAGTGGTGCCTCTTCGGTTTTCGAACAAGCAATCCTGTCGGGGATCTGGCTCTCGAGATTCAGAGAACAGTGCCTCTTCGATTTTTGAGAAAGCAATCATGCTGGGAGTCTGGTTCTCGAGATTCGGAGAGCGGTGTCTCTTCGATTTTTGAGAAAGTAATCATGTTGGGAGTCTGGCTCTCGAGATTCGGAAGGCGGTGCCTCTTCGATCTTGGAGCAAACAATCTTGTTGGGAATGTTTTCTCGAATGTGAGTAAAGGTTGGTCATGTTTGCTAGTCTACCTTGCCACGGAGCACAGAGGTTGACACACAGGGACTTTCCAATTATCCAGCAGTGGTCCTGTTCCTTTACCCTTGTGGGTAATAATATGGTAGCTAGACCTTCAAAATTTATGTGTCTAAACTTTGTTAGTGCTGTTTCTTTGCTATTCTGTTACTCTTCTTGGTCATAGCGATGTAATGGGAGCTGCAAGCTTCACGTGTCTAAACTTTGTCAGAGATCTTTAGCAAAGTTATCTGTGGTACCCATAAGTTGATGTTGCGTGTGGAAAGTGGATGATTGAACAGTAAGATTCACGTGTTTTCTACTTCACCAGAAATCTTCGACAGAATGCCCGTAATTTCCACAAAGTTGAGTGCATGTGATAGGTGCTGACAAGGCTGAAAAAGCAAGTGCCTCTTCGATTTTTGAGATCGGCCCTCGTGGTCTCTGAGCAGCCCAGCTTTTGAGAAAGCAAACGCCTCTTCGATTTTGAGATTGGCCTTCGTGGTCTTTGAGCAGCCCAGCTTTTGAGAAAGTAAACGCCTCTTCGATTTCTGAGAGCAACCCTCGTGGTCTCTGAGCAACCCAACTTTTGAGAAAGCAAACGCCTTTTCAATTTCTGAGCAGACGCCTCTTCGATTTCTGAAGCTCCGTCGAGTGCAGATTTTTATAGAGGCTGGCATTAAGTTCCAAAGCACACTTGAATCTCCACAAGTAGAAGCTCCATTCTTGCATTTCTAAGATCTTGATTTGTCCGACCTCTTCTCTCTTCAACACCTTTGAAAATGTCTGGCCCCTCCGACCGTCGTTTTGACTTGAACCTTGTTGAAGAGGCAGCTACGCATTCTCCAGACAACATATGGCGCCCATCCTTCTTATCTCCTACTGGTCCTCTTACCGTTGGGGATTTCGTGATGAAGAATGATATAACCGTTGCGGTGGTGGCCAGGAACCTTCTCACTCCCAAAGATAACAGACTACTTTCCAAACGGTCTGATGAGTTGGCTGTTAAGGATTCTCTGGCTCTCAGTGTTCAGTGTGCAGGTTCTGTGTCTAATATGGCCCAACGCCTATTTGCTCGAACCCGCCATTGAATCATTGGTGGCTGAAGTGATGAGTCTCAAACAGGAGATTAGAGGGCTCAAACATGAGAATAAACAGTTGCACCGACTCACACATGACTATGCTACAAACATGAAGAGGAAGCTTGACCAGATGAAGGAATCTGATGGTCAGATTTTACTTGATCATCAGAGGTTTGTGGGTTTGTTCCAAAGACATTTATTGCCTTCGTCTTCTAGGGCTGTACCGCGTAATGAAGCTCCAAATGATCAACCTCCGATGCCTCCTCCTTCTAGGGTTCTGTTCAGTACTGAGGCTCCGAATGATCCCCCTCCGGTGCCTTCTCTTTCTGGGGCTCTACCGACTACTGAGACCTCTTAAGCAACCTTTGTGAAGGCTCCCTCTTGTTTGTTTGTTTTGACTCATGTATATGTACATATTTGTAACTTATCAGAGATATCAATAAATAAGCTTTGTTTCATTTCAACGTACTGTGTTAAATACACCAAAGCCTTCTTCACTAAGTTCTTTGAATTTTTCTTTTGTTGAAGCTTGTATGTTGAAGCTTTGTGAGTGAAGCATGTAGGTTGAGGTAGTGTTCCCTTAATTTCCTGAGTTAGGAAAACTTCTCGGTTGGAGACTTGAAAAATCCAAGTCACTGAGTGGGGTCGGCTATATGAATCTTAGAACGCCATTGTGCTCGATCCTGTGTCTTGTCCTCCGTTAGATCCAACTACTCTAGGTCTTTTCTTAGAGTCTCTTCTAAAGTTTTCCTAGGTCTTCCTCTACCCCTTCGGCCCTGAACCTCTGTCCCGTAGTCGCATCTTCTAACCGGAGTGTCAGTAGGCCTTCTTTGCACATGTCCAAACCATCGTAACCAATTTTCTCTCAGCTTTCCTACAATTTCGTCTACTCCTACTTTACCTCGGATATCCTCATTCCTAATCTTATCCTTTCTCGTGTGCCCACACATCCAACGAAGTATCCTCATCTCCGCTACACCCATTTTGTGTACGTGTTGATGCTTCGCCGCCCAACATTCTGTGCCATACAGCATCGCCGACCTTATTGTCGTCCTATAAAATTTTCCCTTGAGCTTCAGTGGCATACGGCGGTCACACAACACGCCGGATGCACTATTCCACTTCATCCATCCAGCTTGTATTCTATGGTTGAGATCTCCATCTAATTCTCCATTCTTTTGCAAGATAGATCCTAGGTAGCGAAAACGGTCGCTCTTTGGTATTTCCTGATCTCCGATCCTCACCCCTAACTCATTTTGGCCTCCATTTGCACTAAACTTGCACTCCATATATTTTGTCTTTGATCGGCTTAGGCGAAGACCTTTAGATTCCAACACTTCTCTCCAAAGGTTCAGCTTCTCATTTACCCCTTCCTGAGTTTCATCTATCAACACTATATCGTCTGCGAAAAGCATACACCAAGGAATATCATCTTGAATATGTCTTGTTAACTCATCCATTACCAACGCAAAAAGGTAAGGACTTAAGGATGAGCCTTGATGTAATCCTACAGTTATGGGGAAGCTTTCGGTTTGTCCTTCATAAGTTCTTACGGCAGTCTTTGCTCCTTCATACATATCCTTTATAGCTTGGATATATGCTATTCGTACTCCTTTCTTCTATAAAATCCTCCAAAGAATGTCTCTTGGGACCCTATCATACGCTTTTTCCAAATCTATAAAGACCATGTGTAAATCCTTTTTCCCATCTCTATATCTTTCCATCAATCTTCGTAAGAGATAGATTGCCTCCATGGTTGAGCGTCCTAGCATGAACCCGAATTGGTTGTCAGAAACTCGTGTCTCTTGCCTCAATCTATGCTCAATGACTCTGTCCCAGAGCTTCATTGTATGGCTTATTAGCTTAATACTCTTATAGTTCATGCAATTTTGTACGTCGCCCTTATTCTTGTAGATAGGCACAAAGTGCTCTTTCGCCACTCATTTGGCATATTCTTCGTTTTCAAAATCCTATTGAAAAGGTCAGTGAGCCATGCTATACCTGTCTCTCCCAAGACTTTCCACACTTCGATCAGTATATCGTCTGAGCCCACTGCTTTTCTATGCTTCATCTTCTTCTATGCTACAACCACTTCTTCATTCCTGATTCGACGATAAAATGAGTAGTTTCTACACTCTTCTGAGTTACTTAACTCCCCTAAAGAAGTACTCCTTTCATGTCCTTCATTGAAAAGATTATGAAAATAACCTCTCCATCTGTCTTTGACCGCGTTCTCTGTAGCAAGAACCTTTCCATCCTCATCCTTGATGCACCTCACTTGGTTTAGGTCCCTTGTCTTCTTTTCCCTTGCTCTAGCTAGTTTATAGATATCTAACTCTCCTTCTTTGGTATCTAGTCATTTATACATATCATCATAAGCCGCTAACTTAGCTTCTCTCACAGCTTTCTTCACCTCTTGCTTCGCTCTTCTATACCTTTCACCATTTTCATCGATCCTATCCTTGTATAAGGCTTTACAACATTCCTTCTTAGCCTTCACCTTTGTTTGTACCTCCTCATTCCACCACCAAGATTCCTTTTGGTGTGGAGCAAAGCCCTTGGACTCTCCTAATACCTCTTTTGCTACTTTTCGGATACAACTAGCCATGGAATCCCACATTTGGCTAGCTTTCCCCTCTCTACCCACACACACTGGGTGATTACTTTCTCTTTGAAAATGGCTTGTTTTTCTCCTTTTAGATTCCACCATCTAGTCCTTGGGCACTTCCAAGTCTTGTTCTTTTTTCTCACTCTTTTTATATGTACATCCATCACCAACAAGCGATGTTGATTAGCCAAGCTATCCCCCGGTATAACTTTGCAATCCTTACAAGTTATACGATCCCCTTTCCTCATTAGAAGAAAATCTATTTGTGTTTTTGACGACCCACTCTTGTAGGTGATCACATGTTCTTCTCTCTTCTTAAAGAAGGTGTTGGCTAAGAAGAGATCATATGCCATTGCAAAATCCAAGATAGCTTCCCCATCCTCGTTTCTCTCCCCAAAACCATGGCCACCATGAAAACCTCCATAGTTGCCTGTCTCCCTGCCCACGTGTCCATTTAAATCTCCTCCTATAAATAACTTCTCCGTCTGAGCAATTCCTTGCACCAAGTCTCCAAGGTCTTCCCAAAATTTCTCTTTCGAACTCATATTCAACCCTACTTGAGGTGCGTACGCACTAATCACATTGATGAGTTCTTATCCTATTACAATCTTGATTGCCATGATTCTATCTCCTACCCTATTGACATCTACAACATCTTGTGTCAAGGTCTTGTCCACAATGATGCCAACACCGTTTCTCGTTCTATTTGTGCCCGAATACCAAAGTTTAAACCCTGAGTTTTCTAGATCCTTTGCCTTAAGACCAACCCACTTAGTTTCTTGTAGGCACATAATATTTATCCTTCTCCTCACCATAACTTCCACTACTTCCATAGATTTTCCCGTTAAGGTTCCTATATTCCACGTTCCTAAACGCATTCTACTCTTTTGAACTCTACCCTTCTGTCCTAGCTTCTTCACCCTCCCCTATCTAATAGGATCAAAGTATTTCTTTTGTGTGTCCTGTGTAAAGTTGATAGGAGCATATGCTCCCAAACAACTTTGAGTGGAGTCGTTCGAAAAGAAGTTTCTATGGCCCCCTTGCTCATTTAACACTGCATCCGGGTGCCGATGGAGATACAGCGACCCTTGTTCACTTATCACTGTGCTCGGGCCACACAGCGCGCCACTTACGGGTGACGCCCTAGCTTTAGCGCGATTTCGTTCTGGATTCATTTTCATAAGGATTCGACGTAACTGAGGAGTGCCGGCTGTTGACTACCTGATGCCCTCCCCCTCATCCTTTATCCGGGCTTGGGACTGGCAATGTAAGATAAACTTACACAGGCGGAGTTAGCGAGCATTCCTCATACAAAAATAAAAATAAAAAGGTTGCTCATAACTCTCACCAAGCGATGCTGGGGTGTTTTGGTATGCAAGAGAGCCCAATTGGGCCTCGAACTCTCTTGATTTACAGGTACTGTTTGGTACACAGACAGGACGGAATGGGACAAGATGGAACAAAGATTTCATGTCATGTTTGGTATGGACCAGATGGAACGGGACGGAACAAGATTAAATAACTAACTTACCCTTTTTATTTGACTCAGTCTCTCCCCTATCTCTCTACTTTCTCTTTTTCCATATTTTCTTGTTCTTTGCATGCCTAAATTGCTCCCAGTAAACAAAAAGATTGATGTCAACGGTATTGCAATAACAAATGCTTAACCCAAAATTTGATCAACCACTCTATTAACATAATCCAGAAATTATTAAATTTGATCAGAACTAATTGGCATCCCAGAAAACTCACAAATCCAGCCTCCCTTCATAGAGAGAAAGAATGCAAAACACCCAACCCAGAACCCAATCAACTTCTGCAAACCCTCCAAAGTTATAAACCTTCGTAAGCAAAATTAAATCCTAAAATAATCAAAAGGGTCCACGAATCCACCAAAATCAAAAGGGTTTAAACAAAATTGATAAGGAGTTTCAAATTCACACACAAAGTTCTGTACTTTTCAAGATGAACGTCTCAAACCGATCGAAACCAAATTTTACAACTAGAACCAGAAGCTGAAGCTGCGCGTCAATGGACGCCAACTTCTCCAGATTCTTGTTAGCCATTACTCCCCATTGAGCCTCACTCTGCGGACAACTAACCCACCACAAAACAACACACACAAAATCAGAACTTGACAAAATACAAAATAAAAACCAAAAAAAAGGAATTTGAACAAATGAGACTGGAATCTCGGATTAGATCAAAACACAATGGCACAAAATTCTGATAAGGACCCAGAAAAATAGAGCCTGTAAAATGAAGTAATCAACGGGCAAAAGCCACGATGCGGAGAAGAAAGCAAAAAAGGACGCATGCGAAGAAGAAGCATGCAGCGAGAGGTTTGAGGGCTTTTAGAACAGCACTGCCTTGAGACCATCTCATCAAGCAACCTTCCATGGCAACGTTCTAGAGACCGTGGCATTAACCATGGAAGAGGGAGGCGGCAGATGGAAGCTGGGATTGCATTCGGATGGATTTGCTGGGATTGGGTTCGAAGAGAGGGAGAGTGGAATTAATGAAAAATATGAGGGGTATTGTTGTCCAAAAAAATATAATTTTGTGTTCCATGGGCTGGAATAGATAAAAATCGTTCCACGGTACAGCGCGTCCCAATCAATTTGGTATACCAAACATGGGATGGAACACCTCGTCCTACTGCATTTCGTCTTATCCTATGTATTAAACGGTAACTACAAAGAACATAGCCCTCCTCTGTCACTCTTTGCCCGCCACACAAGCCTTTGGGCTTTGTGTTTCTTTGGCCTACGAAGCAGTATTGCCCTTTTCCTTGTGCCTCTTCCTCTGTTCTCCCATGGGCTTGTTGCGTTGTTATATCACTCGGCTGGCACCTGAACCCAGCCCAGATTTGGGCCTAGGCTCCTTTTTATTTTTCGCAGCCCGTGTGGGCTTTGGTCCAGTTTTGAACCACCAAATTTTAGTGCCTAATCATTTTAGTCATTATTCATTGGGTTTATATTTTAGTCGTCTTTCCTGATTGGCCCTCAACTCAATAATGAAAATTATCAATTGATTAATTATTTTCATATGACTTGAAGACCTACATGCATTTATTTATTGCATTTTTTTTTCTCTAAATATTGGATTTTCTTGCAGGAACCTATGAACCTAAAGTTTATAAAATTCGAATATGAAGTTTCGCATAAAATGCCTTGAAAACCTGAAATTTACCTAAAACATTTCACTCATGAAAACCCAAAGCTTTTCATGCAAATTTAAACCAATACATATCTAAAGGAACCTAAACGTTCTACTCCTTGTGTATGGACTGATCAATTTGTCTCCATTGCACTAGCCACAATCTTGTAATTATTTTTGTGACAGAGACATGTCGAATTTGAATAAATTCGACCTTACTGCTTTGGAAGTCTCTGGAAGAAAC
Organism: Malus sylvestris; assembly: GCF_916048215.2. Taxonomy (NCBI): domain Eukaryota; kingdom Viridiplantae; phylum Streptophyta; class Magnoliopsida; order Rosales; family Rosaceae; genus Malus; species Malus sylvestris. The sequence continues at coordinate 7,478,175 of NC_062264.1, read as the reverse complement.
TACCTAAAGTGGGTCCAAGATGTGAAGTTTCATCTCATGGCTAAAAGCCTTAGAGCCACCATAGAAGTTGACATGGATGTACCGGTTGGCGAAGCTGACAAAGCCACCGCCATGATCTTTATATGAAGGCATAGGCATGATGCACTAAAAGTCGAGTATCTCGTTGAGAAGGATCCACATACTTTATGGATCGCTTTGGCGGATCATTTTGATCACCAAAGAGATAGACTATTGACTTAAACAAGAAAGGACTGGCATCATTTACGCTTCCAAGACTATAAGTCTAGAATACAATTATGAAATTTGTCGAATCATATCACTTCTAAGTTCTGTAATAAGGACTTAACCGAACATGACCTCCTAAACAAGACCTATTCGACCTTCCATGCCACCAATATTGTCCTTTAACAAAATATAGGGCACAAAAGTTTACCAAGTTTTCATATTTGATCTATATTTGACTTCTAGATATTAAGCAGAACTAGCTGTTGATGAAGAAGCATCAAGTTAAACCTAACGGCTCGACTGGAAGTACACATTAGTGAGAAACGATGCTTGAACCGTCGTTCTAGACGCAGTAGGCATGGCCAGAAGCCGCACCCCTAAGGTCAACAAAGTGAAGGCCTATCCAAGGAAGGAAATAGAGCCGCAAAATGCTTCAACCACGCCTCCAAGGCAACGAACTTAACACCATGGATGCAAATATGTGTTATCGTTGTGGTTCAAAGAACCATTGGTCCCGTACATTCTGAGCTCCCACTAAGGTTGTAGCTAAGTATCATTCTCATTGCCAGAAGTTTGAATCAAACTTTCTTCAAGTGGTGGAGCTAAAAGATATGAAGATGAAGGTTTCTGACTTTCAAGAACCATATGCTTCGATGGAGAATTCTTAGACATGGCCCACATGTTGGCTGAATTCACCCTTGGAACCGAATTCCCTATGTGGCCGAACCCTTTTTTATTTTTTTTTATTTTTTATTGTTTTTAAGTTTTCAACACACTACCAACAAATTGGTCTTTTAGCGAGAAACGTTTCAGCGAGATCATTATCTTCCAAACTGTAGGGTTGCTTTTGGCGAGGAAAATTTTGAGTTCTCGCAAAAAGTGAGCTCATTTGGTCTCCTCACATCTCTAAGAAACAGCAAGGAAAAAATAATTTCGGTGAGAAAATTGTTTTGTTGCTGTACATAATACTAGCGAGGAAAAATTGTTCTTCTCGCTCTAGGTTTAGTGGGAATTATATTCCCTTCCCACCAAAATATTAGCTAGGAAATTATTGTTTTTCTCGTTGAACAAAATTTTTAGTGAGTAAAATGGATTATAGCTGTAGCATTCCTGCTATAATTTTCCAAAAGTTTCAAATAGGGCACCTTTTATTCACACCTACAACGAGAAATTTTGTATTTGGGTTGCATAAGTGTTCAGCAAGAAAAATATTTCTTGCAGACGGCCCAAGTTTGTGAAACTCAATATTTTTCTAAGTATTATAAGGGCAATACAGTGTCATTTATGGGATAATAATAATAATAATACTATTAATAAAAGAAAAGGAAATGGGAGAATCTTCTAAAAAGGGGAGCAGGTGGAAAAAAGGAGGAGGAGGAACCTGAATGAGGAGGAGAAGAGAACAGGGGAAAAGAAAAAGAAAGAAAAAGATGTAGAAGAAGGGTAACGAGGAGAGAAAACTATACCCAGTTTTTCAAAGAGGTCGAAGGAAGTATAGAAGACTACGTTCGAAAAAGCAAAGAGAATCGTAACAAAAGTATGGTTCCTTTTGCCGACCTGCAACATAGGTAAAAATTCTCAGCTTTCTTTGTTATTTCCATAGCTACTTTGTATCAATCTTTCTTATTACTTTTAATTTTATACATTGGGTGTGTTGATCAAATATCATGTTTTAGGGTTTGGCTTAAAAAGTCAATTTTTGTTAATTGTGAGTATAGTTGAAATCAAAGTTATAGACATGATTTTGGGATTGGATGGAAGTATTTTGAAGTTATAATTAGAAGAGTTTGGGTTCTAAGTTGCAGGGAACTTATGTTTTTTAGAAGAAAAACTATGTTTCAAGTAGCCTACTTTGGCTCTTGATTTCTATGTCCTTATGGATTCCTTTCGATCCATTATCATGTGTTTTGAAACTAGACATGTCCATGATCAAAGCCTATCTGATTTCCCATAATTCTGTTGAGTTTTGAAATGTCAAAACCATGTTCAAGACACGACAACGAGGATTCTGAAGAAGATCCATTGGATGATGGTGAAGATGAAGAAATTCTTAAAAGTGATGACAGTGATGGCAGTGACTACTAAGATTTTTCTAATGTAGTTTTTGATTTTGAACTTTTGGTAGTGCCATGATGTATTTGCATGTTTTTAATTTTTGCATTTTCATATGGTTATTGTAATTGTAGAAGCTACTAATGTGATGAAGTGTATTTTGTCTTTGGCATTTGAGGGGTAAGGTGCAATAGTTTCCCCTGATCAATTGTAATTAGTCACTGTCTATATTCATAAAACTAATTTGTCATGTTGTTAAGCTTTCTCAAATAACTTGCATATTTTAATTTTGTTAATTTTTTTCTTCTTGAAGAATATCACTATGGCAGGAAAGAGGAAGCAAATCCCTCATGACTCTTCAAGTGAGGCATCAACTGATAATCCACTAATTAGAGTTGTTGCTGTGATACCTTCAAGCAACATGGTTGCTGCTATTATATCATCAGTCAATACCCAGGGAAGTGCTAATGGTATGCCTTTTTATTTTGAATGTTATCTATATTAGGTTGCTTAATTGAAGTGATCTTCTTCTCTAAGTGTATTTGAACATAATCTGTGTAGTTATGATGTGTTTTATTAACTATTTGAACTTTTCATTAATGGATTAAAAGTTAGAGCAAGTCCTTGATATAAACCTAAAAAGGTGTTCTGTTTTATAGCAAGAAAATGTGGCTCTTTTCTTTTAGGATGTTATTGGTGTGTTCAATTGATTTTTTTTTATATTCTTATGGTTTTCTTGGTCCTCGGCCTTCTTGTTCCACTTGTTTTTGTATTGTCTTTGTTTATGTAAAAGGTTCTTGTATCATATGTAAAATAAAATTTGCATTAATGATGTGTTAGGTGAACCGGAAAAAAAAAACTTCAAACACCCATGGGAAGAATTCTGATAAACTGTAAGAGTAGCTTGGTGGTTTGAAAATAACAATTACTTTGACAAAACTAAAGGGGAAGCCTATAGGTTCAAATTTCTCATTTCTTGTGAATGATATTGGTTTTGTGGTTCGGACCCATGCACCACTAAATATAAAGCAATGGAGGAATGTAGAAAAGAAGGATGTGGATAAGATGATTGAAAGAATAATTGTGAGTAATATTTTCTTTTCACATTTTTGTTACATTCAGTATGTAAAAGTCTTCTTAAATTAGATTTACCATAAATTGAATTCCATGCAGAGCAAGTACGATATTGATTTGTCACTAACTCATGTTAGTACATATATTAATAATGCATTACAAAGGTGCTTTGTTGATGTTCGACACAAGCTGAAAAAGCATTTTGATTCCATCCCAACTCTAGAGGAGGTAAAACAAAACAAACATGAGGATGTAACTAGTCAAGAGGAATTGAATTTTCTTTGTGATCATTATGCAAGTGTTCAACTCAAGGTACGCGTGTATATTAATGAACTAAATTGTGGTTGTCATGTGTGATGTTTATCTTCTTCATGTCACAACATTTATTTTGCTATGCAGGAACGCTCAAATAAAAATGCAATTAATAGGTCTCATTTGACTTACAATCATAAAGGAGGGTCAAAATCTTTTAGGGCCCATGAAGAAGAGATTGTAAGATGTGTTTTTCATAATTTTAATCTAGATTCTAGGTGGATAATAAGTTATTAACTTTAATTTGTGATCCATGTATTAGGAAGCCAAAACCGAAGAGCAACTAAGTGCAATTGATTACTTTGAGGCTGTGCTTAAAAACACCAAAAATGATTGGGATAAAGGGGCTAAACTGAAGTGGGTAAGTTAGTTATGTACATGCTGGTTGTGTATATTTTCTGTGAAGATTTTCTGTTTATGATATATATATATATATATATATATATGTATATATATATATATATATGTATGTATGTATGTATGTATGTATGTATATATGTATATATATGTATAGGAATCTTTAAGGAAAGGGATCCCCATTTTTTTATAAAAATGGGGATTAGTTACGGGGTCCATATTACATCAAACTTTAACGATCTGAACCGTCTATTTTTCAAGTTGCACCTCATAGATTATCCTTACAAAATATTAGCCAAATCGGAAATGTTTAAGACATCTAATTGGGTTCAAAGAAATGAACGAATACTTTGTTATATAAGAAACAATGAAATTTTATCTTCATAATTAAATAGGCAAATGGTTTCGGATTAAATTGAATTTTTGCAAGAATGATCTATGAATCGAGACTTACAAAATAGACTGCTCGGATCGTTGAAGTTCGATGTGGAGTGAGCCCCACACCTAATCCCCATTTTATTTCAAAAAATGGGGATCCCTTTGCATAAAGGGCCTGTATATGTATATATGTATATGAAGGCACCAAACATGATAAATTTTATGTTTGTGTACATGAAGGAGCCAAGCATGATAGTTTATTTTTCCTTTGTAGGAAGAGATGCTAAGTATGAAAACAAAACAACTCTTCCAGATGGTACTGTGATGTTGACAAATAATGAAATTGTTCTAGGGGTTCTTGGTCACAAGTCTAGGTACTTCAAAGGTCCTTTAAAGTCTGTCTCTCGTGAAGACACTATGTTGACCAACATTTAGAAGAAAAACTTGAGGCTTAACAACAAGAGCTTGTGACAACAAAACAAGAGCTTGTTGAAACAAAACAAGAGATCCAAGAATTGAAGGAGAACCAATAAAAATTTGAGGAACTCCTACTCAAAATAATGGAAGGGTAGCAACCACCTCCACAAGTAGCCATTTTGTTTTACTGGAATATGTGAACTTTTTGTGAAAACAATGTGAACTTTCATAGTTGTTAACGTTAAGCTTAATTGATTTTGTAGACTACGAATTATATTATACGCTATTTTGGTTTTGGACTAATATGAATTAACTTTTAGTACCTTTGATCATTAATTCTTGGCACTAAATTCCAATTCCAGGGAGAAACCAACTTCTCCCAATAGGTTACTGTTTGGACACGATTTTACACCATCGGCCCAAGTAATCGAAGCCGTTGGGTAAGCATGGTTCTAGATCGTCAGATGGAATAGTAAAGATAATTTTAAAGGATAATATTATGATTTTTACCATAAAAATGATCTTTTGTGAGTTATCTTGACATATTCTTGAATGTGATAAGATAAGATGCAAATTATACCTCCAAGCAAGCGGAACAATCCGGATTAATTTGGAGTTGTTAGCAGTGTAGCGGATTAGAACGGCTTTGGTGTATCCTCAGAAGATTGACATCACATTCGTTGCATGCACCAAGTCTAAAAGTATGGGGGAATGCCAAGATAAAAGTATTGGATAATGGTGACATTTAAAAAGCCTAGGGTGGCTAGGTCTTTTTAGGGTGATAATGATGTTGTTAGACATTATCAAATCAAAGACTAATTGCTCAGAAGAGATTGCATGCAAGAGATAGAATTGAAAAGCAATCCGTGGGATATTAAAGATAATATTCTGAGGAATATTATTTTAGCCTGGATGTCGCAGCAGATATACAGCTACTATAAATACAAGAGGTCGTGCAGCATTCAAAGGCCTTTCCAATTCAACACACAACTGCCCTGCGCAAACTTTCTGAACAACTTTGAGATTTTTTATTTTCTCTTTTCGTTGACACATCTTTCTTTGGCATCAACAGCTCTGTGAAAGCAACCGGTGATATCTTCAGTCGACATAGATAGCTTTGTCGCCGTAGAATCAACCGATCTTGCATCATCTTCCGTTGGCATCAACAGCACTGCGGCGAGGACGGTTGGTTACCTATCCAAGTCTCGGTCGAGAAAGATTTCCGAATCCTTATTGATCGAGGTCATCTCATTAGCCTTCTCGACGAAGTGAGGTGTTACAGCTTACTGAGCTCGACGCATTGTACGCCGAGTTATTTTATGATTGGATACTCTCAAGTGGGATTTAGAGTTCGGCATTCAGATGGCCAAACCACGTTCACTATTAAGACTTATATCTGCTTTGAGTATTTGTGCCCTTACACTTTGGTGTCGATTCGGCGTGAGTTTACTCTGACGAATACCATCACTGTGACCGAATCCAACGACGACGATTTGTGAACTTGGTAAGAATGGTAGCCTTGTCTTCAAGTTCGAGAACCCAAGAGGCTGAGACATGTTCCTTCCTCGGTCGTAATCGTAAGACGCAGAGGTCAGCCACGCACCCAACGCAACATCAACAAATTTTACTCCTCGGTCGAGCTCGGTCGACGAGTTGGCACGCCCCGCATTCAACTGAATGACGTAGTTAGCTTATAGATTACTCGGCATGCGCGTCACGTAGGCTTGGTAGTTTTTAAGGTCAACATTTTGGCGCACCCAATGGGACCCAGTGCTAATACTACGAAGTTCATATGATATATCAAGATTCCAATCTGGCTCAATGTAGCCGATTGTCCAAGCTCCTAGAGGAATTGAAAAAATACAATGAGGAACGTAAAAAATCTTGGGAAGTGGAAAAAGTTCTTCGTGGCCATAGAGAGATGCAAAAGTCATTCGCATACATGATGAGAATAAACGCTCATGTTACCTTACAAGAGTAATAGGTACATGAAGATAGGGCTCGATTTAATGCCTGGCTAGATGGAGAACATTTTCCTTACATTTTCGACTACAGATCAATTCCATTTGAGGAATGGTTGGTTGAAAAGACCGGGGGGCAATTTTTCACTCCGGCCGCAATAAGACATCGGCCTAAGAAAATTGTTAATTTGGCCGAAGAACAAAAGCCACCTATTTTTTCGGTCGAGGCTGAAAATATGGTCGGCCAAGATGAAAAACCTAGGCCACCTATTTTTTCAGTCGAGACTGAAAGTGTGGTAGGCCTAGAAGGAAAAAATCAAGTTTCTGAGCCACAAATCGACTCAAAAAATGATTCGACATAAAAGTGCTCCAACGATGAACAAGGCTGAGACATAGGCCTAGCCGGAAAAACCACGCCAATTGATATGATTATTGGCGATAAAGCAGATATGGAGAAATCTCATTCGGTTAAATTGTTTGAGTTAAAAGGTGAAATTGGTGAAATTATTATGCCCAGGGGGCGTAGTAATTGTTCAATACATTGGGAAGCCGATGATAAAAAATATTTCGCCAAGTCAAAAGTATTTGGAGGTGATTCTTTATTTGGCCTAGAGCAAAATCAATTTCAAAATTTTGTTATTACAAGATCTCGGCTTGGAATAAAGCATCGTTGGCCTTCTCCTGACTATGGTTCGGCTACTTTTATTTCCATTTAGAAAAAAAATAAAAAAAGAATAAATTATTTTCTTAATCATCTTGCTAATTAAGCCGATGCATAAGAAAACAAGGGGGGCAACAACACTGCGGCAATCCAAATATATATAAGGATCGCATGAGCGGGAAAGGGGTTTAACTAGCGCACGAGGAAGGTGAATGAGTATAAGTTTTCTGTATTTTGTTTGCTAGAACTGTGATTATTATGAGTAGATTATTTAGATCTAATTCAATGGCCAGCACTAGCTCTAGAACTAGTTTGGGTACTATACCAGATATTGTTAATGAAGAACAAAAACTTGATTTTCAAACTGATGATAGCATAGACTTTGGAGATTGGAATATCCCTAAGGTTTCTAGTAAAAACATTTATAAAAAGAAATGGTCAATGACCTCATTTAGAAGTGAACATCATGTAAAGACAGTTGAAAAAGCTTATGCCCTTAGTAAAGATCATGAGACTTGTCAATTGTTTTCTCCAGAACAAATCAAATCCCATAGGAAAGATGGTCATAATTATATTCATATTGGGTTAGTTCAAATAGTTGTTAAACCATTAACACGAAAAGGTCTTAATACCTCAATTTTATTATGTCTCCGAGATGCTAGATTCACTAATTTTAGTGATAGTATACTTGGAATGATTGAGTCAAGCTTATATAATGGACCTATCCATTTTGATTGCTTTCCAGACCTCACCATAAGTCTTTCAGATCCACATATGCTGAAAGCACTCACCCTAAACATTAAAACTTCAGGATACCAAGTCCTTGAAGGAACACAGCCCTTGGCATTAATTTATAGAGTTTACTACAAAGTCACTGGCACAAATATGAACTTTCAGGCTTTAACCAAAAGTCCGAGAGATCATACACTTTTAATTCAAACTAATCAAGAAAATGCAAACATTAAATTCCCTAGAACCATTAAGTGGTCAGACATTAGTCTACCCTCAGATTGGTGTTTAATTATTGAAAGTAAGCCAGTAGCCATCCAAAACAGTCTAGTTAATTTAGAAAACATAGAACAGTATTTTGACGGGACTGTCAAAATTAATTTTGATCGTCCAGCCAGAAGATCTTGTGAATCAGTTCATTCTCAAAGATCATTTGCTCCTAGCAGAAATTCTTTTTCTGGATCCATACCAACCGATAGGATGGGTCAAGATCAAGAATTAATCAATTCTTTAGCTAATAGAAAATTAAAATCAGTAGATACTAGCTCATCTGTTACCCAACAAGAATTAGTTGATGATTTAATTAATATCAAATTAAAATCATTAGAAACAGCTTCTCAAGTTACTCATCCGGTTTATCAACCACAAACCCAAGATCAAGGAGGACAAACTTCTCCTACTGTATCTGACTTCGAAGCAAGTCATGTTCATCATCAACTTTTAGTTTTAAATAAACCATTTAAAAAGAATAGTAAAAGGCTCAATGCTGATATTGAGGCTGAAGAGAATATTCCGAGAAGGAATATTTTCAAGAAAAAATACACACAAGAGGAAAAATTAATAATTCTAAAGAAATGGAATGAATTCATGGAAAAACATAGATTTGAAGTATTTTTCTTCGATTATGTTGAAAAATATTACGATTCTGATAAAAAACTTGAGGTAATAACCAAAGAAAATTGGCTTAAGCAAGATAAGACTATCGTCTCCTCTAGTCATCCTCCCCAAGAAACCATTTTAATCACAAAAGGTAATACCCAAATTCCTGCAACTCCTTTCAAGATCCCCAAAGATGATTTAGGAATTGCGAAACCCGTTGTTGAACAAAACAATTTTACCAATCAAAGTCTTCATACTATTGGTAAACAACTTGATAAAATTGAAACTAAAATTAACCAGATTTCTCAATCAAAACTATTAGTCAAAGAAAAACCTTTGATTAATTTCCTAGAATCTTCTTCAAATACAGTAGCTTTGAAAACAACCTCTGCCTCCACAAATCAAAAATTCGAACAAATGTTATTAGAATTAAAGAAAGAAAAGACTGTCCAAACCATAAATCATTGTGAGGATTCCAATCTGGAAAACTCTACATCATCATCTAAGTCAGAACATGATTCAGATTCTATCCAAAGAGTTGAACAGGCTTTTCAACATCTTGGATTAAAACGTATTAACAATAGAAGAGTCAATCCTACATCTCTCACAAAAAACTGGTACCCCAGACCAACTCCTCCTGATATTCAATTTGAAGAAAGGAATATTCAGAACCAATTCTCCGTCTCTTCTGACAAACTCTATGAATGGAATATAGATGGATTGTCAGAACAAGAACTTCTTAATAAACTCCAACATATTTCCATGGTTGCTAATAGTTATATTACCAATCATAATCTTCCCCAAACCACCATCATTGATTTATTGGTCACAGGATTCACTGGAATGCTTCATTCCTGGTGGGAGAAACATCTCACAGAAGAATCAGAAATGAAATAAAACATGCTGTTAAAAGAGATGAAGAAGGAATACCTATATTTGATGAACAAATAGGACAAGGCGTCCCAGACGCAATTAACACATTACTTTTTACAATTATAGAACATTTTATAGGAACACCTAGTAATGTCACTTCTAGGATCCATGATCAACTCAGCAATCTGAGATGTCCAACTCTAAGCGACTTTAGATGGTACAAAGATGTATTCATGTCTAGAGTCATGCTCAGAGAAGACAGTAATCAACCTTTTTGGAAAAAAAAATTATAAATGGATTACCAAATTTATTTGCTCATAAAATCCGAAGTGTTTTGGTTAATGAAGAAGGTATCATACCATATCATACTCTTACTTATGGAAACATAGTTAATATTATCCAGAAGGAAGGTTTGAAAATGTGTATAGGTATGAAAATTTCGAAACAAGTAAATAAAGATAGATCTATAGCTAAATACGAATTAGGAACGTTCTGTGAACAATATGGATTACCCCCTATTGCTCCTTCTAATAAAAAGAAAAGATTAGATATTCATAATAAATATCCAAGAAAATATTTTGGTAAAAAATATTATAAACAAAAGAATTTTAATAAAAATGAGTTTTATGAAAAACCCACACAATCCAAATGGAAGAAGAAATCTTCCAAGAAATTTCGATCCAATGACCAAAGCCAGAAAGGTAAATGCTACAAATGTGGCAAATTTGGTCATTATGCTAATAAATGTCATGTAAAGAAAACCATTAACCAGTTGAAGATTTCTGACAAAGAAAAACTTCAATTAATCCAAGTTTTGGAACTCAAAGACACAGACCATAGTCAGTCAGAAGATGATTTGGAAATATCCTCTTCTGATTATCAATCAATGAGCAATAGCTCATCACCAGATATAAAAATTGGTTGTACTGATGCTTGTTGCAAAAACAAGATTTCAGTTCTTAATAAACAAGAAGAACAAGAAGATTTTCTACTTGAATTAATTAGTAAGGTTGATGACCCTGAACTTAAAACTTTTTATCTTAAGAAACTAAAGAAATTAGTTTCTTCAGAAGAATCAGGCACTAACCACACTCCATTAACTCCAAAAATCTCTCTTAGCACAACCTTGGAAAGGTTTAATAAGTCTAAGAAAGAAATCACAGTTAAAGATCTTCAAGTTGAAGTGAATAAAATAAAGATGAAATTAAATTTTTAAAATCAGAAAATATAGAAGTCCGTACTCGTCTTAGTGAAATCCAAACCCATTCATTAATAAATCCTCACAAGGAAGAACTTGCTAGTTCTTCCTCCAGTTCTGAGTCAGGATCTCAATCAACTGAGAACCTAGTTTTAAGTCTTTTACATAAAATAAGAATTCTAAAATGGTATTCTAAAATTACAATAGTAATAGAAGATTTTCATTTAGAAACAATTGCTTTGATTGATTCAGGTGCAGATTTAAATTGTATTCAAGAAGGATTAATACCTACTAAATATTTTCATAAATCAACATAAATACTTAGTGCTGCTAATCAATCACCTATGCATTTGAAATATGAAATACCTAAAGCGCATGTTTGCCAAAATAATGTTTGTTTTAAAACCCCATTTGTTTTGATCAAAAATATTTCTGATGCAATTATATTAGGACTTCCATTTTTAGCACTCATATATCCCTTTAAAGTTTATCATAATAAAATTACCACCAGAGTCTTAGGACAGAAGGTCACGTTTGAGTTCTGCCTGGAAACAGACCTCAAAAAACTAAGACATTTACAGAAAAACAACATTTCAAAAACTATTAGTATTATCACTAATAAGTCGCAGCATATTGACTTCTTAAAAGAAGAAATTAATCACAAAAGAATTGAAGAACAACTAACAAATAAGTCTTTGTTAGAAACTATTAATAATTTTCAAAAGAAACTTATTAATAAAGTCTGTTCTGATATCCCCAATGCTTTTTGGCACCATAAGCAACACATAGTTAAACTTCCTTATATAAAGGAGTTTAATGAATCTAAGATACCTACTAAGGCTAGACCCATCCAGATGAGTCAAGAGGTCATGGAATTCTGTAAAATAGAAATACAAGAACTTCTTAATAAAGGAATTATCCGTAAAAGTAAATCACCATGGTCTTGTCCTGCATTTTATGTTCAAAAAAATGCAGAATTAGAAAGAGGAACTCCCAGATTAGTTATTAACTATAAACCTTTGAATGAAGTTTTGGAATGGATTAGATATCCAATTCCCAACAAAAGAGATTTAATCAAAAGACTTTCTCAAGCAGTTATTTTTTCAAAATTTGATATCAAATCAGGCTTTTGGCAAATTCAAATCAATGAATCAGATAAATACAAAACAACTTTTGTAACTCTTTTTGGACATTATGAATGGAATGTAATGCCTTTTGGTTTGAAAAATGCACCAAGTGAATTTCAAAATATTATGAATGAAATTTTTAAGCCGTATAGCCATTTTTCGATTGTTTATATTGATGATGTGCTTATTTATTCAAAGTCTATAGACGAACATTGGAAACATTTGCATTTGTTTGCTAGAATAATTAAATCCAATGGATTAGTTGTTTCTGCCTCTAAGATTAAATTGTTTCAGACGAATGTTAGATTTTTAGGATACAATATCCACCAATCTACCATCCAACCCATAGATAGAGTTATCCAATTTGCAGAAAAATTCCCAGATCAGATTACTGATAAAACCCAACTCCAAAGATTCCTTGGATCATTAAATTATGTATCATAATTTTATCCTCATCTTCGTCAGCAGTGTAAACCATTATTTGATCGTCTTAAAGATAATCCTCCACCTTGGTCTCCAAATCACACCTCCATTGTCAAACAGATTAAAACACACGTTAAGACATTGCCCTGTATTGGCATTCCAACTCCCAACTCTTTTAAGATAGTTGAAACTGATGCTTCTGACATCGGTTATAGAGGTATCCTCAAGCAAAAAACTTCTTCCGATGCCCCTGAACAAATTGTCCGTTTCCATTCAGGAGTATGGAATTCTACACAAACTAATTATAGTACTATTAAAAAAGAAATATTATCTATTGTATAATGCATTAGTAAATTTCAAGATAATTTATTAAATCAAAAATTTCTTGTTAGAGTCGATTGCAAATCTGCAAAACATGTTTTACAAAAAGATGTTCAAAACATTGCATCAAAACAGATTTTTGCACGATGGCAGGCCATATTAAGCATTTTTTATTTTGATATAGAATACATTAAAGGCAGCCATAACTACATTCCAGATTTTTTAACAAGAGAATTTCTACAGGGAAAGAATGTCAGGAAAGAACAACAATAGCAGCCAGAGGAGGCTTCCAGCCACTCTGCCATCTCCACCACCAAAAAAGGAATCTATTCCCAATTCCTCATCATCGGCCTTAGCCATAACAAACAGATTTGTTCCCTTAGGATCTCCATTAGGATCAACCGTTGGCCAATTCAGACCAAACTACCAAACAGCTTTAGCCAGTCCTTATGACCCATATTCTTCAATGCCATCACCTTCAACCCCAAAAACACCTAGCTTTGCTAAAACATCCCCTTATGTCAAAAAACATCCTATGGAACAACTTTTTTCTATCCATCATCATATCAATAAACGGCAATCGCCAGACAAAATTGCCAAAACCATTTTCCCTCCAAATCTCCATTACATCCCTACTGAAAGTTTCAAATCCCTTCAATATTATCAAGCCATTCTCTCTACAACTGAAGGAGTTTCCATCAAACCCATTTATAGCACTACCCATCAAACTCCTAAACTTTTATACCATTCAATCCACATTGGAAAATTCATCACTGAACAAGAATGGGCAATTCCCCTCTACCATACCAAACAATTAGCCATCCAAAATGAACTCATCCCAAACAACAGATATAATTATTTTGATTATATCCAAGCTTGGACCAATATTTTCCTTCACCAAACACCCGATTTTTCTCATTCATGGTTTGTAACCTTTGACAAAAATTTCAAATTAAACTTCCCAGCCTGGTTTCCAAATTGGTGGTCTACTCATGGCCCAACAGCCAGTTTACTTCCAGAAAATCTCATGCAATTTCTTTTATCTAGTTTCCAGCAGCATTTTGACATAAGTCGTTTTGACTTTAGAATCACCCTCATTTCATTGTTTATGGCAAAATACAAAGTCCCTTGGATATTTAAATGGAATTATGAGTATGAAACAGGTGAAATTTACAGAGCCCGGTGGGTCAAGTGGTGGGATAAATTCGACTGTGGCAGAATTATCAGCCTAGTCTCATCGGAATTCCCAAGTTCTCCTGCTTCAGCTTTAGCTCCACCAGCATCAGCTACACAGGCATTGCCTTCTGCAACACCATCATCTACTCAAGCATTGCCAAAAATCCCAGAAAACACTCAGTCATTATCGGACATTAGTCCTTCATCCTCCCTCAAAGGCAACCAGTCCAAGACAGCAAAATTTTCCAAATCTTCCAGCTCGAAGAAAAAAGGAAAATCTTCCCAACTCCTGAAGATGGCCGATAAGCTCATAGCAATAGCAGCTTTGCTTCAAAGTTCTAGTGAAGAAGAAGATGTCTCTAGTTCTGACTCATCAGATGTTTCGTCTCAACCAAAGAAATAGGCGGATCGAGTTGACAGATACCCGGATGCCCAAGATCCGTATCCAGATGCCCAAGACCTGTATGATTTGTAAATCGCACAGTAAAGGTCAAGTGAATTCCACAATAAAAGCAGCAATCAGCAGTAGCAGCAATCATTCACCCGATAAGTTACTATTCATGAATAGTAAAAATCACTTTTTACTATTCATTTACCACTCCAGACAACATCATCGTGTTTACACAGTGAAAGCTTCATCATTACTCAGCCTTTACAGCTTTTAGCACATGCAGAAGACAGAAGGAACGGGATTCCTGGATCTGAATCATCAGCCCCCTCCTATATCTTCGAAGCTCATTCAGAAAGGAGGAGGAGTCTAGTCGTCATCTCAGAACTTCTGCGAATTCTCTTCAGAACAGAAGCCATCTCTGAGCTCTATTTTTACCTACCAAAATATTAAACACTTGTATTTTTAATTTTTCAATCAAGGATGCCTGCGAGCTCCATTGTTTTCTCAATCAATCGTCAGTAGACGAACTGTAAGTTGGTTTCCAATCTGAAATAAAATTACTTTCAAATTTATATTTGCATCATTAATTTTAATTCATTATCTCATCATGTATACTACATCTACTTTCAACCTAGTTTTATTTGTTTCTATTCTTTTAATTGATTCATTTGGCTTCCAATTTCCTATTAATCACAATCTGATATTAATCAAATACTTTGAATTTCTAGTCTCCATTTACATTTTTGGCTTCCGCACCCATTTGGTATATATATATATATTAGTTGGCCGAGGAAGTAATACAAATTTGCTAAGAAGATGTGATATTGCAGCATGTATTTCATTGTGTGTTTTTTGTCGAAAGCAAAAAAAAAATATTATTTTCTTCACTATTCGGCTATTCAGTCGATGCTTAAGAAGATGGTATAATTGGCATTGCTGACTTTGATTGGTCAAGAAAGCACCTTGGATTCCCGTGAGAATGGCATGCAGCTGGCGCAATTTTTTTTTTTTTTTTTAAATATGTCAGTCATGCGCCCACTTGATGGAGATATGACCAAAGCCATGTGCACAACAGGCGTGCACCAAAAATTGAAAACTTTGGATTCCCTTTTTGAAAGGCATGCAGCTGGCATGCAATTTGAAAAGGATTCCTGCAAATATTGGGTCCCGAGCCAAACGGCTATTCTTTGCCTTTAACGCAAACCGAGTCCCGTGAACAGACATGGGAATACGCCAGCTTTGTACACGTGGCATGCATCACGGCAGTGAGCTACTTAAGATTCCAAAGGAACGGTTAAGATCAACCTTACTTTTTTGAAAGCTTTGTAAACCCCAAGTCTCTCGCATTTCAATAGAGACTGAAAGAAGTCTTTCATTTCTCTCGGCCCCCATTTCATCTCTCTACTCTTTTTCTCTTTTCTCTCAGACCCATTCCTCTCAAAAATGAAAAGAAGGGTCCGTCTCTCTCTCAATTTCCTCTCAGATCCCATCCATGGTGGAGCGACACAGGCATGTCTGATTCCTCTATAATAGTGCTCTGGTCCGCAACACTGATACCCAAATGGGCAGATCTAAAATAGTTCGTCCAAAAATCCTCCCTCTGCAGGTAAAAACTAAGCCATGCCATTTCTCCTGTTGTTCGTTCGAATGTAAAGATGTAGCTCCATTTCTGCTAACTTCATCACCAAGAGTAAAATGAAAATGTCTGTGACTGATGCATTTGATTGTTCTGTGTATGTCTCAGTTTCCTCGTAGAGTGATGCATCTGTAGCCTTCCATAATCCAACAACAACACACCTCCGTGAGTACCCAGCCGTGGTGGAAAATCGGAAAAACTGAAACCCAAAGGTAAAATCATCCTCCAATCTTGTGGTTTCATTGTCCAATTTATTTGTTTGAGACAACTGGAACAAAAACTAACACATGCATGTGGTTTTATCAGTGTGACGACCCCTAATGGTTTCAAATCTGAGACAACAACACAAGAACACACCCTGAGTCGCCAGCTCTGCTCAACCAAGGATCTGCAAATGATGAGGTAAAACCCGTAACCCTTTTTATGGATTGACGATGATCTGATATTTGAATAATATAACCACTGCTGGGACTGAAAAATGACACTCAAATCCAGCATATAACCGAGAGAAAAACAAGCTTAAGCTGTCGGTCTAATGGTTCCAGAACGCAAACTAAACGGCAAATGTCTCGCCCGCTGCAAATCATGAAGGTAAAGATCTCGTTCTTTTGCAGTTGTTAAACTCAACATTTTCATGTTCAATGACAGTTCATTATAATGCCATATTTAACCTGTGTGCACTCAAATTTTTGCTCTTTATGTAGGGGTATCCGAATCCATGATAGAGCCAAGGAAACAGAAGTAAACACACAAGCTCAACGGATGAAAACAGCACAAGCCGCATGACCCGGATCGGTGCATCTGGGAGGTAAAATTCGAATCCCTGCAAGTGTAGTTGTTGTAGATCTGGTAATAATAATATTTGTACTCAGTTCTGTGGTGTATGGATCTGTGATTTAATTGTGCTTCTTAACGGGTCACCCGATAATGATCCGATAAGTTATCATGTTGACCCGAAATCTGTTATTTTCGTGTCGTGTCATCGTGTCGTGTCAGAAATTACCGGGTCTATGTATTTGTGCTTTTATGTTTCATTGAGCACAAAATTATCTCGAATTGATGAAGTAAACATGTTCTTTATCTGAGTATGCTTTGTCTATTGTTGTTACTTCATGTTTCGATCAATTTTTCTTCGCATAAATAAGATGCCATGCAAGCAAGTAAAGCTTTCCCAGTTTTACATGTCTACTGATTTAGAAGCTGTCAAACCATGAAAATGGTTGTCAGATTGAGGTTTAAGAGTTGCTTGACTATTAAATATTTTACGTTGTTTAAAATATTGATCAACGAAGAGTTGCTTGGCTATTAATTAGTGTAAGATTCAGAGGAATGTAGTTTATCATACTCAAGAGTGCAGGTAGTATTCTATGTGTGGAGCCAAAAATAATCAAGAGGCGACACGTGGATTTTTTGGTTAAAATGACAAAATTACCTTTGAGGCACATCAGGATTCCTACGAGCAGTGGACAATCATCCCTCAATCAAGTCAAAGGTGCCCAAATTGGTAACAAATTCAAAGTTATTTCATCCATCCTCATCCTATATTTTCCACAAGGTAATTATTTCATAACCTTCAAAACATTCCATATAAATTGAGTTAATTGGCTAATTAATGGATTTCTTCCTAATTAATTACCAATTAAATCACCCATTTCACACAAAAATACCCCAAAGGGCCGGCCACCTTTTCTCAAAAGGGGGACCGGCCATGCTCTATATATTGAACCCTATTTTCTCTAAAAACCTAGGTCCACACTCTTGCAAAACTCCAAAAACTCTCTAAACACTTCTCTCCAAATTCTAACTTTGGCATCGGAGGTTCTTGGGCCACAAGCCCCCCCTCAAATTCATCGTGGGCATGTGAGGCTTTTGGCCTTAACCAAATGTGTTAATTATTTTGTAGGTGCAATTTTGTCCAAGATCAAGGAGGAAGAAATTTGCGTCCACACTATGATTTGGCATAATTTTGTATGTAATTGATTCTTCTTCTCTAATGATCTTCCCTTATTTCCTTTTGTTCTGTATAAAATGGATCGTCTTAAATTTACAGGTTCATGGCTCATTCAGGCTGCAAAGGATTTGATTACTTTATTTATAGGAATATGAACTGGAACAACTTCAAAGTTTAGGTGTAATTATTTGTCTTATCAAGTAAATAACTATATCTTATCTGTTTGTTTTTTCATGCATGGGATTGTATTTTTTATTGGAAGTGTTAGGATGCTAACAGTTGGCATCATCTTGTTATGCCAAGTGTACGTTGTGGATGTAATAGTTAGTTAGTAGTTACAAGTTGTTAGGAAGAATCTACTACAAATACTGGCTTGTAAGAGAAGTTAGACAGTTAATGAAATATAGTTGTTGTACTCTGTTTGGTATTCTCTCTATACAATTGTAGAAAACGCCGAGGGTCTTAACATTGGTATCGAGCCATTCATTTTCGATCACTTAATCTTTCTTTGTTGTATGACGCGGCTAGCCTCGGGTAAATCCATGGACTCAAGAGTTTCGAGCTTGGAAGAGAACTTCGACGGGTTCAAGAAGTCTCAGGATGAATTTTGAGCCGCACAGTCGGAGTTCAAATCGAACCAGGAGTTGTTAATGCAGCAATTCCAAGCTCTCATGACGCGATTGAATGGTGGACCATTGGGCGAATCATCCAAAGCTACACATAGTGATTCCCAACAACAGGACATGATGAATCTCAATTCCAATCGACAAGAATTAGGGAAAATTTTCAATTAGTTCTCTCGCCCTCCATTCTTGAAAATGGAATTCCCAAGATTCAATGACGCCGATGATCTAATGGGATGGGTTTTCAAGGCGGAACATTACTTCGATTTCTTTAATATCGAAGATTTGAAGAAAGTGAAGATGGCATCCTTTCATATGGAAGGTAGTGCACTTCAATGGTTTCAATGGACTCGGTGCTTGGAAATTACCCAAGTTGGGTTGATTTCACAAGGGTATTGTGCCAAGAATTTGGCCCTTCAGAATTGGATGACTCGGCAGAGAGTTTGGTCAATCTTAAACAGACGGGTTCCCTACGTGATTTCGTGATGGAATTCAGGGGATTAGCCAATCGAACAAGAGATATCAGCCTTGCATTTCTTAAATCTTGCTTTGTGGGAGGACTCAAACTAGAATTGTGACATGATGTCAAGATCTTGAAGCCCCGCGATATGCGTGAAGCTTCTGCCTTTGCTGAGCAATTGGATGCAAAGATCACGAATCTTAAGGTGAATTGTTTTCCAAGACTCCTTCAATTCAACCCAATTTTTTATCTCCTTTGCAACCTATCAATTCTAATTCATCGTATGAGAATCGAACAAAACTCAATAGTGTAAGGAGACTAACACCTAAAGAGGTAGATCACTATCGTAGAAAAGGCCTTTGTTATCATTGTAGAGAGAAATATGGTAGGGGGCATAGCTGTGAAAAGAAGCAATTATTATTAATTGATGTTCAAGATTCAGAGTTGGGTAATGAGGATGAACAGGAGAATGAAGGACTTGAAATCATGGCTTGTGCTTTATTTGGAACCCTTGCACCTCCTACTATTAACACCATGAAGGTTTCTAGTTATATCAAGAATTGCCCTGTTACCATCCTTATATATTTGGGTAGTTCACACAATTTTGTGGATTTGGTGCTGATAAAGAGGCTCGAAGGGTGTTTGGACAAAGGGCATGTGTTTAATGTCAAAATAAAGGATGGGCGAAAGGTAGCTACACAAGGAACATTATCCTAAGCTCATGTTAGGATTCAAGATTTTAATTTTGTTTTTTTTATCTCTATGCTATAACCTTGGGTGGGTGTGATGTTGTGTTGGGAGTTCAGTGGCTTAAGACATTGGGACCTATTTTGTGGGATTTCGACAAGCTTTCCATGCAGTTTACTCGGAATTCAAAGACTTTTTGCATCACTACTCCTGTAATTTCTAGAGATAGCATTGAGAAGATCTCAGCACTTCAAATGCAAAGGTTGTTACAGAAAGATACAACGTTTGGTGCATTTCTTTACCACATTAACCATGAAGCAGACAATATTTTGCATGGTACTTCTGAGTTGGCTGAAATTCATTCCTATACAGCTTTGAATTCCCAGAACATCTCTACATAACAGCAACAAGAATTGCACAGCTTATTACAAGAATATGAGGTCGTCTTTCTCACACCGAATTCCTTGCCTCATCATCGAGTACATGATCACAAGATTCCATTGATAGAAGGCAATAAACCCACCATGACAAGGCCCTATAGATATGGTCCGGTACAAAAAACTGTAATACAGAATTGTGCGTAAGAACTACTGCAGGCTGGTTTTATAAGGGTGAGTAACAGCCCCTATTCCTCACCTGTCATTCTTGTAAGAAAGAAATAAGGAACCTGGAGGATGTGTATGGACTACAGGGAGCTCAATGGTATTACAGTCAAGGATAAGTTTCCTATCCCTCTTATTGATGAGCTCCTTAATGAATTGTTTGGTGCAAGTTATTTTTCTAAACTCGATTTGAAGGTAGGTTATCATCAGACCCATACGCATCCACAAGATGTGGAGAAAACAGCATTTAGGACACATGATGGCCACTATGAATTCCTAGCGATGCCATTTGGTCTCACAAATGCTCCTGCAACATTTCAGTGTTTGATGAACGAAATTTTTCGACCATATCTTAGGAAATTTATCCTGGTTTTCTTTGATGACATATTGGTCTATAGTACTTCTTAGTCTAAGCATTTGCAACACTTGAGAATAGTTTTTGATATATTGAAGACACATACCTTGTTTGTCAAGCAATCCAAATGTGTTTTTGGGCAATCATAGGTGGAGTATTTAGGTCACATAGTTTCTCAGCATGGTGTCTCAGCGGATCTACCAAATTGGATGCCATTGGCAAGTGGCATGTCCCTACTTCTATCAAGGCTCTGAGAGGGTTCTTGGGATTAACAAGGTATTATACAAAATTTATCCCTCATTTTGGGAAGATTATCAGTCCTTTAATGGCTCTCACTAAGAAAGACAGTTTTAAATGGAATGAAGAAGCTACAATAGCTTTTCAAACTCTTGAACATGTTATGATGTCTCCCCAAGTGTTAGCTTTGCCAGATTTTAGTAAACCATTCATTCTTGAAATGGATGCCTCGAGCCACGGAATTGGAGCAGTGCTTCAACAAAAGGGGAGGCACATTGCCTTTACCAGTAAAGCTTTATGTCCAAGGAACCAAGCACTGTCAACATATGAAAGGGAAATGTTGACCATCATACATGCCATTCATAAGTGGCAGTCTTATTTGGTGGGCAACCATTTCATAATTCAAACTGACCATCATAATTTGAAATATTTCCTCCAAGGCAGAGCTCACACACCACCCCAATAGAAGTGGGTTACTAAACTTCTTGGTTTCGATTATGAGATACAGTACAAGCAAGGGTGCAACAACCAAGCTGCAGATGCCTTATCAAAAGTACATGCGCTTGAGGAAGATTCTTCTATGCATCAAATAAATGGAATTGATGAAATGGATATCTTAGCTATATCCTACCCTTACTCTCAATGGATAGATGATACGAGACGAAACCTTGAGAAGGATACTTCGATTATGGAAAAAACACAACAAGTATTGTCCCTTAACAGTGTTCAGTACCTATTTCCACTTTCAAGTACTAGGTGGATAATGGATTTTTGAAATACAAAAATAAGATTGTATTAAGTCCACACAACATATGGAGGGACAAAATATTTGCAGAACATCATGCTTCTCCTATTGCTGATCATGAAGGTTTCTTGAAAACATACAAAAGAATTTACAGGTGTTTCTATTGAGAGGGTATGAAAATTTTTATTAAATAATCAGTTGGTTGTTGTTCCATCTGTCAGCAAAATAAATATGAGACATTGTCTCCTCCGGGACTCATGCACCCTCTTCCCATTCCTACAAAAGTGTGGACAGATATTTCGATGGATTTCATCACTGGGTTGCCTCCTTGCAAAGGAAAAATAGTGATATGGGTGGTAGTGGATAGACTTTCGAAATATACTCATTTCACTACACTCAGGCATCCTTATTCTGCTTCATTAGTTGCTTAACTTTTTGTAAACAACATTTTGAAGCTCCATGGAATGCCTAATTCGATAATCAGTGACAGGGATCTCGTGTTCTTGAGCAAGTTCTGGAAGGAGTTCTTTAGGCTTCAAGGGTAATCATTATGTCTCAGTTCTAGGTACTATCCTTAAACTGATGGTCAACCTGAGGTTTTAAATCGTTGCCTAGAAACTTATTTGAGATGTTTCTGTAGTCTCCAACCTAAAAAGTGGGTCCATTGGCTGTCTTGGGCTGATTGGAGCTTCAACACCAGCTACCACACTGCTTCTAAACTCACTCCCTTTGAGATAGTTTATGGTCAACCACCTCCAATCATTTCTGCCTATGACAGTGGTTCTACTAATATGGATTTCGTGGATCACAGTTTGAAAGAAAGAAAGAGTATTATCATTGCTCAAGAATAACTTAGCAGTTGCTCAAGTAAGGATAAAAGCTCAAGCAGATAAGCATTAAACCAAAAGATCATTTGAGATTGGTGATTGGGTTTACTTGAGGTTGGTACCATATCAATACATGTCCCTTACTTCACATCCCTTCCATAAGCTCTAACCCAGATTTTATGGACCTTTCCAAGTGATATCTAAGGTTGGTTCTGTGGCATATAAATTGCAATTGCTATAGCATTCCAAATTGCATCCAGTGTTCCATGTGTCATGTTTGAAGAAACACTTCGGAGTAAATGTACAACCTACTGTGCCACTACCTGTGATTACAGATTCAGTAGTCTTGCAGGATGTCCCAATAGCAATTTTAGCTAGAAGAATCATCAAGAAAAGCAATACTGCAACAACTGAAGTTTTAGTTCAGTGGAAGAATCACTCCAAAGAGGATGTTACCTAGGAATTGTATCAGGAATTAAAGCTCAAGTTCCCTGAAGTGTAGTATTTGTGATTGTGTAGCTCATTCCATGACTTTTCTGTTTTGTTGTGTTATGATGTAAACTTTCAACTTGTTAAATGCTTGTTTCAAGCATTGTTTCAAGGGGGAGGTATTGTTAGGATGCTAACAGTTGGCATCATCTTGTTATGCCAAGTGTACGTTATGGATGTAATCGTTTGTTAGTAGTTACAAGTTGTTAGGAAGAATATACTACAAATACTAGCTTGTAAGAGAAGTTAGACAGTTAATGAAATATAGTTGTTGTATTATGTTTGGCATTCTCTCTGTACAATTGTAGAAGACGCCGAGGGTCTTAACATTGGTATCGAGCCAGTTGTTTTCGATCACTCAATCCTTCTCTATTGTATGACGCAGCAAGCCTTGCGTAAATCCATGGAGTCAAGAGTTTCAAGCTTGGAAAAGAACTTCGACCAATTCAAGAAGTCTCAGGATGAATTTCGAGCCGCACAGTCGGAGCTCAAATCGAACCAGGAGTTTTTTATGCAGCAATTCCAAGCTCTCATGACGCGATTGAATGGTGGACCATTGGGCGAACCATCCAAAGCTACACACAGTGATTCCTAACAACGGGACAGGATGAATCTCAATACCAATCGACAAGAAAAAACGCTCGGGTTTGATTGTGAGAACAAAAACAAAATTGGTACACTAATTTTTCTTAAGAATAAAAACATGATTAGGCGATCTACTAATAAAGAGATTGGAAACTAATGTAATAAACTTGCATCTTCTATAGGAAAATAGAAACAAGTTAAGCATGAGCAATTAAGAAAATACCATTCGCAAACACATAAAATTTGTCAATCAGCTCTCAAGGAATAAGAATGTCGATAGACAAATGAACACCTAATGCCTCCTAAAAAAGTATGTTTTAATCCTCTCACACAAGTGTTGAAGCAATATATAATTAAAACCACGTAGCGCCGGTAATTAAAAAAATGCCTCTTGTGGGACCTTGATAAAAGAGACCATGATTTAGTAATGGCACCATCACGTTACAAGTAGACTTTATGTTTTTGTATGTACATATTGTTCATCATTTTGTTTTGGATCAATGTATCATAACATACCATCATTTGATCATGATATATAGCTTGAAAAAACGTGACATAAGCCTTACAATTAAACATTAATGTCATCTTCATTTACATAGTTATCAAACAAATTTCTTACACCCTTAAAGATGTCGTGCGTTAGTCATTTTCAATTTGTTCAGTGAGCCATTTCGACAATTACAATGAAAAAACTAACGCAAGACATATTTAGGGGTGCGTAGCACCCGTAATTGAAAAAAGGCCTCTCACACGCACGTAAGTGCATGCGGAGACACTTGTTCACTTTTAATCTTTTGGCAAGATACAGCAATGTGCCCACATGCAGACACTAGACAAGTGTTAAAGGCATATTTTGCTACTTTAAAGGTACGATAGATTTGGGTTTGTTCTATCCCCGAAATCCTCGAGAAGAACCACAACCCACTCAATTATCGAATTGATTCCTGGCATGCTGGTTATGCTGACGCAAGGTACTTATCTGATCCGCATAAAGTACTTTCTCAAATTGATTACGTCTTAACCATTGGAGACATCATAATATCTTGGAGGTCAACCAAACAGACCTTTGTTGAGACTTATTTGAACCATGCTGAAATTATCGCTTTACATGAAGCTACTTGGGAATGCTTTTGGTTGAGAGCAGCAATGGAACATATTCAAAGCACCTGCAGGCTTTCTTCCATCGTTGATGTCCTTATAATGATTTATGAAGATAACCTAACATGTATCAAATAGCTTTAAAGCAATACATCAAATGAGAGAACACTAAGCATATTATGCCAAACTTCTTTTTCTCTCATTAGCAACATGAAAAGCAGAAGATAAAAGTCAAGAAAATCCATTCCTAGGACAACATGGCCAATCTTTTCACTAAGTCACTGCCAAAGTCTACCTTCTAGAAGTGTGACAGCCCATCCCAAAATAAATCTTTCGATGGTGTGAATTGCCTAAAATACCCTTAGACATTTGTGGTGTTGTGTGGGTTAAGTTGTGTTGTGGACCAATTATTTTCTTCCTAACTTTTTGGACCTAATTAGAACTAAAGGTTCTAATTGTTTTGGTTAGTTGTAAGAGAATCAGGACCACACACTCACTCTCTTTCTCCTGTTGACCCTCTCTTTCTCTCTCTTCTCTCTCGGTTTTCTTCCATTTTCGTACACTCGTACGGACAGCACCCAAATCAGACCATATCTTCATAGATCGACGTCGAAGAGGGTATTTTTGTGTTCCTTGTGAGTCCAGGTGGTCATCCATACCCTAGGTTTGACGTGAAGACCATGTTTTCCCGAGAACCAGAAATCTCAGTTTTAATTCATTGTTCATGTGATCGTGAATGTGAAGTTTTTAGAAGGTTTCAAGCTGCTAGTGAGCTTTAGGATGTCTTCGTGAAACTCGGAGAAGAAAAACGAAGTGTTTTGGACGTCGGGAAGTCGAGTTTGGCAAGTTTCAAGTTTGGCCAGATTATCGAGGTTCCTCCAGCAAAATCTTATGGATTTCAAGACTTGAAAGTGGTAATGTTTTATTCTTCTAGTCCTAAGCTTCATTTTGGTAAAAGTTTCATGAGTTTTAGTGGAAAAATGAGCGAGATATTGAAGTTTTAAAATTTCTCAAAAACCGGCGAGTGCAATGGCGACCGTCGCCTGACTCCGGCGAACCAAGGAAGGAGAAGGGAATATTCGGTCAAGTTTGACGGAATATTCTAACGACATCAGGTAACTCCGTTAATTTCTGTTAAGGTTTTAACGGAATATTCCTAACGGCAGTTAAGTTTCAGTTAAGGTTTGGCCGTGAGTGGAAGTGCGTCTGGCCATGCCTTGGCCGACGCGTGGGTGGTCGGAAAAGTTTTCTAAAAATATGGGGATGTTCCTGAGGTTGAGTAGATCATGGTGGTATATTCAAATACCCCATTTGAGTAATGTATGAGAAGTTATTTCCTAGTTTTGTATATGTGCTTTAAATAACATTTATTAGTTATTTCGCATATAGGTGAGACCTATCCTGAGGACGAGCGCCATCAATCAAGGCTCGGGGGCTATGACCCTTCGACATATCAGTGAATGGGCTTTTGGTTTTCCGTATATACCTATATATTTGAGATTTTTCCCAGAAAATGAATTTGAATGAGTATGCGTTTTGAAATGCCATGCAAAGTATTTGTCTATTTTATTATGCATTAGTAGTTGCATATATTTATGATTGGGGCTACGGACGCACAGGTAAGTACCAGGTAAGTTCATAAATCAAAGATAGGAGATTGCTTCAGTTATGTGAGATATGATGTGATGTATTGAGAGCTCATAAACCTGCACCCTGGTGTTAGTGCTCCCGCCCAAAGTTAGGGCACAATCCTTCACGTGATGTTCACCTCCCGCACCATATGCTTACCATGGATCCAGGTTAGGTGTACAGGCTTGTCGTACTGACCACTTTAAGTGGTTCCGACTCGTAGGTGACCCGCGATCATTCACACAGTCTTCACGTGATCATAACACTAGAGCATATTTATTTTACACCTAGTCTTGTCATATAGACCACTTTAGGTGGTTCCAACTCGTGTGCATAATTTGATTTGATATGATTGAGATTGGTTATGAGCTATATACTCAGCCGTGTAGATTGAGTTAGAGGGATTTGGCTAATGCAATATTTGACATTGATATATTTTGCTTGAATTACTTATGACATTGCATTAAGATACTTTGGCATGGTATATTTCTATGGATTTTCATCCTAAGTATGATTTCTGATTTAGTTTATATTATTTTTGGGAAATTATACATGGTTACGTCACTCCCACCTAACTTGTCTCGCTATCATCTGGAAGTTGCTGCTAATCCGGTTGAGATGGTTTTTCGCTTCAGGTTGGGTACTAAGAAGAAATGGCGTTCTATAGCGACCTCGACTCCTTGTTCTACTTACCAGGAGTTTTATGAGATTTTGTTGAGGATTGAAGACTCAGAGAATATGCCCAGTGAGAGTGAAGATGAAGAAGGAAATAATGGGAATCAAAGGCGAGATGATAAAGGTAAAGGTGAGTCTTCTCAAGGACCTCGCAAGACTCGGAGCTTTAAGAGGAGTGGAACTAGTTCTAACTCTTATAGCGGAGGTTTTAATGCCACTGGTCAAAGGAGAGGTAGTAGATTTTCAGGAGGTCCTAGATTCCAGAGGCAAGGAGATGCTGGAAGAGGAAATGCTCATTTGTGTCGCAGATGTATTAATAGGCATTTTGGGGAATGTAGGAGAGGCAGCAGTGGATGTTTTACTTGTGGGCAGATGGGACATGAAGCTATAAATTGTCCCCAGAGTCAGCAGAGGCCCCAGCAGCCTTCTATGCCACCACTAACGCCGATCCAGCAAGTTCCAGGGTCTGGTAGTTATGGTCAGATAGGTCGAGGTGGTGCTTATCATTATCAGGGTGATGCCGCTCCTTATGTTTCAGGGCAGTATCAGTATTCGCAGGATCCTTATTACTAAAGTAGGTATTCTCAGAATCTTGGAAGGTATACACCGTATCCTTCTGTTCCAACTGGTGAATCTCAGTGGTATCAGGGAGGACAACTCTTGCAAGTAGAGATTGCTTCCAGTAGTGCATGATCTTCAAGGTAATCTGGTCAACCAAATCAGAGGCGAGGTGTGCAGGGGCAAGGTAATCAAGCTAATAGAGGTCGTGGGGGACGACAGCAAGCCCAAGGGCGTATTAACAATATCTCTCTACAAGATGCTCATAATCATTCAAATTTGATCATAGGTAGGTTAAACATTCTTGGTCACTTTGCCAGAGTTTTAATTGATTGTGGTGCTACGCATTCTGTTATTTCTCATACATTTGCTCAAGTGACACAACCTCATCCTACGCTTCTAGGGTATGATTTAGAGTTTGCTATGCCTAGAGGGGAGAGATGTTATGTTGATTGCGTATATCCAGGATGTCCAATAATGGTGGAGGAGGTGGTTATGCCAGCTAATCTTATCCCGTTAGATATAGTTGATTTTGATGTGATTTTAGGCACGGATTGGTTGCATTATAATCGTGCCAACATAGATTGCTATGGGAAAACAGTTACTTTCCATCGTCCTGGATTACATGAAGTTACTTTTGTGGGTGATCGTAATGGGGTGAGGCACGGTGTTATTTCTGCTGTAAGAGCAAAAAGGTTGTTATCGAAAAGTTGCCAGGGATATTTAGCTCATGTAGTGCTTAATGATATTGCTTCAAGTAATGTGGAGGATGTTCGAGTAGTCAGACATTTTCCTGATGTATTCCCTGATGATTTACCTAGATTACTGCCAGACTGAGATGTAGAGTTCACTATTGATTTGCTTCCAGGTACGGATCTTATATCTTTGACTCCGTATAGAATGGCTCCTACTGATTTGAGGGAATTGAAAGTCCAGTTGCAGGAATTAATTGATAAAGGTTTTATTCAGCCTAGTACTTCACCCTGGGGAGCTCCAGTTTTGTTTGTTAGGAAGAAATATGGGACTTTGAGGCTATGTATTGATTATAGGTAATTAAATCGGGTAACAATTAAAAATCGTTATCCATTGCCGCGTATAGATGATTTGTTTGATCAACTTCGAGGTGCCTATGTGTTTTCTAAGATTGATTTGAGGTCTGGTTATTACCAACTAAAGATCAGTAGTGAAGATGTCCCTAAGACTGCTTTCAGGACTCGTTATGGTCATTATGAGTTTCTAGTGATGCCATTCGGATTAACGAATGCACCAGCAGCTTTCATGGATTTGATGAATCGAGTATTCTAGCCATTTATAGGCAGGTTTGTCATTGTTTTAATTGATGACATTTTGGTATACTCTAAGTCTAAAGCAGAGCATGTTCGACATCTTACCTTGGTGTTGAAGAAATTAAGGGAACATCAGTTGTATGCTAAGTTTAGCAAATGTCAATTTTGGTTGAATCAAGTGGCATTTTTGGGACATGTCATTTCTGCTCAAGGTATTCAAGTGGATTCTCAAAAAGTGGCAACCGTGGAGAATTGGGAGCAACCTCGAACTGTCACTGAGGTACGGAGTTTTCTTGGCCAAGCAGGCTATTAAAGACGGTTTGTTGAGGATTTTTCAGTCATTGCTTTGCCATTAACGAGGTTGACTAGGAAAAAAGTTAAGTTTGAGTGGGATGATAATTGTGAGCAAAGTTTTCAACAGTTGAAGTATTATCTCACTCATGCACCTGTTTTGGCATTCCCAAATGATAGTGGTAATTTTAAGGTCTACCGGTGATGCTTCTTTAAATGGTTTGGGTTGTGTGTTGATGCAGCATGGTAGAGTGATTGCTTATGCTTCACAACAATTGAAGCCTTATGAGAAGAATTACCCTACTCATGATCTGGAGTTAGCAGCTATCATCTTTGCTTTGAAGATTTGGAGACATTATCTCTATGGTGAGAAATGTAAGATCTTCACAGATCATAAGAGTCTTCAGTATCTCTTTACTCAGTGGGATCTTAATCTTCGACAACGAAGGTGGATTAAGTTGCTTAGTGATTATGATTGCACGATTGAGTATCACCCTGGTTATGCGAATATAGTGGCTAATGCTCTTAGTAGGAAAACTCCAGTTAGACTTAATGCTTTGTATGCTTGTCACGTTCCTCTTCTTGCGAATTTGAGGTCCACTGGAGTGGAGTTAGGAGTGGAAGATCGAGAGGAAGCTTTACTTGCAAATTTTTAAGTCAGGCCAATTTTAATTGATCGTGTGCTCGAAGCCCAAAGGGATGATGAAGAGACCCAGGGGATAATTCAAGCAAGGAATCGGGGGAAGAAGAAAGACTTCAGAATTTGAGAAACTGATGGCATGCTTATGCGGGAGAGTAGAATGTATGTGCCAAATAATATGGAATTAAAGAAGGCAATTCTTGAAGAAGCACATATTTCAGCTTATGCAATGCATCCAAGAGGTACAAAAATGTATCATACCATTCGACCATTTTATTATTGGCCGGGTATGAAAAGAGAAATTGTTGAATATGTGAGTAGGTGTGTCATTTGTCAGCAAGTCAAAGTAGAAAGAAAGAAGCATTTTGGATTGATGCAGCCACTTCCTGTTCCGTAGTGGAAATGGGAAAATATTACTGTGGATTTTGTGTACAAGCTTCCTCGTACACATAATGGTTATGATGGCATTTGGGTGATAGTTGATCGGCTTACTAAGTCAGCACATTTTATTCCTGTAAGGGAGAAATATCCTTTAAGCCAATTAGCTGAATTATTCAGATCGAAGATCGTGAAGTCCATGGGGTCCCAATTAGTATTATCTCGGATCGGGATCCTAGATTCACTTCTAAATTCTGGATAGCATTCCAGGAAGCTCTTGGTTCGAGATTATTTTATAGTACAACATATCATCCTCAAACATATGGACAATCAGAGAGGACCATTCAGACGTTGGAAGATATGTTGAGATCTTCAGTGTTGCAGTTTGGTGACGCTTGGCATAAGCGGTTGGATTTAATGGAATTTGCCTACAATAACAGCTTTCATTTAAGTATTGGTATGTCACCTTTCGAGGCTCTTTACGGTAAATCTTGTCGTACACCTCTATGTTGGTCAGAGGTCAGCGAAAGATTTTTGGTGGGTCCTGAGATAATGGAGGAGACTACTCAGAATATTCAGGTGATTAGGTCTAACCTGAAAGTGGCCCAGGATCGACAGAAGAGTCTAACAGATAGGCATACTACTGATAGGATGTACAATGTAGGTGATTGGGTATTTCTGAAGCTATCACCATGGAAATGTGTTATGCGGTTTGGAAAGAAAAGCAAGCTGAGTCCTAGGTACATTAGATCATATTTGATCACCGAGCGAGTCGGTGAGGTTGCTTATAGGCTTGAGTTGCCTCCAGAGTTGTCCAAAGTGCACGATGTTTTTCATGTCTCCGTGCTTCGTCATTACATCTCAGATCCTTCTCATGTGATACCTCCTCAACCTTTGGAAATTAATCCGGATTTGACTTATGATGAGGAGCCAGTAACTCTTTTGGATTGGAAAGATAAGGTTCTGAGAAATAAGACAGTGCGCCTGGTGAAGGTTTTGTGGAGAAATCACTCGGTGGAGGAAGCCACTTGAGAGACAGATGATCGAATGAGATAAATGTATCCATGGTTGTTTTATGATTATTAGTGGATTGTAATTGTTGTGTAGAAATTTCGAGGATGAAATTTTCTTAAGGGGGGTAGTTTGTGACAGCCCATCCCGAAATAAATCTTTCGATGGTGTGAATTGCCTAAAATACCCTTAGACATTTATGGTGTTGTGTGGGTTAAGTTGTGTTGTGGACCAATTATTTTCTTTCTAACTTTTTGGACCCAATTAGAACTAAAGGTTCTAATTGTTTTGGTTGGTTGTAAGAGAATCAAGACCACACACACACTCATTCTCTCCCATTGACCCTCTCTCTTCTCTCTCGGTTTTCTTCCATTTCCGTACACTCGTACGGACAGCACGCAAATCAGACCTTAACTTCACGGATCAACGTCGAATAGGGTGTTTTTGTGTTCCTCATGAGTCTAGGTGGTCATCCATACCCTTAGTTTGACGTGAAGACCTTGATTTCCCGAGAACCAGAAATCTCAGTTTTAATGCATTGTTCATGTGATCGTGAATTGTGAACTTTTTAGGAGGTTTCAAGCTGCTAGTGAGCTTTAGGACGTCTTCGTGAAGCTCGGAGAAGAAAAACGAAGTGTTTTGGACATCGGGAAGTCGAGTTTGGCAAGTTTCAAGTTTGGCCAGATTATCGAGGTTCCTCTAGCGAAATCCCGTGGATTTCAAGGCTTGAAAGTGGTAAGGTTTTATTCTTCTAGTCCTAAGCTTCATTTTGATACAAATTTCATGAGTTTTGATGGAAAAATGAGCGATATATTGAAGTTTTAAAATTTACCAGAAACCGGATAGTGTAGCGGCGACCAACGCCGAACTCCAACGGACCAAGGAAAAGGGAATATTCGGTCAAGTTTGATGGAATATTCTAACGGCGTCAGGTAACGCCGTTAATTTCTGTTAAGGTTTTAATGGAATATTCCTAACGGCAGTTAAGTTTCAGTTAGGGTTTGGTCGTGCGTGGGGGCTCGTCTGGCCGTGCCTTGGCCGGCGCGTGGGTGGTCGGAAACGTCTTCTAAAAATATGGGGATGTTCCTGAGGTTGAGTAGATCATGGTGGTATATTCAAATACCCCATTTGAGTAATGTATAAAAAGTTATTTCCTAGTTTTTTTATATGTGCTTTAAATAACGTTTATTCAATTATTTCGCATATAGGTGAGACCTATCCTAAGGACGAGTGCCATCAATCGAGGCTCGAGGGCTACGACCCTTCGACATATCAGTGAGTGGGCTTTTGGTTTTCCATATATACCTATATACTTGAGATTTTTCCCAGAAAATGAATTTGAATGAGTATGCATTTTGAAATGATATGCAAAGTATCTGTCTATTTTATTATGCATTAGTAGTTGCATATATTTATGATTGGTGTTGCAGATGCACAGGTAAGTACCAGGTAAGTTCATAAATCAAAGATAGGAGATTGCTTCAGTTATGTGACATATGATGTGATGTATTGAGAGCTCATAAACCTGTGCCCCAATGTTAGTGCTCCTGCCCAGAGTTAGGGCACAGTCTTTTACGTGATGTTCACCTCCCGAACCATATGCTCACCTTGGATCCAAGTTAGGTGCACAGGCTTGTAGTACTGACCACTTTAGGTGGTTCCGACTCCTAAGTAACCCACGATCATTCGCACAATCTTCACGTGATCGTAGCACTAGAGCATATTTATTTTACATCTAGTCTTGTCATATAGACCACTTTAGGTGGTTCCGACTCATGTGCAAAATTTGATTTGATATGATTGAGATTGGTTATGAGTTATATACTCAGCTGTGCAGATTGAGTTATAGGGATTTGGCTGATGCAATATTTGACATTAATATATTTTTCCTAGATTACTTATGACATTGCATTGAGATACTTTGGCAGGGTACATTTCTATGGATTTTCATCCTGAGCGTGATTTATGATTTAGCTTATATTATTTTTGGGAAATTATACAAGTTTCACGGCGAGGGGTTAGAACTTTTGAGAATTGAAATGATTTTGAAAAGCTTTGTTTTTGCCCACTCACACTTTCTGTTTTGCGCCCCTCCAGGTTTTAGGTAAAAGTGTTTTGGTGGATCACAAGGATTTCGACGGTGGTTCTAACAAAATATCATAAATGTAGGATACCCTTGGGTTTTGTATAATTATTACTTGTCCTGCTTGACGACACTTAGGCTATTATGCTCTGATTGTGTATTTCACACTTCATCTTGCACTTACACCTTATCATATCTAGTTCTGCTAGTAGTTTGGTTTTTATTCCTTCGCATTTCCCCTATATCTTTATTGCTTCCACACTATGCACATGGTTACGTCACTCCCACGTGACGGCCAACATGGCTCGATCTAGGTCAGGGTGTGTCAAGAAGCTTGTTCAAGGAATTGATATGTGGTAAAATCCTGAAGTATACTCATTTGATCTTAATGTACTCTTTTTCCCTACCCCAAGGAGCATTTTTCTCTTTGGGTTTTTGCTACCTAACTAGGTTTTAACGAGGCACTCATCATAAGCTGGTCATACCCTTGTGTACATCTTGTAGATGTTTAAATTGGTTTGCATTAACTCACATTTTTCCTTAGACTATAGGTTTTTGTCCCATATTGTGTTTTACCATGGCCTAGTTTTGTGAGACTTATTTCGACATGCAAGTTCACTTGTTTAAGACTAGCGTGTTTCCTATTCAGTGTCAATATGTCAACTTCTTCAACTTTGCTGAGCCTAATGTTGAATCTACTTGAGTATTTACACACTCAAGGGGTAGTGTTACAAATATTATCTAATTGGTTTCTTGATTATTTATTTTTGTAGTGATTCTTTCCTTATAGGATTGTACTTACATGGAGGGCAAGTTAATCCTCTCTTCTTGGTTCACTATAGGTAAAGGCAATGGCATAGGAAGGAACACACACAAGAATCCCTAGGAATTCTATAGTCTTCATTCTCTCTCTCTCTCTCTCCCTCTCTCTCTCCCTCTCTCTCTCTCTCTCTGCCATACCTCTTCTCTCCCTCAGATAAAATAGGTCACAACACATTATAGGTCAACTTATTTATATAAAGCATTCATTACCAAACAAGTTAAGAAACCTACACTACATTTCAGCCAAAATTTAAAGCTTAAGAGCAATAGCTCCTAACTAGAATTTAAGAAGGATTTAAAAAAAAATCTTCAAGCATACTCCTTATCCACCTCTTAAGATAGGGATTCATCTAGAAACTCCTAAATATGAGGAGGGAGAAAGTAGCTCATAGTGACACTTTATAATTAATGATAGTCGTTTTCATATTAAATTAAATAAATAATTAATTCTTATTGGCTAATTATTAACTCATAGCCATTTTGACTCTCTAAAGTATGAAGTATGGTTGGAATATAACTTTTCTAGAGAGATGCTAAAATTTTAATATAAAATAGAGAGTTTGATTAAAGATGCTCTTACATACCAAAAACCTCAACTCAGTGTTTCTTGAGCCAAACCATCAAATGGTCTCCCTCAAAAGTGCAAACCTTAAAAAACACCTAAAACCAAGCTTCGGATAAATAAAACCTTCACAATCAGTGTTCGTCATTGTGAATTTTATAACATAAACCCATTTTGATAGGAAAAAAAACATTCATCCTTGTTGCCCAACCTCCACCACCTCCACCACCTTCATCCCCATCCTGTTGACACACCCTGACCTGGATAGCCTTCCAACTAAGAGTGGAAATATGTTGGCTGACACTAAATTGACAATAAAACCCCACCTTAAAGGTGACGAAATACTATCAACTTAATGATGAGGCCATAAGTAAAGAAATTGTAATGTGAATTATTTCGAATCGAAAGGCTCATTTGTTAATTATTTAACTATTAAGTAGTTCCCTGCACAACCTCCCCACTTGGGGACACAATCTAGAACTAAATTTCATTTTTATTGATTTCACATCATTAGAGCATAACAGTAGTGCATACAACAGTAAACCACAAAAATATGGGTCGTGCTATATATAATCCAAAGTAATGTCATACAATTGATTATAAATAAATAACAGCTAAGCAGAGATTAAACTACCTAGCTAGTAGGAAGTCTGTACTACTGCTAAGCCCACTCGTCCTCGTCGAAAGTCGCATTGCACTTGCTAGGTTCTAAGGGGGCGTAAAACAAAATGTGAGTGGGTCATAATCATTTATCGAGATAAGGTAGAAGAAATGATCCTTGTGAGAAAATAATAGAATTAAAAAATATATAAATATCATAATATCATGATAAAAAAAAAAAGGTAAAGAGTAACTATTATAAATGTCATTTTACACAATTTTTATATAAAAATTTATCAAATACTATAACACTTCATTTTTTGATAAAAGCACTTTTACAAATATAATTTATCAAACACGTTACTATTTTATTTTACAAATATAATTGATGAATGCATCTAATTAGACTACTTTCAAGTACATTAACAATATTGTACTAATGAATCCTAGCTATTCAGTCTAAAATATTTCAATTGAAGTAGTTTGTCATACTAATTAATATTTAAGATAAAGTTTATAAATATTTTTCTTTTAAAAATAAAGTATATTTAGTAATTCACCTTTATTTGTTAAGAAAATTAAATTAATAGCACATCTAGTATTATACCATTTTTTTTTCATTTCACACAGTCACAGCTATTTTACATAAAAAGTTTACCAAACATTATAATACTGCTTTTTTTCCAAAAGCACTTTTACAAAAAAGTTT
This sequence comes from Malus sylvestris, assembly GCF_916048215.2. NCBI lineage: Eukaryota > Viridiplantae > Streptophyta > Magnoliopsida > Rosales > Rosaceae > Malus > Malus sylvestris. The sequence continues at coordinate 7,442,082 of NC_062264.1, read as the reverse complement.
ACTAAACACTATGTTGCTTTATTTCACAACTGCTTATTCTCACAGCACAGCAGAAGTAGTTTTTTTTTTCAAAGCATAGTAATACCAAACTAGCCCTAAGTTTATTTTAACATTTAACAAATTTTAATACCTGAACATTATTAACGGCTTTGAATTAGCCTAAGCAGGCTGCGCCACATGAATTAGGACGTCGAAAAACATTAAGTATGTCTTGGGTCCCCCACACACGGCCATCACAGTATACAAGTACAGCTACAGTCGCCGTCGCTAGTTTGATACATATTGATGATGAAAAAAATCCCTAATTTGATTTTTTTTTTTTTTTAATAAATGACGTCTAAATGATGATTAAGAAATAAACGACTAGATTGACAAAGAGGCATCCCATGAAGTCGATAGTAATATATTGTGTGTTGAATTTGTTAGTGTTTTCTAGGCTCATAAATTCTAATTCTGGCTGGATTTTGATTCTAGAAATCACATAGATGGTGATCTCCGGATTGTAGAGAATGAAGTGAGAGAGCAAAGAGAACGAATCAAAAACGTTTATCTGAAATCTACGTTGGAGTCTTTGCAATTCAATTATGCCAAACACAATGAGAGTGTGTGAGCAATATAGCCATTGCTAGCTCATACCTCAGCTAGAATTGTAGCACGCGAGATGCACATGTACAACTTAAACACAACTAACAAACAAGACATCTGGCATAATATACACTGTGTAGATGTTATAATTGTGATAATCCATTACAAACACTTAAAGCTCAAAACTTAGAACAATCCTGCAATTCTAAAACCAAAGCTTGAACTTCCAGTGCAGCTACAGAGCTTTGAAAACCAAGAATTTCACAGAAGCTTTGAAACTCTAGGAAAGTAGATTCTCTTCCTTTGTCACTTCTCAATTTCTGAATTTTATAACCATTCTAAAGCTCTACCATAGTTTGAACCTTTTGAATGCACAGAATACTTATGACTTGTGCTTCAAAAAATATAGCCAACACATTCTTGAATAATCATCAATAAATGTCAAAAGTATCTATTTCCTCCAATTGTGGTGACCTGCATAGGACCACATATATTAGCATGTACCAACTCCAGTAGTTTACTTGTTTTCCAAGTCAACTCCTTACTGAATGCTTCTCTGTGATGTTTTCCTACAACACATCTTTCACAGACAGCATTTGTTTTCTTCAATTTAGGCAAGCCCAACACCATTTCCTTGTCAGCTAACAGTTGCAAACTCTGGAAATTCAAGTGACCAGATGTTTTGTGCCACTCTCAAAAGCCTTCTTCAACTGTTTCTTTTAATGGAGATGCCATGATATCCTCCGTGATAAGATGAAAACATCTGTTCCTGTCATTTTTACTGTGACAACATGAATTTCAAGACTTCTATCATGAAATATTCCAACTCTATCAACTCCAAATAATAGGAAATATCCATCTTACAACATTTGTCCTACACTCAACAAGTTTTCATCTAAACCAGGAACTAGCATAACTTCTTTGATGTGCCTTTGCCATTTTTGGTTTCAATCACCAAAGTTCCTTTTGCCGTGGCTTGTACTATCTGTCCATTTCCCATTTTGATTATGGTATTCACATTTCTGTCTACGTCAATCAACATGGACTCATGTGAAGTCATGTGATTATTGCACCCACTATCAATATACTAAACATTTTCATTTTTAACAATTACTGTAGAATTGCAAGCAAAGAACATACTAGTATCTTCTCCAACCTCCTTGGCATAATGAACATGCTACACAATTTTACTCTTGTAGTCTTTGGCTATATGACCAAACTTGTTACACTTGTGGCATTTTAGTTTTCCCTTAAACAACATTCACCAAAATGTAGATTTCCATAAGTCTTGCAGCCCTCTCTACTATCATTGTTCTTCACAACTACATTTGGCTTCTCATTTGGTTTCACAAGTTGCTTCTTCTCCTTATTCTTCTAAGGCTTCTTGCCTCTATAACATCAGCCTGTGAGCTACCTTTTGATTGATACTAAGACTACTAAATGCCCTCTCATTCACCTCTCCATCTTCAGCATGTCTCATCAATCTTTGCTCAAAACTCTTGAGAGTTGCTACAACCTCAATTGGATCAATCGTACTGACTTTCTTTGTACCCTATATTATCATACGTAGGAATTAGGCTGTTCAACAGTTTCTCAACAATTCTTTATTTGACAATTTCTCTCCATACATTTTCATTTGATTCACCAAGCCAAACAATCTAGTCAAATAATTAGATAGTGATTCACCATTTCTCATTCTAGCATACTCAAAACCACGACTATTACCTTGAAGTTTCACTAACATAACCTGAGAATCACCCTTGTATTCTTACTTCAGTACATCCCAAACATCCTTAGCCATCTCTTAATTTGCAATCCTAGGAAAAATTGCATCACTTACATCACTTTAAATCAAATCCAAAGCTCTAGCATCTCGAGCAGGAGATCACGAGCAATGATCTATTGCTTCTCATCTGTTTGCTTCTCATATGAGGGAAGCTCATTACCATTTTCAACAGAACCACACAAATTGTGAGATGAGAAAAAAGTTTTCATCCAGATAGACCAAAACTCGTAGGTAACACCATTGAAGACCAGAGCTTAAGCTCAGCTCCAGATCCAGCCATCTTTCTCCTCGATTCACTTGAGTTCTTCGTTGGAAACATAGAGAACAACTCACAGATTCACGCCCCTTGATTTAATTCGAACCAAGCTCTAAGGCCATGTTAGTCTTTTCTAGGCTGATTAATTCAAATTTTGGTTAGATTTTGATTTTGGAAATCACAGAGATGGTGATCTCTAGATTGCAAAGAATGAAGTCAGAGAGAGAGGAGAGCAAATCGAAAACGTTTCTTTGGAATCTACGTTGGATTCCTTGCAATGCAGTTATGCCAAACACGATGAGAGTTTGAGCAATATAGTCGTTGCTAGCTCACACTTCAACTAGAATTCTAGCACTTGAGATGCACATGTACAACTTAAAACACAACTAACAAACTAGATAGGTGACACAATATACACCATTTAAATGTTGTAATCATGCCAACCATTACAAACACTTAAAACTCAACTTAGAACAATCCTGCAATTCTAAAACCAAAACTTGAACTTCCAGACAGCAATTCTTCAATCCTTTTGCAGCTACAAAGCTTATACTTCAACAGTATTGTGGTATCCCTACAACAATGCTATGACAATACTAATTAAATCTTGTAGGAAGGGCAGTGACTGATACGGACTCATCTGTTAAGGATTGATCCAAAGACGAGCCTTCCTCTTCGACTTCTGATTCAGTAACCCTTATATTATCCAGTTCTCTCACAATTTCACGCATCCCTGGTCGCTTCTCAGGGGACGGATCGTAGCAACGCATTGCAATTTGTAGCAGTCTAAGCATGCCACTACTGGCTGTTCTGTGCATAGTTATTTCCATATCAAATATCTCAGCCGTCCATTCTTCCCTAACTGCTCGGTGAACCCAACTGCAGAGGTCTACACATTCACACCGGGTTGGGCTGTGCAAGTTGAGATCTTTTCCGTCAAGAGCTCTAAAACAAGGCTTCCGTAGCTCCAAACATTAGAATCCTTCAAGACTTTCTTGGTCTTTCGGTACTCCAGTGATTTGTATATAACCATGCGCTGCATTGCAATTGGAATCGCAACAAGCGAAGCAAAACCATAATCAGAAACAAGAACCCCATCACTATCATCCAGAAGAACATTCGACAACTTTAAGTTCCCCTGAGGGGCAGTGCTAGTGCTACTGCTGCTTTCTACTGATGAGGTCTCATTCTTCTGGAGATACTTGAGCGCTCGGGCTACACCTCGAGCAACTGATAGTCTTGACCTCCATCTGACCGGAATGCGGTTTGTACCCCTTTTTCCTGCATATAAATAACAACTATCTTCGTAAATATCAACATCAACAACAACAACAACAACAAAGCCTTTTCCCACCAAGTGGGATCGGCTATATGAATCCTAGAACGTCATTGCGCTTGGTTATGTGTCATGTTCTCCGTTAGATCCAAGTACTCTAAGTCTTTTCTTAGGGTCTTTTCCAAAGTTTTCCTAAGTCTTCGTCTACCCCTTCGGCCCTAAACATTTGTCCCGTAGTCACATCTTCGAACTGGAGCGTCAGTAGGCCTTCTTTGCACATATCCAAACCACCGTAACCGATTTTCTCTCATCTTTCCTTCAATTTCGGCTACTCCTACTTTACCTTAGATATCCTCATTCCTAATCTTATCATTTCTCGTGTGCCCACACATCCAACGAAGCATCCTCATCTCCGCTACATCCATTTTATGTACGTGTTGATGCTTCACCGCCCAACATTCTGTGTCATACAGCTTAGCCGTCTTATTGTCGTCCTATAAAATTTTCCCTTAAGCTTCAGTGGCATATGGCGGTCACACATCACGCCGGATGCATTCTTCTACTTCATCCATCCAGCTTGTATTCTATGGTTCAGGTCTCCATCTAATTCTCCGTTCTTTTGCAAGATAGATCCTAGGTAGCGAAAGCGGTTGCTCTTTGATATTTCCAGATCTCCGATCCTCACCCCTAACTCATTTTGGCCTCCATATGCATTGAACTTGCACTCCATATATTATGTCTTTGATTGGCTTAGGCAAAGACATTTAGATTCCAACACTTCTCTCCAAAGGTTAAGTTTTGCATTTACCCCTTCCTGAGTTTCATCTATCAACACTATATCGTCTGCGAAAAGCATACACCAAGGAATATCATCTTGAATATGTCCTATTAACTCATCCATTACCAATGCAAAAAGGTAAGGACTTAAGGATGAGCTTTGATGTAACCCTACAGTTATGGGGAAGCTTTTGGTTTGTCCTTCATGAGTTCTTACAGTAGTCTTTGCTCCATCATACATATCTTCGTAAATATCAATTAAAAAAATTAAATCACTCATAGTCGTAATGTATACGTACGTACCAAACATTCGGTTGAACAAATTTCCTTTCCGAACATATTTATATAACTTCTCATCCTTGGAGAAGTAGTAAGCAAGAAGAGGTAGCAAATTGAGGTGCTTCAAACTGGCAAGCAACTGCAACTGCTTGGTGAAATCTTCACTAACCAATGGCTGCAGATTCCTTAGCAGTTTAACTACCACAGATTGCTTAATTTGCTTGCCCCCCACATTATTCATTGTCACTATCTCTGCCTTATAGCTATTTCCAAAGATGCCATTCCCCAAACTCTCCGCGGATGCCTTTAGAAGATCTCTCATTTCAATTATTTGATGATCATCTACTCCATGCTGAACGAATTCCAGCTTCCCTCTCTTGTGTTCATCCTGTCCTTTAAACTCGGCAGCTTTTATCATCTGATCTCAACGGCCTTCTTCTATCTTGTTTTTGTTGAATAAGTGGCCAAGTGGCCAAGTGGAGAACAAAACAAAAAAAGTTTTTGGCTATTCAACAAATCAAAAGAAAAAAAAAGGACAACATGATTATGTTTCTTCCTTGTTTTGGGGAAAAGAAAAGTGCACGTGGTCTAAAGTTTTTTTTTTCTTTGGTCCATGTGAGAAGTCACGGGACTCCTAGGGTTTTTAACTAGCAGCAACAGCTGCCTTTTGGTGGTGAAAAAAAGGCAGTCGTATAGAAGAAGAAAACAGGAGAGAGCAGCAGAAAGAATAAGAGAGGTACGCAACTCCGATATAAGAAAGAAAGGTGATTTTCTTTCTTTGTTAGTTCTCACTCAATCAAAGTTGTATTTGTGTATTAGCTTTGAGCTTCGTATAAAGAAGAAATTATTCATTATATTTCTCTCTATTTGTTTCTTTGATGTGTGAGAGCTATTGGTTGTATTAGGGTTTTGGGTTGTGAGCTTGCCAACACTTTGTAAACTTCCATTTGGTTGATAGTGGATTATTGGGTGAGCTCCTACTGCTCCGAGGACGTACTCCAGTTACACTGACTGTTAAGGAACCTCATTAAAATCTTGGTGTCTTTAATATTTTGATCTTGCATTTCATTTGATATATTTCCTGTGGGTTAGCTTGAGTTGGTTCCAAAAAGGTTTGGTGCTATCCTAGCACAACAATTGGCATCAGAGCACTGGTTGCTCTTGGGTACTATCTAGTTGCCAAAGATGTCAGACGGGCAAGATGAGAATCCTTTTGGAAGCAGCTCCGGGTTTGCAAGAACTACGGTGCAAAATGAAAAGTTCGAAGTGGAAAATTTTGATGGCACAAACAACTTCGGGATGTGGCAATGTGAGGTCAAAGATGTGTTGGCTCAACAAGATCTACTTGCCACTTTGGGAGAGAAGCCGGAAGCTATGTCGAAGCCGGAATGGGAAAAATTAAATTTGTGGGCTTGCTCTTCAATTCGGTTATGCGTTGCAAAAACTCAGAAATATTTTGTGATGCGGGAGACAGTAGCATGTGTGTTGTGGCAAAAATTGGAAGACAAGTATATGACGAAAAGTGCAGAGAACCGGTTACACTTGAAGAAAAAGCTCTACCGCTTCCAATACAAAGAATGTACAAAAATGATTAGACACCTTGATGCTTTTAATAAGTTGATTGCCGACTTGTTAAATTTAGATGAGGATATTAAGGATGAAGATAAGGCCTTAATATTGTTGAATTCCTTGCCGGACTCTTATGAGCATTTTGTTACCACTATTATGCATGGTAAAGAAACTATGAAATTTGAAGATGTGTCCAATGCCTTGATGAATTATGAAATGAGGCATAGAGATAAAAATCATGATAGTATCTCTGAAGCTTTATTTGTTAGAGGTAGATCATCAGAGAGAAGATCATCTTCTAGTAGGAAAAAATCACAGTCTCAACCTAGAGGAAAGTCTAAAGGTAGAAAACCTTTGGAAAGGGATGAATGTGCCTTTTGTCGTAATAAGGGCCATTGGAAAAAAGATTGTCCTAGATTGAAGACCAAAGGAAAAGAAAGTTCTGAAGCTAATGTTGTTGAGGTTGAAACAGATTTTTCTGATTTTGCTTTAACCACTTCCTCATCATTTGATTGTGCTACTAAGTGGGTGTTGGATACGGGTTGTACTCATCATATGACTCCTCACAAGGATTGGTTTTCAAGCTTGAAAGAGTTTGATGGTGGTGTTGTGTTCATGGGAGATGACAATCCTTGCACAACAAAAAGGATTGGTACAGTTCGTTTGAAGTTGCATGATGGCATGGTTAAAGAGTTGACAGGTGTTCGGTATGTACCGAATTTGAAGAAAAATCTTATTTCTTTGGGTACTTTGGAATCCAAGGGCTTCAGGTTTCATTCAGATGGACAGACATTGAAAGTTACTTATGGTGCACTTGTGATGAAAGCTCCTCGATGTGGCCATTTGTATTTATTGCAGGGAAGCACTGTGACAGGTGAAGCATCTGTAGTCTCTGAAAATATGGGCATATCTGATTCAGATACTACTAGACTGTGGCATATGAGATTAGGCCATGCCAGTGAGAAAGCTCTACAAGGGCTTGTAAAACAAGGTCTTCTAAAAGGTGCCACGACTTGTAAGCTTGATTTCTGCAAGCATTGTGTCTTAGGAAAGCAAACTAGAGTGAAGTTTGGTATTGCAGTACATCAGACGAAGGGCATTCTTGATTATGTGCATTCGGATGTTTGGGGTCCTACAAAGACTCCCTCTTTGAGTGGTAGACATTGGTTTGTGACCTTTGTTGATGATTATTCAAGAAGGTCTTGGGTCTACACTATGAAGAACAAGAGTAAGGTGTTAAGCATTTTCTTGGGTTGGAAGAAAATGGTTGAGAACCAGACTGGAAGAAAGATTATGATTTTGAGATCGGATAATGGTGGTGAATACACATTCGACCCTTTCTTTAAGGTTTGCAAAGAGGAAGGGATTGTGAGACATTTTAGTGTCCGGGGAACTCCACAACAAAATGGAGTTACAGAAAGATTGAATCGAACCTTGCTTGAGAAGGTTAGATGTATGTTGTCTCAATCAGGTTTAAGCAAGTCATTTTGGGTAGAGGCAGTTAATTATGCATGTCACATCATCAACCGGTTACCCTCAGCTGCTGTTCAGGGTAAGACACCAATGGAGGTATGGACTGGGAAACCTTCTACTGATTATGATTATATTTGTATTTTTGGTTCACCTGCTTATTTTCATGTGACTGAAAATAAACTTGATCCTAGAGCCAAAAAGGCTATCTTTCTTGGTTTTAGTAGTGGTGTCAAAGGTTACAGGTTGTAGTGCCCAGAGATGAAAAAACTTGTAATCAGCAGAGATGTGACATTTGATGAAGAAAGTATGTTCAAAGACTCTGAGAAGAATGTGAAAGATGTCCAACAGGTGGAGCTTGAGAAAGTTGCCTCTGGTACTTCAAATCCTATTTCCGCTGATGTCGAAGCCACTACAAGTGAAGAAGTTGGAGACCATGAGGATGTTGAAGAAGTTGAACTTGAAGATTCTATTCAAGTTGAAGAGCAAGTTTCACCTCAAGAGTCTATTGCCAAGAACAGAGGAAAAAGACAAATTACCAAGCCAGCTCGGTATAGTGACTATGTTTCTTTTGCTCTTCCTATTATCACTGATGAGATTCCATCCAATTTTGAGAAAGCTATTGAGAGTGAAGAAAATGAGAGGTGGTGCAATGCCATGGTAATGAGATGAATTCTCTCTTGAAGAACAAGACTTGGGAGTTAGCTAAATTGCCTAAGGGCAAGAAAGCTAGCGGTTGCAAATGGGTGTATGCCAAGAAGGAAGATGTTGATGAGAAAAGCAATGTGAGATTCAAAGCAAGATTAGTTGCTAAAAGGTATGCACAAAAGGAGGGCATTGACTACAATGAAATCTTTTCTCCGGTTGTGAAGCACTCCTCAATTCGCATTATGTTAGCTCTTGTTGCACAGTATGATCTTGAGCTTGTGCAACTTGATGTGAAGACAGCTTTCCTACATGGTGATTTGAATGAAGAGATCTATATATGTCAACCAGATGGTATATAGTGAAAGGGAAGGAAAATTTGTTTTGCAAATTGAAGAAATCACTTTATGGCTTGAAGCAATCTCCAAGGCAATGGTATTTGAGGTTTGATAAATTTATGAGAGGCCAAAATTATTCTAGAAGTCAATATGATCATTGTGTGTACTTTAAGAAGTTGCAAGATGGGTCTTTCATTTATTTATTGATATATGTTGATGATATGTTGATTGCCTCAAAGAATGTTGAAGAGATTGAGAAATTGAAGAAACAAATGAAGAACGAGTTCGAGATGAAGGATCTTGGTGAAGCGAAGAAGATCCTTGGCATGGAGATCACTAGAGATAGAGCAAAGGGTTTCGTCAGTTTGAATCAAAGACAATACCTTGAGAAGTTGATTCGGAAGTTTGGAGTTCATGATTCAACCAAACCAGTTAGTACCCCTTTAGCTCCTCATTTTAAATTGAGTTCTCTACAGTGTCCTAAAACTGATAAAGAGAATCTGCAAATGAAAAATATACCATATGCAAATTTGGTTGGTAGTTTGATGTATGCAATGGTATGCTCTAGACCGGATATTGCTCATGCAGTTGGCATGGTGAGTCGATATATGCATAATCCAGGTAAAGAGCATTGGCAAGCAGCTAAGTGGATATTGAGGTATCTCCATGGTACTCGAGACGTTGGTTTATGCTTTGAGAGAGATGACTCTGGTATTGGTCATTTTGCAGTTGGTTATGTTGATTCAGATTATGCAGGTGATCTGGATGGAAGGAAGTCTACTACAAGCTATGTGTTTACTATGGCTAAAGGACCAGTTTGTTGGAGGTCCATTTTGCAGTCGTCTGTTGCCTTGTCTACTACAGAGACTGAATATATGGCCGTTGCTGAAGCTATAAAAGAGGCCATTTGGATACATAGGTTGATTAGAGATTTGGGGGTTGATCAGAAACAGGTGGAGGTACATTGTGATAGTCAGAGTGCCATTTATTTGGCTAAGTATCAGGTTCATCATGCGAGGACCAAGCACATAGATGTACGTTATCACTTTGTTCGTGAAGTTGTTGGTGAAGGAGAAATCATTCTCCAGAAGATTTCAACTAAAGAAAACCCCGCTGATATGTTGACTAAGGTTGTTGGTGTAGCCAAGTTTGTTCATTGTTTGAACTTGGCTCACATTTTGCCTATATAAAGAAGGCGTTGAGCAGTAGGAGTTTTGGAGCATTTGGCTCGGCATAAGTTGTTCTCTTGCTAGTGTTTGGGAGTGATGTTGTGTGTTAATTGTGTTGGTTGGCTTATCATGGCGTTTTTCGGAACTTGACCAAGGTGGAGATTGTTGAATAAGTGGCCAAGTGGCCAAGTGGAGAACAAAACAAAAAAAGCTTTTGGCTATTAAACAAATCAAAAGAAAAAAAAAGGACAACATGATTATATTTCTTCCTTGTTTTGGGGAAAAGAAAAGTGCACTTTGCCTAAAGTTTTTTTTTTCTTTGGTCCATGTGAGAAGTCACGGGACTCCTAGGGTTTTTAACTAGCAGCAACAGCTGCCTTTTGGTGGTGAAAAAGAGGTAGTCGTATAGAAGAAGAAAACAGGAGGGAGCAGCAGAAAGAAGAAGAGAGGTACGCAACTCCCATATAAGAAAGAAAGGTGATTTTCTTTCTTGGTTAGTTCTCACTCAATCAAAGTTGAATTTGTGTATTAGCTTTGAGCTTCGTATAGAGAAGATATTATTCATTATATTTCTCTCTATTTGTTTCTTTGGTGTGTGAGAGCTATTGGTTGTATTGGGGTTTTGGGTTGTGAGCTTGCCAACACTTTGTAAACTTCCATTTGGTTGATAGTGGATTATTGGGTGAGCTCCTACTGCTCCGATGACGTACTCCAGTTACACTGACTGTTAAAGAACCTCGTTAAAATCTTGGTGTCTTTAATATTTTGTTCTTGCATTTCATTTGATATATTTCTTGTGGGTTAGCTTGAGTTGGTTCCAAAAAGGTTTGGTGCTATCCTAGCACAACAGTTTTTATCATCACGAACGTCACCTTTTTCGTCCTGATTCGTTGATGCCGATTTAGTCATCCCCAATTGCTTCATCATCTTCTTTAGCTACTGCGATTTCTTATAGTAAATAAGGAAAAGCAAAATTACGACTACAAGACCAGCAGCATCCAAAAGTAACAAGTATACATTAAACTTATCCTTGGAAGAACTAAGTTTACCAACTTGACCAGATGCTGGGTTGTCAATTCCACGAGTGGTGCTAGAAGAGTTGCACAAAATTTGTTGGGATCAATCCGCTAAGATTGTTATTTGAGACTTTGAATGCCTTTAAGGTGAATTGGTTAAATTCTGGAATAGGACCCCCGAATTCATTATCTTGAAGCAGCAAAGACTCCAACATCCCAAGACTCAAAAGCGAGGGTGAAATTTCCCCATGCAATATGTTGCCGGACATATCAATATGCGTCAATTTCGGGTTGAGACTAAAATCCATGATGCTTCCTCATAGAGAGTTGTTCTTCAAGCCCAGGGTTGACAACTCAGTAAAGTCCATGAACGCGTCGAGCTTGATGTTTCTGCTGAGTTCCATATTGTCCAAAACAATTCCAGTGACGCGGCCTATGTTACTAAGATTACTGCATTGAATTCCGTACTCCAGTTAGCATTTAGGAAGGGATGATTGAAACTAGTCTTGAGGGCAGAAAGAGCATCCTTCTCATTTCCACTGTACCCAACTTGGGCTGTAGCGCATGTAAGAATAAGCATAGCCTTTATAATATACTTAGCCAAGAACACAAGAATTTAGCAACTAAATCACAACCAACGCATCAAATATGTTCTACATATGCAAATACTGAAGTAATATCTGCAACACGTACCTGCAGACTGTTTGACGAAGTTTTTCCCATGTGTGCTGTCAGAAGACAACAGATGGTGCAGCTCTGGATGTCATTGGAAGGCAGTCACAGGATAGTTGTATGCGTGTACTGTGGACACATAGACCTTATCATCTTCATCAGTACAAGTTGTCAAGATCTTAAAGAAACTCGACAGATTCTCGTTCTCCATAAGCCTCTCTGGTGAGATTCCATATTTATGGTTTTGCATTACAAGATAATCTGTACTCAACTTCTTAAGCAAGTCCGGAGGAAATCTTTGAAAAACAGTTCCTTCAATAACGGCGTTCTCAGTAAATTGTAAAGTTTGTATGTTGTAGTGTATGTAACAAAGCCTTCCCGTGAGGCCTGAGATATGAAATTGATTTGAAAAGCTGCCGTGTTTCTAAGTTTAACATAGACATGTTCATGGATGAAGAAGCCATGGACGAATCTACACACAAGCTTCTCCTCTCTTGCAAAATCAAAAGTACTCAAATTAACAATAGGTCTTAGTTCAATATTGAGCGTATATTTTGTGAGAGCAGTGGCTTATGTTTTTATACTAAACATAGATTGCCCTATTACAATCCTACAAGGAATACAAGACCAAATCCTTGTATAAGTATGAGTTCTATTCTCGAGCCAACAGTAGAGTTTCAATCCAAACCAAAGTTGAATTAACTCTTATAAACACATTAAGACATCTTTATACCAATCTGAAATAACAATGATTATTACTAAACTGTGAGAATCACACTCATACTCTAACAGCGCATCTAACGTGCAACAGCGAACACAGCACAAGAATAAGAACAGCAATAAGGTAATGTTTGATCATCCTCAATATTCAATACTGGTACTGACGAACAAGAAGCAACTGATAGCATAAAGATTGTGTAAGTAATCGAAAATCTCGACGCACAATTTTAGCTAAGCAACAGCAAATATTCTGCTAATATTATATTGCGTACATGCCAGCTAATTAAATGTTTCTATGTCGATCGAGATAAGAACAAGGACGAACATGGTGGAGTTTCTTGCTGAGAAACCTAGGAGAGGGCTGTTTTTACATTGTTGTCGACATCGTTCAGATTTTCCAGCTAGATATGGTACACGAGCGTGATATTATCCCACTAAAAACAAAAATTCACTTTTGTTCAATACATGGTTGAATAAGGATCCTCTCTAGGTTCTCTATGTGTGAATTCCAGAGATTCTTAAATCGTATCCGCTTATCATATTGTGTTGCCAGTTTTCTTTAAATATTGTTTATGTTTAATTTTAAATAAAAATATTTAACATTTTTTTTTGCCGTACAATGTATCATAAACGAATACGATTTAAAGATTTCCATTATCCTTACAAAGAAAATTAGGAAAAATTCCTCATTCGACATAGTTTGCAGTAATTAATTATTAATTAATTTTCTTCGAAAAAGTATTAATTAATTAATTTTGCATTGGTTTGCCACTTTGCACAGCATAGAAAAAGCTCTTGTTGCCATCTTTATGCCAGACTGCGACGGGAAAGCATCATCGTCGGATTTTTTTTTTTAGGAATTCTAAGGATTATGTAATCGTGTCTATTTATCGACATCGTACAGTAAAAAATTATTTAAAATTTAAAATTCAAATATAAATAGTATTTAATAAAAATTAACTGCACGATGTACGATGAACGAACACGATTACTGAATCCCTATGATCCTTTTCCGACTGCGACATACGGACATAGTAGCTAACTTCTCAAGACGTGCAGATAATTCAACATCTATCATTAAATTTCTTTTGTTAATTCGGACATGCAGAGCAAATGAACTCAATCAATCGATCTGCTATAATACCATATTAAATTTTCAGACAGACGGACAACACCCGCACTGCACTGCTAATCATAATAATGTTTCTAATTTATATCTTACCACATACTAACATAATAACAAGTGTTGGAGATTTATACAAAAGGTTTTGTTACCCTTGGAATTAGAACTATTCATCATATATTGTTTTTTTTTTTTTTTTGTCAATTTTCCAACGAGGTACTTTCAAATTCTTCAAGATGTGACACATTTTGTGACAAAATAATTAGCCTTTAGATAATCGAATTAATCAAACTCCTCTTTTATTTTCTCACTTCTCTCCTCACCCTGTATTCTCTTTTTATCTGTGGGGAAAGCTTGGCGCGTTGGGGAAACTATGTGGGGTTCTATGGTAAAGGTGGAGAAGCATCCACAAGGTTTCATTTTTCTTTTCTTATTTTAATTCATTTCTTAATTTGTCTTCAAATGAAGACAAAACTTTATCAATTAATTCCGAAAGGGCTTAACAAGCATGGCCAATAGCACTTTGCTTTTTGAGACATGCAGCTCTTTTTACTCTCTGATACCAACTATAGACTGAAAATGGTGTACAGAAGTAGAAAGGGCATTTTTTTTTGGAAACTTTAATGAAAAGAACCCGGTACTGTTCACTTTAACGAAAAACCACATTTTTACACTAAAAAGTCAATCCTGGTACTATTCACTTTACCCTTTATTTTGTCCTTATCATTAAAACTCAAAATTTTCAAGTCATTTTCATTAATTTTCCTTTTTTTTTATATTAGATTCTCTCTTTAAGACAGAGGAAGTTCGCAAGTTCCTTGGGTTCTGAATTTGACTTGAGTGGGGGTTTTTTTTTTTTACCTAGAACTTTCCTTATATTCCTTTTTAGCACAAATTTATTAACAAAAATTTCACTGAAAAAACCACAAAAAAATTAAATTAAATTGTTTTAAAATCAATAAAAAATGGCATAGCATATAGTGATATAATTGGGAAAGATCAGTTGTATGTGTCACATCCCGGTCTGGGTCCCCATCATATCCCTGGCTCGACTCCACCGTAGCATAATATTGTCGTTTTTGAGCCCCGACCACGTCCTCACGGTTTTGTTTCTGGGAACTCACACGAGAACTTCCCAGTGAGTCACCCATCATGGGATTGCTCTCGCACGAACTCACTTAACTTCAGAGTTCTGATAGAACCCGAAGCCAGTGAGCTCCCAAAAAGTCTCGTGCTAACTAGAGATTGGAATATACATATAAGGCTTACATGATCCACTTCCTTGGACGATGTAGAATGCTACAATCCACCTCCCTTAGGAGCCAGACGTCCTTGTCAACACACTTTCGACCAGGGATTGGCTCTGATACCAAATTGTCACATCCCGATCCGGGCCTCACTACATCCTGGGCTCGACTCCGCCGTAGCACGATATTGTTTGCTTTGGGCCCCGACAACGCCCTCAAGGTTTTGTTTTTGGGAACTTACACAAGAACTTCCCGGTGGGTTACCCATCATGGGATTGTTCTCGCGCGAACTTGCTTAACTTCGAAGTTCCGATGAAATCCGAAGCCAATAAGCTCCCAAAAGGCATCGTGCTAGGTAGAGACGGGAATATACATATAAGACTTATATGATCAACTTTCCTGAACAATGTGGGATGTTACATATGACTTATTATTATTATTATTATTATTATTATTATTATGAGATGCATAAATTTCATAAGTTGTAAAGAAAAAGAAAGCACATGGATTGCACATGACGGGAGATATTGCAATTTGCAGGAATCTAAAGACTTTATAATGCTAAGAGGAAGTTTCATACAATTTCAATCTCGGAGGAAGAGGCATAGACTTTGTCATTGTTTAAGGTCAACATGCAATCTCCTGCACCCCATTTATAATATTTTAAGGAAAAGTTTGGAAATCCATATTGGCTAATTGATTAATTTTTAAACTAAACCAAAATAACTTACACTATTTTTAAAACTAAATCAAAATAATTTATACTATTTTTAGAATTACAACAAAATTACATATTATTTTTAAAACTAAACCAAAATACTATACACTATTTGTAAAACTTAATAAAAATAACCACACTATTTATGAAAGTGAATAAAATAAACACTATTTCTGAAAAACTACATCAAATAACCAAACACTATTTCTGAAAACTGAACTAAAATAATCCACACTATTTCTGGAACTACAGCAAAATAACACACACTATTTCTAGAACTACAGCAAAATAACCCACACTATTTCTGGAACTATAGCAAAATAACCACACTATTTGTGAAACTAAACCAAAATAACCCACACTATTTCTAGAAGTGAACAAAATAAACACTATTTCTAGAAATACATCAAAATAAGAACGAGGCTAAACGACTTGGGATGACAAAATAAACACTATTTCTACAAATACAACAAAATACGAACGAGGCTGAATTGGCCTCCACCATCGTCAACAAATGTCGAAGCTTTTGTTCTACTACCAAATATCTACGCAGGAGTTAGTAGGTAGAAATATTGTTAAAATATTTGAAGTCTGGTGGTTATTGTAACTTTATTAGCCAGGGTGGTAAATGCAAGGGTGGAAAAACATATCGAAATCCCAAACTATACAGAAAAATTCTGGAAGTCGAGCCGAAAAAATCCCAAACTGAAAATCTCAAAAATTTCGGTAATCCCAAAGCGATCCAAAGTCATTCGGTATAGGAATCTGACACACCCCGCCTAAGAACAGTATTATATTGACTAGAATTACCGAATTACTTCGGCATAATTATATATATACGTTATCTGCTCATCGTGTGCTACACTGGTGTTAGTACTCACCCGAGCCATGGCCAGTCTTCACGTGTATGTTCACATCACATTGTATGCTCGCTTTGAATCCATTGTAAGTGTCAGTCATGTCCTAAATTGCTATAGGCAATTAGGACTCGTGTGTGATGTGCATAGCGCCAGTCTTCACATGATTATAGTGCTAGATCGTAAAGCATTATTACACCCAATCATGTTCATGTGAGAATATCTCTGCATGAACTCATGTGCCAGCATATGTCAATGAGCACTCGATATGATATGTTTGTTTATGTGAAATTATTTGATTATCGGATGTTATGTGTTTATTTATGAAATATCATGACGTATTGTATTCTTGAGATCTTGTTGGCTATGGTAAGTATTTTCATACTATACATAGTATGTTATATTAAGGAAACTATAATTGTGTTACGACAACGGGTTACTTGTTTTTGAAAATGTTTTACAAAGTTTTATTTTTAGGCCCACTTACCCTTGGTTTTTTTGCCGTTCCAAGTTTTAGTGGCAGAGCTTTCGTGTCGACAAGGATTTCAGCAAAACGTTGTTATGGGAATACTCCCAATGGTATCATTCTTCTTTTACTTTTATTGTACTATGCTTATGCTCTAACATCACGTGTAGAATGGGTTCAATCCCGCTCACATGCACACTCTCGCACTTAGTTACTTTTAGGTTTAAATGTACTCATATTAGCCACCTCACTACACTTTTTGGCTTCGTCACATTTTTTATGTCGGCCGTCACAGCTTGATTTGGAGTCCAGGTGGACATTCGGGTCGAGTTGTGTCAAATTAGTCTCGCAATCTGGCTGGATCGATAATCTCAAACTAAACCGAAGTTAAAATATATATAGTTTTAAATAGGCCATCCGTTGGATTGGTTGGGCTTTAATCCTAGTCGTTTATTCAAATGAAACCTAAACTCTCTCGGTGACCTCACCTTCACCTTCACTTTGTCTTTGAGTTTGAAACTCTTGGCCCAAACCCGATCTTCACTCTTTAACTCTATCACCTTATCTATCTATCTCTCTTTCTCACTCGGTCGTACCTTCACACTACACCTAGTCTTCCATCTTCTTTCTGCATTTGATAATCGATTAAGTTCCTTTACATTCGATAATCGATACAGCCCCCTCTGCTTCCTTTTACTTCTTTCTTCATTCAGGCAAGCTTTTTGTCTTCATTATTTAATCTTCTTGTGGTAAAGTCTGTTTCTGGCTTCAATTCGTTTTTAATTTGGGTATTTGACCTATAGAGTTTTGGATTTTGGGGTTTTCCTTGGATTTTTTATCATAGGGTGCTTCTATAATTCATTTATTTCCTCCTCGAATCCAGAAGGCCCAAGCTCCTTTGCCTCCTTCTCGAACTCTTTCTCTGAAATTGGGACTTGCAGCCAAGCATGGAGAGCTAATACAACAATAAGACTGATAGGATTTCAAAATGACAATCTACATAAGAGATTTGGGAGAACCGAACCGAACCTAAATCTCGAACAATTTTCAGGAATCTCGAAACTCGGGAATACCAAAATTTCAGTTCGGTTTTGGTTTTCAAAATCCTATCCTGAACAAAGATTTGGTTCGGGATTCAGGTCACCATTTTCGGATTGGGATTCCGTACCAAACCAGCCCTAGGTAAGTGATATAAGTTTAAGAAGAAATTTAGGTGTCATTTGTGCAACTTTTATAAAAATAAAAAAAAAATAAAAAAAGAACTGATATTGTTGTGTTATGAGAATAAACAACCGTAAAATAACATTATTGAGTATTTGGTAACTTTTTTTTTGTAAAAGCGATTTTAACAAAAAAAAAACGTCTAAATGTTTGGTACCTTTATATAAATTGCTATAAATATATTAAATGACTAAAAATGATATGATATTTCATGTAATCTAATAACTTTCGAAGATAATAATGTAAGGGCAAAATTGTAATTTTGTAAAATATGGAGGGTATACTTGTGTTTGGGCCCAAAATAAAATATTATTTTGGGCTAAGCCTGGGATTATTCTCTGCCCAATGGAATTTATCTAGAATTTTCTTACGAGCCATCCAGCTAGGGCCATTCGAATTCTGTTGCGAAGAAGATTAGTTTAGATAAAAGGTGAAGTAGTCGATTCCTAGTGGAACAAGGAGTTTTGAAGCCGAATGTGCTGAAAATTAAGGGATGAATCTGATTTGTTAAAGAGCTTGGTTCAAAGTCCTTTTGGAGTTAGAGTCGAGGCCTAATCAGATTAGGTTGAGGAGTTTTAATCCGAGTATGATTCTAGCTCAGCCATGAAGAGGTTTGCTACTATAAATAGATAAAGAAATGCATCATTTAAAGCCCCTCCAATTCAACACACAAATTGCTCTGCGCAAAGCTTCTCAACAACCAACCATAGTTGAAAAACTCAGACAAAGCTGTTCTGGTGCAGATCAATTTTCCGGACGAAAGCCTTGGCCAAGCATCGAGTAAGGTTGGCGAGGATAGCCGAGTTGAAAGCCAGGATGTGGCCACTAGCCAGAGCTTCGACCACGGGCATGTTCCCGGCTAGGCACTTGTTCGACTTGGTACAAAAAATGAATTTATTGTACCAGTCGAACAAGAAGGCCTCGTATTCACCATTCTTGAGTGTTTCCCCTTCCAGGCCAGCAAAATGGGTGATCAGGGTGCTATAGTTGAAAAAGTTTTTGTGCAGCTTGTGCACATTTTCTTTCGACGGCTCCTGGCCGTCCTTACTCAAAGCTTCGACAGCGCGCTCGTCGAATACCGCCTTCAGATCCAATTCAAATTGATACCAAGAAATAGCAGCATCAACTGGAAGCCAGAAGGGGAAGTGCCAAGTATGGCTGTGACATCCAGCACGGTCAGCCCAATGGGGCCGAGGGGAAGGACCATAGTGTTGGTAGCCACGCAACAGAAGCTCAGGGCGGCCATTAGGAGTTCTCGATCCATGTTGATCTCAATGATCGAGAGCTTTATGGTGTTGAAGATACCAAGAGTCTTCCATACGCCTCTCCATCCAGGTGACCCAAGCAACCTAGGTCGCGAGGGTCGAAGGCTAAGCTTTTTAGGGTTTAGCCGATTCCCCCTTCGACCAATCATACCCATGGAACAAGGGTTCTAGGCAGTGGGCCTTTAGCATTGAGGTAATGGTTTTTGGGATGTCATCTTTGAAAAGAGGTCCCAAGGTCTAGTGGGGGGTGCTTGAATCATACTCAGATCGAATGACTTTGATGGCATTTCGATCGATGAAGTCTCGGCACTTGTTGCATTCTTCGGCTAGTTTGGTGATGAAGGTGTTGGCAGCCATAGATGAAGACTATAAGGTTTCTGGGTTTCAAGATTTGGTTCATTTTCTAGGCTGAGAGCAAATGGTAAGAAATTTTAGAGATTTGAAAGCGTAAAAGGTCAAGTGAAATTAAGCTGGGTATTTATAGGCATTTGGGAAGGAGATCAACAATTTAATTTTGAAAGAATGAGGGGTAAATCTAACCAGATAATTTGGTAATCATAACGGATATTTGGAAATCCAAGTGAAGAGGCCAAAAAGCTCGCGAATTGAGGGTGCACGATTGTGTGTGACAGCAAGTTTTTATGGCGAAGGGACGTTTCAGTGTCCGCATGCCTCAAATGTCATTATTGAAAGACAGTTGTATTGAGGAGATGCCATATGGCAGCAAATCTGACAGTTTAAAAAAAAAATCATGCAATCGTGTCTAATAAATGCGCCTGAGTGGTTGGAGTATTCGAGATATTTAAGGCTTTTCAATATCCTTTGGTTTATTAAAAGGAATATGCTATAGGGTTTATTTTGCTTCTTCAAGGTCGAGACTCGACCAAGACTTGAAGGCCAAAGACCTCAGAAGCGAGGGGGCAATGTTTGGGCCCAAAATATTATTTTGGGCCAAGCCTAGATTATTCTCGGCCCAATGGCATTTATCTAGAATTTTCTTGTGGGCCATCAAGTTAGGATCGGCCAAATCCTGTTGTGAAGATGATTAGTTTAGATAAAGGGTGAAGTAGTCGATTCCTAGTGGAACAAGGAGTTTTGAAGCCGAATGTGCTAATAATTAGGGGATGAATCTAGTTTGTTAAAGAGCTTGGTTCAAATTCTTTTTGGAGTTAGGATTGACCGAGACCTAATCAAATTAGGTTAAAGAGTTCTAATCCGAGTATGATTCTAGCTCGGCCATGAAGGGGTTTGCTACTATAAATAAAGGAGGAAGTGCATCATTCAAAACCCCTCCAATTCAACACACAAATTGCCATACACAAAGCTTCTCAACAACCTTTGAGATTTTATCCTTCTCCCCTTTCTTCTGCCGACACATCTTCAGTTTTGATAAACAGCACTAAAGCCGTAGAATCAGTCAATCAAGGAGCACCTTTAGTTTGGATAAACAACACTGCTTCTGGACCGATTGGTTATTTATCCAAGTCTCGGTCGACAAAGACTTTTGAGTTCTTGTTGGTAGAAGTCATCTCATCAGCCTTCTCGGTGAAGTAAGGTGTTACAGGCTACTAGGCTTAGCACGCTGAACATTGAGTTATTTTATGATTGGATATTCACAAGTACACTTTAGAGTTTGGCATTTCGACGGCCGAATGACATGATGAAGACATACATCTCTTTCGAGTATTTGTGTCCATATAGTCTGGGACCAGTTTGACATGCTTACACTCTTATGAATATAATCACCGTGATCAAATCTGGTGCTGACGATTTGTGAACTTCACAAAGACTAGCAACCTTGTCTTCAGGCTCTAGAACCCAAAGGTCGAAACGCGTTCCTTCCTTAGCCGCAAACGCAAGATCAAGAAGTCAGCAACGCACTTAACGCAACATCAACACATTTTACTCCCTGGTCGAGCTCAGCCATTGAGTTGGCATGCCCCGCACATAACCAAATGACGTAGTTAGCTTATTAATATTCCAGATTTTCTTAATAAGCTGTTTTTTTTTTAAGCACCACAATTCCAAACTAGCCCGAATTGTACTACTTCGAAGTTACCGTTTGATGAAATTGGTTGGTGCTCTGCCTTAATGGCAGTGAGGATTCATATGGTAAAATCGTAATATTTGGGAATTGGCTAACGGGCTTGGGTTAGGCTTTGTTAGGGGTAATTATGGAAAAAAGTATTTTAATGCAGGTTAGGCTTTAATTTGGTCCATGTTTTTAATGTTTGTAGGGTTGGTATATGAATAGTTTTGTCCTTATGATTAAATTTCAAGCCCTTTTGGTTAAATAAAAGTTTAGGGTGACTTTTTACTAAGAAAAAATTGGCCCAAGCTCTTTTCGTTAAGCTCCCTATTTTTTTTTTTTTTGGTTATATTTTGTTGCACTTGTTTCTTCCAGTGTGATGTGTATAGAGCATGGTATAAAATATCGATGATATCGGAAATATCGGTAATCCAAAAACATAGAAATTTCGATGGAAATATCAGGATATTATCGATATCGATACAAATTGAATAAAAACCACGGAAATTGTAAGAAAAACTTAGAAATTTTTATTGAAACTTTTGAGAATGTTTATTTTGTCAATTATCTATTAGTTTATCAAAAACAATTAGAAGGAAATGCATTACATGATGGATTTAACTGATTTAAGTTAGAAAATATGTAGTAATTAATGAAAAAAAGATTAAACACACCATAATCATTTATATATAATGATTTACTACAATATTTTACACTTTATACATTGCATGGTAAGATACATGATGATTTAGTACCACATAAAGTTCCTATGAGGTTCAAATTTTTCACTATCTTCATCATCTCTACGTGTAGAGTAAGTTTATTGTGAAGAGTATTCATCAAATGATAAATCCCCAAAATAGTTTTTCATGTAATTGTTAACATGCCACTCATATAAATATAAATATTTTAGCATATTATCATTAAAACATAAGTGAAAAATCGTGGTTAAGGTGTTGGAGGAGTAAAATGTGAGAGGTTCAAATCCCCTTTGTGTTTTTTTCCTCCCTTTTTCCCTTTTTTTCTTCTTTATCCTTTTTTTTCCTTCCTTTACATCAATATTTTCAATATTTTAGCGATATTACACCGATATTTTGACAAAATATTGCTGAAGTGTGAGCGAAATTATCAACATCGATATTTTCCGATATTATCGTCCATATTGTCGATATTTGTACGATATGTATATGGATATGTTCCGAAATATCCGTGATTCGAAAAAACCGAAATATCCTCGATATTTCGTCGATATTATCGATATTTCAAACTATGGTATAAAGTCTGCACTTGAAAAAAATTTCCTTTTTTTTTCCTTCCTTTACATCAATATTTTCAATATTTTAGCGATATTACACCGATATTTTGACAAAATATTGCTGAAGTGTGAGCGAAATTATCGACATCGATATTTTCCGATATTATCGTCCATATTGTCGATATTTGTACGATATGTATATGGATATGTTCCGAAATATCCGTGATTCGAAAAAACCGAAATATCCTCGATATTTCGTCGATATTATCGATATTTCAGACTATGGTATAGAGTCTGCACTTGAAAAATTTTTCCTTTTTTTTTCCTTCCTTTACATCGATATTTTCAATATTTTAGCGATATTTTGACAAAATATTGCTGAAGTGTGAGCGAAATTATCGACATCGATATTTTCCGATATTATCTTCCATATTGTCGATATTTGTACGATATGTACATGGATATATTCCGAAATATCCCTGATTCGAAAAAACCGAAATATCTTCGATATTTCGTCGATATTATCGATATTTCAGACTATGGTATAGAGTCTGCACTTGAAAAAAAAAGAAAAAGATATGATGTCACTCCTATTGTGGTTTTAAGTTTTCATTCCTGCTAACATTGCTAAAATAAAAAGACAATTTACTTTACCATTTCATAAAAAATCACAGTATTAAATACATTTGTCGAATAATGAAAAGAACACAAAAAATAAGTGCTTGTTCACCCTTACAATACGTCGTGGTGCATCTATGCTTGCAATTACTTCCAATCAGAATGTAGACCGAAGAATACTTAACTCATAAACTCTATGTTAACGGAAATACTTGACTCATATATATATATATTTTAACAAACTATATTATTTAGACTAAGGAATAGAGAAGTGGGTAAGCCTCTGTTTGGATCCAAATTTACACCATCGGCCCGTGTAATCAAGGCCGTTAAGTAAACATAGTTCTCAACCGTCGGATGGAAAAGTGGGGATAATTTTTATTGTTAAAGGATAATATTATGATTTTTATCATAATATTTATCGTTTAAAAAATTATCTTGATATTTTCTTGTACAAGATGAGGTGCAAATTATATCTTCAAAGTGAGCAGTACAGTTCAATTTAATTTGGGGTTCTTGGGATTTAAACGTGTGGTAGATTAGAGCATCGGAGTATTTTATTGCTATTATCCATTTAAAAGTGGGTAATAAATGGTGGATAAATGTTGGTGAGCACGTAGCTCGGAATCGATCAAGATGGTTTGTTGAGATGCATGCATGATGCATGGATGTGATGAAATTATGAGATAAAATGAATTTAATATTCATTTAAAGGAAGCCTAGGAACGTAGGTCTTTTTGGTGATGTGATGATAAGGTAGGCTAGGTTTTTAATGCTTATTTCTTGGGTTGGTTCCGTGAAGATGGATGGAGGAAAGCAAGTGGTGAAGCCACGTCACCAAAGATCAAATCCTTTAAAGATCAAGTCACGTCAGATATGGGAATTTGAAATAAGAGTCAGGCGGTGCCAAGTAAGTACATCAGTCCTATAAATACAGATGCAATGGCAACGGAAGAAAGTCCCCTGCAAATCAATACAAAACTGCCCTGCGCAAACTCAACAACTTGAGATTTTTTTCTTTCTTTTTCGCTGACACATCTTCTGTTGGCATCAACAGCACTGTGAAAGCAACCGGTGATATCTTAAGTCGGCATAGATAGCTCTGTCACCGTAGAATCAGCCGGTCTCGCAGCATCTTCCGTTGGCATTAACAGCACTGCGGCGAGGACGGTTGATTACCTATCCAAGTCTCGGTCGAGAAGGATTTATGAATCCTTATTGGTCGAGGTCATCTCATCAGCCTTCTCGGCAAAGTGAGGTGTTACAGTTATTACATTCGGCACATTGAGAGCCGAATTTGATATTGAACTTCGTAAGAATAGTAATCTTGTCTTCAGGTTCGAGAGCCCAAGAGGCCGAGACGTGTTCCTTTCTCGGCCACAATCGCAAGACGCAGAAGTCAACCGCGCACCCAACGCAACATCAACAAAATTTACTCCTCGGCCGAGCTCGGTCGACGAGTTGGCACGCCCCGCATTCACCGAAGGACGTAGTTAGCTTATAGATTACTCGGCCTGCGCACCACGTAGGCTTGGTAGTTTCTAGGGTCAACAACCTCATAATTGGCGAGGCATAATAATATAATTCAAATTCGTCTAGCGAGAATTGAACCTAAAACCTCTTACTTATAAGTAAAATGAAATATCACTAGACCGTAGTAATAAGTGACTTGACTAAAAAATGCTGACGAATGTTTCTGATAAATACTTGTTCAGTCTTTGGCGTGGTTCGCTCCCGGCTCTTGCTGTGATCTCCTCCCACTGTTTGTGCCTTAAACCCACCCTCTACGTCTGCCGCCCGTGTGGGAGAAATAAACCACAATCCCTACTCTTTGAAATTTGAACTCTCTCTCTCATTCACTCACATTTCCCCACCCAGTCAAAACCCAAAGTCAACATTATGGACTTCCACCACTTAAACCACAGCGCCAACTCCCCTGCATCCTCTGCCTCCTCTACCACCACCGCCACCGCACCCAACCCTAACCCTATTTCCACCTCCAACTCCGTCTCTGCCGACGACCCCATGCACTCCTGGTGGGAGTCCATCTCCAAAGCCCGCTTCCGCATCCACTCCTTGTCCTCTCTTCTCGATTCTTCCCTCTCCCAATCCCTCTCTTCCCTCGCCGACTCCGATCGCCCCGCCCTCTCCCTTCTCTCTTCCCTTCAATCCTACGACGCCGTATCTTCTGCCCTCTCCTCCCCTCTCTCAGGCTCAGGATCCGACCCCCTCTGTCAGTGGCTTTACGACACCTTTCTCTCCTCCGACCCCCATCTACGCCTCGTCGTTTTCTCCTTCCTCCCCCTCCTCTCCGGTCTCTACCTCTCCCGAGTCCACTCTCCCTCCTCTGACTCCCCCTCTCTTCCCTCCCTCGCCGGCTTCGAAGCCGTTCTCCTCGCCCTTTACGCCGCCGAGACCAAGGCTCGAAACGGCAAGCCCGTCGTCGTTTCGATTCCCGATCTCTCTCAGCCCTCTCTCTACCACACCCCTCGCCTCAACAAGTCCAACGCCCTCACTCTCTCCACTGCCCCCCACCAATCCATTGGGGTTTTGTCTCCGCCGCTTGAGCCCCAGGTCGCGGTGAAGTCCACGAAACGTGCCTGCATCGTCGGCGTTGCCCTCGATTCCTATTACAAGCACATTTCCCAGATGCCCACTTGGTCCAAGATCGACTTTTGTCGATTCCTAGCTTCTTGGGCCGGCCAGGATTGCTCTTGTCTGCGACAATTCGGTGATGATGATACCAACGAGCCGGATATGAATCCGGGATTGTTCTTAGAGGGCGCCAATGATGAGATCGACGATGTGACCGAAGAAATGGGTCAGTTGACGGTGAGAATTGAGAAAACTGGTAGCAATGGTGTACATTTGGAGTCAAAGGGATCCAGAATTCCATTACCTTGGGAGCTATTGCAGCCTGCATTGCGAATACTGGGGCATTGTTTGTTGGCCCCATTGAATTCTCAGGATGTTAAGGATGCCGCTTCTGTTGCAGTAAAGCGATTGTATGCTCGGGCGTCTCATGATTTGGTGCCCCAGGCAATTTTGGCTACCCAGAGTCTCATTCAGCTTGATAAGAGGGCACGTGAGGCTGCCAATAATTCTGCGGCTGCTAATTCGTCTTCAAATGCTAACACCCCGAGCAAAGCTAAAAAACCCGAAGTTTATTTGGTCTCAAAATGAGTAAGTAGTTGGCTGGTTTGTATGCTTATTTGGCTTCGCACATTGGATGATGTATAGCTATATATTCAACTGTTGAAAGCCTTTGCTGTCGGTTAATGTTATGTTCGTCAGTCGGTTTTTTGTGTTTGTAGATCCATTCTAGTGACGTGTAGCTTATGATTCATTGATAAAGGTTTTCTTGTGGTGAGTTAAATGTTATGAACTATGCCCTTGTGTATTTCGTTAAGGCTTGTTTCTTATGTACATGCTCTCAACTTTCTCGAGCGATGTATTGTTTTTCATTGATCTTGTACTCGCGAAATAGACTGAAATGTTACCTTCTGAATTATAATGTATGCAGTTTAACATTTAGTTATGTTTGCGTTCTGTTTTCATCTCGTCATTGTAATGCATTCTGATCCTGTATTGTCATCTAATTCAGTGATGCTCTATTTGTTTTTGTTTTTGGCATGCGCTTTTCCCTTCACTGATACACTATCTTGTGACGGCTGATCTTTTCAAACCAGTAATCATTGTTCTAAATGTCCCTACCCTAGGCGTTAGGTGGTTAACCACCGTCCCAATTAATCTCTAGGCGGCTGACCACATCTCCGATTAATCTCTAGGCGTTTAGAAAATAAGAAAGAGCGCCCATACTTGCTTAGGCACCCACCTAGACCCGCCTGCCTAGGCGGTCTAGTCACCCGCCCAGCCTGCCTAGACGGTCTAGTCGAGCTGGTCTGTTCTTTGACTTTTTTTATTGTATTTGTTTTTATTTAAGAAAATGACTTAGGTAGAGGTCGCACTTGGTGCGATGGCAAGTGCCTTCGCCCATGAGCGGTAGGTCTCGGGTTCGAGACTTGGGAGCAGCCTCTCCATAAATGGGGGTAAGGCTAGCTGACATTCACCTCTCCCAGATCCTGCGTAAAGCGGGAGCCTTGTGCACTGGGTACGACCTTTAAGAAAATGACTTAGGTCAAGACTCTTGCTTAGACAAAAAATAGATAAATTTCATTTTGTATTTTATTTTTTTAATCAATTGTGAGAAGCTTGTTGGATACTTGTTCCCCATGTTTTCAATATGTTCTAATACTTTATACTTTATATATGATTCTATTTTGTAATTTATGTATCTTAAGACAATTATGTATTTTTTTTTAAAAATAGGTAAACACTTATTTATAATTTTGTATGTTATATATAATTAATTTAATTACAATAAAAAAAAATAAGAAAGAAGAAAGAAGAAGCTGCCTAGGCTCTAGCAACGTTTTGGTTCGGAACAGAAATGTTATATTCATCCCCATAATCATGAAAATTAACCATATCCTTAACCGCCAATTAACCATCAGGAATTATCCATAATTATATCCATCGGGTAACGGATTCCCCATCGGTTAACGGTTATACTCATATTCTTCAATACAAAAAATATATTTGTTTAATTGACGCATGATAATTTAGTAAATATTAATTTTGTCATTAAATATTTGATGTATAAGATGATTTAATGAATGGATCTTGTGAAGCATAAAAATTAAAGTTAAACATTAATAATGTTGGCTGATCTTTAATATCTTCCATAAGTACTATTGGTCTCGATTATTCATAGATTTTGATTCATATCATAACTTTTTAAACAACGCCCATAAAATGCAATTCACACAGTGCAACTTCTGTATTCTCAAGGTAATGAATTCAGTGAATAATATATATATTATATATAATTGTATATAAATACTATTATATTATATATAATTCGATTCGGATTCGGGGACGGATATGGATGGGGAACTCCTATAATCATATTGAAAACCATAACCAAATATTATTCACGGTTTTTCCCTATATCCAAAATATACCTAAATTTTCATACCTAAATCCAATCCATTCGGTTTGTTATCCACGGTTATCGGTTTTAACGGTTATAATTGTCATTCCCAGCCTCTAGGCCCTTGCCGCTGCCGGACTTAAGAACCTCATATGTTGGTTTGAATATGTAAATCATTAGCTTTTTAAGTTGACGATTTGTGGGAGACACCAAAGTCATAGTAGCACCATATCATTTTAGGCTTGTTGACTGGTTAGCCTGTGTGAAAGCTTTTCTTTGGCTTTATATTGGTGCATACTGGCCTTCATTAGCTAACTCCTAACCTTAGCCTTCCGGATTGCTTGAACTTCTTGGGTGAGCTAAATTGGTTCATTTTGGACTGACAAAAAGTTGTCTCTCTGTCTGTAAATAGTCAATTTATCATATGGGGAGCCGTGGTTCCAGTGAACCGGGGGGTTTTATCATTCCTTTTGTTTGTTTCTGTGGGGCTTATGTTGAGTAGACTCTTAGGAAGAATTCCAAAGGTAAATTTATCATTGTGAGAAATTCTGAGACGCGTCCATGGTTAGGAAACCATGGAAGTGGTCATAGGCTTTAGCGGTTGACTATGGGAAGACAATTCTCATGGTTAGGAAACCATCTCTTTCTTTGTTCAACGTCTCATTCGTTTTATTATTTTCTGATAAGTACCAAGGCATTTGGGTTGGATGTCATGGACGAACAACTTTATAGAGTTGCAGTGTGGTCAGAGTCTTTTGGGTAATGGGGTTGATAACGAGGGATTTTCTATGATGCTCATGAGTGTCGGATACTCATGGTTTTTTAAATGTTACATCCTTAGTAAAAAACTTATAAACAAATATTTAACGGTTAAAAATTCAAAGCATCACTTACTCCATAGCACCATAGAGTTTTTGTGATGAGCATAGAATCTCATGAAATGTGTTGTACAACACTAGTTCTCATTGTATGTTATTTCTTTTGGGTGCAAAGTACTTTCTATCGGAGCAATTTTCTTTGCGTAGTAATTTTAATCGTTCCAATTAAGGACTTGGCCATATATTGAGTTCCACTTTCACACGAGTAACATATACTCATTGTGTAGAGAAAGTTGGTTGACTAGCGCACATCCACCCTCTCAAATTGGGTGGGACATGCGTGACTATGTTACGATTCTGATGAGATTTACTAGTAGCTAAGTGGGGTTGTGATCGGCATCAATTGGCTTCTTGAGTGGTATTAGTGTAATAAGGTTGTTAGGAGGTTATTGATATAGTTGTAATTGGATACGATTAGTTAGGGTGAACAGAAACTATATAGTGAGGTTTGTAAGAAACAGAAAAACAGTTATGAAATAATATTGGAATTCCTTTTGTTCTCTCTCTCTCTCTCTCTCTTCGAGTTCTCTCGTGGCTTCTTGGAGTTAAGGTCGATCGAGGATCTATCATTGGTATCGAGCTAGTCTTGTTCCTCCATCCCTTCTCTGCTGCCGTATGACTCGTACATCGACGAAGAAAGCTATGGAATCACAGAATCAGCTTGCTGCGATTAACAGCACTCTCGCGACACTACTGCAAAGGTTTGACGCCATGGAAGAGCGTCAAGGTTCGTCGGATGCCCGAATCGAGAAACTTCATCGCGAATTTTTGGAGAAAGGGGTATTGGGTCCGGGCGAGTCATCAGAGGCAACTCAATTTGACCCCAATTTGCATGATGATTCAAGAACCCAGCATCTCAACCGCCACGATTTAGGGTTTCAACCACGACCTCCTTTGGTTAAACTTGATTTCCCTCGCTTCCAGGAAGGGGATGATCCTCTGGGGTGGATTTATAAGGCAGAACATTACTTCGATTACTTTGATATTCCGGCCGACAAGAAAGTTCGTATGGCTTCTTTCCATATGGAGGGGGAAGCGCTTCAATGGTTTCAATGGGTTAATTGTGTCAAGAATTATCCTAAGTGGGAAGATTTTACAAAGATTTTCTGCAGGGAATTTGGTTCATCTGATCTCCTCGATTGCACTGAAAACTTGGTGAAGCTTCGCCAATCTGGGCTGCTACGGGATTATATCATGGCATTCCGGCGGTTAGCAAATCGGACCATCGAAATGACTCCTGGTCTCTTGAAAAGTTGTTTTATTGGGGGATTAAAGCCTGAAATTCGCCATGATGTCAAGATTTTGAAGCCATTCGATGTTCATGAAGCCATTGCGTACTCTCAACAGGTTGATGCCAAATTGGCAGAGTTGAAGGTCCGATCTTTTCCAAGAAATTATTCTTCTGCACCCCAGTTCAAGCCTCCACCATTATCTGATATCACTAACACACCAAAGCTTGAGCATTCTTCGAGATCTGAGCAATTTAGGCGTTTAACAGCAGCGGAAATTGAGTTTCAAAGAAAGAACAAATTGTGTTTCAATTGTGATGAAAAATTTTCGCGGGAGCATGTTTGTGCGGGTCCAAAACGGCAAGTGCTACTCTTGGATATGTATGATGATGGAGACCTTGTAGAGCACCATTCAGAGACTCATGACGAGCCTGAGGTTACTGCCTGTGCAGTTTATGGGATGCCTGCTCCAAAGTCCATCAGAACTATGAAAATACAAGGGTTAGTATTCAATTGTCCTGCTATTTTCTTGGTAGATTCGGGAAGTTCACATAATTTCATTGATATTGCACTGGTTAAACAGTTGAAAGGTCATTTGGATACTACACACCCATTTACTGTGAAGATTGCAGATGGGGGATCACTCACTAGTACGGGTTGTTTAGCTAAAGTTTCTATTAGAATACAAAATTATGCTGCTGTGCTCGATTTCTTTGCTCTTCCCTTGGGTGAATGTGACATTGTTTTGGGCGTCCAATGGTTGAGGACATTAGGACCGGTGTTATGGGATTTTGAAAGAATGGTTATGCAGTTTGTAGTGGGCAATACCACTTTCTCCATATCCAGTCCTCATTCTCAAGAGCCTCAATCCATTTCTTCCTTACAAATGGACAAGTTACTATCTCAGGATCATTGTTTAGGCGCTGCCTTATTTGTTTTACAAGTTAGTGCAGAACACTCCAGTCCAACCAATCACTCTCAGTTGACTTCCCTCCAAGAACATGATCTGCAAGTTTTGTTAGCACAGTATCAGCCTATTTTTCAATCCCCATCTGGCCTCCCTCCATCACGATCACAGGATCATAGGATACCATTGT
Organism: Malus sylvestris; assembly: GCF_916048215.2. Classification (NCBI taxonomy): domain Eukaryota; kingdom Viridiplantae; phylum Streptophyta; class Magnoliopsida; order Rosales; family Rosaceae; genus Malus; species Malus sylvestris. The sequence goes on along the minus strand of NC_062264.1, from coordinate 7,410,528 downwards.
TGCCAGGAAGCAAACCTCCGAGTGCTAGACCTTATAAGTATGGCCCTTTTCAAAAAACTGAAATCGAGAAGTGTGTCAAGGAGCTTTTAGATTCTGGTTTTATAAGGCCAAGCCATAGCCCTTTCTCATCTCCAGTGCTCTTGGTGAAGAAAAAAAGAAGGTACTTGGAGGATGTGCATGGATTATCGGGCACTCAACTTACTTACCATCAAGGACAAGTATCCTATCCCATTAATTGATGAATTGTTGGATGAACTTTTTGGTGCCACGTATTTTTCCAAATTAGATCTTCGGTCCGGTTATCATCAAATCCGTATGTCCCCCAACGACATTGAGAAGACTGCTTTTCGAACTCATGAAGGCCATTATGAGTTCCTCGTTATGCCTTTTGGTCTCACAAATGCTCCTGCATCTTTGCAGAGTCTGATGAATACAATTTTTCGGCCTTATTTACGGAAGTTCATCCTAGTTTTCTTTGATGATATTCTCATCTATAGTGCCTCTTGGGAATTACACTTGCATCATTTGGGTCTTGCCCTCAGTTTACTCCAAGATCATCAGTTGTTTGTGAAAATGTCCAAGTGTGCTTTTGGACAAACTCAAATCGAGTACTTGGGCCATGTTGTTTCTCAGAGGGGAGTCGCTGCTGACCCTTCAAAATTGAAAGCTATTGCAGATTGGCCTCTGCCTACTTCTGTGAAGGCTTTAAGGGGTTTTCTTGGCTTAACGGGGTATTATAGGAGGTTTATTCCTCACTTTGGACGAATCAGTGCACCCTTGACTCAGCTCATAAAAAAGGATAGCTTTACTTGGAGTTCTGCAGCCACTGATGCATTTCTGGAACTGAAAAATGTTATGATGTCTCCTCAGGTTTTGGCACTTCCCAATTTTTCAAAACCATTTATTATTGAGACTGATGCCTCGGGTACTGGAATTGGAGCAGTCCTGCAGCAAGAAGGTCGACCTATTGCTTTTCTTAGCCAAGCTCTTGGACCAAAAAATCGGGCATTGTCTACATACGAAAGGGAGATGTTAGCTGTGTTGCATGCAGTTAACAAGTGGCAATCCTATTTGCTTGGGAACCACTTTATTATCAAGTCAGATCACCACAGTCTCAAGTATTTTCTTCAAAACAGAGTTAATTCGCCTATCCAGCAACGATGGGTCTCCAAATTACTTGGATTTGATTACGAAATCCAATACAAGAAGGGCAGCGAAAATAGAGCAGCTGATGCTTTATCTCGGATTCCTACAGTTCCTTCTCCTCATGCTGACCTTGCTCTAGTTTCAAGTCTCGTTGAGGACAGTGATCCGAGTGATAATGCTACAGTTCCAGTGGAATGTCTCGATGTCAATAGTATGCTACTCGCATTGTCGTACCCTTATATGTCTTGGATGGATGATTTACGACGACACATTGAAAAAGATGACTGGATCATACAGAAATCTCGAGCTGTTGTACAACCACCCTCTGATTCTGCACCGTTGAATTTGCTTAAATACCAGATTGATAATGGGTTTTTGAAGTATAAAAATAGGATTGTTCTCAGTCCTACAAGTCCATGGCGATTTAAACTCTTTGAAGAACACCACTGTACACCATCTGCAGGCCATAAAGGTTTTCTTAAGACCTATAAGCGGCTATCTCGTTCTTTTTATTGGGAGGGTATGAAGAATAATATCAAGGAAATGGTTGCTGAATGTGATATCTGTCAGAAGAATAAGTATGAAACACTTGCCCCGGCTGGACTTCTTCATCCACTTCCTATCCCTCAGCGAATTTGGTCTGATATAGCTATGGATTTTATCACAGGGCTTCCTCCTTGCAAAGGAAAATCAGTTATCTTTGTCATTGTCGACAGATTCTCCAAAGCTGCCCATTTTTTACCATTAGCTCACCCATATACGGCTCATTCAGTGGCCCAAATATTCACTGATCACATATTCAAATTGCACGGCATGCCTTCCTCTATTGTTTCGGATCGAGACCTCGTTTTCATCAGCTCATTTTGGCGAGAATTTTTTAAACTCCAAGGTTCTAAGCTCTGTTTTAGTTCTGGGTTCCATCCTCAAACTGACGGCCAGACTGAAGTTCTAAATCGATGTTTGGAAACCTATCTTCGCTGTTTCTGTAGCTTACAACCTAAGCAATGGTTGAAATGGCTTCCTTGGGCAGAATGGAGCTACAACACATCCTACCATTCTGCAGCTAAAATGACACCTTATGAAGTAGTGTATGGTCAGTCACCACCCCGTGTTCCACTCTATGAATCAGGCACGACAAAAGTTGATATGGTGGATCACTGTTTGCAAGAGAGAAACCGTGTTTTATCACTCTTGAAAACTAACTTGGCAGCTGCTCAGGAACGGATGACAACTCAAGCCAATAAGCACAGAACTGAACGCTCATTTGATGTCGGGGATTTTGTTTATCTCCGGTTGGTTCCCTATCACCAGAAATCCTTAGCTTTGCATCCTTTCCATAAACTGCATCCTCGCTTCTATGGTCCTTTTGAGATTCTGGCTCGCGTGGGTTCTGTGGCATATAAATTGAAACTTCCACATCATTCTAAGATTCATCCAGTCTTTCATGTTTCCTGTCTCAAAAAGAAATTAGGGACTTCAGTTGTTCCTACTATTTCTTTACCATCTATTCATGATGTTGGCTTGATACACGAGGACTCAGCATCTGAGGCTCTTTTGGGATCGCAGATTGCCTCCATTCCTGCCTTACAGCCTTGAGGACAAGGCTCATTTCAAAGGGGGGAGTAATGTTACGATTCTGATGAGATTTACTAGTAGCTAAGTGGGGTTGTGATCGGCATCAATTGGCTTCTTGAGTGGTATTAGTGTAATAAGGTTGTTAGGAGGTTATTGATATAGTTGTAATTGGATACGATTAGTTAGGGTGAACAGAAACTATATAGTGAGGTTTGTAAGAAACAGAAAAACAGTTATGAAATAATATTGGAATTCCTTTTGTTCTCTCTCTCTCTCTCTCTCTTCGAGTTCTCTCGTGGCTTCTTGGAGTTAAGGTCGATCGAGGATCTATCAGACTAGGGCAGCTCTGCCCTCTCAAACTAGAGATTCTATAGGAATTTGCTTAGGCTCAATTCGGATTTGCATAGTTTCTCACATGTGAGTCATCGACTAGTTTATCGTTACCATTATGTAATCAGCAATAATACAAATATCCACACTTCAGCTTGTTTCTTCATTACGCTCATGACCTAGATAGGGTAATGTCGAAGGGGAAATAACCAAGTTTCAAATATTTCATTTGATTCAAATTCGAAACTAAAATTCCAAAAATACATACAAAAAAAAAAAAACATGAGAACTATAAAAGTATATATTATGTAGAGAGAGTCACGGAAATGAAATACTTTTGATCTTTGTATAAATGAAGATATACAACTCCCATAATTTTGAAATTTTAAAACTAATACAATTCGTGAGATTCCACGAGTTTATGAAATTGCGAAATTGGAATTAACATCCAGTTCCAAAACTTTTACTTTTTGGATTGAAATTATAAAGAGATATTTCCTATCGGATTCATCCGAAAATGCGTACCAACTTGTTGGTCATCATATGTTGTTTCAGCACGCTTTCAATCTCATAATAATTACATCTTTGGAAAATTTTGCAGAAAGCGAATAATGAGCTTCGAATGCCAATGCTTTTTGGTCCACAATGCAACACAATGAGTGCGTTTTGGACATATAGAGACTTCTAAAACATTAATCCTCTACTTATTTGGTAGACTTTGAATACAACAACTTTTAGGAGTCTGAGCATACAATGTTGTACTTGTACATGACAAAATTCCATGCAAGGATGAAGATGTTTTCTTTATGTTTTTTTCTTTTAATTTATAATAAAGAGTGAACTGCTAATTTAGTTCTTAAATTATCATCTCAATGAATTATTAGATCCCTAAATTATTTTTTTCAGCAAAATAAGTCATTGAATTCATTAAAAAAATGCTAATTTCATCCCTAATATTATAGTAAAAGCTATTTTTTTCCAATTTTTCGTCAACTTAATTCACATGACACATTTGAAAGGATATTGCAGCCATTTTCTTGACTATAAGCCTTTAATGTTGCATATAGGTTGTGAATCTAACGTCTAATTACCTTTCAAAGTTAACTTCATACACTCTTTCTTTGGAAAAAAAAAAATTAAGTCCTTAAACTATGAAAAGTACTAATCTACTCTCTACAGTGATAACATGCAAATCATGTGACTTAAATTGACGAAAAAGTGAATACAATATATTCGAATCTAATATTAAAGATGTACTTTTAGATTTTACAAGTTTGAGGACTAATTTTTCGGAAAAAATAACTTAGGAACTTAATTTTTACTCAGATTAAAATTTAAGAACTAGATCGACAGTTCACCTTTTAATAAAAAGAGTATGAAATGTTTTATAGACACTTGAATGAAGCACATAACGAGTATTAAAAAGTGACATCTTTTATCATATTGGAGGATCTAGCCAAACTAGACAATAACCGATGGACAAACGACAAAATCTTGTCATGTCGTAATTCATGTTTTTGTGGAGTCATTGGCATTCTCATTTTCATATTGAATGCGGTTTATTCACTGTCACTTCAAAAATATTGAATTAATGCCTCCGATCACAAATTACCATCTTGCATTAAGTGATTAGTTTTGCACTAATTTGATTAATTTGTTAAAGAAAAAAAGCAAAGGTTCTTGAACACTGATTAAGATATATAGATGAATGTGTGAAGGTAGTAGCTATCTTGATTGGAGGCTACTTATTTCTTTATTAAAAACCCTCTTTCTATATATATGATATGTCAATTTGTTTCCCATTAATTTCGCCAATGAAAAATAAAAAAATAAAAAAATAAACAAAAGAAAATATAGAAGAAACACAGTATTGAATACATACAAGTCACCTTCTACCACAGATGAAAATAAGTATTTATCTTACACCACAATGTAAATTCAAATCTGATCGACTTTTTAATCTAATAAATCTATCGTTTCTAAAAAAAAATAAAAATTTGACCTAAAGAAACACACAAATCTTAAAGAGGCTTTTAGGGATTTGTTAATTGACTTGAACCCATGTTCACGTGATTCCTCCCAACCACTCCTCCTTGTAAAATATAACCCCACCACACTAGACAATTCCAGAACATGTCATTATGATCACCACATCGTTACTCAAATTCTCATTCTGTTCATGTTGATTGTTAAACGTAATTATTTAGTATCAAATTCGTTATTCATATTAATTGAACTTAAAACTCTACCAAACAGGTTAACTATAGTCATTGTTTCACTGGTCTTTAATTTTTATCTTTTATTAGAACGAATATTTCATAATGTATACTTACCAAAAATGGAATAAAGAATGAACAAGAGAACTTACAAATACGAAAAATAAGAAGAATCAAATAAGCTAGGGAAATTTAGAAAAATAACCAAAATTTAGACCTCATATAGAATTATAGTCATACTTTTAATTTTATTATAATTAGAACCAAAAGTTGATATAAAAATACTAATATACCATTTTAACAATGAGGGAAGTAATTATGCCCACCATTGCAAAGATTAGAGCGGTAACCACAAAACTCGTTTTGGTGTTATCTGATTCCAACACCTTTTATTTTGGAAATTAACTCCGCAAACAACTAATCCACAAAAAGCACAATCCTTTTTCTATAAATCTTGTTACAGATCTGTTTGGGCCCAAAATAATGGTTTGGGCCGAGTTTAGAATTGTTCTCGGCCCGGAAGCCTTGCTCAAGGGTCGCTGGGGGTCATTTGGTTCATGGGCTGCATAGCCAAGGCCACCTGTGTCCTATCAAAAAGTGGAATACTCCAGATAAAGAGGAAGTGGGTGAGTTCCATTGTAAGACGGACAGATGGGGTAGTTGAATCCTGATACAAGAAGGAGTCTCAGCAGGATGAGGATGCTGAAACTTGGGAATGAATGCGGCCTGATTAGGGGTGGAGTTCAAAGTCCTAATAGAAGTAGGACTGGCCGAGATAAGATTGGATCCGGGTAAGGAGTCCTAATCCGAATATAGTTTTGATTCGATCAGAAGCAGGTTTGTTACTATAAATAAAGGGAGGAGTGCATCATTCAAGCATCTCTAATTTAATACACAAATTGCCCTGCACAAACTCTCTCAACAGCCTTGAGATCTTTATTTTCTCTTTCCGGCAACACATCTTCAGTTTGGATAAACAACACTGTGAAGGCAACCGGTGATACCTTCAGTTTGGATAAATAGCACTATCGCCGTAGAACCAGCCGACCACGGAACACCTTCAGTTTGGAAAAACAGCACTGCGTCGAAGCTGACTGGTTGTCTATCCAAGTCGCGGTCGAGAAAGACTTTCGGGTCTTTATTGGCAAAGGTCATCTCATTAGCCTTTTCGGCGAGGTGAGGTGTTACAGTTTACTAGGGCTCAACACATTGAACGCCGAGTTGTTTTATGATTGGATACTCACAAGTAAGCTTTAGAGTTCGACATTCTGACGGCGGAACCACATTTACCATCAAAACATATATCTGTTTTGAGTATCTGTGCCCCTATACTCTAGTGTCGATTCGGCATGCTTATACCCTTACAAATATAATCACTGTGACCGAATCCGACGCCGACGATTTGTGAACTTTGCAGAATTAGTAGCCTAGTCTTCAGGCTTTAGAACCCAAAGGCCAAGACATGTTCCTTCCTCGGCCACAGTCGCAAGATCGAGAAGTCAGTCGCACACTCAACGCAACATCAACACATTTTACTCCTCAGCCGACGAGTTGGCATGCCCCACATCAACTAAAGGACGTAGTTAGCTCATTAGTTACTCGCCCTGCGCGCCACATAGGCTAGGTAGTTTTTAGGGTCAACAAGATCACAGCCCAATTTGATTTTAACGTGTACTTAAATCCAATTTGATCTTCAACAAAGAGAAATGCAAGAGGGAAATAAAGGGGGAGAGCCTGCTTAGTGGTTACCTTGAATAAATGATATGATTGTCTTCCAAAAATACATTGTAACGTTGCGTGAGGCTCCAACCTCTGGGTTTTGCTGGGATGGGAAGAAGATGACAAAGATTGGGATTTTTGAAAAATTTAGAAAAGTAATTGTTAATATCAGATGAAAAAATAACCAAGAGCTTAATAAAACTTCTCATCAGAAATTGGCTGAGCTTTTGAGCTTTTTGAGAAGGCTAGAATTGTCTAGGTTGCTGAAGTGAGACTTTGAATTTCTTTGGATTTGTTTTGTAAAAAGTTTTAATCATAAGGGTGTATTAGTATTTTTATATTAGATTTTGGTTATAATTATCATAAATTTAAAAGGGTGGCTATAATTCTATTTAGAGTTCTAATTTTGGTTATTTTTCCAAATTTCCCAATAAGCTAGCACTCTATAGTTTGATTTCTGTTATTTAGATTTCTAACGTGTTAGTAAACGCATGAGAAATTTTAGAGGTGAACTGATTTTCTTTCCTATATTTTAATAAAGGCATAGAATTCGAGAATCAAATTGACCCCAACTCCCAATCTTTCTAAGTAGACATGCCTAGAAATGAGGAATATGAGCTAATTAAGCCACACAATAAGTCAAAACTTGTCACGTAACATTTGAAATAAAAATATCAATACATGGTAGTCATGAGTGACAGTCCTCGTCTCTCTCCTTACTTTGTCATATTGATCAATTCTCCTCGGGTCGTTTTACAAGTTAATGAATACAATAATCATCATTGAATACATTTTTACAATATTTAAAGAGACAATGGGATCTGTACGTAGCAACATCCAATATTTATACAGAGAAAGCTGGAAAGGGTGAATCGAAAGTACTTTCCATATATCACATGGAGTCCTCCTCACCTTCTGATCATGTAAATGGTGGACGATGCCAAACCCAAACTGTCTCAAAAAATTGTGACACAATATTTCCAGCCATGAAGAAGTATCAATATTCTTCTCAAAGAACACCATCATTTTCTTCCTCCTCATCGTGGTCGTCGTCTTCATCTTTCGTATCATCGTCCTGTAATCTCGACCATGATTCTTCTCCTCCTATTAGTCCGGCAACCCCGCTCCCGTTTTCCGGTGTCCCATTCTCTTGGGAACATTTTCCCGGTATTCCAAAGAAACCTAGCAGCAACAACAAGGAATTACAATTACATTCCTCATTGAAGCGTCTCCCACAGCCTCCTCCCACACTCAGTACTCAGAAGATCTCCTCCAAGAAGTTGATCATGGATGATATTATTCAGATCAGACACAACTCCAAAAGGCATACTGCTAATCTCCCAAGGGATCCTTTCTTTGCTGCACTAGTTGAGTGTTCCAAGGACGACGACGGCAACAACAACGACGATGATCAAGGATACTCAAGTGGTGCTGCCAAGGTCTCAAGGAGTGTGAGTGAAAGGTTTGGATTTTTAAATCTTTCTGCATTATCTTGTAAGACAACTTGTGCAGTTTCTGAATCAATCATACACGTTCAAAGGCCGAGTACAACTTCTTATCGTCTGATTAATCGCCGTTCCCGATGAGTTTACGATCCCTATTGTCCTCGATCGATCACTCATCTTAATTGTGTGTTTTTCGTTTCTAAATTTATTTTTAGTTTTTTCTTGGCTTTTGCTTCGAGGAGGACATGTAATTCGGAAAATATATAATATTTTACTGGGATTAATATGTCCTTAACTCCATAGACAACGAAGGAACACTAGTGTATGATCTCTGCTGTTTGATTCTGTATATTATTTATGTATATTCTGTATACCAAATACTGTTTAAAATATATGCTGTTTGCTGTGAATTCATGTGATGTTTGCGGCAGCTGTATGAGTGAATTTTACTTGATATCCCATGTGGGAGGAGGAGGGCTACTGGACCAGAGAGTGGATGCTGGAGGTAGTCAGATATATCTATTTGACTAATCCATTTTGTTGTGTACCAATTTTTATTCGCGTATTTTACTATCTGAATCTTTATTTCCTAACCATCATTTCTGCGAAAAATTAATAAAAATTGATGATTATATATATATATATATATATATATATATATATATATTAACACAAATGTAGAACTCAATCATAATGAGTTTGATAGGAAAACAATTGATTTGTTCTATTATGCAGGTTGATGATTAAATTTCTTAATTTAATTGGCATTTTTTTATAGATGTTTTTTTATCTGATTATTAAGAAAATAATCAATGTTCTGATTATGACATTTGTGTGAAGTATTGTTTCATACTGGAAAGTTAAGAAACGTAAATAGCAAGGGTTTGTAACGAGTTGGGCACTCTCCCTGTTTGCCATTAGTTTTGGGTGAAAGGAATCATTAGATATCAAAAAGAGTTATTATTCCAAATAAAATGTCCAACGACCCACAGGTACTTTATGTCACTAGTTAAATTGTCCACGTGTTAGTTAGATTTAAAATTTCAGCACCTCTACTCCGTGTGAGGATGTTAAAAAAAAAAATGGTCCTACATTTAAAAGTTAATAAACCCTGCTTGCAAGAGCATTAAGATGTTTGACCACTCTTGTTATATTAAGTAGTTTTGGATAAGAACTCAACTTTCGAACCAAAAAAAAGAAGGATGAGAACTCAACTTACATTGAGTGTGGTGCCCTTCATGCAGAGCAAAAAATAATTCTAAAAATTATAGAGACAATGGGTGAACTTTTTTTTTCGAAGAAGACAAGAATGTCCTCGTCGCAATCAATCAAGGATGCTACAATAACCATCCCAAGTTATTATCTTATAATTAATATTTTGGGATTTTTCTTTTCTCATCCATCTTACAGATGACTCACATTGGCTAATGAGAAACCATCACGTGTAGGGCAAACCCTACACCTAGGTTGGCCACCTCCTTATAAATTTACCTCATCTTTACCAATCTCTGATAAACTGTTGCTACTCACCTATGCCCTAGACTTTCGCTCTTTAAAAAAAATAAAAAATAAAAAATAAAAAAACTGACTTAGGCATGAAGATCCATTGTTAGCGACTACCTCACTATCTAGTGCTTGGAAAGCACTTTAAGGCCCCGTTTGTTTGGCTTCGCTAAACATCCTTGGATTAGACTGGACTGTAATCCGGTGTTTGTTTCACACAGGGACAACGTTTAATGAGACTCGCTCCGACTGAGTCCGACTAACAGCTTCGCTAGAGGGTCTTAGCGAGACCCCCGAAATTGGGCGGACTGCTAAGACCACACTACTACGCTTCACTCCTACCTGCTTCGTCCTCCCATCTGCCTCTTCCTCGCGTCCCACAACCCATTTCAAACCCAGATCCTGCAAAATCTGCCTCTTCCGCTTCATCCTCCCATCTACCTCTTCCTTTCATCCTCCCATCTGCCTCTTCCTCGCCTCTGCCTCTTCCTCTGCAACACCCTTTAATCACCGCTCATATCTGAAACAAAGCTCCACCTACTGCCCAAACCTCAAAATCCAACCACAAAAATTTTATAAAAAAAAAGGCGAAAAAATAACTACAAAATCCAACCCAAAATTCAAAATCCACACATTGCCAGAAAATTATGAGATGACTTTGTAGGCGGAGAAGGCAACGCATGTATCAGAGGAAGGAGAGAGATCCGAATTTTTTTGGCAAAAAAAGGATAAGGAAGGTGGAAATTCTTAACAGTGGCAAGAGGGTGAAGAGGATGAGCTTGTTTTGAAGGATTTGCGATGAACTTTACACATGCGTTTCGTAGAAAAAGATGGAGGAAAGAAGAAATGGGGCTGAGCCAGAGGTAGAAGAAAAAAGAAGATGGTTCTGGAGGGGCGTCTGTTTGGAGTAAAGTGAAAGAGGAATAAATATGCATTAAAAAAACATAAAATATTATTATATAAACATTAAATAATATAAAATATTACTATTTATGCATTAATTAATATAATATTATAGTTGATTAATTGCTCTGCTTTTTAGTCCGACACTGCACCAAACGCTTCACTAAGTTAGTCCAGCTTAGTCTAGTCTAACCCAATCCAGCTTAGTCCCTGAAGCTAATCCAGTCCAAAATAGTCCGGTGCAACAAACGCACCCTAAGGGAAAGTGCTCGGCTTGATAGCTGACTAGACATTCAAAGGACCTGGGCTCTTTGAAGCGATCAGCTTCACCTTTCCATACTCATTGGTCATTGACTTCTCTTTGGACCTCTGTTCCTTTGGGCCTGTCGGGGTCGAAAGGACCATGATTGAATAACTTGCTCTAGGCCATGATCGTCTTTATATTTAAATTGAACAATTTGCTCTAGTCCATGATCGTTATTAAAATTTTCATTAAAAAGAGAGTGCAGAAATAATGTTGGGGATGAGAATAACAGCAATCTAATATTTTTTTGTTTGTAGGCTGAACTTTAATTTAAAATTGGGTTCCGATAAAGGCACCCTAAATACTACTGTCAAACAAACATACTAAAGGCCCATATATATTGGTGGAAGAGTTAAATCTTCCATTACGCCCAAAAGGCCGGCACAAGTATACGAAAGGGGCGAAGGAAAACCAGGGATAGTGGGGCGGGCGTCACGTGCCACAAGGTTCTGTCGTTGGACACGCGTCCGTAACCGAAGATCAGCGGTGTACCGCACACCCCACCCCACTGCTGTTAGTTGAATTTCGGTGCAGCCCTAGTTTGGCTGCAGGAGAAATTTAAGTGAGATTCTGTTAAAAAAAAAAAGGTGTGATCGAATTTCAACGATCTTTAAAATAAAGGATTCTAATTTTAACGATCTTAAGGATAAAGGATCTTTATTTTTCACAAAAATGGAGATTAGTTTGGGGACTACATCAAGTTGAACTTTAAGAATTCAAATTATTTATTTTTCAAGTTGCATCTCATTAATCATTCTTACAAAATATTAGTCAAATCGAAAATATTCGAGACATCTAATTAAGTTTAAAGAAATTGACGAACTCTTTGTTGTATCGTAATAATTAAATAAATAAATAAATAAATATTTTTTTTTGAACAACGTTTAAAATGAACAAAATTTGGATATCAATCGAGCCCACAATGTATGTCAAATATATATGTATATCTTCTGCATATACAAAGCTAGCGCCCCAATTTGGAGTCACGGCTTCACCAAAAAATTTTAGACACAAATGTCCCCAAGACAAAAAAAGTTCAAAAGCAGCAATATAATGCACCAAATAATGCAGGGGTATTTTCGTTATATAAACAATGTTTTTTAACAATTAATTCTTTGTGTACAGTTTTTTTATTTTTATTTTTATAATTAGTACCTCACAATAGACTATTGATAATGTTATTCAATCAGTTGTTTATTAAATATTATTTTCTCTATTTTTAAACACGTTCAAAACATCTTAAGAGGTGTGTGGTGCTGGTTATAAAAAGGTCTTTTACACGCGTATAATAATGTGATTCAATTAGTTGTCAAATTATTATTAATTTTTTTTAACAAGCGATATTATCTACACTAAAGGAGAGGGGGGTGGGCTTAGTTTCACAATGGGCTAACAATAATATGATTCAATTAGTTGTTTATTAAATATTATTGTAGACATCGAAATTTCGTAAATAAATGTTGACCGATAAATCAAAGTGTCAACGCTCATGTATTACATAAATTTTGCACGTAGCGTGTGACTCAACGAAAATTGAAATGAGTTGGAAAAGTCATCAAATAGGACACGTGTCAACACCTGGCAGAAACGACTTATTTCATCTGGGATATTATATTCAAAATTAGGCATTGGAAAATTCTATAAATACAAGCCCATTTCATTCATTTTGGGAGAGGAATTCATATTACACCTTGAAGCTCTGAAGCTCTGAAGCTCTGAAACTCCGAAGCGCTCAAGCAAATCCCGAAGGATCAAGAAAGCCCTTTTCGTTCTTCATCAAATCCACCTTCAAGATCAAGCCCCGACGGCCCTCGAAGAAAGTGTTCTTCGTTCTTCGTTCATCGTTCATCCAAGATCAAGCCCCAACGGCCCTTTGGATCAACAACGTCGACAAATCCACACATCCAACCGTTCTTCAAGATCAAGCCCAAAAGCCCTTGAAGATCCGGTCATCACTGTTCTTCAAGATCAAGCCCAAAAGCCCTTGGAGATCCGTTCATCACCGTTACTCAAGATCAAGCCCCAACGGCTCCTTGAAGATCCGCTCAAATCCACCTTCAAAGATCAAGCCCACGGCCCTTTGAAGAAACTTCCAACAGTTCATCCAAGATCAAGCCCCAACGGCCCTTGGATCAACGAAACATCCATAAATCAACACCTTACGGAGATCGAATCAGAGGATCAAATTAGAGAGAGATTGTAACCCAAAATCATTTAAATACATAATATTTGTTTGTGCCCGATTGTTCTTGTCTCTTTCGTTTCAGGAATTTTCCGTGTTCACAAATTGGCACGCCCGGTGGGATAATCTCTGCCTCTCATCTCTTTCTCCGTTCAAGAAATTCAAGCGCGCTTCCAAAATTAATGGCATCAAGGAAGGCTCAAACTGTTCCCGCAACCGGCGCAAAGAACAAAAGCGTCCTCGTCGCAACTGGTGTCACTTTGGGCATCACGACTCGAAGCATGGCAAGAGCTACTTCTGCCGCCTCTTTCACCTCTGCATCAACTCTGCCAAGGGAACAAGAGCACCCAAGGCACGAGCCTTTGATCACCTTAGCCTCACTAAGGGCACCAAGGGGGGAAAGCCCAAGGAAATACTCCGAATCCATGCTCTCCGATGCCGATTCAAGCGACAGTTCAGCCATGCAAGTCATGACCATTGGAGCAACTTCAATCGATGAGCAGCTGGCTCAAATGAATGAAGCAATCGCAAGGCTAACCCGAACTGTGGAAGAAAAAGATTTGCAAATTGCAGCACTAGTCAACCGATTGGAGGCGCAAGACGGCGATAAACCCGACCCAGAGGATGATCCACTAAAGGGACGAGCTAGCAGAGACGAAGAACCCCCGGTGAAGAAAATCGATGGGAAGCCGGAGCCAGACCAAGCAGCGGCACTCATGGGATCTCTTTCTATCCAGCAGCTGCAGGAGATGATCACCAACACCATCAAGGCACAGTACGAAGGGAGCTCACATACCTCATTGTTCTACTCGAAGCCCTATTCCAAGAAGATTGATGCCCTAAAGATGCCAAGGGGTTATCAACCACCAAAGTTCATGCAGTTCGATGGAAAAGGAAACCCAAAGCAGCACGTTGCACATTTCGTCGAAACTTGCAACAATGCGGGGACGGAGGGAGACTACCTCGCCAAGCAGTTTGTGCGCTCGCTGAAAGGAAATGCCTTTGAGTGGTACACAGACCTAGAGCCTGAGTCCATCAACAACTGGGAGCAATTAGAACGGGAATTCCTCAACCGCTTCTACAGCACCAGCCGCACTGTGAGAATGCTAGAGCTAACGAGCACAAAGCAGTGGAAGGACGAGCCAGTCATTGACTACATCAACAGATGGCGCACTCTAAGCCTCGACTGTAAAGACAGGCTCTCGGAAACCTCTTCAATCGAGATGTGCATCCAAGGCATGCAATGGGGTTTGCAATACATCCTTCAAGGCATTAAACCACGGACTTTCGAGGAATTGGCCACTCGTGCCCATGACATGGAGTTAAGCATCGCCCATCATGGGAAGAAGGAACCAATCGCCGACTACAAGAACGACAAAGTTCTTGGGACAAAGGTGGAAAAGGCTGCATGGAAACCCACCAAGGAAGCGATGACGGTCAACACATCTCCCGTCAAAATATCCACACGAGGCAAGGCGATTCAAACCGAAGCTTTTCGTGATCAAGAGATGCGTAGACGCACTTTGAAGGAGCTTGAGGAGAAGACTTATCCATTCCCCGACTCTGATGTGGTTGCCATGTTAGAAGACTTGCTGGAAAAGAAGGTGATTGGTTTGCCTGAGTGCAAACGGTCAGAAGAGATGAATCGCACCGACAGTCCAAGGTACTGTAAATTCCACCGCTTCATCAGTCATCCGACAGAAAAATGTTTCGTGCTGAAAGATCTCATCATGAAGCTGGCTCAGAAAGGAATCATCGAGCTAGATCTTGACGAAGTGGCGAAGTCAAACTATACCACCTTCACTTCTGGCTCTTCCGACTCAAAGTTTTCACCTCAACCGCTGGGGGCATCGTCCAAGACAAGCAAAATTGAAGGATGAACTCAAGTCACTCCTAAGAAATTGCACAAGAAGCATACGTCTCATCCACAAGTCCGCCAATCGGAAAGGGGGCAAAGCAGCTCTTGTCAACCTTCAAAGCAACGTGAACGTGTTGAAAATGAGGAAATTTCGACACATAGATCGTCCATCCCCATCACGATGCGTGATTTCTTTCCTGAAGACTTCTTCAATCACTCGGTCAAGGCTCCTTGCTATGAAGATTGCGAGGAACGACTCTCTCAGATCACTTGACGAACCAAAGCTCCTTGTCTGTAAGAGCCTAAACTGCAAGACACAATGCTCCTTGCTCGCACGAGCCTAAACTGCACGAACCAAAGCTCCTTGTCCACACGAGCCTAAACTGTAGGACATGAGGCTCCTTGCCTGCACGAGCCTAAACTGCATGGCACAACGCTCCTAGTCTGCATGAGCATAAAAGGCAACACCAACGCTCCTTGCCTGCACGAGCTGAAACTGCAACACGGCACCAAACGCTCCTTGCCTGCACGAGCCGAAACTGCAACACGGCACCAAATGCTCATTGTCTGCACGAGTTGAAACTTCAAACGACACCAACACTCCTTGTCTGCACGAGTTGAAACTGCAAACGGCACCAAAAGACAATACAAAAAAAAAATATCTATGTATTTGAACTACGTTTCGACTTGATCTCTTTGGAAGGGTACGTAGGCAACTCGAGCATTCAATTTCGAGTTCAGTCATATCAAAAGAAAAAAAATAAGTGTTTTACTATTGAAAGTCAATATTATTACATTCTTTAAAAAAAATAAAAATAAAAAAAATAAAAAAAATAAAAAAAAAGGGAAAAAGAAATAATATATGTATGAGTGTTTCGGCCCAGCAGGCCACAAGCCCAATTCGGTTCTTCATATGCGAAGAAACCCAACCCCAGACCTCTTCAAAGCAGCGGGTATGATCACCGGTGCTAGTCCGAGCCCACGGCGAAAATGAAAGCTTTTTCAGAGGTTGTCGTCCGCACTACCGTCGGAAACTTCAAAGCCGCAATCTCCAACAGAGTTCCTCTGTCCAATCCCTGGCTCTCTGATGACTCCCGTGGATCTCTCCTCCCTTTCCCTTCGTCTCTGTAGAAATTTGGGGCGCCCAGAGGGCACCCAAATTCAGTCTCTCTCTTCAATTCCCACAGCGCCGAAGTCTCTGATCTATGATGCACGGGTTGGATCGACAACCTCCTCTTCTGCTTCTACCTTCACCGTCAATCAGACCAAAGTCAAACTAATCTCATGGAACCCTAGAACTTTCGTGTATGAAGGTCTGCTGACAGACGCCGAATGCGATCACTTGATCTCCATCGCGAAATCGGAGCTGAAGAGATCCGCCGTCGTTGGAGCATCGAGGAGCCACCCGGCATCGCTGAGCGAGTCAAGGCTATTAGAAGACATCACAGGAGGAATCTCGACGACCCCAGTCCGTCAAACCATGAAGCTGACCCAAATCCCAAATCTTCCGAGACCTGTTGCTCGACTTTATTGCAGAATCAAAATTTTCCCAATCCAAGATCCTCTCTTTCTCTCTCCGATGGCTCCGAGGAAACTTGTAGAAGACCCGCCGGCCGCCCTGGTGGAGAACTTCGACGATAAAGATCACTGCGACTCCAGATATTTTTGAGTCGTCAACACAGGCCCAGATCTCAGGAACCTACCTGATTTGCTCAGCCAAGCCCAGTCTCCATCCCCAAAATCCATCTTCACCATCAACGAGGCAGAAGCATGGAGATGATGCAGCCTCACCCACCTCCGATAGCTGTCATTCGGCGATCACTGCAGGGGACGACGGCTCCGTTTGGATCGCCCATGGTGTCCAGATATCCTGACGATTGGAATCTCTGCCACGCCAGTACTATCCGTACGCATTTAGAGGACATAACCTCGATTTGCCGAGTGTATCCTGATATTGCCGCTGTAGGATCCGAAACCGGCGCAGGACTCCACTTCTACGATTTCTCAGGCGTGCGAAACCTCGGGTCGATTCACTGGACCGACCCGGAAAATCCCAGAATCTTCAAAGCGCGAGTCACAGCCATTGCTGACTTGCCGAGCTCTGTCTTCGCGTCGTTTAATTGCCCCCGCAAAAAGAATTGCATACTCGTGATCGAAAAGAATCGACACTCAAAATCGTATCAGAACTGAGCTGGCAGCCGGGAAGCTCGGCGAAGAACCTGGCCGTCAGAAAGCTGAGGAGGCTTCCAGAGACGGGCTTGATCGTCAGGAGCTCCGTCACGTACGGGGTCTTTGGGTACTCGGGTTATATCCGTTTGTGGGACCCGAGGTCGAATGAGGTGATTCAGAAGGCGAACGAACCGGGTTCAGGCCGGAGCAGTCGCTTCGGGGACTCATTCGCCGACGTTGAGGAATCGACTCTGTTCAAAGTTGTGTTAAAAAAAAAACCCGGCGATTTGGCAGTGGCAGACTTGCGCAAACTAGGGGATGATCCGTGGGTATATTTGCAAGACAAGAACCTAGGCTTGAGGAACGCCGGCGGAGACGGGACGAGTGGTGATAGCAATAGGGCGGTTAGTTGTTACAGAAAGCAAGTGTTTGTGGGAAGGGAAGTTGAGAACGCGGCCGTTTGGAGCCAGTTCCATTTCTGCATCAAGATGTTCCTGTGCCTATCAGTGTTCCTTCTGGGGTTTGATGTCGCGGCGTACTTCAAAGGCTGGCACTGTGGGTAACCGTCGCAGTAGCAAGCAGTGGGCAGTGGTTGTCACAACAGCAGCTGGCAACAACATCAAAGACCGCTGTCAAACGACTAGCCGGCCGAGAAGCCTTCTTCCTCCTCCTCCGTGCTCCTCCTTCCTCCTCCAAACCCGTATCATGCACCCTATATATATATATATATGTATGTATGTAGATGTATGTACGTATGTATGTATGTGTGCATATAAAATTACAATATGAAAAAAAAAAAAAAAAAAAAAAAAAGACATGGTGCACCAGGCACCGAAAGCAAAGAAAAAATAAAAAAATAAATAAATGATGATGGTGGACGACACCATGAGTAAAGCAAAAAATAATAATAATAATAATAAATAAATAAATATATATATATATATATATATAATATAAAAAACAAAAAAGGAATGGTGCCTCTGGCACCGCAGAAAAAAAAATGGAATCTTGATTGATCAGCACCATGTGCCATAAAAAAAAAAAAAGGAATGGTGCCTCTGGCACCGCAGAAAAAATATAATATTATAAAAAAAAAAAAAATTGCATCAAGAGAAATAAAAGTTCATTTTATTTATTTTTCTGGAAATTTTACATAAATTTGCATTATACATACCTTTAAAAAAAAAAAATCAAATCAAATCAAATTTACAAGAGGGGATCTTCAAAGACGATCAGGTAGCGCCTCACCACTTGGCAGAGCTCCAGAAATGAGAGGCATCGGAGGTTGACTGTTTGAAGCCACATCACTCGGCGGAACCCTAGGAAGAGGAGGCACCAAAGGTTGATCATTTGGAGCTTCATTACGCGGTACAGCCCCAGAAGACGAAGGCAAATGTTGTTGGAACAAACCCACAAACCTCCGATGATCAAGTAAAATCTGACCATCAGATTCCTGCATCTGGTCAATTTTCCTCTTCATGTTTGTGGCATAGTTGTGTGCGAGCTTGTGCAACTGTTTATTCTCATGCTTAAGCCCTCTAATCTCCTGTTTGAGACTCATCACTTCAGCCGCCAACGATTCAACTTGACGGGTTCGAGCAAATAGGCGTTGGGCCATGTTGGACACAGAACCCGCACACTGCACACTAAGAGCCAGAGACTCCTTAACAGCCAACTCATCAGACCGCCTGGAAAGTAGTCTGTTATCTTTGGGAGTGACAAGGTTCCGGGCCACCACCGCAGCGGTCATATCATTTTTCATCATCGAATCCCCAACGGTAAGAGGACCAGTGGGGGATATGAAAGATGGGCGCCATATGTTGTCTGGAGAAGGCGGGACTGCCTCTTCACCAAGATTCAAGTCAAAACGACGGTCGGAGGGTCCAGACATTTTCAAAGTGTTGAAGGAAGAAGAGATCGGACAAATCAAGATCTTAGAAGTACAAGAGGGGAGTTTTCACAAGCGAAAATTCAAGTGTGCTTTGAAACGAACTGCATGCCTCTATAAAAAATCAGCACTCGACGGGATTTCAGAGATCGAAGAGGCGAGCTCAGAATTCGAAGAGGCCATTCAAAAATAGAAGAGGCAAGCTCAGAAATCGGAGAAGCATCTTGCTTTTCCAGACGCGTCGGCACCCATCATACGCAAACTCAGCTTTGCGGAAATCACGGGTAATTTGTCGAAGCGCCGATCCCAGATATCGAAGAGGCGCCAGTCTTTTTCAGCCACGTCAGCACCCATCACACGCAAACTCAGCTTTGCGGAAATCACGGGTAATTTGTCGAAGCACCGATCCCAGATATCGAAGAGGCGCCAGTCTTTTTCAGCCGCGTCAACACCTGTCACATGTACACTCAGCTTGGCGGAAATTACGGACAATTTGTCGAAGATTTCTGATAAAGAAGAAAGCACGTGAAGCCATATAGATCAATCACGCATTGGTTGCCAACACGAGTGAAAGAATAGTACCTCTACAGGTATCAAAGAACTTCCTATAATTGTCTACCTTCGCCTTCCATAGCAAGGCAGACATACAGAGCCTTTCTTCATCTCCAAAAATGTTTTCCCAACGAAACCTCTCGAGTCATTCAGCGTTCCTTATTCCTTGGGGTACCTCTACAAGCCAATGACTCCAAAGCAAAAGTATCTCATATCACCAGGGTAGAAAGCAAGAGTATCTCATATCATGCGTTCTACCTGTCATTTCCTTTGTCCTTGTTCTTACCTACAAAGACAAGGATAAAGAAAACAATATGCCGGAACTTCCACTCAAACTCGGGTAAGGAACCGACTGCTTGGAACCCTTCCCTGATTGCCTACCTAGCACTGCTCTCGAGTACTCGTTTCCCACTGCTGCTGTACTTTCAAAGAAACTGCCACATCTGCTTGGAGGACAGATAAGGCAAGTGAAAATGATACCTTGCAGCATGTGGAGACAAGGTGCAGAAGGAACAAGCAGAGAAGAATGCGGTCTGCACGATCAACTCAGCAGAAGGAGTCCGAACTGAGGAACTCGAGAAGTTGCCACATCTGCCTAAAGAAACAAGCAGAGAAGAATGCAGCATGCACAGTCAACTCAGCAGAAAGAGTCTGAGATGAAGAACTCGAGAAGATGTCGCATCTGCCCGAGGACGGTGAACTCGTTTTGACCCTCAAATTCTTGGGTCGACTTACTAGGCGTTGTGGGCTGCACGTGCCGATTCACCACCCTTGAATCAAATCCTTAAAGACCAAGTCACCAACTGGAAGAAGAGCCCATCAATCTTGAAGATCATACCGTTGACCAAACTGCTCAGGTGTGAATTAGAAAGATTGAACAAAGCAACAAGTCGTCACCTTCACCTCGTGCCTGCTTGCCATGTGTTCGAGTCAGCCTTCAAGAATCAAGCCCCAACGGCCCTTGAAGAAGCTTCCAGCCGAATTCAAAATCAAGCCTCGACGGCCCTGGAAGAAATCACAAGTCCGATCCAAGATTAAGTGTCTACCACCGTTGAATCAAAACCTAGTTCAAGAATAAGCTGTGGAAAATCAACAATTGAAGGAATCCAGAAAAACCTTCAACCCAGTTCAAGATCAAAGCTGTGGAAAGTCAACAAGCGCAACAAAATACGTGCCGATTCACCCACTACCAGAGCCAAAGATCATCTACCACATGAAGCTCCTTGTGGTCCAATTTCAACCTTCAAGATCAAGCCTCGACGGCCCTTGAAGAAATTTCAAACAAAAGTTCAAGAACAAGCCTCAGCGGCCCTTGAAGAAATCTCATGCCCAATTCAAGATCAAGCCTCAAACGGCCCTTGAAGAAATCTCCAGCCCAATCCAAGATCAAGCCTCGAATGGCCCTTGGATCGACATCTACAGTAAGGGACTTCAAAACGCATCTCCTACACGTGACAAGCACATGTATACGACGTGCCTTGAAGTGGGGGCATTTGTAGACATCGAAATTTCGTAAATAAATGTTGACCGATAAATCAAAGTGTCAACGCTCATGTATTACATAAATTTTGCACGTAGCGTGTGACTCAACGAAAATTGAAATGAGTTGGAAAAGTCATCAAATAGGACACGTGTCAACACCTGGCAGAAACGACTTATTTCATCTGGGATATTATATTCAAAATTAGGCATTGGAAAATTCTATAAATACAAGCCCATTTCATTCATTTTGGGAGAGGAATTCATATTACACCTTGAAGCTCTGAAGCTCTGAAGCTCTGAAACTCCGAAGCGCTCAAGCAAATCCCGAAGGATCAAGAAAGCCCTTTTCGTTCTTCATCAAATCCACCTTCAAGATCAAGCCCCGACGGCCCTCGAAGAAAGTGTTCTTCGTTCTTCGTTCATCGTTCATCCAAGATCAAGCCCCAACGGCCCTTTGGATCAACAACGTCGACAAATCCACACATCCAACCGTTCTTCAAGATCAAGCCCAAAAGCCCTTGAAGATCCGGTCATCACTGTTCTTCAAGATCAAGCCCAAAAGCCCTTGGAGATCCGTTCATCACCGTTACTCAAGATCAAGCCCCAACGGCTCCTTGAAGATCCGCTCAAATCCACCTTCAAAGATCAAGCCCACGGCCCTTTGAAGAAACTTCCAACAGTTCATCCAAGATCAAGCCCCAACGGCCCTTGGATCAACGAAACATCCACAAATCAACACCTTACGGAGATCGAATCAGAGGATCAAATTAGAGAGAGATTGTAACCCAAAATCATCTAAATACATAATATTTGTTTGTGCCCGATTGTTCTTGTCTCTTTCGTTTCAGGAATTTTCCGTGTTCACAATTATTTTCTCTATTTTTAAACATGTTCAAAACATCTTAAGAGGCGCGTAGTGCCGGTTTTAAAAATAGTCTTTCGCACACGCATAATAATGTGATTCAATTAGTTGTCAAATAATTTTTTTTTCCGAACAAACGGTATTATCTACACTGAGGGGGAGGGGGATGAGCTTAGCCTCACAATAGGCTACCAATAATGTGATTCAATCAGTTGTTTATTAAATATTATTTTCTCTATTTTAAAACACATTCAAAATATCTTAAGAGACGAGTACCGCCGGTAATAAAAAAGGTCTTTCGCACGCGCACAATAATGTGATTCAATCAGTTGTTTATTAAATATTATTTTTTCTATTTTTAAACACTTAAGAGACGCGTAGTGCTAGTTATAAAAAATGTCTTTCACACACGCATAATAATGTGAATCAATTAGTTGTCAAATATATATATTTTTTTTAACAAACGATGTTATCTACATTAAGGGGGAGCGGGTGGGCTCAATCTCATAATGTGCTAGCAATAATGTGATTCAATCAGCTGTTTATTAAATATTATTTTCTTTATCCCTAATGTAAATTCAATAGAATGTAGATGGAAATTGAAAGACCGATTTTATTATGTGGATTCAACTGCTTTAATTGGTTTATGAGAGGTTTCTTATAGCATAGTCTAATATTATTCATTTACTTCAAATATTTGACTTTCTTTTTGTCATAAAAAAATTATTGAAGCAATTCATGCATATAAATACATTTAAAACGTGTAAGTCGTGCGTAGCACGTTGTGATTCAAAAAATGCATTATGCACGCGCGTGAAGGCTAGTATACATATATATGAACAAAAAGTGAGATCGAACCCACAACTATCCCCATTTTCTGAAAAAATGGAGATTCTTTTCCATAAGGGCATGCACATTATGTCTATATATAAGACATGTAGGACGGTGGGGTGTAAAATGACGGTGTCTGCCGCTTTCTGAAATATCTCCCGGTTCTCCGTTGTGCTTTTGGTGTGTAGCAGCGACCGTATTTCAACGGCCTACGTATCCTTGAATTGAATGTTGCATAAGTAACATTTTTCATGTTTTCATCATCTACACAAGTTTCATATCTTTGACGCCTACCAACACCATCCACTACTTAATTATATATATATATATATATATATATATATATATACTTTAATCTATACTAGTTATACAACATATTGAAAACATAAAATACAAAAAAAAGTTAAGAATTTTTTTTTCTAAGTTAGAGTCGCAATCCTAAACTATTTTCTTAAACAATAATAAAAAATAAAAATAAAATGTCACAAAACCACCCAATCTGTCTAGACTCACCCAGGCCTAGTTAACCCCACCCATCCTACTTATGTTCATATAGGTAGGCTAGACGGGTACCTAAGTAGGTTTAGGCAAACAAGACGGTTGCCTAGCCAGTCTAGACACTCATTCTAAATTTTTAATTGCTTAAAAATTATTTATAGTAGTGATCAATGCCTAACACCTAGACAGAGCCTCTCTCAGCATCTAATCATTTTTCTCTCCCTTATTCATTCCAGATTTCCAAAGCTAACTTTCTCCTTCCAAATGCACCTTTTTCACAACTTAAAACAGGAATTGCTCCCTCTCTCTCCCCCCTATGTATGTGTGCTCTTTCCAACTTAACAGCATCTGATCATTTTTCTCTCCCTTGTTCATTCCAAATTTTCAAAGCTTAGTTTCTCCTTCCAAATGCACTTTTTTCACAACTTAACAGAGTTTGCTCCCTCTCCCTCCCCTGTGTATGTGTGCTCTTCCCAAAACCAGTTTTTTATAGCTTGGATATCCATTTCACACGAGAGATTTTTTAATGTACCGAAAATACAGTTGCATCTTGAAATAAAGAAGAAAGCACTAAAAGACTATGCCTTTGGAGGACAGGTATTTGGGATCGTTGTCACTAGAGATTGAACTTAGTGCTAGGCTTTCGCTTTTGGTCCGGCCTAGGTGATGAAACTGAACGTACTTTGGTTAGTCATTCTGCTTGTATCGACTTCTGTCTGTCTCTCTGTCCCTGGTTGTTTCAAGCATAGAATGAAACGAGTTTGATACAAGTGTCATGATACAAATGAATTTTTTTTATCTATTTCCTAATATAATGAAACTTGATAGACTGAATCCTGTTTTTGGTACATAAAAAAATCTCTCCGGTCTTACGTATTCAATTGAAAAGAAAACACAAAAGAAAAAGCGAAAAAATAGAGAGAAAAAGAATCAAAGAAAAAGAAAAAGATATATGAAGTGGGGGAAGGCCGGATCCTTTTCTTAGGGATCCCAGAAATTTCGTAATCGTGATCGTTTATCGTACATCATGTGGTCAGAAATAATTTGAAATTTAAAATTTAAAATTAAATATAAATAATACTTAACGAAAATTGATTGCACGATGTAAGATAAACGACTTCACGAAATCCTCGAAATTTCCAGAAAAAAAAATCCAGCGAGGATCCTTTTCGGTGGGGGAAGGGGGGAAGATATCCATGTTCATCATTCTTTATACTTTTTCCATGAATCCTTCTCGAAAAGCTGCAAAATGTTGCACGGAGCTGCCACGTAGCACATCTGTTGTGGGTAAGTCACTTTGACGTGGCAGTGCAACCCCCCACCCACCCCAAAGACCTCCACCTTCCCACATTACCCAACTACATAAATACCCTCTCTTGTGCCCCCTTGGCCCTTCACTTGCTCTCTCATATGCTTCTCTCTCTAATCTCTCTCTAAGTTCTAAGTTATAAGTTCTAGACACATACCTCTATTATTACTTCAAATAACTATTAACTAAGAAACTACATATACAGTAGCAGCAGAGATGGATTTTAATGGTGGAGATCAAACTCCCAACCGATCAGATCACTCACCGGATCACTTGCCCTCCTTAATATCTTCCTCCAATTGCTTTCCCATCACTCTCAAGGTAACAATTAACAATATTCGCAACTGCATGTCACGGTTGACCAATATTTAAATTAACTTGACTCTGCCTTAGCTAGTTACCTATTTTCTCACTGGAGGAACAATATCCAGAACAACGACCTCAACAATTTATAAGATATCTTGAGAAAAGATTCTTATACAACATGTCCATCTTCCTATGCACCTCGGCGTCTAAGAAACTTCTGGACAGCCATAGTTCCTTCTTTTATCTAAAGACGAAAGGGAAAATACAACAATAAAAGTTAACTTTTGTTAAATAACCATATGTAGTTTGATTTAAAATCGAATTGTGAGTTGACTACAATTTTCTTGACTGTACGTAGTAGTGCTTAGTTCACATACAAATATTTATGTATGCTGCTTATGATGATGATGGTGATGATGCAGTTCGTGGACGTGTGTTACAAAGTGAAGATAGACAACAAATCACAGTACAGAGACTGTTTGTTTGGTCACAAGGACAAACCCGGACAAGAAGAACAAGAACGGACTATTCTGCATGGAATCACAGGAATGGCGTCCTCCGGAGAAATCCTAGCCATTCTCGGCCCATCAGGAAGCGGGAAATCAACGCTCCTCAACGCCCTTGCCGGCAGGCTCAACCGCAAACATCAGGGCACCGTCCTTGCCAACGGTCGAGCCCTTACCAAAACCGTCCTCCGTCGGACCGGCTTCGTCCCTCAGGACGATGTTCTCTACCCTCACCTTACCGTCCGCGAAACCCTCGTCTTCTGCGCCCTCCTCCGGCTCCCTCGCACCCTCTCCAAAAAGGAAAAAGTCTCCGCCGCCGAGTCCGTCATTTCCGAGCTCGGCTTGCACAAGTGCAAGAACACCATAATCGGCAACACCTTCGTACGTGGCGTGTCGGGAGGGGAGAGGAAGAGGGTGAGCATAGCGCACGAGGTGCTGATGAATCCAAGCTTACTGATTCTGGACGAGCCGACGTCGGGTCTGGACTCAACGGCGGCGCACCGACTGCTAAGCACGCTGGGGTCGCTGGCTCTCAAGGGGAAGACGATCGTGACGTCGATACACCAGCCGTCGAGCCAAGTGTATCAGATGTTGGACTCGGTGTTGGTGTTGTGCGACGGAAGGTGTTTGTATTTTGGAAAGGGGAGTGAGGCGATCAACTACTTTGGATCTATTGGCTTCGCGCCGGCTTTCCCCATGAACCCTGCTGACTTCCTCCTTGATCTCGCTAATGGTATGTTACCTTTTCCTACCTTTTAATTATTATTTAAGTTTTTTTTTGGAAGATAATTATTATTTAAGTTAAATTGATTTCCTAGCTTACTTAAATTCTGCCAAAATCTGATGTTTTGTTTTTTATTCTTTAACTCAACAAATGTTGGTGCGTAACCAAGATTTGAATAATGCTTTATAAACTAAATTTGTAAATTAAATGATGTGTTATTAATAAAAAATATATATACTAATTAACATTTAAGTAATAATTCAATCATCAACTTTTATGTCATTTAAGTAATAATTCAATCAACTTCCACATCAGAATGATGGGAAACATTTCTTCATCTATTTGAAAGCTAGCTCCCTCACTTGTGAACAACTAAATTGTGTTCGACATAAAATATGTGTGGTCATTAGAGTTGCCAAAAACTAACACTAATATCATAAATAAAGTTGAGATTTCAACGTAGAAATAATTGGTTATGCTGGAATAGTGGACAAATAGAATGAGTGATTGGGGTGATCCAAACATCCAAAGTCAGTCCCAGTCAGGAGTAGTAGAGAGAGACCAGACATATATATGTGGGGCAATTACTTCTCCATACTTAGGATGTGAGTTACTGCTGTGGATCGATGTACTTATTGAATATGTTATGGACTTGTATCATGGTTATATATTATATGGTATGGGTGATGGGTCGCTACATTCTCATGGCTGCGTCCTACTTATCGAGGGTGTCATGGCGCATTGATCATTAACTGCCACAAGTCCACAACTTAGGTTGTCAAGTAGCTATTTGTGCTTAATTATTAGTGTTCTTTAGAGGAAGACACGGCATTTTTTAATTCTTAATCCTGATTTTCGAGTCTCAATTGTGAATAATGTAATAAATAAATATCATTAATATACCGTTTCCTTTGTTAATAAACAGATATTTAGCAAAGGCAAATCCAGATTAAATATCAATTTTAATAAAGAATTTAAAAACACAAAAACCAATTTTAAGAAAACCACCAATTCCTTCTCATTTGATTTGGATCAAGTCACAAATTATAGGCAAATACTCTTATAAGCATAGGAACATTTATTTCCTTTCCTATGCACATGACCTACATACCACTGATTCTATTGCCAGAAATTGTCGCCAACAACAATCATTGGGGCCGCATGTATTTTCATGTCACCGAAAAAGTTCAAGTCACTTTTAATAGCAACTTAAAAAAAACAATATGTGCGACATTTTCTTGTGCAATTATGTTTTTTCGTGTTGGTCCATTCTTTTTTTTTTTTTTTTTGTATTTTTTGACTTGTATACACATTAAAATTATAAAACTTATGAGAAAATTAATTACTTAATATGTTTTTTTTAATATCATTGTTGGATAGTGATATTGAGAATGGAAAGTTTGATCGACAGGTCTCTAAAATTTGATCGTCTGGTCTTTAAAAAAAATTGTTCAACTAGTTGAAGGAAAAAAATTATCCAGTCGAAAAATGGGATAGAATTGAATGACAATCGTGTAATTATTTTGAATTATTTTAATATTTTATAAAATTTGTTTTGATTGATTTTTTTAGTTATACTTATACTAAAACATTTTCGTTAAACGTTTTCTTAGGTATTTAACTAAAATATCCCTATTTAGTATTGGATATTAATGGTGGTCATATTAAAAATGCTTTGGTGCTCTCCACGTGTCTGTTTTTCTTTACACTAGATGGATGATCTTTTCTTGAATTGGAGAGCTCGATCACTACTTATGCCGCACACGGATTTAGATCCTCTCCGGATCCTTCATTGGGGATCATAAGGATCAATGCATCATAATCCTTCATCAAAGATTGTACAGCAATAATTTTTTTTATATTTTTCACACAAAAGAAGATTACTTTACTTTTAAAAATATAAAAAATATTTAATTGTGACCGCATGATTATGCTGCATTGATCTTCGAAATCTCTATTGAGAGAATGCGGAGAAGATCTAAATCCCACATACACAATCTCTCTCTCTCCCTAATGTTTTCTTAATGTTTTGACCATTGACTGGTACCTGAAAAAGACTCTTTGTTTATTTAATCCTCACTGGCATCCTTTTAATAATAAATTAAACGTGTATAGAAACTTACATATTGTATTATTAGAATATGATATGGGTTCTATGCAAATCATTCTATTTTTGTTTCAAAAATTAAAATAAAAACAAATCATTAGCAGGTGGGGAAGGATAATGCTTTATGCGGTGCAGAGCCACCCATGGTTTTCATTGATGGATTTCGACTTGCAAAGTATTCCTAATTTAGTAGGAGGCCGATTAATGAGGGAGAAATATGCGGTATGGGATAGTGTGCTGAGGAACGAAATAATATAGTATGCAGAGTGGGATGTTAGCCACTACCACCATATATCATATATCCTTAATTTCAACAGCGATTCAATTATCTATTTTATGGGCTACACGTCTTAATTTGGACCGTCCACTGAATCCCATCACTTGAATTCCCAATAAAGTTGACCTGTCTTGTTTCATTGAGGATAGTGGATCATGCATGCTATGTTGCTTCGTAAAATACACGCTCCTTACGTCAGGAAGACAACCCTAGCTCGCAACTTAAAAGAAAAAGGCACACGGCTAAATTTCTATTGGGTAGGAACACCGACTGTCAATCTTGAGCTACAGTTCTGGGAACCTGGAAAATTTCTCTGTTCTAACATGTAGCCAACGGCCACGATGCTTCTACCATTTGTTTAAAATCTCGAAATTACTAAACTCACTCCACCATTGAAGGATCAAGTTTTAGCATGGCATTGTTTGAGAACCTAGAATATTGAAATGGGACTGGTTTATCGGCTTCAGTAGTTGTCAAATATTATGTCAGACCAATACACAATTAAGCGTAGAACAAGTGCTCTTTGACTAGATATCTGGGAATTTTAATCCTTTTTATTCTTGTTCAAGGCAGAAAATGATAAACTTTAGAGCATTAGATAAACATAGAGAGGTTTCTTGTCCCTTGTTTAACTTGTCCTTTAATCTATTCCTAGACAATATAATGAGATATACATTGTGGATTGAGATGGAGAAATTGATGACAGAATTAGTGGCGCGAGAAAACATCTATTAGTTAAGGAAGCATAAACATTTGGAAGTTGGCAAATCATATCATTGTCTCTTTATTGAATTGGCTAATCTTCTTCCTCTTTGGTGAGCCCTTCATATATGTATATTACTCTTTTAAATTATCTATAAAACATATTCTCGATTGCCGCCTAATCTTAATCTTAATCTTAATAGATAGATTAGCCTATATTTTCCATCATCTTAATTAAATGATATTAGTACTTATATAGTAGCATAAGACTGCAAAATAGTATATATCTATATGTTGTTTTTATCGGGAATCATACTTGCGTCCCACTTTTGGTAAAACCTCTTTGATCTCATTTAACTGATTTTTCCTAAACGAACCGTTTTATGAGGAGTTACAATGAAACGATTTCTGAAATAACGTTACTTAAGGTGCAACTTTTAGGGCTAATTGTGTTTTATAACAATTTTAAGTATGTCCTCAATGATGCGAAATCACACAAAATGATATAATTATTTGATCATTTGATTAAAAAACAGTCGTTTTAATGTTTTCGTACATAACCGTGTATGTCAATATAGTCTATCTATGTATGATCATGATATTTTTAACTTGAAATTATTGAGTAGGAATTTGGATAGTGGACTGGATATATAGTCCAATACCGCAACATGATTACAACAAATTTTCACCTCAACTTAATGTGAGCATTCGTTTAATTTGGCCACTTTGAATAATTTAAGTGGGTTTTCTTGGTCACTGTCTATGCCTTTTTTAGTTTGAAAATTAAAAAGTTCAAAAGTAAAATTAGTATAAACATTTCCACTAAATTAAATCAGAGTAAGTGGTGGCCACCCCTTTAGTGGCAGCAGCAACATTAGTGGATGCTCACCTTGTTAACTTATTATTTGTTTGCACATGATGACACATATGGGCTATGTTTTCAACCATTAGATTATATAGATTATGTTTTCAACCATTAGATTATACGTAGTAGTATAATCAAATAAATATGACTATATGAGTTCCACCAAAATTTGCTATTCGGTAAACGGACCAATGTGATGACTGATGATTTAAAGTAAAATAAATAAATGGACCAATGTGGTCAGCCGCATCATACTCAGTAATTCCACATTCTTTTCAATGTTTTAAACGAAATATTGAATCCATGCAGATAGATATCTACTTTAGATTATGTAAACAACACTTGGACCCTGACAAGTAAGGAAATACCATCCTTACATTTGTAAGGTGTTGATGAACTATTTATTTTATTGCTAAATGATTTTATAATGAAACATCGTCTTCCTCATTGATATTACAATATTATTAGACTAGATTTAGGACTTGAGCATTTTTCATTGTTGTCATGATGATTATTTTTAAGAGAAATTAGGTTCCCATTCCTCTTTCTTATATTCCATTGATTAAAACCTTATTTCTTTGCAATTTTTTATCAAGGTCCTTAGGTTTTAATGAGTGTCATTATTTCAGTAATAAAATATTTACATATTAGCATAATTAAATTAAATTTCTAAAATATATTAATTTAGTATTAGAAATGTTACATTTGGTATGTTTGTGTGTGTGTGTATATATATATATATTTATGGCTATACTTTGTATCATATATTTTTATTTTTAGTTTGTACCCAATTTTAATTTGCAACCCTTTTTTGAATCTGTACTAAATTTCTTTTTAGTTGTACCCATATATTAATTACTTTTTGTGCCCTTTTCTTTAAAAGATTTATTTGTAGTCTAGTTTTTATTTTATTTTATTATTTTATTTGTACCCATAATTTACCCATTCTACTTTATAAATGTACCACTTGTTTATATGTAAAATGTACCAATTTTTTTTTTTTTGGTAAATGTACCATTTTTTTTTATGTAAAATGAACCCAGTTTTTAATGTAAAATCTATAAATTTACCCCTTTTTCAATTTCAAATGTACCCTTATTTAAAAATATAAAATAAAAAGTTTTATTTTGTGAAAAACTAAAAAATCTGATAAGTGTAAGACGAATTATCAATCTTTGTAAGATTATAGGGAGAAATTAATACTAAAATTTAATATTTTGTCTTTCAATTAAAGTATTCAAATTAATAAAATTTTATTCTAAGATTTTGGTATAATAAAATTTCAATCAAAATAATGTATCTATATGAATTTTTGGGTACATTACTATACAGCTTATTTACAATTTTTTAACACTATTAATACATTCTTTTGCTATTTATGATTTCATATTATTACATTGTTTTTATTCATTTATTCAATAAAAATTTTTGAAAACTTTTTACCGTAGCCGTTTCATATTATTACATTGTAATATAATGAGGGACTTTAAATCTAGGATTTATATGCCATATATATACACACACAATATGGGATTATAAATCTCATAAATGTCAAACATATAGAAATATACATATTAATATTGATATAATGAGGTTTTCAAAGTCAAGGGACTTTGATAAAAAAAAAAATTGAATACCATTAAGGTTTTAGTTAAAGAGTGTTAGTAATTAGGGACCGAATCCAAATTCTTTCTTATTTTTATTATTAATATGAGAATATTACGTTCGGCTATCTATCTTTTGATAGACCACTTAATGGTTTCGATGAAGTTAATTTTCTAGATAATGAAAGTTTAGATCAATATTGATTGTAAAAGACTGATGTTTTGAGTTAGATGGTGTAATGGTTGATGAATCATAGTGACCACAAACAAATGTATCAGTATGTAGATTTATAAAATAAAAATAAAAAGTGTCTTTAATGTTCTGCCATAAATTTGGGCAATTTCTTTAGCTGCCATGGTCTTCAATTCTTGGGAGGATTGAAATTTTACTGTCTGGAATTTATCCATGTGTACTTTGGTGGGAGAACTATATATACCTTCCAAAAAAAGGGATTCAAATTAGAAAGTAACTAATTCATTGAACTATGTATGCAGGAGTGTGCCAACTTAATGGTCTAGGCGAAAGGGATAAGCCCAACATGAAAGAAATCCTTGTTTCCTCATACAATACCTTGTTGGCTCCCAAGGTGAAAGCTGAATGCTTGGACAATACCAGTGCAGCAACAAAAGAAACGACTTACGTTCAGAGTCATTGTTCAAAAGAGCGGAGAACAAGTATTGGTGATATTGTTTCCACTTGGTTCAACCAATTCCATATTTTGCTGCAAAGAAGCCTCAAGGAACGAAAGCATGAGTCCTTCAACTCGCTCCGAGTTCTACAGGTAGTGGCCGGTGCATTGTTAGCTGGTCTAATGTGGTGGCAATCAGATTATTTAGATATCCAGGATCGTTTAGGCCTTCTCTTCTTCATCTCTATATTTTGGGGAGTCTTACCTTCTTTCAACTCGGTATTTGCATTTCCCCAAGAACGTGCCATCTTCATTAAGGAGCAGGCCTCGGGTATGTACACTCTCTCTTCGTATTTCATGGCTCGAATGGTCGGAGACCTACCGATGGAGCTTATTCTTCCTACAATCTTTCTTGTCATGGCTTACTGGATGGCTGGATTAAAAGCCGACATGGGCGCTTTTCTATTAACATTGTTGGTTCTACTCGGCTACGTGCTAGTGTCTCAAGGGCTTGGCCTTGCTTTAGGCGCGGCAATCATGGATGCCAAACAGGCCTCCACGATAGCAACAGTGACAATGCTAGCTTTTGTGCTGACTGGAGGATATTACGTGCATAAGGTTCCGTCTTGTTTTGCTTGGCTCAAATATATTTCTACTACCTTTTATAGTTATAGGCTGCTAATCAATATCCAATATGGGGAAGGTAGTAAATTATCATCCCTCTTGGCCTGCTCATCTCATCACCATGATCATGCAGGTGATCACAAAGCAAGTTGCAAGTTTGTCGAGCAAGATGTCGTAGGGCAAATTAGCCCTGCGACGAGCATATGTGTCATGTTGTTTATGTTTTTCGCATATAGGTTAGTGGCTTACCTTGCATTGAAACGCAGTAAAGTTTGAAATAATTCATACAATAATTACTTGCATTTGGATTCCTTGTTCTTCGAAAGACCTCTTTAGTTGTAATTCTCCGAAATGGATGAATTTATTTTTCTTTGTGTTTGTTTGTACAAGTTGATAGATCGTCTGTTAGCAACACTGTAATCGTTCAATGGTATCGATGAAATGCAATAATATACCAATCTTGTATATCTTAAAATGTCATATACTAATGAAGTTACATTGATGAATTAATTCATATATGTTACATTGTAGTTTATTTTTTGGTCAATACATATTGTAAGCACCTTAAAGCAAGCGATCTGTTTGATACATAATTCAAACTTTAGCCATACCACAAAGAGAAAGGTCATTCCGAATGTGCATGCGTAGGTTCCAAGGTTTTAGACGAACCTGCGAGATGTTATCTATATATGGATTGAGGGCTTCCTTGCTTTCACCAATTTACGAATAAGCTATTGCTCTCCGATGCAATGGAAAATTTTTGGTGGAAGAAAAAAAAAAGAATAACTAAATCTTGGGGGCAATGGCCTATGTAAACAAAAACAATTTATTTACACACTTGTCATTACTATACGCGAGACAGTATTACTATAGTTGGACATATTTGAAGTGTGATGAATATATACTTCAAATTATTAACCTATGAATCTATGAAGGATTGAAGAAAGAAACAATGGCAGAAAGATGAACAAGGAAAGAAGATGAAGGAAATGCTCTCTGTATTTCTCACAATAGTCGAATACAACTTAACCAAAAATGATCTCTACAACTTCCTTTTTATAGTCATTAGGCCTATTACAAAAGACCCAAATACCCTCGCTAACTCAATCTAATGTGACATGGCTGCAGTGCCACATGGCACAATCATATGGTTATTACTCCCCCCTCAAACGAAGCTGAGCTGCTAAAACTGAGTTTGCTGTAGACATGAATCCTAATCCAATCTTTTTGCAATGCTTAAGAAAGATAGGACTATGTAATCCCTTTGTGAACACATCTGCCACTTGATCGTCAGTTGGAAGATAGTGAACCGTAAGATCACCTTTCTTAACCTTTTCATGTACAAAGTGATAGTTGGTATCTAGATGTTTGATTTTGGATTAGAAGACAGGATTTGAACTCAATGCTAAGGCTGATAAATTGTCACAATATAAAGAAGGTGGTATTGATATGTATTGATGAATGTCCTTGAACACTGATCGAATCCAAAAAATATCCGCTGCACAGTGAGCCAACACTTTATATTCAGCTTCTGTAGAACTCCGAGACACAGTAGATTGTTTCTTCGACTGCCACGAGATAGGATTGTCCCCAAGATATACTGTTGATGCACAAAATCGGAGGTCTTGGAACAACATAAATCCGACCGTGAATCTGCAAGTAAAGTAAATAACACAAGATATATCGTGGTTCACCCCAAGGTTTGGGCTACGTCCACACTGATATTGTATTTCTGAGGGGGAAAGAGAGAGCCTCTGTAATGAATCTGCGAGGCTCTGAGAGTGAGAGCTTGAAGGGGTGAGAAGCCTTAGGAATTGGCCTCTCTCAATTGTGAGGGTGAGGGGTCCTTTTATAGAATAAGGCTCCTCACTTATTACATATTTGCCCCTTCCTTTATCACATAATTACATTTAAGTCCTATGAGTATTTGTATGAGATCTAAATATGAGGCCCTAAATATGGTATAAACAGTAGTCCCCCAAGTCTTCAATCAAGAGTGTCTTTTGGCTGGAGACTTGGAATTCAGTCCATGTGTGGGCCGAAGTAACTAGATCCTGTTTTGAACTGATGCTTGATATGAGGCAGTGCTCAATCTGAAATGATGCTCAACTAGAAGTAGCACATGCTGCTCGGCTGCTCGGCTCGTGGCTTATGTTACCTTAGTTGGCTCGGCTTGTGGCGTTGAAGGTGAGGGAGTCCCTTTTATAAAATAAAGGCTCGCTTCTCAATACATGAATGATGGGCTAGAGTTGATGCTCGTGGCGAGGCGGTTGCTCAGTAGGCGGCGATGCTCTCTAATGGTGGTGAGGGAGTCCCTTTTATAGAATAAGGGCTCGCTCCTCAATACATAAGTGATGGGCTAGGAGTGATGCTCGCGACGAGGCGGTTGCTCAGCTGGCGGTGTTGCTCTCTAATGAAGGTGAGGGAGTCCCTTTTATAGAATAAGGGCTCGCTCCTCAATACATAAGTGATGGGCTAGGAGTGATGCTCGCAGCAAGGCGGTTGCTCAGCTGACAGCGTTGCTCTCTAATGAAGGTGAGGGAGTCCCTTTTATAAAATAAGGGCTTGCTCCTCAATACATAAGTGATGGGCTAGGAGTGATGCTCGTGGCGAGACAGTTGCTCAGCTGGCAGCGTTGCTTTCTAATAAAGGTAAAGGAGTCCCTTTTATAAAATAAGAGCTCGCTCCTCAATACATAAGTGATGGGCTAGGAGTGATGCTCGCGACGAGGCAGTTGCTCAGCTGGCGGCGTTGCTTTCTAATGAAGGTGAGGGAGTCCCTTTTATAGAATAAGGGCTCGTTCCTGAATACATAAATAATGGGCTAAGTTCCCCAAGTATTTTTCATGAGGCCCAGTTGAGGCCCAATATATGGTACATAATGTAGTCCCCCAAGTCTTCGGTTAATAGAGTTTGTTGGCTGGAGACTTCAAATTGAATCCATGTATGGGCCGAAGTGGCGGTTATTCGGAGACGGTATTTGTATACCCTGCACTGAAGCTTTGTAGGTGAAGCTTTGCAAGTGAAGCTTTGAAGCTAGAGCTCTGTAAATGAAGCTTTCGAAGCTGGCTCTGTAAATGAAGCTTTTGAAGCTAGAGCTTCTGTAAATGAAGCTTTTAAAGCTAGAGCTCTGTAAATGAAGCTTTTGAAGCTAGAGCTTTTGTAAATGAAGCTTTTGAAGCTGATTGACATGAGTAATGCTCATGAATGCTTATGTGGATTGACATGAGTGATGCTCATGGATGTTGACATGAGTAATGCTTATGAATGTTGACATAAGTGATGCTCATGAATGTTTATGTATGATTGGATGAGTGATGCTCATGAATGTTTATGTATGATTGACATGAGTAATGCTCATGAATGTTTTGAAGTACTGGACGTACTTTTGATCACCTGGTTGGTGGCATGAAGAAGAGTACGGGTTGTACATTTCATCACCTGGTTGGTGGCATGAATGGCTAGTTGCCAAATGATATTAGAGTATGGGTTGTACATTTCATCACCTGGTTG
Source organism: Malus sylvestris (assembly GCF_916048215.2). Lineage (NCBI taxonomy): Eukaryota > Viridiplantae > Streptophyta > Magnoliopsida > Rosales > Rosaceae > Malus > Malus sylvestris. The sequence continues at coordinate 7,373,900 of NC_062264.1, read as the reverse complement.
GTGGTAATAGCGGCAGGTTGCCGAATAATTGTGGAGTACTGAGCGTACTTTTAATCACCTGGTTGGTGGTAATAGTGGTAGTTTGTCGAATAATTGTGGAGTACTGGCCGTACTTTTGATCACCTGGTTGGAGCTATTTTGGGCTTATGGGCCTTCGCCCTCTACACAACATTCCAGCCCATTTATTTTGGGCTTTGCCTTTTTTTTTTGTTTTTTTTTTACTCTCTGATGGGGTTTATACAGATGTCTCCGAAAGATAAGAAAAATAATTTACATCATTCAGAAATGAGAAAAGTAAATCACATCATTCTAGTGGGGTGTTTATTCCTTGCTTTTGCTTTCTCTTTTGCTTTCGCTTTCTTGGAGGACCGCTCTTTTTAGGAATAATGGTGCTCGGTGTCTTGTCAATCCAACGTCCCAAGGCACTGACACAAAGGGATGCTGGGACCTTGTAGTGGGATGACAACAGCTTGGCATCATTAAATGTCTGAATTCCTTTACTTTCTAGTTGTGTGTTTAAAGAAAATCTGCTTTACCTTTACTGCTTTTCCACCACACAAACTCCAATCTTTATCTTCTCTCTGATTTCTCTCTCTTGGTCTTTCTCAATCACTCTTTCTCTCTTCAATCTCTCTATACGCCGAGAAAGCCGACAACACTCTGTCCGAAGAGATATCAAACGGGACGTTCCTCACGTAAATCTTCCTGGCCGAGACGTCAGCAGCGTTGGGGTTGCTGCTGTTTAAACAACGTCGCTAATCCGGCGGAGGCGAACTGCATGACGCTGACTCTACCGTCGATTTTCTTGCTCGATTTTTTACGGGACATAGCTCTGACCATCTCCCTTCCTCTAACGCCAGATCCACAATGTTAATCATTAGCTGAAGTGCCATCTCTGTCCATGTGCTGCACTATATGCATAGCAAGCTGAACTGCTGTGTACATCGACCATGCTACTCTAGTAAACATGTCTCTATTCTTACTCAATGAACCAAAACATATACTAATTTTTCAGTAATTGTGTACATGTTGTGCCATGCAAATGCTGGATATGGTTCAATGGACTCTCCAGAGAAGATGCAATACTTTTTGGGGTAGTTGGGTAGGCTGAAAGCTTCACTTTGCTCGACCACAACGTATGATCACTTGCAAACTGGGCGAAAAAACCCATGATAAACTGCAAACTAGGCGAGTGTGATGATCCAGTCATCCTTGTGGGCACCTATATAAATGCTAGTGCCATCACATGGCGGTGGTGCAAAAGAAGATGGTGATCCCTAAAGGAGTGAGCAAGTGCAGAGCAGAGTATTGTGATCGAATGGTGCACAGAAGAACTCGTCTCTGCCCTGGTTGTAGAAGTAGTCCAAGCGGTCGTTGACGTGGCCCACGAATGGGAGGACGTAGTCTCCGGGGATGTTCTTCAAGGGAAGGGGCTTGTTGGCTTTGTTTTTTTTGAGGTAATCATCAATGACACCGGCATTGGCAGCGAAGTTGGATGAAACAGCAGTGAAAGCAACGGCCGCCAGGGAGGCAGCCTTTCTTCCAGCAGCTGCTTGATTATTTTGTGTGCTAGGCCGTTGGGCCTTGATTGTTACTATTTTGGTCTGAGCAGCTGATTCAACTGGAGACATGCAAGTCTTCTTTGCTTTTGCAAGTTCAGATCTTCCGGCACCGGAGACTGCATAGTTGTATGCCAACACACTCGAGTTTGTCACTGCCATTTGTTTATCTCCTAGTTTCCTCTATAGCTTTTGAGGAGAAGAATGTAATTTGGATGTATGATCAGGAGTGATTGTGGTGGGATCGTGGCGGATAAGGTGAGTGGACATACTCAGGAGTTCCCTTCGCTGAAAGAATAGAAGGACTCGCTTGCCCAACGAGACCAAACTTTGATGCCAACTGAACTTGTTTAAATCTATGTATTTTGTAAAGAGAGAGAAATGAGAGAGAAAAAAATGGGAGTGTTTCAGATTTGGATCTTTTCTGTTTCTGGGTTTTTTGTGATTTTGCCAATTTTGCAGATTCACGATGGAAGTGAAAAATTGAGAGATAACCGACATAACTTTTTGTGTCGATTCCCACACACGGCGCTAAATGTTGATGCACAAAACTGGAGGTCTTGGAACAACGTAAATCCGACCATGAATCTGCAAGTAAAGTAAATAACACAAGATGTATTGTGGTTCACCCCAAGGTTTGGGCTACGTCCACACTGATATTGTATTTCTGAATGGGAGAGAGAGAGCCTCTGTAATGAATCTAAGAGGCTCTGAGAGTGAGAGCTTGAGGGGGTGAGGAGCCTTAGGAATTGACCTCTCTCAATTATGAGGGTGAGGGGTCATTTTATAGAATAAAGGCTCATCACTTATTACATATTTGCCAATTCCTTTATCACATAATTATATTTAAGTCCCCCGAGTATTTGTACGAGATCTAAATACGAGGCCCTAAATATGGTATAAACATATACAACAAATACTGTTATTGATCTTCTTGTATTAATGTCTACTGCACAATCTGAGTCTGAGAAGGCTGTGATGTCAACACTCTTGCTCTTTGCATATTGAAGACCATACTCAACAGTACCCTGTATATACCTCAAGATTCTCTTAACCAAGAACATATGCATATCAGCTGGTTGTGTCATAAACTGACAAACCAAGTTCACTGAATGAGCTATATCGGGTCTAGTGAAGGTTAGATATTGTAAAGCCCCAACTATGATCAAATAAAAAACTACCTTCTCCTACAAGAACCTATGTATGAGGCTTTGATGGTGTTGGAGTAGGTGTGCAACTGTCCATACCTGCCTTCTTTAACAGATCTTTAGCATACTTAGCCTGAGTTATGAACAAAGATCCATCATCTTTATATTGTATATGCAATCCCAGGAAATATGACAACCTCCCCATATCCTTAAGGTTAAACACACTAGCAAGATCATCAATCACAACTTGTATTTTGACTGAATTTGAACTAGTGAGAATTTTGTCATCAACATAAAGCAATAGAAGGACCAGGTCACCATCATCCATTAAAAAAAAAAAAAGACTAGTATATGAAAGTGATGATTTGAAACCAATAGTTGGAAGATAGCTCGTGAACTTAGAATTTCAGGCTCTTGGAGCCTGGAAGCTTGTTTGAAACCATAGAGTGATTTAACTAATCTTCACACATGATTAGAACATGTAGGATCCACAAAACCTTGTGGTTGCTTCATATATACCTCTTCCTCCAAATCTCCATGAAGAAAGACATTTTTAATGTCAAGCTACCTTAATTGCCAACTGAACTAGGCAGCTAAAGCTAAGATTATCCTTACTGTAGTATGTCTAATTACAGGACTAAAGGTCTCAGAATAGTCTAAGCCTTGTTCTTGAGTATAGCCTTATGCCACCAATCGAGCTTTGTATCTTGAAATAGTACCATCTGGATTTCTCTTTACCTTGTACACCTATTTACTTCCAATAACAGATCAATTCGATGGTGGTGGAACCAATAGCCAGGTTCCTTGAGTTTTCAATGCATCGAACTCCTCTTGGATTGCAAGCTGCCATTGTGACTTAGTTGAAGCAGCTCTGAAAGTTTTTAGTTGTTCACTATCTGTAGTATCAGCTAAAAAGGAAAAACCCCCAGAGATTTGCTCACTGAATTCACTATAATGATCATCAGTACATAATTCTCCAAGTTGCAAAGAAGACAACTGAGGCAATGAAGCAAGATATTCCACATAGCTTTTTCTGGAAATAGCACTAGTTTGTAATCTGGTTTGAATACAATTTGGATTTGTTTCTGTGATGACTGAGATGATTAATAGGAAATGAGGTAAATGGAAGGATTACCTGTAATTGTGCAAGGTCAAAGACATGAAGCAAATGAGTAATGTTTGGTGAAGAGGAAAGAGTATGTGATGATTCAGATCACTGAATTTCTGACTCAATCGATGCACTGTCTCCAGATTGATCCTCAGATGTACTGTTATGAACTTCATTAGTTTTAAATACTATCTGATTCTCATTACTTGTTTGAGAAGATACTTCTGTTGCAAAATGAAGAAATAGTCTATGTGGAACTTCCTGTGCTTCACCTTGCTGACTGCTTGATACTGGTATAGACATAATAACAGGCACATTTCTTGATTCTTGATAATCATCATGTTTCTGTGACACTCCAGTCCTATTATAATTGGTCATTTTTGCAGGAAATAACAATTCATCAAAATGTACATGTCTGGAGATAATGAACTTCTTGGTTTGCATATTATAGCAAATGTAACCTTTATAACCTTGTGTATATCCCAAAAACACACACATCGCTGACCTTGGTTGTAGTTTGTTCATATTGTATAGTCTTAGCCATGGGAAGATAGCTGAACCAAAAACCTTAAGTGATAGGAGATCAAGTGCCTTCCTATACAACCTCAAGTAAGGAGAACTATATGATAAACTTTTGCAAGGCATTTTGTTTATTAAGAGTATTGTGTGCGCACAAGAAAAATACCACAGCTCAGAAGGTAAACCAACATTAGTGAGTAGAGTAATTGCAGTTTCCACTATGTGTCTATGTTTTCTCTCTGCAACTCCATTCTGTTATGGAGTGTAAGGACATGATATTAACTGCAATATACCTTTATCAGCAAGAAAAGAAGTAAAACATTTTCTTGTATATTCACCACTTCCATCTGTTTGTAAGGACTTAATTGACATACCAAACTGATTAAGAATGAACTTATAAAACTTGACAAATATCGAAAACACATAAGATTTATTGCTCATATGAAACATCCATACAAATCTTGTATTTATCAACAAATGTTACATAGTACCTACCCCTATAGAGATCTTATAGAAGCTGGTCCCCAGATATCTGTGTGTACCTTTTCAAAATGAGAAGTACATTTATCTATCCTAAGTGGAAATAGAACCCTAGACATCTGTTTGAACTGAAATGTTTGACTGTTTTAACATTCTAGCTACTATATCATGAGTTGGATGCCCAAGCCTTTGATGCTAAATACTATGCTGCACTGCATTTCCCAAATAAGCCTTTGGACTCCTTATAGCAAACTAAGAACCTTTTAAACTTGTAATTACAGGGATCTGGAATAATTCATCACGTATAAACCAGCTTTTGTTGTCAGCACACAATTGTTTCACAGAAAGTAAACTCCTAGCAATAGCTGGTACATGTAAAACTTTATTAAGATTCAGGGAATGTGTTAGTGTCTGAAGGATAGTTGAACCAATATGTTTAATTGGTAGACCTGTACCATCCCCAATAGTTATCTTCTCAGACCCTTCAAATGATGTTACTTGAGATAGGACATTGAATCAGGGGTTATATGATGTGACGCAGCAGAATCAACAACCAAGCATCTTGAGACATAAATGTTGAAGTCTGGTGTGCATTCATTGCAGACAATGATGATGTTGGAGGCTGACCTTGATAAGAATAATTTCCTCTTTGATCGCAATCCAAGGCAGAATGACCTCTCTTACCACAGATTTGACACTCAACAAAACTAGTAGTTGGAGCATTTGTGTTCCTGTGAAAGCAATTGACTGCAGTGTGTCCTCTCTTGTTACATATTTGACATTCAATTACTACATTGGCCTTAGCTTCAACATTTCCAAACCAAGTGTTATTTCCAGTACCAGATTGCCTTGAACCACTTAAGTAAGGATTAGATGTGTTCCCAGAATTAGTATATCCTCTTCCTCTAAAGCCATTGCTTTTCCTGTAACTATTTCCCCATCTATAATTATTTCGTCCTCTATAGTTATTGACATTATTTGTAAATTGACCATTTGAAGACTGTGATCGAGGTGCGTTATGACCACTAGAATGAGTAGTAAGCCCATAACCATATGACTTAGGTGAAGAATAATATGGTTATTAATTGGCATGAGTTGAAGAATTCAAATCATAAAGCATTACAGTTATAGTACCAGCAGTTATAGCATGAATATGATCATGACTATGAGGATTTGAACTTGATGTAGATGAACTAGACCCAGAACTGGACCCTTGAACATATAAAGCAGACAAATTCTGAGTAATTGCAGTCAATTCTCCCTCAATTTCTCTCTCAGCACCATGTAGTAGTGCTCTAAATTCTTTCAAAGTAAGTGTTGATTCCCTGGCCAAAATGACTATACGAATGACCCTATATTCTTTTGGCAATCCAGCAAGACCTGCTATCATTATGTCATTATCCGAGATAGATTCACCTGCAGCATTGAGCTGCTCCCTAATGTGCTTAAGTCTCAACATATATTTATTAATCGTATCTGACCCTTTCTGAATTGTATGTAGTTCAGTTTTCAGGTGATTAACTTTAGACTTAGAAACTGAGGCAAACTAATCAACAAGATTAATCCAAGCTTCATATGTTGTTCTACAACCAATCACATATTTCATGGCTTCATCAGTTAAAGTAGCTAGAAAGAGACTCAATAACTCCATATCAATTGTTTCCCACTTAATATATTCCACTGCAACCTCCATAGTTACTTCAGCTTCAAGACTAACAACAAACTTTGGTGGACAAGGAGTTGTACCATCAAAGTGACCAAACAATTTATACCCTCGCAAAACAGATTGAAACTGAAATGCCCATTTTGCAAAATTGTCTTCCCTAAGCCTGATGGTAATCATACCCAAAACACATTCAACATTGAATACAGACGCAATCATAATTGAATTATTGACACTTTCACAAATCAAGAAACTATATGATCAACAATTGTACTGGAGAGAATAACACTTTATGCAGATCAAGAAAGCTTCGAACAAAGCAACTATATGATCAACAGATTGACACTGTACGATTGAAAGATTGACACTTTCTTGCAAACAAATCTTGAGCAAAGAAAGAATGAGACTTTCTTGAAATTACTTTAACTCTTCAATTTGCAGAACTACTACAACCAACCACACTGTATGATCGAAAGATTGACACTTTCTTGCAAAAAAATCTTGAACAAAGAAAGAATGACACTTTCTTGAAATTACTTCAACATTTCAATTGGCAGACCTACTACAGCTAACCATTGCACCTCAAACAAATCCAACCCAATTCACAAAATCAAGAGAAACATGACAGAATCTCAATCCAATTATGGTGCAGATACCAAGAAATAACATTTGAGAAATCAGCAAATAACCCAGATGATGAAAGTTAAACAATATCACCTGACAACGAATAACCCAGATGAAGAAAGTTGAACAATATCGCTTAAAATTGAATAACCGAGATTAGGATTCAATTCCTCAGTAAATCGCAAAAACCATACAGTCCAGCGATCGACTCCAGCAACCTAATCGATCAAGAAACATTAGTAATCCCCAATAAACAACACCAAAGTAGCGGAAGAAGCCCTAGGATAGGATGAGACTTTTCCTGCTCTGATACCATATTAACCTATGAATCTATGAAGGATTGAAGAAAGATAAAATGGCAGAAAGATGAACAAGGAAAGAAGATGAAGGAAATGCTCTCTGTATTTCTCATAATTGTCGAATACAACTTAATCGAAATTGATCTCTACAAGTTCCTTTTTATAGTCATTAGGCCTATTACAAAAGACCCAAATACCCTTACTAACAACCTCTAACTAACTCAATCTAATGCCACATGTCAACAGTGCCATATGACACAATCATATGGTTATTACAAATTATGTCCCATAATGTTTAAAAACATTGCTATTGTTTCTTTGACATAGATACTCTCAGCAATCTCGCTACGCATGTGATCCTGCTTGCTTTTGGTATTCCAAAAAAGCAAATCTTAATCGACCCTATATTTGAAGGGGAGTGGAATTGAAAGCGAAAAGTGAAGGAAAGAATGCCAGACAGGCCGATCATTCAGCTAGCATCTTGCATTTGAGCCTCCATTTGACTAGGCAGCCCACACCTAACCCATGCTAATCCTACACTCATTCTATTGTTTCTTTGTCAGTCTGTTCTAAAGCAACTTACCCTTTCTTTCAAGACTTGGACCAATTAAGTTTTGAAAACACATACTTGGTAACTCGAAGGTACACAACTTTAGTTCCATTATGTAACCTATTTACATATTGTCGTCTTTGCTAATCCCAATCAGTTAATGACTCTCCACTACGAAACCAGCAACAGTACCAAGTTACTATTGTAGCTATAACTGTAATGATTGACATAATTCTTACTTTGGTCTCTGAGATTTGAAATCGATAGAAGTGGTCCATGAGTTTGTCCACCATAAATCCTTTTGCTCATTCCGTAAAAAATCTTAATTAAATAAGGATAAAATGACAAAAAAAATCTTCAATTTTTGTCAAATCATTTTGGACCATTATTTATTAAATTGAGGGTATTTTTGTGATTTTGGTCCTGATTTAACATAAATTTTCACAGAGTGACCAAAATAATTGTTGGTGGTCAAACTCAGGGACCAATTCTATCGATTTCAAATCTCAAGGACAAAAGTGACGAATTATGCAGGCCTTTATAAAATAGAAAACTAGATTTTTTTGGGCAAAAATAGAAAACTAGATTTTAATCTCTAAATAAGATGAATTTAGATTAATGCTTAGTACAAGATTCAAAATTGAGTTTAGTCCCTTGGTTATTTAAATGTTAGCATTTATATTCCATGTCATTTTATTCAGATTAATGCTGGTACACAAATTCATTATAGTATAGTTCGATACAGACATTTCAATACAAAACATTTAGATACACTAATAGATTAACGATTATGGTACTCAAGATCGAATAAAATGCCAATATAATTCGTTTTGTTCAATTGGCAAGTCAATTCCTTCTTGCCTGCTTTGTCTCTGCTTGAAAGCTTTTGTGTTCACGTGAACGGTTAGGGTTCCATTTGTCCACATTCTTCCTTTCCATCCAGAGGAATTGGGGCTTGATTCTTCCGTGTAGTTGATTCGCTAATTACCCTTCATGATAAAGTCCATGAGCTCAGGAAGAGAAGTAGGGCCTTCGGTCAACCAAGAGAGGCCCAACCCTTCCTGATCATTCTCGTTGCGTTTTTATTTCGAGCTGATCAGTCAGCTTCTAGCCACCATCGAGAATGAATAAGAATTGCTAAGAATGTCCTAAACCTAGTGACAATTCAATAAAATTTGTCTCGCCCAACCCCCCCAACCATCAAGGGCTATCGATGGAAGTTCCAGAGCAGGCGGCTGGTATACCACCATAATGGAACTTCTTTTTATTTATTTTTATTCGAATAGGATTTATGTACTTTTTTATGCCAATGTTGGTGACTGGAGATAACTTTCTTCAATTATTCCTAGGTTGGGAGGGAGTAGGTCTTGCTTCATACCTTCAACCAACCATCGCTCTCCACCGTTCTTTTATCTCTCTCCACTGACGGGCACCATGCTCAGTTCTACATGGATTTGTCATCCCATCTCGTGCTTGACTATGAGCTTGATTTTTAGTAAGGGAACGAATTTCGGGGGGAAGCTATTCTATTTGTTGTAATATATTTTGATACAAACATTTCAACAAAAAGAAGTCAATTTAATATATTTTGGCACAGTCCTATACACTTATGTATTTACATAATTTTCTTATGTGTCACTAATTTTTTTTAATGTTTTCTCATTAGGTTTATTTATAATTAGAAGAACTAAAATGTGCATTTAACAAAATCAAAATTTAATGTGGAGCCTTTAAATAAAACAAAATAAATAACAAAAATAGAATATAAATTTTAATAAAAGTACACTTCAAATAATTAAAATCAATATATAATCTAACACTACAATTTTTTAAAATTTTATCTTTTTCAAGTACTAATGTTAAAACCCTTTATAAAAATTGTTGTCCGGTTTCATCAAATGAGTTGTAGATTTGCTATATATATATATATATTAATTTACCTCTTAGTTATTATTATTGGGGCTATTTGTTTTAGTTTTGGGTCATTCCAATGAAGTTTGAGTCCAATTTGTCTTTTATAAGTCCAACAAATCCTTATATGGCCAACCCAAATAGATGTGACAAGTCTGGTGCTTTTTAAACTAAAGCATCATGTTCATCTCCAGTTTTCTTATTTCTTCTACGGTTCTTCCATCGTCTTTTCATTCTTATCTCCTCCAAATTATCTTCACTAGATGTGTTCTATACGCACTAGTATGGTACAGATGGATGATTTTGCAGAGGCTCGAAATGATTCGTGTGCAATCTATAACAACAACAACAACAAAGCATTTTTCCACTAAGTGGGGTCGGCTATATGAATCCTAGAACGCCATTGCGCTCGGTTTTGTGTCATGTCCTCCGTTAGATCCAAGTACTCTAAGTCTTTTCTTAGGGTCACTTCCAAAGTTTTCCTAGGTCTTCCTCTACCCCTTCGGCCCTGAACCTCTGTCCCGTGGTCACATCTTCGAACCGGAGCATCAGTAGGCCTTCTTTGCACATGTCCAAACCACCGTAACCGATTTTCTCTCCTATTTCCTTCAATTTCGGCTACTCCTACTTTACCTCGGATATCCTCATTCCTAATCTTATCCTTTCTTGTGTGCCCACACATCCAACGAAGCATCCTCATCTCCACTACACCTACGTGTTAATGCTTCACCGCCCAACATTCTATGCCATACAGTATTGCCGGCCTTATTGCCGTCCTATAAAATTTTCCCTTGAGCTTCAGTGGCCTACGACGGTCACACAACACGCCGGATGCACTCTTCCACTTCATCCATCCAGCTTGTATTCTATGGGTGAGATCTCCATCAAATTTTCCGTTCTTTTGCAAGATAGATCCTAGGTAGCGAAAACGGTCGCTCTTTGGTATTTCCTGATCTCCGATCCTCACCCCTAACTCATTTTGGCCTCCGTTTGCACTGAACTTGCACTTCATATATTCTGTCTTTGATCGGCTTAGGCGAGGACCTTTAGATTCCAACACTTCTCTCCAAAGGTTAAGCTTCGCGTTTACCCCTTCCTGCGTTTCATCTATCAACACTATATCGTTTGCGAAAAGCATACACCAAAGAATATCATCTTAAATATTAAGTTTGTGATCTTCGCTAGATTGCTCCGGTCATTAGTGTGGATAAGTATGTAAATGGATAGAGACAGGAAGCAAACACAAGATGTACGTGGTTCACCCAGATTGGCTACGTCCACGGAGTAAAGGAGTTCTCATTAATTGTGAAGGGTTTACACAGTATATAGGTTCAAGCTCTCTTTTAGTGAGTACAAGTGAATGATTTAGTACAAATGACATTAGGAAATATTGTGGGAGAATGATCTCGTAATCACGAAACTTTTAAGTACCGAAGTGTGGTATTGTCTTCACTTGCCTTATCTGTCTCATAGGTAGATGTGGCATCTTCTTTGGAAGTACTCTTCCTCCCTCCAGGGGTGGTATCTTTAACTGGTGGAGATGCACAAGGTAATGTATCAATTTCACTTGACGCTTACTTGTAGTTTCAGGCTTGGTTAAGCGTGATACAAACCATGTAGTAGGAGTCCCCCAAGTCGCCAAGCTAGGGGATCTGCTGAAAGAGGTGACAGACAAGGTAAGCAATCAGAGCTCCAAGCAATCAGTCCCAGATCAGAAGTTTGATTTCGAGTTCCGGCTGATTGTTATCCTTCTCCTTATCTTGCAGGTAGCATGAAGGATAAAGAGAAGAAAATGTGAAAAGGTGATATGAGATACTTTTGCTTTTGAAGAAGTAACTTTCCACAGGCTTATTCTTGAACTGGGCTGGAGGGTTTTCTTGTTTCCGCTAGAGTATAAGACCGACTGAAGAATTTGAGGGTCAAAACAAGTCCATCAAATCTAGAGTACGTTCGACCCTGCTGATATGGGATACTTTTGCTGTTGACAAAGTAGTGGATGTATCGGCACGTGTTCTGTTGCGCTTGTCTCCACATGCTTCCTTGTATCCTTCTCACTTGCCCTATTTGTTCCTTAGGCAGATGTGGTATCTTCTCGGGAAGCATAAGATGTTGAAGATGAGTACTCGAGAGCAATGGGGTTCCAGGCAGTCAGTTACGGACTAGAAGCTTGATTCCAAGTGCTGACTGATTGCTCTCTTTCTCCTTGTCTTGCAGGTAAGAACAAGGCCAAAGGAAAAGACAGGGAAAAAGCATGATATGGGATACTCTTGCTTTTAACCCTGATGATATGAGATATTCTTGCTCTAGTGTAGCTTGTTTGCAGAGGTATTCTCGTGGGGAAAGAAAGCTGAGTATTTCGAGAGGCTTCGTTGGGAGTGCCCTCTCAGATATGAGGAAGGGTTGAGCATTTTTGCAGGTCTGCCTGTCCGTTGAGGATGGAGGTCGACATATATAGGAGTCTCCCTAACAAGGAGTAATACTATTCTTTTACCCTACTTGGTCATAGCACGGTAGTGGGAGCTGCCAGCTTCACGTGTTTTAACTCTGTCAGAGCACTTTGAAAAAGTGGTCTGTGGTATCTGGAAAGCTGATGTTACGTGTGAAGATTACAGACAAGCTTTATCCAAGGAGATCTGGCTCTCGAAGTTGAGAAAGCGGTGTGAGGATTACAGACAAGCTTTATCTAAGGGGCTCTCGAAGTTGAGAAAGAGGTGCCTCTTCGATTTTCAAACAAGCAATCCTGTCGGGGATCTGTCTCTCGAGATTCGGAGAACGGTGCCTCTTCGATTTTTGAGAAAGCAATCCTGCTAGGAGTCTGGCTCTCGAGATTCGGAGAGCGGTGTCTCGTCGCTTTTTGAGAAAGTAATCATGTTGGGAGTCTGGCTCTCGAGATTTGGAGGACGGTGCCTCTTCGATCTTGAAGCAAGCAATCTTGTTGGGAGTGTTTTCTCGAATGTGAGTAAAGGTTAGGCCTGTTTGCTAGTCTACCTTGCCACGGAGCACAGAGGTTGACCCACAGGAACTTTCCAATTATCCAGCAATGATCATGTTCCTTTACCCTTGTGGGTAATAATATGGTAGCTAGACCTTCAAAATTTATGTGTCTAAACTTTGTTAGTGATGTTTCTTTGCTATTCTTTTACCCTTCTTGGTCATAGCGATGTAATGGGAGCTGCAAGCTTCACGTGTCTAAACTTTGTCAGAGATTTTTGGCAAAGTTATCTGTGGTACCCGTGAGCTGATGTTGCGTGTGGAAAGTGAATGATTGAACAGTAACATTCACGTGCTTTCTACTTCACTAGAAATCTTCGACAGAATGCCTGTAATTTCCGTAAAGTTGAGTGTGCATGTGACAGGTGCTGACAAGGCTGAAAAAGCAGGTGCCTCTTCGATTTCTGAGATCGGCCCTCGTGGTCTCTGAGCAGCCCAGCTTTTGAGAAAGCAAGCGCCTCTTCGATTTCTGCGATCGACCTTCGTGGTCTTTGAGCAGCCCAGCTTTTGAGAAAGCAAACGCCTCTTCGATTCCTGAGATCGGCCCTCGTGGTCTCTGAGCAGCCCAGCTTTTGAGAAAGCAAACGCCTTTTCGATTTCTGAGCAGGCGCCTCTTCGATTTCTGAAGCTCCATCGAGTGCGGATTTTTATAGAGGCTGGTATTAAGTTCCAAAGCACACTTGAATCTCCACCAGTAGAAGCTCCCTTCTTACATTTCTAAGATCTTGATTTGTTCGACCTCTTTTCTCTTCAACACCTTTGAAAATGTCTGGCCCCTCCGACCGTCGTTTTGACTTGAACCTTGTTGAAAAGGCAGCCCCGCCTTTTCCAGACAACATATGGCACCCATCCTTATTATCCCCTACTGGTCCTCTTACCGTTGGGGATTCCGTGACGAAGAATGATATGACCGCTGCGGTGGTGGCCAGGAACCTTCTCACTCCCAAAGATAACAGACTACTTTCCAAACGGTCTGATGAGTTGGCTGTTAAGGATTCTCTGGCTCTCAGTGTTCAGTGTGCAGGTTCTGTGTCTAATATGGCCCAATGCCTATTTGCTCGAACCCGCCAAGTTGAATCATTGGCGGCTGAAGTGATGAGTCTCAAATAGGATATTAGAGGGCTCAAGCATGAGAATAAACTGTTGCACTGGCTCGCTCATGACTATGCTACAAACATGAAGAGGAAGCTTGACCAGATGAAGGAATCTGATGGTCAGATTTTACATGATCATCAGAGGTTTGTGGGTTTGTTCCAAGGGCATTTATTGCATTCGTCTTCTAGGGCTGTACCGCGTAATGAAGCTCCAAATGATCAACCTCTGATGCCTCCTCCTTCTAGGGTGCTGTCCAGTACTGAGGCTCCGAATGATCTCCCTCCGGTGCCTTCTCTTTCTGGGGCTCTGCCGACTGCTGAGACTTCTCCTAAGCAACATTTGTGAAGGCTCCCTCTTGTTTGTTTATTTTGACTCGTGTATATGTACATATTTGTAACTTCTTAGAGATATCAATAATAAGCTTTGTTTCATTTCAACGTATTGTGTTAAATACACCAAAGCCTTCTTCACTAAGTTCTTTGAATTTTTCTTTTGTTGAAGCTTGTATGTTGAAGCTTTGTGAGTGGAGCATGTAGGTTGAGGTAGTGTTCCCTTAATTTCCCGAGTGAGGAAAACTTCTCGATTGGAGACTTGAAAAATCCAAGTCACTGAGTTGGGTCGGCTATATGAATCTTAGAACGCCATTGTGCTCGATCCTGTGTCATGTCCTCCGTTAGATCCAAGTACTCTAAGTCTTTTCTTAGAGTCTCTTCCAAAGTTTTCCTAGGTCTTCCTCTACCCCTTCGGCCCTGAACCTCTGTCCCGTAGTCGCATCTTCTAACCGGAGCGTCAGTAAGCCTTCTTTGCACATGTCCAAACCACCGTAACCGATTTTCTCTCAGTTTTCCTTCAATTTCGGCTACTCTTACTTTACCTCGGATATCCTCATTCCTAATCTTATCCTTTCTCGTGTGCCCACACATCCAACGAAGCATCCTCATCTCCGCTACACCCATTTTGTGTACGTGTTGGTGCTTCACCGCCCAACATTCTATACCATACAGCATCGCCGGCTTTATTACTGTCCTATAAAATTTTCCCTTAAGCTTCAGTGGCATACGACGATCACACAACACGCCGGATGCACTCTTCCACTTCATCCATCCAGCTTGTATTCTATGGTTGAGATCTCCATCTAATTCTCCGTTCTTTTGCAAGATAGATCCTAGGTAGCGAAAACGGTCGCTCTTTAATGTTAATTAGTGAGTCATCTTGTATTTAGAATGAGGTGGAAATATAACTTCATGCAATGCTATTGCCTATTGGTGGTTACAAGTACGATGCATTTCTTCTTGCAACTGAATTACCACACCAGAAAGTTAGAAAAAGAAATAGTGAAGCTTTATATTAACATGGTTTGTTTCTCATTTGTTAACGGAGTAAAAAAGTTATACTGGGGTCATGGAAAATTGAACATAGCTTTTGCATGGTTGAGTCTAACCATTGTAGGGATTAGGTCCAGGCAAACCCGTGTGCACATTCTATTAGGATATCGGCGGTATGATTATCGATTATTGGGTGGTCTAGATTTGAAGATCAATGGTTTAGGCAAGATGATTCGTGCAAGAGGAAGACTTTATTGGGATTATTTAGTATATTAAGCATGAAACACTTGGAGTGATCTTAACTATTCAAGATATGGAAAAATGAAAACATGAAGAACAATTTTTCTTGCATGGTACGCAGTGGCGAAGCCAGGATTTGCGGAGGAGAGGGGCGAAATTCAAAAGAGTGCAAGATTCAATCGAAGCGGTTGCTTTCATATTGGAGAGTGCAAAGTTTTGAGTCAATATTCATATCAGAAAATAGTCTCTCCACCAAAACGGTTGTAAACAATAATATCAAAGCCAATGTAAGAAGCTTAAATTGGTTAGGATTAGATCCTAAAAAATATTAGGCGCTAGTCAAATAGTGGACTGGGACCTAGCAGTTAGGTGCCCAGGCGAGATCTAGGCAGGAGCCTAGATGGATTTAAATTATCGTAAAATAAGCATTAAACAATATTTACAGTGTTTTTAAATAGTAATACAATATTTATAAATAATGTGAAAGTTTAAGATAAATACGGTGGGAGTCTTAAAAGAGCAAATAAAAATACATACAAGCATTAAAAAAAAAAAGAGGAAAGAAATGGGTTAATAAACCACAGTATTTTAAGAGGGATAATACTTGGGTCCTTACCGGGAAGGATTCAATATACTGAAATTACATGTGGCCCAATCACATAAAATCTTGTGTCATTTAAAGTTTCCTCTAAACCTATAACCAAACACCCAACTTTAAGATTGCTCATGTAACCAAACAATCAATCTCTCTCCTCTCTCCCTCCTCTCTCATCTCTCGTCCTGTGCTCATGCCGCAGATCCCATTGCTTCAAATCCAACCCGAATTTCTCAATCAATCTCTCTCCTCTGTCAAACTGAATCCTGCCCACTCATACCCAACCTTCTCCTTCACCATGGCAGTAGTTACGCACCTGCTCACTCGTTGGTCCCGACTTGGCGCCGCTTCTTCCTCCCTTCCCTATGCCATGAATTTCGACGAGAGTGGAGGGGCTGAACTAGCGTTCCTAGGCGTGTTTTCCGGCGAGGGGAGTGGCGGCTGCCACTCCTCGCCCTCACGTAGCTTCGCCACTGATGGTACGTATCATTGAGCTTATTATATTGTGCAATTATAACTACGTATTTTTGGGGATTATTTTGTATGTCAAAATTATGACTACACTTACGTATGTTTATTTGTTGCAAGTTGCACTTGTAAATACTAGTTAAATTGTAAATAGGTTATTGTCCCACATTGATGAAATCCTTATTCAACATTACTTGTAATCTCTATATATACTATAATTGGAGAATAATAAATAATATTATAAATAAATATATATATATATATATATATTTTTTTTGTCGAAGCCTAAGGCATTCCACACCCTTGTCAAAATAATATTAATGGTAGAACTAATCCTAGTGAGACCTGAAAAGGTTAAAGACATTTCTAGTTGAGTGACCGTACTACTTTCTTGGTAAGTGATTTTAAAGTTGCTTTTCCATTTGATTTGATTAATTCAGATGTTTGAGGTCTTGCTAAAATTGCTTCTAATGGAAAAATATAGTTTGTTAATTTATTGATGATACTAGAATGACTTGGTTGTTTTCAAAGGATCAAAAGAGTGATATTGTTTCCATTACACGTGATTTCCATGTCATGATGTTTACTTAGTTTTAGGCTCAGTAAGGTCTTCCGGCCTATAACAGAGGTGCGATATCGCGGCTCATTTTTTTCGTAAAAGGGGTGCGATGTAAGTCACGCCTCCTGGCGAAAGATTTCTCTCAACGCTTTGAGATTGAGTATTAATCACTGAAAACCTAATGCGATATTTTGTTTGACTATTTACAAACTTAAAAGGAAGTATATTGTACTCCTAATTAGTTAGGAATGTGATTGTGTAACTCCTATTGAAATTCTACAATATCTTTTAGATAGGTTCGTATTTCAGTTGTATTACTTGAAAGACAATGATTCTCCCTTCTTTACTACTATAAATAAAGACACAATATGATGAGATAATACATATCTCAAAATTCACCAATTTCTCTCTTCGCTCTAGTTCCATCGCCCTTCTTCTCTCCCCCTCTATAATTCTACAGTTTAATAGGCCTACAACAATATAATAAATTTTGTTAAAATAAAAAAAAAAAACCACCTATGCCCTTACTTGAGCCCGACCTAGACACGTAAGCGCTAGGTCCCTACCCGTTGTCCGACTAGTGCCTAGCACCTTCCAAAAACTTGATTGTAACTACAATAATGGCTTGATATTGTTATGGATTTCATATTACTGAGTCATTAACAAGCATGTGTTTTCAAACTTCGTCAAGTCTTGAAAGAAAGGGTAAGTTGCAAAGAACAAGGTAAGTCTTGAAAGAAAGAGTATATTGAAAGAGACGTTTGAGGTGCTAAAGATCACCATTCATCTAATTTTTCTTTTGTTTATATGTACATATATTTGTGTGCTATTGTCTACGTACTAGTTTATCTATATTTTGGAATTATCTTGGAACCTTAGATGGAATTTTACAAATGTTGTTTCCAGGGAAGGATGACAACATGAAGCTCCAAATGGCTCAGGCTAAGGAAGAAACCATCAAGAAAATAATCAGCAGTCTCGGAAAACCCCACCGCAAGTTGCAAATCCGAGTTTAGTTTTAGCAAGCTGGCCCATCCGTTTTAACTTTTTGGGAGGCAGATTCTCTGCCCTTTCACTTCCTGTGCCCTCCTGTTTGTGTAATCACGGTTAAGTCACATTAACATTTTATATTACTATTTGACCTTAGACCACCTAAACCCTAGACCACACAACACAGGAGGACACGGGAGGGCATGGAAAATGAGAGGGCAGAGAATCTGCCTCCAACTTTTTAACCCAAAGATACAGATGAGGATGCGAAATAACTGGAACTATTAACAAAACGAGCTCTACTCAACTTAGTCGGTCGAGATCCCAAGAGAGATTAAATTTTAGGGTAAAAGACTGTTTACCACCCTCATGTTTCGTGGTTTTCAACATTTAGTACATCAAGTTTTTTTCGTCCCAGAGTCATACCTAAAGTGTAAATTTTGGGACAGTCTCATACATCTGTTAGTCAAACTGTTAGTTCTCCCGTTAAGTGATGACGTGGAGCCCTGATTGGACGCCACGTGTCATTAAAAAAATAAAAAATTTATTTAAATAAAAATAATATTAAAAAATATTTAAATAAATATTTAAATAATAAAATAATAATAAAATATTTTTTTTTTCCTTCTTCTCTTCTTCTTTTTTTTTTTTTTTTTCTTCTTCTTCTTCTTCTTCTTCTGGGTTCGGTTCTCTTTTTTTTTTTTTTTTTTTTTTTTTTCTTCTTCCTCCTCCTTCTCCTTCTTCTTCCTTCTCCTTCCTCCTCCTTCTTCTTCTTCTTCCTTCTCCTTCCTCCTTATTCTTCTTCTCCTTCTTCTTCCTTCCTAAGGAAGGAGGAGAAGGAAAAAAACAGAAAAAAAAAAAAAAAAAAACCGAACCCAGAAAAGAAGAGGAAGAAGAAGGAAGAAGAAGGAGAAGAAGAATGAGGAGGAAGGAGAAGGAAGAAGAAGAAGGAGAAGAAGGAGGAGGAAGGAGGAGGAAGAAGGAAAAAAAAAAAAAAAAAAAGAGAAACCGAACCCAGAAGAAGAAGAAGGAGAAGAAGAAGGAGGAGGAAAGAGGAGGAAGAAGAAGGAGAAAGAGGAAGAAGAAGAAGAAGAAAAAAAAACAAAAAAAGAGAGAAACCGAACTCAGAAGAAGAAGAAGAAGAAGGAGAAGAAGAAGGAGGAGGAAGGAGAAGGAAGAAGAAGGAGGAGGAGGAGGAAGAAGGAAAAAAAAAAAAAAAAAGAAACCGAACCCAGGAGAAGAAGAAGAAGAAGGAGAAGGAAGGAGAAGGAAGAAGAAGGAGGAGGAGGAGGAAGAAGGAAAAAAAAAAAAAAAAAAAAAAAAAAGAAACCGAACCCAGAAGAATAAGAAGAAGGAAAAAAAAAGAAACCGAACCTAGAAGAAGAAGAAGAAGAAAAAAAAAAGAAGAAGAAGAGAAGAAGAAAAAAAAAATATTTTATTATTATTTTAATATTTTAATATTTAAATATTTATTTAAATATTTTTTAATATTATTTTTATTTAAATAATTTTTTTATTTTTTTAATGACACGTGGCGTCCAATCAGAGCGCCACATCATCACTTAACGGGAGAACTAACAGTTTGACTAACAGATGTATGAGACTGTCCCAAAATTTACACTTTAAGTATGACTCTGGGACGAAAAAAACTTGATGTACTAAATGTTGAAAACCACGAAACATGAGGGTGGTAAACAGTCTTTTACCCTAAATTTTATATATCCAACACTCCTGAGACATATGACCTGGAGATAAAACTCCAGCCTGTCTAATCCAAATATAATCGAAGCAGAACAACGAAGTCTTGAAATAGAACGGGGTCTGCTTTCGAACTTTACTTTTTTATGACACGTTCGAGATAGTTGTTAACTATAAAAACTCAGTAGCCAACTAATCGAGATGTGAAGTTGTTGAAATTTTGTGTCTACTTGATCTAAATATAGGGAATGTGCATAGATGTGCGTGAAGTTGCGAAAAATACTTGGTGGAAATCATTTCCAACACGAAACATACTGTGACAGCTCGTCCTTGATTTTAAGAGTTTTAAAATTTTAATAAAGGATTTTACAAAAATGCCCTTTGAGGCACGTGCATTATTCGAGATTAATCGTTGTGTCGTGCCATCTAAGATTTGTTTTCTTGACATATCCTCGTAGTACTCGTCGCTACAGACGTGTGGGCGTTGACGGTTCGTTATTTGGAGTTATAACGAAAAAGATTTTAGAGTTTGAAGTTTGGGCATTTTATAAATTTTATTATTAAAATTTGGATGGTCCATATTTAATGAAGAATTAAATGGATGGCTGGGATGAGAGAAGAAGGTTTGTGTGTGTGTGCGCGTAAGAAGAAGAAGAAGAATGAGGATTGGGCAGTCGGGAAGAAAGAAGAAAGGAAAAAAAAATGGGATTGGGCAAAACTGCCCAATCTGAAAGAAGAAGGAGGGGACGAATCAGGAGAAGAGAGAGGGAGAAGCCAACCAATCGGAACAGAGGAAAGGAGGAAAGGAGAGAGGGCGAGAAGCGGAGGAGAGAAGATCAGAAAACGGGTTTTCCCCCAACTCGTTTACCCGCGACACCCACACCTAAATTCCGGCGATTTTCACCGGATTTCTCACAACTTGGATCAAGGTACCACTTCCAATCAACACCTAGGCCTTCCCTCTTCATTTTTCACCCCAAAAATCATGAAATTTCGTTTTGATTTCGCGAAGAACACCCACACGGGTGCCGCGAACTTCTTGTCCAAATTCTTCAAATCTTGAAATGTTTTCATTCAATTACTAACACCATTAGTATTCCTTTAGGACCTGGAACAAATCCCAAGCTTTGATTTGGACGGTGGAGTTGATTTGAAGGTCGAATTGGAACTCACCCAAATCTAGGGTCCGCACGGAATTTGATGAATTTGAAGTGTTTCCAGGAAAAATTGTCCTTGGCCACAGGTATGAAAGTTTCTCTACTCATTGAGATCTTAAATTTTGTATTTTTTGAGAATTTTTTGAAATAGTTGGATTTTCCGGCGAGCCGGGACGGCCGACCGCCACCCGCGACGGCCCGTACGGCAGTGCGTGGCTAATGGGCCGCCAATGTCATTCTTAGCATGTGTTTAAGGTTCTAGGTTCAGTTTTGATAATTGATGGACGTAAATTGAGTAATTGAACCTAAGTTCGTTTCGATTCGTGGTTAGGTGAAAATGTGAATTTACGATCCAACCGTCGGATCGCCACCCAACTTTGATACGTTGTAATACGTAATATTTGAGGATTATAGGAACTTACGGATGCGGAATCCGATATACAGATCTTTCGGAATTGGAGTCGTAAGTTCATAATGTAGAATGTTAACCGTCACTTGGTTTTGGAAATTGACGGAGATCCGACCGTTGGATGGTAATGAAATTTTGGGATGTTGTCCTAGAGGTATATTGTGGACCTCTGGAAGTTATGGATTTGAAATCTGAGTTGCAGATCTTCCGGATAGAACTACGTAGTGACGTGTTTTATATAAGTTACATATTCTATCGATATGAATTCTGAGGTTGGATTTGATTATTGTTCTAGGCGCCGATCGTCATGACGCCTTGATGTGTGGTGCTAAGGAGTTGTTGGGCGAACTCCAGGTGAGTGGGCAGTATTTCTGTTTATACCTATATACTATTGATATTTTTCCCAGAAATTGAGTTTGAATGAAAATACGTTTTCAAATGCCATGCATGCATATTATGAGATATGTGAATTGATAATTGATGCATATATATATGTGAATTGGTGCTGTGGACACACAGGTAAGTATCAGGTGAGTTTTATGTTATTCATGTGAATCATTGATGATGTATATTATGTTGATAGCTCATAACTTGCAATCATGGTGTTAGTGCTTATATTATTCATCTCGCACCGCACGCTCACCTTGGATCCAAGTAGGTGCATATCGTACAGACCATGAGAGGGTTCCGACATGTCGTACAGACCATGAGAGGGTTCCGACTGATAGGTGACCTTAGATATGTGCATAGATTATTGATGAGAGAAGCACTAGAGCGTATTATCACACCATTCATGTCGTACAGACTACTTCAGGTAGTTCCGACTTATATGCAGTGTAGTGCCGTACAGGTCACCGAGGTGACTCCGGTTAGATTGGATGTTGAGCTATAGAATTAACCGTACAGGATCAACTGCAGGGTCTCCGGTTAATTCATTATTTCACCTGTTACATCGATGCATCATTCATTCTATTTTTGAAATTATAACATGGCATACTTTCTGGTTTTTGAGAAAAATTGATGATTTGAGATTTATGAAAAGTATTATGCCATTATGCTATTTTTCTGGGAAAGTATATAGGTTTTACAGCGAGGGGTTAGAAATGTTTTAAATGAAAAGTTTTCGAAAAACTTTGTTTTACTGACCCACTCAATTTTTTTTTGCGCCCCTCCAGGTTCTAGATAGCAGAGCTTTGATGGCCACGAGGAATCCAACAGTGTTCTGACAGAATTCACAAAAGTAGGACTCACCCTCGGGTGTTTCATCTTAATAATTGTATTTTTAAAGCTTCCAAATTGTGTAAATGGTTACGTCACTCTCATGTGACGGCCAACATACCCTCCTTCGGGACAGGGTGTGTCACATACCCCTAAGGTTAACATGAAACACAATCCTAAAATTTAAGCTTTTACAGTTATTGCCGGACTAGAAATTTAACTGAGTTGGCTTTCAAGTTGAATATCAGAGTGCGCAACGAATAAAATTAACAAGAATAAGAATAGTATTAAACAAACGAGAATACCGAAACAGCTACAAAACCCTCGAGGCTACATTGTGACTAACTTCTTCTCTAATGAATAACAAAGCACCCTATTTATAATAAACTAACCCTAATCTCTAACAAAACCTAATTCTAACGGCTAAGCCTAGAAAACCAAACATTCAAATAAACCAAAATACTAATATTTTCCAACACCCCCCCCCCCCGGTCAAACTCATGGCGGTATACGACATGGGTTTGCAAACAAGCAGATGAGGACTGGCTCCGTTAGGCGGACAAACAAATAGGCAGGCTCCGTAACGCGAACAGATAGGCAGATGGCAAATGGATATAGATTCAGATGGCAGATAACAAACAGATTCAGGCAGACAGATTTCGTTTGAGCATGGACCTTGTCACTAAACGGACGAGATTCCAATAACCCAACGGCAACAAACAAGCAGACGGAAACTTCGACAATAATCACTCGAGTAGTCAACAATCCAAGTACTCGAGTGATTGCTAAGCAGGCAACATCATACTTCAGAAAAAAAATCCAACAATTCCTACAGGCCTAAAACAAACATCCAAAAATAATTTCTTTTTTTTTATTTTTTTTTCTTTCTTTTTTTCTTCTTTTTTTTTTCTTTTCTCCTTCTTCCTCTTTTTTTCTTCTGTTTCCTTTTTTCCAATGGTTTTCTCCAGAATGCGCAAACCAAGCGTGAGTTCTGGTCAACGAACAATGGGAACAGCAAGCAGATGTGTAGCAAGAAGTCCAGCAGCGGTGCGAGACAGAGGTGTAGCAGTGGTGTGGTGGATCAGTCAGATCGGTGGGTCAGGTGCGTAAGGGGTTTTGACTAGGCGACCGTGAGACCATGCGTGTAGTAGCGTCTATGGTACAGCGGATGTGTGGTGGTCGTTTGTGCAGTAGTGCAAAGCGGGTCGGGTTCTGGGTTCCTGATTGCAGCAGCAACATGAGTGGATGGTGATTGGGTGAGCTGATGTTGGGTCAAGTACGGCGGTGATGCGGGTTGGGTTTTGACGAAAATTGCAGAGATAACATTGAGTTCAGACTACAACCTGTTTTGTTTTTTCAAACTAAACCAATGACAATCTAAACAACAAACAAGACGGACAAACAAACTGATATGAATCAAGGGAAAATTAAATCCTTAAGGATCAAACCTGCTCTGATACCAAGTTGAATATCAGAGTGCGCAACGAACAAGACTAACAAGAATAAGAATAGAATTAAACAAACGAGAATGTCGAAACGGCTACAAAACTCTAGAGGCTACATTATGACTAACTTCTCTAATGAATAACAAAGCACCCTATTTATAATAAACTAACCTTAATCTCTAACAAAACCTAATTCTAACGGGATAAGCTCAGAAAACCAAACATTCAAATAAACCAAAATACTAATATTTTCCAACAGTAGCAATTAATATCCTACCCATGAAAGATGAATGAATATATTGCACTTGTCGCTTGTTAAGCGTAAAAGGGATCGTGCGTACAGGGACAATGACAGACAAAGGGATTAAACAAGCAATCATCAAGCCTTCTATATCTGAGATACATTTAGGGCAAATATAAAAGGGACAACTTGGGTGTGTGAGGAGACATGTCATTATCAACCTTAGTTATTCTTTCTCTCTTTCTCTTCCTTCTAGAACATGTTTAAGTCATTTTCTTCAAGCTTGTTTAGCATTTTCTTTCTTCTCTAATATATATCTATATATGTGTGTGTGTGTGTGGGACGCAGGCATCCAGTCCCACAAACCGCCCCAAACATCCAACTTGCTTTCTTTGCACTATTTCTCGTTTGCAAAAGCAACCCCACCAACCACTCTTACCATTTACAAATTATAGACGTGACGATGATGATCAGCCATCAGCCTGTTATTCTTGTTGTACGGTTAATCAGTGTACCATATCCCTTCTCTTCAACAATTCCACAACATATTGCAAGTTCGAGAAGCATTTTATTAGTTCGTTTAAAGCTTGTTTTCCACCACTTGCTGTACACGTAGTACTTTTAGTTTCCAGGGCAATCCATTAAATGAAAGAGGAGAATTTAAACCCAAAAAGTAGTGGATTAAACATAAATAACTAGGGTAATCTACCGCTTGCTATACATGTACTTTTTTTAGTTACTTTAAAATCAGCACATAACAGGTTATTTGTCAATTTTAAAGGCACCGACTTATCATGTTAGACCGGCCATGAAACAGACCTCTGCAATTGATCAACTTTCGACTTAATGCGTGCAGTACTATACTACTACTGTAATGAAATCAAGTATCCCTTCGACTTAATGTTCATACATATTGGCATTAAGGTGTTGGCTAATTATGATCCCCCACTAGCTAGTTAGTTCCACTTGTTTGTGCCACAGAATTTTCATTTTCCATTTTCCAAATTATTGAACTATATCGGACATGTGAGAAGCCGTGTACGTGAGAAGACGTATTGCGAGAATTTGTTCTATAGAAAATTAGAAGCCTTGCATTCACCGATCCCTTCTTATTGTACTAAATCTTTTCAAATAACCAATTATTTCTCGAGTTTCATTAGGATTGTTTTACCATGCACGATCTATTATTGGTAGACCTGAAATTCATGTTGTGTTTTTCGTGTTCGTGTCATACCTGATATTTTAATAGGTTGTGTCGTGTAACACCCGTTAAAAGTAAACGGGTAATATGACCCATAACATTAAAAAAGAAAAAACATTTGTCTTTCAAGTATTATATAATCCAAAACAAGAGCCTCATAGGAAAAGCATTAGTACATTACTATAAAATACCAAATGTTCAAGGATATGCAAAATGAAAGGAGTCCCGCTTAAAGGTTGAGGAACCATGCTTTCATAATTTTTTTTTATACTTGTACATTAATGATTATGAATTTTATTTATTTTGAGCTCCCTTAAAAATACTATTCATGAGGGTTTGTATGGTTTTAAAATTCAAACAACGATGTACCCATACTCATAGCGTAAAGAATGTGATCACGAGCCTTTGCAAATTTTTTCACATTTTTCGCACTTGTAAATTAATTATTATAATTTTTTAATGTGTTTGGTATTTTTAAATTACTTGATACTTTTATTTTAATGTGTTTTATAATTTTTTTATTCTCACTTTTTGCCTATAGTGTACTATAAAAATAAATAAATAAATAAAACTTAAATTTTTTAAATTTATATAAAATAATAATACAATGATACAGATTTATTATGCACTATATACATATACACTATGACTATTGTATTTATAGTAAGTTATTTTAGTACTTTAAAAAATTAAAATATTCAAAATAATTTTTTACATAATGTGTCGAAATAGGTTATCCGCATGTCACTTTCGTGTAAACTTGTTAAGGACCCGTTATTAACAGGTTTTTATCGTATGATCCGATAATGACCCGATTAGTTATCGTGTTGACCCGAAACCCGTTATTTTCGTTTCATTTGCATGTCGTGTAAGAAATTATCAGATCTAGTTATTGGGTATTCTAATACATTTTTTCACATTTGTGTGCGCAATATTATTTTGGCTTAAACACGCATAGAATATATATATTAGCTCTTAGTATTAACTAAGAGAACTTTTGATATATTCAGAAGTTGAATTCTGTGATGAAATCGATCAAATGAATCTGCCACCATGATTGTCATTCTTGTTATGAATTCCTCAGGAATAATGAAAGGTTTCGCCGTCAACCCTCTTGTTCACACACAAGACAGAGGTCATGAGGGATACGTGAGCCATCCACATGCTTCTCTCTTGATTACATTTTTCATGCATGCGTTTATATTTTGCAGCTTTGTATATATAAATACTGTCTGCAAACTGTAACAATGACTATGTTATTAATTCATGTATTGTCATGCATGGTGACCATTATATATTTTAAAAAATAATATTAATTCACGTGTTATAACAATACATAGATTATATTATATGAATGAATATAAATTGTAACATTATATGATGGTATGACTGTCATACTAAAATGTATTGCATAGTTCCTAGTCTCCGTAGATTATGACAATTACTATGCAGATAAACTTCTTTTTTTAAATATTAATTAATAAACTTGAAATCTTTCAATTCTTTTACTGATTAATCTGAATGCTAAAAATTAACATGGGATTTCTTTTAGGATTTTTATGACAAAATATATAGAATAACTACACTAATTCATCTATACTATGAGAATGAGATTCAAATTTGTGTACAAAGGAGGTGGAGCATGTGAGCCAAAAATGATCTCAAAAAACGTGGAGGTGACACATGAATTTTTGGACAAGAAAGACGAGATTACTCTCAAAGCACACAAGAATTCTCACACGCATGCAACGGACAATAACGGCTCAATCAAGGAAGAGTCAAAGGTGATCATTATGATATTTATTCAAATCCCTTTCATCACTCTCCATCAATCCCTTATTGATTTTATTCAAAAGGTAACTCTCAAAACTTCCTATTTAATATAGAAATAATTGTCATGTTAATTGCAAGATATTATTTCACATAATATCTTGCAATTATTCATCCAATTACACCATATATGACCAGTCATTCTCCACCAATAGAGCCGGCCACTCTCCTATAAATACCCCACTTATCCCACTAAAATGTTGGGCCATTTTGCTACCCACAAACTCCTAAACACATTCTTTTCAGAATTCTAACTTTGGCATCGGAGATTTTTCAGCCAAAGCCCCCCCCCAGCCCCAAAATTCATCGTGGGTGCATGAGGCTTTTGGCATTAATCTTAGGTGTTATTATTTTGCAGGTGTATTTTCGTCAAAGGAAGGGATGGTGGAAATTTGCTCTACAAATTGGTGCTTTCATTGAGAGTTTTATTCACACGCTTGAAGAAGACTCTTGCATTCAAAGTTTCTCATTTCTCGTTTGTTCGCAAATTTTTCATATGTTCTTCTTCCTAACATTTTTTAATTCTTTGAATAGACGCAGGAGATAAATACAATGACGAGAAATTCAGAAACCATAACGAATGGAACTTCCTACGTTCAAGATACGGATCAAATGATGGAGGATGCAATGTAGCCCCACCACGACGATCCATGAGACTCACCACAAAAGGATGAGTAACCTTACCACCACCGAGCACCACAACTATGGCAGCCATGACAGTTGTCGTGGTAGTAGAGAATGGGACATCTTCATGGCAGCTAGGCCACGAAGCAACGATAGCTGCATCCTACGAAGCAGCTGTTGCAACGCAGCCAGCCAAAGATCCGTAAACCTATGACGCCATGCCAAGAGGAGGAAGGGCCCATCTCCCTCACCCTTGATCTTGTCCGTGCCCACAATCCAACCCGCACCCTTGGTCCAGCCCACTCTCGTGGCCCACCTAGCTGCCCATACCTGTTTAACCGTTCCGGTTTCAAATTTTTGAACCGACGATTTAACCAGGGGTACTTTCACCCTTTTTTTTTTGTAGATTTGACATATTCCAACTCAAATCTCGCGCTTAGAGTCCATTGCACTTCCACTACTCAAGGAGACGCATATCATCCAAGCTCTTCCATTCTAAATGACGAACAACATTTGTCTCGACAAGTCATAGAGTTAACAAGCGCCTTTGCGTAGTAGATGACCTTGGTGAATCAGCTCTTGTAGCGTACCGAGATGTAGTGTTGTCACACCCTAATCGGAGTATTAACTTAAAACTCTAATTAAGGCATGATTCACAATTTAATATGGAATAGAATCTTTAAAAACAGATTAATCCATAGTAAAATAGTGAAGAAAGAAAAGAAAAAAACAATTTAGAAGATATAAATTTGTTCAAACATAATTCACATTTATTCACCAAGAGATAATTCTCAAGTTTTACAAAGTACACTTTACATAAATCTACATAAAGCTTCTTGTTCCTTATTCAAACAAAAGAGCAAACACCACCAAGCTCTTTATTTTATTTATATTTACACATATCATACAACATGTAACATCTCTAGCACATGACTTAATTCTCTAGTTTCGATCCTACACAAAATTTAAGTAGGGTGAGCATAAAGTTCAGTATGGACATTATACCTCAATATATAACCATTAGTATCTTATTTTTATGTAGTTAAAACACATTAGAAAAATGATATGTATGAATGCACAAAGTTTCTCTCTTCAAACCCTATTAACCTGAACCCAAACACCATATTTTCCTTTTGTTAGTGCTCTTGCCTAATTCCCTTTCACCAATCCCGTATTACCCTTAAATTATTGTACACTTTAGGGCTAGCCTGAGACTTGGTACCTGCCAAGAATTAGGCTCAACTACACAAAAGCCTTCCTCATTGCCCATTTCCCTATCTACTTCACAAGAATCTCAACCCAAGGTAATCAGTTCATTGTTTACAAATGAATGAAAAACATGTATATCAATCCATCCAAGTAATTGTATAGGTAATGAGTTTATGAATCCAACCACATAGATAAATATCAATCAATATGTATTAATCAGATAATAAAAGAATAAATACTTATAAGGTTTCCCAAGCACCCCCTACCTGGTTCCAAAGCTACAACGTAAGTCCACGTAACTGCCAAACTGATCAAGTATCTTGGTCCAAGTCGTGAGTTCCTATTCAAAGTATAAACTATCACTCTTTAAGCATACAATTTAAAATATAACTAGTATTATAAATAGATTTTGTAGAATACAAGTATGTATAATAATAACCCAAACAACACATACTTTAGTTTTCTAGTAAAAATAGTTTTAAAACTAAAAGTTTTTGTATGGTGAAAATTTATGATAAATTAATATTGGATATCTGTACGAATCCACCAATAATATCTAAATATATTATTACAATCAGAACTCGTTTCTAACACCAAAATTTGTTTATTGAATTGGATGACTGGTTCAACAGTTTCATGTTTCAAAAATTCACCTTAAAATCCCTTCCTTAATACCAATCCATAATCAAAACCTCAACATAAAAGACTCTTTCTTTTTGAGTTTATGAAAGCTCTCTGTTTTAAATAGTAACAAAACATAAGTATATTTTGAAATCAAAGGGGAAACTGAACATTCTATAATAAAATTATGAGGATTTTTGGCTTAAATAGATTGACTATTGATTAACCAACCTCTTCAAAGCCCCTCTAAAATAAAAATGAAACAAATAAAAGGAATGAGAAGTCTAACCAAAAGAAAAATACTTCAACTCTTAGCACCCTTTCTCCTTTACTAGCCTTCAGAAACTATAAAGCTTTTTGTCTGGCATTTCCATTACTGTTGATTCTCAGGAGAACTATTAACTCCCTATTTATACAGGTTTTTGTTTCATTTTAACTGGATAAAAACTCGTACTTATCCCTAACAATCATGATACCTAACTCTAGACTATTCACCACTTGCTTTTTAGACCTCCACCTCTTGTTTCCATAGACTCCACAAGTTCTCCTGGAACTAACACTCAGGTGACACAAGCCACCAAGCCACAGAAATTGAACACTCCTGCTTGCTAGCAGTAAGAGGAGGATTTACCTGACTACCCACACGGTAACTAGATTGAGATGAAAATCCTAGCAAATGAAAATAACACACCTCCTAATTTCAAATTCCTACGTGGTGGTAAGAGAGAAAGAAGCATGTAAAACACAAGTTCAATGTACAGTCATAAGGAAACAAAAACAAACTTACCTCATGAATTACTTGTTGGCTACTCTGATTTGACTCTAGATAAGTATGGAATTGAAGACTCGAAGACAAAAACTTATTTCTTGCTTATGAAATTCGAAGAGAGAAAAGCTAGGGTTTCTTTTTCCCCTTTTTAGACTAAAGGAGATAAGGAGATCATGAACTCCTTATTGAGGTTGTCATCCAGAAGAAGGAAAAAATAAAGTAATAACAAAATATTGTATTTGTCCCCCCCCCCTTTTTTTTAGATGTATATAGTATATAATATATATATATATATATATAATGAATCTAAAAAAAATATGAACCAATTTACATATTAGTCTAATTATATAAATTAGAGAGTTAAATCAACACTTGCACCATTAACTAATTAAAAAAAAATTCGGGTTCTCACAAGCGTGCCCTATATGAGGTGTCCCAAAGCAGGACATAGGTAAACAATGGTCCTCTCCAGCAGAATAGATGAATCAAGCATAGGGAAGAGCAGCCTAGACCAACAGGTCATGACCGGGGGTAGCCAGAAGCTCCACTACCCTAGTAGAGGCATATTTAGGAAAAAGTTGAGAAGTTCCTCACTAAATGATTGCACAATATCCAGCGTAGCGAAGCTACTGACGAAGCACTCTGACGAGACATGACCAACATAAGCAAGTCACCTTTTATTGACAAGATCGAGCAAAATGAACTATCCCACATACACTGGCGGATACAAAGATTACTTATGTTCTGATAAATGCAGCAACCCAACCTAATGGTGCACTAAGGGCAGACGAGTACCAAAATGATGCACCAACCCAACTACCAAAACCTAAGGCTGTCTTGTTTTCATCATTCCAGACGATTTAATACTGGAGCAGCGTATCACTAATTGCCGAGCATTGTGGACCTAATGGTCCAATTCCTTTTGTTATGCACAACTTGGCCCAAGCTGGCCCTAGCTTCACTTTCACAATCGCGCCTATCTTCCACCACTGCTTCTAGCCATGTTGAAACTTGTTTCGAAGCTCTCGACCACCCTCGATCTATCATCACAACTCCCAGTCATGCCGATCTTGCCATGTAACTCCCTGCTGAGTTGATTTTACTCCACAGCTCCCAACTAAGCCTCAGAAAAGCACATGATGAAACATCTAAGGATGGCACAATACTTAGAGAAGGCCAGGAGCAGCTTACTGCAATTTCCCATTTACACCCTTACGTGGGTTCCACAAGTAGTTCGAAGTCTCAAGCAGATCGTCGAACAATACCTCACAGGCTGAGGATCATTTCAGTTATCCAACACTCTAGCTTTCCTTATATGCGTTCACAACAACGACTTCCATGTTCTTTAGTGCGAGAAGGTAAACTAATTCCCCGACACCCATCTGGGTATGCTCGCCAGTACAAGAGGGTAAACTAATTGCTCTCTAGTGCGAGAGGGTAAACCAATCTCCTGATACCCATCTGGGTAAGCTCTCCAATGCAAAAAGGTAAACTAATTGCTTTCCAATGCGAGAGGGTAAACTAATTCCTGGATACCCATCTGGGTAAGCTCTCCAGTGCGAGAGCATAAACCAATTCCTTGACACCTATTTGGGTCTACTTTTTGGTGCGAAAGGATAAATTATTTCTCCGACACCCATCTGGGTCTACTCTTCAACAGAAGGGGCAAATTGCTCATGAATTTCCACACAACTACTCATTTTGATGTGATTAGTTAACGATTATTTCACAAATCTTTATCATGTTGTGATGCAGGCCACACAACTCATAGGATCGAATACTCGAAGACCAGTTAAGCAGCAAATGGTATGGAGGCAGCAACCGACGATAAACTTAATAGCTCGACGCCCTAAAAGCAAGTCCACCCCTAAGGACTTTGCGCCAGCACCCAGCGCATTTATCCACTCAAGTGAACAGTAATAGACTGGAGTGAACAGTAATAGGCCAAGGCATCTCCACCCCTAAAAAAATGCGCTAGCACCCAGCGCATTTATTTGGTGTGTTTTTTTTTTTTTAAGTTTATTTCGGATAAGATTTTTAACCAATTTCGGATAAAATTTCAAATAAACTTAAAAAAAAATACACTCTAAAATAAAATTACATACTCATCAAATAAACTTAAAAAAAACACACTAAAATAAAATTACATAAACTCATCAAATAAATTAAGGATGAGCTTTTTGGTATTTTTTTTTCACACAAAAAGTATATGAAAGCTTTGGTAGAAGGTCTAGAAAATATTGAAATGTGGTGTAAGGTGGAAGATGAGGGTTAGGTATTTATAGAAAAAAAATAATAACTTTTTTTTTAATTTTACTGTATTTTAAAAAAAAATCTGTATTTTTTTATATTTTTAATTAATTTTAATGTAGTTAATTAATCTGGACCGTTGGATTTGAAAAATATTCAAATCCAATAGCCCAGGATCGGCCACGTGGCCAACGCCAGCAAATGGCCCAGCTTCTTGGTCAGCCTGTTTTGTGCTGGCCCAGAGACCAGCTTGGGCTGGGTGCCAGTCTGTTTTGTGGGCTGGAGTGAATGGACAGGATCCCAGCCTATTTTTGTGCTGAGTGCTGGCCTAATCCACCACCGGTGGACTTGCTCTAAGGAGCCAAAACTCATGGCCATAGTGACTTGTGGGTTCGTCATCCCTTTTCGAAGCAGTGTGCCCAACTGACGGTTCTATGGCTAAAATATTTGCAAGGCACTTCAAGCAAGCAAGTTTCAAGAAAAACAAAGATGGAGTAAAGTGAAGAAAGCATTTTATTAAATTTCTAGCAAATTGATAAACTTATACTAAGGTCACCGAAATCCGACATAAGCTAAACAGAGCATATAACTCATTTAACAGCTTGGATGACCTTGGGCTCTCCAACAACCATCCTGCCTTCAACAGCCACTTTGCACTCAACAGTTTGCTGATCCGACACTTCATCTTCAATAACTCCGATCTTGGCAGCTTCGTCCTCGATTACTCCATCCACGGTAGCTAAGAAATCAAACTCAAGTAGTTTCCTCCTTCTTTGCAAGTAGCATAAACGTGGCAACCCAAACCGTGGCATTTGCCACACCATTTCCTCGGCCCATGCCGAGCCAACCCTTGGCTCCAGCCAAAGCCGAGCAACCCAAGTCATGGTCCTTGCCACACCACCTCATCGGCCCATGCCGAGCTGACTCCTGGCCCCTGCTACCCAATGTGTCGCACCACCCCGACGGCTGCCCCGCGGTAGCACCACCCAAGAAGAAGATAAAGAAAATTAAGTTTTTCTTAGCTTGGTGCAGCACAGAGAAGACAAAAAAATCAACGGAAGACGGTTCTTTGCACGGGAAAGCGAAGAAGAATGCTAGGGGAGGGGGAATAAATATCCTCTAGCTTTTTTTCTTGTAGGGAGAAATAATAGCCCTTCGAAGTTGATTTAATCCCCTACTTAAGGTAGTGTTAAATAGGCTTTGGTGGCAATTTATTTCCCTTTCTTAGAAGAATCTAATTCCAAGTCAAAGTGGGAATCTACACAAAAGTTGGAGATCTCTACACCTACTGCCTTTTCCTGCAAGCAGCCCAGCAGGTATGGGGGCATTTGTAGAGAAAAAAATAATCCCAAAAATCGTGGATGTGACACGTGGATTTTTTGACAAGAAAGACAAGATTACCCTTAAGGCACACCGGAATTCCCACACACATGCAACGGATAATAACGGCTCAATCAAGGAAGAGTCAAAGGTGATCAGTATAGTTTTTATTCAAATCCCTTTCATCACTCTCCATCAATCCCTTATTGATTTTATTCAAAAGGTAACTCCCAAAACTTCCTATTTAATTTAGGAATAATTGTCATGTTAATTGCAAGATATTATTTCACATAATATCTTACAATTATTCACTCAATTACACCATATATGGCCAGCCATTCTGCACTAATAGGGTCGGCCAGTCTCCCATAAATACCCCACTTATCCCACTAAAATGCTGGGCCATTTTGCTACCCACAAATTCCTAAATACATTCTTTTTAGAATTCTAATTTTGGTATCGGAGATTCTTCGGCCAAAGCCTCCCTTCATTGTGGGTGTGTGAGGTTTTTGGTCTTAATCTTAGATGTTATTATTTTGCATTTTCGTGAAAGGAAGAGATGGTAGAAATTTGCATCCACAGAGCATACTGCTCAAGCTAACTCGGACTAAACTCATGTCTTTCTAAGATAACTTAATAATTATATAGCAAAAGAGAGAAGAATAAAACTATTGGTCTAGTATAGTACCCTAAAATAAGAAGGCTATGGTGCATGATTGCCTACTTAGTGAAAGTTAACAAACCTCTTAAGTTCAGGGGAAAGGGCCACCTTTAGATTTTCTGTTAAACAACATAATCGAGCATAAGATCCTATGCACAAAGCTTTTCTTCATTACACGCCATCCATCATAAACCCTAGCAGCATTTATCTGTTAGCATTTAGTAATTAATTATAAAAGGCTATCTGCTAATGAATACTAATTGAATACTAATTGACCTGGCAAGCGGATTGTGTTTGTTGTCGTTTTTGTGTTATACTCGTTATCTTAACGGATCGTATCGTGTCAAACCTGTTATCTTAATGGATTCTTAACAAGTTGCTCAATATCCCTGACTCTTTAACGAATCACGTCATTTGTGTCGGGTTAATGGGTCATGCTATATATTGTCATGCCTGATGTCTAGACCTGGAAAACGGGTCATATTTGTGTTGTCTATATGTTATACCCGTTATCTTAACAGGTTTATAACGCAAGACCTGATAACAACTCAATTCATTAATTGATTTTTAACAAGTGACCAAATAACAACCCGACAGGTTGCCCCAAAACCTATTATTTTTTGTGTCATTTTATGTTGGGTTAACTGGTCATGCAAGAAATTGCCTAACCTAATACTATAGCATATATTTTATCCCAGGACTTGTCTTTCTCGTAATTTAACTTAAAAGGCTATAATTGTTCCTTTGCTTTTTCATTATATCAAATTCACAATAGTATAATTCGAAAGGAAATGATTAAGGTATTAATTTAAGCAGTTAATTAACTTCTACTAATCAAGATGAAAGCGATTTCTAGGCATTATGAAAAGAATGATCATCTAATACCATGGTCGTTGAATAACGTTATGTAAATACCAAAATCACATATATCATGTAACAAAATATAGATTAATAAAGGAAAGTCGGTAGATCGCATCAAAATGTGATGATTTTATCAGATTAGGTTCATGATACATGTAGATAATTCAACCTTGAATGGAAATGGACCCCATTTCAAGAATTTGGATCGAAAACAACAGCTAGTAATAAAAGGCTAGTAGCGTTGGGTTGGGGTCATTGACAAGCTAGAACTTTATCAAGCTTTACTTGCTGACAATATGATGGTTCAAGGTTTTCTAAGATAAGTACTCCTTAGTTGAAGTCTAAACTCTTGTGGTTTGGGTGTGTAACACTAAGTTTGATCTTTTGCCCTTTTTGTTTTTTACATTTTATTTTTTCTAAAATGGTATATTTTCAGTAAGAGATGTGAGAGGAAATTGGTTTTGAACTCACGCCATCCACAAGTATGGTTCTAAAACTCCCTACCTAGCGCCTAGGCGGTTGGTCATTGCCCAGATTAATTCCTAGGTGTTTGAACATTAAGAAATGACGCTTAAACATGCTTAGGCGGGTGCCTAGACCCGTCTAGGCACCCGCTTAGGTCACGACTCTCACTTAGATTGAAAATAGATAACTTTTTTCCATTTTATTTTTTCAATAAACTGTAAGAAACTTGAATACTTGGATAAACATTCATTATATGCTTGTTTCTCATATTTCTAATATTTTATAATATTTTATCATTTATATGTCATTTTATTTTGCAATTTATGTATCTCAATACAATCATGTATTTTTTTTTAAGTATAAGTAGATATTTATTTATATGTTAATAATAAATTTAATTAAAATTAAATAAATAAATAAACTACCTAGGCACTAGGTCGTCACTCACCTCCCGACTAGCGCCTAGCGCTTTTTAAAAGCTTACAAGTGAAGAGAAATACTATTAAACCACAGCAAACATAAGGGTAAATCGCCAAAATGGTCCCTGAGATTTGCATAACTCATCACTTTGGTCCTTGAGATTCCAAATCGATAAAAGTGGTCCCTGAGATTGTCCACCATCCATCATTTTGGTCCTTCCATTAAAAACTCCGTTAAGCATCTTGGAGCTCTTGGCTGGAAGTTTGGGTAATTTTCAAAGCTTCGTAACTCAATCGTTGCTTAACCAAATTCGACCCATAATATATCAACATGAAGATAGGAAAGTGTAGAATAAGATCATATCTATTTCAAAGCCCAATAGTTGTTGGAGGTGGCCGGAAAATAGCCTCAAAGTTGACTGGTCCAAGTGAAAACTTGAAAACTCGCGGAAACTGGGTAAACTACGTTCATAACTTCTTCAATACTTAACGAAATCAAGTGATTCAAAAATGAAAATCATACTTCTCAATGAGACGAAGAGAATAGTATCTTTTTTGATGGCTAACTCGCAGTGGTTTGGCCGGAAAACGGCTTGAAAGTGGCTAACTCGAGACCAAGACAACCACTTTTGAGCCGTTTTCCGGTCAAACCAAGGCGAGTTAGCCGTCAAAAAGGTACCATTCTCTTTTTCTCGTCAAGAAGTATGATTTTTGTTTTTGAATCACTTGATTTCGTTAAGTATTGAAGAAGTTATGAACGTTTAAAGTTTACCCAATTTCCGGCGAGTTTTCAAGTTTTCACTCGGACCAGTCAACTTTGAGGCTATTTTCCGGAAATCTTTGGCAACCATTGGGCTTTGAAATAGATATAATCTTATTCTACAATTTCCTATCTTCATTTTGATATATTATGGGTCGAATTTGGTTAAGAAACGATTGAATTACGAAGCTTTGAAAATTGCCCAAACTTCCAGCCAAGAGTTCCGGGACACTTAACGGAGTTTTTAACGGAAGGACCAAAATGATGGATGGTGAACAATCTCAGGGATTATTTTTATCGATTTGGAATCTCAGGGACCAAAGTGATGAGTTATGCAAATCTCAGAAACCATTTTGGCGATTTACCCCAAACATAATGTTACGAATCATTACATATTTTCAAATTTGAAGAAGTTCAAGAATATATATATAATTGGAAAAGTCAAATATAGGACTGCACCCAATAAAAAAAGGGAACTCTAACGAAAAGCTCCTGGTACTGTTTACTTTAACGAAAAACCACATTTTTACACTAAAAAGTCAATCATGGTACCATTCACTTTACCCTTTATTTTGCCCTTATCGTTAAAACTAAAAGTTTTCAAACTCTTTTCATTAGTTTTCCTATAAAAATAACCAAGTACTTTTTTCGTTACCCTCTTGTGTTTTAGGGATGTTTGACATTCTTGTTGAAAGGCTAAAAACATTTTTGAACTGTTTTTGGAGAATAGGTTAGAAATTTTTCTAGAGAATAACCTGCTAGGTGCCTCTCAAGAAGAACTTTCAAATACTTATTCAAAAAGCACTTGAACTTTTAATAAATTTTTTAACATGTTTGTGATAATAACACTTTTTTCGTAAGTGCTTATAAGTAGAAGTATTTTGTACATAAAGAATTTTAAAAGAGCTCATATCATGAGTAGTGCGTTGTAATTGAGTAATTAAGTAGTTTTTACCTTATGGTTGAGAGAGATGGAAAGTTCACCCATATGGAATTATACTTTTTTTTCATACATCGATATATTACATTAAGGAGATGGAGAAATAAAGTGGTTTCGAATTTCCACCATGCACAAAATTTGAACTTAAAATCTCACACTTATAATTAAATCATGATATTAATGGGTTCCAATACAAAAATTTCTTTTTGAAAAGATAATTTTGTCGGATCACCGCTGCTTGATCAAAATGGTGTCAGAAGGGAGGGTGTTGATATTCTTGAGACCAAGGTAGCTAATTTTATTGAGGAGGGTGTTAGGTCTTTTCCTCCAACGTTTCATTGCACTTCCCTGTAATTTGTCAGTTTCTTAGGAAATATGTTCCTGTTTCCATGACTGGTCAAGGATCTGATGCGGTAATTTGGGAGCCCTCTCCTTTCAGGTAAGCTCTCTTCCCGCGATGGATATCATTTCTTAAGGCCTCGTTTGCAGGTTATTAGGTGCGGGAGATTGATTTGTTCTAATTTTATTCTTTCTAGAATCTCTATATTGGCATGGAAAGTTTTATGTGGTCGTATTTTGACTAAGGACATGCTGCAAAGATGCATTTTATGGCATCTTAATGTGTTTTATGTTGTTTGCACGTGGAATCTTTTGAGCACGTTTTTGTTACATGCACTTTTACCATGTCAGTTTGGCAGCATATTTGGGATGCTTTTGGTTTGGGTACACTTCATGGCTCCTTATTAAAACGTTTTCACCCTAGGTTGGCCTTGGATAAGAGTTCACAATTACGGGATTTGTGGTTTGCAGCTTTTGTTTGTACTATATGGTGTATATGGTACTAAAAAACCAAGCTCCGCATGAAGGACTTACTATTCATGTTTCTTATGCTTTGAGTTTATTGTTGGTCAGATCCATTATACAAATAGAATTGGGTCTGGTTATATGAATAATGTTGTTCGCGATTTATGTGTATTGAAGAGGATTGGTGCTACATGTAGGCCTCGTTGAGCCCTCATTATTTTAGAGGTGTGTTGGCTTCCTCCCAATCATAGTTGAGTTAAGATAAAATATTGTTGGCGCTTGGAAGAGTGGTTCCGGTCATGCTGGTGGTTTGTTTCGGGAATTCAAAAGCTAGTTCTTTGGAGCCTTTTGTTCTAACTTAGAGATTCCTAGCTCTGTTGGGGCGGAGTTAATAGCGGTTATTAAAGCTATTGAATTAGTTTCGGTTCGAGATTGAAATTAAATTTTGTTTGGTTGGAAGTTGATTCTGTTTTGGTTCTTGACTTCTTGCGCTCTCCTCAATTGGTTCCTTGGCAGTTGAGAGGGGAGTGGAGGAATTAACTGCATGAATTTCTCAAAATGCATTTTTGGTCTTCTCACATTTATAAGGAAGGTAATCAAGTCGTTGATGCCTTTGCAGATCATGGTTCCTCTTCTATTGAATGTGGTTGGTGGGATTCTCCTTCTGATTTCATATTGTCGTATTAGCATCGTGATTATGTAGGACTTCCAAACTACCACTTCAAATAAGTTATCTTTTGTTGGCCTTGTTATATCTTGTATTGGTTATTGGAGGTTTTGTTTGTTATGGTTGCTATATATCGTAGTCTGGGTTAGACTTTATGTCCCCCTTGATTGTTTGTAATTTTCTTCTTTTTTAATAAAGTTATATTTTTGTCACTTCCCATTACAACAATATTGGAGTAGGATTGACTTTGAGGTTTTACCAAAAAAATAATCCCTTTAAGAATGTCTTCAGTAAAAAGATGCAAATCTGAAACGGCAAAACCACATTTACATCTCAATTTGCACCTTCAAGAAATGTGAATGTGAATTCTATTCTAAAAATATGTAAATTTGAAATCTCATTTATTTTTTTCATAATTACTCATAGTGCTCATTTTCTAAAGATGTATATTTACATTTTCCGACAAAAATGATACTATACATCATTCCATTAGAGAATTTTTCGATCAACAAACAATATAAAATGTCTATTTTAAAGTCTTTTGTCTCTTCCGTTGCAATGCTCCCTGAGCACAAAAGAGTATAGCTTGTATGTCCCATGGTTCTGCACCTTGAGCAAAAGAAAGTATAGTTATTAACTGCATACTGGAGAGATTTTTCAGTGTAACCGGAACACAAGATTGTTCATCACGTGTTACCATATAATTAGTGAGATATGTGTGTTGAAAAGTTGATAATTTAAAAAATAAAATTTCTCACCACTTATATAAAAACACGTAGTTTACCGCTCGTGTTCCGGTCACAATGAAAATTTTCTCCGCATACTGTCCGATAATGGAGAGATTTTTCAATGTACCCGAAATACGGGATGGTACACCACATGACTCCATACAAGTGGTGAGATTCTTGTGTTAAAAATCGATAACATAAAAAATAAAAATTTTGACCACTTACATAATAACACGTGGTGTACCGCTTGTGTTACGGGCACAAGGAAAAATTTCTCCCGACAACGTGTCCACATTGCATATACACAGAGATAGAGGACAATATGTAAATCCGGGAAATTAAAGACTTTGTAAAATCCAAGGAAACCTTTTCGAACAGAAATTAAACAATGTTTAATGTTAGTTTACAAACAAATATTAACAAGATAAGAAATAGCTGCAAAGGGCACGAAAGGGTTTTACCTGAATCATGCTATAAACAATTTTCTTGTTGTATCTATATAGATTCAACCCAGTACTTATCACGAAGCACTGGATTATTAATAAATAAGGAAAGGCTGTTCTTGTTCCCTTGTGTGTCAATTAATCAATTAGAATGGTTTAGCCCATGATATATTATCCAACCTTAACTTAGTGATCGAAGAGTGATGGATGACTTTGGGGGGACTCATCTGGTAGATATAAATCTAAAAATTAATATGATTAGCTATATATTTGATTTGGACAGGTTGGAAGTCTGCCAGGGCTGTGTATGTGGCAGCAGATGAATGGTACCAAATGGCCAAGGGCGGCACACCAAACAGACTCGATAGGGTGGGAGGAGATGGATAGTGAAAGGCAAGAATGTGACGATGTGATATATATGTAAAAGATAATATGACATAAATCACTCATTTTTAACGGGAAAAAACGTAACATCTAGTTTAGTGCCAGACAAGATATCATTATAAGTAACTAATTATAAGAATCATAAATGAAGCATAAAAGTAATTGTCTAATTGTAATCTAAAAAATTGGCAAATATTTGGCGAGTTCAATAAAAACGGAAATGTTTATGAAGATGGAATAATGCTAGAGACAACAAGTTGTTTAATTCCTCATAGCCTCTCTGGCTTCGAAAATTGTGAATAACCGTGGCTTACCACCAGCTTTCTTTCTTTTTTTTTCTTTTTTCAAAGAAAAAAAACAAGTTGTGTAACAAATTTGATCAGTCTCAGATTAATGATGTGGAAAACGTCTTAATTTTAAATGAATACGAGTTTAATTACAAGTGAGTATGTATTGAGTAATTAAATTATTTTAAAGATAAACTAGAGTAACCCTAATTGCATCTCACAACACCTAAGCGCGACCCGTCCCATCACCACACTGTCCGTCTCTCCTAGGTGGGAGGAGTTCTCTGTTTCTAAATTAACATCTCAATGTTTCTGTTGTATTCCAATACCATACATTGATCATCTATATATATATATATATATAGTGATGTATTTTGAAAACTGATAAACTTTTTTTCTCAATGGGGATTTGAAAAATGTTTATATAAATAACAAATAGACGAGATGGTAAAGTCAAGAGATAATGTGGGAGTGAATGTTGTTAAAACTTAAAGCTACAAACCTAGTTTAGTTAAGGGAATAATATATATAATATATAGTTATATGCGGAAAATCTTAGAACACAAAATTGCGGTGGGCGGGGGTGGCGTGTAAACATGGTGTCACACTCACGCCGTCCAAACACAAGCTTTGCATCTCATTTTCTCAGCTGCCACCCCACGCGCAAAGGCAATGCGCAATCAATACCATTACCACTCTTATGTACCCTCTCCTCTCTTTCTCTTAATTCCATATATACCATATCTCTTGTTTTTAAACTAATTACAATTAACTAGCTCTTTTCTTCATCTAAATCTTCATCTCATCACCATCGAGCAGCTGGCCTATGTTTATAAATACATTTATTGGCCTCTCTTTCTCTTCAGCAACAAATTAATATTCACTTCACAGAACTGCAGAAGCCCTCCCTCTCCCTCTCTCTCTCTCTCTCTCTCTCTCTCTCTCTCTCTCTCTCTCTCTCTCTCAAGCTAGGGTTCACCGGATCCAACTAATACATACATCTTCAATATTTCCATTCTTTTTTACGTCTTCATATATCATCCTTGAGTATTTCCTTTTCTGATCTCTTACAAGTTCTTTTCTTAGCGCAAAGAAGGCAGTTGCAGCAACAGTTTTATTGATATCCTGTGAGTATTTTCCTGTGTGCATGATACAATTCAGCTCATGCATATGTTAATCTCACTGTTGCATGCAGAACTATATATATATTTTACAACATATATATTGCTAAAATTGTTTTAATTTCTTAGTTCCTTTTTACAGATGAAATTACTAGCGTTTGTGTAATGCATCTACATTTACAGTTAATTAAAATTCACATTTTGTGTGATGGATGATCGATCGATGATTTGTTTGTACTAAATGTAGGTCAATGTTTTAATAATCTTACGGTAATTAATGAAAAAAGTATATTGGTTTTTATTGATTAGTTTTGATTGTGTAGTTAGCGTGGTTTGGGTATGAAATGAATTGTATTTAAGGAATTAATTCCACCACCGTCACTTCCACTAGAGATCGACCGAGCAGGAGGTAGCAGGCAGGGAGTGCGCTGCACTCAAAGAAATATAACATGCTTGTGCCAGCAAAGTCAAGCTTTTCGGCCAACTTTTGTGTTCAATATATATTTGCGCCTAATTACTCCATGCAACTAATGAAAACAAATTTACTTATGAGCTTAATTTTGGGATAATCCTATGTTTCAATGTTAGCATGGTGGGTTCCAATCCACTACTAATCCTCTGTCATGATTTCTTTCTTTTCCGCAATGTCAAATAGCCAAAAGCACATGCACCACCACTAACAATTCCCACAAGTGAAATCGTCATCATTACTAGCTAGATACTTAGCTACTATATAGCATAGGGTTTAAATATCATGCACACGACTTTCAGAATTTCTTCTTCAGTATCCCTCCAAATTAAGAGTCAAATAGCCAAAAGCACATGCACCACCACCAATTACAAGAACCCTTCGACTATGTTTGGGCAAGGAATTTTCAAATCCCTTTAAGGTCAAGTTATAAAGAAATGAATTACAAAATATTAGACAAAGAGAATTAAGAATGACAATCATGGCCATCATATAGGCATGTAAGAGGAATTTACAAATGACACTTTCCATATAAGGATTTGTAAATCCCCTTCACATGTCTTTCTAATGATCATGGAGAACATTTCTAATCTTTTTTATATAACATTTGTAAATCCTTTAAGACTGAAAACTTTCTTACCTAAACATAGCCTTCGAGAGGCAGTCCTAAGAAAAAAATGTATCATATGATTCTTTTTATTTCATGTAATCATGAATATATATATATATATATATATATATATATATATATATAGGGCAATTCTATGGCATCCTTTAATATAAAGCATTTGGTATCATTTTGAACATTAGTAGTGCAAT
The DNA here is from genome assembly GCF_916048215.2 of Malus sylvestris. Classification (NCBI taxonomy): domain Eukaryota; kingdom Viridiplantae; phylum Streptophyta; class Magnoliopsida; order Rosales; family Rosaceae; genus Malus; species Malus sylvestris. The sequence continues at coordinate 7,329,956 of NC_062264.1, read as the reverse complement.
ACAATCACATTCAAGTATAATATCTCACATTTAATATGATTATGATAAAGTTAAAGTTAATAACACCGCATTACATGCATTGTTATAATTAATAAGATTGGTAATTACATTGTGGACTATATATAAACACACACACTCACACACACACACACACACACTCATGCACATATATAGCTAGTCAAGAGAATACTTATAAGGACTCTCTCTCATACTTCCTTGCATGATATGCAGGTGCGTCTAGAAGACCATTAGTAATGGAGATGGAATCTTGTGTTCCACCAGGCTTCAGATTTCACCCGACAGAAGAGGAACTTGTGGGTTACTACCTGAAAAGAAAGATCAACTCACTACAAATTGATCTAGATGTCATCGTTGACATTGACTTATACAAAATCGAACCATGGGACATACAAGGTACTTTAAGAACCAACTTATTTTTAACGTTTGCAGTTTGACCTCGAAATGGCACAAAAAGATATGTACCTAAGGGGGGTTTCTGTGTTCATACTATTGGATATGGCAAGGTGTAGAATGAAAACAACATTGGAAGAATCCGTTGATGCTTGTTAGGAAAAAACGAAACAAAATAGATAGCGATTTAATACTTCATTTTAGCTATTTGCACTCCAAACTGTATAGCTAGCATTCACAAAAAGAATAGATGAAACTAATTAAAGAATGATTAAGCACTAACCAAAAACATATTGCACTTTATCTCCTCTTTGATTAGTCAATTTCATCTTTTATATAGTACTTGACATTATGGTAGCTAGCATTAAAGTGCTATCGTGCATGCGGCATGCATTTTCCTCAAAATTATAACATAATAGAAACAACATAAACACAAATGCTACTCTTTGTCATCAATGGCTAAACAAAAGAGTTGTTATTGACATCGCATAAGATTATGAGCATATGGATGCATTCTGATAACTATATATGTATGTATTGTATGGTACAGCGAGATGCAAGCTGGGCTACAGTGAAAAGAATGAGTGGTACTTCTTCAGTCACAAAGACAAGAAGTACCCGACTGGAACTCGAACAAATAGAGCCACAGCTGCTGGATTCTGGAAGGCAACAGGAAGAGACAAGGCAGTGCTTTCAAAGAACAACATTATAGGAATGAGGAAGACCCTGGTGTTCTACAAGGGACGAGCACCTAACGGCAACAAAACCGACTGGATCATGCATGAATATCGACTCCAAACTTCTGAACATGCACCCCCTCAGGCATGTTCTTCAATATCGTCCATCGATTAACTTGTTATTTAATTTTTCTTCAGTTGATCGAGAAATTGACAATATTAATATATTAATTATATGAAAAACTTTATTATTAGAGAGAGATGCCATCATTAAACCCTAAACCAGTAAATAACATGTGTTTACATACGTAGTTTGAATTTTTATATTATATGAATATATATTTTACACACACGCATGTTAATTTGCAAATTAACAAATCCGGCCTGGTTATGATCGTGCAGGAAGAAGGATGGGTTGTATGTCGGGCATTCAAGAAGCCAAGTCCTAGTCACAGGCAAGGTTTTGAAGCTTGGAAGCATGCTTACTATGTCAGAGATCATCCTTCATCTTCAAGCTTCTCGAGTGAAATGGCTATGGCTATGCTGATCAACCCCAATCAAGGTTTCCATCAACCTTTTCGTTCAGATCAGCAAGATCATTTCGTTTCGAACAACATTTTCTTGGGTAACCAACTCATGGAACTTCCTCAACTAGAAAGCCCAACCATTTCAACAAGCTTTGTCACCCAAGAAAACATATTGAATAGCAATAATCTCAGCACTGAAGACTATGAGGACGACAGGAGCAACAACAATAACAGCAATCAACAAATAGATTGGAAAAATTTGGACAATTTACTCGAAGTGCAATTGACTGATAGGGCATCATTTTCTCATCCAAGTTTATCGTCGGGACCCCAATATTATGAGCAAGAAACTCGAAGCAACCATCTTCTTGGATGCTTCCAAGACTTGTGACAGCAGAAGATCAATATAAATGGTCTCAACAATTTATTCTTGTTTGGCTCTTAAAAATAAAAAATAAAAAATAATAGTCCAGTCCATATCTAGTTGTGTAGTCGGGACAAGGTTATATATTAAGTTGTTAGAGAGATTGCATGCTTAAGAGCATCTCCATTGTCAAAAAAATAAAAAATTATCAAATGTAAATTTTTAGGCTTAATTGGTAAATGTCAAATTTTCTTTAGCTCAAACTCATATGTTTATTCTAATTCATTTAATATTAGTAGGACCCGCTCAATAACTGATATAACAGAAAATGGTATTATTGTAATTAGGTTATATGGCTATATAAAGGATTGTTTAGCTATCATTTCTTTAAGTTCTTTTGTATACATTTTCTCCATTTTAATCAATACAATCTTTCTAGTTTTTCTCTCTATCATCTTCATCTTCCTTTGTACCAATTCTTCATCTTTTACAATGCAGTTAATATGGTATCAGAGCCACCAAGGCTCACGCCATGGATCTTGGTGGTTGATTTCCGCTTCCATCTTTCTTCATTACTTTCTTTCATTTCCGCGTATTCATAGTTCTTAACTTTTGTTAGGTCTCTAGATTTTTCTTTTGGGTTTTCTTAAATGGGTTTTCTTCTGGGTTCTCTAGCTGCTCGATGGTTCTTTATTCCCTATATCCATGGAGTGGATTCGCGGTAAAGAAATCGGCTGGGGAAGCTTCGTCACCATCTACACAGCAAAACCCACCAACCCATATTCTCATCTTCAGCCGCTGGTGGCCGTGAAGGCGTTTACTCTGATTCGCTCAAGAACGAGAAGCAAGTCCTCGACCAAATCGGTTCCTGCCCACAAATCATCCGCTGCTTCGCCGCCGATCACTCAGTCGAGAACGGCGAGAAGTTCTACAACTTGGTTCTTGGTTCTGGAGTTTGCCAGCGGTGGCACTCTGGCAAACGCTTGCCGGAATCTGATTCGTATCAGGTGATATTGTTCATATTTTCTGCATCTGGGTTCTTTTCTCGAATTGGATTTGGGGATTTTGGTTATGTGTTCTTCTGAATTGGTAAATGAATTCTGGTATATGGGTTGTGAGATAGATAATCGAAGTGTTGATAGCAGTCATTTGGAATTGTATTGTATCTCATACGCTCTTCGAAATATACAAAGTCCTCTTCTTCTTTCTCTGCTGATCTTTCTACCATTGTTCTCTGCTTTTTGCTAAATTCTCAAGATGTTGAAGTGGGATATTTCTGATTGATCTGGGATATATGTGTTGATTTGGGTGTTTGTGTTCATCTGCATATATTGTATTGGATATGTTGATGTGAAGAAATACGAAGTTTTGTAGTCAAGAAAGTGTCAATCTTTCAAGACAGTGTTATTCTTTCTGCATCAACAATGTGTGGGAGTTTCTGCGATTCTGATGATTTGGTGAAGACATTGGGTGTTTGGGGATCTGAAACGCTTATTTCTTGAAGTTGTGGTCTTTGATGTACTTTCAAGGTTTAATTAAAGTGAAGTTGTGGTCTTGATGTGTTGATCTCTGCAAGTATTAGTTTTCTTGTCAATTTAAAGAAGAAAGTGTCATTCTTTCTATGAATCTTGGAGTTTCATTCTCCTAAGTTGCAGTATGATTTGTGTTCATGGAGTGTCATTCTCCTTATTTGGTATTTTTAGTAGAAGTGTGAGATTTGTGTTGTGCTTTGGAGTGTCATTCTCCTTGGCTGATTTGGTTTCTTGGAGTGTCATTCTCCTTGGTAGATTTAGTTTCTTGGAGTGTCATTCTCCGTGGTAGTTTAGTTTCTTGGGAGTGTCATTCTCCTTGGTAGATTTAGTTTCTTGGCAGTGTCAACTATGGATTCTCAGTTCACCGTCGAAAACTTGTTGGATATGTTCAAACCAAGACCAGATTAATATGACAGTTTGGGACTTCATTCTTCCTGCACTTCCTACTGTTTGTGGCATATCTGATACTGTAATTGAAGATCGTTGTGGTGTTGAACATGGCACTGATGAGTGGTATGAGGCATTGGATCAGCATTTTAAGTGGCTTCTTCAATACAAAATCAGTTCATATTTTTGCAAATTTCAGAGATGCTCACAGAAGAACAGGGCTTCACTGGGCATCCTATTTTGGAGGAGAGGAAACTGTCATTACGTTACTTCGATTGGGCGCCACTACATCTTTCCCAGATCAATCTCACTTGGCTAGTTCAAACTTCACTTGGATACTCCAGAGTTCAGTTTGAGGGGGGAGTAATAACTGATATAACAGAAAAGGGTGTTATTGTAATTAGGTTATATGGCTATATAAGGGATTGTTTAACTATCATTTCTTTAAGTTCTTTTGTATACATTTTCTCCATTTTAATCAATACAATCTTTCTGGTTTTTCTCTCCATCATCTTCATCTTCCTTTGTACCAATTCTTCATCTTTTACAATGTAGTTAATACCGCTCTTCAAAAAAAATTAAAAAAAAATTGCATGATTTATGATTGGTGCATTACTAAGACCAACACAACAAAACATTCAAAAAATCAAATTTTATTAAGTGACATTCCACTAAGGATTTGCATTTCATTTAAAGACAATCTAAAATTAACCTAAAGTACAATGAAGATATTTAGAAAGTTACTAAGAATTTTGGCTCACAAGGCCAATTTTATCGTAGGCCACAATAATTTGGTTACGGCCCATGCTCAATAGCCTGATTACGAAAAGTCAAGAATGTTGGGCTGGGTAGCTTTGTTTTAATGCCAAGAAATAAAAGTTTTAACTTTTAAATGATAATTTATGAATACTTTTGATACCGATATAATATCATCCAATAAAAAAATCTTAAATTGTTGTAGGCCTTTTTAACCTAACTATTCTAAGGGAATAGAGAGAGGGAGGCTGGCGGCAATAAGAAAGAAAAGAGAAAGATTTAATTGTGAGGTTTGTGTTTGTATCACCCCATTGTGCCTTTATTTATACTAGTAGGGTAGGTTAAATCCTTACTTTTTTAGGATTACAACTCTAATAGGATATTAACTACTAAAGGGAATATTCAAAGATATCCCTAGATACACTAGGATTTACACAATCACATTCATATTCTAAATATGACTGCAACACTCCCCCCTTGAGTGTGTAAATACTCAAACAAAACATCGCATCAGATCTTCAACATATAAGATAAAACAGTTGATGAAGTTGGCGGCACAACGGGTGAATGCGAGTCTCAAATTTAAAGAAAGTATGCATTGGTAGTAAAACTCACAAAACCTCGCTATGGTAAAACCTAAGGCAGGTGAAAACCCATAAACTAAGGAGAAAAGTGAGAAATATGCATAATGTCTAAAACAAACGTCAAATAAGACGAAAGTAATGAACTCAACGGAGTATGATCATCCCAGCATGGGTGCCTAATCAAAACCTCATTAGGTAGCAAAAAACCAGTGGAAAAAATGCTCTTATTCGTAGGAAATAGAGTAGATTAAGATCAAGTGAGTATGCTTCAGGATACTCCCCTTGAGTTAAACATAACTTCCAAATAAAAGAACTACAAGCAATTCAACTCAGATAATTTACACATATCGATTCCTTGGACAAGCTTCTGAAAAGTAGACTTGGGCAATGACTTGGTGAAAAGATCGGCCAGGTTGTCCTGAGAACAAATTTGCTTGACTACAATATTCTGATGCTGTTGTTGCTAGTGAAAATAAAAGAACTTTGACGTTATGTGCTTGGTGTTGTCTCCCTTGATGTATCCCTTCTTTAACTGCTCAATACATGCAGCATTGTCTTCAAAGATCGTCGTATGAACGTCAACGACGGAAGTATGACCACTAGTGCTTCAAATATGTTCCATGACTACTCTCAACTAAAAGCACTCACGCGATGCTTCATGCAGGGTGAAGATCTCAGCATGGTTCGAAGAAGTCTCAACTAACGTTGTCTTGATAGACTTCCAAGATATAGCAGTGTCTCAAACGGTAAAGACATAGCCTATTTGAGAATGTGTCATATGTGGGTCAAATAGATATCCAGCATCTATGTAACCAATAAGGCGGGAATCAACTCAAAAATCGAAAGGGGCAGCAGCTCCTTTCTAGCGGAAAATATCTTTAACAACATTCCAATGTTTGCGTGTGGGCGCATTGCTGTATCTAGCCAAAAAATTAACAGCAAATGAGATGTCGGGTCTAGTGCATTGAGCCAAGTACAATAAAGCCCCAATTGCACTTAGGTATGAAACTTTAGGCTCTAAAATCTCTTTCTCATCCTCCTTGGGACAGTAGGAATCTCCTTTAACATCTAGAGTCCAAATGACCATAGGAGTACTCGAAGGCTTCACTTTATCCTCATTAAAATGTCGCAACACCTTTTGGGTGTAGTTTGATTGATGTACTAGGATTCCATCCAAACAATGTTCGATCTCCAAGCCAACACAATATCAAGTTTTCTCAGGATCTTTCATCTCAAATTCTGATTTTAAGTGAATGGCAATTTCCTCAAGCTCTACGGGAGTTCCAATGAAGTTCACTTTGTCGACATAAACTACAACGATCGCAAATCCGGAATGTGACTTCTGAACACGCATGGGCATAATTCGTTGTTCATATAACCCTGACTTGTCAAATATTCACTTAAACAGTTATACCACATTCACCCGGATTATTTCAATCCGTAGAGTGATCTCCTTAATCTAATAGAGAGAGTATTCTATGGTCTAGAATTATTTGAACCAGTCAATGGAAGTCCTTCTGGAACTTTCATGTAGATTTTCGTATCTAAATCCCCATACAGATACACAGTTACCACATCCATTAGCTGCACATTTATTTTTTCGGAAACTACCAAACTGATTAGGTAACGGAATGTTATGACATCCATTACAGGGGAATACTTCTCCTCGTAATCAATCCCAAGGTGCTGAGAGAAGCCTTGTACTACAAGGCGTGCTTTGTATCGCACTATTTCATTCTTCTTATTTCGCTTCCTTATGTAAACCCATTTGTAGCCCACGAGCTGCACATATGGTGAAGTAGGAGCTATAGGTCAAAATACCTTCCGTTTCGCAAGTGAATCGAGTTTGACCTAGATTGCTTGTTTCCAGTTTGACCAATCTGTTCTACGTCGACATTCATCAACGGAACGTGGTTCAATGTCATCGTTAAGTATGATGTCAGTAGCTACTGTATACACAAATGCATTGTCGACGATCATCTCATTTTGATTCTAAACCTCATCCAATACTACGTAGTGGACCGAAATCTAGCAATTCTCGAGAGGTTGGGTTGTCTCATATAAGACATCATCATAATCTAGATTAACCTCATGTGTTGGAATATATGAGTGAGCGATTGTCGAATTTAAACTAGGGTCACTAATTGTTGCCGTTTTCTTTTTTTCGAGATTATGAATCCTTTGAACTAAAGGATCTGCCACGCTTCAGGGTTGAAACAGATGACTGGCTAGCCGCCAATGTATCGACCGTGTGGAAAGTGTGGCCTATTTACCTTCGGGGATGGTCCGGCCTTCCTATGCGATGTTACGACGTACTCGGGGTATGTCTATCCTTGCAGGTGTGTTTACAGCAGGTATATGTGATCTTGTCACCTTAGCTAGATCAATAAAAGCATCTAACATGCTTTGAAGATATATAATTCATTTTAGACTAGGTAATGTGGGGATCTAGATAAGACATAGTAGGAGTCTACCACGACAATTCGCAGCATTCTCCAGGAACGTTAGCATGCTTATCTCCCCTTAACGACGGGAAAACTGCCTCATCAAAGTAACAATCCGCAAAACGTGCGGTAAAGAGATCTCCTGTCAAGGGTTCTAAATAGTGAATATTTGATGGCGAATCATAACCGACATATATTCTCATTTTTCTCTAAGGACCCATTTTGGTATGTAGTGGCGGCACTATTGGTAAATAAATTGCGCACCCAAACACACATAAATGCGAGACGTCAAGCTCGTATCCAGTAACCAACTATAACGGTGAATGAAGTTAGGTAGCGGTGGGCCTTAGGCGGACCAGCATAGCTGCGTGCAATATTGCATAACCCTAGGCAGATATCGACAGTTTGGTTTGCATAACCAAAGTCCAAGCTATCAATTGAATGCGCTTTATGAAAGCTTCTGCCAGGACGTTTTGGGTGTGAACATGGGTTGTAGGATGTTCTACTTCAATCCCCACTGACATGAAATATTCATCAAAAGTCTACGACGTAAACTCTCAAGCGTTATCTAGTCGAATCGACTTGATTGGATAATCAGGATGGTGAGCCTTTAGCTTAATAATTTGTGCTAGTGATTTTGCAAATGCAGCATTGCATGTGGACAATAGGCAAACATCTGACCATCGTGTCGATGCATCAACCAACACCATAAAGTATCTAAATGGTTCGCATGTTGGTTGGATAGGTCCACAAATTTTCCCTTGAATCCTTTGAAGAAATTTAGGAAGGTTGTGAACAATCTTTGTAATTGAGGGTTGAGTATTCAACTTCCCTAAAGAACACGCTTTGCATGGCAGGAATCCAACGTAGGGAGGTAAATGATGCCCATATGATGATTTGAGGATACAACGTATCATGTCACGTCCGAGATGTCCCATACGGTCATGCCAAAGCAACAAAGTGCTCTGAAACTCAAGCACAGGGCCAACCACATGGTGGGCTTCTATGCCGCGAATGGTTGTGATGTACAACCCACTCGAGAAACATTCCAACTTCTCGCAAATACGCTTCTGGCCATACTCGTAAGATATGATACAAAGAAATTCAGAACCATTATCTTCAGTGGTTTCAATATGATATTGATTATCTCTAATATCTCTAAAACTTAGCAACATTCTTCCAAAACGTGGAGAATATAGGGCCTCTTTAATGGTTAACACAGTACCATTGGACAATATGATACCAACCTTTCTGTATCCTTCAATCATGTTGGATGAGCCTGAAAAAGTTGTCAGAGGTGTGTTCTTAGGTAAGAAATTAGTAAAATAGTGTCGCTCACGCAATATGGTATGCGTGGTAGCATTATCAGCCAAACAACTAACTTCCCCACTAGACATACCTAGAAATAAATTGATTGAATTGGTCACATGCATAAATATAATTTCATTCATTCAATTAATCAATTCAAGAAATAATATCCATAAAATAATTATCCATAATTTAAAACAAACCAAAACCAAACAAATTATTCCAAATACTTAGAAAAATTGTCCAAAAATTAAACCATAAACCTAAAAATTTAGGGGGGGTGTCTGACCACTAGGGGTAAAACACCCTAAAAATTATATAGAAGAATAAAACTTATTCGTCCATAGGAGCTGATGTCTCCTGAAAAATCTGGCATCTCTATGGATGTAGTAGTATCTTTGAACGGTAGTTTTTCCTTTATTCTTGAAGTTTGGGGCCTTATGGGCAAAGGGTTGGAGCTTCTAGGTCAAATTTCTTCCATTTGGTGGGCCTTGGCTCTGTTGACCTTGGGCCTATGGTTGGGCTTGCCACCCATTGCCATGGCCACGATGATTTTTTCATCATTTATGGCTACTAAAATTGGTCACATGGGCTTCAGGCACGGTGTTCGAGCCAGTGGGTCGAGCTTGATGATTTTTCATCAAAAGTTGGTTCTTCTTTTCGATGAGAAGTAAAATAGAGATCAAATCTGAAAATTTGGTGAACTTATGTGCCCTATATTGTTGTTGCAGGACAGTATTTGTGGCATAGGAGGTTCAATATGAATTATCCAGGAGATTTGATTCAGTTGTCCACTTTATAGAACTTAAGTAGTGATCGAATTCTACAAACTTCAAAGTTGTATTCATTCACAGACTTAAAGTCTTGAAAGCATAGATGCTGCCAGTCGTGTCTTGCTTCAAGCAAGTAAATGTCTTTCTGGTGATCAAAACGGTCAGCCAGAGCAAGCCAGATGGTGCGTGGGTCATCCTCAACGAGGTACTCGATCTGCAATGCATTATGGATGTGTCTTCGAATAAAGATCATTGCAGTAGCCTTCTAAGCTTCGTCAACGGGTTTGTCGTTGGTAGGTGCCTCGATGGTGGCTCTAATACCCTTTGCATTATGATGAAGCTTCACATCTTAGACCCACTTCAGGTAGTTTCTTCTAGATACTTCCAGAGCGGTGAAATCGAGCTTTTTCAAGTTCGACATGTCCCTAAAACAGAGGGTACAACAAAATATGGTTAGTCATATAGTAATCCCTAGACATACATCGTAGAACATTTGGGTTCTATAGACATGTATTGGTTTAATTTAAGCATGAAAGCTCTAGGTTTCATGTGGTAAGTTTTGAATGAAAACTTCGGGTTTCAAAGGCACTAAATATGAAACTGCAGGTTCAATTTAGTTTTATGAACGATTAGTTCATAAAGGAGAGGTTCCTACAAGAACATAGAATACAATATGCTAATTTAAGTGTAGTGGATTTAAGTTGCTTCGGGAACTCAAGTGTGTGAGCTTCAGGACTACGAAAGGATGTCAACGGTTCAAAGTATAAAAACAAATTATTGAATCGTTAATGTCCAAAAGTGATCTTCATGTCAATAATGTTGGATTAATTATCAGATTAATGGATTGTATGTCACTTTTAATTAATTCAATAGATTGAGACCAAATGGGTCGATCGTAGAAGCAAAATAATGACAAATGGGTCATATTAGCTTTGGTTGGTGATAAACCAAGTGATAATTAAATTAGAATTAATTAGCGTAAACCAAAGTGCCCCCAAAATTATTGGGCATGATTTATAACGCGGGGATGCCAAAAATTGGCATTGGGTCGAAAATAGGGCGGGAATAGACCTTGCAGTTTCAGCTGCAGGCTTATTGGGCCTCGGGGAGAGTTGCAGGCCTTGAGCCAAGTGGTTTGGGTGAGCCCAGTAGCAAAAGCTGTTGGTTTTGGGCCTAAAAACCATGCACGGGTCAAGTTTAGCCTAAGGCTGGCTTGCGGGTTGGTGCGGGGATCCCCAACTGAAGCTGGGTTTCGGGTTTTTAGGTCGGGGCAAGTCAAGCCCAACAGCAAAAGTTGTGGGCGAGTAGGCCGAAACCCATTAAGCAATGGGCTGCTGCGGGAAGGCCTGTCATGGGTCAAAGGAAGCCCAGCAGCAAAAGCTACTAGAGATGGGCCAGGGACACGCGGATAAGTCCAAGAAAGCTGCAGGCTTCTCAGTTTAGGCTGAGGGACTTCAGGCCCATATAAGCCTACCAGGCCGAAGGCCTAGCACCTCTATGCTTAACCAGCAAAGCCCAAAGGGTTGTTGCCATGTGGTCCAATGTGTCAAAACGACACCATTTCATGATATGCTCCACGCGACTAGGTTGTAGGCCAGTACAGTGGTTCGGCAGTGGTGCCATGATGGTGCGGCTGCCATGCTGCATAATCCCAGATTTTTCCTCCTTTTTTTTTCCTGACATCTCTAGGGTTTAAAAAACCCTAAATTGCTTCTAATTTATTTATATACTTTGACTCACAAATTCCACATAGTAATATAATTTTTTAATGAATGAAACATATTTATATTGACAAATATACGAAACATATACAATATATATATCAGAAGGAAAATATGATATAGGGGGTTCATGCATCATGGGGAATGTTTTCATGCTTCGTGGACGTTTCAAATATCTTCCTTTATTTTAAGCGTACCTAATTGGCAGAAAAAAAATAAAAGCCTTTGAATTTTGTAGAAAAGTGCTTCCTCTTACGATCCTTCAGTTTCTTAGCTTCTGACAATAGCATGTTAATAACATGTTGTAGGCCTATTTGATTGAACTATTCTAAGGGAATAGAGAAAAGGAGGCCGGAGGCAATAAGAGAGAGAAGAGAGATATTTAATTGTGAGGTATGTGTTTGTATCACCCCATTGTGCCTTTGTATCACCCCATTGTGCCTTTATTTATAGTAGTAGGATAGGTTAAATCATTACCCTTTTAGGATTACAACTCTAATAGGATATTAACTACTAAAGGGAATATTTAAAGATATGCCTATATACACTAGGATTTACACAATCACATTCCGATTCTAAATATGACTGCAACATAACTACTATTTAAAAAAAATTAAATAGTCTCATAATTCAAAATAAGAGTAAGTTGTCGATTCCCTTCTAAATTTTCACTTAGCTTTCAATTTTCCACCTAAACTTTTCTATTGACAAATCAATGACTTGAACTAATTTATTTAGCCAATTTCCCCCTACAGTTAGTTTTTCTTATATTCCATCCAAAGTTTTGTTAAACGGAAGCATGTGTATAACATGTGACAATCATTTGAGAGCAGAAACGTGATTAAGCAAGACCTTCACACAATATACCATGTGCAGTTGTAGAATTGCAAAGTGGTCGTTTAGAAGTCTAGGGTTTTCACGCAATTTACAAGGTGGGTCTTCACTGAAACTTGGGGGAAATTGACATTGCCTTTGTCGATTTCTTAGTCAGATGATGGCAGATTCGAAAAAATCAGTGAGATTATAAAAAGATTTGGGAGTTGAAGATGCCTCTGGAGGTGTGAAACAGAGGGAATCGTCCAAAGTATTGTAAGTATATTTAATCCCTTTTGTAATTGTTTGTTTAATAGGTGAATGTAGGCTTTACATGGCTTTTTCTCTATTCTATGGCTTTGTATGGGATTTCTTTTTGGTATTCAAATGGTAGTCAAATGTATACGTGGTCCTAAAGAAAAGCATGTTATACTCTTCACCACGGTAAGAAAAGGAAGAGAATGGGTGTGAAGCCTGATTTATATATTGATATGCCAGGCAACAATTGGATTTTTTTTAACAACTGTGTATTGAAATTGATGTTGCTGAAATACTGGATTTTCAAAATTGATTTTGCAGAAGTGCATAAAATTTTAAAACTAATCTTGCAGAGTGTGTGAATTGTGAAAATAAACCTGCAGAAGTGCATTAATTAATTTTTAAGGATCTAAAATCAGTTTAAAGTTTGGGTAAATTACACTTTACCACCTCAGGTTTGGAGTCGATTTCAATTCCTTACAACATTTTTAAAACATTTCACTTTCATACCTTAAGTACTATTTTATTTCAATATAATATATCCGTTACATTGTCCATCCATTGGTCCGTTAAGAGCGAACGTGGCTGCCACTTTGTGCCACGTAGTTAAACACTTAATAAAAATTGAAAAAAAAATTAAAATAATTATTTAAAGAAAGAATAAATTTTAGCTATGGTCTCTTAACTTTAACTCAATTGGAGCAATGGTCTTTAACTAAAAATACATTAATATTGGTCCCTCAACTTTAATTCAACTGGAGAAATGGTCCCGTAACTTTAACCCAATTGTAGCAATGGCCCTTCCAACATAACTCGTTTTGACAAAATTTTTGACGTAGTTGACGAAAATGACCATAATTACATATTTTGATGAGTTGAGGGACCTTAATTGTATAAATAGTCATTCCAACATAACTTATTTTGACAAAATTGATAAAAATAATTATAGCTACACATTTTGAAAAGTTGAGGGACCATTGCTACAATTTACGCTTAAAGTCGAGGGACCATTGCTACAATTTACGCTTAAAGTCGAGGGACCATTGCTACAATTTACGCTTAAAGAAAAGTTAAAAAAAAAAAAATACTAATCCCCCCGATCACCTTCCCCAGAATCCCCACCCTCCCACCCCTTCCCCCATCACCCACAACCACTCCCCCCCCCCCCCCCAACTGCGCCTCAATTTTCGATGAGAACCTCCCTGCTCAACTCCCCAAAAGCAGATTGATTTTATTGACAAAATTAGAGAGATACCTCTTCGCAGCCAGATTCCTTCATGACTTGGATAGATCTGGTAAGTAGTTGTGTGGCGATGCCTTTGCCTCTGTAAGGTCCCTCTGTAGGTGTTGCGATGCTTCCCCATCTTGCACACCACCGTCCCCATGCACCTGCCTCCGTGGAATGCCATGAAAAGCTGCAGCCACAAATACACGAAGTACCGATAGGTGAAGATGGAGTACGGCTCGCTCAGTTCTTGGTTCTCGAAGAATCTCAACCGGAAGTACTTCCAGCAGCTCATCTCCGCCGTCGAGTACTGCCACTCTCGCGGTGTCTATCACTAAAACTTGAAGCCCGAGAATTCGCTAGTTGACGAGAACGAGGATTTGAAGGTTTCAAATTTCGGTCTCAACGCTGTGACCAACCAGATCCGACCCGACGAGCTCCTCCACCCGCTTACGTGGCCCCGGAGATTTTGATGAAGAAAGGATACGACGGCGCCAAGGTGCATGTGTGGTCGTATGGCGTGATACTGTATGTTTTGAACGCCGGGTTCCTGTCGTTCAACGACCCAAATCTGATGGCTATGTATATTCTTGGTCCACCAACCCCATTATTAGAGGCAGGTGTTCTTCTCCTCATAGCTCAAGTACTCTATCTTCAACACCGCCGATGACGACAAATTTGCCTTCTCAATCTCACCCCCTCCTCCTCCGCCGCTGCCGCTTTCTTCTTCTTCTTTCTTACTGATTCCTTCCCGTTCCATTTTTTTTGGGTCAAAATTCCAATCCATCACTCTCTTTCCTGTGTGTTTCATTTTGTGTTTTTGTACGAGTAGACTCGACGATTTTTAGACGACGCAGATGACAATGCAATTGGATTGGACTGGAGGCGCAGTAGAGAGGGAAGGGGTGGGTGATGAGGGGTGAGAGGGTGGGGATTCTAGGGAAGAGGATCTGGGTTTATATATATATATAACTTTTCTTTAAATAATTTTTTTAATTTTTTAATTTTTTTATTAAGTGTTTAGCCACATGGCACAAATATGGCAGCCACATCAGCACAAATGTGGCAGCCACGTCAGCTCTTAAAGAACCAATGGATGGAAAATGTAACGGATATATTATATTGAAAAAAAAAATAGTACTTGATGTATGAAAGTGAAATGTTTTAAGGATGTTGTAAGGAATTGAAATTGACCAAACCTGAGGTGGTAAAGTGTAATTTACCCTTAAAGTTTTTTTTATAAATGATGTCAGTTTGTAGTTTTGGCTTGGTTAAGAGCTAGTTTCGTATTGCTGTGCTTTGAAAAAAAATTGTTTCTGCTGTGCTGTGAGAATAAGCTTATTTTTTATGCTTCATGTTTTTAGCTTTTTTTTCACCAAAAACTATGAAAATAAGCTGTTTTTAAGTGTTTACCAAACACCTTTTTGAGCTCATATTTTTTTTATACCCACTTTTTATAAAAACACCTCAGTACCAAACCAGTATTAAGTAACAAGTTAAAACTTCATGTAACTAATGGCTTGACTTATGGTATTTCTACTCTGAAGACATGTTGTTGGGTTTTTGGCCATATAATTGGAATTTGTTTAAGTTGAATAATAAAATACAAAGTTGAAATAATAAATAAACATGTTATATGGTTGAAATAATAAATAAACATATTATATGTAATTCCAATTCCATATATGGTTACATGTAATCAATAAAGCAACAAAAAAAAGATGGCAAAGAGATTAACTTAGATGAATCCTTAGCATGTGTGCATTGCTTTGTAGGAATCATTAGCATGTGTGCATTGCTTTGTAGGAATCATCCATGTGCTTGTGTTCTTCCTCTTCATGATTCATCACAAGAAGCTCTTAAATGTTGAGTCTCCAGAAGTATCCATACTGATACACCAACGATTGGTGATGAAGTGAGAGATTCGATTGTGCTAGCAAGATCACTAACTTGAAACAATATTTTGGGCAACACATTATAGGATTTTCGGCTAGGGTTTTCTCTCATGGGGGACAAATCTTAGCATTTGATTAGGCATATATGAGAAGACACCTGTGAATTTATGCATCCTCTTGTCGTACCTCTATGGGCTTTGACATCATGGGCCTTGTCCCATGCGTCTACCCTTTTCCACTTGCCCACTTGAGCTTGTGACTTGGACACTTTTTAATTAAAACCCAAAGGAGTGATCAGGACCAAGCATGACAAGTATGGTATCTTCTTGCTTCCACCATTCTTCTTTTATCAAAGAGTTAGATTTGAAGCTGTTTACTTGGTCTTTGAGTAGTAATTGCTATTTAGGGTCATCAGGAGTCTTCCCAGAGTCATCTGCTAAACTGACTATGCATGCCTTGTTAGATCATTTATTATTGGCATTTTCTTAGAGGGCTCATGCTTCTTGGTAGAATCTGGCACCTTTGTTGCCCACTTTAGGTTCATGGTGATGTCTTTGCTGAGTGGATGATTTGCTAGCCCTCGCATAAAAACTATCCACGTGACCATTTCATCGTCGTTGACAATATTGGCCTTCTCAGTCTTGAAGCATTGAATATACCCCATGATATACTCTTTGGGCTTCTTAATCACACTAAAGAGGTGATCGAATAATTTATTGATAACTCGATAGGATGAGTATTCCTTCGTGAAGAAGACTAATCAGACAACTTCTTGATAGCTTGTTGGGCTTCTTACCCAAATTGAAGAGGTGATAAGACAATTCCTCAGATGCATCTCCATGTCATAGTGGGTCATTCAGAGCACCTTCAAGCTTCAATATAGGACTAGACAACAAAGAAGTAGACAGCCTGAAGGAGGTCAGTAAGGAGTAAGTGCTCAGAGTAATGGAGCTGAGATATCACATGGAGGTTCCAACTAGTGGCCAGAGTTAGCACACTTTTCGCCTTGGAGGTTGAGGCGGAGCTTGACTTAAGTACAAGTATGTTAAGCTTAGGGGGACTAAACTCTTTTTAAGGGGAGACGGATGTGAAATTCCATTCCCAAATTTTACTATTTAAATTTCATATTCGTAGTTGATACGACGCCTTCCTTCTTTCGGTGTAATTTTTTTTTTTATTTTGCAAAAAGACAAAAAGCCCCTATTGGCGGAGTTTTATGTGGGCGTTTAAGCTCCATTCGTGTGTTCCCTCATTTCTTTGCATATTTGGATAGTACATGTGATATGAACATATAAGCGCAAACATAACAAAATCTGGAGTTAGAACGAAGATTCTACAAGGCTTTTACCATTAATTGGGCACATTTTCCTTGTCACTGGCCTTATTGTGTGACCAATGGGACCACACTCGAGACCCTTCTTTCTCTCTATCTCTTCCTCCTAAGTTTCTCTCACTTTTTCTTTATCTTCTTTGCATCGTGAGCCACACCACCATCACTTCCAATTTTCAGTGACTTGATTACCAAACCATGACAAAAAAAATCTCTTTCTCTTCACGAGCTCAAAGATGAGCTTCAGATCGTGAGAACAGGACTACGGGCTGATGTCCTAGGCGCTCTGACGAGACAAGGTTTTATGACGAGGTTTTCAAGTACATCTCGTCCTTTTGGATGGTCCCAAAGCCATTAGAGGACTACACATTCTCCTTAGACTCAAGTTTAAGCAACCTGAACTCGGCCCTACTTGGTTTCGAAGGAAACCCAGGACGTTGGTTTTGGGCTAAGACTTCTAGATGAATTTCAGGCTATTTCCGGCCATCTTTTGGATTTCAAATATGTATAAACTTGTTCTCCTATTCTCTAGCTTCATTTTGACAAAATGATCATTGAATTTGATTAAGAATTGAACAATTTATCGCCATATAAAGTTTTTTTTCATAAATTTTAACGAAAATTCCCAATTTTCGAGTGCTGGCGACCTAAGGAATGATGAAGAAGAAGAATATTTCGTTAACAATAACAAAATATTCTAGAATGCCAACAAGTATGGCATTAGCTTTTCGTTAATTTTTAGCGAAATATTCCTTTTTCGGCATCTATTAATTACACAATTTTAATCTAGTTTCTTAGTTGGTCGGCACTAAACTTTCAATTGGGGTGGATCCGACCATCAGATTGTCATGAATTGTTATTATGTTGTTGTGGAAGCTTAAGGAGACCCCTAGGAAGTTATAGATAGGAAATCTGATATGCAAATCTTCCGAATTGAAGGACGTAGAGTTGTTGACTCTACCATTGACCTTTGACCGAAGGTTGACTTTTGGTCAACTTGTCCCGAATCATCTAGATTGTTGTAGAAGACATGTACAAGCTAGAATTTTGTGTTTTATCACTAGAATTATAAGACATGACTTGTGCTTTGTTTAAGGTGGCAATAGTAAGTGAGCACCTTGATCGTTGTTCTAGGGTGCTTTGTAGCAGACTCCCGGTGAGTGACTTTAATATATGTAGTATGGTTATTACCTTGAAAATTGCCATACTTATATACTTAATGGATATGACATTACTTTACAAAATGTGTTTTATACTAAATTATTGCTTTTAAATTCAGTCGTCGATTTATTTTTATGAAATGTGATTTGACATGCATAATTGAAATGTTTGTGAAACATGAAGGCTAGTAGAGGACCATTAACCCATTGTCATGGGGAGTTGTCGCATCGAAAGTGTGTCATGGCTCGTTTCTTGAGCCATTCTAAACTAAGTTTTAGAATTCTACTCGGTTTTGTTGAGTGCTCTGGAACCAGGTTTCGTTGAATTGTCCAGAACTCGACCTTCATCTGGATTTCATTGAGTGGTCTAGAATCTTTCTTTTACATGATTTTGTTGAGTGGTCTGGAATCATGTTCAGTTCAAATTTCGTTCATTGGTTTCGTTGAGTGGTCTAGAACCCTAATCCGTTTGGATTTCGTTGAGTGGTTCGAAATCGCATTTCTTACTCGGTTCTATTAAGTGGTCTAGAACCTATCTTAGTTGGATTTTTTTGAATGGTATGGAACCTATCTCTGTTGGATTTTTTTAAGTGGTCTGAAATCCTATCTTCTGTTTGCTTTCATTGAGTTGGTCTAAAACCCTGTATTCATTGGTTTCTGTTAAGTT
Organism: Malus sylvestris; assembly: GCF_916048215.2. Taxonomy (NCBI): domain Eukaryota; kingdom Viridiplantae; phylum Streptophyta; class Magnoliopsida; order Rosales; family Rosaceae; genus Malus; species Malus sylvestris. Next base: position 7,311,124 of record NC_062264.1, on the reverse strand, counting down.
GGTTCGAGGGTCCCACTTCATTTCAATTTCTTTAAGTTGGTTTAGAATATGGAACTTGTGAAGTTATAGGCTTCAGCTGAACTGTGTCACTCTAGTATGAGTTTTATAAGTATGTATGAACTAGAGATTTGAGAACCTTTGTGGCTTGGTTTAGAAAAGTCGATGGATGTTTGAGTGATTCCTTCGGAATTTCCAACGAATTATTTATGATGTTATAAAGTATGATTTCATGAATAATGATGTTTTTAAACTATGATCAATGGACATGTTTTATGATTGTCATATACCTTGAATTATTGTCACCCACATGAGCTTCGCATCTTATCCAGGTTGTTGCCTTGCCCGGTGCACCACTTTTACGGTGTAGGAACCATCATGCAGGAGACAAATCTGTGTAGATACGAGAAGCTTTTGGGGTCGTAGTTAGAAGTGAGTTAGCTTGGAGTGATTAGGTTATCCCTATATCTTTTCTTATATTATTTCGAGAACTATATGTTTGGTGCCTATGGGCATGTTACTCTAGAGAGCTTTATGAGCTTTTTGTTGTACAGTTGTCGTACACATATTATTGTTGTGCTGTTTTTTTTTTCTTATTTTTTTTATATGAAATCAGAGAGTTCTAAAGGTGCAATAACCCATCACCAAATGCCTAGTTGTAGGATAATTGGCCCAAAGAAAAGAAATAAAATATTGAATCATTAGTGTCCAAAAATGAGATTTGGACTAATAATTTTGGATGTCTTGTCAAATTAATGGACTACTTATCACTTTTAATTAATTCAATAGATCGAGACCATTCGAGGTCGATCGTAGATGCAAAATAATACAAAGTTTCAGGCCATATTTTGGGCTAGATGGATGCATGCCATGTAAAAGAAAAGCTCTAAAAATTGGTTAAGGTCCTGAAATCAACCACTGAAAAAATATGGGTGCGGGTTGAAAAAAATAAAGCCAAAAATGGCTTTGGGCTGAGAATAAGAGGTAGCCTAGCATTGGATTGTTGATTACTATCCAATCCGCAAAACCCAGTAGCTACAGGTTGCGAGTTGGGCTTGCGTAAGGCTGTTGCAGGCAGCCCAACAACATGCAAAGCAAGTAGCCTGCTTGCTGCAGTTTTACAGGCCGTTCTAAAAAATAGAAAGAAGCCCTGAGTGCATTTAGCAGAGCGAACCGAGTTTAGGGGCTAGCCCAATAAGCTACTGGCTGATGGATGGTGACCCGAAATGTGCTGGCCTATCAAATTTTAGATGACAAAAGCCCAGCATGTGAGCTTTGGGTTCCTGAAGCCCAAAAGAAGGCTGATGTTAGTGGGTTCAGTTTGGTGCACGGCTTGGCTTGACTTTAGGCCAGCTAGGCGCGGCTTCCCATATATATATATTTTTTCTTCTTCTCTACTTTTCGAATTCTAGGGTTTTGAAAAACCCAAATAAATAATCATGCTTTATAATGATTCAAACGTAATACTTCCCGATTGATTATCAAACTCTCTTTAGATGTTTAAAAAAAATTACAATTATAATAGAATAATATATAGTATAAGAGATATGAATATGATAAGATTTACAGAATTACAACCCTCATGCAATATGCAATAGGACTCCAACCAAAAACTATTTTTACCAATTTTCATTGCAAGTTGGACAAACGTTTTGGCTAAAAAAGGCCAATTTAATTTTAAGAGATTATATTCACACACCTCAAATTACTTCTCCTATATTTTTTTAATTTTTTAATATTTTTTACACATCACTAACACTTAATAAAAAAATATTAAAAAATTAAAAAGTTATATAAGAAGTAATTTAGAATGTGTGAATATAATGTCCCTTCAATTTTTCATTCGCTTACCATTCTTGTCAACCTAAACTGAATCTGATTTTTGAACACCAATACAGATGAATTGAATCTCCATCTTCAAAGCCAAATTCAATTCCCAAATTTGAATCGAAGAATTTGATCCGCAACATGTGTCTGTCTCGGATTTGATTGATGTGGGTCGCATTCTAAAAACTCAGTTCGACCTTCTTGACAACGAAACGAAGATGCAAAATTTGTCGATGAATGAGTGTTGTTATTGAAGTGGCCCCTTTTCATCTTCCTAACGGTGCTGGTGCAATCCGTACATGGCGGCTCCGAGAAATCTGGCGGGGGACGCCGGGAGGCTGCCTATGGACGAGGAGAATGCCAAGGAGGACGATTGGTCCACCGGCAAGAGGCCCAAGTCCGATAGGTTTCCGCTGTCGCGGTGGGAATTCGCAGCGGCTCTCGGCGTTTTCTTGGTCTTCTCTACCGGTCTCTGCTGCGTCTACTTGACCATGCCTGCCGCCGAGTACGGTAAACTCAAGCTGCCGCGCTCCGTCGCCGATCTTCGCTTGCTCAAGTAAGTCCCTCATTTCACGATTCAATCAAATTCTCATTTGGATTTGTTCATATTTTTGGAAATATATGATAATCTAGTTGTGTTGTTGAAGGGTTATTGAGATTTTGTTCAGATTAATTTGTTAATTGCGGAAGATTTGATTATGTGGGCTGCTTGTTATTGTACCTTTGGATTAACATCTGAGTTGCTTTTCTCTTTCTCTGATTTGCATAAGATATTGTCACATATGTTCAGTTGATTTGGAATTTGAAAAAAAATAATTATGAAACAAGTAGAATTCAAACGTCGATAGGGCTTATTTTTAGTCACTATATTATCGAATTCACCTCCGCACGGTTTAGGATGTTGGTTCACATGCATACTTGAAGACTTTGGTAGAATGAGAATATAGAAAGAACTTTCGTTTAGACTAACTCAATATGGAAAGTTTTACGTGAATGTTTCTGTAAAGAAAGTTTAAGCTCGGTGTGAGATGTCCGCCCTGAACTTCCCTATTATAACTCCTAAGGTTATAAGTAATTCATCCATACAACAACAACAACAACAACAACAAAGCCTTTTCCCACTAAGTGGGGTCGGCTATATGAATCCTAGAACACCATTGCGCTCGGTTTTGTGTCATATCCTCCGTTAGATCCAAGTACTCTAAGCCTTTTCTTAGAGTCTCTTCCAAAGTTTTCCTAGGTCTTCCTCTACCCCTTCGGCCCTGAACCTCTGTCCCGTAGTCACATCTTCGAACCGGAGCGTCAGTCGGCCTTCTTTGCACATGTCCAAATCACCGGAACCGATTTTCTCTCATCTTTCCTTCAATTTCGGCTACTCCTACTTTACCTCGGATATCCTCATTCTCAATCTTATCCTTTCTCGTGTGCCCACACATCCCACGAAGCATCCTCATCTCTGCTACACCCATTTTGTGTACGTGTTGATGTTTCACCGCCCAACATTCTGTGCCATACAACATCGCTGGCCTTATTGCCGTCTTATAAAATTTTCCCTTGAGCTTCAGTGGCCTACGACGGTCACACAACATGCTGGATGCACTCTTATACTTCATCCATCCAGCTCGTATTCTATGGTTGAGATCTCCATCTAATTCTCCGTTCTCTTGTAAGATAGATCCTAGGTAGCGAAAACGGTCGCTTTTTGTGATCGTCGCTAAATTGCTCCGGTCATTAGTGTGGATAAGTATATAAATGGATAAAGATAGGAAAGCAAACACAAGATGTACGTGGTTCACCCAGATTGGCTACGTCCACGGAATAGAAGAGTTCTCATTAATTGTGAAGGGTTTACACAAGTACATAGGTTCAAGCTCTCCTTTAGTGAGTACAAGTGAATGATTTAGTACAAATGACATTAGAGTACAATTGACATTAGGAAATATTGTGGGAGAATGATCTCGTAATCACGAAACTTCTAAGTATCGGAGTGTGGTATCATCTTGACTTGCCTTATCTGTCTCATAGGTAGATGTGGCAGCTTCTCTGGAAGTACTCTTCCTCCATCCAGGGGTGGTATCTTTAACTGGTGGAGATGCACAAGGTAATGTATCAATTTCACTTGAAGCTTACTTGTAGTTTCAGGCTTGGTCAAGCGCGATACAAACCATGTAGTAGGAGTCCCCCAAGTCGCCGAGCTAGGGGATTTGCTAAAAGAGGTGACAGACAAGGTAAGCAATCAGAGCTCCGGCTGATTGTTCACCTTCTCCCCATCTTGCAGCAGCATGAAGGATAAAGAGAAGAAAAATGAGAAGAGATGATATGGGATACTTTTGCTTTTGAAGAAGTAACTTTCCACAGGCTTATTCTTGAACTGAGCTGGAGGGTTTTCTGGTTTCCTCCAGAGTATAAGGCCGACTGAAGAATTTGAGGGTCAAAACAAGTCCATCAAATCTAGAGTACGTTCGACCCTGCTGATATGGGATACTTTTGCTTTTGACAGAGTAATGGATGGATCGGCACGTGTGCTGTTACGCTTGTCTCCACATGCTTCCTTGTATCCTTCGCACTTGCCCTATCTGTTCCTCAAGCAGATGCGGTATCTTCCCTGGCAACATAAGATGTTGAAGATGAGTACTCGAGAGCAATGCCAGGTAAGTAATCAGGTAAGGGGTTCCAGGCTGTCAGTTCCTGGCTGGGAGCTTGATTTCAAGTGCTGACTGATTGCTCTCTTTCTCCTTGTCTTGCAGGTAAAAACAAGGCCAAAGGAAAAGACAGGGAAAAAGCATGATATGGGATACTCTTGCTTTTAACCCTGATGATATGAGATATTCTTGCTCTAGTATAGCTTTTTTGCAGAGGTATTATCGGGGGGAAAGAAAGCTGAATATTTCGAAAGGCTTCGTTGGGAGTGCCCTCTCAGATATGAGGAAGGGTTGAGCATTTTTGCAGGTCTGCCTGTCCGTTGGGGATGGAGGTCGACATATATAGGAGTCTCCCTAACAACAAGTAGTAATGCTATTTCTTTACCCTGCTTGGTCATAGCACGGTAGTGGGAGCTGCCAGCTTCACATGTTTTAACTCTGTCAGAGCACTTTGAAAAAGTGGTATGTGGTATCTGGCTCTCGAGATTCGGAGAACGATGTTTCTTCGATTTTTGAGAAAGCAATCATGGTGGGGGTCTGGCTCTCGAGATTCGGGGAGCAGTGTCTCTTCGATTTTTGAGAAAGTAATCATGTTGGGAGTCTGGCTCTCGAGATTCGGAAGGCGGTGCCTCTTCGATTTTGGAGTAAGCAATCTTGTTGGGAGTGTTTTCTCGGATGTGAGTAAAGGTTGGGCATGTTTGCTAGTCTACCTTGCCACGAAGCACGGAGGTTGACACACAGGGACTTTCTAATTATCCAGCAGTGGTACTGTTCCTTTACCCTTGTGGGTAATAATATGGTAGCTAGACCTTCAAAATTTATGTGTCTAAACTTTGTTAGTGCTGTTTCTTTGCTATTCTTTTACCTTTCTTGGTCAGAGCGATGTAGTGGGAGCTGCAAGCTTCACGTGCTCAACTTTGGCAGAGACTTTGACAAAGTTATCTGTGGTACCCATGAGCTATTGTTGCGTGTGGGAAGTGGGTGATTGAACAGTAAGATTCATGTGCTTTCTACTTCACCAGAAGTCTTCGACAGAATGCCCATAATTTCCGCAAAGCTGAGTGCGTGTGACAGGTGCTGACAAGGCTAGAAAAGAAGGTGCCTCTTCGATTTCTGAGATCGGCCCTCGTGGTCTCTGAGCAGCCCAGCTTTTGAGAAAGCGAGCGCCTCTTCGATTGATTCGGAGAACGATGCCTCTTCGATTTTTGAGAAAGCAATCATGCTGGGGGTCTGGCTCTCGAGATTCGAGGAGCAGTGTCTCTTCGATTTTTGAGAAAGTAATCATGTTGGGAGTCTGGCTCTCGAGATTCGGAGGGCGGTGCCTCTTCGATTTTGGAGCAAGCAATCTTGTTGGGAGTGTTTTCTCGAATGTGAGTAAAGGTTGGGCATGTTTGCTAGTCTACCTTGCCACGAAGCACAGAGGTTGACACACAGGGATTTTCCAATTATCCAGCAATGGTATTGTTCCTTTACCCTCTCTTCGATTTTTGAGAAAGTAGTCATGTTGGGAGTCTGGCTCTCGAGATTCGGAGGACGGTGCCTCTTCGATTTTGGAGCAAGCAATCTTATTGGGAGTGTTTTCTCGAATGTGAGTAAAGGTTGGGCATGTTTGCTAGTCTACCTTGCCACGAGGCACAGAGGTTGACACACAGGGACTTTCCAATTATCCAACAGTGGTACTGTTCCTTTACCCTTGTGGGTAATAATATGGTAGCTAGACCTTCAAAATTTATGGGTCTAAACTTTGTTAGTGCTGTTTCTTTGCTATTCTTTTACCCTTCTTGGTCAGAGCAATGTAGTGGGAGCTGCAAGCTTCACGTGCTCAACTTTGGCAGAGAACTTTGGCAAAGTTATCTGTGGTACCCATGAGCTATTGCTGCGTGTGGGAAGTGGGTGATTGGACAGTAAGATTCATGTGTTTTCTACTTCCCCAGAAGTCTTCGACAGAATACCCATAATTTCCGCAAAGCTGAGTGTGCGTGTGACAGGTGCTGACAAGGCTGGAAAAGTAGGTGCCTCTTCGATTTCTGAGATCGGCCCTCGTGGTCTCTGAGGAGCCCAGCTTTTGAGGAAGCGAGCGCCTCTTCGATTTCTGAGATCGGCTTTCGTGGTCTTTGAGCAGCCCAACTTTTGAGAAAGCAAACACCTCTTCGATTTATGAGATCAACCCTCGTGGTCTCTAAGCAGCCCAACTTTTGAGAAAGCAAACGCCTCTTCGATTTCTGAGCAGGCGCCTCTTCGATGTCTGAAGCTCCGTCGAGTGCAGCTTTTTATAGGGGCTGGCATTAAGTTCCAAACCACACTTGAATCTCCACCAGTAGAAGCTCCATTCTTGCACTTCTAAGATCTTGATTTGTCCGACCTCTTCTCTCTTCAATACCTTTGAAAATGTCTGGCCCCTCCGACCGTCGTTTTGACTTGAACCTTGTTGAAGAGGCAGCCCCGCCTTCTCTAGACAACATATGGCGCCCATCCTTCGTCTCCCCTACTGGTCCTCTTACCGTTGGGGATTCCGTGATGAAGAATGATATGACCGCTGCGGTGGTGGCCAGGAACCTTCTCACTCCCAAAGATAACAGACTACTTTCCAAACGGTCTGATGAGTTAGCTGTTAAGGATTCACTGGCTCTCAGTGTTCAGTGTGCAGGTTCTGTGTCTAATATGGCCCAACGCCTATTTGCTCGAACCCGCCAAGTTGAATCATTGGCGGCCGAAGTGATGAGTCTCAAACAGGAGATTAGAGGGCTCAAGCATGAGAATAAACAGTTGCACCGGCTCGCACATGACTATGCTACAAACATGAAGAGGAAGCTTGACCAGATGAAGGAAACTGATGGTCAGGTTTTACTTGATCATCAGAGATTTGTGGGTTTGTTCCAAAGGCATTTATTGCCTTCGTCTTCTGGGGCTGTACCGCGTAATGAAGCTCCAAATGATCAACCTCTGATGCCTCATCCTTCTAGGGTTCTGTCCAGTACTGAGGCTCCGAATGATCCCCCTCCGATGCCTTCTCTTTCTGGGGCTCTACCGACTGCTGAGACTTCTCCTAAGCAACCTTTGTGAAGGCTCCATCTTGTTTGTTTATTTTGACTCATGTATATGTACATATTTGTAGCTTAACGGGGATATCAATAAATAAGTTTTCCTTCATTTCAACGTATTGTGTTAAATACACCAAAGCCTTCTTCGCTAAGTTCTTTGAATTTTCTTTTGTTGAATCTTGTATGTTGAAGCTTTCTGAGTGGAGCATGTAGGTTGGGGTAGTGTTCCCTTAATGTTTCGAGTGAGGAAAACTTCTCGGTTGGAGACTTGGAAAATCCAAGTCACTGAGTGGGATCGGCTATATGAATCTTAGAACGCCATTGTGCTCGGTCCTGTGTCATGTCCTTCGTTAGATCCAAGTACTCTAAGTCTTTTCTTAGAGTCTCTTCCAAAGTTTTCCTAGGTCTTCTTCTACCCCTTCGGCCCTGAACCTCTGTCCCATAGTCGCATCTTCTAATCGGAGCGTCAGTAGGCCTTCTTTGCACATGTCCAAACCACCGTAACCGATTTTCTCTCATCTTTCCTTCAATTTCGGCTACTCCTACTTTACCCCGGATATCCTCATTCCTAATCTTATCCTTTCTCGTGTGCCCACACATCCAACGAAGCATCCTCATCTCCGCTACACCCATTTTGTGTACGTGTTGATGCTTCACCGCCCAACATTCTGTGCCATACAGCATCGCCGGCCTTATTGCCGTCCTATAAAATTTTCCCTTGAGTTTCAGTGGCATACGGCGGTCACACAACACGCCAGATGCACTCTTCCACTTCATCCATCCAGCTTGTATTCTATGGTTGAGATCTCCATCTAATTCTCCGTTCTTTTGCAAGATAGATCCTAGGTAACGAAAACAGTCGCTCTTTGGTATTTCTTGATCTCCGATCCTCACCCCTAACTCGTTTTGGCCTCCATCTGCACTGAACTTGCACTCCATATATTCTGTCTTTGATCGGCTTAGGCGAAGACCTTTAGATTCCAACACTTCTCTCCAAAGGTTAAGCTTTGCATTTACCCCTTCCTGAGTTTCATCTATCAACACTATATCGTCTGCGAAAAGCATACACCAAGGAATATCATCTTGAATATGTCCTGTTAACTCATCCATTACCAACGCAAAAAGGTAAGGACTTAAGGATGAGCCTTGATGTAATCCTACAGTTATGGGAAAGCTTTCGGTTTGTCCTTCATGAGTTCTTACGGCAGTCTTTGCTCCTTCATACATATCCTTTATAGCTTGGATATATGCTACTCGTACTCCTTTCTTCTCTAAGATCCTCCAAAGAATGTCTCTTGGGACCCTATCATACGCTTTTTCCAAATCTATAAAGACCATGTGTAAATCCTTTTTCCCATCTCTATATCTTTCCATCAATCTTCGTAAGAGATAGATTGCCTCCATGGTTGAGCGCCCTGGCATGAACCCGAATTGGTTGTCCGAAACCCGTGTCTCTTGCCTCAATCTATGCTCAATGACTCTCTCCCAGAGCTTCATTGTATGACTCATTAACTTAATACCCCTATAGTTCATGCAATTTTGTACGTCGCCCTTATTCTTGTAGATAGGCACCAAAGTGCTCGTTCGCCACTCATTTGGCATCTTCTTCGTTTTCAAAATCCTATTGAAAATGTCAGTGAGCCATGTTATACCTGTCTCTCCCAAAACTTTCCACACTTCGATTGGTATATCGTCTGGGCCTATTGCTTTTCTATGCTTCATCTTCTTCAAAGCTACAACCACTTCTTCCTTCCGGATTCGACGATAAAAAGAGTAGTTTCTACACTCTTCTGAGTTACTCAACTCCCCTAAAGAAGCACTCCTTTCATGTCCTTCATTGAAAAGATTATGAAAATAACCTCTCCATCTGTCTTTAACCGCGTTCTCTGTAGCAAGAACCTTTCCATCCTCATCCTTGATGCACCTCACTTGGTTTAGGTCCCTTGTCTTCTTTTCCCTTGCTCTAGCTGGTTTATAGATATCCAACTCTCCTTCTTTGGTATCTAGTCGTTTATACATATCGTCGTAAGCCGCTAACTTAGCTTCTCTGACCGCTTTCTTCGCCTCTTGCTTCGCTTTTCTATACCTTTCACCATTTTCATCGGTCCTCTCCTTGTATAAGGCTTTACAACATTCCTTCTTAGCCTTCACCTTTGTTTGTACCTCCTCATTCCACCACCAAGATTCCTTTTGGTGTGGGGCAAAGCCCTTGGACTCTCCTAATACCTCTTTTGCTACTTTTCGGATACAACTAGCCATGGAATCCCACATTTGGCTAGCTTCCCCCTCTCTATCCCACACACATTGGGTGATTACCTTCTCTTTGAAAATGGCTTGTTTTTCTTCTTTTAGATTCCACCATCTAGTCCTTGGGCACTTCCAAGTCTTGTTCTTTTGTCTCCCTCTTTTGATATGTACATCCATCACCAACAAGCGATGTTGATTAGCCACGCTCTCTCCTGGTATAACTTTGCAATCCTTACAAGTTATACGATCCCCTTTCCTCATTAGAAGAAAATCTATTTGTGTTTTTGACGACCCACTCTTGTAGGTGATCACATGTTCTTCTCTCTTCTTAAAGAAGGTGTTGGCTAAGAAGAGATCATATGCCATTGCAAAATCCAAGATAGCTTCCCCATCCTCGTTTCTCTCCCCAAAACCATGGCCACCATGAAAACCTCCATAGTTGCCTGTCTCCCTGCCCACGTGTCCATTTAGATCTCCTCCTATAAATAACTTCTCCGTCTGAGCAATTCCTTGCACCAAGTCTCCAAGGTCTTCCCAAAATTTCTGCAAGTTTTTATGCAAATTTTGTAGAGAACCCTATGTGTGACCAAGAGAACAACCTCGGCTTTCTTTCCATTCGTAGAGAACCCTATGTGTGACCAAGAGAACACATTTCCAAAATGTTCATGCTCACTTACTAAGATCATATCTTGTGACTTAAGTTCCCAACATTTGGAGGAGAACTGAAGGGAAGTCATTCATTTCAAACAGCCGTTTCCAAATCCTAGAAGCAACTGGGGGATGCACCTGCTAATGATACCTATATTCCACATCATTTTTCACATGACACACCATCAGAGAGACTGACACAGTTTTGGCCTATGCCTTGAAGTGATGTCATGTTTTCACTTTTGTCTGTCTATTTTATCCAGTACTGTGGCCTTTATGGTCCCCATTTAACATTAGTCACTTCCCCTGAATGCTTGTTCTGATTTTTAAATATTTTTTATAATCTTTTGCAGAGACAATCTGGCAACATATGCCAATGATTATCCAGCACAATTTATTCTGGGTTACTGCTCTACTTACATCTTCATGCAGACTTTTATGATTCCTGGGACAATTTTTATGTCATTGCTAGCTGGAGCTCTTTTTGGCGTAATCAGAGGCCTTATCTTGGTTGTCTGCAACGCTACAGCTGGAGCGTCATCCTGCTTCTTTTTGTCTAAGTTAATTGGAAGGCCTTTAGTTAGTTGGTTGTGGCCAGAAAGGTTGAGATTTTTTCAGGCAGAGGTACTTCTTATTACTTTGTTAAATTTGGTCAATTCTGCTATCGTTCTTCCACTACTTTAACCTTAAATTTTGTGCACCCAGATTGCAAAGCGTAGGGAAAAGCTGCTAAATTACATGCTTTTTCTTAGGATAACTCCAACCTTGCCGAACCTTTTCATCAACTTGGCATCTCCAATTGTTGATATACCGTTTCATATTTTCTTTCTGGCAACTTTTGTTGGTCTTATTCCAGCATCTTATATCACAGTCAGGGTAAGTTCTTTCTACTCATTAAATGACGAAATTCTATTTTCTGTAACATAAATGGAACTTTCTCATCTTACTATCCGGTTGTTTTGGTGTCTGTATATGGGGCTCGCTATACTTTTTAGTAACGAATTTGTCCAATAAAATAGTTAAACAGTCCACACTGCTTAGATTAGTTCTGGGTAGCATTTTACTTCATTGTTTTGTTATGCTTTAGGAGGTTTTGGACTTGAAGGCCTTGAAGCATGTCATATTTAGAGGCAATAATCCATAATCATTGACGCTGTGGTGGGGATTGGTCAGAGAAGCATGGGTCGATTGGGTTATTATTTTTGAGTTACGTTCAAACATTTTTTGTCAAAAGTATGTCTTTCGGTGGTAAAGGGACAGAATTCTGTGGAATTTCCCTCTTTTAACTATCTCTTGGGTAATGTGGTTGGACAGAAATATAAGAACATGTGTGGAGTTTGGCTGTGGCTTCTTTAGGGAGTATAATGGGGATCTACAATAGAATCCTTGGGGAAAAAAGTGAGGTTTTGGGTGTTCTATGTATTATTGCTTTCTTGGGTAATCATATGAGCTTAACTTCCTTGTAGTGTCTGTACTGTGGTTTCTTGCTTTCTCCAACCCTTAGAGATCTTGCATATTCTTTAATTTTATTAGAAGGGGGAGCTGCTGTAGGATAGTTTTTAGAGTTGTATTGCAATGTTAGAGGTGTATTTATGGATTTGGTTTTAGGGTTGTATCATATAATGGGTGGACCTCTGGTTTACTAAGTTTTGCATCGCAGTTTTAGCTTTTTAATAAAATTCTATTTCTCAGATTTGTGGAGTCCGGAAAACACAGGGTAACACCAGTGGATTGCAGAAGAAACTTAGTAGATATGTGTTTTGTTGTCTTATCTTTAATCTGAAGTGTGATTCACAGTCGCGTGGGATATTTAAATTGAAAGGTCTTCAGCCAACTGCTGGCTAAGGTAGCCTGCTGGGAGGTTAGGCGATTGAGCCACTGAAGAAATTGACCAACTATGCTGGTTGACCTCCATTCCAGAAAAAGTTCTGGTTTTGGTTCTTCTCTTTCGACAACGTGTCTTGTCCAACTTCCATTTACTCGGGAGTCCCCATTACTCCTAGGGTCCAAGATATGAGTGAACTAGTTTTGGTCAAAGTACTAGGCTATCTAGCTAGTCTAAGCTTATAGTGTGGTAAACTCTCCTATTAGCAAGCTCTTGCAATAATTTGATGTTGTATTGATCAAGGCCTTCAAGCTTCTTGTAGATGCTCATGATGTCGTCAATGAATACCTAAATCTGGATCTAAGTCTTTCATGAAATTTGCAAATTTTATATGCCTTTTCTTTTGGTTGGAAAAGTTCTAGACCTAGCTCATAGTATCAAAATTTTATTTTTGAATAAAATAAATCATAAAGATAACAAATTGACTAATTTACAGTAAACACAAAGTGAATAGAAATTTTATATCGTCGGGATGAATTAAGGGGTATCAGTAAAGTTGTTATTGTCATGTTCCCCGTGCTGTATAATTAGATGCAGGACTTGCTATGTTTGGAGGTTGATTTGTGCATGTGAGATAGGCAACAACAACAACAACAAAGCATTTTCCCACTAAGTGGGGTCGGCTATATGAATTCTGGAACGCCATTGCGCTCGGTTTTGTGTCACGTCTTCCGTTAGATCCAGGTACTCTAAGTCTCTTTTTAGAGTCTCTTCCAAAGTCCTTCTAGGTCTTCCTCTACCCCTTCGGCCTTGAACCTCTGTCCTGTAATCACATCTTCTAACTGGAGCGTCAGTAGGCCTTCATTTCACATGTCCAAACCATCGTTACCGATTTTCTCTCATCTTTTCTTCAATTTCGGCTACTCCTACTTTACCTCGGATGTCCTCATTCCTAATCTTATCCTTTCTCGTGTGCCCACACATCCAACAAATCATTCTCATCTCCGCTACATCCATTTTATGTACGTGTTGATGCTTCACCGCCCAACATTCCGTGCCATAAAGCATTGCCGGCCTTATTGCCGTCTTATAAAAATTTCCCTTGAGTTTCAATGGCATACAACGGTCACACAACACGCTGGATGCACTCTTCCACTTCATCCATCCAACTTGTATTCTATGGTTGAGGTCTCCATCCAACTCTTCGTTCATTTGCAAGATAGATCCTAGGTAGCGAAAGCGGTTGCTCTTTGGTACTTTCTAATTTCCAATCCTCACCCCTAACTCATTTGAGCCTCCATTAACTTGCACTCCATATACTCTGTCTTTGACCGACTTAGGCGAAGACCTTTAGATTCCAACACTTCTCTCCAAAGGTTAAGCTTCGCATTTACTCCTTCCTGAGTTTCATCTATCAACACTATATTGTTTGTGAAAAGCATCATCTGTGAAAAGCATATACCAAGGAATATCATCTTGAATATGGCCCGTTAACTCATCCATTACCAATGCAAAAAGGTAAGGACTTAAAGATGAGCTTTGATGTAACCCTACTGTTATGGGGAAGCTTTCGGTTTGTCCTTGATGAGTTCTTATGGCTGTCCTTGCTCCATCATACATATCCTTAATAGCTTGGATATATGCTACTCGTACTCCATGTGAGATAGGCCATGATAATTAAACCTTATTCAGTTAGATTGCAGCTGATGTTTCTGTTGGACCTATCATGATCGTTTGTGTTTTTTCGTCCGACAGCTATAGAATTTAATAACTTCACTAACAATATTGTCAATATGTTTGAAGAGAGCTTTTGGATAAACATCAAGTATATATCTACTTAGAATTATTTTCTTACATGTATTTATCCCTGTCCAAATAAAAATATGACGGATTAAATTGATTTTCATCATGCTAACTTGTGTACCTTGTTGTATGGTGACTTTTTTGCTGTGTTTATTATATATAATAAAATAGAGCTTTGTTGCACATATAAAAGGCATCACAATTGTGACCAAATCAAGATGCACATAAACGGAACATCTGATCCCATTGGTTTATAGTGTAGTTGACATCCTAATTAATGCAGGTCATATTTTAACTGTTTGGTTACAACCGAACATCTTGGACTGTCAGAAATCTGTTTTTCAATTTAACACATGACAGCTTCTTTTCATGAAATGTTTTCGTTGTAGTAATCGATAGCTGCTCATTTTGGTTTTCCAGGCTGGCCTTGCTCTGGGGGATCTCAAGTCCGTCAAGGATCTCTATGATTTTAAAACTCTGTTTGTGCTTTTCCTCATTGGTTCTGTGATTATACTTCCAACCGTTTTGAAGAGGAAGCGAATCTATGAATGAAAGTTCAGGTGTCGAGGACTCCATTCCATGCTTCTGTACAGAAGGCGGCTCATGTAGTCTGACAGCTAAATAGTGCAAATGTTACAATATGGTGAAGCTTAATTTTTCCAGTACCCAGAAGGGAGCGTCTGTTTTTCGGTATAGGCTCTTCAAAGCATTCTTTACTAGGTAATGTATTGTTACAGAGTTAAAAATGATGTTTCGAAAGCTGCTGTGCGAAATTATTTATGAATTTATCATTGCTTTAGGCTCATGTAACATTGATAGTCCTTGTAACATGGTTTACAATTATATAGCAAATCTTGTATTTTTTTTCGGATGCGGTTGCCCTTTCTGTTAGTTGGAACTGCTATACTTTTCTATATGGTTAACCATTTCAGGTCCAGTGGAAGTTTGAAAAAGTGTTGATTTATACGTTTTTAAGTTGTAACTGAATGCAATGAGGATGATATGTGGAAATTGAAATGATTAAATATTAAGGATATTGTGATTCAAATGGGATTGGAGAAATTTTTGTATACAGCAGTGGGACGAGTTTGCTCATACGTACTTGCCAGGATTGCTTTGGATCGTTGGCTAATTATTTACTGTCGGACATTGTTGACCTCCTGCCCAAGTCACCTCTGTTGGAAAGGTCGTCTGCGGTTCAAATAACAGCGTTTAAAGATGAAAGAACAATTGTTCCAAAAAATAAAAAACAAGATGAAAGAACATTTTGGGTTTAAAAACTTCACAAAACATCAATCTTCAGAAAATAGTGTTAAAAGATTCTTCTACAAAAGTGGCTTGAGCAATCTTTCCTAGAATTCTATGTTAATGATTCTCCTACAAAAGCGGCTTGAGCCATCCTTCACACAAAGCTGTTTAAGCAACTTGAGGGGGGTGTTAATTAGGTTCATTGAAAAATTACGCTCATTAAATTCTATACATAGGTTTGTTGACTCTTCTACATTAGGTTCATTGTGGCCATGAGAGGCTGAAATGGTTCTGTGAGTTTTCCCGGCCCCCAAAAGGGGTGGATAATGGTGTCTTGTCACCAGTTGTCCCCTTTTTAAAGAGAAAAAAACTAAAACAAACCAAATTTTTCTCTCCAAAAGACAATTAATAATGAGATTACCACGTATTAAGCTCTAACAAGGCCACTTTGTATACATATAAAGCAAAACCCTTGGAATGAATCAGGCAGCACAAGATTAAGAAACGTAAGCTATTCATTAGTTCCTTTTACAAATTGAATGTTTACAAGAAATTGCATTTCTCTGTTACTGTCTCATTCTCCGGCAGACGAAGACGTAGACTGATCTTTTATTCCGAAAGCGTCACCCAAATTAAAGTTCAAATTGTTTCTCATGGTTCTGCTCCTCCCAATTCCTCCATCACCCCCCTTCCTCATCATTGCAGCAAACTCCCCATAATCGATACGCCCATCCTGCCAAACTTAAGCAATTAGGCTTCCGAAACTTCAATAATATTATTTCTCATCGAAATAAACATGAAACCAAACGCTTACATTGTCTTCATCAATCTCTTTGACAATTTCATCCAGATGAACGTCACCTAGACCAAACTCCTTGCAAGCCTGTTGAAGCTCGTCGACAGTAATATATCCACTACCATCTTTGTCAAAAAAGGAAAAGGCTGCAATCAAATTCTCCTCTCTTTCCATCTTGTTTAAGTGCAAGGTAGCAGCAAGAAATTCGCCATAGTCTATTGTTCCGCTGTTGTCTATATCAGCCTGCCAACATTGCCGAAGCAAAAATGATTTTGTGAGGATCATTCGTGTTAATAGCGTTGGAGATCTATTAAAAACTTAAATGGAAGGATATTAAAACTTTGTAATATGTAGCCACAGTTTATGGGGATCAATCTATTAACTGCTTCCATAAGGGACTTGATTTCAGACTCCATTAGCTCCGAGCCCACTTTTTTCAATCCTTCTTTAAGTTCCTCAAATGTTATTGTCCCGCTACTATCTGTGTCAATCATTTTGAACAGCTCTTTTAAACCTCCAATCTCTTCTTCTGACAGTCTTTCCGCTATCACCTGCGCAAAGAAAACAAGAATGTCACAGTGATACACATTACACCATCACCAAAACAAAAAAGTGGTCACGGTAGAAGAAGAAACAAATCGCTGTCATCAGAAATTTCAGAGATAATTGAGTGAAAACTCCAGAAGTTCTGGTTAGAACTTTACCTTAACCATAACTGGTTTATATATATAAATTGTATTGACATATATAAATCGTTGTTGTCTGCCTACTTCACTATGGCCAGAAGTTGCATATATAGTGGTTAGAGAATTAAACAGAAAACGAGAGGTCTTCCCTCACTCTCACGTCTCAAAACCTTTGCTCTCACAAGTCACTGCATACACTCATCTTGTGAAGTTGATACGAAAAATATATGATAAAGCCATGTGTATTATAAGGAAAGTGACAAGTTTTGAATAAATCAAAAATGATATTTCTGCTCAGACCGACCGTTATATAATACAATGTACACTGCAGACGAAAATTTATTGACCATTGACAAACAAACATTCCATTGGTTGCATAAGAATTATTCTGCAGTAAAATTTGGTATCCTAGAGATTTTTCAACTCCGTTGGAAGTTGAATGTAATGTATAAATAGAGTTTCGATCTGGAAACTATAAATACTGTGTGTCTTGGTTACAGCCAACGTTTTCAAGGTAACTCTCACATTGGATGATAAATGAATTTACCAACTACTGCCAGGGTGCTGTGTAAAATTAATTAGAATGATCGATCAACAAAAAGATGATAATGGTAAAACATTTATAAGACATACCCGAAGTGCCATCTTCTTAAGCTTATTCATTGCTGAGAACTGCTTGAGGCGGGACAGAACCGCAGAATCTAGTGGTTTATCTGGGGCAACTCTGTCGTCTACAATCCAGGGGTGACCTGAAACGATCCATTTTAGAGTTCAATGCAGCTAGCATTTTGGATATAACCTTATCTATGCAACTATCACATAAAACTTAATTGGCATTGTATAGTAGGTAGTAAACCACTCACATAGGACTTCATGGGCAGAGATTCTTTTCTTCGGGTGCCTCTCAAGCATCTTATACATGAGATCTTTCGCACTTTCTGAAATATTAGGCCACGGCTCAGATTCAAAATCTATTTTGCCATGTAAAATCTGTCTGAAGATCCCTGATTCAGTTTCTGCAGATACATATTGAAAAATTAATCAACTCACGATATAGCAAAACAATCAAACGTAATAATAAGGTATGCCTCACTGATAATGGTGTGATAGTCCAGAGTGTAAGAGATTGTAACTGTAGAGGATCAATACCTGCCCAAAAAGGAGGAACCCCGCTTAAGAGGATGTAAAGTATCACACCAGCACTCCATACATCCACTTCAGGTCCATAAATCTTGGACAACACCTCAGGTGCAACATAATAGGGACTCCCAACTATGTCATAGAAATATTGTCCTGGAACAAGAAAAGGTAGAGCAGAGCACGTAACCAACCATCTTTATGCACGATAAAAAACACCATTCAAGCTTCAACGGGGAGAAAGAGAAGAACACAAGGCAGAGCCGCATTTGATACAGGATAGTGATTGCATCAATTGTATACCGGTTTGAAAACCAAAAAGAAAAAGAAAAAGCATTATTCTGGTAAAGTAATACATTCGAAATTGTGTTTATGTAGACGGACTGTCTTAGACATAGAGATTGATGAGTAATTTCGCTCACGGGAATGACTGAATTAATTGGTATACTGAATAAAACGTAGATACCTTCTTATGGTATCAATACCATGACAGATGAGCCAACCATCTCCAACCAAAAAGACATTAAAACTGTTGAATCTAGCGATGCAATATAGAATCAGGCTTGAAAGGAAAGAAATTTCTAAATAAACCTAGCAACCTCCAAATATGGCATAGAGAAAAATACAATATCGGGGGAAATAGCTGCTGTCTTCTCCCTTGTAGGCGGAGCAGCGGAGTTTATGTTTGTTCAACATATCCGAGACTAAGTAGAGAAACAATCTATAACCAATAACAGTATGGATGTATAAATCAAGCAACCCTAAAGATTGAGTACGCAACAAGGCACGAGAAATCTAATTCAGCAAAATTAATGAGTTGAAGAAGTAATCAGAAACATTCTCAAAATTGATGGCAGACCAACATTTCCATTTCCAATTCTAATAAAAAGAAAGAACAAGTAAAAGTGGATCTGATCTGGAAATGAAGGGAGGGAAGCTGAACCTGGCTTATAGAAGACGGACAAGCCGAAATCGGTGGCTTTGAGCGTGGCATCATCCGAAGGCGTGTCAAACAAGAAATTCTCCGGCTTGAGATCGCGGTGCATGACACCGAGGGAGTGGCAGCCCTCCACCACACCAACGATGGTCTTGATGAGCTTGGCCGCCTCCCTCTCGCTGTAATGCCCCTTCTTGACGATCCTATCAAACAGCTCGCCGCCGGCACAGAGCTCCATGACGAGGTGCACGAAGACGGAGTCCTCGTAGGTGCCCTTGATCTGGACGACGCTGGGGTGCTCGGAGAGGTGGTGCATGATTTGAATCTCCCTCCAGACGTCGTCGTAGTCCTCCTGGCAGAGGAGCTTGCGCTTGGGGATGGACTTGCAGGCGTAGTGGGCGCCGGTGGGCTTGTGGGTGCAGAGGTAGGTGGTGCCGAATTGTCCTTGGCCCAATTTCTTGCCCATCAGGTAATGGTCTCTCAGCCGCGGCGTTTCGTACGGCAATACGGAATGCGATCCTTTCTTCATTCTTTCGATTCGATTCGATTCGATTCTCCGATGACGATGAATTTCTTCTGATTTTTCTAGTTTTTTATTTTGTGATTTATGATTCGATCGTTTTCCATGCTTCTCCTTGGCCTTTCAAACTGTTATTTCTGTTTGGTTCTATACCTCTCTCCTTGTGTGTTTGTGGATTATGGTTGATCACTATCCGACCACTCTCCCTCAATTGTTATTTATTATTATTATTTATATTAATATTTTGTTTCTTGGTGGGGAAGTAAGATTGGAGAGAGGGAGAGGATGTGAGTTTGTTTTGTTAAATTTGTTTGTTTTGTGGTGTAACTAACTGTATTCAGCTTCAGCTTTGTTGCGCGCGCCTTCTCTCTCTCCTCTCCTCAACCCACATACGTTCCCTCCACGTTAGCAATGCATAAATACGACAAAGGAAGAAAATTCCTCCATTAACTTGACATACGACTGTACAAAAACGTATTTGGCGCGACTTAACTTCCATTCATCCTCAAATCTATAATATACAGTAAATATAAATACGTATCGTTTACTCTTTTATATAATGAACCTAATGTAGAAGAGTCAATAAACCTATGTAGAAAATTTAATGAGCCTAGTTGTTCAACGAACCTAATTAACACTCTCATTCAAGTTGGATAGAAATTGCTTTAACATATTTCTGTGAAAGCTGGTTCAAGCCACTTTTGTAGGAGAGTGGAGAGGCTTTTAACACTCCCTCCCAAGTTGGAGAGTGAAGGTAGAGAACTCCCAATTTGCGGTTGCGAAGACTCTATATGTCGAGTAGCATTCGTGCCATCAATTATCTTGTCTCGAATAAAATGGCAATCCATCTCACTATGTTGTGTCCTCTCTTTAAAAACTGGATTCCGCACTATATGTAAAGCAGCTTGATTACCACAATATAAATGTGAAACTCTTGAATGAGGCAACTATAAATCTTCCAATAAAAATCTCAATTAAGTGACCTCATAACAAAGTGTCTGCCATTGCCTTATACTCGATCGAAGCAGAGGACAAGGAAACGGTCTTCTGTCTCTTTGTGCACCAAAAGATGAAAACATTACCCCAAAAAAAACACACACACACATACAATAACCAGTGGTTCAATGACTAGTCATAGGACAACCAGCCCAATTTAAATCACAAAAAGCAACCAAATTTAGTTTATTAGCAGATCCATGTGAGGTTGTCATGGCTCATGCATAAAACGACTAAAAACATGTACGAAATAAGTGATATCCGAACGAGTGATAGTGAGATAAATTAGTCGGCCCGCCAAACATTGATCTTTGGCAAGATCCTTGAGCAATTCGCCTTTCTTTGAAAGTTTGACATCTTCCATTGGGAACTCCACTGGTCTAGCTCCTAGAAAACCTTGATTTTTGAGTATTTCAAGTGCATATGTGCGCTGTGAAATATAGATGCCACTTTTGGAAAGAGAAACTTCAATGCCCACGAAATATTTCAAATTCCCAAATCTTTACTGCGAAAATAGGTATGAAGGAAATCTTTGAGAGAGTTGATTGCATGAACATCATTACTCGTAATTACAACATCGTCAACATATGGCAATAAGCCTGTGAAAGACTTTCCTGAACTGCAAGTGAAAAGTGAAAAATTGGCCTTAGATTGGTTGAAGCCAACAGCAATAATGGCTTTGGTGAATTTGGCGAACCATTGCCTTTAAGCTTGTTTTAACCGTAAAGCGACTTATTGAGGCGACACGCAAGATTCTCCCCTGTTGCCGAATATCAAAAGGAAGGGACATCTAAATTTCTTCATCTAAGTTGCCATGGAAAGCATTGTTGATGTCAAGTTGTTGAAGATGCCAATTTTAACTGGCAGCAACGGCAATAAGGCAGTGGACGATGATCATCCTAGCAGTTCGAGAGAAAGTGTCATGATAGTTAATGACTTCAGTGTGAGTAAAACCCTTGGCGACAAGACATGCTTTGTACCTTTTGATGGAACCATCTACTCGATGTTTAATTTTGAACACCCATTTGCAATCAATTGAGTCTTTCCAAAGGGCAAAGTGGTGAGAGTCTAGGTGTTGTTGGCAGCAAGAGCATCAAGTTCAGACGTCATGGCCTAGCGCCAGTGAGGATTAGTTGCTTCTGCAAAAGAAAAAGGCTCCAAACTGCGACGGGCAATATTTCGTTAAACTCAAATATAACTGAAAGATTTTTTGTATGTGCCTAATTTTAAAGTCGATCTTTTATCCATTCGTAAAATTACAGATGGATTGAATTGTTTCGTCACTTTTTTTCCTCTTTGTGTATTTTCAGACTTGGGTTCAAATGCAATTGATGTTAGGAAGCGCCGTGGTGACTTTTACTACCTCGTTGCATTGATCTCCACCACCACTGTGGTAGCAAGAACCCACCATCTTCAGTCTTTATGAATTTTTACCTACAAAACAATTAACACCTTCGATCAAAAACCAAAGTCTTACCCCCCTCCCACGAGGTGGGGTGGGGTTTGGCCAATGGATCTCTGATGCCTAAGTCAGTAACTCTGAAAATATTGGAAGTTTAGGACTTGTATGCTTCGCGTAAAGTTTACCAATAAATGGTGGAGATGAGGTATTTATAGGAGGTCGTCGGCCATGGGTGTCAGATTTGCCCTACACATGGTAGTTTCGAGTGGCCAAGGTGAGTTAACATGATGGATGAGGAAGGAATAATGCCTAATATATTAACTAGGAGATAATATCTTAGAATTATCATGTAAGTATCATTGATTGATTATGATGAAGATTCCTTATTTGTTTGAGTTGTTCTTCAATCAGGTATATATTAAAGATAGGATTTGGTGATTTAATCCTATCTTTAATGTTGGTATATGGTCCAGCCCATGATCAATGTTCTAGATTATTCTAGTAAGCAAGTGAGGTGGCTAGAGCATGCTACACAATTCTAGCATGTTATTAATTTGATGGAAGAAGCTAGAGAGTACTAGCTTCCTTGGTTACAAATGGAAAGATCTAGAAGCTACAATTTTGTGGCTAGTCTAGAATTATCTATGCTAGAGGTTTGAAAAATACACTAGAAACTAGTAGAATGCCAAACTCTCACCTATAAATATAGGTGTGATGTTGTAGTGAAGTAACCAATTAAGAACCAAGTGTGAATAGCAAAGGATCAAGTCCAAAGCTAGAGTTCCGCTCCAAGAGTGAGAGTAAGAGTGTTCCACTACACATTGTGAGTGAAGTTTAGAGTGATAGAAAATGTGTGTCATACTTTCTTGTATCCATCAAGACTTGTCTTTGGCTTGGTAAGACTATTCTTGTTGTACTCACCTTTTTCATATAGTGAAGATTGATCATTGTTTTGTGGACGTAGGCATAAATTCTTGGTGTCCATCTTCTACTTTACCTTGTGCATTCTCTATCTTGTAGTACCGACATTCCTAACAAGTGGTATCAGAGCCCCGTTGGCTCGTACTACGAGATGGAAGGACGTGGCACTATAATCAAACTCACCAACTCCAATTGGGTAACATGGAAGCCAATGATGGAGGACATTCTCTATTGCAAGGATCTGCATGAGCCAATTGAAGGAGATGCCGATAAGCCCGATAGCATGTCCGATGCCAAGTGGAAGAAGATGAATCGCAAGGCAATTAGCACAATTAGACAATGGGTGGATGATAGTGTTTTTCACCATGTGTCTAATGAAACCAATGCCCGCGAGTTTTGGACGAAGCTTGAGTCTTTGTTTGAGAAAAGGACCCTAGCCAAGAAAGCCTTCTTGATCAAAGAGCTCATCAATGTGAAGTACAAGGATGGTTTAAGTGTAGCAGAACACTTGAACAATTTCCAGAATATCATCAACCAGTTGGCTACTATGAAAATGACGATCGAGGACAAGCTACAAACGCTCTTGTTACTTGGACCCTTGCCAAAAAGTTGGGAGACCTTTGTGGTGAGTATAAGTAACTCTGCTTCTAATGGTGTTCTTACTTTTGATAATGTTAAAAATAGCATGCTCAATGAAGAAACAAGGAAAAAGACTTCTGGTATAGATAGCAGCCAAGTATTTGTCACAGAGAACCGCGGAAGAAGCAAGAGTAGAGGGCCTAGAGGTCATGGCAAGAGTCCTAGCCAATCCAAGTCATGGTTCAGGGGTGCATGCCACCATTGTGGCAAAGAAGGCCATATGAAGAAAAATTGTCGAGTTTGGAAGAGAAAGCAAAGGGAAGGAAACAATCAGAAGAAAGATGATACTGGCAATACCACCGCTGTCATATGTGGTGATGTACCAGAAATATTGTCTGTTGGTGAATGACTGCATAAGGGCAACTCTGACAGAGACATTGAATGGATCTTTGACAATGGAGCTTCCTTCCATGCTACGTCTAAACGGGAGTTCTTTAGTACATACAAAGAAGGTGACTTTGGCATAGTGAAGATAGGGAATGAAAGCTATTCCAAAATTCTTGGAATTGGTGATATTTGCCTAAGAACAAATCTCGGCTGCCAGTTGATGTTGAAAGATGTGAGACATATTCCTGATATACATCTCAATTTGATATCCATCGGTACCCTTGATCGACAAGGTTATTATCACCATATTGGCGACGGAAAATTGAAGCTTACAAAAGGCTTAATGATGGTAGCAAGAGCACGACTTTGTTGTACATTGTACCGGTCAAATGCCAAAGTTTTGAAAGGTGAGTTAAATGCTGTGGAGGACTCATCTCTAGACTTGTGGCATAAGAGCCTAGGCCACATGAGCGAGAAAGGCCTACAAGTTTTGACAAAAAGTCTCACATTCCCTTTGCCAAAGGTACGTCGTTAAACTCTTGTGAGCACTGTTTATTCAGAAAACAAAGAAGAATTAGTTTTTCTGTTCCCTCTACAAAGAAAGGAAATTTGTTAGATCTTATTTATTCAGATGTGTGTGGTCCCATGGAAGTCGAGTCACTTGGAAGAAATAAATATTTTGTTACTTATATTGATGATGCTTCACGAAAGGTCTGGGTGTTTTTGTTAAAATCCAAAGACCATGTGTTTCAGACATTCTAGGAGTTCTATGCCATGGTGGAGAGGGAAACTGGGAAATCTCTCAAGTGCCTTCGTAGCGACAACGGCGACGAGTACACATCTCACTAATTTAGAGAGTATTGTGTGAAACATGGCATACACCATGAGAAGACAGTTCCTGGAACTCCACAACATAATGGTGTTGCTGAAAGAATAAACCGAACCATCATGGAGAAAGTCAGGTGCATGCTGAGGACTGCAAAGTTATCTAAGCAGTCCTGGGGTAAAGCTGTAAGGACAGCCTGCTATTTGATCAATCGATCTCCATTAGTACCATTAGGTCTTGATGTTCCAAAGAGAGTATGGACTGGTAATGATGTGTCTTACTCTTATCCGAAGGTGTTTGGTTGCAAAGCTTATGTGCATGTGCCCAAAGAGCAGAGATCGAAGTTAGACTACAAAGCTACACCGTGCATCTTTCTTGGTTATGGCGGTGAAGATTTTGGTTACAGATTATGGGACCCATACCAGAAGAAGTTTATCAGAAGCAGAGATATGATCTTCTATGAAGACCAAACAATTGGGGATTCGGATAAAGAGGCACAACCAGATGGCGCAATCAAAGGAGTTGATCCATTAGCTTCAGATGAAGAAAGTCACGATGACATCCCTGAAGCAGCTACCAATGAATTGCCTGCAGAACCAGATAATGCTGATCAGGAGGAGCCTGATCATGATGTACCAGACCATGAGATTGCTGATCAAGGGGAGCCTAGTCAAGAAGAGCAGATTCAAGAAGAACCCAATCAGGGGGAGCCTCTAGCCCCCCAAAAGAATGAAGATCAGGTCCTAAGATCCAGCAGAAGTCGAAGACCGTCTACCAAGTATTCTTCATAAGAGTATATCATGTTAACTAATTATGAAGAGCCCGAAACTTATGAGGAGGCCAGAGCTCATAACGATAATGACAGATGGATGAAGGTAATGGAGTCAGAGATGGATTCCTTATTAAAGAATGATACCTATGAGCTGGTGGAGCTTCCAAAGGGCAAAAAAGCATTAAAAAACAAGTGGGTGTTCAAATTGAAAATGGACGACAACATGACAAGGTACAAGGCTTGTTTGGTTATCAAAGGTTTTGGTCAAAAGAAAGGAGTTGACTTTGATGAGATTTTCTCACTGGTGGTGAAGATGACTTCCATTCAAGTTATCCTTGGTATGGCAACAAGCATGGATCTTGAGCTCGAGCAGTTAGACGTTAAAACTGCATTTCTCCACGGCAATTTAGAAGAGGAGATATATATGGAGCAACCCAAAGGCTTTGAAGTCAAAGGTAAAGAAACTTTGGTTTGCAAGCTCAAGAAAAACTTATATGGTCTTAAGCAGGCTCCGAGACAGTGGAATAAGAAATTCAACTCATTCATGGTGAGTAATGGGTACAAGAGAACTCATGCTGACTCTTGTGTCTATATCAAACAATTTTCTGGAGGTAAATTCATCATTTTATTGCTTTATGTTGATGACATGTTGATTGTCTGTCAAGATGCTTCTATGATTAAAAAGCTCAAAGAAGAGTTATCTAAGTCCTTTGATATGAAGGACTTAGGACCAGCCAAGCAGATTTTGAGCATGGAGATAATTCGTGACAGAAAATCCAAAAAGTTGTGGCTGTCACAAGAAAAGTATGTTGAATGGGTGCTTGAAAGGTTCAACATGAAATGAGCCAAATCGGTAAGCTCACCTTTAGCCAATCATATCAAGTTGAGCAAAGAGTCGTGTCCAAAAACATATGAAGAAAAGGAGAAAATGGTAGTTGTTCCCTACTCTTTAGTAGTAAGAAGTATCATGTATGCAATGGTGTGCACACGGCCAGATATTGCTCATGCAGTAGGTGTGGTGAGCAGGTTTCTCTCTAATCCAGGGAAAGACCACTAGGAAGTTGTTAAGTGGATTCTCAGATATTTGAATGGGACTTCTAAGATGTGCTTGTGCTTTGGTAGTTCCAAACCAATCTTGGAAGGATTTACAGATGCTGACATTGTAGGTGACCTGGATGGTAGAAAATCTACGTCTGGGTATTTGTTTACTTTTGCAGGGGGAGCCGTGTCTTGGCAATCCAAGTTGCAAAAATGTGTTGCTTTGTCCACAACCGGGGCTGAATACATAGCCGCTACAGAAACATGCAAGGAGTTGTTGTGGCTGAAGCGGTTTCTCCAAGAGTTAGGTTTGAAACAAAGTGATTATGGCATTTATTGTGATAGTCAGAGTGCTCTGGATTTAAGCAAGAACACTACATATCATTCACGCACTAAGCACATTGATATTCGTTATCATTGGATTAGAGATGCTATCGAGAACAAGTTGCTACAGCTGAAGAAGATTCATACCGATAATAATTCTTCAGACATGTTGACAAAGGTAGTCACAAAATCAAAGTTGGAATTCTGCATTAAGGCTGCTGGGATGGACTCCAGGTAACTTGGAATCATGATCAGAATTCCTCCCTCATGGATTAGAGGGGGAGATTGTTGGTATATGGTCCAGCCCATGATTAATGTTCTAGATTATTCTAGTACGCAAGTGAGGTGGCTGGAGCATGCTAGACAATTCTAGCATGTTATTAAGTTGATGGAAGAAGCTAGAGAGTACTAGCTTCCTTGGTTGCAAATGGAAAGATCTAGAAGCTACAATTTTGTGGCTAGTCTAGAATTATCTATGCTAGAGGTTTGAAAAATACACTAGAAACTAGTAGAATGACAAACCCTCACCTATAAATATGGGTGTGATGTTGTAGTGAAGTAACCAATTAAGAACCAAGTGTGAGTAGCAAAGGATCAAGTCCAAAACTAGAGTTCCACTCCAAAAGTGAAAGTGAGAGTGTTCCACTACACATTGTGAGTGAAGTTTAGAGTGATAGAAAGTGTGTGTCATACTTTCTTGTATCCATCAAGCCTTGTCTTTGGCTTGGTAAGACTACTCTTGTTGTACTCACCTTTTTCATATAGTGAAGATTGATCCTTGTTTCGTGGACGTAGGCATAAATTGCCAAACCACATAAATTCTTGGTGTCTATCTTCTACTTTACCTTGTGCATTCTCTATCTTTTAGTACGGACATTCCTAACATTTAATACCTTTCACTTTTTCATGCCACGAGCAAAGGAGCTTGATGGTGTCGTAGGTAGTTGCTCAAGTCTCCAGGGATGAACTGCACGTGGGAACATTTGTGTCTCCTGCCATATAATAAGGGTATTCTTTTCTTCTTTAGGAAAAAGTCCATATATCATATTCAGAATTTTCGTGATTATTTTTTGCTCCACAACCACTGCCCATTCCTTAAATTTTGTCTGCCATCTCCTCACCACCTCACCCGAACTTTGGCACCGATGATTAGGTCACCCTTCTTCTGCCCGTCTTGAAATATTAGCTAGCACATTTTTAAATTGTTCTTTTGATTCGGATCAAATTTGTGAAGTTTGTCTGTTAGTGAAACAAACTCGCCAACCTCTTGGTATCTATTTCAGTGTCGAGTTATTTTTTCCTTTTGCATTGTGACATGTAGGACCCTAAGAAATATCCCTCTCTTATTGAGGCTTACTATTTTTTCTTATCCATCGTTAATGATTTTTTTTATTGAGTTGGGTTTTTCTTATGCGTTATAAACATGAAACACAAAATAATGGGAGAATTATTTTCCATGCAGGATTTCTTTGCCAAACAAAAGTTGATTTTTTCGATTTTGTTCAATTTAGTTGGATTTTTTTCACTTATGTTGAAACACAATTCCAAACAAAAGTCCAACAAATACGAGTCGATAATGGGAAAATTATTTTTCATGTGGGATTTCTTTGCCGCTCGCGTGTCGTTTACCAACGCACAGGTATCTACACACCACAACAAAATGGTGTTGTAAAAATAAAACATCACCATCTTCTTGAGGTAGCAAGAGCCCTCTGTTTTCAATCCAATCTACCACTTCAATTTTGGGGGAATGTGTTCTTACCGCCGCTTAGCTTATAAATCATATCCCTACACCCTTACACCACAAGCAATCTCCTTTTGAAGTCGTCTACAAAAAGCCACCTTCCTACCACTACATGCGAGTTTTTGGTTGTCTCACTTATGCCACATCCATCCCGCCAACACAAATGCTCTTTCATAGGCTATCCCATTGATCAAAAGGATTACAAACCTTGAAACCCATAAGACACTCACTAGTCGAGATGTCACCTTCCTTAAGGGCACTTTTTCCTTTTCTTGCCTCACCATCTGAACCATCCATTAATATCTCCATTCCTCAAATCACTCCAAATACCTCATGACCAACCCTCCCTACATCACTTGAAAGTTGAAACCCACCAATTTTCATATCACCTCCGGACTCACCACTACCCCAAAACATATGAGGCCATCTATATATAATAAGGAAAACTAATTAAAAGAGCTTAAAATTTTTGAATTTTAACGATAATGATAAAATAAAGGGTAAAGTGAATAGTACCATGATTGACTTTTTAGTGTAAAAATATGATTTTTAGTTAAAATGAACAATACCAAAATTTTTTTGTTAAAGTTCTCATATATAATAACCTATAGGTCATGAAATGTTGGGGTCACAGCATTGATTTGATTTGTGGAAGGAGGACAACCGTGGTCATTGTTCAGTGTGCGGTTGTGAAAGAATAGACAGCCATGGCTGTAGTTTGCAAGTCTGCATCATTGGTCCCCACGTTAAAGGAACACAACAAGAAAGACATCGATATAAGAAAATTATTTGTTTTCACATGCAAGACATCGATATTATACTTAGAAAAATATTTTAAACTTAATAATTTAGAAACACGGAAAAACTAATTTTTGTATCAAGAGAAGGAAACCAAAAAACTCCGAACTTACAAGTAGATAGATGATGGGTTTTGTTTTCCATCTGAACTTTTATAGTGTTTTTGTATAAATCGTGAGATATTTTTTCTTATTTACTAACCTTGTCAATATGGGACTAAAAAAATTAATGATGTTTTCAAGTCTTTAATTGATATGTATAAGTAATGAATAGGCACTAAATTAAACATTTTGATGCCACGTCATATGATTTGCGAATTTGGTTAACGCATTACTCTTTGTTAAAAATTAGACTTGAATTGAAACGCATGTTTAAAAATAACAACCCACATAGCTACTAGTTAGTAATTAAATATAAATTAACAACCAAACAATAATTTGTGAAAAATGAAAAGAATAAACATGCACATAACATATTGGCATTTCAAACTTAGGACCTCTCGTTAATTTTAAACAAAAATCATTGCTTCCAATTAAACTTCTTGATCATTTTAGCCAATTTTATAAATTTATACACTTATGAAAAGAAATTTGTAAAAATTGGAAAGTAAAGAAGCACACATGATGTTTTGAATCCAAGACCTCCTCATTAATTTCAAACAACAAAACCACCAATTCTAGTTAAACTTCTTTGTTATTGGACCAAATTTTATAAATTTCCTGGGCCGACCTTGTTACCATGTTGAAGACAATATCAATGTTGTTGGAAGAGGGCCTTTGGCCGATCTCTCTGATAATTTCACATGGTATCAAAGTCAGAGAGCGAACCCGTATTGCCACATGATAGGTGGGTCCCCTTGGGCCCGCACGATGATGGTGGGTCCCTTGGCCCTGTTTGTAGGGTAAGTCCCATTGACTCCATATGGTTGCCGATATGTAGATCTCCCACATGTGACCCACTAAATGGATCCCACGTGACGGAGTGTGTTGAAATATCCCACATCCGTTGAATTTATCAGAAAAGAAGAGTTTAAGTATCATAACTCCACTCCAACTAATACCGAGGTTTTTCACCTGATGAATTGTGTACATGATAATTACCAAGTTTGAAACAATATTGATGTTGTTAGAAGTGAACTTTCGGGCCATCTCTCTGATAATTTGACATGGGATCACCATTTCCCTTTTAGAAGTATTGGTCGACTACCCTACCACATATTTGCCCCAAAGCACACGAGCATGCATGGAGGCTCCTTAGAGACCCAAATAAGATCACATGCTTTCCTACCTAACTTCATGTTTTAAGACTAGCTCTTACGTACCCGAGTTTATTATCAGATCCCAACCTTCATTGCCTCTTATCAGGCATCCCCCAAAGGAACACTCGTCCACCAGTAGGACTACTGCACTCGTGGGCGTGCGTAACCCTAGCCTAGTAGATGACTAATGGACTTCTTCCATATCAATAGTCGTTGAAGGAAACAGGTAATCGAGAACTATATTCAGAACTCATTTTTCTTTTTCTCTGAAACCTCTGGATAGTCAATTGTTCTTTCTATGTTACCTTTTTTTTGTAAGTTTTCTTGTCAATATGTTTTGAACAACAATTTATCTCCACAACTAACACGAAATCGGAAAAGTGTAACATTCACCTGAAATAATCGAGTACTAAACTATATGATTCAGATCAACTTGGGGGCCAATTGACATGATTCTTTTTCCTTACTTCCCCTATTTCTAAGTTCTCTGATTTCTTCTTTAACCTATTTATATTAAGTACACAAGCTTTAAGTCGAATCTTCCATTTACAAGTGAGGAGGAATGTCACTACACAGTAATACCAATAAAATTACACTTTCTTTTGAGTAAATGAAAAAGGAGTAATTGTTGTTTACGCTCTAAACTATCACGAAATTATCAGTGTACTCCTCAACTAATTCTTTAGCCAGTTTGCCAATTTTTACCTTCATTCAATTTTTTTATTAAACAGTGTTGCATGCCAAGTAGGGGTGCAACTTGGGTTGGGTCAGCCCAAATTCATCCATGTCCAACCTGATTTCTTACTCGATCGGGCCGATTAAAATAAAGTAAAAACTCTTCCAAACCCAATCTCAACCCGATTATTATTGGGTTGAGGTGATGCTCTACCCACTAATGTCAAACCAAACCCAACTTGGTTTCTAGACCGAATTGTTCATGCACATATTACCCTTCCCACTCCATAATATATAAGCTAGGTACAAGTTGGGAGGGCTATACTTGAAGTTTGTTGTTTGCTTTTCATTTGAACAATGAATGATAGTGTTGCTTTTACATTTTTTTTTATTACAAATTTGGTATTGTCTTGTAACTTAATTTCAACTTTACATAGTTGAAACTTTATGACGACACGCTACTTAATTTATCTTTTGTATGGATGAGGATGTGTAAAATTGAATTTTAAATCATTTTGATATTATTTGGTTCAAAATTTGAAATTTATCTTATACAATAATGTTTTACAAGATTGACCTTCATATGAGCAAACCTAAAAACCGAGTAAGCTTGAACTCAATTTAAACCCGAACCTGAATAAACTCGCATGAATCCGAACTCAACCCAAACCCGAATTAGAAATGTTGGGTTAGGGTTTGGTTGAGCTTCTTTCCATTGAATAATGACACATTAGCATCTTGGTGTTGAATAATGACGTCATCACTTAGGCTAAACCTCTTCCGAATAAATTGAGAGCAACTTAGATGGACCTGCTACACCTGGCGTCCAGTTCAATTACACAATACCACAGCTGCTTTTCGTCTACTTTTATTTTTTTCCATCACTTCATCTGAATCCTACCGTGCCAGTGCCCCCAAGGGCCCCAACGTTGATTGACCCAAAGCCTTATCAAATTAAAATAAAAACTTAGAGCCAGGGCCTGATGTTTGTAATCCGCACTGCACCCTTACAAATCATCTGTGGAACATAAGCATGGTCATCCATCTTATATTTCCCTAGGGAACTAGACGTACGCTCAAATTACAACCTCTGCAACTTAACTGGGAATTAAGTAAACTACGGAAACTACATATACAACGTATCAAGGTTACATAAGTACGGCAATCTTAAACTTTTATTATGAACCTTATTACGCAAAGATTCACGGCATGCCAAGAGTAAACAAGTTTATTGTTTTATACACCAAGGCGGATACTTGAGTTTAAAACATGTTCTTATGTATGGAGTTCAGTTCCTCTACTGCAGCTTTCCCGGTCCTGAATGTAGCTGGAATGTCCTGCTTGGTACAACCTGAAGGACCCCAGGTAGCTCTGCCAATATCGAGTAGACAACAAAACTATGAGTATTTATTTCTAATCATCCGAAACTCCCTAGTTTACCGGACTCATAACTTGCATAAAAGATCTATTGATGTAACTCAATAATCAGTAAAATGCCTGAAACTGTGCATAATTGACAAATGGCTTTGTCTACAATGGTTTTCCTCTTCACTTATAAGTGATTGGTCTTAGGGTCGATTCTCTCCAAAGGCGAATTTGAACCACATTACTGCTAGCCCAATGTGAGACTTAGCCCACTTCATTACCTCTTTAGTGTAGATAATATCGTTTGTTCAAAAAAAAAAAATAAAGGTTTTTTCTCTTTTGTTTTCTGTTTATTTTTTGAAGGAGAAACGACTTCAACTCACTTTCGCAATGCACATGCCTTAAAGTTTTCCTAGCATCAATCAACAAATTACTCATATACATTCGTCATCTGCCGTGGTAAATAGATGAAATACCAAATTTGACCTAAAATGTGAAATGCGAATTCATATCAATGCCAGCCTAGAGACATAAACAAAATGCCATGACACTGGTAATTCCTTTACCATATGAAAGCCTATGCAACATTTGTGATGTGTTTAATGGTAATAATACACAACAAAAACAACAACAAGGAGAAAAGGGATACACTGCCAGCCATCAGTACTGAGCATGAGCAAGAAGCATTGTACAGCCTAAGTTAAGCAAAAGTAAACACTTATAATGTGAATCAACAAGGAAACAGTAGGTTTTTTACCAATTGGATACTTGTGGGGGCAACAATAGTAGTATAAAACTTCTTTTATAAAGATAACGTATAAAAATGACATCAGCTAACTTTAAATCATTTAGAAGTTAGAACCACAAAGACTCTGAATCAACAACAGGATAAGAGGATTATAGAGATTATCTAACCAATGACAAACAGTAAAAACATCATTTGAGGTTTTATTTATTTTATTTTCCTCATGTTTGGGTATTGCCAAATTTAGCATATTATGAATTTCACAGGAGTGAAACTTTGGAGTGTGTGAGGGACTTTGAAGTTTCATGGAACTTAGGCTAAATTTGTTAGGAATGCGCTACAAAAATTAGAGGGACTTAAAGATGACTAGATACAATCAATACATTGAGAGATTGCTCAAATGACTCCATGAAAGGTGTCATTTTGAAAGCCCCATGTTAAGTGTCTGTGTAGCGCATTTTTAGTGTTTTAGTAGTAGCTTTGTGGTGTTTCACTAGTTCATTAGTAGTGTTCTTGTTGTGCATTTTTAACAATTTAGTCAATGTTCCTTGGGACTTTGATCTAAACATAGGGTTAAAGTCCAAGTGGAATAAGGACCCAGTAGTGTGAGCAAAACTGAAACTTTAAGGCCTTGTTTGGTATAGAGGATTGAATTGGAATGGATAAGATATTCTTTTCAAGGTATGAAGGAAGAAATGAAAAAATAGCAACCAACTTAAAGGTAGCCAAGGGATTACTCAAGAAGAAAATTTATCCATTCCAATCGTCCCCAAAATGGTAGGATCAGAAGGAAGAAGTTTTCTTCATGTCTAATCCCCTAAAAATTCTCCTCTACCTTCAATATGCCTTGAATTTAGAGGGTTTTCCATTCCATTCTCCTATACCAAATTAGTCCCAAGCATTCTGAACATGCCAGAAAGTGATAACAATAAGCAAGCAAAGAATACCCACAATTGTTGAAACAGATGCGGTTGGGGGTCCAAAACAAAGCTGAAACAAACCCGCAGAGGCCAACCTATCAATCACTACACAACCGATTCCCCAATAGAAAGATCGATACGCTACCGTGAATTAAAAGATCACCTTTAAAAATCGACTCACTTAGCTTGAAACATTCATATTAACCATGTCAAAGAGGAGTATAAGGGATCGGATAAATAAATAACATTTGCTAAGAAAACCGGAAGAATACTCATCACCAACACTAGAAAGAAGGGGAGAGAGAGAGGACTAACTTGAAATTTGGTCGACCTGCTGAGGAGTGAGCTTAGCGGAGAATCCACTGGCAGCCGTCTTGTAACTGTATACCAGAGCCTCCTTCGCAGCCTCCTCACTGTATGTATATATGTATGTATGCATATCACAATCCACAAATTCACACAAATTCACAAAATTCATTTTTCTTTGGTTTTCCCAGGAAACAAACAGTAGATAAAGGAGGGAGAGAGAGACCTGCCGAGGACGGAGGCTAGGGTTCGGATGTGATAGGACTCAGGCTCCTCATTTTCAAGAGGGCGTTCGGTGTAAACGATGTGGACCGCCGTTTCGGAAGAAGAAGCAGCGACGGATTTGGGAGCAGATTCGTCGGCCATAGCGAACACAGAGAAGATGATGAGATTCAAAAGCAAAATTAAAGACAGGAAAGCGTTGGAGCTGGCGGTGCTTAGCATTCCTTTTTATACAATTCAATCACGAATATCAATTTGGGCAAATTCCTTTTAGCAATTAAGGATATGACTTAGCTGCTAAGATACTTGTGTGTGTTTGTTTGGTAACTCCGTCTCTTCCTTTGGCTTTTCTGCCTTGCCTTTGCCTCTTTGGCCTCCAACTTGGTGTGGAGCCTTCTTCCTTATACTTTCTTTCCTTTATTTTATTTTATTTTCTATTTTATTCAAGTTTTCTCTAGAGGTAATGCTAGCAAGACTAAATTTATTGATGATTGGTTTATTACTTAAACGTTCATAAACGTGCTCATTCTTATTGGTAACACATCATTTAGTTTGCAAACTTTGTTTACAAATTTAGTTTCCTCAGCATTGCCCGTTCTCTCGTGCACATCAAAATTACACATCTAAGTTCCACTGCAAAACAAGAGCCATAACATCCAAATAGATTATTCGATCTAACGACTCTTATTATGATGTGTAACTTAAATATGTGATTTTTAATAATTGATGGTAAGCAATGCTTTAAAATTCACTAGGCGGTAGCCGGGTGGCAATAAGAGTGCAAGTTGAAATGATGTTTTTGTTGGATGTATGACCTCAAAGCAATCAAGATTAATTGATCGATTAAGGTAATACAATGTAATCATTGGGCAAGATCACTATAGGTAGATTACCAATGTAATCTCGTTAGTGAGTCCATGTATAACGATTATATACTCTTACAAGGTAACTTATGAAATAATGTTAAAGAGACCATCTTCATATGTGTTTATCCTAAACATTGCTTCTGGTCGTTGAATTATTTGAGTGGACATATTATAATCTGGTAAGATTGGTACACCCTATGTCTACACTCTTGTAGGATGGAATGCATGGTTAGTCTCAAGTCATCATCGTGGGTCATTAAGATAAGTGTGTAGGTACTTAATAAAGATGCAGTATACTGAACACGAATAACTCGAGATCTTATGTATGTATACTTGATACATACTCATGTCAATTAGAACTCGATTGTTGCAATAATGCAAACTAGTCCTTGAACCTAAAGCACCCCAATTTTCTTGTGGTTAGTTTCTTAATGTTACATTATGCAAAAGACGGAGTATGAGAGGATGTTTACGACTTCGTTGGAGTTAAGCAACCCAATCGCAGAGGCAAGTGAATGAAAAACAAGGAATCTCTAACCTTCACAATTGAAGGAGAATGCTCATTGATGTAATTCAAAATCTTGGGCCAAAGCATCGTGATTTGAAATGAAATAGATTCCAAATCTATCAAGTTGAATAATGAGTTTCTCACAAGCTTTATGAATCGAACATACTAATAGCTTGGTTTGTTTCTTATTTGAGCCGGATTAAGCTTGGTTTGGTTTGGTTTGGTTGTTTCACGAGCCAAACACAAGCTGAAACCAATCCGAATTCAAACTTTTTTGAGCTAATTTTATATATACTAAAACCCAAACATCTGGTTATTGTTCTAGGGCAGTGTGCAGACCAAAATGCCCCTCAATTCGTTTGTTAAGCCACTTTTTTGCCATCTTTTCTACAGTACAATGACTTCCTTGCCCTCCGAGGCCACGCGTTCATCCTCTCCGGTTTCAATTTCTTTGGGTGCTTCAATGCTCTTTCCTTTTTTTTCTTTATTGTTGTCCTTTTGATTGTACGTGTCTTTCATCCATCCATGCTTTTTCGTTTTTCTACAGTGAAAAGGCTATTACGCTTTTTTACTCCACCTGTCCGTCATCAGTTACACCAGTGCCCTTTGTTTGGTTGTCTTTGACGGAATTGGACTTTGTTTCACTTTTTTTTTTTTTTTGTATTTGTTTTTGCTACAGCTGCAACACAGTTTTGTCAGGCCCACGTGTTGGTCATCGTGTGGTACTTTGTTTGGGTTTTTATTTTGTTCCGTTTTGTTTCCTCTCATTTTCAAATTTGCTTCACTGTCGCTTTCACCCGTTTTGTTTCCTCTCATTTTGACACACCCTACCGAGATCAAGGCATGATGGCCGTCACGTGAGGGTGACGTAACCATGCGCACAGTGCGGAAGCAATGAAGATAAGAATTATATGAATAATTAAAAACCGAAACTACTAGAGTGCACTACTAAACGGAAGTGTTAGGAGTAAGATACAAAAGTAAACACTCCTAATCAGAGCATAAAAAGTCTAGGTGCAGTCCAGTAGGACAAATACTAATTATACAGTACCATAATATGTCCTACAATTATTTAGATATGTCAGTACCACCGAAGTCCTCGCACCCAGCAACTGCAAACTTACCTAAAACCTGGAGGGGCGCAAAACAGAAAGTGTGAGTGGGCAAAAACAAATGTTTTACAAAACCATTTCATTTATCAACATATCTAACCCCTCGCTGTAAAACATGTATAATTTTTCCCAGAATCAAGATATATGCATATACATAAATATATATGAAATTATAACAATTCAAATCATGCTTCACATAGTCATATTTATATGTATGCCAAGATATAACATAGTAAGCAATTCAAGTAAGAATAATTTCATATAAATATAACATGTTAGTCGGAACCCCTGTGGTAGTCTGTACGGCTGAATTCATAGCTCAACATCAATATAGCCGGAGTCACTACAATGACCTATTCAGCAACATACTGCACAAGAGTCGGAACCAAAGGAAAAGGTTTGTACAACAACAATGGGTGTAATATAACTATGCTCAATACTGTTCTCACATAATAGCTGGACGATAAATCGCTAGTCACCTACGAGTCGGAACCACCTAAGATGGTCTATGCGACAAGACTGTGCACCTAAATTGGATCCAATATGAGCATATGGTGCGGGAGGTGACATAATAAACAAGCATGTGTCATAACTCTGGCTAAATCACAATCACCCTAGGTGCAGTCTTATGAGCTCAACATTATTCAATCACATATCACATCATTGACAATTCACATAACCAAACATAACTCACCTGTGCTTACCTGAGCATCCACAGCACCACATTTATATATATATATATATATATATATATATATATAAAGCATCATATACCAATTCATAAACGAATTATACTTATATGCATGGCATTTACGACATACTTTCATTTAAGCACATATTTCTGGGAAAATATCAAGTATATAAATATATACTGAAAACCAAAAGCCCACTCACTAGTATGTCAAAGGGTCGTAGCCCCCGAGTCGCCCTTGAACACGCTCGTCCTTGGGATAAGTCTCACCTATATGCAAATTAACTATAAAAACGTTTTTTAAAGTACAAAGGCAAACTATATAATAACTTCGCATACAATGCTCAATTTTGGTATTTGAATATACCATAGTGACCTACACAAGCTCAGGATCATTCCCAAATTTTTAGAATATTTTTCTAACCTCTCATGCGCGGCTACGCGCCAGCGAGTGCACAGCAATACACGCGGCCACGCGCAGGGAATCCTGATGAATTCTCTAACGGCCGTTAGGAATATTCCATGGAATATTCCGTTAAAACCCAATGGTAACTATTAAAGATGACTGATGGCGTTAGCATATTCCGTCAACTTATCGAAATATGCTCATTTCTTCTTTGGCGAGTCGCCGGTCGCCGGTGACTTCGCCGGTTTCTAGGTAAAACTTTAAATCGCTTATTCTCTTTCATTTCTTCACCATTTTCCATAAAATTGGTACCAAAATGAAGCTAATAACATGTAGAATCACGTTATATAAGTTTCAAGGCTTAAAATCTACTAGGTTTTCCTAGAGAAAGCTCAATAGTTCAGCTTACCTAGATATACGTCGATCTCAGCCCTCTGACGTCTTCCAACGAAGTACCCCGAGACTCGTGAGGACCTCCTTAAGCTTCCTATAAGCTTCAAATTCCCTGAAACACAAGATTTCACGTATGCATGAACAGTGACAAAATCGGAGCTAGGGTTTCCACGTGAAATCGAAGGTTTCCTTACCTGAAAATGGTACATTTGAACTCGTATGGTCCTCACGAACACAATGGTGATCTTATAACCTTCGATCTACAAGGTTTGAGAGGGTTTCTGGGTTGGTCCGTACGAAGAAGGAAGAGAGAGGGAGAGTCTGAGAGAAAGAGAGCACGGGAATGAGAGAGAGAAAAGGTGGGTGTGTGTGGTCCAAAAGTCACCAATCAAAACTAAGAAAAGTCTTAGTTCTAATTGGGTCACCAATCTAAAACAATTTAACCCAATAATAATTCACACACATCAATTAACGTCCGAAGACAATTCCGTCATTTTACATCATCGATAATAGAAGTTCGGGACGGGCTGTGACACATTTCCATCTTTGTTTCGCGGCTGTTCTCATAGCTTAAATCCTTTTTGCCTCAAAAATTCCTGCTTCGGGTCGTCGCAAATTTTCGTGTTGTTGCTTTCAGTCGGTGTTTTATGCAATTCTGCAGCCTGTGGTTGCTCGGAAAATACGAAATCAATGTAAGGTTTTTATTTGCACCATGTGAAGACATCTGTGTTTAAGGTGAAGAGTTTTGAAATTATGTGCTTTTAATTCGAATGATAGTGTGCTTGCTTATTGTTAATTATTTTTATTTCGTTTTGAATTTGTTAGTTTATCTTTTGTGCATCTAAGTATATGATTCAATGCTTTAGATTGGATTTTTGTGGTTTTGAGTTTGTGGGTTTTTTTGGGTGCATGAGAAAATGTTATCCAATGGTTTGATTAAACAATTTTCCTCAATCTGTTGCAACTTTGATGTCGTTGTGCCCCTTTGTCAAACTTTGTTTTCTGTTTTTTATTTTTTCTGTGCTGTTTTTGTAAAATTGAAGTAGGAGTTTGACGGATGTTGATGAATCCCACAGTTTATCGGCGAAGAGAACAACACCTTTTCTAATGTTTGTAGTCATTTACCCACAAATTCATAAAGTGGTATTATTTTTATGGGGGATGGTTGTTAATCTTTTGTATTGTTAATTTCGCAACGTGTGGGTTGCTCAGAGACCACCGGGTTATGCTTTTGTTCACTTGGATCACAGTAGAGATGCAGAGGATGCAATTGGTGAATTAGATGGTATGTTTAGTATTTGACTGTTGATATTTAATATGGGGTTTTCTTAGTTTATGTCATTCAAATCCAGCATAAGTTCATCGGCAACATTGTTTGTGAAGCAACATAATTAGATGGTATCTATTTTGAGATGCATATTTCAAAATATTCCTTATGCAACCTGTGGTTTTTCACGAATTATACGTGTTCAACTAGGTCTAGGTTTCTTCTTTATATAATGTGGTTGTCACCTTCGTTGGAATTTCTTCACTTTTTGACATGTGAGATATCTCAATCAAAATAATGCTCATCATATAACTTATAATTTAGTAGAACAATATTGATACCGTTGCTTGAGTTGTGAGCATTCTATTTTCCTCTTCCAAAATTGTGACTTGCGGTTTTGCTTTTTATGATTCACTGTTTTATTTTTTATGTTAATCCTTTACTTATGCATTGATGGGTAAGTCTTTGGTTCTGTTTTTTGTTGAGCTTTTTAATTCACCCAAGCTAGCTGTCCATTCCTAATGGATGGGTTTGGTTTCTGGATTAAAAAGGCAATTTCTAACAATGGCATCTAAGAAGAGTATACTCTTTTTTCTCCTTTTTCAACTTATTAAACATGATTTCCTAAGTGTTTATGTTTTTAATTTGTCTGTTTGCAATGTGGGAAAATTCTTATTATCTCCTTGACTCTACAGTTTACTGCCTGCACACGTGTTTGACATTTTGTTTTGCTTTTGGTAAGTAATGTTTGTGTCTTTGTAATATGTGGTTTCTTTTTTAGTCTTCCCTTTTGAATCATTGCTTTGCTGCTTTTATCAAACGTTCCATATTTGATAATAATCTGGGAGAGCAATTTAGGTTTCTCTTTCAATGGCAAATATACCTTTGGGACAGATACTTGGATTCCAGTTTTGAATCCTTTTTTCCATATTAAATCATGCTTTCCAATTTTGTATACTTAATTAAAATTACTTTTTATTTTTTATTTTTTTATATAGGTTCTATAGTTTGTTAATTCAGGTTTAACATCTTATATTATTTTTGAACTTAAATAAGTTCGCAGTATTAGATTGTTAGTGGGGGTTCACTTCAAGATCACTATGCGATGTGCTTTGTTCTACAATAGTGTTCAAACGTTTTGGATTTCTTTCTTTATCTATAGATTTGCATTAATATTGTTTGTTGTCAAGTTAGTTCATTTCCGTGCACATCGATATATAAAGCTTGAGATTTAGGTTTTCAGTCATGTGATGCTCAAATGCTTTATTAATTAGTTGGTTAAATATCTGGTGATCATTTGGGCTATAGAATATTAAATTTGTTGTCAATGCTTTGAAATTTAGCCGAGTACCATGGATACCTGATTGTTTCATATTTGTGTTTATTTTCGCTTCACATTAATGTAAAGTTATATTTATTGAAGGAAAAAAAAAACAACAATTTACACCCGTGCCACCTGACAGACATAGTTGTCTTCTATTTCTTTCTTAACTTACTAAAACTAACTTAGTAAGTGTTTTTCTTTTTGGTTTATGCATTTGCAGTGTGGAAAAATAATTGATTATATCTCCTTAACCCTGCTTTTCCCTTTTGGGATAAGTGCTTCACATTTTCTACTTTTGGTAATTGATATTTGGTTTCCTCTTTAGTTTGCTTTTTCCAACTGTTGTTTTACTGCTTTCATAATGTGTTAAGTGTTTCATAATAGTTATTCTTTGTCATCTGTTAATGTGTGATCATTTGTCTTACTATCCTAATATGAATTGTATTTTTTTTTTGTCAACTTTAGTTCTTTAATTACTTTTGGTTGGCTTATTTCTTTTCTGAGTCCTTTTTATTTTTGGAATTTCAAGTTTATGTAGTGGTTATCGGTTTTGTAATAGTTATGTTAAAATTATTTTAACCATTTATTTAATTAGGAATGAAAGAAAAGAAATCAATCCTTTCTTTCATATTTGTTTACAGATTTGTGTTATGTTGATTCTTATCTTTATAAAATTTATTTCTCTTTTAACATATTCAATGGAAACAGTTAAGGTTGTTGATGCACAAAACCGAAGGTCTTGGAACAACGTAAATCCAACCGTAAATCTGCATGAAATGTACATAACACAAGAAGTATTGTGGTTCACCCCAAGGTTTGGGCTACATCCACACTGATTGTATTTCTCTGAGAGTATTTATGAGGGAGAGAGTGTGAGAGCTTTGCTCTAGATAGGAGAGACTTTGAGAGGGGGTGAGAAGGCCTAGGAATTGGCCTCCCTTAATTGTGAGGGTGAGGAGTCCTTTTATAGAATAAGGGCTCCTCACTTATTACATATTTACCCATTCCTTTATCACATAATTACATTTAAGTCTCCCGAGTATTTGTACGAGATCTAAATATGGAGGCCCTAAATATGGTATAAACAGTAGTCCCCCAAGTCTTCAGTCAAGAAAGTATTTTGGCTGGAGACTTGAAATTCAGTCCATGTGTGGGCCGAAGTAACTAAATGTTGTCTTGAACTAACGCTCAATATTAGGCGGTGCTCAATCTAAAATGAGGCTCAACTAGATGTAGCACATGCTGCGAGGCTGCTCGGCTCGTGGCTTATGTTGCCTTGGTTGGCTCGGCTTGTGGCATTGAAGGTGAGGGAGTCCCTTTTATAGAATAAGGGCTCGCTCCTCAATACATGAATGATGGGCTAGAGTTGATGCTCTTTAATGATGGTGAGGGAGTCCCTTTTATAGAATAAGGGCTCGCTCCTCAATACATAAGTGATGGGTGCTTTCTAATGAAAGTGAGGGAGTCCCTTTTATAGAATAAGGGCTCGCTCCTCAATACATGAATAATGAGCTAGAGTTGATGCTCTCTAATGATGGTGAGGGAGTCCCGTTTATAGAATAAGGGCTCACTCCTCAATACATAAATAATGGACTAAGTCCCCCAAGTATTTTTCATGAGGCCCAGTTGAGGCCCAATATATGGTACATAATGTAGTCCCCCAAGTCTTCGGTTAATAGAGTCTGTTGGCTGGAGACTTCAAATTAAATCCATGTATGGGAAGTGGCGGTTGTTCGGAGGCGGTATTTGTATACCCTGCACTGAAACTTTGTAGGTGAAGCTTTGCAAGTGAAGCTTTGAAACTAGAGCTCTGTAAATTAAGCTTTCAAAGCTGGAGCTTTTGTAAATGAAGCTTTTGAAGCTAGAGCTCTGTAAATGAAGCTTTTGAAGCTAGAGCTCTGTAAATGAGGCTTTTGAAGCTGATTGACATGAGCGATGCTTATGGATGTTTATGTTGATTGACATGAGTGATGCTCATGGATGTTGTCATGAGTGATGCTCATGAATGTTAACATGAGTGATGCTCATGAATGTTGACATGAATGATGGTCATGAATGTTTATGTATGATTGTCATGAGTGATGTTCATGAATGTTTATGTATGAATGACATGAGTAATGCTCATGTATAATTTGGAGTACTAGGCGTACTTTTGATCACCTGGTTTGTGGCATGAAGGAGAGTACGGGTTATACATTTCATCACCTGATTGGTGACATGAATGGCTAGTTTCCAAATGATATTAGAGTACAGGTTGTACATTTCATCACCTGGTTGGTGGCATGAATGGCTAGTTGCCAAATGATATTAGAGTACGGGTGGTACATTTCATCACCTGGTTAGTGGTAATAGCAGCAGGTTGCCGAATAATTGTGGAGTACTGGGCGTACTTTTGATCACCTGGTTGGTGGTAATAGCGGCAGGTTTTCGAATAATTGTGGAGTACTGTGCGTACTTTTGATCGCCTGGTCGGAGCTGTTTTGGGCTTATGGGCCTTTGCCCTTTCACATAACATTTCAGCCCATTTATTTTGGGCTTTGCCATTTTTTTTTTAATTTTTTATTATTACCCACTGATGGGGTTTATACAGATGTCTCTGAAAGATACGAAAAAATAAATTACATGTTTTCAGCATGTTGATGGGCATCTTCTGGTCCAACAAAAAGTGGAGACGGGAAACCTTGGTGGGCATCTTCTTATCTTCAATCATGTTATCCCGTGGGATAGTGGAGTAGTGGAATAATGGAGCATCTTCTTTTCGGCTTTTTGATTTTCTTTCTGTTTTCTTGACCCTGATGAATATGGCAGACAAGGAATAATAATAGATTTAATAATAAGAAAATAATCTTATCTCCGCTTTTGATTTGCAAAAACTTTTGCTTTCTTCTTTTCACTCTCTGCCCTTTCTCTTTTTCTGCTGCTTGAACACCAGTTGGTGTATTCCAGCTCCACCACGAGATCTGAGTTGTGCCATCCCATCTCCAAATGTCCCTCCCTCACTGGTGCCGCTGTTGCATAGCCTCGGAATAGGTTTTTATTATCATTTGCTCCATAACTCAAGAGTTTTCTAACGAGCGCCAAATTCCTAGAGTGAGCGACGAGGAACAAGGCAGTGATATGAGTAATGAACTCCTCGTACTCGAAGCGAACCTCATGCGCCAACTCGCCCTGCGCCACAATCTCCGTCTTCTTTGACTTCAAGCATACCGTTCCGACAAAGTTCACATCCACGAAAGGATCGCCCAGACAAAATAAAGTGGGGAAGAAAGTTGGGGTTGATCTGAACCGTTTGGATATGTTCATTTAACTAAAACTCACTTTTTCTATTTTTATTTGGATATGTTCTTACATTTCTTGCTATAAACTGTTCCACTCTTATATCATTATGGAATTTTACTGTATTTGATTGCTACTCTTTATGATAGAATTTTGATATCTTTTTTTCTTTC
This sequence comes from Malus sylvestris, assembly GCF_916048215.2. Taxonomy (NCBI): domain Eukaryota; kingdom Viridiplantae; phylum Streptophyta; class Magnoliopsida; order Rosales; family Rosaceae; genus Malus; species Malus sylvestris. The sequence goes on along the minus strand of NC_062264.1, from coordinate 7,266,476 downwards.
TTTTTTATTTCTTATTTATACACTGTTAGAACCTGTTTGCTAAAGTTTGTATTTCGTTTCTAGCATTGCATGTTCAAATTATTTTACCACATTTTTATATGTATCCATTACAATTTTTTCCTCACATTTAAACATCTACCATCCAATTAAAAACATTTACTCATCTATGATATTTGCTAATATTTGTTTTACAATTCTGTTATTATTTTTTGCCATCAACAGAGAACATCGTCTTGAATAGTACTGGCTCCTCCCTTTTTTTCATCGACGCAGACATCCTGGAGGTTAACTCATATAAATCAATGTCAGTGCACTTCTAAAATCGTCATTCCTGTCAAAACCTCTAAACATGCTGATTTTTCAAAATTTCTTATTTTCTTTTTAAACTTGCAGGTTCTCAACCTGTAAACTCCCTATAAAAATAATGCCTCCTTCTTCAAGGCAAGCAAATGAGGTTGAAATTCTACGTACAACAACAAGAGTAACAATAGATGAGTTGGCCTTTTTGGATCCTGATTTGTATAAGGTATACAAACGATTTATGCTTTTCTATCTTTTTAAAAAAAAAACATTTACCTGCATTTTTACATATTGAACAAAAACTAATTTTGTTGTTGCTCTTTTATGATACACGTGTCATAAAATATTTGACAGAATGATACATTCCTATGTAAAGCATTTGTCAAACGTTTTGACACACGTTATGATTGGTGGTACAATGCTTGCTCTAGCTGTGTCAAACAAATGCATAAGGACCCATCGACTGGACAACTCATCTGTCAGAAACACCCCAACCAAATTCCAACACCATGGTAACATTCAATATGCAAGTTTGTTAATCTGTCTTTTTTTACTTTTTCTACGAATTTCAATTTCATGCCGTTTCTTTCCAACTAAAAAATGACTTCAAATCTGTAACCTCTGTTCTTTAAACTTCTTTGCTCTGATTGTTAACAATGAGTTATAAGCCATAAAAAACTGGAATTTAGTTTTTAAATATAGGTACAAAGTTAATTTGATTCTTGAAGACATCACTAATGAAATTAGTGCTTTGATAATTGGCAAAGCTAGAGAAAAACTCTTTGGTATGCCCTGCAAAGATTTGGTCATGAATCAGAGATTGATTGACCAACAACAACTGCCAAATGAGTTTTTGCGACTGATTGGACAAAAGAAGATTTTCCACTTGCGATTCGAAAATAGAAAAAATAGTTTCAACTCAAGTGATGTGCTGGTTTACAATTTGTCTGATGATACAGCTATAGAACCAATAACTCCACAGATCTTACCAAGAGCACTCACAATATCATCCACTACTGTATCATCTTTGACCTCACCACTTGAAACAAGTGGAGAATCACATAAACGAAAGAGGGAGTCTGTGAGGAAAGCTTTTTTTACTGGCAGTGAACAAAGGTATAGATTCAAACTCCATAGTATCATAAAATCTGATACTTTTATTTTACTTCCCTGTGTTCAAATATTCATATTTTCTAGCTATCTTGCTTTACTTAATATATACTTGTCAAGAATCTTTTCTTTTCTTTTTTTAAGACAAAATTTAAGTAAAGAGATACAAATTATAGTTGGACAACATTTTTTATGTTTTATCCAATAAAATGTGCTCATCAATAATGGTCATTTAAAATAGTGAAGCATAAGAAATTTCAGAAGTTGATATGAAATAATTTGATGAAATGCCTATCAAATTGCGGAAAAAAATTCACCTCCAGCTTCTGCAAAAACAGATAGTCCCTCCAAAAATTAACTAGGTCAGTATGGTTTCATTTTGCTAAATTCTTTGCTTCAAAACTACATAGCTGTGAACTTAATCACTGTCTAAATGCCTTGCATTATTTTTCTCTGTATAGGTTGGTTTCTCAATGTCAACACTGATAATGCTTCTGCTACAAGATGTTTCCTCCTCTGCTACAGTATATTTTGCATCTTTTCCTACTCTGTATTAAACTTTGTCTAATATCTTTGGTGGTTTGTAAATACCACTTTCTGCACAAAACTCGACAATATTTTTTGCACCTTCGTATACCAGCATTTGTTAAAGTTTTGTGTACATAAGCTAGTTTAGTTTTTAGAGCACAAAGAACAGCTAAAGTAGAATATATAGCTCTAATATTTTTTGTATCCCTGTAAGAAAGTATCTGCTAATTTTTTGTTTGTAAATATGATCATCTTAATCAAAAAACAGTTATAAATGCTGTGATCCAATCATAAACCTTCATCTTTATCCCTATCTTCTCACAATTCAAGCTTTTCTCCAACTTTTCCATTTTCTTTGTTATTAATATTGTTATTGCTTTGCAAATTCATTTTTCAAGTCTATAATATAGTATTTCATTCTGCTTTAAAACCCCGCAGCAACGTGCGGGTATAAATAACTAGTTTACAGCTGTATCCCTAATTGACGGTCGGTTAAAATAACCTTATTCACTCATCAATTACAATTTCGGATTTATCTTTAAATGCAACAATTATTAGAAACTAATTGACACAATTGAAACTATAGAAAACTACATGGGCCAAAATTGAAATTTGCCCTTTAGAGGTCTTTGATCCTTTCCTTGTGCTCCTCCAACGCCAAGTCAGTTCAGGTGGTGTGTATGTTCGGCTGTGAGAACTCATTCAACCGCAGAAACGAGGTGTGAAGGGGCGGACTTTACCAATTCTGCGCTTTCTTTTCCAATTAATATCTGAAAATTTACAATTTAAAATTTTTTGTTTTATCAGAAACGATCGGAGGAAGTGGGAAATGGCAAGCGCAGTGGACCCAGCAGGAGATCCGATCCCAACATCGGCAGTTCTGACGGCGGCGGCGAAGCACATTCGGTTCAACTGCCAAGCGGAGAACGTGGCTTTTCTCAAGTGCAAGAAGAAGGACCCAAACCCTGAGAAGTGTCTCGACAAGGGTCGCCAAGTCACTCGATGCGTTCTTACCCTGTAAGCCCTTTCAAGTTTTTGCCCTGAGATTCGTATGCTTTGGACCCTTTCCCTTTGGAATTGGAAAAGTTTGATTAACTGGGCTCATGGTTTATAGAGAATTTAAAGCTTGGATTGGTCAAACGAGCTCTATGTGGTTCATTGGTTATATACAATTTGTGGGTTGGATTACTGAAATGAGCTCAATGTGGCTCATGGGTTGCATGGAATTTGAGACTTTAATTAAATGAGCTCAATGTAGCTCATGGATTATAGAATATGAGACTGGGTTGCTCAAATGAGCTCAATGTGGCTCATCGATTATAGAGAATTAGAATTTGTGACCTCGATATTTCATATGAGCTCAATGCGGCTCATGGGTTTTATCGATTGCTCAAGTGAGCTCAATGTGGCTCATTGGTTATAGAGAATTAGAATTTGCAACTTGGATATTTCAAATGAGCTCAATGTGGCTCATCGATTATAGAGAATTAGAATTTGTGACCTCGATATTTCATATGAGCTCAATGCGGCTCATGGGTTTTATCGATTGCTCAAGTGAGCTCAATGTGGCTCATTGGTTATAGGGAATTAGAATTTGCGACTTGGATATTTCAAATGAGCTCAATGTGGCTCATCGGTTATAGAGAATTAGAATTTGCGACTTGGATATTTCAAATGAGCTCAATGTGGTTCATGGGTTATATTGCTTGCTCAAATGAGCTCAATGCGGCTCATGGGTTGTGGAGAATTTCCATTTTTTTGGTTGAGCTAGAGACCAAACTTTTATGCCATCTTTGTTGAAATGGAAAAATCTAAATAATGTGATTCAATACATTGCGATGTATCCATCTATCCAAACAAATGTTTAGAGCAATGTCATTTGGTCTAGCTGACTAGTCTTCGTTTTTGAACACTTTTTGTGCTTATGCTTTTCATCCTCCTCGTTACACTCAGTGAGTACCAACCATTTTTTAAGTTCAGGAGAGTGTTTCCCAAATGAAAAATGAATAATGAGTTTCTCCCAAATGAATTCTGCATCACATTCTTATGTTTGCACTATTTAAGATTTGGAGTTTTTTTTTTTTCCAGTGATTTGATCATCCAGTTAATTTGATGATGTCTATGAAAACTTGAGGAATAATGGTATTGGAAACAATCTATCAAAGTTCCCAAAGAATTCATCAAGAAATTTGCTTAAAATGTATCAGTTCTCACATCAAACAGACTGATTTACGTGTTAGCACGTGCTTCTTTTTAACCTCGATATTTTGTCCTTGCAGGCTGAAAGATCTTCATCAGAGGTGCACGAAAGAGATGGATGCTTATGTTGGATGCATGTATTACAATACAAATGAATTTGATTTATGTCGCAAAGAGCAAGAGGAATTCGAGAAAAAATGCCCGTTAGCTTAAAAACATGTCCCTAGTCCCGCCATTTCCACAATAATAGGGGCAGCGTGCAATGAGCAAATGGCGTTACATACAATTTCAATGGATCTTGTTTTTAGATCTGAGCTATTTTCATCGTATTTGTATGTCGGATTTTTGCTTGGGGAATGCTCCTTTGAAACATGAAGCATGATTGACTTACTTGTGTTGCACTTGGAATTGTTGTACCTTACATGATCCGATGGCAAAAGGGCAACAGGAAAATGAGTTTTACATGTAGGATGAAACTCCACTCGATAGATTAGTCTAACATGGATTGCCACATAACTATTTAAATTAACATTTGACATTTATTTTTTGACATCTTCATTGGATGTGCTCTTAAATGCCCCGCAATATACTATACTAGAAAGAGAAATGCTTAGCCGACTTTCTCAAAACTGAGACTCCATGGACTCTCTGCCATTTCACAATTTGATGTCAATTCTCATGCTAACATTATAAAACATTATGTCAAAAACATGAGAATTATTCTCTCCGGTCGAACATTGGAAAATTTCATCAGTAACATCAGGAAAATCAGCACCGACCCCTGACCTCAGACTCTCCCTCCCCTCAAGAGTCAAGAGTAGGGTCTGCCCTTTTATACAGGAGCCATAAGTCTTACCTTCAGACGGCACTGCCGTGAGAAGCCAGAAGTAAAGATCGAAAGACGCCGTAACAAGCGGCACAATAAGTCTTAAAGCATTTTAGCAATTAGTCGTATTAATTATAATTTTGGTTAAAGTTTTGGCAGAATCCATGAAAAGTCTCACTTATAAACCATCAGACTTTCAGTTTTGTTCTTTTGAGGCGAAAAACCTAAACTCATATAGAGTACCAAACGGGCTCTAGATGAGCCAGCTTTTGGCAAGTTTCTATTTTTCTTCAGGATTCTGATACAGGAGCGCAAGTTAACTCAAAACATGTTACTTACATAAATCCATACATACATACATACATGAATACAATACATGAATACAATACATGCATACATTACATACAAACATACATACATACATTACATGTAACAGAATATCAAAATATTGCACTTTCTCTCTCTCTCTGGCCCTTCAATTCCTAAAGCAATGCTTTGGTATTATGATATGCAGTGCAGAATACAAAATATTATGAACCCAAGCTTTCGCTCTCCTCTCTCTAATCTGTTATCGCCATATAATTACGATAGGGTTGTTGCGCAGAAACGACTTCCAGATTAAGATTATGATGTCCACAGGAAGTGCATAGCATCCAATTGATTCAACATTGTGGAATTGAGAGAGAATTTGTAAAGCTGCCTAAGTTTTTCAGTATCCCCACACCTGTTGGATACTGAAGCTGGCTGAGAAACCGAAGATTTGCTTGCGCGTGAGGAAAGCGCCATCCCCAGCATCTTCTTCAAAAGCATCTGCAACTGATTCCAAAACTTGGCATGTACCTCGGGGTGGTTGGTTTTCAAACAGTCCGAGTCTGTTTCTGACACATACCGCCCTTCAAGCAAGCAAGACAAAGCCGATTCCAACATCTGGAACACAAGAAATATTTCAGCTCTTTTGAGTATTTTAATAACAGAAACAGTAACCGGAAGACGAGATTATATAAACCAAGTCTAGAACTATCTCACAAAATCATATAAAGTCGTAATATGACCAAGTCTCCCAAACAAAAATAGAATTAACATTCAATATGTAGTCAGTTTACTTATCAAGACTAACTATGCAACGTAACTATGACATGTATTCAACGGTCAACCTCAAGAAAAACTGCAAACCAAAATATGTTAATTAATGGGAACTGTTATTAGCACTCCACAAATCTCATTCGACACTCCTCACAAGTGTATTTTTCTTTCTAATTATATAATGTTTGGTACGCAAAATGAGATTTTAGGAGCCCCAATAACAATTCCCTAATTAATTGCAGTATAACTAACAAAACGTCTAGTGGACGTGACTGCTTGATGTGAAGACTGAGGAAGACTGATGCAGCAGTACAGATAGACAAGAAAAAAAAAAAAAAGAGGATTTCAATCAACTTCCGATAGTAAGAGTACATCATGTCTAGGGGCCAGTCAATCAAAATTAAATCCCTTGATCAGATCCTAATCAAATTACAATCCTAACCAACTTAGAGCTGGTTTGGTATTGCTGTGCTTTGAAAAAAAGCTGTTGTGAGAATAAGCGGCTGTGCTGTGAGAATAAGCGGCTGTGAAATAAAACCAGTAGAGTGTTTGGTAAACTTTTTTGTGAAAGTGCTTTTGGAAAAAAAAGCAGGATGATAGTGTGTCTTTTCATTAAAGGAGCACTGTAGCTCCGTGTGCTTTGAAAAAACTGGCTTTTTTTCAAAGCAGCAAATAGCAGCTTCAGCTTTTCCTTTGATTTTCAGCTTATTCTCACAGCAGCTTCCAAAATAAGCCCTTTTTTTTTCAGTTTACCAAACACAAAAATGACCCTCAGCTTTTTTTCACAGTAGCTTTTTTTAAAATCACCTCAATCCCAAACAGGGCCTTAATGTCATGATTCATGATGATGAACGGGACAAGTCAGAAAGTCATCAAGATGAATTAAAAATGCATCAGCCAGGAATTCAAAGGGATAGATCAATCAAGAGTTAGAAGAGAAATAATCCGTTCATGGCTAGTTGTATAGCATTCCCTCTCTTTGCAAAGATCATAAGAATTCACTAAAAAGGAACAAATTCAAGAATAAAATTGCTCTTTAGGATTCAATTCCCTAATAAAATTCCTAAATTAGCACAAAATCTCAAATTGCAAAGAAAAATAACAAAGGAGCATTATGTCTTCATCAAATAAATAACAAAACTAATTTTCTCATCTAAAATACAGATTATATATTGATTATGCACACAGCTAAATGTGGTGCAATTCATGCACACGTGTGTATAAACATTACTTGAATTCGAAGCATTATGTATAAAGCAAGTTCAAAAACTTACTGCATTTGAGTGTAAAGGGCTTGAAAGGCTCAATGAAAGAGCTGATCTCTCTATAAGAATAGTTAAGTACATGGTAGGATGTGTTTTTGGGCCATAAAAATCCATGGCCTTTTGCATGTTCCTCTCCGCCAAGGATGCATATTGCTTGACCCGTTGGATAATTGTGTTTTCACCTTTGGATAAGTTGTTTTTCTTATGATCTGGCTCTAAGAATTTCAAACAACGATCCCTGTGGTAGCAAGCCAACTGAAAATATGAATATGCAGCCTCCTGTTTCCGCAATTCACCTAATGACTCATAAACAGACAGTGCCTCCCGGATGGCATCATTGGCTGAAATCTCATGCTTTCGTGATTGTTTTCTTGATTTTCTGCCACTAGGGCTGGTGGAACGTCGCACATCTACCATCACTCCAGTTTCATAGACATCAACAGTTGTATCTTCTCTTGCCAAGAGCATTCCTAGCCTCAGATACGTATGAGCAAACTGTGTATATACCTCAGTCCTCAAATTGTTTAAATCAGAGCCAGCCTCTTCAACAAAAGCATCGAGTTCCGCTTTTGCTGCCCCATAATACTTAAGGGATTCACTATATTCTAACTTGGCAGTCTCCAATGCTTGGTTGTATGCGTTATGAAAGATTGGATGCCCCTTGAGATTATCAATCTTTGATACCATCTCTTCTGCCAATGCCCGTCTTCCATGCCCCAAGTTGCAGTTTATCAATATGATGTTGGTATGATCAGAGACTTCTCTGAATGCTTTTATAGCATCTACAAAAGCAAGTTCAGCTTTTTTTATTTCTTTCTTTTCAAGCCTGTTTCGACCCAGTTCATTGCATACCCACCCTTTCTTTTTCATTATAGATTGTAGTTCTGCAAAACTGGATGGAAGACCACCTAATGCTTTTGTAGCTTCTCCATAACAGCATAGGGCTTCTGAAAGATTGTTTTCAGCATCTCCAACTGCAGGACCACCAAGGTACTTGAATATCCCTCCATTTTTCAATTTCATTGTTTCTCTCAGAGAAGAATTAGTTTGGGAGGCCAGCATTGGCCCCATGTCATCCACTCCTAAACTGCCTTCTAAATTGCCAGAACTACCAGATTCCACATGTTTCCCTACAAACTTATCTGTACTCGAAGACTGTACAATGGTTTCGCCGTTTCTCTTTTGGTTTAGATATCCGCAATCAGAAACCTTTCCACTCTCCATTTTTAAACAAAGACTATCATCTTCTGGGTCTCTTAAAAGGGGGAAGGCATTGCTCTTAGCATGTGGTCTTTTACTGTATTTCCTGCCAGAATTTACTGAGCTCATATCACCACTACTACTTGCACTGCTACCACTGCTTGCCCTATCACTCTGGCAGCTGCAATTTACTAGAGAACATGAACTGCAGTTTTGCGTATACTGCCCCAACTTCTTCTTGAGCCTTTTAACTTCTTTGACAACCTCAGATGAAACTTTCAACTCTCTAATAGAATATTTTCTCTCTACTGGTGGAGAGATCACACCATCCTTAGCCAAATGGAATTCAACATAAACATCTCCAACCAGTGTCCATGCCTTGGCCCAGAAGAGGTAAATGGACGAGAACTGCTCGAAAGAAAGACAACCATGAGTGGAGCTGGAGCTCAGATCTTCCTGATCACTATTAGATGATGTAGTCTTTTTATTAGTATAATTGAATTTTGTTGGTGATGAGAAGAAACTATTCATGGAAGAAATGAATTTTGTGTCTTCAAGATGCTGAGGCATTGATCCATATACAGAACATGCCAATTCTACAACCTTCAAAGCTTGATGCAACTGACAATCCTCCTTATAGGCTTGTCCAAGCGCCAAATATGACTCTCCAAGCAAAAGAACAAGTTTCCACAATTTGTGGTCCAATGTTGATGTTGGAAGCCATTCTCTAATGTCACACACTTCGATACAGTCAGCATCACCACATGCACAAACAGAAAGATTAACAGATGAAGGTGGCCTATCATGGGTTTCACTCTCCTGGTCCATTAACTTGGATTCAGTAGTTTGCAGTTGGCGCATCCATCTGAGAGATTTAATGGCTTGAGAAACATGATGTATTGCAGCTAGCTTAGAAGAGATTGGTTCAGCAACAGTTTGAACTACATGTCCGGTTGTTGCAGGCAATTTGCAAACTGCAGAGCTTTCAATACCAGAGGAATTTGGTACAGCTTCTGTCAAATCTCCGTAGTCCATGCTACCTTCTGCTATCAATTTTCTTGGAGAATATACATTTGCTTCTAAAGTCATCTTTACCGAAGCTTCAGTTACTAAATCTTCAACATTTTGACCATAGTCATATGATTTCTCCTCTCCCACCAGGCGGGGTTCTTCATGGACTGTTGATTCAGAAATGCTACTTAAAAAGTCCAAAGAATCTTCTTCAGCATCAGTAACAGTAAGTTCACATCCTACAGGCAGATCATCAGATGCTAATTCCAGCTCTTCATCGTGGTTCAAAATAAGCCTCGCAAATTGTTCATGTGCAGATGCACGCACAACCTATTCAGCAGTACATCAATTACGGTTATCATTTCATTTCTGAGACTTATTTGATTTTGGCAAAAATCCTGAACTAGTAATCAAACAAATAAAAAAAAGTAAAAACATCAGTTCATAACACAGTACCAGATGATCTGGTGCATCTAGAAATTCCAAACATTTTTGGAAGAATCTGGCACACTTTGCCATATTATTTGGAGCCTGCAGGAATTCCAAATAAATTAGTAATAACTATAAAGGAACAAAGGAAGGTAGAGAATTAAGTAGTCAAATTTCTTCCATACCACTGAAAGTGAAAGCCTGTGAGCACTTCTATACAAGAGAGTCCCCAATGAATACAGAGAATCACTTCTTCCTCGATGCAATATAGAAGGAAGGGAGCTTGAGCTATCATCACACTCATTAGAAGAACAGTTCTTGGGAATAACAGAAAGATCAAAGAGTTGAATGACATCTTCCCCAGCATTTTTATACAGCTGAAATTTTGAAGATATAATGAATATTAAATGGAAATTGCAAAAAATCAAACTGCATAAAGAGAAGGCAAATGAAAAATCAATTTAACACAAAACTAAATAAGACCAGTACCCAATAAGCTCCAGGATCTTGCTTGCAGTTTTCTTGAAGGAACCTCAAAACGGAAAGGCCGTTTTGCTGCACCACATAAGGATGAAAAGCAGGAGCGCCTTCCTCAGAGATCCCTTTTAGTAGAAATATATCATCTGTTTTCAAAAGCTCATATCCCTGCACAACACCGTTTTCATGATAACAAATGGCCATCTCAGGCACACTTGCCATGACATTGTCAAGCCAGGCTTCAAGCCAAGTTAATGGTGTAACCTGCCAGTAAGATTAAGACAAAAGGAAAAACACACAAACAAACAAAAAGAGGAAAACAGTTAGTATCCTGCAAGCAAACATATAAAAATGGAGGGAAAAGAATAGGACAAAATTTTTAGTAAGCCACTTCAACCTGTCGTGACACATCCCAGAGATGCAAGCTAACAGCAACATATTTTTCATTACTGAACAGAAGCAGGTCACTCCCTATGAGCATGCGGAAATTGTGAAATTGCCAAAACAAAACCCTTAGAAACCCATCGTTACCAGCTCTTCTATGTTTTTCAGACTCTTGTATTGAGCTCCTGGACTTCTCGCCAACTTGTGAATCCTTTTTGACAGGATTGCGCCCCTTATTTTTCTTATCCTTCTTCTTTGCCAAAAAGAAATCATCCCCTTTAACCTGTGCGTATTCTGGACGATTTGATTTTCCACCTGGAGCAACATCATTGTGCTGTCCCACAAACTGAGTATTTGCCCCAGGAAGAACAGAGGAGTTTGATTGCTCTCGTGATGGGACATGATGAGTTGGTGGGCAATCACAAGCTTCCATCCGAACAGAATGCATAGCAAAATTCAAAAACAAAGACTGATCTGCACCTTTTGATTGATTTTTACGTCTTCTTATTAACTTTTCCCCCTCTTCAATGTCAGGCCTACACTTGAGAAAAGGATCAGATAAGAGTTTCTTTTCTTCCTAAATTTTATAAAATACATGACAAATAGAATATCACATTAGCAGGCTATACACACCCAGCATTCAGAACAAGCGTGTGATCAACACGCTGAACTGCAATTGATAATCGAGCCTTGGAATAAGGCATTTTGAAGATCTGCTTCAGAATGTCAGCTGGAGCAATGACGTCGATCTCATCCCCATACTCAACCAATCCAGACACCGCAAGGGCCTCGCATTTTCTAGTGAGATTTGATGTAACAGTGCCACCATCCCAAGCTATATCTGTAAAATCAAATGATACCATATCCATACCATGTTTATTACAGTTTCAAAATCAGAAGCCAAAAATAATTCTGAAATGTATCAAGCAAAAAAAAAAACCCTCGAATTATTTCAAAATTATTACCATCCACATACCCGATATAAAATTCTAACATCAAAAACTAAAAAGGGGAAATATTATTAAACTAAAACTAAAAGAGAAGTGAGCACACCTCCGGCGGCCTTGGAGTGCACGGCAGCAATGGGAAGAACTTTGTCCGGTGAAAGGAGCGGCGGGCTCTTGAGGTCGGTCTCTGTCGGAAGCATTCGATACCGCGGAGCACTCACTCTGAAAATTCACAAACAAAATTAATGAAAACTGAAACAACTGGAGAGAGAGAGAGAGAGAGAGAGAGAGAGAGAGAGAGAGAGAGAGGCGTACTGACGTTTGGCGGGAGGGAATGAGAGCGGAATCGAAAGAGTGGAAGGCTTTATCGGTGGGAACAGGGATGGAGCCGCAGAGGAAGCCGACGGGGTTCGGCCTTTCGATTTCTAACTTGCCGATGCACTGAAGCTCTCGAGAGCCATCGGAGCTCAACGGTACCGATGACACCCCTGATTTCTCCATTGCTGTTTAGTTTGCTAAGCTAGGGTTTCAATTTGAATCTCAATTTTGAATTTTTGCCTTCCTTCTCAAAATTTGGCAGACTCTCTGTTAATAAGGTTGCTTCTCTTTCTTCTGGAAACTTTACTCAGATCAACTGCAACTCCTGATGGACGCGAGAGCTATTCAACTACACATTTTAATTTAGGGCGTATTCAATTGAGATTTTAAAGGATTTTAATTCTTTTAATGAATCTAGGTATTCAATCAGGATTTGAAGTGATTCTCTGAAATTTTAGGTGTATTTAATTAGAATTTTAAAATAGTTTATTAAAGTCCTTAGAAATCCAGGTATATTCAATTAAGATTTTAAAGAAGTTTATAACAGTCTAGCTGTATTCAATTAGAATTTGATTTTAAAGAATTTGAGAAAGTTGAGGAATTAGAGGGAATTGGAGAGATTTCGTACTGTATTTTAAGCATCCACAAATCTCATCTCTTCCCATGAGATTTCGAGGGAATTGAATCAAAATTTTATATGGAATCTCTACAAATCAATTAAACTCCATAAAAATCCAAGGATTTATAAATCCATTAAAATCTCTCACATTCTCAATTGAATACACCCCTTAGTTTGAACAACGTTTGGATACAATTATGAAGAATTCTTGCTTAAAACTCTTCTTAGTCGAATCAAAAGAGTTTTATGCTCATGTCAGAACCTATTATAAACGAGAAATTAGGTTTTCATCTTTTTGCAACTTCATTGATTAAAACCCTATTTCTTTTTTAATTTTTGATCAAGGTCCTTGGTATTAAGAACATCATTAATTATTTTAATAATAATGTATATTTTTTTATTTCTAAATATATTCATTTAATGTTAAAAATGTACAATTAGTATATTTATATTTATGACTAAATTTTTTATCATATATTTTTAGTTTTAGTTTGTACCCATTTTTAATTTGTACCAATTTTCTTTTCAATTTTAATTTGTACCCATATATTCATTTCTTTGTGTGCCCATATTTTTTAAAGTTTATTAGTATTTGTACCCATATATTTTTTTTATTTGTACTTTTTATTTTGCTAAATGTACCCATGCTAATTATATGTACCCATTCATGTAAAACTTTTTAATCTTAAAATGTACTCATTCTTAAATATACCTATTTGTTATATGTAAAATGTACCATTTTTTTTATATGAAATCTATTCAATTTTTTTCTAATCCATTTTTAAACTTATATGGGTACATTATTTTTTTTTTTTTAAATGTATCAATATCAAGTTTAATCGAAGAAATTTACTAATGTTATTAAGCCTAATATTTTTTTTTTTTGTGATTTTGAAGAATGTACCCATGTTTACACACACACACACACACACACAATAGTATATTTATATTTTAATATTTTTAATCCCATAAATTATGGTTTTTTATTTAAAATCTCATTTATATAAACAACTAAAATTTCTAATTTTTAATTTAAAAAATATAGTAACGTACATAGAAATAAATTACCATATTAATTTCAGGGACCTCAATCAAAAATTAAAAATCAACAAGATTTCAATAAAAAAATATTCATAATTAAGGACCGCATCCAAAGTCTCCCATTATAAATTACACTGTAATCTCTGTAAAAAAATGAATTAAAACTACCGTCGTCTAGTTAATGTAGCAAATACATTCCATGTTCATAATGTTTTTACTAATTCCGTTTATTTGTTTTTATAACTAAATGATCTTATATTTAATTGATTTTTTACAAAGATAATCCTTATAGAATAATTTATAATATGAACAATTTTGAGAATAAGCACGAAGTTCTGTGAATCAGCAACGAGCAATTTTAAGTAGGAACTCCTACGTATCCTTTGAGTAGCCATGTATTATTCTTTTAGTTTTTCAAATCTCTCTTTTTATTTCTGGCTATTAAATTAAACGAAAATAATGTACAAAAATGCATTTGTGAGAGGCTTTGTGTTTATTTATTTATTTTCTGATAGTAACATTGATTTTCTATTAAATGTTACTCACTGAGACTCCAAAAAAATTATTATTTCTCCAATTTGTTTATAATTAAAAAGAAAAATACATTTATGTGATCCAATATGCGAGTGGATATGATATTGAGTTTCTGAACCACTTAATACTACGCTCTACTGGTATTCCTCTTCAAGTGAGATGTCTTAGATTTGATTCTCGCCAAGAAGAATTTGAACAAAATTATTACTAGCTCATTATTGTGAGGCTAAACCCAACCATCTTCCACTTCAATGTAGATAATATTGTTTGTTCAAAAAAAAAAAAAAACATTTACATACAAAGAGATACTAAAGATCATTTACCTATCATGGTGGGTGTTATTTGTTGGGAGATATGGAAGGAAAGGTGTAATGCTTTTTTCAAGGACCCCGCTAAGGAGAATGTCCCTCTCTATCGCAGAGATGCTTGAACATCGGTACATGGCGACGAGGGCTCCTGCCGCCACTACAAGAAATGCGATTTGTACCCCTCCCACACCTCCCCTTTGTTAAAATAAATGTAGATGACGCATGGAAATCATCGTCCAATCGAATCTTCTCACATCATCTGTCGAGGAAACTGAGGCAGAGGCTGCACTTGCAAGGCTAGTATTAGCGAAACACGGGCCTGCAAAACGTCATGATTGAAAGTGATTCCAAAGTTTTTGTGGATAATGCTACTACGGTGTTGCAGGACTCATGAGGGAGCTTGATGTGTAACGTTGCTTTTGCTCTATTGTTCATTTCTTTTGACATATCGGCGGTTTTAATGAGAATCTCACTAGACCAAGATAAAGCTTGTGCAGCTAACTTAAACGTTTACACCTATCTACGCATCAGAAATGCATACATTAATGAACGAACCCATGTCAACAATCAGTGCATTGAGTGAGGATATTCTTCGAGATGTCCATAAACTGCAAACTTTGGCAGCATCCGACACTTGGGACGAAGCCTAGAGAAGGGGGGTGAAGGAGAGAAATGTTGTAGGTAAACATTATACAGGCAAGGCAAACAAAATGATGATTTAATCTCAGACAATAAGACACAAGACCACAACTTAAACAACGACTAAGATTACTTCAACTCATCAGACTCCAGCGTTTTGTGGATTCAATAATTTAATCTCTAGTTTATAATCTGAGAAACTCTATTATCCAGCTATAAGTATTACCTAATAACAAACACAGATATATCCTGTTTTCTTATTTTCGCTCGGCCTAGACTTCAAGTTGCATTGCTGATGAGAACTAGCTAGTTTGTGGATGACATGAAATTTTTTACAGGCATTTATGCAGCTAGCACATTATGTTTTGAGGACTTCAAGTGCAACAAACACGCATACGGACACATTCACTTTAAAATCAAAATGCTAATCTTTTTACTTTTGGTTTGAGAACCCAGATGGTTTATGGATTTTTTAGGAAACGTATTTTCATATTCTTCTCCTACATTAATATATCTCCATCTTATGTCGAACATCTCAAACCACAAAGTTAATCTGCAGAGCAGGTAATGTAAAAATAAAAGAACACAAAGCAGCAAGTGAAAACAAACCAGAGAAGCCGACACAAGAGAATCCCATTGCATGTTGTTTCTTCCATTGGAAGAGGACAGATATATATCTCAGGTGTTCAAAGTAAAGGTACACTGGAATAAAAAAACTAACCGGCAATCATCAGAAAAGCACCAATGTGGACGTCTTCATTTTCCTTCTTTTTCTTGCTCTCTAGTTATTTATATCAATATATACCACATTCTTCCCACCCATAACTTCCGAATTTCCTTGTTGATACAAAGCAAGAAATTAAAATCTTGCATGCTTGGAATCACGACTTTTCTTAACCAAATTAAATTTCTGCATCCAAACCCAATGTAAGTATTGAATATAGATTAGTTTATTTCAAATTAAATTACACATAAATCATACATCATTATATCTTTCCTCAGCAGTAAATTAGAAGTTATACATAAATCTAAATACTCCATCTGAACAAAAAATCTTACCACGGTATGAAATATATTATCATGCAGCAAAACTTGTGTAATGTCCATTAAATGCCAGACATTGCAGCATTAGCGACTTCAATGAAATCCAATTAAAGGAGTAGATTTGTGCGCCTTGTTGGATAAAATCCTTTCCGGTACATCACTTCTACCCATCTCTTTGCCTCAGATGTCCTCCCATGTTTAAGAAACCCTTGTACTATGGCGTCATAAGTCCAACGATTAGGCTCATAACCTTTCTGGCACATCTTATCGAATAAAGCACAAGCATGCTCCATGTTGCTCTGGCTTAGTCTTCTAATCAACAAATTGTGTGTGAACACATCTAGCGGAAAGCACTTTTCAATTACTTCTTCCAAATTCCCAATATCTTGGCTCACCTGAATACGACCAGAAAATGCACCAATGAGCAGACCAAGCATTGAACAACCAGACATCTCATTCTGCTCCTCTCTCAGCTGTACCCAAGACTTGTAGAGCTCTGCAGTTTTCAGAGAATGCAACAGAAGTATGTTACCAGTAAAGGACGTAATATGGCGGCCAACTTTCTCCAAGTCATTTATGAGATTTACTGCCATATCAAATTCTTTATTCCAGCACAGCAACTGTATCAGAAACTCGTAACAGTCATCACTTGGAACCACTCCCTTCTCTTTCATTTCCATCAAGAAGTTAACTGCAATTTCCGCCTTTTGGGCTTTGCATAGACCAACAATCAGGGTGCTGTATAGCCTTCTCCCCAACACCTTTCTTCTCTCGTGCAGATCATTGAAGAAGTTCAAAGCATCCGAAATCCGTTCACCCTTCAAATAACTCTGCAACATAATAACATCAGATCTCACATTGGGCTGAATTCCACTCCGCTGCATCATCTCATATACTTGTCTAGCCAGATCGGGCCTTTTGGCATACCCAGCTCCGTAGATGAAAAAGTTGTATACATCACAGCTGGGTTCCCTACAAGACAACTGCATCTCCAACAAATTAAAAAATTGCTCATCTGGATTTTCCATATCACATAGACAACAAATTACATCTTTGAACAGCTTGCGAGTCGGTAAGTGACCCTTTTCTTGCATTTCAATCAGAAGTCTGGCAGCAATATCCCCCTTGCTCAACCCGTTAAAACCATTTATCAAGCTAATGTATCTACTCTTTGTAGAAACCTTGTTAATTCTATTGAGTTCCCCATGTATCAAATAAGCGTCTTCTACCCTCTTAGTTCTGCAAAGAGTTGTAATGAACTTATCATATGTGGAGTTACTTGGCATAAAGTTCCGCTCTAGGGCGAAAGTAACCAACTCTTTCATCTTCTCGAGCTTTCCCTCTCGGCACAATGAGTCTGCCAGAATAGAAAACGTTTTCCTTCCTGTAAAATAACCTTGTTCCACAGAATGCTTCATCACTCGATACGCGTCGTCAATGCTACCTTCCCCACAGAAAACATTGATCAAATAGTTGTAAACCATACTATTAGGCGTGAGCTGAAACTCGGATCTCGAATTATACAACTCAAGTGCGACATCCACCATCCCCGCTTTGCAAAAGAAGCATAAGGCAGCATTCATGGTGACCTTATCAGGGGAAATCTTATCCTCCTTCATCTCCATCAGCAAATCACAAACCTCCTCGAGGCGATCCTCTTTCAGAAGCCTACATATCAAAGTATTGTACCTAAAAGCATCGGGCACATATCCTTCCAACGACTTCTTGTTCTGAAAAAACTCCAATGCTCCATCCAACCTCCCAGCCTGAACAAGATCGCGTATCCACACACCATAAGCACTCTCCATGAGAGCCACCCCCAAGTCCCGAAACTCCTCGACTAATTCACCAGCCTGCTGGAACTTCTTATGCTTACAAAGGGCGTCCACAAGGACACTGACTGCATGCCCGGTGACGGGCTTGCCGTCAGACACCAGTTGGCGCAAATAGGCTTCAGCTTGATCGAGCAACTTCTGCTTACACAACCACTTGAGCATGATGGAATGGGTGATTTCGTTCTCAAAACCCCTCAAAGAAATCTGCTTGGCAATGACCTGAACGGCATCAAGGCAACTCTCCTCCACCACAGCATTCAAAAGGACATGGTAGGCAAAGGAATCGAGGTCCAAACCCTGGAAGCGCATTTTACCAAACAGTTGGAGGGCAATGTCGGGCTTGCCGGCGACAGCGTAGCCCATGACCAGCGTGTCGTGAAATCGGACGGTGTGGGCGTACCTCTGCTTGCTGTAGGTGGAGAGGACGTCGAGCATGAGGGACATGAGCTTGGCCTTGGAGAGGATCTTGAAGATCGCGTTGAAGGTGGCGCGGGTGTGGTGGAAGCCGGGCTGGCGGCCGGCCCAGTCGAAGAACTTGAGGCAGGAGAGGACGTCATGGTCGTTGCTGCCGTAGCGTAGGACCTCGAGGACGAAGGACTCCGAGAGGCGGAGGCTGAGATGGGAGAGGGCCAAGACGTCGTCGTCGGTGGAGGATTTGAGGATGAGGAAGATGCGGTCGAATAAGGCGTCGTTGCGGGTGTTGAACCATTCTTTGAAAGAGAGGACCACGTCCCTTGCCGGAGTCAAGCGAGCTGAGGTTGAAAAAGGAGCGGGGGGAGGGGAAGCGTTGGGGCTGAAACTGAAGGAACTGCTGGTTCTGGTGGCAGCAGCGGCGGCGGTAGTGGTGAGAAGAAAATTGGCATCGAGGATGGCGGCGGAGGAGCAGAGGGAGCAGTTGGTATTCGCCTTGGATTTGGCTAGATTTCTGAGTGAAATAAGCATAATTACTACCGTATTTTTAATTTAATTGGAGGAGGAGGAGGAGGATTCAAGGTAGTGAGTGAGGGTTCAGCCACATTTGGGAAACCTCGTCGATATTGTCGATAGCGTTGCTGCTGCTGCTGCCGCCGCCGCCACCGCCGCCGAACCCCAGCGCAGCCACAATTGGTTTCCCTCTTCCGTTTGCCCGTTTGCCCGTTTGCCGGTCCTGGTTAAAAAAGGACGGGGTTTATAAGCATAGGAAATTACCAAGATGCCACTTGCGGATTTGATGAGCGGAGGAAGCTAGCATAGCAAAAAGTTCACGGTTAATGTTTCAAAAGAAAGAAAGGGAATTTCAGCAGCGACGGCGTCGTATTGAGCCTGAGGCAACCACAAAAGTAGACAGGCGCAATGCAGAATGCAGATCCAGGGAGGCCCGGCTCTGTGTACTCCTAGTTAGTTTTGCTAGACATACACCAGTTTCAATCCTAACCGTTAACCGTTGCAAGATATACATCCGATGGTTCAGATTAGATTATGCCAATTATTATTTTATGAGACGCTTTCTTGCTTTGGAGAATAGCTTTATAAGTGGGCAAGTCCCGATCGCTAAAATATAACGTTTCACTATTTCACCCAAGAGAGTGTTCAAACCGAGTAATGCAGGACAACTTTCGCACTCCGGCACTACCTTATACACGGGTCAATCCCACGAGTTATCCATTCACTTCATCTATCCTTAGGAACATGAATCTAAATTACTACTACATGTTCGCTACTCGATTCATTTGCTTTCCACTTTCAGGGAAGAGTAGAACACTCGTGTCAAAGAATTTCTGGAAATACATACAACAATACAATCATTTGTCAGCACAAATGCACTTGTTCTTCACCCACACACCTATAAAACTTACTGAAAGGGAATAGTTACCGCCAATCCAAAATAGTAATCCGCACTCCTCCAAATACAATTTCTCCTTATTTTCGCACCATCAGGGCAAGATACTTTTTTGAGTTCCTACAACAACTCTCCGTTAAAATTATAAAATTCAAAAAGCATTTGCACACGTGTCAAATTGTGATTTATGCTTTGAAAAATGAATCACCACAGGAGTCGAATAACTTTTTTCCCCCAACTGAATTATACATAAACATTTCCTCCATACAGATTGTGATGTTTCTTTGCAATAGATTTACAAATTCAATTGACTACACGAAAATTAAACTCCTTGAAAAGCAATTCTAAAACCGAACCCAGCATCGCGTGCACTGTGCCATACAATCTCCCTTGCAATCAACATTGAAACCCAATACTCTTGGATTTCGAAGGAGGAGGTTTCGGAGAGACTTCCCTTTTATTCCCCACTCCTTTTCCAAGATCTGCACATTGATTTTCACCTCCTGTTCAAGATCACATCCAAGAACCTCTGGAAACTTTTTTAGCAACTTACACACGTCATCGTCAGAAAGGCTTAAACTCCGAAGATAGTCCAGTGTTTCGATTACAATCTCAAATTTTGGTACTTCAGTTTTCCGTTTTTCACCCCAGTACGGTGAATGAACCAGGCCAAATGCTTTTCCAAGTATCTTCTCTCCCTCTTCATTGCTGATACTAAATGCAGATAGAGCTTCCCGGCATGTTTCCCATGCCTTCCTGTCTTCATCTTTCAAAGTCGTATTTTCAATCTCTGCAGTTGAGTGTAATACCCATTTCTTGGTAGACAAACCTGGTGAGCAAGCTACTCTGTTTGGATTTTGTGAAAAATTACGCAATCTGACATTCGGTGCCGTATTTACAACATCAGGCTGCAGCAAGAATTATCATAATATTATGTCATACTGCAAACTTGAAAGCAACGCACCTTTGCAGACCATAAGTATAAAAATTGAACATCATACAGAATAAATAATAATGGAAAAGGCAAAGCATAGAAAAAGTTACAATACGAAGATATATCTCTCAGCAAACAGGTAAGAACAAATCTACAGTCGATACTTGTTCAGCCATAATTTTTGTCTCATGTCACTCGATACATATCATGCTTTTTGAGGTTGTGTCGTCGTTATAATTGATTTTGTTTGCACTTATTCTTTAGAGTTCTTTTTATTATTTCGTTTCTACACAGAATGCGTTTACTGGCCATCAAGTTAACTTACATTCTACTGAAAATTTAGAAAAAGCAAACATCATGGAATTTATGTTATACCACTCAGCCGAAAAAGCAGACACATACTTTTGAATGGACCAAAAGCACTAGGATGGCAATTAAGAGAGGAAGTGTTTAAATTCGCAACAAACTGAAGCCGACAACTGCCAAAAATCTAACTTCCTCCCCAAAGAAATCTACTTCCTTCAAACCTTTTCCCTAAAAAATTCAGTCTTTTCCGCCCTAAGAAAACTACAAAACACACTGAAATTCCACAAAAAGAAAAAAAGGCCTTTATCATTCTAAAGAAAGCATAATGTCTCTTAGTAAATAAAAATTCATGGGAAGATGAAATCACCAAATTCAACCTTGCTTCAGAAAACAAATTCCACAATCTGAAAGCAATAAGACAGTGAAGGAAAGGATGATCAGCTGCCTCTGCAGACATGGTATACCAAGGAGATGATAAGCTAAGATTACAATTTTCCCTTGAATAGCGTGCGTCAAGGGTAGTTACTCTTCCAAGGGCAAGAATCTAAATCAATACACCGAGTTTGACAATAAAATGAGAAAAGCTGCTGGAGGATTAAAATTTTCAGTACCTATCTTCTAACCTCAACGAATATAACTTGAAATTTTTTTAACCGAAGAGCATTGAGTAGATAACTAACCAACTTCAAAAGATTAAAGTTTCTACAGAAATTGAGATTACAACCAACTCGAAAGGAAGAAGGGACCCAAAAACTATCTATGCCATTGCCAATCTAACATTCAAACCAAAGAGGGAACGAAAACTAGCTGTGATGACAAGTGTTTGAAACTCACAATTCAAAACCTTTCAAGTTTCTAGGGAAACTGCGATTCCAACCCACTTGCAAGTGAGGAAGAAGGGACCCAAAAACTAGCTATGACAAGTGTATCAAACTCACCACTTTAAAAGCATTCAAGTTTTTATACTGAGGTCAACATATAGTGTCAATAATCAATGGAGTTATAACAAATAGAGTCATACGATCTAGCATTTTAAAAGTTTCCAGAAAATGGTACTCACAGTAGAAAAGCAAAAGCGTGTTGCACAATCATGGGTTATCAATGGGGAAGCTAATGATTTTCCTAGCATCCCGGCACTGTAAAAAAATTAGAACAATAATCAAATAAAAAGTCAATAGGGTCAGAAAAATAAAACAGCTTACTCATGGTTAATGAAAAACGTGGAACCAAAAAGGGAAGAGACATGAGAGTATTTTGTTGTTGTAATCATGAAATTTAGTTTAGTGAACCAACATCATAAACTGTACCATTCAGGCCCATTTGATAACCATTTTGTTTTTAGTTTTTGCTTTCCATTTCTAATTACTAGATATAGAGAGAAAGTAGATGGTGGATCAAGAATGTGGAGGGAGTGTGGTAGGAGGGAGAAGGGCGAAATGCACATGGAATGACATACAACAAAAGCCAACAACAAAGCCTTATCCCACTAAGTGGGATCAGCTATATGAATCCTAGAACATCACTGCGCTCAGTTTTGCGCTAAGTCTTCCGTTGGCTCCAAGTACTCTATCTTTTCTTAAAGTCTTGACATACAAAATGACCACAAGTGGAGTCGGCTGTATGGAATGACATACAAAATGAAAACAAAAAACTAGAAAGAAAGAAAAAAATGATTTGAAAATTGTTTTCAGTTTTTCAGTTTTTGGTTTATGTGTTGTGTATCATTTCTATGTGCATTATTATTCCACATTCTTTGAAAACTAAAATCAAAAAACGAAATGGTTATCAAATGAGCAGAGAGCATGCATCTAACAATTTCTCACCCGTCAAAAGACGAAATTAATCTAACCTTTCCAATCCGTGCAATAATATTAAGCTGCCAAAGTTACAATCAAAATGATAAAAGCGGTCAACAATTTCCCCGAATAGTTACATTGACAGTAGTACTAGATTAATATTCTTTTCAATAACCCGAGTCGAGCATGCTATATTTATTCAGAAGAAGATGAACAAACCAAAAAGAACAAAGGAGGTGCTTCTTCAATCAACTAAGCATCTATTTTCTTAACTGTTTTCCCTTCCAAACTCCTCCAGCACCACATCAGTAGATATATATATATATATATATATAGATAACATGTATATATGTATAACAAAAAACATCTCTCCCTAGCTGCCTGAAATCGTCATCTGATTGTTCTACAATGACTGACAAGCAAGAAGAGACAGAAATTAAGGTGAAAATGGAAATGAAAAATACCGGCGATTTATTAGTCGGTGTCGACTTGGCCACCACACCAGTTCCTTCCAAGGGAGATTGCCCGGGGGGGGGGGAGAGAGAGAGATTAGAAAGGGCGTTCTGCCGGGAGAGACGGTGGGTTCCGCTCCAACTACGCGCGCCACAAATTTTGGTGGAGCGATCAGGATCAGGTGGTCAACTCGGCTGCCAGTCCTTGACCTTGGCTTTGGTTTCCTTTTGTTTTCCAGTACAATTACATAAATGCCACTAGCAATTTAATTTTAATTAGAGTGATTAAGGGCTAATCTGTGTCAGTCATGTTTTTTTTTTCTATAACTACTTCTGTTGTGTTAGGAGAATAAATAGTTGTGAAAAAAAAAACAAGTGTTTGGTAAACTATAGTGCTAAAAGTAATTTTAGCAACAAAAAAAAAAAGTAGGGATGGAGGTAGGATTGTCAATATGAAAGTTTCATTAAGAGATTTTATTTAAACTCATCTAACCTCTTTCTATACTCAACTTACTCTCTAAACTCATATTATTTTTTATTAAAAAATTAATCTCTTTAAATCCAAATTTATTACCTAAAATATCCTTCCAAATCCAATTAAAATGTATATTTATCTTTACATCCGTTATAAAATAAAATCTCAAAGAAACTTAAAAGTCAAAATAGTCCTTTGTCTCCCCTCCCACCTTTGGCTCTTTAGAAACAGAGCTTTTTGTTTTTGCAAATTTTTCTTTGCATTTTTTGGTTCACTACATCTTATTTGATTTTTTGGTAAAGTTTCAAATTTCTACTGGAGCTGCTGTTTTTAGTTTATTTGTGTTTTGGTGTTTGTATTTGTGTTTTTGCGCAATTATTTAATTTTATTTGATGAAAGAAATTCATCTAACGTGCACTCATTAACATGCACTATCCCCAAGCAATTAATTAAAATGAGTTTTAACGAAACACTTCTGGTACTGTTCATTTTTTACGAAAAATCACATTTTTACCTTTTCCTGGTACTATTCAATACACCTTCATTTGTTATTTTTCATTAAAACTAAAAAAAAATCGACTTTTCATTAGTTTTCCTTTAATTAAAATGAGAACAAATGTCAATCAAAACGGCAACAAATGTAAAATGAAGTTGAAGTGAAAGGGTTTTGTATAGGAGGACAAACTAGCCGGGATTGACGAAAAAGAAAAAGTTTGAAACCCAAATACTCATCTTTTATATTCTAAAAAAAATTGAAATCAAACGAACAAAAATTTTTCATAAATCAAGTCATACATTGGTTGGAGAATTCAAAACTTCAAAATCACCATCCATTGATAAAAAAATATAAATAATAAATAATAATAAAATAAAAAATAAAAAATAAAAACTTTTTTTTCTCTGTAAAAGCTATTGGGGTTTTTGCCAAAATGAACGCAGGATAACCAATAAGTGATGGTAAGATTTAATTATAGTGTGTGGGTTTATTGATAAATTTTGGTTTTATTATTAATTTCATTTTGTACTTGATGGTAATTATGCAATAGGATAAAAATGACAATTTACATTTGCAATTTAAATTGGATGTAGAAAGAGGTTACATGGGTTTAAATAAAATTTTCCTTTCATTAATTGGTACTGTTCACCGGCATCCAACAAAAAGAGTACTTTTTTTAAAAGTATGTGTAGAGTTACTTCTGCTTTCAGTTGTTTCAAAACTATGATTAAAAAAAAAATTCATTTACCAAACATAATTAAGGACTCAACTTTTTTAAGAAGCTACTTTTAAAAAAATTTAAACAACCCAACCAATGCTAAGGCCTTGTTTGTTATTGACTTTTTTCCACCAAAAGTTGCTCATTTTAAAGTTAAGCAGTAAAAAAGTGTTCGGTAAAAATAAAATATCTGCTTATTTTAAAAGTAATAACCTCCAGACAACAGCTTTTAAAAGTAACATGTTGTTGACCCTAAAAACTACCAAGCCTACATGGCGCGCAAGCCGAGTAATCTATGAGCTAACTACGTCATTCGGTTGTGTGCGGGCGTACCAACTTGTTGGCTGAGGAGTAAAATATGTTGATGTTGCGTTGGGTGCGCGGCAGACTTCTGCATCTTGCAATTACGGCCGAAAAAGGAACACGTCTCGGCCTCCTGGATTCTCAAACCTGAAGACAAGGCTACTATTCTTACGAAGTTCACAAATCGTCGTCGTCGGATTCGATCACTGTGATGGTATTCGTCAGAGTAAACTCACGCCAAATTGACACCAAAATGTAAAGGCACAAATACTCAAAACAAATATAAGTCTTAATAATAAACGTGGTTCGACCGTTGAAATGCCGAACTCTAAATCCCACTTGAGAATATCCAATCATAAAATAACTCGGCATGCAATGTGCCGAGCCCAATAAACTGTAATACCTCACTTCGCCGAGAAGGTTGATGAGATGATCTCGACCAATAAGAATTCTGAAATCCTTCTCGACCGAGACTTGGATAAATAACCAGTCGCCCTCAACGCAGTGTTGTCTATGCCGACTGAAGATGCTGCAAGATTGGCTGGTTCTACGGCGACAGTGTTGTTTATGCCAACTGAAAATATCACTGGTTGCCTTCACAATGCTGTTTATGCCAACTGAAGATGTGTCGGTGAAAAAGAAAAGAAAAAATCTCAAGGTTGTTGAGAGAATTTGCGCAGGGCAGTTGTGTATTAAATTGGAGGCCCTTTTCATGTTGCTAATACCCCGATACTTATAATGCCAGTAGGCTTCAGTGCTTGTTGCTTGCCGTGAGTATCCCGCGTGCAGAAGTAATATTCCTAAGAATATTAGATAATCCCTCATGTGGGCGCTCCCACTTGTTTGGGATGTGATAATGCATGAAATCCCATCGACTTGGATTTTTAAACATATGATAATGCAGCTCCAGTGGATATAATGCATGCAATTGCATCAAAACCAATCAACGCCTACCATTATTTGGAGGCAATCCAAACTAATGGTCCAATCCAAGTGTCATGCATAATAATAGTTGTTTATACCATATTTAGGGCCTCGTATTTAGATCTCGTACAAATACTCGAGGGACTTAAATGTAATTATGTGATAAAGAAAGGGGCAAATATGTAATAAGTGATGAGTCCTTATTCTATAAAAGGACCCATCACCCTCACAAGTAGGATAGGCCAATCCTTAGGCCATATCCTCATCCTCTCAGAGCTCTCATCCTCACAGAGAAGCTCTCCCTCTCTCCCTCTTCAACTCTTACAGAGAAATACATAACCAGTGTGGACGTAGCCCAAATCTTGGGGTGAACCACAATATATCTTGTGTTTTTTACATTTCATGCAGATTCACGGTCAGATTTACGTTGTTCGAAGACCTCCGGTTTTGTGCATCAACATTTGGCGCCGTCTGTGGGAAACGACACGAAAAGCTGTGTCGGTTCTCTTTCATTTTTTTCACCTCCGCCATGAATCTGCAAAAACCCACACAGAGACACAAACACAAAGTTCTTTCTCTCTATAATTTCATTATCGTCGTCTTCTCTGCTACGCTGCATCCACTCCCCCCATTAGCTTTACTTTAGTGATCTGTCAATCTCACTCTCTCCGACATCCACTGTCTTCTTTAATCCCCCAAAACACACAAGTACGTCATCGTTTCACTGGCAATCTGTTTCCTTATATATCATTAGCATCTCACTCTTCTTGTTACTGTAAAGCATTAAACTTTAATCTCAGATGGAGATATGTATGCGGTGAAACAATCCACCACTGCCTCTCTCAAGTCAGCTGCCGCCGTTGGCCAGTAGGTTACCAGCCCGGGAACTACATCAGGGTTCGGAAGGCCCACGTCCCTGGATCACGGGTCAATGAGCAGGGATCAGTTAGGGCCGCGATCAGCGGCAGAGACAAGGTGACTGTGACGGCTGCAACATCATTGCAGAGTAAAGGCATTGATAAGTTGTCTTCTTCCGGAGGTGGAGAGATCCAGGTGAAGGCGGTGGTGACGATTAGGAAGAAAATAAAGGAGAAGATTGAGGATCAGTGGGAGTTCTTCATTAATGGGATTGGACAGGGAATTCTCATTCAGCTGGTCAACGAGCAAGTTGATCCTAACTGTGATTTGTAGATTCAAGCAAGACGAAGCACTGTTCCAACTTAAGACCATAATCATAGAGTTATAAATGAGGAATCTAGCCAAACTGTCCAAGTCGGAACGAACGAGATTCTAGTGCATGGTCCTCATGAAAGAGAAAGCACCTTTGAATCATTTTTTCCAGAAACATCCCAATTTGATTGTCGTCGACTTCACTGTCTTCAAATGACAATTTTCATGTTCATGTTGAGGACATTGATGTGGGTGGCAATGCATTTCCTTCAACAGCCACCTGTCTGAAGTTGCTCAATGTCTTAAGATCACCATTGTTGAAGGATCTATAGTGGAGCGTTCTGGGGATTGGTTGTACAATACTTCCTGTGTCCTGGGCACCAATGGAAAGTTGTTAGCTAAACACAGGAAGATGCAGCTATTTGATATCGACATCCCGGGGAAGATTACCTTTACTGAATCAAAGACTCTCACAGCAGGGCAGACTCCTACCGTTGTGGATATAGCTAAGCAGTCAACAAGACCGGTGTGGATACAGCTATGCAATGAAATCATTTTCTAAGAAAGCAAAAGGAGAAAGCCATGTGCTCACGGTTTCATGAATATGAAATCATTTTCTGATTTCTAAGAAAGCAAAAGGAGAAAGCCATGTGAAATCATTTTCTGAGAAAGTGAAAAGAGAAAGTAAAAGCAAAAGCAGAAATAAAAGAAAATACAAAGAAGCAGACATAATTACGGTGGTGATGGTATGCAAAAAAGTGAATTATGGGCGTGACCTATTGAGCAGAGGGTCAGATTTGTTTTTGAATGATGTAATTTATTTTTCTTATCTTTCAAAGACATCTGTATAAACCCCATCAGAGGGTAATAATACAAAAAAAAAAGGCAAAGCCCAAATTAAATGGGCTAGAACGTTGTGTTGAAGGCGAAGGTTCATAAGCCCAAAATAGCACCAACCAGGTGATCAAAAGTACGCTCAATACTCCAAAATTATTCGGCAACCCGCCGCTATTACCACCAACCAGGTGATAAAATGTACAACCCGTACTCTAATATCATTTGGCAACTAGCCATTCATGCCACCAACCAGGTAATGAAATGTACAACCCGTACTCTAATATCATTTGGCAACTAGCCATTCATGCCACCAACTAGGTGATGAAATGTACAACCCGTACTCTCTTTCATGCCACCTACCAGGTGATCAAAAGTACCCCCAGTACTACAGATTATACATGAGCATTACTCATGTCATTCATACATAAACATTCATGAGCATCACTCATGACAATCATACATAAACATTCATGACCATCATTCATGTCAACATTTATGAGCATCACTCATGTCAACATCCATGAGCATCACTCATGTCAATCAACATAAACATTCATGAGCATTACTCATGTCAATCAGCTTTAAAAGCTTCATTTACAGAGCTCAAGCTTCAAAGCTTCACTTGCAAAGCTTCACTTACCAAGCTTCAGTGCAGGGTATACAAATACCGCCTCCGAACAACCGCCACTTCGGCCCATACATGGATTCAATTTGAAGTCTCCAACCAACAAACTCTGTTGACTAAAGACTTAGGGGACTACATTATGTACCGTATATTGGGCCTCAACTGGGCTTTATGAAAAATACTTGGGGGACTTAGCCCATTATTTATGTAATAAGTAAGGAGCCCTTATTCTATAAAAGGGACTCTCTCACCTTCATTAGAGAGCAACGCCGCCAGCTGAGCAACCGCCTCGCCACGAGCATCACTCATAACCCATCATTTTTGTATTGAGGAACGAGCCCTTATTCTATAAAATGGACTCCCTTACCACCATTAGAGAGCATCGCCGCCTACTGAGCAACCGCCTCACCGCGAGCACCAACTCTAACCCATCATTTTTGTATTGAGGAACGAGCCCTTATTCTATAAAATGGACTCCCTCACCTTCAAACGCCACAAGCCGAGCCAACCAAGGCAACATAAGCCACGAGCCGAGCAGCCTCGCAGTGTGTGCTACTTCTAGTGGAGCATCGTTTCAGACTGAGCACTGCCTCATATCGAACGTCAGTTCAAGACAACATCTAGTTACTTCGGCCCACACATGGACTGAATTTCAAGTCTCCAGCCAAAAGACTCTCTTGACTGAAGACTTGGGGGACTACTGTTTATACCATATTTAGGGCCTCGTATTTAGATCTCGTACAAATACTCGAGGGACTTAAATGTAATTATGTGATAAAGGAATGGGCAAATATGTAATAAGTGAGGAGTCCTTATTCTATAAAATGACCCCTCACCCTCACAATTAGGAGAGGCCAATCCTTAGGTCATATCCTCACCCTCTCAAAGCTCTCATCCTCACAGAGAAGCTCTCCCTCTCTCCCTCTTCAACTCTTACAGAGAAATACATAACCAGTGTAGACGTAGCCCAAATCTTGGGGTGAACCACGATATATCTTGTGTTTTTTACATTTCATGCAGATTCGCGGTCGGATTTACGTTGTTTGAAGACCTCCGGTTTTTTGCATCAACAATAGTGAATTATCATGTCGTGACCTAATCCAAACAGATTTGATGCTATCCTGATGCCAGTCATTACCATGCACGACTCTTCACTTGTGGCTTCTCCTAATGTGGTATATGCCAAGCAGACCCGCATAAAGAGATAGAGAAGTCTTCATTCAACTCTTTCTCCACGCATGCATTAATCTTTCTGCCAATTAATATCCATTTGCCAACCCAAAAACCATGCATTAGGATAAAATCCAAACTGAGCCTTATCTTCCATCTTTTCATCCGATAACATTTCAATCTTTTGGACTCCTTAATTATCTTTGCACTTTAGAAATAATTTTCAATAATTCCTCAGATAACATCATGATTATTAAAATCATAATAATATCTAGACAAATTATTAATCAATCATCTCAATCTTCTTTCAATCCAACGGCTCATAATTTTACTCATTTTACGGCCTCGATTACTCGTGCCGATAGTGTAAAATCGAAGCTCAATAACTTAAACATCATATCATAAAATCATAGGAGCGTTCTAGCTTAAATCATCATCATAAACCATAAATCTTTCAAAGAATGTAAATCTGATAAAGCATGATATTTCATAAAGCGTAAATCCAATTTACTCATAAACGTTTCATAAAACGTATTCATAAAATAATGTTTTTCATGTATGCATTTCTAGTAATTAAATCATGCATTTTGTAAGGGGTCCACTCACCTTACTCCGTCGTCACGGAGCCGTGCAAACTAGAGAAGGAAGAAATGTCACTAACAAACGCACCTAAGCACATAAAACGATCAATTAATTCTATACTATAATGATTGAATTTGGGAAAACGGACATCGTAAATGGATTCAGGACGTCGAAAAACCTAAAGGGGAACCTTGGGTACCCCCACGCGCCGCCACGGGGCTACGGCTCGGAATGCCACACGCTACCACACACGCCGAGTTAGGTCATCGGAAAGTTGGCCGGAAAAGTAGTCGACGTCGCAATGGACGGTAGCGGAGCATAATACATTCGACGGAGGCGCGTGTGCTCCACTCGCTGGCCAAGACAAATGGCCACGTGCGCCTCCGCACAGACCCACACACTAGCTGGAAACTGGGATTCAATTCGGTCAAGTCAAATCTGGGTTTCGGGTCTAGGCTTGTTTCTAGGTTTAGGCCTGAGGTTTTTGGGCTGGGTGCCGAAGCTTTCTAAGCTCCGTTCAACCCTAAATCTCAACTAAAACTAGTCATACAACATACCAAATTAAAGCCCAAGGAACAAGGAAGAATATTAGAGCAGTTCCAGCCATGCTGGTTGCTCGGGCCACAGGGGAGGAGAAAGGGCCCTCGGGCCGGTGGGTGCAGCTCCAGCCGTGTGGAGGCCGAACGACGGTGGGAGCCCGAGCAAAGGGGGGGTGGGGAGTCGACGGGCCTGTGGCCCGAGGGTTTTACAATTTTTTATGTTTTTTTGTGTCAGAGAGAGAGAGAGGGAGAGAGATAGGGGGGGACCGGTTGCAATTTTTTATTATTTAAACAAACAAAAAAAATTATTATTTTAATTGCTTATTGCCAGGGGGAGGGTTTCAAGGGTGGAGATGTAAATGTCAATTACTGTTCATTAATGGTAGTTACTATTCATTTAAGGCAGTTACTGTTCAATAGGGTGGATTAAATAGTGGATTGCCAGGGGGAGGGCTCCATGGCTGGAGTTGCTCTTATACCTCTTATTTGTGCCATACTTAGGGCCTCCGTATTTAGATCTCGTATAAATACTTTGAGGACTCAAATGTAATTATGTAATTAATGAAGGGGCAAATATGTAATAAGTGATAAGCCCTTATTCTATAAAAAGACTCATCACCCTCCTCATTTGGGGAGGCCAATTCTTAGGCCATGAGAATAGCTCTCTCACCCTCAGAAGCTCTCACCCTCTCATCCTCAATCATTTCAGAGAAATACAATAATCAGTGTGGACGTAACCCAAACATTGGGGTGAACCACGATACATCTTGTGTTATTTACTTTCTTGCAGATTCATGGTCGGATTTACGTTGTTCCAAGACCCTTCCGGTTTTGTGCATCAACATTTGGCGCCATTTGTGGGAATCGATATGAAAAGTTATGTTGGTTCTCTTTCATTTTTTCACCTCCGTCGTAGATCTGCAAAACCCAAAACCGAACCAACCTCCCCCAGCTCTTTCTCTCTAGCCATTCCTTTTAACCAGACACTCACACTCTCCCCAAATCAGTTCACCAGAAACAAACAGAAGATTATCAAAACAAAACCAACCCAAATACCCGAACATGGAAATAATGTTTCTTTCTTGCTTTTCTCTGTAATCTGGGAGTTGGGTTTTTCTTCTAACTCTGTTTGGCTGCTGAGAAAATGAGTGAGAAAATGAAAGATATGAAAGGGTTGGGGTTGGGATTGAGTCTGAGCTTGGGATTGAAACCCAATGAGAGTGAGCCTTGTTTGCAGTGGAATCTCATGGAGAAGCCTTCACACCTCATGCAGAATCACCCTCATAGAACTTCATAGAATGAAATCTTCCAATTTCCTGATCGAAACCCAGATACGAGGTTGTTTCTCAGAAGAATAGACGTGAACGAGGGGCCGTCGATGGCGAATTTCGAGGAAGAAAATGGGGTTTCATCGTCGAACAGCACGGTGACGAGCCTAAGCAGAAAGATAAGCGAGAATGAGCCCATCGTCGACAAGAATGAAGGTGAGAGGACCTCGTGCTCCCACGAAGGCGGCAGTGACGACGAAGACGGTAACGGCGGCGACATGTCAAGGAAGAAGCTGATGCTGTCGAAAAAGCAATCTCTGCTGCTCGATGAGACATTTAAGGAGCACAATACTCTAAATCCGAAGCAGAAGCAAGAGTTGGCAAAGCAGCTGAACCTAAGACCAAGACAAGTGGAGGTTTGGTTTCAGAACAGGAGGGAAAGCTTTCTCGTTGTGCCGCCACTGTTGTATGCGCCTCCATCATCCTCTTCGTCGCCTAGAGTTTTTAGGGTTTTCAGAGGAATTTTTTGGGGCTTTCCGAGCTGGATTATTCCCTCTCATTCCTCATACGAATCTCCATGCACTGCTGGTTCAGCGGCTTCGTTGATTAGGCCCCCTCCCGATCACCACCGTACTTTCCTCCAATCGTTCCTCTCCTCCTCCGCCGCCGCCACTGCCATCATCTTCGAGAAGCTCCTGATCCCAACCTTGCTCGCTCCGGCTGAGTCTACCAAGTCTGTACAAATCTTTCGAGATCAGCAAACACAACCGACGAAGGACGAGTTACTGAGTGAGTGGACTCAGTTAGTGGAACGATTCTTTATACACCCAGCCGGGTTGAAGCCGATCTTTGCACTACTAGCTTTTACTTCATTAGAAGAAGAGTAGCGTTGCTATCATTGGCGTCTTCGTCCAGGAGCAGGAGGTCCTTCATTTGCACAGCTATCTACAATCACGAGGTTCAGATCGAGGAGGAAGGCCAGCCCGAAACCCTAGACTACCACCTTTTTCTTCGTCGACCGTTCCGGTCAAAAGGTTTCGCCTTGGCATGATATACCATTGCAAGTGGGTGATGGTGTATTCAACTTTGTGGTTGAAATATCCAAAGAATCGAGTGCAAAGATGGAGGTTGCTAATGATGAGCCACACACCCCGATAAAGCAGGATACAAATAAAGGAGCATCTTTGTGCTTCTCAGCCGTTGGATCCATAACCAAGCCGACCAGCTTCACCATTCTTGCTTTCCTGCTTCAAGGAACATCTTCTTTACAGGGTGGTAACCATGTGAAATCACTTTATGAAGGCCCAGAGGATATGTCTACTTGAGTTATGAAATGGGGTGGGAAACAAA
This sequence comes from Malus sylvestris, assembly GCF_916048215.2. Lineage (NCBI taxonomy): Eukaryota > Viridiplantae > Streptophyta > Magnoliopsida > Rosales > Rosaceae > Malus > Malus sylvestris. Next base: position 7,232,615 of record NC_062264.1, on the reverse strand, counting down.
AGCGGAAAGCAGAGAGAAAAGCAGAAAACAAAAGCGAAAGTAAAGTGAAAAAAAAAAACCGAGAAAAAGCAGAAAGCAAAAGGGAGGCTTTCATCTGCGAGAGCACATGGGGACATTGCAAAAGCAAGGAATAAACACCCACACTGCAAAAGCAAGGAATAAACACCTTACCAGAATGATGTGATTTACTTTTCTAATTTTTTGAATGATGTAATTTTTTTTTCTAATCTTTCGAAGACATCTGTATAACCCCATCAGAGGGTAATAAAAAAAATAAAAAAAGGCAAGCCCAAAATAATAGGCTGGAATGTTGTGTGGAAGGTGAAGGCCCATGTGCCCAAAAGAGCCAAGCCCTCTATTATCACCAACCAGGTGATCAAAAGTACGTCCAGTACTACCAAATTTATTCAGCACCCTGCCGCTATTATCACCAACCAGGTGATCAAAAGTATGCCCAGTACTCCAAAATTATCCGGCAAACTGCTGCCATTATCACCTATTAGGTGATCAAAAGTACGTCCAGTACTCCAAAATTATACATGAGCATCACTCATGTCAATCATACATAAACATTCATGAGCATCACTCATGACAATCATACATAAACATTCATGTCAACATTCATAAGCATCACTCATGTCAACATCCATGAGCATTACTCATGTCAATCAACATAAACATTCATGAGCATCACTTATGTCAATCAGCTTCGAAAGCTTCATTTACAGAGCTTTAGCTTCGAGAGCTCCAGCTTCAAAAGCTTCATTTACAAAAGCTCCAGCTTCAAAGCTTCACCTACAAAGCTTCAGTGCAGGGTATACAAATACCGTCTCCGAACAACCGCCACTTCGGCCCATACATGGGTTTAATTTGAAGTCTACAACCAACAGACTCTATTGATCGAAGACTTGGGAGACGACACTATGTACATATATTAGACCTCATAAAAAATACTTGGGGGACTTAACCCATTTTTTATGTACTGAGGAGTGAACCCTTATTCTATAAAATGGACTCCCTCACTTTCATTAGAGAGCACCCATTATTCATGTACTGATGAGCGATCCCTTATTCTATAAAAGGGACTCCCTCACTTTCATTAGAGAGCACCTATCACTTATGTATTGAGGAGCGAGCCCTTATTCTATAAAAGGGACTCCTCATCATCATTAGAGAGCATCGCCGCCTGCTGAGCAACTGCCTTGTTGCGAGCATCACTCATAACCCATTATTCATGTACTGAGGAGCGAGCCCTTATTCTATAAAAAAGACTCCCTTACCATCATTAGAAAGCATCGCCGCCAGCTGAACAACCGCCTCGCCGCGAGCATCAACTCTAGCCCATCACTTATGTATTGAGGAGCGAGCCCTTATTCTATAAAAGAGACTCCCTCACCATCATTAGAAAGCATCGCCACCTACTGAGTAACCGCCTTGCCGCGAGCATCAACTCTAGCCTGTCATTTTATGTATTGAGGAACGAGCCCTTATTCTATAAAAGGGACTCCATCACCTTTAACACCACAAGCCGAGCCAACCAAAGCAACATAAGTTATAAGCCGAGCAGCCTCGCAACATGTGCTACTTCTAGTTGAGCATCATTTCAGATTGAGCACCGCCTCATATCGAGTATCAGTCCTAAACGACATCTAGTTACTTCGGCCCACACATGGACTGAATTTCAAGTCTTCAACCAAAAGACTCTCTTGACTGAAGACTTGGGGGACTACTGTTTGTACCATACTTAGGGCCTCCGTATTTAGATTTCGTATAAATACTCGGATGACTCAAATGTAATTATGTAATAAATGAATGGGTAAATATGTAATAAGTGATGAGCCCTTATTCTATAAAATGACTCATCACCCTCCTCATTTGGGGAGGCCAATTCTTAGGCCATGGGAAGAGCTCTCTCACCCTCAGAAGCTCTCACCCTCTCATCCTCAATCCTCTCAGAGAAATACAATAATCAGTGTGGACGTAGCCCAAACATTAGGGTGAACCACGATACATCTTATGTTATTTACTTTCTTGCAGATTCACGATCGGATTTACGTTGTTCCAAGACCCTTCCGGTTTTGTGCATCAACACCGCTCACGTGGCCAGTTGTGGTCGGAAAACGGCTTGCAAGGTTCAGGTTCTTGCCAAAATTTTAGGAAGTATCCTTGAATTGTTTCTTTGTGTCAAACGTTATAATGAGGCCAGAAACAACATGAAGAGGTGATCTAAGATGACCTACATCGTTTTCGGGGCTTACCTTGCTCGAAATCTTGAAGGTGTGCCATGAACTCAACTGAAAAGACAATGAACAGTGGTGTTGCCACTGTCGAGGCGTCGGGACTCCATGGTCTTAGCCTAAGTTCGTGACGCGGAGAGTTAGACGATGGTGCAGCTCACTGGAATGGTGAGTTGATGGTGGTCTCAGTGTGTGGGTGGGTGTGTGCTACTCGGAGAGAGGGAGAGAAAGACAAAGAGATCGAGCTGAGAGAGTGTGAGGGTGAAAGTCTCACGGAAGAGAGAGATAAGAGAGGGAAAGTGGACCGGGGAACCAAAATGTATGGGTGGCCCCACATGGCACACCAAATAAGACCAAAAAGCAAACATTTAAAACTAAGTACCCCAACCAAAGTGAAATTACAAAATTATGCTCAACGTTTCATAAAGTTCGGGATGGGTCGTTACAGCCACAACAACCACAATCACCACCATTGTCGTTACTATCGCCCATAAAACCATTGTTTCATCTGCACCCCAACCACCACTCCCCATTGTTGGCACCACCACCATACCCCCTCCCCTATGATTGATGCTACTATCGCCACCACCATTGTCCCCGCCATTGCTCTCATAGCCACCACCGCTACTACTATGTCCATTTTTTTATTATATACAATTATATCACTTACATTAATGTTTACGAATTCATACTCACACCACTTTCAAAAATACAATTTATTAAATGCTTATCTATTTTACTTTGCAATTGAATATTCTTAAAACACAGCAAAAGCAATTTAAAAAAAAAACAAAGTAATTTCAAACTTGAGGGCATAAGTATAGCCCGCTTGAGCGCATAATGCCATCTCATCATTAAGATGGCTCGTGCTCCTTTTGATGGAGTTAACCAACGAGCTAATGAGATTTGCGAGTTAATACATAGTGACGTGTGTAGTTCGATGGCTATAGCTACTTCATCACCTGTACTGACAACATGTCAAGGTATGAATTTGTGTATCTTATGAAACACAATTCGGAAGCCCTTGAAAAGTTTAAAGAACTTAAAACCTACGTGAAACTGCATATTGAAAAAAGTAGAGAGACCCTCAAATCAGATTGTGGAGGTGAATACTTAAGTGCTCATAGCTTACTTGAAAGACTGGGATATTGTTACAGTGGAAACCTCCTGCAAGCCACAATTGAATGATGTTTCTGAAAGGAGAAATCAAACATTATTGATTATAGATTGGTCCATGATGAGTTATACTGATACACCTTTGGGTTATGCGTTTGATAGTTGAGTATCTACTTGACCGAGTCTCTTCAAGTGAGTTTTGAGGCCGGTCCTAGGGTCCCCAAGCTTGGACCAGATCACCAATAGTTGGTAGTTGTGTCCAACTTTGGGAGAGACTTTTCCAAGTATTGGGTACTCAAGCAATACTCCACATGTCATAATACAAGTGCAGAAATTGACCTATTTTTTCGTGTCCCTCCACTTATGTTTCGCACATGGAGTACTCGCTTAAATATTGGCCGCTCAAAAAATTTTCTCCAGCTCTCGAGGTTTTGAATTCCCCCACGTGAGAATGCAAATATCTCATCTTTTGTGAATAACATGTATTCACTGTAACTAAATTTCATAATCAGAACCGTTGAACTTGTTAATGTTCATTTGACGATCATCTTTACAAAAAGCATTCGAATAAGAGATCTTCTAGTCCTCCAAATGTATGAAACAAATCGACAATGTGAGCACCAAGTAACATATTCATGATGAATCGTCCATTAAGTAGATACACTTGATTACTAAACGATCTCCGATTTGATTAATTTTTCATAGAGATGGTCTTCAAATAAAGACTGAGAAATTGAACGATTTCGAATATGAAGTTCATACGATGAAGATACATTCTTCGCAAAAGGTGGAGAAACACAAGGTCTATTCTAAATCAAAATTCAAGATTACAATTCATTTTAAGAAAAAATTGAAAACTTAAATTGGCTATTTTTAGTTTTGATAGAAAGTAAAAATTAAAAACCAAATGGTAACCATGCTCCATGTTTTAGATTGTAACTTGTTTACATAACCGTTCTAACGGTCTAGCTCTCCCCCACCCTCCTCAATACCAGCCTTCTCTATCTCTTATCATCCGTCTTTCTCTCTCTAAATCACCCACCTTCTTTCTCCTCCTCAAACCCTAATGTTTCCAACATCTTCCAAAACATTCATTATTATTATTTATTAATAATATTATTGGAGATTTAGAGATTACAGAATCAAAAGCTGGACATGATCCATGTAAGTTCATCCTTTTGTTACTCCTGCTTCGTCTTTCCTTCTTAATTCTGATTTCAAACGTTAAATTATAGGGAAGAAAGTTGAATTTTTATCTGGTAGGGGCGAATATTTTTACATTTTTAATTAATATATGTTTAGATGATATAGATCACCATGCAATCCTTAACAATGCCAAATACTCGGATCATAACGTTACATTGAGCTCGTAATAGATAATTAGAGGATACAATTTGTTATTTTCTTGCAAGCAGTGGATTGCTCTGGTCGTTAGGATTCTCATGTTCAACCCATTGCGTCCCGAGATCAAACTATCCTCCCAAAAAGAAAGTACAAGAACCGATAATTGCATTAAACATGCAAATGATCTACCATGATGTTATGTTAAGATCATAGATGAATAACAGCATTGTATTCTTTCGATTTTTTTCCTCTGTTTTGATGAACAATGATCATCTCTACGCTCGAAACTCCTAAGCTTGAGTGCAGTTTTTAAAGTTTTTTCTCCAATGTATACCATGGCAGCGTCGTACCTGATTGTTTTTATTGAGTATATTGTTGTACTGATTGAATTTTCTGCATTTCTTTGCCACTCATCAGTGACTTGATTTGGGGCTTGCTGTGAATTCTCACTTTCTCGTCTTGCATCTATGTAACCGCTGATACAAAATGTTCGATTGCACTCGCAAATCACAGTATATTGGTGGCCAAAAGGAGAAATTTGTACGGTATGCATTGTACATTATCCTTTGCTCTTCTGCTTTCTGTTTTCCTTTTCCTTCTTCCGGAGGCTATAACTGTCGTTGACATATGGATCTTATCTGCGTCTTTCTAGTGGTTTGTAACCGAAGGCCTCAGAATGTATTTTCTTTTCCAGCGGATTCTTCCTACATTGATCGATTGTGTTTTCTTTCAATTACTCTTGTTTAGCTTCATTTGGCTGCGCTGGGTCGTTATGGTTAACGCCTGAGAACATGAAAAATATAAGTGTTGTTTAGATTCTTAAGGATTTCTCATTTTTTTTGTGCTGGATTTCTCTTAGCATATGTACTTTTCAATAAGCCAAATGAATTCTAATTCAAGTTCATTGAAGCCTTGAACTTGTATGTCTTCTTTGACGAGTCAAACTGAGTTGCTGGTAAAACTTTGACGATGCAAAAACATATTTATGGAGTTTTCCGCAGAATTTTATGGTTATGAATTGTTATTTGTAGGTTGGATGACTTGGGTTCTACGTATTCCATGAGTTCTGATACCGGTAAAATGAATAAATGTGGATTTAGTATCGAGTCATTCCCTTTTACTGGTGGAAAACCAAAGAGAGCACCGTCACAATCATTCAGGTATGGAATTCAACAGGGAACAGATGGACTAAAGACATTTGGTAGATCATTAAGAACTGGCGTCACCCGCGCAGTGTTCCCAGAAGATCTTAAAGTGTCTGATAAAAAGATATTTGACCCCCAAGACAAATCCCTCCTGCTATGGAACAGGCTTTTCGTCATAACTTGCATCTTTGCAATATCCATTGACCCTTTGTTCTTCTATCTTCCAATCTTCGACAATGATGAGGATTGCCTCTCTATCGATCGAAGATTAGGAACGACAACTATAACTATACGGTCATTAGTAGATGCTTTCTACCTTATTCGCATGGCTTTACAGTTTCGTACAGCTTATATTGCTCCATCATCTCGGGTTTTCGGAAGAGGCGAACTTGTGATAGATCCTCCGCAGATAGCAAAGCGATATCTACACCGTTATTTCTTAGTTGACTTGGCTTCTGTGCTCCCCTTACCCCAGGTCTGCATGCAACATACCCAATTTCTACCATTGACCCCGCTGCAAGGCGAAAAATTCTTTACTCTAATATTCATAGCAATCAAATTTGGAATATAGAAACGATGGTTCTTGGATTTATCTTGTTTGCTCATGACTACAGATTGTGGTTTGGAGATTCTTGCATGGAAGAGAGTCAGAGGTTTTGGCTACGAAACAGGCATTGCTGTTTATTGTCTGGCTCCAGTTACTACCGAGATTTATCCGCTTATTAGCTTTAAACTCTGATCTGAAAAGGAGTGCAGGTGCTTTTGCCGAAAGTGCTTGGGCCGGGGCTGCCTACTATTTGCTTTGGTTTATGCTTGCCGCTCAAGTAAGTGTTTTATCTTCTCCTGCCTCCTTCATAGTTTCTGAATACTACCACTAGCTGAAGTACCTTATAGGAAGTATTACCATTCTATTGAATTGATTTGGCCACTCTTGGATAAATTTACAGGTCACCGGGGCTGCATGGTACTTATTAGCTGTTGAGCGCTATGATGGATGCTGGCGGGGAGCTTGTAGAAATAGTGGAAAATGTAGGATAGAATACTTGTACTGTGGCATTGATGCAAATGCCCCCGGATTCAAAGAATGGCAAAAAATCAGAGTGGATCTTCTTAAGAAGAGCTGCACTGCGGAAGGGGAAAATCCGCCATTTAATTTTGGAATCTTCGCAGAGGCTATATCTTCAGATGTCATTGCATCAGCCGAATTTATGTCCAAATTATTGTTCTGCTTGTGGTGGGGACTGAAAAATTTAAGGTGTGTAAGTGTAACTCGCTCATCAAGGATTGTCTTGTTCAAAATTCGGTGAAAATTCTGTATTAAGTACGCTAATGTTCTGATTTGGGTTCTGAAAGTCTTACCAATTTTCAGTACGTTGTTCTTTCACTTTCTGCAGTACACTTGGCCAGGGGCTCGAAACTAGCACGTACCCTCTAGAGGTTCTATTTTCCATTGGGATAGGCATTTTTGGGCTCATCCTCTTTGCCCTTCTGATTGGAAATATCCAGGTGAGATGCAAATGAATCCTGTGAATGCTTTATGGATATGTATACGTGATCCAAATTTTACGCCACAAATAACTGATATGTTGAGAGTTAGCAACCTGCATTTAGTTAGTTAATGGCTTTATATGCTTTGAGCTGAGGGCTAATTTGATGTTTAATGAAATATCGACAGACGTACCTTCAGTCTCTAACAATTCGTCTTGAGGAGATGCGGATTAAAAAGCGTGACTCTGAGCAGTGGATGCACCACCGCTGGCTTCCACAAGAACTTAGGGAAAGGGTTAGGCGCTATGATCAATACAAGTGGTTGGAGACTCGCGGTGTGGATGAGGAGAACATTGTCCAGAGTCTTCCAAAAGATCTAAGAAGGGACATTAAACGCCATCTCTGCTTGAATTTGGTTAGAAGGGTAAGCATCCAGTTTCACCTTTGTTATTGTTCGTTCTTAATCGTGAATGTCGCTATGTTATTGCAGATGCATGTTTACAAGGAATATGTTATCGTCTTCTTATATATGCTCTATGTATTTTGAAGACGGATAATTTCACATGGTCATGAGTGACTTATGCAGGTGCCTCTTTTCGCCAATATGGATGAGCGGTTACTTGACGCCATTTGTGAGCGCCTGAAACCAAGTTTATGCACGGACAATACCTACATTGTCCGGGAAGGGGATCCGGTTATTGAGATGCTGTTCATCATACGTGGTCGCCTAGAAAGTGTTACTACAGATGGCGGTAGAAGTGGATTTTTCAACAGCGGTGTACTGAAAGAAGGGGACTTTTGCGGAGAAGAGCTCCTAACATGGGCACTGGATCCTAAAGCTGGTTCTAACTTGCCATCGTCAACTCGAACTGTGAAGGCTTTAACTGAGGTTGAGGCTTTTGCTTTAGAAGCAGAGGAGTTGAAATTTGTTGCCAGTCAGTTTCGGCACCTGCATAGCAGACAGGTTCAGTACACCTTTCGTTTCTACTCCCAGCAGTGGAGGACTTGGGCAGCGTGCTTTATCCAAGCCGCATGGCGCCACTACAGGAGAAAATTGGCGGAAAAACAGCGTAGAGAAGAGGAAGAAGGCTTTGACTACGGTGAAGGAGATGATGATGATGGTGGTGGTGGTGGTGATTTTAAAGGCGGTTCTGGTACAAGCATGCTTCGTTCTGCCATCTATGCATCCCGGTTTGCAGCAAATGCTCTTCGTGGTCATAGGATCCGCAGTGGAAGGGAGCAGATATTGAAGCTGCAGAAGCCCACTGAACCCGATTTCTCTGCTTATGATGACAAGTAATCCCAGTCTCAATTGATGTTAAAAATCCGAGCTCGTTTTGGTAGCTTTGGCTGTATAAAATGTATACCACTAGTCACTCACACACAATTGCCATAGCATGATTTTGGTTGGCACTTCCTAGTCATTCAAAGGAATGTAAAACATCTTGTTAAAAAAAAATTGGAGAGAAACGAAAGGAAAATCTTCATATCGTTTATACCCAAGTTAGCTACATCAGTGTGCTTCCCCCTCTCTACCCCTTGGATACAAAGAAAAAGGACCTTTATTACCTCAAAATTCTAAATAATATTTGGGCTAAAGAACTTACTAGTTACATTTTCTACACACTAGATTACCTATGTAGGTGAATTAATTCAACCAAAAATGAAAGATTACAACCCATGCCTTGATTACATCTGAGAATTATCCGACTCAACTGCGTGTCCGTGATCTGTAGGTAGTAGGTACACCGGCATTCATTTCCTTGAGTTGCTCAATTACACCAAGCAGAAGATACTTCCAACTCCACATCTTCTTCCCACTAAGTAGCACTCTCCATATTACTTCGAGACTACTCAGTAATAACATGATTATACAGCTCAACTTGTCATTACTTCTAACATGATTATACAATTATACTCTCAGCTTGTGATGACTTAGAGACTGCTCAGTAATGACATGGTTATACAGTTACACACCCAACTTGTCATTATTTCAAGACTACTCAGTAATGACATGATTATAGAGTTATACTCTCAACTTATTATTACTTCGAGATTATTGAGTAATCACATGATTATACATTTATACATTCACAATGTCATCACTTCAAAACTACTTAGTAATGACATGATTATAATATTCAGCTTACACTAACTACTAACTACAGCTAGTGTAAGTAAAAGCTCAATATATGTATGTCCAAGCCTTTTTATTTACTATGACATGCTTAGATTTCGAGAAAATATGCGTGGTACTATATGTGTTTTTAAAACGGAGGTTTAAAACAGAGAGTTAATATGTGTTTTTAATCACTCAAACGTCGATCCATCGCTCGCTCGCTCGCTTCCTTCACACTCTTCCCAGATGTGTTTTTCTTTCTTTTAATATTCACAGATTAAAACATTGAAAGATTAAAAAAAAAAAAAAAAAAACAGAGAGGGTAAACTCATATGTACTTTGTGGGAGGAGTCGAGCGCGAGAGAGGAGTGAGATTAACGATGCAAGAATGGCTCAGCAGAGGCAGTCAGGGCTGGAGCGGTTGGGATTACGCGGCCACGATCCCCACCATTCCAACGGCGGAGGACCACCAGAACACCTCGCCATAGGGATCCGCTCCGCTCACCACAAGCCCGTTCGGACCCGCCGATCTGGTCGATCCGACAAGGGCCCACTTAGAATCTCCATTGGCGCCGTCCTCCTCCTCCTCCTCTTCCTAGTCCTCCTTCTTACTCTCCTCGCCTACTATTACCTCTCCCGCAGCAATAGAGGTATGTATGTTTTGCTTCTCAATTTTCTTCAGTAACTTTCTGTTTGGTTTCCGGGAAAATGAAGGAAAGGAAAAGGGAGTTAGTTAGTTACTTGTCAATCTTATGCACTTTGAATGTCTGGTGGCGACTGCCTTGTTTGGCTGCTGAGAAAATATAGAAAGAAGGGTCACATTTTACTTTACTTTCTTAGTTGATTTCACATTTCGGTTTTGGAGATAACTAAGTGCTTCTGCAATGATAGATCTGTGTTTTTGTTCATTTGAAGTTTCTGATTATGGAAGTATGCAGGTTTTAGCTAAGCATTTGGTCTTGTTTGTTACAAAGAGAGTGCGAAACATTCGGAGTATTAGATGTCTTTGCTTGATTGTTGATAGGTGTAGGAAAAGGATCAACCCGACTAATTGTTTGATTTCCTTCTCCATTGTTTTTTAAGAAATGTTACAAAAGGCTTTCACATTTTTGCTATAATTAATTCAACAGTATCTGGTTATGGAAGTATATGGATTCTAGCTTTGTATTAAATGATTGCTTTCTCGTGTTGGCACAGAAATAAATAGTTCTCATGCTGAGGAAGACGACTTAAAGAATGATCTTGACTTTCTCACAAATGTGACACGGACAGAGACTTCTAAAGTCCTTAGGTTTGGGAAGGGTTCGGTAGTTCATGGCCGAGATTCTAGGTATTGGGATAAAGATGATAGGAGAAGGGATGAAGATTACAATGGGGATGAGGTGGAGCATAGTAGTGCAGGTGTTAGGGATGAATCCACATATAAGGATGATGTTCCTGTGAGTGTTAAAAGCAGCAAAAAGAAGTCCTCAAATGACGACTTAACTAAACGTTCCAATAGGAAAGGGGGATTGTACAACGAAGCTGGGCGCAATGAGTTGAAAGTTTATGAAGCAGAGTATGAGGCCTCTCTGAAGAATAGTCAACAGTATAGGGATGAAGATTTGGATAAGCAAAAGGATGTAATTCATGTTGATGACGAGTATGATGACGGGATTGATTTTTATGATGATACAAGACATCAGAATGATGACCATTTTGGTGAAGAAAAATCACATGATGAAGATGGTAGAGAGTCCCTTGATGTTCCTGATATCGAAATTAATGATCATAATGTTGTTGAGAAGGTTGATAAAGTCTTCGCCAGTCCATTTGAAAATGACTCTGCTCAGCACTTTCAAAACCTGGATGAAGTTAACAGAAATTCCAGGCATGTCAGTGTAATTTCTGGTCAATCTTCAAGAAAGTCGCGGTCCAGTACAAAAAGGAAAGCTAAGCGCCACAAATCTTCTGGTAAATTATCTGTTTCTTCTTGTAAATTGGTGTGTGAGAACTATGTCTAATTACATTTATCTTTTCATTTATTGATTTTGTATTCAGCTTGCATGAGTGATATATATCGTGGCTACTGCTTCTGGATCTGTTATTCATTTTCACATTTGATCCCATGATCTCAGCATGCCATTGGTTATAAATTAGAATTTTTATGAAACTCAGAGAAGGACTCCTTAGCACATACAAAAGAGATAGTTCTTATTGCAAATCATAGAAGTGCCATGGAGTGCAGACAGAACAGAACAGTTAATTCTTTTTGCAACTAGATAACTGCATAATTTCAGTATATTGGTATAATGTGGAAGTGGCATCTGCTTCCCATACTATATTTCCTTAATTTATTTCCATTACTTAGAAAGAAAAACAGAAAAGGGAAAAGGAAGCCGCAAACACATAACTTCGACATGGTGATTGCTACAATGTTCTTAAGTTGTCAGTAGTCCTATAAAATCATGACCATAGTGCTGAGTCCTTAAACTTCATTAACCTCAAAGGAACCTATCTTGGTTTTGTTAATGAATTTTTACTGTTCTGTATCAAACATATTTTTGGCCTCAGATTTAGCATCTCTTAAACTTATGCCTATTGCCAGTCCTACATGCACTAGGAAGCACTGGGAAGAACTTGAGCTTGGTAATGATTGTTTGATGCTGCTCTTTATGTATAAGAACTGGTTCTGTGAAATCATGATATCTCCTTGAGCATCCTCTTGGAGTAACAAATTTCAGGTGTTTTATTTAAAGTGAGATATTTCTATAGATTATTAGATATAGAAATTGGGGTTGTTAGGAGTAAATGCTGTGAATAAGACCATGACCGGTTGGAAGAGCCATTGTACTTGTTTTTTTCTTGCTTGGTTTTTTGAAAGATTGTTTTATGAATATAGTTGAATGCAACTTCATGACAGGAGTTGCCTTCAATCTAGCTGTTTTAGGGGATGCTCCTTATCGCTGATTTTGTGTTTTTGACCTGTTATATTGAAATTCTTCAGGTTCCTCTTGTGACATGAAGTTTTTAAACTCTACTGCACATCTTATAGAGCCTTTAGAAAGTCCAAAGTTTGCAAGATTCAGCTTGCAGTATACTGAAGCAGAGGACAAGCCTGAAGCAGATGAGCAATGGGAGCCGAGATTTGCAGGGCATCAGTCTTTGCAAGAACGGGAAAATTCCTTTTTGGCACATGATCAAAACATAAAGTGTGGCTTTGTTAAAGGTCCTAAAGGATCCCCAAGCACTGGATTTGACTTGGCAGAAGATGACACAAATTACATCACCAGATGCCACATCGCTGTTATCTCTTGTATCTTTGGAAATTCAGATCACTTGAGGATACCTTATGGTAAAACGGTAAGGAGCTTCTCTTTAATGGGGGAACAATATTATCCATATTATCTTCTTGTCAAGAAAAAAAATCAAAATTAAAGCTTCATATCGTCTTTGTCAACCAATCCGACCCGTTAAGTTAACAGGTCATTCGAACCCAACCTGTTAAGCTAACGGGTCATCCGAACCCGACCCGTTAAACTAACGGGTCATCCGTTTCACCCGTTAACAATTATTATTATTATTTTTTTGCATAGAGTTTATTTTTTGTTGTTAAGACTTTATTGAAATTACTAAAACATTCTCAACTAACGGATGCTAACGGGTTGACCCAAGGTGACCCGTTATTTAACGGGTTCACCCATTAGCAACCCAACCCGTTAAGCATCCATTGAAATACTAAAATTAACGGGTTGGGTCGGATCAGGTTAACGGGTCGGGTCCAAATGCCAGGTCTAATTGTGACACAGGCGTAAATTGAAGTTTTATGCCATGACATGTTAACCTGGATTGAATGACCGAAAACTAATTGGAATATGGACTATAACTCATATGTAAATCAAGTATGGAACTATAGCTTGTTGGATTAACGGTATCAGTTATAAAGTTTATACCATCTCATGACTTTTACACCATGTCACAACTTTTACAATAACTTTTACACCTGCTGATACTCTAAATAACAATGTTTTGGCCCTTTTTCTTATTACATGGTTGTTGAACTCTCACATGATAGAGCAAATTCCAGTGCATTTCTCATAAGAAAAAAAAGTCAAGTCTCCAAGGCTTGTCTAGTTCCTATAATAAATGTTTGGGATATAGTGTCCGCTTTGTACCTTGATTTGAGTGGAATGAGTGGAACGTGGACTCTTTTATCATCTAATTCAGCCAGTTTAACCTTGCAACACTCTTTAAGTTGAAATTCAATGATGTGCAGTGTAGACCAACATATCAAATGTAACTTTGAGATTGAGCTTGCTTCAAATGTAACTTTGGGATTGAGTTTGCTCGGTAGGATTTTATTTCCTAATATTTCAGAAATGTGATTTTTCTTTTGTTCCATGTTCCAGTTAATTCATACATTTGTTTAAATGAATCTTATACCTTTTCTGGTCTTCTATAATGGACTTAGACTTATCCACTGGAAATTTCCAATCACAGTGCAATTTTTAGTCTATTAATGTTCTGTTTTATCCATTTTCAGTTTCAAAAAAAAGGAAAATTCTTTGATTTAGACATAAAGTTGCAATAATTGTCATAGCCAATAAAGGGAAAAGAAAAACAGAATAAACAAGAATGGCGACTCAAGTGAAACTTTCTTGATTTCAGGTCTCTCGTCTGTCAAGGAAGAATGTGTGCTTTGTTATGTTTATTGATGAAGTTACTTTGCAAACCCTGATTGCTGAAGGGCAAACACCAGATAGGATGGGTTTTATTGGTTTATGGAGGATTGTGGTGGTGAAGAACCTACCATACACTGATATGCGGCGAGTGGGGAAAATTCCCAAACTTTTGCCTCATCGGCTTTTTCCTTCTGCGAGGTGAGAATTTGACTAGTAATATGTACTGATTGTCATCTTCTAGGTGGTTAATCATACTTAGCAGTTACCTTTAAAGGTTGTAACACCGATGCTAAATTGTGTGTTTACGCACATTAGTTGTATAGATTAGATTGTGCATGTGTGTCTATGTGTCCATGAGAGTTATGAAAATCAGTTATTAAACTTGAATCACTACTCAAATTTCAGATATCAGTCATTAAATCTTACCAAAAAATGATATGCATCTTTAAGAACATTAGGAGGTGTGAGATTAAGCTAGCAATTGAGGACCACTGTACAAAGAATATAAGCAGCTGCATATTACTACAATAGAACTAGTGCTTTTGTATGCTTTGCTCGTTGGATTTGTTTATTTGGTGGGTGGTGCTTTTCCTTAGCTCTTGTCTAAAACCCTTGCTTAAATTTTCAGGTATTCAATCTGGTTGGACAGTAAATTGCGCCTCCAACTTGACCCCTTACTCATATTGGAATACTTTTTGTGGCGAAAAGGTTATGAGTATGCAATTTCCAATCACTACAACCGACACTGTGTATGGGAAGAAGTTGCACAGAATAAGAGATTGAATAAGTATAACCATACCGTCATAGATCAACAATTTGCCTTCTACCAAGCTGATGGCCTAACAAAATTTAATGCCTTGGACCCCAACAGGCTTCTTCCCAGCAGTATGATTTGTTCAATGAGAAAAAGAGCGTTTTCATTAAAATATTTTGACTGCAATGCATTTTCTTTTACCAATCCATGACATAATTTGTTTAATCACATCTGCAGATGTACCAGAAGGGTCTTTTATCATCCGGGCACACACTCCAATGTCAAACTTGTTTTCATGTCTATGGTTCAATGAGCTTGAGCGGTTTACCCCTCGTGATCAACTAAGTTTTGCATATACATACCAGAAGTTAAGAAGGATGAATCCGGAAAAACCTCTCCACCTTCATATGTTCAAGGTAAAATTTATGCAGATTATTGGTTATAGCCAAACTGAATGTAAACTGCGTGAATAATTTGGATTTGATTCAGTAACTGTAAGAATTACCTCTCCTCACCACAACCAACATGAGTGAATAAATGAATAGTAAGAATAACAATACTTGGATGCCTTATGGATAAGGACTAAAAAGTTGTTCTTCTTACAATCTTAGGCGGGTAAATCCCAGTTCATGAGTCAACCTTGTAAGGAGGAATTACTCCTTGTGCATAAAAAGCCAAGCATTTTTCTCAATAGGAGCAAAAAAAAAAAAAGGAGCCTGGATTGGTTATAACATTTTTAATCTGATTCTGTCAATGTTGCAGGATTGCGAGAGGAGAGCCATAGCTAAGTTGTTTCGCCACAGATCAGAAGAGAAGCAGAGTATTCGGAAAGAGGCAACGGAGTAGAACTTCTTTGGCTTTTCCGAATCCTGCTTTATACGAATGGTGTTTGGCCACACTCTTCACTGTGTAGAAGTGCAGACTGACTACATGGTAGATGGAAATTTTGCACTTTTAATGTGAGAAGACTATAACGATGAAGAACTTTTCTTTTTTTATCCAGAGAGTTCTTGTGGGGGTGAAGTTAGCATTTCTGCGGTCGCTTTTACTGCTGAGCTGGCTCTTTAGAAAAGATACGTAACGCTTCTTGGTTGTTATTCGTCCCATTTTTTCATTCGTTGCTCCGTATCTGGATTCGGAGGCAAGTAGCAATACGCTTATGGCAACTGACACTGTATCCAAATCATAGGTCCATTCATGTATTTTACACCAAATGGATGTTTTGCTGTTATATTGTTTCTGTAATTGCTTATTCAAAGGCATGTACTATATGCATATATATATTCTTTTAGGCAAATACAATTTGATCGATCATTCATTTCGCTGAATTGACCTTGTTGTGCCATTTTGCCCTCACTCACATACCAAATACTTTAGTAGCTTCATTGAAGAGAGACTGTGGAAGAGATTACAAAGTTGGAGGGGGTAAGGCTCTTGAGCGCTGCGGGCATGGAATTGCTTGTGAAAGTGGTTGCTCAAAACCACCCAACTCTAATCTGCTGTTTGTCAAAGATCTGTTTGGTTGAGGAAAGCTTGTGCTGGTTCCTTTTTTCTGGTGAACTGGAACTATTTTGTACTACTGCTGTTATTACCAAAGAAACTATTGTTCCTTCATTTCCTTCATGTCCTTCATGTCCATTTATTTCCATATAGTCTGTCATGCATTTATGTGATTATATGTATATGAGAATAATAAACTGTTCAATCAGTTTGTGGTTATCATTTGGCATGTATAAAGAAAATATTTGAAGTCCTTTACAAAATAAGGCATGGAAAAGAACTTAACATAGATTTTACACCATCCATGACACATTCTCTTGACTCGAAGCTCAGTTTATTTCTGGTGCAAGCTTACATTCCAATAAACAACATTATTCAACTTTTTTGTTGGTATTAGCCAATAGTGGCACGCCTGATACAACAAATGACTCGTTTAAAAGAGTTTGATGCATTTTAAACTGACAAGAGTTTCAAACACTCGCAGGGGGAATTGTGTCCACCAACAAATCACAAGTTATATATGCAGATTGACTATATGTACGCTTGGAAAAATTAATATTGCATCTTGGTTTGTAGTCGAAAGTTCTTTGGTTTTTTTTTTTTTTTTTTTTTTTTTTGGGAAACTTCGAAAGTTCTTTGTTTTTATATTTGAAATGAATGGAACATTGATTGTGATGATAAATTTTTGAAAAGGCGTAGTGATCACCTTTTGATAATTGGAAAGGTTGTGCTTAAAAACAGTGGCCTCATGCTTAAGCGGGAGATGTTAGAATGTGAGCATGAGACTGGAAAGTTAGAGCCTATTGTTTCATTCCAATTTGAATAAGAACGTCTTACTAGAAAAGGGGCTAATCCTTATTGGGTTTGGCAAGAATTGTACGGTTGTACAGTGGTCTCTATTCTCACAGAATATACTAGGGTGGGCACAGGTCGGGTTAGGCCAAATTTACAGGAACCGAACCCTACCCATTGTAAATAGTAACAAGCCGGGTCGAGCCGGGTAATGGGATTTCTAATTTAGAAACCAGACGTAACCCGGTTCATTTGAAACGAGCTGTTACGGGCCGGGTCCACAAGTTCAATTTCACATTTTTTTTTTGGTCAGGGACGACCTCGTTGAGATCGTATTCCTTAGCATACAGAAGGGGATCGCCCGTGGGAGAACGCACAACCATATCCTCCTGATCGAGCTCTTTCCTTTGTCCCCGTCTCTTTTGCTTATCTTTCCCAATCCTAAATCAAGGTCTCTGTCTCTCAACTCCGATCAACGACGATGACGCGAGGCTCCAATCTGACTCGGATCGAATATGGCACTAGGCTCCAATCTGACTCAGATCGATGATGGCACAAGGCTCTATCCAGATCGGTTCAGCAGAGATCTCGAAGCAATTGGCGCAATTGATTCGACGCTGGGAGGGAGAAGAGAACGAGGAATGGGTGGTGCGGTCAAGGAGGAGATAATGCCTAAAGAGATCTCGATGCCGGTGATGGGGTGGTGGTAGTCGCTGTGGCGGTGATGGGTTGACGATGGAACAATCTTCTGGGTTTTCGGTGATATCATTGAGGGAGATAGAGAGCAATGGGAAAGATGAGATGTCAGTACTGTGGGATTTGGGAGGGAGGGAGGGAGACTGGGAGGAGGACAATCGAGAAGATGGGCCATCGTGGTGGTCGCCAGACTTGCTACGACGGTGATGTTTTGGGTGGTGGAGAAGATGACTGACGAAGAGTGGCGGTGGAAGGGAGGGGACGTAAGAAAGATTGGAGTTTGTAACCAGAGAGACTCGGAACTAGTTTGGGAGTGAGGTGCTTAAAAAAACCACCTATGAAAAAAAACTGTGAAGGTTAGTGTTTGGTAAACTGAAAAAAAATGGCTTATTTTGGAAGCTGCTGTAAGAATAAGCTGAAATCAAAGGAAAAAGCTGAAGTTGCTATTTGTAGCTTTAGAAAACTGGCTTTTTTTCAAAGCACATGGAGCTACAATGCTCATTTAATGAAAGGACCCACTATTAGACTACTTTTTTTTCAAAAGCTTTTTTACAAAAAAGTTTACCAAACGCTCTGCTAATTTATTTCACAGCCGCTTATTATCACAGCAGTTTTTTTTCAAAGCACAGCAATACCAAACCAGCCCAGGTGTGATTAAGACCTAGGGTAAAAACTAACGGATAAGATTGGATGTATATTACTCTTCAAATCTCGTCCGTCCATTACAATTACAAACGGACCGGTCTGGGGTTCCCTTTTCCTATATATCTGGACTCGGGCCGCCCCTAAAATGGTATCTTCCGACCCCGCCCCATTTTTCCTCTTAAAAAATTGGAACCGACCCGCTATTCCTATATCCGTTTGCCCACCCTTAGAATATACTCTTTTCTGAACTGAAAACCCATTGTTCATTTGAGCACTGAGATTCTGATAGAGAGGAGAATGTGTCTGTGAAGATGGGGCTTCTTGGCTTCTTTATTAGCTTCAAGAAGTCAATTTTATTCTTACATTTCTTTATTGTGCAACAAAGAGCTCTCTATTATATTTAAAAAAAAACGGAAATCATAAGATGCTTTAGCAAATAGTCAAATGGATAGAGAAACTGAAATACATTCATACATAGACATGACTTGGTCATGAGACGTGCCCTCTGTACCTTCTTTTTATTAATCAAACTATATATGATCAAATTATTTACACTGACCACTAGTATATGATCACCCCATTTAAAAAAGATATTATGAAGAAAAAAAAAAAACAAGAACGCAAGAAAGGGAAGAGGTAGACAATTTGATCATGGCCATGCAGGTTTCTTGAGTTTGTGATTAGGGTTGTGGAGGAAGAACAACCTTTTTATGACCTTCATAATCCCCGCGACGCCGACGGCAGTAGTAGTAGTACTGTTGGTTTTCGAAAACTTGAAAGATTGAACGCAGCCCAATTGTTTTAATATCTCTTGTGAAAACCTACCAGAGTAGTCTGATCTTGCTGCAGTTCTTGACATCGGTAGTTCTTCGTTGAAATCTTCCCAGAGCATGTCCATCGTCTTAGTCTCCTCTTCTTCCTTCTCTCTCATTTTCCGGCCGCCACGCTCGATATGTGAAACACTCTTTCTTCTTTGATAACTACAATTTACAGCATCCATGATGTCTTCTCCATGATTACGATCTTCTTCTGCTGCAGGAGATAAGCACCACAACGGGGGTGAGTCGATAGGAGTTAGAGGGAAATTGTGTGTGGGGAAGCTGAAATCGTCTGTGTCCATGAAGTGGTTGATCTACTGGGAATCAAATAGTTGGCCGCACAACATTAATTAAAATGATGAGATACTCGCACAGGAGTAGTTCGTTGGCCTGGAGGAGGTTTGGTAGAGGTTGACAATGTTGCAGCTGGTCGTTCTCGAAAGTTTTAGTTCAACTGCTTCCTGCGGGTCACCATTTCTTTTTTATTTGATGAAATATAAGTTAAGGGTGTCAGGGCCCCCCACGTAGTTGCATTTTCAAGGAAGATTTATATATTTTTCTCTCTAGTGAACCCAAACCACGTGGCTTAAACGTGAGAAAGACTTTTGTCCGGTTATTTACGATAAATGGTGGAAGATTTGTGATATTAAGTCACATAATAATTAAGCAGTCATAATAATTTAATTCAAATTTGTGATTTACGAAAATTGAAGTTAAAACTTTTCATTTACAAGTAAGGAAGAGGATCGTGAATCGAAATATTAATCGAATTTAAACATAACATGTGCTAAGAAACAAAAATGGGTAATCCAATCTGGGCCAGGGGCGGTACAACAAAGATAAAACCTTTTTTATTGCAGAATTATTAATTAGCAATATACGTTCCAAATTGTGTTGGAAAATATAGTTTCTTGCCAGACTCGTTGAATTGGAAAGGAGCAAAAGGGACATCTCATCTATCGGCGGATTGGAAGGAGGAAACACCTCCCCTTTCAAACCAAAACAACAAAGCTGTTGACTCTGAAGCTGTGAAAGGGATTTGCTTTGCCACTTATGTCCTGCCTAGGAACCAAGTGCACCAATTGTTTATTTTTAGCGGATAAATAACAAAGGTTTAAGAAGTTAAAGCTGTAGGGTAGATAATATCATTTGTAAAAAAAAAATTAAAACCTTTATTATAACCAAATCCTGATAGGTTAAAAAGAGTATTCCTAGCCGACGATGGCATAGTTTTATCCCTATAAATAGTGCCCGTCAATAGAATGATCCATATTAGTAATTGCATATGTTGAGAAATTTGCCTTCCTAAAACCAACGTCAGGACTCAGGAAGTCTATCAAACTTGAGAAAGAGCCACTTCATGTAAGTAATAGTGATTTAGAGATGCCATGCAGGGATGAGGATCCTCTTCGGATCCCCTTTGTTAGGATCCTAAGGATGCTCACATTTTAACCGTTCATCGTATATCATGCAATTAGTTTTTGTTGAGTACTATTTATATTTAATTTTAAATAAAAAAATCAAATAATTTCTGACCGCATGATATATGATGAATGGTTAAAATATAAGAATTTCTAATATCCCTACAATTTAAATCCGGATGAGATCCAAATCCGCCATGCAGTAGCACATCGGCGCAGCATAGTGTCAATGACAAGTAAACCGATTGTTTAGCACTTTTTTTTTTTTTTGTCAAGTCCTTTTTAGGACGGTACAAAATTTTTAGTAGGTGGATTGTGTTAAGATTGTTCCATCAACTACAATATTTTTGTTGGGCCTATTTTTTATTTGGGCCTTTAAAGTTAAGTAATGGGTTTGGACATAAGTGTTTAGCCATTATTTAATTGGTGAAGCCCAAAACTTAATTAGCTTGATTTGAAATTCTCTTCTGCACATTTTACCACGAGTGAACGGTTGAGATTTAACTAAATGATGTGCCGGTGAGCCTTGCCTTGCTTAAGGCTCAATTGCCGCGAGAGTCGGTGCAGTTTATGTGCGAAGAAAGGGATTCTTGTAGCTAAAAATTGGAATTGGATATAAAACCTTAGGTTTCTTGGATTGCAAGCAGAGGAAGTAAGATCCTAGGAAGATTTTAAGATTGAGTCGATTGGTATAAATAAAAGGGTTTTGGAGAAGGAAGAATACACACAAAAAAATAGGATAAATTACATAGTAGCCCCTCAGGTTTGAGGTCTATTACAATCTCATACAACATCTTTAAAACATTTCATTTTCATACCTCAAGTACTATTTTATTTCAAAATAATACCTCTGTTACATTTTTCATCCATTGATCCATTAAGTGCTGACGTGACTGCCACATTTATGCCACGTGGCTGCCAAATGTGAGCCACGTGGTAAAAAAAAAATTATAATTTTTTTTAAAACCTTAATCTTAAAAAAAAGGGTTAGAAAATCCAAATCCCATCAGCCCACCCCCCATCCCCATACCTGAACCTTAAAAGAAGAAGAAGAAGCAGCAACAGAAAACCTAGAACCCAATGAAGACGAAGAAGAAGATTCAGGTTCTGGTTTTTAATTTAGAAGATTCAGGTTTTTAAAAAAATAATTATTTTTTTTTTTTTGCCACGTGACATTTGTCAGCCACGTGGTACAAATGTGACAGTTACGTCAGCACTTAATGGATCAATGGATGAAAAATGTAACGGATGTATTATTTTGAAATAAAATAATACTTGAGGTATGAAAGTGAAATTTTTTAAAGATGTTGTATGAGGTTGTAATAGACCTCAAACCTAAGAGGCTATTATGTAATTTACCCAAAAAACTACAAACAATCAAGTTTTATCTCTACCTACTATTAATTCTCTCAATACTTTTGAATCTCGAAGCCTTTCTATGGCATAAGACCATCTCCAACCGAAATGACTAAACATAGCTCCGTCCAAAATTATAGCCCTGCAAATAATTGTGAAAAAATTGTGTTTTTCTAAAGAATTCGCCATGGTATCTCTGATCCATGCATAGTATCATGAAAAATGGATATAAATGAACGATTCAGGTCATACTTATAAACCATCTCCAATCGAAAGGGTTAAACATAGCCCTCAATGGTTTATTAATTTTAAATTTTATTGGTTAACTTAATTAAACTATGGTTGTATATTTTCAAATCTAGTCGTTGAATTTGAATTAATTATTGCAAATGAGGAGATGGGCCCAGAAAAGGGCTAAGAGGGGGGAATACATTTGGCTAGCTTGATACTCCTTTGGCCAAATAATAGTCTGGTGGACTCTAGAGAATTATAGCCCAGCCATTGGTTGGAGATGAGTTTTTAAGCAAATCATGCTATTTTTTGGCTTTTGGACCTTTAGCCCTCTCCATTAGAGATGGCAAAAATTCAAGATTATTGCTCTGCTAGACTTCTTCTCTGCTTCATTATCTAAAGTTGCTTGGGATTTTTTTTCTTTTTAGTTTGTATTAATGTATTGATGCAGCACGAGCGTAGAAGGGATACCAATGTAAGTCATTGAAGAACAATGTTCTAGATCCACCAGATTTTGGAAGAAAACCAAAAGGTTCATTTGAATAATCTTGAATGATGCATTACATTGGGAGCCAAAAGCCTTAAATAGACTTAAAACCAACCATGGGGAATTTCACAGGACTTAAGGAATTTGAAATGAAATAATCACATGGAATTTGAAGAGTTCGATTCGAATTCCAAAATTTTAAAACGTGTTTTTGGAAGTTTAAATAACCTTGGATGGCTAAAATCCATCATATATTATAGCAAAACTATATGTTTGAACTGGGAAGCCGCACTATTTTTCAAGAAGGTATTATGCGCCTAAAACGAAGCTCGAACACCAAATTTGTAAATTCTCACAGGTTCCTTTTGTCCTCCTCCGCCTCCATTTAGTCTTAAAATGTAAATTTTTTTTTCCTTTCGTAAAATATGTATTATTATTATTATTATTATTTAAACCCGCTTGGTACTCCATTACATAATTGTGGTCTCATGTTGGGTGACACAAAGCCTAACAGTGTTGGTACGAAGGACTAGTGTTTCACATTTTGTCCTAATCAGATGCCAAACTTAATAGATACTTTATTTAAGAACAAAAAAAAAAATAATGAAAAATATTTGAAAATTTTGAGTTTTAACGCTAAGAACAAAATAAAAGGTAAAGTGAATAGTAACATGATTGAATTTTTAGTGTAAAAATATAGTTTTTCGTTAAAGTGAACAAAAAAAAAATGGAGAACTGAACTTAAACTTCAAGGGCAAACTCTTAGCCACAAATATTTCTTGTTCTTATAAGAAGTCTTTGGAATCAAAGGTTTCGAATGAAATGTCAGTGGTGTACAGTTTAATCCAAGCAAAGAAAAAAAAAAGAGCATAAAAATCAAACACAATGATTGGTCTCGGTCAACGCAGTCCCGGTTCAAAGCATAAAAGTGAGTGGCAGCCCCGGTTCAATCCCAGAAAAAGGGCCGGCGGATGGTTCACGGCATGAGCACTGATATTATAGTGGCGACGACCCTCTTAACCAATCGAATCGAAACCTCATCACATTCTCCGCAAACAAACGATTTTTTAGTGGAATCTTTTTGAGCACCTTCCCATATTCTCATCTGTATTTCTAACTTGTTCTGTTGTTTGTCTTCATTTACGCGTTTTTGAACAACCTTTGTTTTTCTAGTCCACAGTCCACATGGTATAAAACTTTTACAGGGTTTTATCATCTAAGAAATTGTTAAGGTTGGACTTTCTTATCACGCCACATGTAAACTTAGGAAACTTAGGAGTCTTGCATTCGTGTCGACCACAATGGGTCGTGTGAGATTCAAGTCTAACGAGAGTTTCTCCTTGTATATGTCTTGAATCTCACATGGTAGAAACTTTCACCTACTATAATTATTCTGTGGTTTACTAACAACAATGGTATTGGTACCCATAACAAGAAAACCCTACTAAAAAATCACTCGGTAAGAGTATCAATGCGAAATTTACTAAGGCTACCGATGCTAGAGAAAAGACCACTAGTTTATTTACTCTGAGGTCTAAAATTGTCTTGGCAAGAAGAGACCCCTTAGTCAATAGTCCAGTCAACTCCACTTCCCAACCAACACGCCAAACATTTTCTCTTCTTCCCGTTCCCACAACATTTCCATTCCTCTAAAACCCCATAACCCAAACACAAACACAACCAGACATCTCTCTGCAATTCTCTCTCTCTCTCTCTCCCACCTGAAAACCACATAAACTATATATACAAATCTCCCCTCGTATCTATAAATAATAAAAAACCAAACACAAGTGCAAAAAAGACAATAACCTTTGTAGCCCAAAAATGAGCAGGTATGGCCGCCAAACCACCTCCCTTGTCCTGTATTTCAACTTCCATTTCTTCTTGTCCTTGTTCTGCTACCTTCCTCTTCCTACGGTCTTCTCCCAACTCTCCTCAAACCAGAAAACCGCCATGATCAATCTCTCCAACAACCTCAACACTCCTACTAGAGTTGTTCCATGGGACGTCAACAAAGAACCAAACCCATGTTTGTGGACGGGAGTTGGGTGCAATCCCCCGACCAATTCATCCGTCATCCAGATTTCTCTGTCCGGGCATTTTCTATCTTCCTCGGACTTTCTGCCACTCGTTTGTCGGATTCAGTCTCTGCAGATTCTCGATGTGTCCGGCAACCATCTGACCACAATCCCACCTGGGTTTATCTCGGATTGTGGAAAGCTAGGCGGGTTAAAGCTGCTCAATTTTAGTATGAACAATTTGGAGGGTCGTCTTCCCGATTTTGTCAGGTTTTCTGGGTTGGAGGCTTTGGACTTTGCTCGGAATAACTTGAATGGAAGCATCGACTCCGAGTTGGACGGGTTGGTCGGGCTCAGAAGCTTGAACCTTAGCTTCAACCAATTTACTGGGTCCGTTCCGACCCGTCTCGGAAAATCCAAGGTTTTGGAGGAGCTTGAGCTTTCTATGAATACGTTTGATGGTCCTTTTCCTGCTGAACTTGTGGGATACCATAATTTGACTCTGCTTGATCTTAGCGGAAATCAGCTTTCCGGGAGTGTTCCTGATGGAATCAGAGAGCTCGCCAAGTTGGAGGTTTTGATTCTTTCGGCCAATAAGTTATCCGGCGGAATCCCACAAAGCATTTCAAATATCACCAGCCTCTGGAGATTTGCAGCAAATTCTAACAATTTCAATGGTTCAATTCCTGATGGCATTGCAGAGCATCTGAAAAACTTGGACCTCAGTTATAATAAATTGAGTGGGTCGATTCCATCGGACCTCTTGTCATCGTGGAATCTGCATACTCTGGATTTGTCGAATAATAGATTGGAGGGACAGATACCGCCAGTTCTATCTCCGAGCTTGGTCAGGTTGAGACTGGGAAGCAATTTTCTTGATGGGAAGATACCTTCTACAGCAAATGCAACAAATCAAACGTTGACCTACTTGGAGATGGAAAACAATAACTTAACTGGATCAATTCCTCCTGAATTGGGTGATTGCCAGAATTTGGCGTTGCTGAATTTGGCTCAGAATCACCTGTCTGGGGCTCTGCCGGTGGAGTTGGGTAACCTTAGCCATCTTCAGGTCTTGAAACTTCAATTTAACAATTTGAGTGGTAGAATTCCAATTCAAATTACTCAACTGCCCAAGTTGTCCATTCTGAATATCAGCTGGAATTCTCTCAGCGGTTCAATACCTCCTTCAGTTTCAAACATGCAGAATCTTACTAACATGAACTTACAAGGCAACAAGCTGAGCGGTTCCATTCCCGCCAGTATTGCCTCCATGGATTCTCTGATGGAACTCCAACTTGGAGAAAATCACTTAAGTGGTGACATTCCAAGAATGCCGATGTCTTTGCAGATTGCTTTGAATCTCAGCAGCAATCTTTTTCAAGGACGTATTCCCGAAACTCTTTCGAGGCTCAGTGAATTAGAAATTCTGGATCTCTCAAATAACAAATTCTCAGGTAAGATACCGGATTTTTTTACTGGAATGAAAACCTTGACACAGTTGTTACTTTCTAACAATGAGCTCTCTGGAGAAATTCCTGATTTCGGTTCTTGGGTCATGGTCAACACAAGTGGGAACGAGGGTGTGACTAACAGAACAAAAAGCACTCCACCCCAAACGGAGAAGAAAAAATCATATGCAGTGACAATTGTTCTTGCAGTTGTAGCAGCTGTGGTTGCTTTTGGAGCGGTCACCACTGTTGCCTTATCACTATCGCGACAGAATGACAGGGTTAATGATGAACGAGTTCAAACAGGGGAAGAACTTGCTGTGCCCGAGGTCCACCAGGGAAATCTCTTAACTGCAAATGGTATTCATAGATCAAACATCGTTTTCACTAGAGCGATGGAAGTAGTTTCTGACCGATCAAACATTGTGCTGAAGACTAGGTTTTCAACTTACTACAAAGCCATCATGCCGTCTGGAGCAATCTACTTTGTCAAGAAGCTCAACTTGAGTGACAAGATATTCCAACTGGGCAGCCACGAGAGGTTCGCCAAAGATTTAGAGGTCTTTGGGAAACTAAGCAATTCCAATGTCATGAATCCACTGGCCTATGTCTTGACTGTTGACAGTGCTTATCTGTTCTATGAATTTGCTCCAAAAGGAACCCTTTTTGATGCTCTTCATGGTATCTCGGGCGATGACATGGATTGGGGGAGCAGATATAGTATTGCTGTCGGAGTAGCGCAGGGTCTTTCTTTTCTTCATGGGTGCACTCCAAGTCCAATACTCCTCCTTGACCTGTCAAGCCGAAGCATTTTGCTCAAGTCCCTCAAGGAGCCTTTGATTGGAGAAGCTGAGCTCTTGAAGGTGACTGATCCGTCAAAGAGCACCGGAAGCCTTTCTACTATTGCTGGTTCTGTTGGCTACATTCCTCCAGGTAAGCAATTCTGTGATTTCTTCAGTAACTTGCTGGATTTAAAGCAATTATGTCTATATCTTGTCTCTGTTCTGTGGCAGAGTATGCATACACTATGAGGGTAACAATGGCCGGCAATATCTATAGCTTCGGGGTCATTCTGCTGGAGTTGCTGACGGGAAAGCCAGCAGTTAGCGAGGGCATTGAGTTGGCCAAGTGGGTCTTGAGTAACTCAGCGCAGCAAGATAAAAGGGATCACATTCTTGATTATAGTATCAGCAGAACATCAATTGCCGTCCGAAGCCAGATGCTTGCGGTCCTGAAAATTGCTCTCGCTTGTGTTAGTGTATCACCCAAAGCAAGGCCAAGAATGAAGAGTGTGCTTAGAATGCTCCTCAATGCAAGATAAAGTAACATGGCATGATTCAAACTCGATGTTAAATACTAGTTCCATGCATAAGATGGGATGAACCCGAAGTTTTGGTCAGTTCCTACGAGTAGAATATCAGTGGTTCGATGTTTGTGTAGTTAAAGCTTATCTTGCCATAGAAGATAGAGCAACTATAAGAAGTAATGTAAAATGTAGAAAATTTACATACTGAACTAGATTGTCTTTGAGCTTTACCACTTATACAAGATAGCCAAAGCTTGGCACAACAGCAATTTCCTGCATAAAAAACAATGCTTGCTTGTACTACTGCTTCCAACAGAGCGCCAAGTGCAATATTTATTGAAAATAGCTAAAACATTTTCGAAATGGATTTCAGTAGCAATACTTCTGTGTCATGAATACGCTTAAAGTTACAAATTTGATTTCACTCAACCCATACGCTACAACCTCAACAACGAATTTCGTGCAATAGTCAACCCTAAAAAAAAAAGAAAAGGATCGAAAAAAAAAAAAAAAAAAAACAACGGCCAGCAAGATTTTATGACAGAACCTTTGACGAACTAGAACTAAAACTCATTATGCATTTATATTCAAAATTATTTTCCTATTCTTCGTAAAATTGAGCCAGCCTCCCGTCAAACCTAAAAGATAAGCAACAGTAGAAGCATGCCTGACAAGATCAAATCGCAGACATTCTGAAAGCCAAGCGGGAATCAATTGGGGACAAGGCATGTAGAGACTAGAAGGTAAGATCTTTGGGGTCCTCAATGATCTTGGCCAAGGTTTGCAAGAATGAAGCAAGATCAGCTCCATAAATTATGCGGTGGTCAGCAGTAACATTTACCTGTAAATAATTGCATGTTCCAAGAATTAGAATTTGTAGTTTCATTCTATGTATCACACCAATAAGTATATATTTCGTTATTTCTTACCTGCATTTGGTTCTTCCTACCAATACGACCATCCTTAGTAGCCACAACAGTAGGCTGAGATGATCCGACAGCCATAATTGCACCCTATAGAAGTTGAAATCAGAAACGCACAATTATTAATAACCACCAGCATAAAACATGCACCTTCACTCTCTAACAGAAAATAAAGAATGAGAAAAACATGAAATGAATCGCTTACAGTTCCAGGTGGCAGAATAGCATCAAACCGATCAACACCAAACATCCCAAGATTAGAAACAGTGAATGTACCTACAAAACAGCAAACGGTAGTCATTTAAATCAGACAAAAATGGAGCACTTTGAATGTCAAATTTTCAGTAAAAGACTGTAAAACAAGGGCTGCAATCTTCAGAAGCTCTGTACTGCCTTCACTTAGCATAAATATTAGCGATTATGCCACCATTTCTCTCAAGAAGAATCCAAATCTAGGATCATAAGAATATTCTAACCCAGAAATCATCAATTAAAGTACATATACCAAAACTCAAAAAATAAAATTAGGAGGAAAAATGGCAGAAACCCTGAATTGCATAAGAATAGAGACAGATACTACTCAGGTACTCGACCACAGTAAGGTTCTGTGAGCCTAATGATAAGGCAGGCTAAAAAATAAGGGCCAGACCCTTCGAATGCGCCACAGTCCAAAGGTGACAGAGAGAACAGGCACTGTAAACTGCATCATTAATAAAATTCTAGACACTGTTGCTCTAATATGCATTCTGACTGTATTGGTGATCTGAACAAAAAGGAAGGACAATAAAAAGGTTGTACCCAGTGCACAAGGCTCCTGCTTTACGCAGGGTCTGGGAGAGGTGAATGTCGGCTAGCCTTACCCCCATTTATGGAGAGGCTGCTCCCAAAACAAAAAGGAAGGACAATACAACACAAAATTCTAATGGCATGGCTAAAGCTTTTGGTCAATCTTAGAGTCAAACAAGAGTTGTGACAAGGAGCCAAGATTGAGTTGAAGCACTGAAACAAATCAACTTAGCAAACCAGCATTTCCTGTTTGTAAAGCACTTTACACGCAGTACAGAAAGTTGTAATATCTTGTGATTGGTGTTCATATAAACCATGTTTTACGGAAAGCAGAAGAGGGAAAGTCGCTCAATTTACAATTACAAAAAAGAATTTAGCCACAGCCTTTTCCACAGTTACAGAAGAGAAGCCTCTGCCAAGCTTTGAAATATTGGCCCGGATTACACTTTCAAATGGTACTTATTTGAAAACAAAATGAACCCAACTGACAACTAAATTATGTACATGTTATGGGGAACATGAGAACTCTGAGCATAGGCAACCAAATTATTTAGGCATTGTTGCTTGAGGAAAACAGATGCTTGCTGGCTGCCTGATCAATGATCACCTTGTTCTCATTCTATTATTCAGCTTTGGTGTTTAATTTCATACCGCAATAAAGCATAAATTGAACTATTAATTGTCAAGCTTCAGCTAAATAATTAAAAGTTCATAGAGAATGTCAGTGCACATAAATCCCTGTTTTTTCTCCAAATGAACATACTTTTTCGTATTGATCGAAAAATCTAGTTACTACTTTTTGATCAATATGATTATTTCTTTCAAATTTAGTAACATACTTTTTCGTATTGAATCGAAAAAGTAGTTATTAAAATTGATAAGAATAATCATGAATTTTGAAGCATTTTATACAAGTTTTAAAAACTTCACATGCAAAGGTCGTCTATTTTCACATTTCATTCTGCATGACAATGTATTAGAACATATACCAAACACTCTCATGCCCTCTCTGCTCAACATGTTGTGTGGTTACTAAGCATTTAGGCAAGTAATAATAGTACCTGTATTGTACTCATGAGGTTGTAGCTGCTTGGCCCTGGCCTTATCAACTAACTCCTTCCACTTTCTTGACAATGTATATATGTCAACCTGAACCATTAAAACTTCGAGCCTCAGAACCACCAACCACCGTCCCAAAACAAAAGAAACCACTACTATAAAGCATGGAAAACAAAAAGGTACAAACCTTGTCCGCATCCTGAAGCACTGGCGTAATCAATCCACCTTCGATTGCCACAGCGACCGCTATGTTAATGCTGCTGTTGTATGTAAAGCTCTTACCATCTCTACAGCCAGAGTTCACAACAGGATGTTTGACCAATGCAAGTGCAGTAGCCTTTGCAAGCAATGCTGTCATGGTCACTCCCTTCGACTTGATCTAGAAAAAATAAATCATAACATCTACTCGTTACAACATCTACTGTCCTGATTCAGAATTCTCGACCAGTAAGCCACATTCACGTGGGGAATAAAATGCTACCTTATTAACGAAGCAAGCGCATACTATAGACTACAATATTCTTCATTTAAATGGAAAAAGAAATCGTTTTATGATTTTAGGACAATGTCAAATTATCAAGTCAGAGACTCAATTTTGATGACACAAACTATGGATTCTCATGTTAAGCAACCCAAATTGTTGAATTGAAATTACCTAAAAAGCAACTTTTCGGTGCTGCGGATAAATGAATAATGAATTTGAATTTGATACCCAAATAAGAATTCAGCATTGTTCTTGCAAAATGTGAAATGATACCGAAAGCATATTTCTCGAAAATTTGAAGTTACCTTTTTGTACAGGGCATCCAGCGCGTCAGTGGTGATAGTGTATCCTACTCTGAAAGTGGGCACAGAGAGACTCTCAAGCATGTTCCTACTCACTGCCCCCTGCATTGTTGTAAAAGGCACCACCGATCCCAACTCAATTCCTGCCTCTGCCGCCACAGCAGCGGCTGACTTTCCAACACTCGGTTCAGCAGCCACCGCCACCGTCGGCTGAGTAGCAAAAGCTTCAACATCCTTAGCCACAATCCTCCCCAGCGGTCCACTTCCCACCACTGACCCCAAGTCCACCTTCAAGTCCTTAGCAAGCTTCTTTGCATACGGCGATGCCACGATTCTCTTCCCTCCCTCTGACGCCGGGTGGGTTGAAGCCACGGTTGCCGCAGCCTTAGGGACCACCGCGGGACCCGCATTATCTGGAATTTTCTCCGGCTGTGGCTCCGGAGCAGTTGCGGGCGGTGCTGGTGCCGCTGGAGCTGGAGCTGCTGATGAAGAATTGGCCTTGGTCTTGGCCTCGGCAATCTCGTCCTCGGTTTCGGCCAATAGAGCAATAGCCGAACCGACGGCTGCGACGCCGCCCTCCTCGACCATAATAGAAGCCAAGTAACCGTCGTAGAAGGTCTCGACGTCCATGTCAGCCTTATCGGACTCGACGACGACGACGCTCTCGCCCTTGGAGAGCTTGTCGCCCTCGGACTTGACCCAGGAGACGATCTTGCCCTCAGTCATGGTGGAGCTGAGAGCCGGCATGAAGATCTCCCGGATCTTGGCCTGGACTTGGGCCCTGCCCCGGCGCCCGGAAATGAGTGCCGGCGCAGAGGAGGTGGGGTTACGGCGGAGGGGTTGGGAGGTGGGGATGAAGGAGGTGTTGAGAAGGTGAGCCATTGGAGTGGGCGGTCAGAGAGAGAGAGAATGAGGGGGTTTGTGTAGAAGAAGGAAGGAAGGAAGGATGAGAATCCAGAGGGTCTGTGGATTCGATGGGTAGGTTTTGTTTTGTGGGTTTATTTCGATTTCGTAGTTGATATCTTCATCGCATTTGGGGGTGTGTGTTTCTCGAGTGCATCGAAACGATGGCGGGCGTTCCAACTTCCAACTACTTTACCAGTGTCGATGGTGGCGATGTGCCTTTGGTTTGCTTCGTTTCTATAAGCTTTAATGTTTTTACATCACTAGTCCTTGAAATTGATCAAAATCCTCATTTTTGAACTTCAAATTCAAAATCGACAATGTCATCCTGAAATTTAATTCCATACGTCAATTTGGTTATTTCGTTTAGATTTTCTCAATTATTTATGATAACTAAGTTCATCTCTACCCAAAGACTATAGGTCACCTATATTCAACAAAATCAGTCTTCCGCTAAAGAGAATCGAGGTAAAAGAATCAGGTTAAGTTTAGCACCAAAAAATACTAAAATATGAAGGAGAATATGACAAACGATAATGTTAATGGGTTAAATTGTTAAATGTATATGAGAGTGTGATTGGTAACGATGAGAGTGTGATTGGTAACGATCAATTCCATGAACCCACTAACCACCATCACGCCTCTCCCTCACCACCACAACCCGATCAACACCACGGCCAACCGCCAACCACCACAATCTCTCCTTCACTAATTTTTCTACCACCATTGGAGAAAATTGTGAAACCATCTTACTACCACCAAATCCACCATGATGGACCTCAACCATCAATAAGAAAACCTAGCAGAAGAAGTTTCATGTAGTCCTACCATCTCAACAGAACACCATTTTTCTTAATTTCACAATTCAAGATCCAAAATTTCAATTTCTTTTCTTTAAAATGAGATAACTGGTGACAAACTACGGTTATTTACAATTTACAAGCCCGGAGAAACTATGAGAAATTTCACACTGCCCGTGACCACAATCAAACAAACACAGCAGCTTGAAGTTTAATTAAATAAACAATATGGGGAAAATGCAAAGGGGGAAACAACAGAATTTGAATCCACACCTCCTTCACTTTGTCAGACTATCTTATATGTTTGATGAGTGCATTTCCGTTTGCTTTCACCTTTTTTTTTTATTTATTTTTTATTTTTTTAAGGGAACAGCTTGTGGCAAACCATGTTATCCACTTTTTTCGGGCCCGAAGAGGCAATAGAGAATTTCATCCTGTTCGCGACGACAATCAAGCAAATTCAATGACACGGAAAAATGAAACACACGATGTGCCGTACGAAATACGAACCCAACTACTTGGGCACCACGTGGTGGTTTATAACATAATTTAGTTTAATTTGTTGCATCTGGATTAATATCCGGCTTCTAAAGACGAGTTGCAACATCAAATTTATTCGCAATGGTAGAAGTTGCAGTTCCCACCCGCGTTCATATCAGACCCCTTCTTTCTGTAAGCCCACATCTTCCAATTCGTCGTAATATAGTGTCAACAAATACAAAAGCATGCAAGATTCGTGGAGTTGCAGCTTCTTCTTCTTCTTCTTCTTCTTCTTCCACTGGCACTTGTGGGTATAAACAACCGGTTGATGATGGACAAATAGTGTTGCCAAACAAGGCAAGCAAGAAAAGGGTCTTCTTTTTAGACGTCAATCCTCTCTTATGCGGGAAGCAGACCCAGCTTACACGCTTTTGCTCATTGGGTCTCCTTATTTTTCAATCAAGTTAGCCTATCCGACCCTGTTATTGCTGTAAGTCCACTTTACCCATTTTGGCACCATGTGTTCGATGAAATGCTTCACTGGGTTTTTCCTCTTTCTCTTGACATAATGTTTAATCTTTCCTCAAGGGTTCCACAAATTAAATTGTTAGGGAAAGATTGATAGCTAGCTTGGCAAAATATATTTGACAGGAGGCACTATGTAGCTCCACACCTGACCATTTTTTGTGATGCTTATAGGGAAGTTTGATTACCCTTTTGAAGGGTTAAGATGCAGTTTATGATTTCTACGTGGTTAGTGGCCCGCCATTGTTTAACTCGATAGCCCAAGCAGAAACATAATATCTGTTATGCACAAAGCCATGTATTTTTATGAAGGGAACCGTAATAAGTCATTGGACCTTGTAGACTCCCTACAAAGCTAATTATTCTTCCATGATTCTCGGAATTTGATCATCTCGACTTTGAAATTACAATTAACAAATGTTGTATCATGATAGTTAATCTTGGTAACAGTAAATATATCTACTTTTTCTAAATTCTGCACTTGCAGGTTGTTGATGGGGAAGGAGGAAGTGAGCACCGCGGACAGTTATTACCATCCTATAAAGCACATAGGTGGAAATTCACAAGACAGTTTTCAAGGGGGCATGTTGGAAGGTCACATGGAGTCATCACCAATGTTCTTCGAAAATGCAATGTGCCTGAGAGTTAGCCTCTATTTTGGTATCATTACATTAGGTTGTAATAATATCTTTAGAGCAAATATGAATCTGATTATAGAGCTAGAAGCATAAATCAAAACTAACTTTTTAATAAGTAATAATTTGTTAATAGAACAATGAGGGGCAACTACCGAGTACGCAAACATTAACATGATGTTTATAATGAAGCAACAAAAAATTCTAACAGAGTAAAGAAAGAAATGGACCTTACAAACTACATCATTACTAGCACTGTCACTGCCAATACTACCATCATTTTCATTGTCAACACACTACAGTAATCACCTGTGTTCTTTATTGCTGCCACCAAGACATTAGCCCGACCAAGGAATTAGCACACCACCTACACTGATGCTGTTTTCCCCACTATCACCACTATGGTTATATGATCATTGTTGCTTCTGTTGCCACTTGCCACCACTTACCACTATACCTACTTATTATATTCTTGCAACATCCATTCTTACCTTTATCATAATCATATTTTCAATGAAGTCTAAATAAATAGTTTTTTTTTTTTTTTTTGGTAAATAAACTGTTATTTATCTTTTGTCAAACCCATTCCTACTTGAAGCTCATATCTGATGCTACACATAATACAAGATACAGGATCTAATCGATACCAGTCTAATGTAATCCTATCCTATCATATTTGGTCAATTGGAGAAAGTTTAGTGGAAAGGGCAAGGGCACTCTCAAAATCTTTAGGTTAGGGGAAAAAAGTGTTAGGTGGCTAGTCTTCATTGGCTACCAATTTCTTCGTAAGTTGACCCTTCAAGAGCCTTGGGCAAGAGCCAGGGATAAACTAGCCCCCTGAAGAGCCCTGGGCTATTTTAGCCTACGCTAGATATGTCCCATTAGAAGTGTCATTTGAGGCTAAATAACACTTTTTTCAAGGCTACTTTTCATGCATTAGATATGCTTTTATATCATGTGCACCAAAGACCGACATCTATTTGATAGACTCTCCAGGTTGAACCCCTCTACCTTTTGTTTCTTATTTTTTTTTTCTAAAAGACCTGGGAAGGAGTAGAAACAATAAAACGGCTATAATATGTCAAAATAGCAATGAGAGTTTGATAGTAATGAAGATCTGTTTCTTTCCTATTTTACTGCTGCTGCTTTGGTATTTGAAATTGATCATTCCAATATAAACATGATTACCTGTATTTATGAACAGGCAAGGATCTACTTGTTTGAAATAAAAATTCAATAACCAGTTTGCTCTCTATTTAAAAATTGTATCCTTATAAGTTTTGAATTTATACATAATTTTTTATTAGTCTGGATACTTCCCATCATATTGGATTCTTTAAGCCATGCCTGAAGCTAGTGGAATTGAAGCTTAAAACATGAAATCTCTCATAAAGGCCTATAGATGATAAAATTCAAATATTTTGGTTTTCTGCTTTGCGTTATTTTGAACATAAAGTGGTGCAGGTCATAAAAGTAGAACATCACAAAACTGATGATGCTATAGCTACACTTGTGGGGCAAGTTATTCGAACAGGATATCGGGTGGTGATTGCCTCTCCTGATAAAGATTTTAAGCAATTGCTTTCGGAAGATGTCCAGCTTGTTATGCCCCTGGACGAGTTAGAACGCTGGTCGTTTTACACTCTTAAGCACTACATAGCTCAGTATAACTGTGATCCATGCTGTGATTTGAGCCTTAGTAAGTATAATTGTAATGTGGTGGTTTCATATTTCAATTAACTATGTTAGTGCTAGCAATATGACTCTAATTTGACATATTTTTTATGATAAGTGTTTTCTAGTTTTGTTTCCAGAGCCAGTTATGATGTTGATGTATCTTATCCTCGACAGTTTTCTTCATAACGCTATATCTGTGACTGTTCACTGTTATATAAGACTTATTGATTCATGTAGTCTATAGTTTTTAGGGCTTAATTAAAAATACTCATTAATTTTGCTAGGATGATGTCATATAGAGTGAACACTGACATATTCAGATTTATTCACGGATGAGAATTTGGACAGCAACTGTACTGCAATGTTTTGTAAAGCATTTGATCAAATTCCAACACACACATAATGGGTTTAAATAAGAGTTATCTGCCATACAGTTAACAGTTTTTAGGCAGCAAAAAACTAAATTGGAGTTCTTTCAGAGACTGATCATTTCTTCTTAATTTGTCAGTTTGTTTACATTTCTTCTAAGATCCCAGAGTGGTTTCACTAGGCCGCATTCCTGTGTGATAAACCCCTCTTAATATAATATTTATTCACTTCCAGAACACGTTTTGTAAGTCTGTTAACTTAATGTCTAGGGTGCATTGTGGGTGATGACGCTGATGGTGTTCCTGGAATCCAACATCTAGCTCCTGGATTTGGTCAGAAGACTGCCCTAAAGCTCTTGAAAAAGCATGGTTCATTGGAAAATCTACTAAACACAGCTGCAGTCAGAACTGTGGGCAGACAGTATGCTCAAGATGCTCTAACAAAACATGTTGATTACCTAAGGAGGAACCACGAGATTCTTTCCCTTAGGAGGTAATTAATATGCTTGCGGTGTTAATTTTCTTTTATCAGTAAATTCCAGGGATAATTTTGTTATTCAGAGTTATCTTATTACCTTGCTCTATAGTAGTCCATAGTTGTTGATATTCCTCAGTCACACTTTTCTGCAGGGATGTTGATGTTAAACTTAGAGAGGAGTGGTTGGTTACGAGAGACACAAGCAATGATTCAGCAACTCTGTCTAACTTCTATAAATTCTTGGAAGAAACCTGGTATTTCAGTCGTCAAAGAGCATCTGTTTCAAATGGCTAAGCTGATAGGTAATTGCTTGTACCTTTCCATATGACAGAAACAAGTTCATGATCCGTTCCTTGTTTCCCATTGGGCGTATGGGGAGGTTGGGCGGTACTTGTTGAGGATGAGGTCTTTAATTTACTGATTTTTCTTGCCTGTACATTTCTCAAAGTATAAAATTTTATAAACTTCATTCTACATGTCCGTTACATAACTATGACATTTCTGAAAATTTTGAAATACTATAAAGTGCAGTCTGCTATAACAGTTCATTCTATCAATAAAATATCATCTCGAGAGAAAAAATGAACTAATGTGTGAGCAACACATTTCACTTTTACAGTGTCATTGTCTAACATACACATGTCCTTATTCAATATAATCCGTTCTTTACATCAACATATTGAATTTGTCTCGTATATGCATTACCATGATGCAATCTTATTCATTTTTCCAATGCACCTGGCACTCAGATTGTTTAATTCATTATTTCTATACGTAATATATATACATAAGCATATATTTGTCACACGTCTTCTTGATAGAGCTCTACATACCACTAAACAAAGGATTCTCAAATGACTTATTTCAAGTAGTCATTTACAAAGCCCTCAAAGTGCATTACATCTAGTGATTACAAATCCCTCTATCTAATGTTTAGAGTATTGTAATTCTAGTTGTGTGAGATGTTGGGATTTTTGTGGAGAGAGATTTAGGAAATATAAGAGCTGATGTGTTTTTTTGGATTACCACTCTGAAAGGGTGGGAGGAGGGAGAAAAAATGAAGGAAAATATAAGAGATGATGTTGCTTTTTGGATTACCACTTGGAACGGGTGGGAGGAGGGTGAAAACAACTTAAATTTGTTTTTAGTTTTTGGTTTTTGGTTTCCTTTTGTGTACCATTCCATATACATTTCTTCTACTTCTCTCTCACCATCCTTCCTCCTCAATCCATCTCTCCTTCTCCTGTATCTTACCAAAAATTAAACATAAAAGACTCAAAGTATTTCTGATATCATCCGAAAGCTTTTATAAAGAATTAATTCACTTTTATAGACCAGTGTTCTAGGATTAGCACATACAGAATGATCATGTAAATAATTTTTTCCCCCTGACCTATTTTCCATTAAAATTTGTTCAGTGGGTGGTACGAAGAACTATATTATTTTAACCCGAGAGCTTAGCAAAATTTAATGTACTGGGATGTGCTACTATATAAAAGTCCTGAAATCGAAGAACACAGAGGGCAGACTGATATACTTCTGTGCTTCTGAATGCAGAATTTATCGTAAGTTCTCACTACCTGTCTTCTCTCTTCCTCCCTCCCTCTCCCATTTTGTTGCTTCTGATATGCTTTTCTCCTCCTGTTTATGGGATCTCAGATTTTGTTCTACGGTGGCTAAGAGAAACTTGGCTGTGGATGGTTATAGTGCATGAGTGAGTGCTGAAGGTTTTGGAACTGCAAATCTCAGCTAAATACGCAAATGTACCAATTCCACCCAACGGGTGCATTTGAATGCTTTTGATGTCGAATTTCTTCTTACCTGTGTCTGTAAGGGTCTTATTCCTTTGATGTTTGGTGTTATAAGTTATTTAGGTAACTGGACAATGTCTTTTGTGTGGAGATTGGGCCCCAAGCTACCACTTGTAGTTTGTACAGGGAGAATTATTTTGTTTCCCAAAAATAAACAAATTATTTTTTTCTTCTATTTTTAATCAAAGAGGAAAAAGAAATTGAACTCGCAACAGGTTTCAACGCTGCGAAGAGAAGTGCCTATGCGGACAATAACTGAGCACGAGAAGCATGACCTTGACCGTTAACAAAGGATTATGTATATGAATTTCTTGCTGTTATCTTGACAGTAACAGAGATTTTCGTGCTACAAGATTTCATC
The DNA here is from genome assembly GCF_916048215.2 of Malus sylvestris. Taxonomy (NCBI): domain Eukaryota; kingdom Viridiplantae; phylum Streptophyta; class Magnoliopsida; order Rosales; family Rosaceae; genus Malus; species Malus sylvestris. The sequence continues at coordinate 7,193,441 of NC_062264.1, read as the reverse complement.
CTTTGAATAAGACATGAATATTGGAGCAACTGGCCGATTCAACATCTCTTGAATATGAAAACAAGAACTGGAGACCATGATCGGTTTACCGTCTGAAACTCGGAGCAGATCCACATCTCAACCGGTAATTTGGAGATGAAATCTTGGACGGTCTTCAGTTCTTCCCTGAATTTCCATAAGGAAAACATAAGTCTAAAACATAAGAGTCGACGAGAAGAACACAACTGCCAGTATTAAGTTAAAGAAGTTACGAACAAAATCATAGACAATCCTAAAAATAACATACTCCTCAGTAGCATAAATAACAGGAAAAAAACAAACAAGTCTCTGAAATCTGAAGCAGCAGATGCCCACAGAGAAGCCTAAAATCCGAATATCCCACAAACAATCCAACTCCTCATCAGCCAAATTATCAAGGGGTGTGCTATCCACACACCCTTTTTACTTCTCACACACCCTTCTAATTTTCGACCGTCCGATCAGATGAGTTGAATAAGATCAAAGGACAAAAATTAACAAGGGGTGTGAGAGAAGTAAAAAAGAGTGTGGATAGCACGCCCCATTATCAAAAACCCTCCTATTCAGTTCTGCCCATAAAACCCTTCTTTCGTACCCCTAAAGAAACTAAATTCTCACACAACAAAGCATTACATGACACTGGAATGGACCAGCATAAGCCTGTCACCTTGAGTAATCGTGACCATAAAGGATATGGCACAGGGAAATGAAGCAATAAGTGATCCATATTTGCAGAAGCCCCCGTCTTCTTTGAACCATTTCACAAATATTAATCTTCTCACGAGCAATTAGCCAAACTAGCAACTTAGAAGGTTCTTTAGCTTCCCATATTACAAAGGAAGGTGTGACAGTAGCAAGGGTTCAATTATTCAACAGATCTGAAAAAGATATGCAGGCAAATATTCGAGAAGCCACTGACATCCATACTCTCTTATGCGCTCAGCTCTACTTGGAACCAATCACCCAGTTTCAAGGTCTGTCAGTATAGACTGGACCTCTCCATTCCTACTCATTAAGGTTTCTCCGACACACAAGAATCCCATCTAAGAGGGAAGGAGGACAGATTGGCACACATTCCAGCAATGGGAAAATCATGATATCGAGACAGTTTAAAGAGATGAGGCTAATTAGTATAAAAATCTGTTTCCCAAACTCAAACCTCACTTTTTCCGCAACTCAACCTTATTCTCTTTCAAGCTTCCAACTTTCACTCTTCATTCCACAATAAATTCCAAGTCATGCTTCCACTTAATTAAAATCATTAAGGGACAACTAATATCAATCGTTTAAAACTTTGTTTCCATATCATTACATAGTATTCTGCTGCCAAAGAACTTTTTTTTGTTGTTTTGTTAATAAATAACCATATATTTCAGACAGAGCTTGGAGGAACTTAATAATCTTATATTATGGATTTTTTCGTTCTAATACTCCATCTAAGAGTTACCAGTATTCACCAAAGCTGTTCCTAACAATCCAATCTCATATGTTTATTCCCGTATTTAACAAGAAAATTACTCAGTCAGTTGTAATTGTAATATGGTTTTGCTTAAACTGCACAATGAGTGAAATAAAACCCAGGAAGCACAAACTAGCAAACAAAGTGAAGAAAAAGAAAATATTAGAGCAGAAGTGTTACCATCCACCAGGATGCCCCACATAAACCACTAAGCTGATAAGCCCTCCATCCATCAGGATACCTTTTGCAGCTTCCAATGCTTTTAGTGATGTGTCTGACTGCGTGGTGAGTGATTTGTCACCCCCTGGAAGATAGCCTAGGTTGAAAGCGACAAGCCTGGCAACACCCATTTAATCAAAGTTTTCAGGAAGCAAGTTCTTCCTATTGCAGTAATGTGGTCAACAATATTGCCATCTATATGAATAAAGATTCTGTGTTTTCAGCTGTCCAAAACACTTATTTCATTTTCTCTTCTTCTGTTTTATATATATATAAGGAAAAACAATGCCTTTATTGAATTTAAAGAACGGTGCAAACACAGTGACCAAGCTTAGACACTAATAATCACAAAACTGTCAACTAGCTAACAAACAATCATTATACACCTCCACAGTACACTATTTTTCGAAGCTGGACTTATGCCATTGCATAATATTAGGCATCTAAGCTTTCTGAATGTATTCTTGTTTTCTTAACTGATTTTCTTTGCATTCGTTAATGAAGAACTGATGTAAAAGAGACATAGAGGTCAAAGGTATTGGCATAAAATTAAATTCCATTTGGGTTTCACATTATCACTCTGATTCAATACACAAAAGAATGGGATGAGATCATCAAGAATCTTGAGTTAAAGTGAGTACCTAACAGATGTATTCCTTGGTAGAACTTCATGCATTTTACTGTGGCATTTGGAGAACAGCTTAACGAGTCCCTTCTACATATAATTGAAACTAAGAAGAATTTTCATACGTCCACAATATTACCCACAAAAAAAAAAGAAAAAAGAAAAAAAAAGAACTAAAAGTAAAACCACAAGATAGTTCAGTCCAGTCCCAACCACCAGTCCGGAATGAAAGCATGATAAACATCATTATAGTTGGTTTCAATCACGCTAATAAATAACTCTATGAAGGAAAACATGTGTATGTTGATAAGGCTTTGAGTATACAAATCACGCATAACACAGAAGCACAAACATAGAAACACAATGAAAGCCAGAATTCTCCGTAATAAAGTGCCGTTAAAACCTCTTTTTAAATCTAATGAGCAATCACATTCATTTTCTTTATTATTCAACAGTCAAATATGGTGCATTTAGAAGAACTAATCATAAAGACAGTGGTGAAAACATGAGTACATCAGATACTACTCTGACTCCACTCCAATGGACTCTACAACTAAGAATAAACGGGAGATCAAGGCAAAGCCTATATTTCCTGTAATATTAGTCCTACATAATATGCAATGGAGGTTCAACCAGTGATGATTAGACAATAAATTACTCATGGACTGAACACAATTTTTTTATCCACACTCGTTTTGGAATCAAGACCACCGATGTCCTTCCCCCAACGGGTCCAAAACGAGCTGCCCAATCCTTTTATTACTTCGCATGCAGTTTTGTTGATACAGTGACCTCTCAAGTCTCACACAACTACTCCAACTTTCTATTTCCTCAGAAGACAAAATTTGGAATCATGAATTACAAATGCACAAACTTTCTCTTTCCTCAAAAAGAAGACAATTTGTCAAAGGTACCTCATTTGGAGTGACCGATTCTTCCAGCAGAGAAGAAGTTTTCTGTAAAGCAGCTTCCTGAATGTCAAGTCCGTAAACAGAACCCTTTCCCGATTCATCAGCGACCATCTTGAGCATCGCTAAGGTATCATGACCATTGCCACAAGTGGCATCAATGACCGTATCACCTTTTTGGACAACATGTTTCCATACCCTGTTAAGAAAAGACACTAGAAGATATTCAGAGTTGAAACAATAGTTACAATACTATCACAAAATAAAGGAAAAACTAAGAATGATAATCTATAGCGCAGGAGATACCGCATAACATTACGTATAAAACCCACAGCTCTCGAATTTACATGTTTGTTAAACCAATTAATATGCAGTCATTGTGCATAATAAAAAAACCAAAAGGCTCGAGATGCTTGCCTTGAAAACCAGAAGTGGGTTAATGGTAGGCTCAAAGCCTCAAATATAACAATGCAAATGTAGGTATAACTAAACAAAAACATGCTCGAAATGCAGACATATTTAGGGAAACTAGTGATTGATTTCTTACAAGTGGGAAACTTCTGTGGCCCTCTTCTTCCCCAAGATAAAGCTCACCAGTAGATCCTCCAATCCTGAATCATGGTCCACATTCTAATAAGTAGTTGATTCCAATTCGGTTTCACTTTAATGTATTAATTATCAATTTTACCCCAACTCCACAACCACAGTTGACACACTAGTTATCTGTTTGGTTCCTGAGAAAATACAAAATTTAACCCAGATTTTCTCTCAGCCCAAGTAAACAAATCATAGCATAGCATAATAGTCTAGTTATTCCCCTCAAATTTTCTCAGCAACCAAACAGTTGAGATAATTCAGACTTGGAAAATAAATGCAGCACATGAATTATCATGGGATGTGAGTGTAGTACAAGTTTTGAAACACTGCACTTACCAAAGAGAGGAGAGTCTTTCGGGAAAGAAACGGAAACGGAAACGGAATCACTGGCCGCAGGGGCAGGGGTTTGGGAAACGTTTCGGCGGAAGAGGTCACGAGGAGTCTGACTCAGCGAAACGTTTCGAGTAGGAGGAGAGGGAAAGAGGAAGAAGCAGCGTGTTGAGGAAGAAGAAGTTGGAATTAGCGTCAGGGGTTTGTGTATCCCAAGCAAATGCGCACCAAATCTCAATCCGACCGGCACTGTCACTGCCAGCATAGCTCCGGCGGCCTCTACCTCCTCCTCCTGCGGATAAAAGATAACGGCGTCGAAATTCACGTTCAATCAAATTAAACAATGCAGTGCAAATGCCGCCCGAATTGAAATTTCAGTAAAATGGGTCGGGTCAGGCCGAATCAAGCCCAACTCCGGCCCGTTTAAAGTGGGCACGGCACGGTCTGGACTTTGAACTAGTTTTGGTGGGCAGCTGGGGTAAATTGTATGAGTAAATTGTTTGGATGAGTAAATTGTAAAAAATGCACTATAAATTATTGGATACTGAGTCATTTATAGTGTGGTCTAGTAATATTTGTTTTTATTTGTAAGTAAGAGTATTAGCACATTTGTCTTTATTTGTAAGTAAGAGTATTAGCATTGTCTCATACGAAGGAAGAGTTCGATGCCTAATTATGGTTGACACATTGTGTCACTTAGTCTAAATCTCTCCTCTTAATGTCTCTATATCAATAACAATTTAGATAAAGAGATTTGAGGCTACTAGATGCCATGCATGAATATGTAATGAAGTAATAAGTCATTTGAAAAAAACTTTATTGAGAAATACTAAAAGAGACTCTCTCCAAATAGGACCCTCGATAGGCTATCTGCCACCTTACAGTTTAATATTAATTATCATGTCAACATTACAAAACATTGTGCCAAAAACATGAGGTGACAAAGAGTCCATGGAGAGTCCCACTTTTTTTTTTTTGAACAAACGATATTATCTACACTAAGAGGGAGTGGGAGTGGATCAAGCCTTACAATAGGTCAGTCACAATAATGTGGATCAAATTCACCTTTGTTTGAGAATCGATCTAAGAGTTTTTACTTACAAATAAAAAGAAATACCACTATACTATAGTACTAAATGTCATCATTTCTCTACTTTATTTAGTGACTTTATAATACTCATGTAGTGCACTTTACTAACTTTGGCACTACGAAATCTCTCATAAAAAAAAAAAAAAAAACACTATTAAGGCAAGATAACGCATTTAGATGAGGTCCATGGAGTGGCATTAAAACTGAGCCAAATCAAACCGTTTAACAAATGCTAAATTGGAGTAGTCATCTGGACAGGCAACACATGTCCAAGTCAGGTCATATCTCATGGGGATTGGAGAGTTGTACATGCTGACCATGTTCCTAGAAGAAACTAAGGCACCTTCCCCTTCCGAGAAGAAACGTTGGCGCACATTCCTCCTCCATTACTTTACTTTGTAGTAAACCTCCACCACTCCACTCGTTCTAATCGCATATTTTATTCATCTTTTTCTTATTTTATAACACTGTCTACATTTGAGATGTAACAGTCCCATATTTACCTTTTTAGAAAATATAAATATGAGTTATTCTGAGAAATATGTAGATTAGGAATCTAACGGATAATTTCCTAAAAACGTAAAAAAATAAAGGAAATAGACATCTTTATTTACCTCTTCTAGTAAAGATGAATAATTTACATTTTGTTTTTTCGTCCACTGTGTAAACTTGTCATTTCAAAACATTTTGCATTTCCCATTTAAAATGCTTAAACACTTAATAAACCATAACTCTTAACGTCTGAACGAATGTAATTTTCTTGTTCATAATTACGATTTAATAATAATTTCAAATGTATTTATTATAAATAACAAGTTGGAAAACGATTTATTATTTTTAAACTTTTTTATTATACGAGTCAAATAACGCACACTAAACCAAACCAAGTCGAATTGAAATTGCATCGCCCACAAATTCTAAAGAAATAATTAGACACGGAAAGAGTCGTCCCGAGTTGAGGGGGACCCTCACATCTCCAATCAGACTCCAGACTTCGTCTCTTTATGTGAGAAATCTCGACCGTACAGAGCTAATCAAGATCTGATCACAGCCCATGAACGGTCTGATTGATGGGGTTGACTAAGAGCCTTTGGCCCCACTGTGTAGACTGTAAATTGTAAGGCAGAGATTGCTGAGATTTGGAAAAAAAACAAACAAACACAGAGATTGCTGATATATATCTACAGATAGAAATGTATATGTATATATATAGATGCAGCTGAGCTCAAACAAGTAAATAAATTTAACAGCCAACTGAGGGGAGAAGAAGGAGAGGAGACAAAAGAGCATACAAGCACAAGCACTCTACAATCTGGTGATTTTCTTACCTCCCTTTCTAGGGTTCTCATATGTGTGTGTGTGTGTGTGTGTGTGTATATATATATTTATATTTTATTTTTTATTTTTGATCTTTTGATTTTATTTTTTGTATGTGGTAGGATCTTATGTAATCTGTTTTGTTTAACTGAAATGGATTGTGCTGCTTTTGGGAATTATGAATGATATTTGATGGGATTTTGGGTTTCTTACTTAGGTTTAGTGAAAATAATTCAGCTTGAGCTATCTTGAATTGAGATTTTGGGTTTCTTAATTGTTAATTAGCAATAAGTGTGTCATTAAAGTTATTTAATATGCACATAAAGCTCCTAATCAATCAATCTAAATTGTTTTTGGAAAACTAAGTTGAATTCTGGATGGGAAATAGGTAGGGATTAATGATTTAACTCTGAGAATTGTTATCCTATGAGGATATTTACAGTTTATGCTAAAAGTTATTTTATTTTTTTGAATCATTTCATGAATAATTTGGTGAGGAACATGATAGTTTTCTTAAAAGTAGCATCAGAGGGGAAACTGGGTATTGAATTTGTTCAGATTTTCAGTTGCTTGTCGTGCAGCTGTATCTTAATTGGATGATTCATTTCTGTTTGCGGTTGCTTTGATTTACAATGACGATTCTCTTGTCTCGTATATTAAGTTGGATTGGTGTTGGATTTTGATACATCAGGTGAGCATATAAATTGAGAAATGGATCCTAAAGAAAGGCAATGGGACACCTGGGAGAATCCTTCCACTGGGAATGATGTGACGAATACGATTTCCTCAGATCATCCGTCTTTTACCAATTTCAATTCGCAGCAGCATCAACGCGAGTGGGAAAGGCCCTCTGTTTTAGATTATGAAATGAGGATGGAACCGTCCTTCCAGAAATTCCACCAGCCTTCTGATTCGCAAACGTCATACATTTGCAACTCCAAGAATGATACAAAAATTCCAGATCAAGAAGGTGGTAAGATGCATGAGGTGCAGCAGCCTAATAAAATCCAAGACTGGGATGCAAGAATGACGTTGAACAATCTCACATTCCTGGAACAAAAGATCCATCAGCTTCAGGATTTAGTGCATGTGATTGTTGGCCGGAGAGGTCAAGTTCTAGGACGACCAGATGAACTTGTGGCTCAGCAACAGCAGCTCATAACTGCCGATCTTACTTCAATAATTGCTCAGTTGATCTCGACAGCAGGTAGTCTTCTACCATCTGTGAAGCATACGCTTTCCACCACGTTACCTTCTACAGGACAGTTTGGGCAGCTTGGTGGGTCATTTATTCCTTCTGCAGCAGGAAATGATGCGGGTGTTAAGATGCAAATTAATAGCGGAAGCAAATTAGCTGATCAGGCCAACCAGACTGATCTAATAAGTAATTATGGGACTGAGCATATTGAAGAACATGAAACCAAAGATGAGGAGGATGCTGATGAAGGTGAGAACCTTCCGCCTGGTAGCTACGAAATTTTACAGTTAGAGAAAGAAGAAATCCTTGCACCTCACACTCACTTCTGTGCAATTTGCGGAAAGGGATTCAAGCGGGATGCAAATTTAAGGATGCACATGAGAGGTCATGGAGACGAGTACAAAACTGCAGCAGCACTTGCAAAACCCAACAAAGAATCCAGCTCTGAACCAACCCTTATCAAAAGGTATTCATGCCCTTATGCCGGCTGCAAGCGGAACAAGGATTACAAAAAGTTTCAGCCTTTGAAGACTATTTTGTGTGTCAAGAATCACTACAAGAGAACCCACTGTGACAAAAGTTACACTTGCAGCAGATGCAATACCAAGAAGTTCTCTGTTATTGCGGATCTGAAAACTCATGAGAAGCATTGTGGTATAGACAAGTGGCTTTGTTCTTGTGGCACCACCTTCTCGAGGAAAGACAAGCTTTTTGGGCACATTACCCTTTTTCAAGGCCACACTCCTGCCATACCCCTCGATGAAACAAAAGGAACTCTAGGGCCAGCAGACCACGGGGAAGGCAGTGAAGCGTCAAACAGAGTTGGAAGCATAAACTTCAGTGTTAGCTCCACTGCTCCTGGTGGAGGTGGTGCAGCTCAAAGTCTCATGGACGTGAAAGAAAGTGTTGATGATCCGACCAGTTACTTCTCTCCATTGAATTTTGAAACCTGTAATTTTGATGGGTTTCAAGAGTTCCCTCGACCCCCGTTTGAGGATACAGAGAGTTCATTCTCGTTTCTTATGCCAGGGTCTTGTAATTACACTCACAAAACTGGAGGAGGTGAGTCGAATTTCAACAATCTTCATCGACAGTAATGATGACTCGCCCCTAGTGTATGATTTCCTATAAGAACTGTAAGTTTTAGATGATCCCATATGTTTATGAATTCTTGAGCTTAAATAAATGGTTTTCTTTGCCAGTTTGGAGCTTGTTGTAAGTTTTAGGTGATCCCATATATCCTGAATAATAATGCATACAGAATTTGAATTTGTCTCGGTCCCTTGCTCTTGAGAAACAAGAACTTTCGCCACTTTACTACGGTTTGGTGGTATTCCTCTTCACTTATAAGTGAGAGGTCTAAGGTTCGAATCTCGTGGATAGTGAATTCGATACCAAATTAGGTTGCCCATTGTGTGGCTTAGCCAAACTCCCCCCCCTTTAGTGTAAAAATATTGATGAACTCAAAAACAAAAACAAAAACTTTCATTCGAGGCTTCAAACATGTTATACGTATATTTCATAAAGAATTTGAATCAGAGCTCCTTAAAGCATCGTTTTATTTGAATGATGTAATGATGCATAACAACAGATTTCGAATCCTCAAGTTCTTGATCTAATCCCTTACATCCCCGACAAGGTTTTGATGAGGCGATCCTTATCCTTTGTGCATACAAGTTTGTTCTTTCTTTAATCAATAGGATATTACTTTCAGAAAAACCGACACATGAGGACAATTTGAATCCTCAAGTTCTTGATAAAATCAGTTGAAATAAAGAAGTTGAAGTGCTTGATAAAGCACAAATAAGTCAACTTCTTCGGCATCATTTTGCTCGACATAACAACACCATTACAACTTGAGTTGAGAACGGAAATGAACACTGTTTTTAAGTTCATCTAACGGATCTGCCCGTAATGAGAATTGTGGTGCAGAATGAGCTTCAAGCCCTTTGCACCTTCACCATTTGACAACTTCTTCAGAGGGCCGCAGCTATTGTACTTTTCTCTCAAAGCTACATTGCCGGAGTAAGACCATGTACGCCCACAGGGAGAACTGTCCGGCCACATAAACCTCTCAGAAAGTGGGTTCACCAGACTCTCACGAAATTCTTGAGCTGTCTCACAAAGCAAACCCTGAAACAAAACCAAAATCATGTTTAAAAAAAACACCTGCATTATGCGCAAGAATGGTTAAAGTACTAGTTGTAGCATCATTACCTCTGCCATGGCTTTGATCTTCAGGGTAACATCATTACTGAGAAGGATAAGTTGTCCATCGTTCCTCTTCATCCTTCTATGTAAAAGAGCACAATCTAGGATATGGTCTTCTGGGGAGGGTGATACAAGGTCCATCGTGCTCCCACACCTCGAAAAAGTCAATGAGCCCGTTGTCCCAGAAGGAAAGCACCAACTCTTCTCGCTAAATAGAGACTGCGGAGAAACAGGAGGGGTTGGAGCAATCAGTCTTCCATCTTCCATTGAGCTCTGGACATGGATCCACCAATTTGTTTTAACCATACATTCTTCGATCCATTCCAGAACCGATTCAGCCTCTGCTTTCTTTCTGAAAAGGCTGCCACGTTGCTTCAAGCAATCCAGTTCCTGTATAACTGTTTACAATAAGCGAGTGCATTAACAATCATCAGCAACAATGTTACTTAGCAAATAAAATGACCAGGCAAGAAAACTGATGCACGTATTCAAATTTCATTACCCATTCTTGGAATGATTAACTGAGTCCCCTTAAGACCTTGTAGAAACTGCAATGACTTCCCTGATTCCTTGTCTAGAAGAGTAGTAGCGTCTGCAACCATAGTCCAGCTCCTCTTTCCTTCTCCAACAGATTTATTCTGAAAATTAACTTTGAGTTACATGTCTATGCTCGATAAAGCTAGTTACAGCCATGGAAATAAATTCATGGAAGAAAGTTAGAGCTGTGGCAATAAATTTATGAAAAATTTAACCGAGTATTGACCAACTTACAGAGTGTGCATTGGCGACCTCCTTATTTTTAGTAGAACTGAAAGATATGCTGCTTTTTGTCTCTGTGTTAGGGACCGAGTCTTCTGATATGTTCTTGCCTCCGGAGCTTTTTAGTGATTGAAAGGGAATCCTTTCTCTTCTTAATTTTGTTACTGTCAACTTTTTCTCCACCCTTGCTTGATTTCCAGAAGTATTTCCTACTAATTTTGTTTCCTGGAGTTCCTTCATTATCTGGTTCTCTTTTCCTGGGGATTCAATCAGCTCTTGTTGATGGATATTGGAGACTAGATTTAGCTTCGACGAGGATGATGTGCTTGATTTGGAATGCTTAACTTTTATCGTACCCTTCTTTTTCAAAGACCTCAGTCGAATAGTATTTGGGGTGAAATTTTCCTTGTCTGGAGTAAAGATCTCCTCGTCCTCTTCAATATCATCATCATACCCAGCCTCTGTAGATTTTCCTCTGCTCTTCTCTGTTTGAAGCTTTACAGCACTAGCAGGTTTGCCTCTTCTTGCCCAAACGCTTCCCATCCTCGTACTTGATTTATTCTCTGATCTCAGTGGAGGACTTTCACAGAATTCCGATTCAGGCTGTCCTGCTGCAGTAAAGAGAGATTGTGTGGTCTGGCTCTCTTTGTCATCCATTATCTCTGACATAGATGAGTTTCCAGATTCTGTCACAAGAAGTGCAGAAGAAATGCTTGTATCCCTCTTTTCATGATCTTCTGGTGCCACGCTTTTGTTTTCCGATTCTCCACAACTCACATCCACTAGACATTCTTTTTCATCAGAATGTTCAAAATTCAGGTTAAAGGGCAAGCTGGATCTTGGTTCTGGGGTCAGGCTTTCTTCTACAACTTTCTGATCTTTGGTCTCCCTGAGGACTTCCCCGATTGGCAATGATAAGTTCTCCATCACAAGAGGTCCAGAAAAAAGACATGAAATATCAGTCTGTCCATTATCTTTTCCCAATGGGCTTTGGTTCTCAAGTTTCTCAGGTACAGAAGCAGCAGCATAAGCTTCCTTTTCCTTTTCATCAAAATGTTCGAACTTTTGGCTAATCAGCAAGTTCGGTTTTGGTCCTCGGGTCAGGTTTTCTTCTGGAATTTGTTCATCTTTGTCCTCCTCAAGGACTTCCCCAGTCCGCAAGGATGAGTTCTCCATCACCCGAGGTCCAGAGGAAAGACATATACAATCAATCTGTCCCTGATATTTTCTCGAAGGGCCTTGGCTCTCAAATTCCTCAGGTACTTGAGTAGCAGGATATGCCTCATCTTCCTTTTCACCGGTAGAATGTTCAGCATTCAGGTTGACTGGCAAGTTTGGTTTTGATTCCGGGGTCAGATTTTCTTTCTCAATTAGCTGAATTTTAGTCTCCTCGAGGATTTCCCCAGTCACAAGAGGCGAAAGATCATTCTTTCCATGGTCTTTTCCCAATTGGCTTTGGTTCTCAGTTTCCTCAGGCACATGCACAGCATGATAAGCTTCTCCTTCCTCTGCAGTAAAAACGGAATTCTCTGGGTTCTCTCTTTCAGAAACCTCTTCTGTGACACAGTAAGGCTGTAGGTGCTGGTTTTCCTTTCGACTAGGATTAGATTCTTCCATATTCATAAACAGGTTCACCGATTCCGTTCCAAATGCCCAGAAGCTTGACACTTCATTCTCTTCACCGCTACCTTTTGATAAGTTCTCACCACCTTCTTCACTTTGATCACAGACTGAGTAAATGGCATTTTCCGGCAGCGGAGGTGCTGATGGGACGTCCATCTTCCCAATTACTCCCACAATTTCATCGGAGGATGACGATTCTATACCCTCTGAATTTGAATCTGGAGATTCAGGTTTTTTGTTTTCAGCTGACAAAGAATTCTCCCACTGCACGAAACCAAATAGAAAACGCAAAAGAAAATTTGTATAAAGGTCATTGGCAACTGGAAATTCCCTATTCAATTCAATTCAACTCAATTCGGATAAAATACGAAACAGATTGAACAAGCAGCAGAACGAAAAACCATTCAAGAAACAATCTTTTCTTTTGGGCATTCCACACTATCCATTCAATTCAATTCGTAATAATTCAAAGATGTATGAAATTAAGAACATAATCAAGAACAATTCAACCAACAATCTTTTAGGCATACCTCAAATTCATGTCCAAAATAAACAAGCTACATAATTTCTTACCTGGTCCACTACTTGTTCTGCACTTTCATCATCTTCGTGCTCTATGAATGGCACGAAAGGGGTTTCAGAATCATAGGCCCGACTCATAGGAATCCAGTGCAGGCTGTAGACCCTGCTGGAACCACCAAGCTGGAGCCTGTCCCCTTCGCTCAGCTCCACTCGAACTCCCGGCTCGATCTTCTTGTCCGAAACCCAAGTCCCATGTACTGCAACAAAAACCCCAATTAACCCAACAAGCCATATATTTTGGGATTTTCTCATTTAATTAAAGAAAATTGAATGAAATGCCAAATAAATAGTTACCTGAAGACAAATCGGTGAGAGAGAGCTTTTGGGAAAAGGGGTCGGAGAGGATTTGGAGGTGGAATCTGCTGATGCTGGGGTGAGTCAAGACGATGTTGCAGTCCGGGTGTCGGCCAACGATCAAGATTTCTTCATGGGTTTTCCGGTGGACTGCGGAGATGGGTTTGGAGTGCGGCGGCGGGGGGGATTTGTTGACGATAAAGATGTTCTTGAGAATGGCTCCGTTCTTGAGGACCGTGAAGACGGGGATTTTCGGCTCCTCTTCTTCTTCATTTTCTTCTCCGTTCAGTTTCCTGTTCACTTTCTCGTTCGCCATGACTGTTCTTTGCTCAAAATTTGAATTTTGCGTAGGGCAAACTAGGTTTTAGAGCGAGAGAGAGAGATGACGAATTGTTGTGATTCCTGGAGAAAATATGTGGGAGCTTGTGCAGGGATTTTATTTCAAAAAGGCTACCGTTGTGATTTTTTCAATTATATAACGGCTATTTATTATTTAAGGCCGACTAAATTTTCGGATTTTAAAACTAAATTCTAAATTCTAAAGATTTTAAGAAAAGAAATGTTCAATAAATAAATAAAGGGTTGCTTATGTGAGTCTTCTCGCTGTTGGTGTGAAAGCCAGACTTGTGGGCAGAGGAAAACTAAAATGCCTATGTGAGTCTTCTCAACCCCTTAAAGGTGTGGATAACCGTGACTTGCCACCAATTGTCCCACTTTAAAAAAAAAAAATAATAAACAAAGGTTTGCTTAATTAAAAATTTCAAAAAAATGCAAAGGCAGACATGGCAAGGAGAAAGGTGAGTGTCGTTGGGTTCAGTTCACTTTCATACATAAAATTGAAATTGAACCTAATAAAATAACTAGTTTAGTTAGGTCTTGGTTCGATCTGATTGGTTTGTATTCGGTTTAGGCTTCAACCTTGTATTGGTTTGTACATCATCATATAACTCATCTGGTTTGGAATTTGAAGTTGGAGGATGCTGAGAGTGTTTGCAGGGGTCTTTTTTGAAGGCCTTCATTAGGTTACTAGATTGTCTTTGACAGACTAATCAAGTCATTGTCTTTGTTCATTTGAGTTTGTAGAAACTAGAACATTATATGGCTCATCGGAATGAACAAGAAAATCCAATCATTGACAACTCAGATGAACAAAAACGGGGACTCAGCGTGACAGATTATAAGTGCAGTGCAAGAGACGCAATTTTAGCAAACGAGAGTTTGAAACCAAACGTGGGACGGAACGCCTCGTTCCACTCTGTTCTGTCCCGTCCCACATATCAAACGGTACAGGATCCCATCCACAAGAAATTAACGGCCAAAACTATCATACACGGATTGAGATCAATTATCGTACAAAAAAATAGGTCAAAATTTGACGTTACAATAAAAAAGATTCTGATATGGGAACCTTGAGCACAATGCTTTAGTTGGTCCCTTATGTAATTCATGACTCGGACGGGAAAAACTTATCCCAACTCACATCTTACTTGTAACGATGGCATCACCAAGACACAAAAAGTTCTGAAATAAAAAGCCAAGAAGGGCAAACCCCATATTCATTTGGCTGGCTATCCGGCACGAGAGGAGCTCAATCCTGCTTGCTTTGAGAAAGCCTTGCACGATGTCTTAGCTCAGCTCTTTTCCACTTAACAATCAGGCGACATAAGGAAAAGAGTGTGTTTACCTGTGAAAGAAATTAGATTCATGTTAAAACAAAGAATTGAAAATACGGAATCAGACAAGATACAACAATAGTTGAATATGAAACGCACGTACTAACCAAAATTATGATTGCAATGACGAGAAGAGGCCCAGACCAGAGTGTTGAGAGAAAAACTCCACCCTCATCAAAATAATCCTGACTGGCAAAGCTCTTCCAGTTCGCACGCAGGAAACTATTCAGACTCTCTGCAAGATATACTCCAGCCACTGCAAAACAATTTCCACATATAAGTATCTAGATAGGCAATAGGAACATATGTAAGTTGACATGCTCAGTTCCACCCTTGTTCTGAAAGCAAACCCCAAAGGACATGAAAATATTCTATAACCCCTTGTGATAAGTACTGGTTGGTGACTGAGTTGGCAAAGTTTCCAACTAATCTCGAAAACTGGAAATTACTACAATTCTCCATTAACAAGCTTCTACAAAAGGTATGAGGAACAAGATATACTAGTTGTACGATTCACGCATAATGTTTTGAAAACATCAATCTTCTGATAAAGAATAAACAAATGATCCAAACCCTAAAGAGAAACAAGGCCACCAAAATAGTAGTATTTTTTGCAGTTCTTTCTTCGGGACTGATATCAGATGTTTCAATGGATTTCCTAAATAACCAGAAATCGAAACGGAAGAGATTCATACATATTCTGGAGAAATCAAACAGCACGCGAAATACAAAAAATCTATTTATATTTAAAGCTTCAAATACAAAAGCACAAAGTGATTAAATAAATGGCCAAATGATTGGGTGTTGTACCAACCTTTTGAGAAAAGTTGTGCCTAGTAAAGGCCAAGGAATTCCTGAACAATCCTTTGGCACTCCCTTCCCAGTTTGATATAAAGCTTGGTCAAGGTTCCTATGGCATCTTGCCTAACAACTAGGAAAAAAGTTATAGCTTGATCGAGTTTGTTCCTCAGTTTTATGTTCCCTCATCAAACCAGATCCTCAAACCATGTTTGAAAGTCTCCATCGAACTATCAAAGCACAAGTCTCCTTGGAGGCAATCAGAATCATTTGATGAAAATGAATTGGGCTGCATCTAGCAGCACATAAATCCAAATTCTTTTGCTGAAAATCCAATCGAATAAAAGAGGATCTCTGCTACCATATCACAAGGTTTCATTAGAACCATATAAACGAACCAATTTCCTTGCTAAAAATGCAATGAGTTTTGGCCTTGTATAACCATATAAACTGACCAATACTTAGTAGAACCAGAGTAGAACCCCAGGTTTCATTACAAGCATTTTCCCCCTTTTGAACCAAGACAATAAACAAGCTGCTCGGACCTTGTCGGGGTCAGCCCCAATTACCATTCTCAATTATGCTTTTAAATTTCGCAGTAAAATTGCTTCTGGAATCAACTCATTCTAATGTTAAAAGTATGCAAAAGGACAAGCACACATTATATGTTTCATCAACGATCTAGCCACAAGCGAAAAAAAAGCGATTTTGCTCAAGCCACAAAAGGACGAAAGACAAGGCATAAATCTAACCTAAATGAAAGCATTTCAGCCATAACCCATTATATGTTTCATCAAACAACTACTCTATATATTGTTGTAAGGGAAGAACAATCCTTCACAGATTGACTGAAGGCACAATCACACGTTACGCGACCTCGCAAACAACACAGAACACTAACTATAATACAAATTTCATATGAAAGCAATATAAAACGAACTTACATGCCGAAAGGAACAGAAACATTTGGAAGTTGAGATTCCTCCTGGAGGTAATGGCTACTATCAGAAACACAAGATGCATCCCCATTAAACCCATCAACCAAGGTTCCTGCCAATCACCCATTATATAAAATTAGATTTTCTTTTCAAATTTGTTTACTTTCTGGGAAACCAAACAGCGAGAGAGAGAGAGAGAGAGAGAGAGAGAGAGAGAGAGAGAGAATGGAGGTACCTTCCAGTCGATGGCGTGGAAAAAGCCCAAGAAAGTGTTCACAGCAGGTGCAAGACCAGAACGTAACTCTGCGGATAATTTCTGGACGAGATCTGCCATTTGATCCAGGTGCTCCTCCACTGCCGACCGAACCTGCTCCATTTCTCACTCTCTCACACTGCTCCTTTCTTCTTCTACCTTCTACCTCCTTCTTTTCTTTCTTCTTTTAATTTCTGGAAGAATAAATAATGATCGAGTCTCTCTCTCTCCTCTTTCTGAATTCTTCTTCTCAGATCCAAAGCTGAGAGTGTCGCTGTTATTAGTCTGATAAGTCCAACGTTGTAGAGAGGAGAGACGAGAGGAGATGAAGTAAAGTCCAAGTCGACCCAAAAACTATAAAATGGGCCGGCCAATTTCCACTTTCTTATTTATTTGGGAATTGCTTGATCGCTATTTCTAAGGTGCGGACCTTACATGCAGAGGGGATCTGGGCCGTTAGATGAAAATTTAATGGCTGAAAACAAATCTATCATAATGAGCTTAGGGTCAAACCGGATCATAAATGACTCGTCACTTAATGAAAATGATACCCGGTATGAGTTCAAAATGTCTTGGGATTTAAACTACCTCGGACATCAACACTTGCCATGTTTAATTAGTCTTGTCCTCCTCCAAAAACTCTCCCTCACCTGTGTTTGCTCAAACATCCTTGTCATTGAAAACATCATTTTTGTTCGAAAATTTGCTTCTTATTCCAAACCCAATTATAGTATGTGCTTGTGTTCTCCGACCTCATAGAAATTCCAGACAACAGTGAAGGAAATCAGGGGAGTTTGGTTGAAGGCTGTGTTGTCGGTTCCACAGAAAAGACGTGATTTTCACTTTATTCAAGTTGGGTTCAGAGTGCTTTAGCGATAACTGACATCATATTTGATTCCCCAGTGAATTTCAAATTTGGTGAGTTTTGAAAATGGAACCCTAGAATTTAATTTTGTTAATTTTGTTATTTAGTATAAATTTAAGTAGGTGTAAGGTTAATTATGCATGTTTGTTGATGTAACTAGCTGAATTTTGTGCATATATGTGAAATTTTTGAAAAAATTGGGTGCGTTGTGAAGTTATGAAGCTATGCTGACGGGTTATGTAGAGGCTGGGTCGTTATTTGTTGTTTTGGTAATGTTCTAGTTTTAAATAGGGATTGATTTTGTATCTGAATTATTGCTAATTTTATGGTGGTAAAGATTGATTTTTTTTCATCTAAGTATTGTTAATTTTATGGGTGGGACTTGAAATTGCTTAAGTAATGAGCACTATTCACAGTAAATTTATAACTATGAAACTTTGATGGCAGGTTGTTGTAAGGTTATTTGTTGTTATTGTTAATTTTGTGGTGGGACTTGAAATTGCTTACGTAATGATACTCTGTTTCCAGTAGATGTATAACTATGAAATTTGGTGACAGTTTGTTGTAAGGTTATGTGTTGTTGATTGTTGTCTGTGTATTGTTATGTGTACAAGATATGACAACCCAGGGTGTTCAACTAGCAACCAAAGAAGAAGAAGTGTATAAGGAAGGGTTAACAACCTATCCCAAGCCTCCCATGTGTTACGATTGATTAGGTAGAAGTTTAATGAGGCACAACTTTATGCTTTTAGGGCATCCTGCTTTGGCCACCTGTAGAGTGTGGATGAATTGGTCTTCATCAGGAAATTGGTCCATGAGTTGTTCCATAGAGTGGCAAATCAAGGGGTTAAAGACCTAGAGGGGCTGACTTATTTAATAGGTTGTGAATTGACCCAGTTTGCAAAGCAGGACTTCTACCTCATTACTAGGCTTCGATGTGACGAACCCCATGATATAGAGCTTGAGCCATAAAGGATTAGGCAGCTAAGGGAGTATTTTCCCACTAAATTAGGGTTAGTAGGTGAAAATAGCAAGGGGATGAAGGAAAAGGGGAAAGGTAAAGCCAAAGCCGCCGTCAAGAAAATCACCAAAAAATATTTGTGATTTACGAGAAGCTTGAAAGGGCATTTAAGTGCAAGAACAAGGAAAATTCCTTCAAGCTAGGTTTGGTATACTTTTCTGAGGTTGTATTGATAGGGGCAAAAAACAACGTTGTTGTGAATCTAAACTACCTCCACCTCGTGAAAGAAAAGGATAGGTTCAACAACTTTTCATGGGGTTCCATCTTCTTCGAACAACTTCATGACAACCTTTCATTTGCTGCTTTAAGAAGAGGTAGAGGTAGAGTTGAGGAGGATGGTGAGGGAGATAAGGAGGAAGAAAAAGAAGATAGGGGAACAAAGAGGGCTACGATCCAAATAGGGCTGCAAAGGATTTTTGTACGATTTTCAGGTAATGTGTGTTGCTTTCGTTGGTAAAATTGACTTTATTAATGTGATTGAGTATTAATTATTGAGGAATACGTGCAGATGTGGGCATACGGAAAAAATTCCCCAATTTGAGAAGCCCGTACGTTACTACAAGATGGCAGATCTGACAGCTATACCGAGAATTCTGCGGTGGAAGATAATGAAGAAATAGCTGATCACATGGAAAAACATCATCACCCAGAATATAATTCCATGATTACAAATCTAGTAGAAATACAATAAAAATTTTCGACCACAACCACATCCAATCACATGGAAAAATAACGCTATTGTTTGGAAAGTTAACTGGACAGTGACCATCCAGATAGGCCGGTGTAAATAGCTAGGGGTGGTATTGGTACGATTATCGTACCAAAACCCATGTACCAATTACCATACCAAACTTTTGGTATGACAAAATCTATTACGATTACCATGCCAAACTTTCGATATACCGAATTTCAGCATGCCAAATAGTTCGGTTGACATGGTATGATAATTGTAATTACCACTTTGTTTTGGGCCATTCTTTGGGGCCAAAATTTTATTTTTTTGTTTCCAACCCAATTCAGGGCCCAAACGTGTTCTGGCCACTCCTGTTGGGTATCTAAATTTTTTGAATTTAATTATGAGAATTTTATAGAGATTCATTTAAGAAACAAGAAGTGAATAGATGGAAGAATTGTTGAAAGAACCCAATATCCCTTAAAAAATAGGACAAGGATTCCTAAATTCCATCTCTACATTCTTTAAAATTGTACAAAAATTAACTTGATGGACGAAGCCAGGGAGAAAGACAACCCAATTTGATGAAGGAGAAGATGAGATGGACTCTAGAGAGAGAGAGTCGTCGGAACTTGAGCAATAGAGATGAAGTCGGTGGCTAAATAGTGAAAAGATGAAGAGTTGCAACGCAAGAAGGCTTAGGTTTTTTTATTGGGAAAGTAGAGGTTAGAGGGTGAGATGATTGGATAAATGACTAGGAAAAAAATTAAAGTGCATATATAATGATAATAATACCTAATTATATATATAAATGAATAAATAAATGATATAGTATTAATAGTAGTGGTACGGTACGATATACCACTAGTAATGATTTTGAATACCATTACCTTACCAAAAATGTATGGTGTTTGTACCATACTTGACCAATCCCGAAACTACTGAGCACCGGTCAATGTTATACCGTCAAGGACCTAAAAGAGTTTCCCTCCAACCAGGAGGCCAATCACAGCGCAACACGTGTCAACATCAGAAGCCAATCATAGTGCGACAAGTGTCAACATCTGAAGCCAATCACAACACGACACATGTCAATGTCAGAATGAAACTAGCAACTCTCTTCTATAAATAAAGATCATTCTCTCACAATATTTCCTAATGTCATTTGTACTAAATCATTCACTAGTACTCACAAAAGGAGAGCTTGAACCTATGTACTTGTGTAAACCCTTCACAATTAATGAGAACTCCTCTACTCCGTGGACGTAGCCAATCTGGGTGAACCACATACATCTTGTGTTTGCTTCCTGGTCTCTATCCATTTACATACTTATCTACACTAGTGACCGGAGCAATCTAGCGAATGTCACAAACTTAACATTTTCTGTTGTACCAAAGTCCTCACTGATTTTGTGCATCAACATTTGGCGCCGTTTATGGGAACGACACTTATTCCCAGTCTCTTCAGCTTTGCCAAGCTGGTTTCCACCATTCCTACACTCTATTTTGACCAGGCATCCCTCTCCAACATGGGGAGCGAAAGAAGCCACAACACACAGAATGACACCCATCTTGCACCTAGTGCGAAGTAACGAAAGAAGGAAGGAAAAAGGGTTGCTCTTCAAGCTAAAGTCGATGAGATGTAAGCTTAGAATAACAAGATAGCAATGAAGAATGAGGTACTCTAGGAGCAGTATGAGAAGCTCTTTGAGACGCTCCACGAAATTAGGCGTACTCAAACACACGAGCTCGTTGCCCCTGTGAACATCAACTATCATCTGGGTGCCCCCCAACACGGAGGGTCACCTCCCTTTGACATGGGTATCCCTGATGAGGAGTGAGCTAATCAACAAAACATTGATCAACGTGAGACTTCTCTCAAGCCAGATGCTTCGACCCGAAGTAGAAGAAGTGGAGGAAGACACCTCATTGAAGAAGGGTTGGAAGGATCGAAAGCCGTTTATCGTAACTGCCGAGACTTCCTAAAGCAACGTTGAGAGAATCCCCTCCACATATGCTTGAAGATCAATGACCCAAGGGTTTTTGAAAGATTCGGTCCCCTCCCATGACCCAGGCCAGCTGTCAATCTAGGGAAGGAACGACAGGTCCCAGAGGAACATGAAGGTACGAGGGACTCTGAGGTATTCCGACAGACTCGCCCTAGAAGTCAGTACGGCGAGTCTAAGAAAAAACCACACACCCTTGCTCAAACTTTCCTACTTCCAAGATGCGATGGATACTTACGAAAGAAAATTCCAGTGGTACATGACTCCACTCAAGACCCCCTTATCCTACAGCTCTGTGAGGAAGTAAACAAGTTGAAGGCCGAACGTCAGGCTGAGATACCTGATTGGAACCAACCCAGGCTTGGCCCTCTCACAAGAAGGATCCTCAACACCCTTATTCAAGCGAAGACAAAACAAAAGCTTGTTTTACAACTCTATACTGGAAATGAGGACCCAATTGAACACCTTAACCTCTTTGAGTCCACCATGGCATATCAGATGCACACCGACGAAGAGCGATGTCTTTTCTTCCCCTCCACCCTCTCTGGCAGAGCTCTAAACTGGTATTGCCGTCTTCCACCTGAGACAGTAGACTCATTTGAGGAATTGAGGAAACTGTTTGTCTTTCAACACATCTTCCAGACTGATCACTTGCATTATGCAGATGACTTGTACACTATTCGCCAGAAGCCGGACGAGTCACTACGATAGTATGTTGGTCGTTTCAGTCATGAGTATTCTCGCTGCGCTGAGGCAGATGACAAGATTACCCTCAAGGCCTTCACGGCAGGCCTACATGATTGTTTCTTCAAATACATGATCAATGCCAACACTTGGAAGACTTACTCTGAGGTGATGGCACATGCTTACAACCACGCCTTCACTAAAGCAAGGACATACTAAGGGAACCCCCATATGGTTAACCCCTATCAACAAATGGGAAATGGAAGTCAAGTTCTACCAAGTGATGAGATATTGGCCATTCAGACACCCATTGCATCATCTCCTGCCTCATTTAGCTACTCGCTAAGTCACCAAACGTATCTGTCTCTTGGTAAGAGGAATGATTTTTACTCTCAACAAGCCCATTACAACAAGAGGGATAAAAGTTCGTATCAAGACAACCAGGGGTGAACGTACCATCGACTATTTTGATTATGGGGCCAAGCCTCACTCTTTCAAAGTGGAGGATTAGGTACTGAAGGAAATGCTATTATAAAAAGGCATACATATTACAAATGTTTTTACTTTCAACCGCTTGAGATCTTTTGTCACACAAGCCATTCGGCAAATATTTAAAGAATAGGGAATTCATACAACTTCTTCTGAGTCTTTTGCGTTCCTAGCACTGGAACACTTGGTCTACGTTGACCTACCCTTATACTCCAACTCAGAGCTTCAACATGCGTACTTTGACACAAAGTATGTGATACTAAGTGTTACAACCAACATGGTTCACATATCAAAAACATGGATCCCTTCATGCATAGCAAAACATTCATAAGTATCACTCATATCAATCAACATAAACATTATACATTCCAACACATTCATACATAAACATCATACATTCCAACACGTTCATACATAAACATCATACATTCCAACACATCCATACATAAGCCAATTGTGCTTCAAAAGGGTTCAACATACTTTGTGTCTTCGACACTTGCTACAATGTGCCTCGACACCTTGCCCTTATTCTCACCAACCAGGTGATGAAATGTGAAGAAGGAACTTATCTTCATGCCACCAACCAGGTGATGAAATGTACAACCCGTACTCTCCTTCATGCCACCAACCAGGTGATGAAATATACAACCCGTACTCTCCTTCATGCCACCAACTAGATGATGAAATGTACAACCCGTATTCTAATATCATTTGGCAACTTGCCACTCATGCCACCAACCAGGTGAAGAAGGAACTCATATTCATGCCACAAACCAGGTGATGAAATGTACAACCCATACTCTAATATCATTTGGCAACTTGCCACTCATGCCACCAACCAGGTGAAGAAGGAACTCATCTTCGTACCACCAACCATGTGATGAAATGTATAACCCGTACTCTCATTCATGCCACCAACCAGGTGATGAAATGTATAACCCGTACTCTAATATCATTTGGCAACTTGCCACTCATGCCACTAACCAGGTGAAGAAGGAACTCATCTTCATGCCACTAACCAAGTGATGAAATGTATAACCTGTACTCTCCTTCATGCCACCAATCAGGTGATGAAATGTATAACCCGTACTCTAATATCGTTTGGTAACTTGCCACTCATGCCACCAACTAGGTGAAGAAGGAACTCATCTTCATGCCACTAACCAGGTGATGAATGTACAACCCATACTCTCCTTCATGCCACCAACCAGGTGATGAAATGTACAACCCGTACTCTAATATAATTTGGCAACTTGACACTCATGCCACCAACCAGGTGAAGAAGGAACTCATCTTCATGCCACCAACCAGGTGATGAAATGTACAACCTGTACTCTCTTTCATGCCACTAACCAGGTGATGAAATGTACAAACAGTACTCTAATATCATTTGGCAACTCACCACTCATGCCACCAACCAAGTAAAGAAGGAACTCATCTTCATGCCACCAACCAAGTGATGAAATGTACAACCCGTACTCTCCTTCATGCCACCAACTAGGTGATGAAATGTACAACCCGTACTTTAATATCATTTGGCAACTTGCCATTCATGCCACCAACCAGGTGAAGAAGGAACTCATCTTCGTGCCATCAACCAGGTGATGAAATATGATGAAAGGTGATGAAGGAACTCACATTCGTACCACCAACCAAGTGATGAAAGTAACTCACAATTCTTTCCACCTACCAGAAGACGAGTGGTACAACTTGTATATGTGAACTCCTAGCATTCACAAGTAATTAAAAATCCTCAAGCTTGACAACTCAACTAGGAGAACACTTATGCCCAACAAGAGTTATAGTCACCCACAAAGTCTTATTGCAAGCCAACAACAACTTCAGTGCATGGCAAACGAAGATCAAGCTATTCAGCCTTCTTGCATCTGCTTCAGACATTTCCCCTCTGTAACAAGGCAAACACTACAACTCATAGAAAGCTTCACACTCTTGAGCTCTCCAATTTATGGTGCCAACAAGAGCTTCATCAATGGAGGGCAACCACAATTCTCAAAAGCTTCACACACTCTTGATCAAGATAGTGTGAAGTTAAACCAATTTATGGTGCCAACAAAAGCTTCATCAAATGAGTTCAACCATAATTCTTAAAAGCTTCACACACTCTTGATCAAGACAGTGTGAAGCAAAACCAATTTATAGTGCCAACAAAAGCTTCATCAATGGAGGGCAACCACAATTCTCAAAAGCTTCACACACTCTTGATCAAGATAGTGTGAAGCAAAACCAATTTATGGTGCCAACAAAAGCTTCATCAAAGGAGTTCAACCACAATTCTCAAAAGCTTCACACATTCTTAATCAAGATAGTGTGAAGCAAAACCAATTTATGGTGCCAACAAGAGCTTCATCAATGGAGGGCAACCACAATTCTAAAAAACTTCACACACTCTTGATCAAGACAGTGTGAAGCAAAAATAATTTATGGTGCCAACAAAAGCTTCATCAAAGGAGTTCAACCACAATTCTCAAAAGCTTCACACACTCTTGATCAAGACAGTGTGAAGCAAAACCAATTTATGGTGCCAACAAGAGCTTCATCAATGGAGGGCAACCACAATTCTCAAAAGCTTCACCCACTCTTGATCAAGACAGTGTGAAGCAAAACCAATTTATGGTGCCAACAAAAGCTTCATCAAATGAGTTCAAACACAATTCTCAAAAGCTTCACACACTCTTGATCAAGACAGTGTGAAGCAAAACCAATTTATGGTGCCAACAAGAGCTTCATCAATGGAGGGCAATGATAGGAGCATATTTATGCGACTGAGTTAGCTTGTTCTCGTGCATTTATGTTGTTATTTCTTAGTTAATTATGTATTTTAAGCTATTTTCATGTGTTTGTAGGTCCATAGGCTTTATGAAGCAAAAAGATGCATTTTGGTGCATTTTGGGCTTGGAATGAATAACACATGCATGGAGCAAGGTGGATGGACGAAATTGAAGACTAAAGAGGCTAGGAATGTGTTAAAGAGAAAGAAGAATTAATGTAAAAAGGACAAAGAGCTCAGCCACAAAGGGGTGTCACTCAACCATTCACCTTTCCATCCTTGCTGTGCATCACCATTGCACTCCCTTTGGATTCCTATGCCGTGCATCATCATCCATGTTCCCTCCATTGACTCATTTGTTGCATCATTCCACCTCCCTTTCCTTTCTCTACCATGTGCACAATCATTCATGTTCCCTAGCTGCAACACCACTCCATTTTACCCCCATGTTTTGCATCATCACTTCACTTTCACCTTTGAATCATTTCAAACACCACTCATTGCACTCACTTGCTACACAATTCCTTGTTCCCTCCATCATTTCAATTTCATGCATCATTACATTGAATCATTGCACTCAATTGCTACACCATTCCTTGTTCCCTCCATCATTTCAGATTTTATGCATCATTACATTGAATCATTGCACTCAATTGCTACAACACTTCATGTTCCCCTCCATTGCCATGCACTTCCTCTATAAAAGGAAGTGTGTGTAACATAAATTTAGTTCATACTTGGTTAGATCATTCACTCCCATTTTCAACACAACCTTCATCCAAACACATCCATTCATCTTCACATCCATTCCTCCATGCAAACAAACCTTCAAACACTCACCAACATCTTGTGCCGTAGCAAAGGAAGGGAAGGAAAGTGCTTGGACGTGCTTGTTATCCAACTTGGATCGTTGGAGCGTTTAGGTGTTTTCTTTCTTTTGTTTCTAATGTTTAAATTCATTTCCTTTCGTTTTGTTGTAAATATGAGTGGCTAAACCCTTTTTGGCTAGGGGTGATTTCAAAGCCATGATTATGTGTGCAATATAATTTGATAAATTCCAGTTATGAACTCTTGAATCGTGAATGCAATTGGCTTAACTATTTGATTGATAACTTATTTGTATTTGTTAATTAAGGGTCAACACTTAATTGGCATGCATAAAATCCGTTGCTAGAATATAAGAAAGTTTCACATAATCGTTACAAACTTATATTCATAAGTAGTGGAGGTCGCTTATAAATGATCGCGTTAAGTTTAATTCTAGCATGAGTAACATGATGTCATAGTTGCAAGTGCTTTGTCAATGCTTATGATTTTCATTAAATGTAATGATATTTGATTGTATCTCTATTATGATGTCATGTAGGGAACTTTAGAAGAATGTTTTGGGTTGTCGAATGATGTCATCCAATCCAATAAAACAAGGAAAATCTGAGAGTTAACTAGTGATGTCACGATTAATTTGGAGCATTGTCGTTCATAATTCAATGAAGTAGTAACTGGAAATCGAGTTATCTGCATACATGTCATGTGTGGAGAAAAAGCCTCTAGCTATCCCATCCATCAACTTATTTCTCAAATTTGTTTTACAATCTGTCTAGGTTTTCATACTTGTTTGTTTGTTTCAACTTCATCCAAAACTCAATCCCCCTTTACTTTAGTGTGTCTAGTTAGTTAGAATCTGTTTTAATTTGTGTTTTTAAATGTTTTGATTCAAGTAAAAGTCAATTTTCGTCCAAAGTCATTCATAGTGTTTAGTTTAAGTTTACTTGGTTGTTTTAAGCTGTTTTGAGTATTTTAAGTTTGCTTTGAGTCTTGTGAGTCTTGTTAAATGTTTTTAAGTTTAGTTTTATGTTTTTGAGTCAGTTTAGAGGTTATTAGCAAGCCCTCCTAATCCCCGGTCCAGAACGATCCCTACTTATACTTATACTACAATTGTCAAAAGAGGGTTAAATTTGTGTGTTAAGTTAATTTTCGCATCAGGCAACCACAATTCTTAAAAGCTTCACACACTCTTGATTAAGACAGTGTGAAGCAAAACCAATTTATGGTGCCAACAAAAGCTTCATCAATGGAGGGCAACTACAATTCTCAAACCTTCGAGGCAAATTCAAGACTGTTCGAAGCAAATTCAATTTATATGGTTCATCCAAACCTTTGACTACTACAAGGAGTGGCTTGCATCACAATATCTTACTCAACAGTGTGGAAGTAAAATTTGTATATGTTGTCTCTCCCACATTTTCAAATTTCTAGTTTCCCAAAAAAAAAAAGAAAAAAAAAAGGGAAATTCAACAAAGCTTCCTCAATGGAGGACAACTACAAATTCTCAAAAGCTTCACACTATCTTGATCAAGATAGTGTGAAGCAAAATCAATTCGTGGTACCCAACAAAGCTTCACCACAAAAGCTTCACCACAAAAGCTTCACCAACAAAAGCTTCATCAATGGAGGACAACTACAAATTTTCAAAAGCTTCACACTATCTTGATCAAGATAGTGTGAAGCAAAATCAATTCATGGTGCCGAACAAAAGCTTCAACTCCAAAGCTTCACCTACAAAGCTTCAACTCTAAAGCTTCACCCACAATAACTTCACCTACAAAAGCTTCACCCATAAAAACTTCACCCACCACAAAAGCTTCACCTACAAAAGCTTCACCCACAATAGCTTCACCTACAAAAGCTTCACCCATAAAAGCTTCGCCCACCATAAAAGCTTCACCTATAAAAGCTTCACCCACAATAGCTTCACCTACAAAAGCTTCACCCACAAAAGCTTCACCCACCACAAAAGCTTCACCTATAAAAGCTTCACCCACAAAAGCTTCATCCCCTACAAAAGCTTCACCCACAAAAGCTTCACCTACAAAAGCTTTACCCATAAAATATTCACCAACAAAAGCTTCCCCCACCACAAAAGCTTCACCACAAAAGCTTCACCTACAAAGCTTCAACACAAAAGCTTCATTTACAAAAGCTTCACACTATCTTGATCAAGATAGTGTGAAGCAAAATCAATTCATGGTATCCAACAAAGCTTCAACCTCAAAGCTTCACCTACAAAGCTTCACCTATAAAGCTTAAATTATATATATATTTTCGGAAATTCAAAAATTCAAAAATTCGAAAATTTGAAAATTCAAAAAAAAAAAAAAAAATTGCCAAGGCCTCATCTTCTTTAGGCCTAACAACTTTCATAACAAATATATATGAAGGAGTTTTGGGCTACCACTTAGAAAAGAAAATGGTGAAGTTTTGTTACTTTGGAAACTTGGCTACTAGCAAGACACCTCTTTCGTCAACTCCCTCGACCGGAGACTTGGGGAACTCCTACCATATGCTATTGTACCTTGATACTCGGAAGTCTCACGACCACTCAGTGACTTGGATTTTTTCAAGTCTCCAACCGAGAAGTTTTCCTCACTCGGGAAATTAAGGGAGCACTACCTCAACCTACATGATTCACTCACAAAGCTTCAACATACAAGATTCAACAAAAGGAAAAATTCAAAGAACTTAGTGAAGAAGGCCTTGGTGTATTTAACACAATACGTTGAAATGAAGCAAAGCTTATTTATTGATATCTCCGATAAGTTACAAATATGTACATATACATGAATCAAAATAAACAAACAAGAGGGAGCCTTCACAAAGGTTGCTCAGAAGAAGTCTCAGCAGTCGGCAGAGCCCCAGAAAGAGGAGGCACCAAAGGGTGATTCTTCGGAGCCTCAATACTAGGTAGAACCCCAGAAGGAGGAGGCACCGAAGGTTGATCATTTGGAGCTTCATTACGCGGTACAGCCCTAGAAGACGAAAGCAATAGATGTCTTTGGAACAAACCCACAAACCTCTAATGATCAAGTAAAATCTGACCATCAGATTCCTGCAGCTGGTCGAGCTTCCTCTTCATGTTTGTAGCATAGTCATGTGCGAGCCTGTGCAACTATTTATTCTCATGCTTGAGCCCTCTGATCTCCTGTTTGAGACTTATCACTTCAGTCGCCAATGATTCAACTTGGCGGGTTCGAGCAAATAGGCGTTGGGCCATATTAGACACAGAACCTGCATTGAGAGCCAGAGAATCCTTAATAGCCAACTCATCAGACCGTTTGGAAAGTAGTCTGTTATCTTTGGGAGTGAGAAGGTTCCTGGCCACCACCGCAGCGATCATATCATTCTTCATCACAGAGTCCCTAACAGTAAGAGGACCAGTAGGGGATAAGAAGGATAGGCACCATATGTTGTCTTGAGAAGGCATGGCTGCCTCTTCACCAAAGTTCAAGTCAAAACGACGGTCAGATAGGCCAAACATTCTCAGAAATGATGAAGGAGAAATGAAGTGCAATAAATCTTTGAAGTAAGGGGAAAATTCCTACAAGCAATAACTCTCTGAATGTACTTCTTGCACATAATTGGTGCCCTTATAAAAGAAAGGGTAACAGGGCCGTTGGTTTAAAAATCGAAGAGGCACCACTCTCCAGATTCCGAAGATGCACCACTTTCCACACACAACATCAGCTCCTCGGATACCATAGATAACTTTGCCAAAGATCTCTGACAAAGTTTAGACGCATAAATTTTGAAGGTCCAGCTACCCTACTATTACCCACAAGGGTAAAGGAACAACACTACTGCTTGATAACTAGAAAGTCCCAATGTGTGTCAACCTCCGTGCTCCGTGGCAAGGCAGACTGTCAAAAATGCCCAACCTTTGCTCACGTTCGAGAAAACACTCCCAACAAGATTGCTTGCTCAAAAATCGAAGAGGCACCGCCCTCCGAATCTCGAGAGCCAGACTCTCAACAAGATTACTTTCTCAAAAATCGAAGAGACACTGCTATCCGAATCTCAAGAGTCAAACTCCCAACAGGATTGCCTTCTTAAAAATCGAAGAGGCACCGCTTTCTGAATCTCGAGAGCCAGACTCCCAACAAGATTACGTGCTTAAAAATCAAAGAGGCACTGCCCTCCGAATCTCGAGAACCAGACTCCCATCAAGATTACTTTCTCAAAAATCGAAGAGACACTGCTATTCGAATCTTAAGAGTTAGACTCCCAACAGGATTGCTTTGTCAAAAATCGAAGAGGCATCGTTATCTGAATCTCGAGAGCCAGATCCTCGACAGGATTACTTGTTCAAAAACTAAAGAGGCATCGCTCTCTGAACTTCGAGAGCCAGATTTCCTTGGATAAAGCTTGTCTGCAATCTTCACATTCAACATCAGCTTTCCAGATACCACATACCACTTTTTCAAAGTGCTCTAACAAAGTTAAAACACATGAAGCTTGCAGCTCCCACTACATTGCTATGACCAAGAAGGGTAAAGGAATAACACTACTATTTGTTGTTAGGGAGACTCCTATATATGTCGACCTCCATCATCCACAGCCAGGCAGACTTGCAAATAACTCAACTTTTCTTCACATCTGAGAGGGCACTTTCAGCAGAGTCTCTCGAAATACTCAGCTTCTTTTCCTCTCGATAATACATCTGCAAACAAGCCACACCAGAGCAAGAGTATCTCATATCATCAATGTTAAAAGTAAGAGTATCCCATATCATGCTTTTTCCCTATCTTTTCCTTTAGCCTTTTTCTTACCTGCAAGATAAGGAGAAAGAAAGCAATCAGTCAGCATTTGGAATCAAGCTTCCAGTCAGGAACTGACTGCCTGAAACCCCTTGCCTGATTATTTACCTGGCATTGCTCTCGAGTACTCATCTTCAACATCTTATGCTTCCAGAGAAGATACCACATCTGCTGAGGAACAGATAAGGCAAGTGAGAAGGATATAAGGTAGCATGTGGAGACAAGCGTAACAAAACACGTGCCGATACATCCACTACTTTGTTAACAGCAAAAGTATCCCATATCATTAAGGTTGAACGTACTCTAGATTTGATGAACTTGTTTTGACCCTAAAATTCTTGAGTCGGCCTTATACTCTGGAGGAAACCAGAAAACCCTCAAGCCCAGTTCAAGAATAAGCCTGTGGAAAGTTACTTCTTCAAAAGCAAAATTATCTCATATCATCTCTTCTCCATTTGCTTCTCCTTATCCTTGTTTCTGTTTACGACACAAGGAGAAGAAGAACAATCAACCGGAAGCCGAAGTCGAACCTCCGATCCAGATTGCTTGCTTGGAAGTCTGATTGCTTATCTTGTCTGTTACATCCTTAGGCAAATCTCCTAGCTCAGCGACTTGGGGGACTCCTACTATAGGGTTTGTATCGCACTTGACCAAGCTCGAAACTACAAGTAAACTTCAAGTGAAATTGATACATTACCTTGTGCATCTTCATCGGTTAAAGATACCACCCCTGGATAGAGGAAAAGTACTTCCAGAAAAGATGCCACATCTACATATGAGACAAATAAGACAAGTGAAAATGATACCACACTTCGGTACTTAGAAGTTTCGTGATTACTCAATGGCTTGGATCTTGCAAGTCCCCAACCGAGGAGCTTCCCTTATTCGGGAACTTAGGGGAGCACTGTTTGTACCATACTTGACCAATCTCGAAACTACTGCGCACCAATCAATGTTATAACGTCAAGGACCCAGAAGAGTTTCCCTTCAACCAGGAGGCCAATCACAGTGCGACACGTGTCAACATATGGTACGGTACCAATGGTACAAATTTTTTAGCATAACTTTGGTATGGTACGGTGGTATGGTAATTTGGCAAAAATTTCCACCCCTATATATCGCAGTAAGGTTAGCATGGTTTCATGCTACGCATGTTGGATACGTGATGGATATACAAGTGTTTGTTTGTTGAACAAGTTCACTAAAAACTGACCGTCCAAGAAGTTTCAACGCATCAAACATTACAAGGTTTCTGGCTGTAGTATGTAAATAGTTCTTAGTCCTAAGGCATCATAGGTATCTTATAGTTATAGATAACTTTGATTTCACCTCAAAGCCCTCAATGAGACCGCAAAGCCAATAGTGTGATATTCGGGTTCACATGTATAAGTATCAAGGTACATGAATGTGCAATAAGGAATCTATCACATTTTGGTATAATTATTCAATATAAGGATATATCCCTCTAAGCCATTTGAAGATCTATCTCGGAAATCTCTGGCCAAAGTAACTGTTGATCAAGCTATGTTTGTAACAACTGCTTCAACATGAGATGTATCATGATGATCATAGATAATTGTATGTGATTTGACATAATTCCATAGTATAAATCGTGATTGGGATATGGATGATAGAAGAATCGAATTGCATTGTAACTACTATCAAGGTACGAAAGAGTATCATAATTAGTTCACGTATACTTGTACTTGTCCATGTAGTCATGATATGCTGGTAGGTGTCACTCATGGGTTATGGAATTAGGTTAATTGATTAATTAATTTCACTGCCGGCTTTTGTTACTAAGAGGTCACACACATATGATAAGTTCTAGTAACGTTATATGGATAATGATTAGATATAATTAATTTTTAATAATACTGAATTAATTATTTGGACCCTTTGGACATGTTTGAATTAAATAGGCATTGACTTTATGTAATTAAAAGGGATTCAAGTCACAAACCCAAAGTGGGTAAGTGATTGAGCTAAGCGCATGGAACAAAGCCCATGCTGCCTAACCTTAGGAAGGTGTAGCAATGAGTCTATAAATACTCCTTGTGTTTCTCTCATAAAGATAATGCAAAAGTTGTTTAGTTTTGTCCCTAAAAAAAAGAGAAAAACCCCAAGCCAAAACACCTTAGTGCCATCCTTTCTATATTGATCAAAGTGAGAGATATTCCTAGCACATTTAAATCAATCACTCTATCATTTGTTACTAGATTTATCAGTGTGGATGCTCTTAGAGGCTCAACACTTGGGGAGTTTCATGTGATCAACCATGAAGATGAAGATTGCAAGCAAAGAGATGATCCAATCATGGGGCATGCACATAGCTAGAGATTTAAGTAAGTTAATATTTACGACTTCTTACTTTGTTGCTGTAGCGATTACAACCAACCATTTGGATTGTCACATCCCGACCTGGGCCCCACCACATCCCAGGCTCGACTCCGCTGTAGCACGATATTGGGCCCCGACCACACCCTCACGGTTTTGTTTCTGGGAACTCAAGCGAGCAGAACTTCCCAGTGGGTCACCTATCTTAGGAATGCTCTGGCCCCTTTCTTGCTTAACTTCGGAGTTCCTATGTAACCCGAAGCCAGTGAGCTCCCAAAAGGCCTCGTGCTAGGTAGAGATGAGAATATACATATAAGGCTTACATGATCCACTCCCCTAAGCGATGTGAGATGTTACATGGATAATGTGTTGTATGTTATTTGTTATTATCCGTTGCATATTTAATTATTCAAATTAAATTAATCTTAACAATATGACCGGAAACCCAACATGTTGTTAGCATGATTTATGTCTACAGACTTATGACTTCTAAATCTTGAACTCAATTGAGTTCCTTGGCCTTCTCTTTTACAAGTAATTCAAATTAATGTTTCCTGTATATTGATTCATTACTAGATATATCAATGTCAACTTGATAGTCGCCTTGAATGCATTAACATCTTCATAGTCGGACAATGATTTAAAAGTTGGCCGTCTAGGTGCTAAACAGCTGGCCACCGCTACAATTAATCCCTACACCTTTAAAAAAAAAAAAAAAGCACACCTAGACAGGCTTGGCGGTTTTGTGACTTCTTTTATTTTTTTTTCTACAAAATAACTTAGGGTCGTGACTCTCTCTCCGTCTCAACAGAAAATAGATGACTTCCATTTTACATTTTATTTTTTCAATAAATTGTAAGAGACTTTTGTTGGATACTTTGGATACTTGGATAAACATTCATTATGTTTCAATAAATTGGAGCACTTTATAATTTATATATTATTCTATTTTGCAATTTATGTTTCTCAATACAATTGTTGTATTTTTTTAAGTACAAACAAACACTTATTAATTTATATGTTGTATAATAAATTTAATTTAATAAATGACCGTTTAGGACCTTGCTTAAGCTCTCACCTAGTCCTCAAGCTCTAGATCCCTACCCGCTATCTAACTAACACAATTTTTAGAACAATGAGCATACTCAAGATGCCATGCGGGGGTTGAACTGTTTGCAATAATTGAGAAAGACAGAGTAAGCGGTTTGCATGGTGCGAGGAAAATAAAGGGCATATGTATGAAAAAGTACCATGATACATAGAGAGCGATTTTTTAGTATCCCGGAAAACTAACACCACATGTTTTTATATAATTAGAAGGAAGTGTCCTTCAATATGTACAATGATATATGATATTACATCCTATTTTTTGGGCACACTGAAAAATCTCTCATAGGATTAGTGCTCACTCACATCCAAAATGGTAATTTTTATTAATTTAGGGTTTGGCACACCTTTTCCTGCAACCACTTGTTGGGGTTAAACTATAGTTACATCTAATTAGGGTTTCTTGTGCGTGGGACTTTTGAAAAACGTGATAACATATAAAAATCCCAAGTGGAGTATATATGAAAATCCCAAGTGCAAATGCATGAAATGTAATGCATGTGATCATACCTTGAATTTGTACCAAGCTACTTCATTTCTCTTATGAAATCGACCTTGAATTGCCGATTGCCGCTACTATATTTCTAAGTCTATCCTATTAGGTAATTGAGTGATAATAGCAATTACAAGTAAATATGTGTGTAGTTTTATAGTCAAGTAAGCCTATTGACAAAAATCCTAACTTAGGACATAAGTTCTAGACTAACATGAGCCCTTGCTCAATCGAGGACCCTAGGCGGCCATCTCACCAGGCTCCTATTAGGACCGGCCGGCCTAAGGCAAAATGGTGATTAATGTAGATGAAATGTATAAGACATGTACATAAAATGAAAACTAAAACTATTTCAACTTGTTATGTCTTCATTCATTCTTCTTTATTTCTTTCTTTCCCTCTTACCACTCTTCTTTCATCCATCGTTCCTTCAAATACTTTCCTCATATCTCAATTAAAGAGATGAAGTAATGTCAATTATTATATATAGCGGACTGGAAAACGTTCTTAATTAATTGATACTAAAACAGATGAAGTAAATTGGAATCACTTATATGATTGATACAATCAAAGTTCTAAAAGACGCTAAACACTAGCTAGGTGGCGGGTTGGGCAGATTGGGTGGACTATGCGGATTTTTAATTTTTATATAACATATAAATATAAATGTCTACCTATACATTAAGAATACATATGATTGTATTAGGGACACATAAATTGCAAAATAAAATGACATGTAGATTATAAAGTATTAGAACATATTGAAAACCTAAGGAACAAGCATATTGAGTGTTCATCCAA
Organism: Malus sylvestris; assembly: GCF_916048215.2. Lineage (NCBI taxonomy): Eukaryota > Viridiplantae > Streptophyta > Magnoliopsida > Rosales > Rosaceae > Malus > Malus sylvestris. The sequence continues at coordinate 7,157,694 of NC_062264.1, read as the reverse complement.
GTATTTAACAAGTCTCTTACAATTTATTAAAAAATTAAATGAAAAATGAAAGTTATCTAACTTTTGTCTAAGTGAGAGTCGCAACCTAGGCGGGACGGTCGCCTTGCATCTAGGTGCCCTTTCTTAATTTTCAAACACATGAGAATTAATTGAGATGCTAGCTAGCCGTCTAGCGCCTATGCGAGGATTTTTAGAATAGTGGATACAATATTAGTGTAAAGAGTCAATCTGATATATATGATAATCAGCAAACAATAATTGCTTAAATTCAAAGTTATTGTATCTGAAGAAGAAGAGATTCCAAAAATAATGAATGTGTTAGAAGATAAATATATACATATTTATGATACAGTGCAGTGCCATGCAGAAACTGTAAGCAGATACCTGTCTTGCCACCCAAGAGATATTGTCCTTCCATCGTCTCTTTCGAAAACCTTGAACCCAGCTGCAGCTCCACTACTCTCTCCATCAAACTCAAGTGGAGAATAGTGAGTCCTAATTTTCAAAAGAAGTCTTGCTTGTATCTTGGACTTAGAGCTTAGATTTATTCCTTCAAAACCCTGACTCTCCATCTTCGTCTTCCATGTTTCCATCTTTTCAGTTTTCGGACAATTCTCATCGTTGTTATTGTCGTAATTGAGCATGCTTTTGATCTCTTTTCCAAGGTGGTTCTTCTCAATGCTCAACCTTTCAGCACTCTCTAATGGCAGACAATCATCTAAAGAATCAAACATGGCTGCAAAATAATGCAAAGACTCCATGAATCTCGATAAGAAACTTCGAGGACTTTTGCTCCCTTCTTGTTCAACCAAGATTACAATGGAAGGGTTGAGTAAATGTACAGATTTTAACAAGTCAGATATCTTCAAATTATTGCTCAATGTATTCAACTGAAAAACCAAATTCACAGCAATTGTTTCGTTTCTCTTTTTTCTCAAGTTTATGAGCTTTGAGCCTCTCAACAACCCTTGAAATTCAAAAACAAGATTCCGAAACCCCTTTGAGAAGCTTGTCAGTCTGTTCTCCGTTTCACGTAGCTCATCCACGCTTCTTCCGAACCCCGTTATTCTGAGCGATATACGATTGCTACTGCTTGCGTTCTCGGACAGAGACTGTATAAGAGAAGGCCACTGAAATCCATAGGAGACATCAAAATCAATAACATGTAATGCACGATTGTTCTTCTCTTGTTCCTTCTCAAATGCCTCAATGATTGCTTGGTTTGCCGTGAAATGAGCAAACTGGTAGTACGGAGAGACCCGGTAGAGAGCGGTGAACGCTACAAACTCTTCTTCACTCGTCGGTTCCTTCATGATCATGTCATAAAAGGGCGATTTTCGAGTGAGAAGCCTTGCAGCTAAGCCGTCTGCAAAATAAGCCACTACTCGTTGGACAGAGTCACCGCATAAGGAAACAATCTTGTATAACTCAGTGAGATGCTCCAAGGCTGAGCCGACATTGTTTTCGTTAACTGCGGTGGCTGTTATGAGCAACATGTGGATCAGGTGGAGGCCCCTTCCATCTTCACCATCAAGAGCAACCCCTTTCTTCTTGTGAAGGTCTAGTTTTTTTAGCATTTGTTCCCTCATTTGAAGAAGCCTAAATATCTTCCCTTCACAACCTTCATACGAGTTTAGAGGGCTCACCAAAATACTATTAGCAATACCATCGTCTCTTGATCTCTTTCTCTTCTTAAATCTCTCCTTCCCTGAACTTGTAACAATTGCAAGGCTAAGATTCAGAAACTCCTCCTCCTCATCTATGTCTTCCATGGATTTAGAGAGAGAAAAAAAACAGTCGAGAGAGAGAGAGAGAGAGAGAGTGTGTGTGTGTAGTACTGATTGATGAAAGAGATCATGAATGAGCATTTAAGGAAGTGGGGAGGGATGGAATATCTCATTACGAAAATTCCCTTCTGTCATTACATGGGAATGGATCAAAAGACATGAGAGATATTGAAGAATAGTTTATATAAAACATTTTTGTATATTTGTTCGGTGTGTCTTGGGCCAAGAAAACGTATTGATGATTTTTTATTTGTCTATTAAAATATGAAGGCAGTTTTGGAAATTTATGAAAAGTGTTTGATTAGTAGTTCGGATGGGTAAGAAGATGCCGTATGCATTCTGACAAAAAAACCAGCGGGCAAAAATTAGGGTATCAAACCTACCGTCCTTGAAAAATCGTCGTTATTTGCCATGTGCTTCTAGAAAGTATATTATATATATGTCCTAACAAATACTATTTTCTAGTTTTTCCCCCACTAAATCAAAGCCATATTCCTCTTTACTTCCTTTTCTTTAACTTTTGTTTTTCCTGAAAATGACTGCCATTTTGATGCTACAAAGAAGAAGGGCATTTGATTCCATTTTGTCAAATGGTTTGGGAAATTGGCGATGATTACTCATCAAATGGTTATTTTTTTGGTATATGTCGTCAGTATTTGATTGATATGTCGTCAATTTTTAATTGTTATGTCATCAATATTTGATTGATATGTTGTTGATTTTGATTAGTTCAACAACTTTTCAAGATTTAATTTCTATTTATTTAATTTTTGATATATAAAAGAGTAATATTTGATCCTATCGTTGTTAATGTCCTTGTCCATCGTTGTAGGATGTAGTGTAAATTATATCATTTTTTTGTCAAACAATAGATTTTGTTAGATTATATGTTAGATTAATCACCGACGGGGTTTGAACTCACGCCGTCATGCAATTGCTCAACTCTTTTCCACCATTGTTATTTACTCTATCTTTTATAGGAATAGGAGATGTTCCTATTACATTTTTAATTATTAGTAAAGTGATCAAGTAGAATTATGGTCTTTATAGTATATTTTGCTTCCAAATTAGAATACCTGTTTATTGGTTCCATTGTGTCAAATTCTCTTTTACTTGAACAGACCGCTATTTGTATTTGATTTGTTTTCGTTCACTATTAACAACTAATGATTCTGAAATATGGAAATCATCCAGTAGTTTGGTGTAAATTACAAGAAAGTTCAAACTTTGGTCCTAATAATTTATATTCTCTTAAGAACTTTTGAAATTATATTCTTGACCACCTAATTGACTGTTTCAATGGGTCGTTGCATGTTTCAAACCTTGTATTCATATTCCTCATTTGTTTATATTTATAATTAAGAAAAACAATGCCAAATATTATTTTTTTTCTGAGGAGAACAGAAAATATATAGCTAGCAGCATGCGTTAAACCAAAGAAAAAAGGAATCGGCTTCTTAATTATATTTTCTTTGAAATAGCCGTTTGAACGAGTCCAAAAGAGGACATTGAATCCTCAAAAGTCACATAAAACATGGAAGCATCAAAGCTCTCTCTCTCTTGGTGGTTGTCTTGGTTATGGAGGACATAGTTTAATAAAATGGAACTTTATATTTGGCTTATAGGACAATTCCAAAATTAATATTGCATTATTTACAAGTAAGCTGATTCTGTCGCATAGAGTGTGAGTTCGACATATGGCAGATTCCCAGATGCTCTTTCAAATACAGTATGCTCTATCGAATATTATCGTTAATTTATTTGTTTGTTTCACAAGACATAATTTTGAATCACAAGACATAATTTTAAATCGACATGATCCGTTAAAGGAGGTTTTGCAGTCTCATGAAAATCTGCAACTTTTTTAGGAAGCCTGCATCCATGATCATCACATAGCAGCAGCCTCACCATTTTAAACAAGATATGCATACCAGTTTAGCTCATCATGAACTGTAAACATCTTATATAACTAACGACATCTATGTGTCCTCTTTTTACAGTGGCGAAGCCAGACATTTTACTAGGAGAAGTCAATCTTAAATATCTATAAGCTTAGAGTGAAAAAGAAAAAAAAATTACGAAACTTATATTGTAACACAAAATCATAGTTTGAAGACGATTTTTTTGTTTTTTGTTTTTTTGAAAGAAAGTTTGAAGATGATTTTAGATGTATTATGTATATTAATGTTTGGACCCAAAATAATGTTTTGGGCCGAGCCCATGATTGTTCTCGGTCCAATATGAGGTACCAGGAATATTTCCATCATGGGTCTGACCCAGTGGATTTCGGTTGAGTCCTATTAGAAGAAGGTTCCATCCAAATAAAGGTGAAGTGGTCGAGTCCTAGTACAACAAGCAATCATCAGAAGCTAGGAATGCTTCGAATAAGAAAGGATGCCGAGAATCAAGGGTGAATATGAGTGATTAAAGAACTTGGTTCAAAGTCCTACAAGAGTCAGGATTGGTCAAGATCTATTCGGATTGGGTTAAGGAATTCTAGTCCGAGTAAAACTCTACCATGACCATTGAGGAAATTGCTACTATAAATTGAAAGGGGAGTGCATCATTCAAAACCCCTCCAAATCAATACACAAAATTGCTCTGCGCAAACTCTCTCTCTACCCGAAACCTCTCAAAGACCTTGAGATTTTTATTTTCCTTTTTCCTGCCAACATACCTTCAGTTTGGATAAATATCATTGTGGTGGCAATTGGCAACATCTTCAGTTTGGATAAACAACACTGGAGTTGTAGAATCAGTCGACCGAGGAGTACCTTCAGTTTGGATAAACAACACTGCTTCGAGACCGACTGATTATCTATCTAAGTCTCGGTTAACAAGGATTTTTTAGTCTTTGTTGGAAGAGGTCATCTCATTAGCCTTCTCAGTGAAGTGAAGTTTTACTAGGTTACTTAATATTAGGCACACTCAAAGCTGAATTTGATATTGAACTTCACAGAACTAGCAGCCTTGTCTTTAGACTCTAGAACCTGAAGGCCGAGATGTGTTCCTTCCTTGGCCCCAGTCACAAGATCAAGAAGTCAGCAACGTGCCTAATGCCACATCAATATTCATTGTACTCCTCGGCCGACAAGTTGGCATGCCCTACATTCAACCAAAGGACGTAGTTAGCTTATTAGCTATTCAGCCTGCGCGCCACGTAGGCTAAGTAGATTTTAGGGTCAACAATTAACTTCTACATTTCTAATATGACATGATTAGACATAAATTGTAGTATTAGGATTAGTTGATTAGTTAATCATTGACACAATAGAGAGAAAAAAAAAATACAAAATGGTAAATTTTATTCATGAGTTATATCTTTGAAGATGCAGGAGTATCATACTTTTCAATGGACCATAAGGGTCAAAACTTTAAATATTTTGATACAAAAAAACCAAATACAAACAATCATATAATAGAAACTTGGAAGTGAGAAAGGTCAAGTGATCCTCCTGAGCCTTCATTGACTTCGGCAGTCCCTTTTCATCTACATATTTATAGTCTAGTTTGGTATGTTGTATAAAGCATATTGGATAGGAACAATAATATAAAATCAGTTGTTTTGTCGACTTATGTAGTAAATAGTCACTCGTTTGATTCTGTTAGGCCCGTGATCTCTCAATTTCTAGAATTAGTTAGACTTTATTGGAGTACATGTATTGTATCCTTGTAGATTGAACTGTATTAATTTACCTAGGTACCTAAATTAGGTCTGTTCGTATTCCTATATATTGTAACCTTGGATATCAATCAAATGCATCGAGTCAATTATCTCAAGTCTAATTATCCTCTCCAATGTCTCTTCTAGGTTTATATTGTTTACATGGTTCATTGACTTCTAAATCTTCCACCGAAGTATTTGATCTTCTTGGTCTTCTGGATAAATGTGTAGAAGAAGGCAGTATTTTGATAAAGATTTATTTTTCAAAATAAAAAAGGCGATTGGATTGGAAAAATGAAGGACTTCAAATCGTCATGTTACTCTATAATGAACATAAATCAATTAGGTGGAAAAAGAAAGGCAAGAGAGTCTGTTTATAAGTCTTACTTGTTCCGAGGTATCTATTATTTTCTTACCTTTTTAATTTGACACAGAACCAAATACTTAATACTATCACATGCACAAATTAAGCTATCTAACACATTGTAGTAAACGAGGCCTATGTGCATAACAAAATTAAGACCATCTCCAATCTAAAAATTAAAAGTTCAACTAAGGACAGGACAAGATAAACCAATCTAGTATTGCAAGTGGTTCTTTACCACAATGGTGGACATGAGTTGAGCTCTTACATGACAGGGTGGGTTCGAACCCCGTCTGTGGCTAATCTAACAAAATCTATTGTTTAAAGGTCGTACCCAGTGCACAAGGCTCCCGCTTTACGTAGGGTTTGGGAGAGGTGAATGTCGGCTAGCCTTACCCCCATTTATGGAGAGGCTGCTCCCAACTGTTAGAATGTGGCTTTTCAAAATGAACTTAGTTTGTAACTAATTGAGCATCTCCAATGCAAGATGCAAATGAAATTCGCCGGAAAGCTCTTTAATGGAAGAATGTGCAAATGCAATTCCTCATTTTGGCTGAAAAATGTAATCTTTGAAAGTGGGCTCACTAAAAATTAACTACATAGCGATCAATATTGACAACACAACAATTAGATGTCAACAAATTGTTATAAACAAGTGTGAAGAACATATTCGAGTTTTTGAATCCCAAGCAGTTCTATTTTTGTAGAAGTTACAAAGTGAACCCTTCTAAAAGATAAAGGGTTTTTATCACAAATGGTCCCTGAAATTGGCCATCACCATCAAGATAGTTCATGAAATTAAAAATCAATCAATAAAGTCCCTGAAAATAGGTGTCGCAAATCAATGTGGTCATTCCAACATAATTTTGTTAAAAATTCCGATAAGTGTTGATATGGCATATAAATGGGTCCCATAAGTCATTTTTTCTTACAAATGGTCCTTGAAATTGACCTACAACATCAAAATGGTCCCTAAAATTGACATGTGACATCAAAATGGTCATTGGAATTGAAAATCAATCAATGTAGTCCCGCAAGTAAGTGTCCCAAATCAATGTAGTCCTTCCGTCACAATTTTGTCGAAAATTCTGTTATGTGCTGATGTGACACATAAATGGATCACACAAGTCTAATTAAATTTAAAAAAATTACAAATAGGTTTAATAATTTAATAGTTAATAAAAAGTTGGGAACCCAAAAACCCAGTCCGGCAATCACCTCCGATCCCAGTCCACATTCCTCTACCTCCTTCGTTGTTTATCCTCTAAAAAAAATCTCAACATACTCATCTTTACACACTTTAACACCCTTCACCAAATTGAACCTGGATTGAGATCACCTTTGGTGATGGCTTGGCTAATTGGCAATGACTTTTGGGACATCACCGATAACATTTAGGCGATCAACAACCTCACAATCTTAATCTTGAAGAACTTGTTCGGGACTTTCCTGGTGGTTTGGTGACTCAAATAACGGCGAGGTCTACCTTGAGATAATGAGTTTAAAACCAAGGTGCATCTATTGTTGGTTGAAAACTATTTCCAAACCCTCTCTTAGGCCTTGGTTAAGCCTTGTGCCTTTGAATTTATGGAAGGGATCTCTCTTCGGAGTAGGTTCTCCTATAAGAAAAAAAAAAATCTATTTTGCAAAAAGGTATTAAGACAACTTTTTTAATTAATTATTAAACTCACTTCAGCACATAACAAATGTTTTTACAAAATTGTGCCGGAAGGATCATATTGATTTGTGACACCTATTTTCAAGGACTACATTCATCGATTTTCAATTTTAGGGACCATCTTGATGGTTTGGGTCAATTTTAGAGACCATCTTGATAATGTGAGTCAATTTCAGGGACCATTTGTGATAAAAACCTGTAAATCTTGCGGGGTCTATTTATGTGCCACATTAGCATTTAATGAATTTTTTATCAGAATTGTGACGGAATGACCACATTGATTTGCGACACCTATTTTCAGGGACTACATTGATTGATTTTCAATTTTAGAGACCATCTTGATGATGAGGGTAAATTTCAGAGACCATTTGTGATAAAAATCCAGAGATAAAAGGTTGAATGTTATCGCGTTCTATTGGATGGAGCAAAATCTTATAGTTCAATTCTCAATGTTTTTAGCGGCAAAGAGGCCTTTTGTTTCAATTCTTACCAAAACCATACATCCTCCTCCACTGCAGAAAACATACAGTTCAATTTGCTGTTAAGAGAGAAATAAAAAGTCCACGGCAGCAGTCAGTGATATTCATAAGACCTATTGCACTCACGCTGAGTGTAAAAATAACTGTAAAATATTTAGCTTAAAGTGCAGATGACCGAAATAGTAGCACAAAAATTGCCATCGAGAAATAAAATAAATATTGGGTGGAGAAAACATTTAGAAACAATCCTAACTTCCAGAACGCATACATTATCTTCCCTTTTATCATTCCTAAGTGAAAAGAAAACAATGAAATAAACGAAACGAAATAGCATAATTCAATTTACTCCAATACGACAGTAGCACCCAATTCCTTTAGCTTGTCGACAATAGGCCCTGCTTCTTCCTTGGTTAACCCTTTCTTCACCACAATATGGACTTTCTCCACTAATTCTTTAGCCTCCTTCAGTTCCAAGTCAGTGAAAGTCCTAACCTCCTTTATGATCTTGATCCTTGCCGTTGCGTCGAATTTCTCAATCTTTATATCAAATGCAATCTTCTCTGCAACCTTGGAATTTGTAGAAACAGGCCTAGAGTCAGAAGATGTCGATCCAATACCCGAGATTGCTGGTTCATACCAATTGAGGCCCATTTTCAGCCTGAAAAGGATGAAGTAATCATGCCTCTCGAGCTTTGTGAGGTCAGGGAGCTCATCAGCAATACGCTTAAGTTTTTAGGTTTGAGTCTCATTTGCTGCAGTGGCTGTGCTGAGGGCACGGGAAAGGGTGAAGGTGGCAAAACTTGATAGGGAACTGTAGGGAACTTCTATTGTCATGTTGGAAACTTGGAAAGTTTTGCAACTTTCGATGCTAAAAAGATTTGGATAGTCTAACATTCATAACCTAGCTGTAATAAAATGTTGCAATTACACCCTTGTCAAGTAGCTTGGGTTTGGTATTTGACTCCAAGAAGACTGGCTTGATTAGTCACTACACAAAAAAGTTGAGATGAAACATACTTATATAAGCACATATTCAGCTAACTTCAATAGAAAATATCAATATGATTTCCGACGAAACATTTACATTGTTTAGCAGAGATCCTGGTGCACAAGAGTACGTTAAGCATAGAGTATAATACCTATATATCGCTATTAAGTTATTGATGATAACTGAAAAAAAAATCCCTAAGAGAATGACTTTTAACAGATCATTTACACCAGTGAGCAGAATCCCTGGTGCACAAAGACCTATCTTATGCAAAAAGTGTTAAAACCTTTATATTGATGCTAACTACAATGGATAGTACCTCAAGCACAGAAAATCCTGGGGATAAAATAAAATTCAAATCCTACAGCAGAATTTCATTCATCAAAGCCCATTTATTTCTTTCAATAGGAACTAACAAAAAAGGAACAAAAAATGATACAAAGGTCGTACCCAGTGCACAAGGCTCCCGCTTTACGCAGGGTTTGGGAGAGGTGAATGTCGGCTAGCCTTACCCCCATTTATGGAGAGGCTGCTCCCAAGTCTCGAACCCGAGACCTACCGCTCATGGGCGAAGGCACTTGCCATCGCACCAAGTGCGACCTCTAACAAAAAATGATACAAAAAGGGAACATAATTCCATCTAGACATAAAGTTGATTTTCCACCTCTCAACTTACCCTGATCCTTGTTGAGTTGTAGTTGAAGCAGGAAAATATATTACAAGCTGGCATGTATGCCAATGAAAGAATTAGAAGGAAAGACAATGGACAGCTGATATTACCAAGCACAAAACAAAGTAAAAATTGGCTTGTTGACTGTGCAAAACTTGTGTGTTCATGGAAAGAAAAAAAATTATGGCCTAAAGTTTTTATTTTCACAGAAATATAACAATTTGCACAAAGGCCCCAATTGGAATGTACTGCCAAAAACTGTTTCCCTAACATAAGAATGATTACTCAAAGAAATGGATGATGTTCGGCATGGAGAGTCAGTAAAACATATAATTAATCAGATTAAGTTGTAGAAAGAAAATGATGAGGGTTGTACCCCTATATGAATATGTTTTGATGATGCCAAGGGCCATCCTTACCTCACCAGATTTTACCTCCACAAATGCGTCCACCCAAAATGGTTTGGACCTTGGGACAAGAGCGGTTCAAGAAAGACGAGCATGGCTCAAGAAGCGTTGCAGAGAGCTCGCCATCAGAAATTTACAAATCAATTGGATAGTCAAACTTGCATCCTGTTGAATACAAAATCATCAGGATATTTAAAAATCAAAATCAATATAGTTCATAACTAACTGTAGGTGCTGCTTAGCCTTTAGTTTAGTTTAGGCTTGTACCAGTATTTCAATAAATTTATTCTTTTAGCAATAATTTTCACATAATCAACTGAAGGATTTAAAACATGAGGGTTACAAATCCTAGGTGCTCAATTGGTTGATAACTGAAACAGGTAGACTTGCAATGATGCATACAAGAATGAGAGAAAAATCTGACGTGCAAAAGGTAAATGGTGCTTCACCAATTAACCATGTAAAAGGAACGTCCACATAACTTTCATCAGTGGCAGAGCCAAGGTTTTATTCATATGGGGGCATAAAAAATCAACTAAAACACAGTTAAGTATGAATTACAAACAATGGAAATTTGATAACATTTTCATAAAAAAGTTTACAATTGTCCTCCACAAGCTTTCATGTTTTAAGAGCGTTGGATAATTAGCTCATTATCAATCCCATTAAATATTTCTTTCTCAAAAGAGACACCAAGCAATTATTCATCCATTGATCTCCATTCTAATATACAATCAATTATATAAGATGATAAACTCACTGCCAAATTTAAAATATATGAGAATGTAAAAGAACTAGCCTAGCCTCACAATATAATTTCTTGAGATGGAGTTTATACCCTTACTTCACAAATCTCAGACCTAAACTTGTATCACACTTTAACAAGGTGAGTCAAACTGTTGAAACCTCTATAATAATGTGTTCATGAATCTTGTGCCGTGATGTATATAAAGTGCATACTCTAGGGTTTAGTTAACTATTTTATTATCTTATAACCTAGTTTTTTTTGTTTTTTTGTTTTTTATAATTGGATTGTTGTGTTTGGTCTTTAGTGGGTCAATCAAATCACACAGGGTTGGATTTGTGGGGGATTTACTACACTAAAAAGGTCATTCTTTCCTTAATTTCACCTTCCAACTGCTCTTTCTCCGTCCTATCAGTCAATTTTATCCCATCCGTGGTCAGATCTAGGTCTGCGGGTCTTTTCGCAGGGATGATAGGAAGGAGAAACAGAGGGATTTTTCTAACCAGACTTGAATGCACTGGCCTTTTGAAGAAAGAAGAGGGCACTATCCCACATGGGTCAGGTCATAAATTCCTTCCACCAGATCCAGGCAAAGAAGCAATTTTTCAAAAGCCTCTTCAGCTTTCCTCACCAACAACACAAGCCAACCACCTACGACTATTCACTGGGGGTATTAATGAAGAGGTATGCTTCAATATTGGGATACAAACCTCTGTTTGTCTGATTGTGATTATTTTGTACATCCAGTTATTCCCTACCAGCTTGAAGGATAGTGAGAGGGATATCAAAAAAAAAAAAAGAAAGAATAAGGGGAGAAAAGCTTATCTCTTATTGTGTTCTACTGAATTAATTATTCCCTGGGCAAACCACCAAGTTCAGCATCAAATGGCAGGTGAGGGGGTGGAAGATCTTGTGGTCCACTTAGAGAAAAGCTTGGACATATCTAATATGGAACAAGGAATTAAATTGGTGGGTACTGCTTTGGTCAATAAAACGCTTAACAAATGGGGGGTTCGCAACATCCTCAGATCTTCATGGCAGAGGTGGGGAGAAATAGAAATCAAGTGGGTCAAAGAAAATACTTTTGTTATCAAAGTTAATGATGAAAGTACTGCTGCTAAAATAATTAACCAGGTCCCATGGGCGGTTATGAAGAAAAACTTCTCTGTGAAAAGATGGCCCTTGGAGCTAGCCTTGGAGGAAATAGACATGCAAAGAATTTCGTTTTGGATTCAAATAAGGGGAGTGCCACCTTTTCTAAGCTCTGAAGCGAATATCAGGCGATTGGCATCAAAGATTGGGAAAGTACAATCAGTGGAAGACCCAGCAAAAACTAGGGGTTTTTTTTACAGTGAAAGTGGATGTGGATACGGCAAATCCTCTATTTACAGGGTGTTGGCTTCCTAAGGAAAACAACAAGGAGTCATGGATTGAATTCAGGTACGAAAGATTACAGGATTTCTGCTATCGATGTGGGAGGATCGGACACCCGAACACTGAATGTAATTTTGAAGCAGTGAAAGGTGGGATGGCTGGATATGGTGAATGGACTAAAACGGCTCCTGTTAGGGATATAAGTGAGGCTCCAAGACAGTTGCCCACCACCCTGGGGGAAAGAAGGCATACAGGCGCAATGCGAGTGGGCCGGAATCTGCCGAACATGATTCAAGGGGATGATGGTAATGGAGATAAAGATGCCATTGAAGGAGAAAGGGAAGTAGGAGTAACTGAGGGGGAGGAAGGCCCGGAACTGAAGATAACTCATTCTCAACTTGATCAGATAAGTCAAACGCCATCCATCAGTATGGGTGAAACGGAAAGTGTGAGCATGGGAAGAACGGAAAACGGGAGTAACTTAGCTTCAATTGCTATGTGGTCAGGAAAAAACAAGAAGAGGGAGTTGGATGTAGTCAACAGAGATGTGGGTCAATCACAACGAAATGAAATCAAGAGCTGCGGCAGGAAATAATGGGGTTAATGACTATGAAGGGGAAGGCAAAGGAATTGGCCTATTTATGAATAATGCGGGGTCTTCTTCCCAAGGTGGTGGCGGCTGGCCTTCAACAGCCACAACATCACCATGATACACTTATTTTGGAACTGCCGTGGTCTAGGGTCTGACACGGTAGTTCGAGCCCTTCATGGGCAAATAAGGGATCACAGACCCTCTATGATCTTTCTCTCGGAAACAAAAATGAAAGATCATAGAATAATAGAGGTGAGAAGGAGAATGAGATATGCTAATGGTTTTAATGTTGCACCAGTTGGTAGAGCGGGAGGTCTCAGTCTCTGGTGGGATGATTCGATCAAGGTTGATGTAATGGAATCTTCTAAGCATCTTATTGATGCTTGCTGCTGTATTGTTGATTCGGATGTGGTGTTTCGGTTTACAGGTATATACGGCACGTCTTATCGGGCTGAAAAGGAAATCTTTTGGAAGGGAATGATTCAGAAATTTAATCCGGATAATATCCCGTGGATTTGTGGAGGTGATTTCAATGAGTTTTTGTGGGATCATGAGAAAGTGGGTAGGGCGGAAGTCAGGTACAACCGGCTTAGGTATTTGGAGGAATTTATGAATAAGGGTGAGATCATGGATTTAGGCTTCAATGGCCAAAAATTCACTTGGCGGGGGACTCGAAATGGGCAACTTGTTGAGGCTCGGTTAGATAGGGTTCTGGTGAATGATTGTTGGTTGTCTACCTGGCCGAACTCTTTTGTTACTAATGCCATGACTCTTGGGTCTGACCATTGCCCTATCGTTCTTCTTTGTGAGCAGAAAGCTGTAAGAAAGAAAAAGTTGTTCCGCTTTGAGGCTTTCTGGGCTAAGAATGCCGAGTGCAAAGAGATAGTGAGGAGAGCATGGGAGATTAGCTGCGACGGTACTCAGTTAATAAAATGGAATAAAAAGCTGCTTAATTGCCGTACCACCTTAACAAGTTGGAGTAAGGAAAAATTTCATCAGAAGGGGCGACAGATCAAGGCTTTGATGGATCTTTTGGGCCGGTTACAAGAGAATTGGGGTCGTAATACGAAAGAGATTGATTCCCTTTCTAGAAATATTGATCTACTGTGTCGATAAGAGAAGTGCTTTTGGCAACAAAGATCTAGAGTTCAATGGCTTAAGGAAGGGGATGCTAATACCAAATTCTTTCATCAGTCCACTTTGCATAGAAGAAGAAGAAACAAGGTGGTCTCTTTAAAAAACAGTCAAGGGAATTGGATTGAGAACCCTTTTCAGGTTAGGCGGTTGTTTGATGAGTACTTCATGGAACTCTTCACGTCATCTGGACAACGGGAGTGGGGTAGTATATTAGACTGTGTTTCCCCTAAAATTTCAGATGAAATGAATGAGTCTCTCTTGGCAGTGGTCTCGAGTGATGAGATCAGAGTTGCTGCCATGCAGATGGGCAGTTTAAAAGCTCCGGGCCCTGACGGCTTTTCGGGAATCTTTTACCAAAATAATTGGGACACCGTTGTTATGGAGGTGAATGAGTTAATTTGGGATATGATGAATGGAACGGACATCCCAGGGGGAATCAACGCTACACACTTGGTGCTGATTCCGAAGGTTCATAAACCGGAATTTGTGGAGCAATTTCGTCCCATTAGCCTCTGCAACTTTTCTTACAAGGTGCTTTCCAAGGTTTTGGAGAATCGTCTCAAAGTGGTTCTCCCGGATTTGATTTCTCCTTCCCAAAATGCTTTTGTGGCGGAGAGGCAAATTCAAGACAATATTGGAATTGCTCATGAGCTTTTTCATTTCCTAAAGACTAGAAAAGCAAAGAGCCAATTTGAATTGGGAATAAAGTTGGATATGCAAAAGGCCTATGATAGGGTGGAGTGGGATTTTTTAATGGCAGTGATGGAGAAGATGGGATTCGAAGAAAGATGGAGAAAGTTGATTTTGGGCTGTATATCGTCGGTGAATTTCGCCATCTTGCTGAATGGTCAACCGGGATCAAAGTTTGCTCCGTCTCGTGGTCTTCGGCAAGGCGATCCGCTATCCCCTTACCTGTTCCTTCTGGTTAGTGAAGTTCTTTCTCTTCTTATCCAACAGGCTTGTGATATAAAGTGGATAAAGGGGGTGCAGATGAACCCGTCAGGTCCGAGTATTTCCCACATTCTATTTGCTGACGATACTCTTATCTTTCTTAAGGCAGAGGAAGTAAACTGTAGGAATCTTATTCAGCTGATTGATAATTTTTGCAAGGCTTCTGGCCAGCATGTGAACAAGTCTAAATCTAGTGTGTGTTTTGGTTCCAATGTACCTGAGGAGGTCTCTCGACATCTATCTAATATTCTCGGATTTGAGAGGGTGGGTGATCCGGGGATGTATCTCGGGGTTCCTGCTATATGGGGAAGATAAAAAAAAGCCGAGTTGGCCTATGTTAAAGGTAGGCTTTTGGATAAACTGCAAGGTTGGAAAAAATCCACTCTCTCACAAGCCGGCCAGGAGATCCTGATTAAGGCGGTGGCACAAGCCATTCCGACTTGATAGGAGCATATTTATGCGACTTAGTATGTTTGTTTTCGTGCATTTATGTTCTTAGTTCTTAGTTATGTTAGTAGTTTAAGCCATTTTTGTGTGTTTGTAGGTTCTTTGGGCCAAGGATGCAAGAAGGTGCATTTTGGAGCACTTTGGAGCATTTTTGGGCCAAGATTGGATGGTGCAAACATGGAGACATGAGGATGGACGAATTTGATGATTCAAAGGGCTAGAAATCTGCATGTGTGTGTGCAAAGTGTTGGCCTACAATTTCAAACATCATAGATGCCATGTGATGGCAGAAAATGTGTTTATTGCTAGCTAAATGGATGAAGAACATGTATGTGCAAGTATAAACACCACATGGGCAACAAGAAGGAAAGAAAACAGCAAGGAACACACCACATAGGCAGCAAGGAATCAGAAATTAAAGCATGGAGGAGTGGGAAGTGATGAGGATAGCGCACACACACACACACACGGCAATGGAATGGAGTTGGCAGATTTCTACAACATTGGTAGTGAATGGACAGCAAGGAATGGCAGAAATTGGACCACTATGAGGTGGATTTCTGGTTGGTCTTCCACTTATAACTTTGGGTGGCTTTGGAATGATTGTTTCTAGGTGGAAAGAGCATAAAAACAGCACACACACATGCAAAATGGAGCTGGCAGCTTCACATCCTTCCATTGCCGTGAGTGCCTTGTCCATTACCTTGCATTGCTTGACATTTTCAACCTCTATATAAACACCATTCAGCCTTCAAGGAAGACACACAGCCATTAATACACATTTCCATTAGTTCCAAGGCTTGCAAAGAAGGAGGAGTGCTTGGAGTTGTGCTAGCCATTCCATTGGAGTTGTTGGAGCATTCTAGGTGTCTTCTACTTTGTTTCTCTATGTTTAATATCAATTGTTTTTGTTTAATTGCAAGTATGGGGAACTAAACCCTTACTTAGCTAGGGTGAAGTTCGAAGCCATGAACATGTTTGAGATATGAATTGATTTCTTCCAATTGTGATTTAATAAGTTGTGAATGCAATTCAATTAACTACTTTCTTCAAAACTAATTCTTGTATGTTGATTAAGGATGCATACTTAGTTTTCATGCATGAATTTGATGCTAGGATATAAATGAGTTTCACCTAATCGTTACAAGTTTATATTCATTGGTAGTGAAGGTTGCTAGTCACAATCGCGTTAATTGAATTCTTGGCAAACGTATCATGCATTCATAGTTACGAATGCCTCGTTAACACTTATGATTTTCATAGAACGTAATGATCTTTGATTGTATCTCTATTATGCATTCATGTAGAGGACTTTTGGAGAATAATTTGGATTGTCGTATGCATTCATCCAATTCAATAAATCAAGGAAAATCTGAGGATTAATTCGTGCATCACGGTTAATCTGGGGTGTTGAGTTTCATAATCTATTGAAAAGCAATTGGAAATCAATTCATGTACAAGTGTGTCATGTGTGAAGAATGGATCTCTAGCTAATCCATAAACCATCTATTTAGTTTTACTTTTTGTTGTTATCTCAATCTCATCCAAACCAATACCTCCCATTTACTTTCTTGTATCGAAGTGTGTTTAAGTTTGTTCAGTTTGTGCCTTAAAGTATTTTGAACTCTTTGAGTCTAGTTTAGTGTTTTAAAGCCTACTTTTGTGTTTTTAAGTTTCTTCTTATATTCTTGAGTCTTATATTTGTTGATTAGCATCCCTAGTTAATCCCCGGTCTAGAACGATCCCTACTTGCATCATTACTACAATTGTCATCAATAGGGTTTAATTTGTGTGTCAAGTAATTTTACGCATCACGGCTCATCCTATGAATTTGTTCAAATTTCCTATATCTTTTTGTAATGAATTGGATGCCTTGATAACTAAATTCTGGTGGGGTCAAAAACTTGGTGAAAATCGGATCCATTGGGTTTCCAGAGAGAGTTTGGGTCGGCCTAAGAAGGAAGGGGGTCTCGGCCTTAGGAGCTTTTTGAGGTTCAACGACGCTCTGTTGGCCAAACAGTGTTGGAGATTGATTTCGGAACCTAACACCTTATGGGCTCTTGTTTTTAAGGCTCGTTATTTTCCTAATTGCTCTTTCCTTGATGCAAAGAAGGGTGGGAGAGCTTCTTGGATTTGGTCTAGCCTCCTAGCCGGAAGAGAGATTCTGAGGGAAGGTGCTCATTGGCAGATCATGGACGGAAATGACACTAGGGTTTGGGTGCACAAATGGCTCCCCCCCATTCCTTTGGGGAGACCATCCCCTTTGGGGTCGGTTCAAGTCTCAAAAAATCTAAAGGTGAAGTCTCTAATTTGTCCTGTGAGTGGGAATTGGGACTTGGATTTTTTAAAACCTTTCTTGGCGGAATCTGAGGTTGAGGCAATACTGGATTTGCATACTGGTGATCCGACGCTTAAGGACAGATTGGTTTGGCCTTATGATAAGAGGGGGTCTTATTCTGTCAAATCAGGTTATTATTGGAGTCTCAATCGAAATTTTGATCGCAGCCTGCAATCTATCAGGTTGGTCTCCATTCCTTCTACCTTATGGACGACTGTCTGGAAGTTGAAGGTTCCTCCAAAAATTCGAACTTTCATGTGGAAGACCCTGCATGCGGCGTTAGCTACTATGAAGAATTTATATATTCGTAGATCTTCCCCTTCTCCTATCTGCCCTATGTGTAACTCCCATGATGAGTCCATTGAACATCTCTTTCTTTTTTGTGCTTGGGTGGAGGTGGTTTGGTTTGGAGGAATGCTGAACCTGAGACCTCATCGGCAACATGTTTCGAGCTGGGCTAATTGGCTTGTGGAAATGGGTGAGGCAGAGAATGGGTCAGCGGAGGTAAGGATTAATCGGATTTCATATATTGCTTTTACTTGTTGGCATATTTGGAAATCTAGATGTGAATTTCAGTTCAACAATCAGGTTATCTACCCTAGCAGGGTGGTTGCTGCTGTCTCCAGATCGGTCTCGGCTTATCAGGAAACCATCTCTAGGCCGAGCTCCCCCTCTTTGCTCAACCACTCGAGTTTGGGGGATGGAGCACAGTGGTCTCCTCCGACTCAAGGTGTTATCAAAATAAATATGGATGCCAGCTGGGAGGTCAGGATGGGTGTGGGTTTCACGGGGGTAGTGGCGAGGGATGAGCATGGTCGATTTTTGGCTGCTTCTAGGCACAAGATTAAGGCTACTGGTGCTACTATGGCGGAAGCTTTGGCCATTATGCATGGGTGTAATCTGGGGGTAAGCAACGGATGGAATTCGATATGTGTTGAATCGGACTCTTTAGATGCAATCTCTTGTATAAGGGATCCGGCAAAGAAGGGCAATTGGGATGCTTTTCCAATTCTCAGGAAGTGCCTAAGATTGGGTGGGGCTTTTCAAGACTGCTGCTGGTCTTGGGTTCCAAGACTGGCCAACTTGGTCGCGGACTGTTTGGTGTCGCGCAATTGTAAGGAAGTATGTGATCAAATTTGGGTCAATAGACCCCCATCTTCCCTGGTCCATGTATTATGCAATGATGGTCATCCTTGCCCTCCGTAATTGCTTTTGTTAGTTTGAGAAGGGACACTTTAGCATTAGGTGCGGCGTCACGGTTCCCTTGTACCTTCTTGTTCTTTTTTCTGTTGTTGTGCTGTTTGTTTGTTAGCCACTTTGGTTGGCTTTCTGTTTCCTTGTTGGCATCTTTGCCCGGATATGAGCATTCTGTTTACCAAAAAAAAAAAAAAAAGGTGTATAATTATCAATTTGCCTATGCAAACCAATAGGACAAAACCTGCACTCTTTTTTCAAGTGGGCGCCGCTGCCCACACTAGGCATGATGTAGCTCCGCCAGTAACTATCATACAATAAACCCAATTAGTAAACTTCCTCTAAGTGCACAATAACCCAACCATTTTAGTAAAATCTTCATGTCACATTTAGAGCTCCACAGCAAACTTAAATCGCAAATTCCTTGAAAATTTTCGAAAAGAATCCAAATCAATTTTATTTCTAGTAGCTTGATAATTCTTAGAGACTAACATCACCAATAAATTTTAGTTGCAAACATGGCTCAAGTTATGGAAAAAAAAATGGAACAGCTAAATAATCTTACAAGATTAACAGAACTTTGATATGCAAATTTGATGAAACAATGTTAATGTTTCACAGATAGTTGCTGGCTATACACAACAATAATTTATTAGAACTTTGATAAAATGGATCAACGAAAATACCAAGAAACAACTAAAAAGAGTTCATCCCTTCAAAAATGGTTTCCATGTGTTTTGTAATGGGCTTACCTATCAGGATGGAGCCTCTACTAGGGATGGCAATGGGGCATATTGGGTTCGGATGTGCCATCCCCATACTTGAACCCGTTTATTTTCCCTGAACCCGAACCCATAGAATCCCCGAACAGGTTTTCCCCATAACTGAACT
Organism: Malus sylvestris; assembly: GCF_916048215.2. Taxonomy (NCBI): domain Eukaryota; kingdom Viridiplantae; phylum Streptophyta; class Magnoliopsida; order Rosales; family Rosaceae; genus Malus; species Malus sylvestris. The sequence continues at coordinate 7,137,988 of NC_062264.1, read as the reverse complement.
CGTCGGTGACAGATTTTTGATCGGGGAACGCTTTTCCCCATTATGATATTTATATATTTATTTATATTATTACCTAAATGAATAATATTAAAAAAATGCTATTATTAATACAATTGATACAATGCATGTAATAAGTAATATTAAAAATTTATATTACTAAGAAAACATTTACACTCTTGAAAATTATAAGCATATAATTCCTATTATTAATGATATAAAAGTAAATAATTAATTTCATATTTAATAATGCATGATTATTAACAACCCCTTTTCATATAATATATATATATATATATATATATATATATTATTCATAGATGAAATGGTTCGGTTTCGAATATGGGTTAACCATAACCGAACCCAAAACCGAAAAATTTACCTGACAGTTACTCATAACTGTAAAATACCCGAAATTTTATGTCCGAGGGGATTGGATTTGACGGGTTAAATTGCCATCCCTAGGTCCTCTACCATTATCCAGACAACTTGCATCTCTTTTAGGTACATTGAGCAAAGTAACAATCCGTCAATAACTACCAAAAGATACGAAAATTCAGAATGATTCGAAAATGGATTGACCATAGCATGGTAGAGAGAATTAAACACATAATCCTATGACTCTAATCTCAATTCAGTCAATCCCTACAAATAAAAATAGAAAGTTTTGCACTCAAAGACGTACCGACAACAACAATACAGCTCTACACCCTCTAAACCCTTGAGAAAAATCTTGTTTTTTCCACTCTACTATTGGAGGATCACATATACAAGAAAAGTTTGACACTGATGCAGAGGTGGAAATTATTAAAGAATGCAAACCAAGATACTAAAAACAAACAAACAAACAAAACAGGGAAATAAACAACATTTGAATGCCCAGAAACCAAACATCATCAACTAAATACGAACAAAGTTAAGGAAACATAATACAGATATTAAGTCAGAAATTTTTTTATAATTCTTTCATTTCCTATGTAGGATTGACTATTTAATAAACTTCCATGTAACTTACCTTTCCAGTGTAGAGTGTCGATTAATCTATGGTGGCTTAATGGGGGATGTTGGTCGTGGTGGTCATCTGGGGAAATGATTGTTACTTTGTTAGGAGAGGAGAGAGACTGAGAGAGGAGGTGTTTTTAGGGGGTGGCGTCAGAAAAGAGAGAGTCGTAGGTAGTTGAGGGCTGAGGATGGAGGTAGGTGTGGATTGAAAGAGTATTTGACTGAGATTTTAGGGCTTAACATAATAGCCACTAGTGATTAGGTGTTGGAAGGTACATAATATTTCCTCTACTGTTTTAAATCACAATTAAAGGTTAATTTGAGAGGAAAATATCCTAAAATGGGACAATTTTTTAATCTTGGGACAGAAATAGGATAAACTGTCCATGCACATCATGCACAAAATCGAAAATACAAAAATAGCCACATATAAATGGGTTATTCCTCACTTTCTCTCCCCATTTTCTGATTTCTCTCTCTCTCTCTCTCCCTTCCTCTCTCTTCTCTCACTTGCTCTCTCTACTATCCCTCATTTCCTGATATCTATGAGCTTCGATTTCAAAGAGATGAAAGTCCAAAGAGAGGCGAGAAGAGTGAGTTGGGCTTTGGGTTCACCTTATACCTTTGATTTCGAACAAAGGGATGCGAGAGAGAGGTGAGAAGAGTGAGCTGAGTTTTGTACCATATTTTCTGTTTTGGCAAGTTCCATTTTTTCCGGCGACTGAAGCTTTAGCATGCATAATGAGGTAGGGTGTTTAGTTCCAAGTTCCTTCATCAATGATTTATGGAAGTTTGTAACATGAATTAATACTTAGAAGTTAAAGGCGTATGGGTTGAATAAATTTCAAGTTTTGATGTGTTACAAGACTTAGATGGAACAATTTCTGATTCAAGTGTTCAATTGCAGAAATTTGTGAAATTTTTTCCGTGGTGTGCATATGGTGTGCATGGCTACATTTTAATATGAGAAGCGGAAATGTTCACTAGTTAGTTATGATGCACGTATGTTGTGCCTCAGAATTTAGTGAGTATGACCACATCCTAGTTGGCCTTGGCGAAAAACAAAATTAAGAAAAAACTTAGGGGGCGTTAAGGGTTATGTGTGTCCGTGAAATGACGACAATGAGTATCAAGTTTTTCAGGTGCATGATTAAGCGGTAGTTGATATACATAACAAGACTTTTCAAACTGTCACTATAATCTTATATACATAATGATTATGTTTTAATTGTATCCACTATACCAATATGTTGCCGTTAAAGTTTCTCTCGTTATATGCATATCATGTGCATGTATTGTACATATTATGTGTAGTGGTGTGCATAGTGTATTATGTGTAGATGGAGCGTATTTACATCTTTGATACTCTTGACATTAATGTATACTACTTTTTCCTTTGATTCGGAGGCAAGTGATGAGTAGATTTTATATTATATTTTTAACCCTATTCTTAGTAGATTTGGGCTATTATTTTGGAAGAATTTTGATACTTTGAATTATATTTTCAATATAGGACTTTCGACTTCCTCTAGGAAAAAACGTGACCAAATGGATAAATTTTGGAGTAATTCTAGTTGGAGGACGTTCATGAGTTGCTTAGCTTGATCGTGTGAAAATACCAAATTCTTCCACCGACTAGTTATTTTCTAGAAATAGAATAAAGGAGCAGTACGCGGTGTTGAAAAAAATGACATTTTGGGCTTGATTACGAGTTTTGGAGCCCAAGATGACCTATTTTGGATTCAGCCCCTCCTGAAGATGTGTTTAAAATGTTCCGATTTTTGAAACAAACTATTATGGACCAGATCTGGAGGATATTTGACGCTAAAACGTGGCTAGACAGTTTCTTTACATATTCTTTTAGCTTAATTAGGACTAGGGCTGAAAAAAATCCCAAAAATCCCAAAAATCCCAAACCAAACCGAAAAAATCCCAATCCCAAACCAAAATTCCAGAAATTTTCAGGATATAATCCCAAACCAAACTGAAAGTTTCGGTATGGGATTCGGTTTTGCATTTCATTTTTTCGGTATTCCCATACCAAACCCAAATATATATATATATATATATATATATTATTTTTTAATTATAAGAAAATTATTTGAACTGTTCATTGTTTTAGATTTAATCTATGCCGTTGATTTGTTTTAGGTCTGATCTCACTAACTTCACTTCACTTCCGTCTCCATTTGTTCCATCAAACTGGAATCGAAGCGGAAGCGCTGCGCAGCCCCTATCTGGTTGTCCCTACCTGAGCCTCCCTCATCGATCCCTCAATTCTAGCCCCTAAGCCTCCCTCACCACACCATACTATCGTCTCTCTCTCACTCTCCACTCCAGCCTTCCTTCACCACACAGCCACCGGCCCACCCGCCACACCACCGTTTTCTCTCTCGATCTGTTATCTCCTCGGAGGCAAAATCCGAAGACTCAATCGCAGGTAGGCAACAATTTCATCAAGGTTGGTGCTTTCCTGATTTTTGAGGCATTTTATTTTCTGGTTTGGTCGATTATGGCTTGATGTTGCTGCCTTACCATGAAAGTTGGCGGCTTTATGTGTGTATTGTATATTTTGGTTTTTGGTGGTCTCTGGAAATTATTAGGATGAACATATTATGTTTTGATTGTGTAACGTTTCGTATGAATGTGTTTTTTACTTGGCTTTTTGTTGCATTTGTTTTTGTGTTCTGATTTTAAGGAAGATAACCTTGTACCTGAATGATTTGAGGAGCTGATGCTAGTTTTGGGAAGTGAGTATGTGTGTGTGTGTGTCTGTCTGTAAGGGTTGCACCGACAGACAACTTAACATGCCTCCATAATCCGCGAGTCTTACCATTCGATATATCAATATGAATGTCTGTACATTATGTTGGCTTATTTTGTATGCTTATTTGGCTTCTTTTGACATTTACATTATGTTGTTATATGTTATTTCCTTTATGTTGTTTTCGATAAGCTGCAGTTTGGAAAACATGTGTCGTGTTTTGATCACTGTGTTGGATTTCCAATGGACACATGAAATGCGTAGTTAGATGTTGTAGTAGCTAAAACTAATCCAGATCATAAAATGGTACTGTGGCTGACATGTTTTTTCTGATCAAGATTCATTTAAATCAGAGGATTTAAGTAGAGTTCGGGAGCCTGAGGATGATTTTGATGTTCTAATCGAGTGTAGAGATGTCTACAAATCGTTTGGCGAGAAACATATATTAAGAGGTGTGAGCTTCAAGGTGAATCTAGTTCATTTGATATTTAGTTGTTTTAAAAATTTATGTGCATTCTTAACTGTCGGTACTAAAAATTTATTTACATATTTTAGATGTTCATTCACGGCTAATAGACTTATACTACTAAGACATGATATGTGTCCTTTATTTTTGCAGTATTCTAGACAAGCATTATAAATATTTAAGGATTGATTGCACCATGGTTTACCGGGTTGTTGATTTGAGGATTGAGGTAACTGTTGCTTTCTTTTTATTGCAAGTTTTCCGAATATCTATTTCACTGTTTGGTAGTGATGCTGGGCTGATGTTTATATTGATTCTATGTTGAATTTGCTTTGATCTAGACTAGACAGCAGTTGGAAAATGAGATAGCCAATGAAGTGGATATGTACTTCAATGATCCACATCAAAGCCTAACATACGAGGGTTTCAATCTTTTGGATTGGTGGAAAGGAAATTGTGCTCAATATCCAACTCTTAGTAAAGTTGCTAAGGATGTATTGGCCCTTCGTAGTAGCACCGTTGCTAGTGAGAATGCCTTTAGTCTTGGTGGGAGAGTTGTTGATCCTTTTAGAACTTCCTTAACACCTAAAACGGTTGAGGCTTTAGTGTGTACTAGTGATTCGCTTCGAGGAAAGGAATTTTGTTTCTACAAGGAGCCTACACTTGACGAATTCCATTTCTACCAAGAGCTTGAACGCTTAGAAAGAAGTAAGTAAACAATTTAATTTCCTCTTTTATTTTCTTAGTATTTATTATCTATTAGACTATAATTCAATGTAAATGATTTGTGGTTTATTGTTATAGGCACGGTTAATTTGGGAGGTGAGGAGAATACAACACAAGAAAATGAAATGCCACCTCCACCTCCTCGACCACCTTAAGTTCAAGTTCAACAACGTCAAAATCAATCACTACCTCCACGACCATCCTTTGTAAAGGGAAGGGCTTAACCATCAACATTAAGGGGAAAAGCACAAGTACCAACAAGAAGGGAGCAACCACAAGCATCAACAAGATCTAGGAGCCGAAGAGGCCAACAATCTTCATAAACTTTAAGCTTTGCTTTTTGGCTTTTGGTTTGTAACTTAATTATTGAAACTTTGGCTCGTATTTCTTTTGGGTTTGTTACTTTATTTATTTTAAAACCTTGGCTTGTAACTAATTTTTTTGCTTTTGGATTTGTTACTTAATTTATTTTTATTGCATGCATTTGTAGTAGAAATTGAATAGGCAGATTTATGCTATTGTCATTATGCACAAATTTGTGCTATTGTCATTGTGCACAGATTTGTGCACACTGCACAGATTGGGCAGATTGGCACATTGCACATATTTGTGTTATGGTTTTATTCGTTGAGAACTCCATGTCATTTCGTGTTTTAGTTAGTTAGCAAAATTTCTCCTTAAAAAACAAAAACAAAGAAAAGATTTGTGTCTATACAGTTATATGTTCAACAGATTGGCAGCCCAAAAGCATACTATATCAAATTTTAGTCCAAAAGCCCAAAACTATTTTGGGATTACCGATTTGTCCCAAAATCCCGAAACTATTTCGGGATTCCCGAAAATTTGGTTTGGGATTGGGATTGAAATTGGGATTCCCGAAAATTTCGGTTTGGGAATCGGGACAAGGGTTTCGGTATGGGATCCCATATTGAACCACCCCTAATTAGGACTTTATTTTCTAGTATATTTTATTATTATTTGGTTTCGTAGTTGGAGCCAAAGACTTTTATTGAGGGATCGTTTATGTATAGCGATATAAGGTTTTGGCCGACGCTAGTCTCTTTCTACTTCTTCTTTTACGCGATTTTGGAGATAAGAAATTGGCTAGGTACTTGAAGATTTTCATACTTTTACTTTAAGGTGTTTTCAATCTTTTTCTTCATAATAATTTTCTATGACTTTAATTATGAATATGCATAACTAATCTGTTTTGCTAGGGCGAAACCTTGAGCCTTAGCATAAATATATAATTTTTATTTAATTGCTTATGATTGATTGCATGCATGCTTTGAATTATTGATCACCGTTTTAAATTATCTAATTGTCTTGATGCTTGATCACCATTAGGATCTTTAGAAAAGTAATTTGATGCAATTTTGGTTGGAAGGTTTCCTGAAATTGACGCTGGCTTCTTGTGGTTAATAATGTAATTTCACTTAAGATGAACACCATGTCTTAAGGGTTGCATGGTTTTTCAAAGGATTTTCAAAAAACATAATGAGTCTTTCATGTTCATATTTGATCCGAACGTCCGGACGGATTGCATGTTAGATATACGTTTTATGTTGGAGGTTCCAAGTAGAATATATATTAGGAAAACCTTACCTTCAAAGTGGCATGTATAGATCATAAGTAATTGGTAAAAATAAATAGGATTGCTAGGTGATGGCGGAACTCTAATGCTTTTATAAATTGGTATTTAAAAACTCTTTTCTTTTATCGTATTACTTTTGGGCGAATTTACTATTTGTTTTTAATTAAAATTCGTTTTTAATATTACCCAATTTCTAAATTTTTAATTTTAAGGAGTCAATTATGAATTATTTTTACATAAATTATTTAAATAGTCATTGTGGAGAACGACCTTGCATGAACATCTATACTACAACATCCTTGTACTCTTTCAAGTATTTTGTGTGATTTTAACCTTCCTTTCGTAGGTACTAAAAATCCTATCAGCAAGCCCTACAAATACGAAAAAAGCGAACAGGTTCGTGAAACAATTTCCTTTGATTTAGTTGGGTTCTTTCATGCCCATTCGAACTGCAATTTTTTCAAATTCTTGAAATATTTGAACCTAATCAAATTTGATACCAAATTCAAATGAATGAATCTTCGATTCTTCATATAAAGTTTAGGGTCATTTTTCTGATTGCGTCATTTTTCTGATTTCGAAGAGAGATCTGTGAGCTATGGGTTTTTTGGGTTGAGCTTAGATCTGTGAGCATAACATATATAATAAAAAATGAAAAATGAAAAATGAAGGATTTGGGTCTCCTCCAAGAAATACCCAACCAATCACTTCAACTCCAAAAATCCATCAATCAAAAAGCAAAATTAAGCAAACCCAGTTCACAAAACCTACGAATGAAAAGGTAAAAATTGAAGAAGATGAGTGGGTTATAGAGAGAGCTCTCGCGCATATTCGAAATGTAGAGAGAGAGGAGAGAGAAAGAGAGAGAGCTTGGATGAAGATGGGTGGGTTAGAGAGAGCTCTTGGATGAAGAAGATGGGTGGGTTAGGGTTATTTGAACTAGAATTGGGGGAGAGAGATTTTCTCTTTCTCCTCTCTGTTTCTCTCTCTACAAAATGAGAAATGAGAGTTGAAATTAACCCATTTATATGGGAGGGAAATTTGGTCATTTCAAGGTATAGAAAAAAAATCCTATTTTTGTCCGATTATTATGCATGGCATGTGCATATTTGAAATGTCATATTTATGTCCCAAGATTAAGAAATTGTCCTATTTTTTGGTATTTCCCTTAATTTTATCTTTAATTTTTATAATGTATTGACACTAATTAATGTTTTATTTATCTATGTTAAAAAGTCTATCTCCCGATTAGTATAAATATACTCATCTAGAGCATAACTTTGGTAAATGTTCCATAACACATTATTTTCTTGCCCACTACTTGAGTCACAATATAGCTTACTAACTTGATCGTTGGATAACGTTTGGTTGGTAGATACGCCCCGATCCCAGTGTCTGATGGATAACGGGATGGCCACGTGTTGGCCGACACCCGAGGGTGACACAAGCTATGTCATGAATGCATATGCTGAGAACATGTAAAACATGCATATAAAATTCGCATGTAACAACGCAATATAGTAATCAAGTACAAACCTTAATAAAATATAATATTCAACTGCCAACAATTTAAAAGTGATAATGCATGACATGTTCAGAGCATACTACTACTTCGAAAAACAAGCGGAAGGAATATTGGAAGGTGCGATTACAAGAGATATCCTATGCAGAAAGGACACAAATTCACTGATATGGGAATGCCTCGTAGCTAGGGTTGTATGCCTCGTTCCTAGGTCCTAAGGGGTGCAAAACAAAACATGAGTGGACCAAATTTATATATATGTAATACTAAAATAGTTATTCTTCAACGTACTAAGCCCCAGCTTTAGAAAACTCATATAGCATAATAAGTAATAGGTTTTCCGAAAACCCAAGCATGCCATAAAACCTTCGTAAAACATATATCGTATATAGTGTGCTTAGTAGTGGTATCACAATCGCTAGAAGGCACTACATCGCTCACCCGAAGGCATATATAAATATCTTTCACCTGAAGGCACTACATCGCCTACCTGAAGGCATATATAAATATCTTCCACCCGAAGGCACATATATATGAATATCCACTAAGTAAGCACAAAAAATCATGAACATAATCTTTCCAAAATATATCTCATCGGAGCTCAATAGCTCAAACATCATATCATAAATCTTATTCATAAATATCTTATAAACGTAAATTCGATAAAGCATGATATTTAATAAAGCATAAATCTAATAACTCAATAAACGTAGTCATAAAATCATGCTTTTTATGTATGCATTTCTAGTAATAAAATCATGCATTTTGGAAGGGGTCAACTCACAAATATTCCATCGCCGAAGAGCCATTCGAACTAGGGAGGATAGAAACGCCACTAACAAACGCACCTAAGCACATAAAGGGACCAATTAATAAAACTCTACTAAAACGATTGAGTTTGGGAAAACAGAGATCATAATCAGATTCATGACGTCGAAAAACCTAAAGGGGGACCTTGGGTTCCCCCAAGTGCCGCCATAGGGCTACAGCCCAGGAGGCCACGCGCTGAGATGAGTTGCCGAAAAATTTTCTGGCACCGCGGTTGACAGCAGCGGAGCACAGTACCTTCGGTAGAGGCGCATGTGCTCCATGCACCAGCCATGGTTGCACCACGCGCAACCTCATGCGCTCGCGAGTAAAGGCTACTCGCCTTCTTCACGAGGCTTGAAATTGGCCAGTTTCTGGGCTCAACTTCCTGAGCTCTGTTCGAGCTCGTTTCTTAACCATTTTTTATGTTTCAAAAGTCAAAATGAAGCTTGACACGAGGAGAAGAGATTCATACCAAGTTGGGCCTGAGTTGTGGCTAGAGTTGGCCGAAAAATGGCTACAAAGTGGTGGTCTTCGCCGGAAAACTGGGAAAGCTTTGCTTGTGGGTTTCCTACATCCAAACATCACCAAACTTCTCAAAACTACTCCTAAACATACATCAAAGCACGATCTACAACTTTTAGACAAGGTTTGAGGCTTATCTTCGTCAGAGAACGTGGAAACTCGCCAGAAAGCTTTGATGAATAGTGAGTTCACCATGCAGCGAATGAGGAGGGGTTTTGGGGTGTTTCTCGTTCGTTTCTAGGTTCACAACTAGGGTTGTTGGGTGGTGGGAGGTGTTGTCATTGTTGTTTGTTGTTGTTGTTGTGTGTGGTGCCCTTGGGGAGGGCAGTTCCAAAAAGAAATGAGAGGACCGAGAGTGAGAGCTTAGAGAGAGAGAGAGAGAGAGAGAGAGAGAGAGAGAGAGAGAGGTATATCAAAGAGATGGGATCACGGGGAAAAGTGAGAGGATTGGGGGACAAGAATTCATTGTGGGCCCCAGTGGCTCACACATTAAGGTCATTAAAGATAAAACACGAAATATCCGAAAAACGTTCGACGTTTCATAATGTAAAATCTTCGTTATAACTCCAAATTCGAATCCGTTCGTGCCCACACCTTCGTGGTGATGAGTACAAAAAAAATAAACTAAGAAAATTAGTCATACACGTTACGTTGAGATGGTCAACGAAAGTCAACGTTCATGCCTCAAGGGTAATTTGGTAATTTCATATGTTCGATACAATAAAATATGACAAATTTAGGACGGGGTCTCACAACCACACTTGTACTTCAAGTTGAATGTGGTTGTTTGCTTTCTTATAGTTATCCAGGCTTGCAGACCTCTTCCATCCACAACAGTGTGCAGATTTGGTTCCAACAGTACTTGAATGATGTGAATTTATCTCATGAAAACCAAAGGTGAAGTGAATGAATTATTGAAACAGTGTCATAAGATGATTCAATGTCAGTACAAGTTTCAAATATAGGTAATCCGCAGTGATAATGAAGGTGAATATTTGAGTACCGAATTGATGTAGTAGTTGTCCAAATTGTTCATCAGAATACATGTTCCTATATACCTCAGCAAAATGGGGTGGCTGAGCAAAAGAATCAACATGTCGTAGCGGACTGATGACTCAACTGGTTTATAATCTTCTTTCATTTTATAACATTTTACAGAGCGTTAGTATCAGTAGAACTTGATTTTTATTTATTTTCATTTTTTTTCTGAAAATAACGTAAACATTACAGCGACGATCGTCAATGTGTTTTAAGACGAAACAAGTTTCTTACATTTATTATCATGTCCTAAATTCCTCGGATATTAGGGGGTGGCAATAGAATCACCCAAATAAATTTCTGAGCTTCTTTTGCAAGACAATTTTTAGTGCAGAACCAATCAATGGCCAACTTGTGACGATGGAAACATACACAAGCAACCACAACGACCACTTAGTCCGTCGGGATAGCTGATCTAAGCACCTTCTAACAGTAGTAGTTACATCAAGAGGCTTCGCATCCTGCACGTTAGTAACTTGTTCAGATGATTGGGGGATTTCTGCCAACGAGTGTGATTCTGGCTGAATCATCTGTTCATCTTGTCCTCCTGGAACCATTTCGTTAGTTTCTCTGTCATGGATCTTTTGCGGTTCAAGTACATCTTCTATCTTAGTCTCCATCGCCTGTTCATTTCCAACGGCAGCTACCATTCCATCTTCTGCAACGTTTATATAGGGACCTTGATGATCTATTGAAGAGTCCAACGACAACTGTGGGCCAGAACTCACCATCTGAAAAACATGAAGACCAAGAATATTAATTTGCAGAAATGGCCTGTATGCTGCACAAACAACAATTTGCATGTACTTCTGGACGGTATCAGAATGTAAAACCTCTGCTTCATGCACCCAGTAACGACATTACTTCATTAAGCACTCAAAGACTAAGGAAAATAAAATTATACCTTCTGTACATGCATATATTGGCTAGAGTGAAGAATTTTAAGAAATTCGTCAACAGCCCTAACCCACCTGCAAGGGAAAGAAAATTAATCACGCATGTTAGAACAAAAGCTATGATGAAGCTACCTAAAAGTGCGCATAGCAAAGAGAGTATTATGATCACAATAGCCGCAATGAACACAAATATACTAATATTGCTTCAAAAGGACAAGCTATAAAGTATCATTACACAGGTTGCTACTAAGCTAGCCATGTAAAATAATACAAAGTTTATGGGAACAGATATATTAAGTTAATCTCCAAAGTGGCGACTAATGCAAACATAATAGAAAGGTATAGAAATAACATGGAACCATGAAGTACCAGATGCCAGAAGCAGTTAATCCTTCAAAGAAACCCAAGTGTCCTCCATGCTTTGTTGTAGCCAATACAATATTTTTGTTTGCCCTATTGAAGACAAATACAAGGCATATGCTTAAGTTATGTGAAAGAAGAAACCGATGAAAGAAAACACTTTAAGAGGTCCACCTGCATTCATCCCAAGGAATGGCTTCCCTAGTGCAGACTGGATCATCTAAAGCACTGATACAGAGCAACGGGACAGCAACATTTCCCACATAAGTAGCACTGCTACAGTGCCTGTAATATGTATCCACGGTCTGTAAAGGAAAAACAGATGCTTAACGCAATAAATAGAGCAAAGGTAAGGTAAGAGGAATTAGTGAAATCTACATTATACCTCAAATTTCCCAACAATGCAGGTAGCGTGCTGATCAAAATCACGAATAGAGCGCGACTATTGAAGAACAAGATAAGAACAAAACAAACATTAGTACAAGGCAGGTAGCGCCACTCAACGAAGCATACACAGAGACTATTTCCACACAACCGTTTCATTTGGATGTTTCTTATTTTTCATGAGTAATATTTAAATCCACAATTAAATTCAATTTATGGGGTCCATGGGTTTAAAAGTTGAACATTCCAGAAGTAAAATTACTTGCTGCAGGTTTTAACAATATTTCATAATGTGATAAACTTTCTAGCAGAGTACAGAGGTCCAGTATCAACTTTATTTGCTGCTCCAACAATGATGCTGAGCTCAACAAAAAAATCTTAAAGACAACACTGACCTTTTTTATGCCTTCCCAATTAGCGAGCCGTAAGAAGTGAGGCTGGTTTCTGCATTAACCATTTATGATTTGTCATAAATATATTTTAAAAAGGACAGAAACTATTGTTAATAAATAGATCCTATTCCTACCCTTTTGACATTGTAAGAATCTAAATGAATATGGTGCATACAATGGAGCAAATATACATACATATTCCTAGCTTTTTAAAAATAACCCCTTTGTAATTCAGATTAAAAACAATGAAGAGTTGATGAATAAAAAAGTTTGGTTTTCCAGAGATTGGAATTCTTATCCTGCGATGGTATTATTTTGGTGAGAGCCTAACAATGGGTGTGATGCCTCTGGAGTGATTCCAGTCATCTTTTATTATTGTTTTACTTTAATTTATCTTTGTTTTCGCTTCCGTTGAGCTATCTACATTCCTTTGCCCAACTCTATCCTACACCACATAATGTTTTATGAGGTATTTACTACCCAAATTAAAACTTTATCATAATATTGTTTAAATAAACAGACGTACAGTTGAGCATAGCCTTGAAGGCCAATTGTTAGAGCTTTATCATAAATTTTTTGCAACAGCCTACGGCCTATAAATCTATCACCAATCTGCAAAAAAAGAAATTAAAAAAAAAATCATAGGATAAGTAACTTCATTCAGTATGAAACTACTGCAGAAACCAAATGCTAATTTCAATTCCATGACACATGCGAAAGGAGGAAACACCTTTTTTTTATAACAATAGCATCAAATGCACAATTAATTTTTTTCATCTAGCTGAAACTTGTTTGGCAACTTGCAGACAGGTGTCAGCAGAGGAGAAACAACAGCAAAATGGTACGACAAAGGATGTCTAATATTTCTTTTTCTTTTTTTTCATTTACTCAAACGGTCATATATTTCCAAGATAAGTTAAATTAGAGTTGCCGTTCAGTATATGCTACACTGTGAAACCAAGCATGTCTCACGCTATTCTGCCATACCAGCATGAGTGTTTCTTATAGATTTTAATATTACGGGCTAAATGATGAATGCTGAAGTCCAACATGATACCAAAACTTATGGAACCCAATTAGCCACTAAGGCCTAAAATAACAATGATTCTCATGCAAGTTCAAATAAATAAAAAATATTAAGTCATGTCATGCTGCCACGCAGCCCAAAAAAAAAATCAAGAGATTCCAAAAGTAGAAAACACAGGGTACAATATATGATGCACTGCAATTTGCTAAGCAACACCTTAATATGTTGAACTAGTACACAATAGGTTTACTGAAAAGTATCTCTGCTTGGCTAACTAACATATTTAGCTCTTTCTATAAAAGTTCTGACAAACAAAAATGTTCAGAAGTTAAAACACTCAACTCTGAAACCCAGACCAAATTTTAACCCCTGAATCCGTACTACTGAGCACCTAGTATTATCCCCTGCTCACCCTTGCATTAATCGCCGTGGACATATGCAATAGCCTAGAATGGTTAACAGTAGAAAAGAAAATTTGGGACAAAACCATATACAGAAACTTGTCCACACACGCTGCCAATGCATTTAATCACAAACCAGAAACATTGCCCTTCACATAACCATTAAGTTGAGACACTAACCAAAAGGTCCCAAGGGGAGCATATCGCTACAGCCCCAGCAGCAGGAGTCTTCTCGCCATCCTCCCCAAGATACTTGACCTGAAAACGATTAATTAAAATGGATGTTAACTTCAGGCGATTAAATGAAACAGAGAATGTTGAAAACTAATTTTATATTGGATTTATTTTAAAAGATCTCCCAACAACTCATATAGCTCGGTGCTTTGCAGAGTTTATGCCAAAATTACTAGCAAATGAGAATATAGAGAGATAATGAAATTGACTTGTATAAACGTTCTCTAAAACAAAAATGAAGTTAATATATGATTAAGAGATCCAGAATTAGAAAAGTAGTGAAATCAAATGATACCATAAAACATCAAATCTAATTAATAATTACAAAAGGCTTAAAAACAAATCTAACATGGCCAAATAACATACCAAAATATTGGCACCTATACTTGTTCCAACAATAAATAAAGGAGCCTTGGGGTATTCATGGTTGAGGTTATTAACGACAGTCCGTAAATCCTCTGTCCATCCAGCATTATAAAAGCAATCGGACTGAAAATAACAAGAAACGGAACACTGAGATTACTTCATTGGCTTAATAAGAAAACAAATTATTCAAAGAGAAACGCACAACATCCAGAAAGTTAGACAAGGGAGAAGCAGCACACAACACATTACTATAACAACATGCTCGTTTGGATCCATTTCTTTTTTTCCTTTTTCTGTTTGTATTTGTAGAAGCTGTTTGCTAATGGATGTTATTTGTACTTCTGTGGATAGGTTGTCCACTTTCATTGTTTTCTAGTTTCATAGATTATGAATAAGGTGTGCTTCTCAATAGAAAAATAACAATAAAATACTAAACTTTAACGATTGAGAATTATCAGAATCTTTAATATCATTAGCTTTTCAACTTTTGTTGCTTATAAAATAGCTTCATACTGTAATTGAAACGCCACCCAATCCTCTGTGATTGCTAACAACAGCATTCCATCCCTTTTTTGCTGTATTGAAAGCAAGATGCTTTATGTACTGCACCAACAAGAAGTAACATCAGCAAATCATCATGAATGCAGACAAATCATATCTCACACATACCAAAAGCTTATTATGGAATGAGTCTAAAGAAGATATCAAGAGGAGCACTTATATTTTTTCTATAAATGAGATAGACTTCGTGATTCATATCATGAACTATCTATTCATATGTTAAATCGATAAACATGATTTATTGATGTAAATCCTGCATAAGGGTGTAGTTTTCTTTAGATTTTGTGGTAGCTTGTTAATCATAGGTTGTGGCCAGCTCTTTAGTTTTTATGGACTGTTGGTCCACTAGATTGTACTTCCTTCAATTTAATCAATAGGTTTCCTATAAAAATAAATGAAAAAATATAGTGTTTCCTAATGTGACAGCACAATGAAATAAATGTGAAACATAAAAAACAAAGTAAAAATAACTCTAAAGCTAGGAGCTAGGTCCTCTCCTTTTTCCATTTCCTCCTTTTGTTGTAGGAGCAGGACACCAGTGAGAGAACGGAAGAGCGAGATTCTTACCCTAAAACCCAAACCCAGGCCTTTACAATCCCAACGAATGTGCATTTTGTTTTCATAAGAAACAAAATTATTAATAAAAAGAAAAACGGTACATTAAGAGTGAACATGGAATCCACTTCTATTAAATCGTGAAACCTAAAAATCATCTCCACACTAATAGATACAGCATCACATTAAACAAAAAGAAATGATGCTAAGGTCAATTTCTGACTTTGTTACAGTTGAATCAGGTAAATGGCTCACTTTTGTGTAAATTTACATTACCTGTGTGGTACGGAATGGAAATACGCTCTTCACTGGAATTCTAATCCTCCTCTTTGTTAAAATTGGCTGGTAAATTGCCAGCCAGACAACATGCCAAACATCTCATATTGGTAAAATCGGAATTACTTTCCCATTCCTGGACTGGATTATGGCAAAATAAACACGACCTAATAGAAGGGGACAACTCCTTCAACTCCTTCATCATTAATCCCATCGTCAAAACTTTTAAACTACTCACGTATTAGCGCATTCCACGAAATTGGGATAAACCAACTGAAGCTTCTCCTTCAGTAATCATGACCATAAAGGCTCCCATCCACTTTCGGGTTGATTAATGTCAGCATCCAGGGAACGGTGTAGGTGGTACAACATCTATCATGATTACAGGGTGTAATCTTGTTGTAGATGAGATGGCATCTGGACTTAGAGATTGGACCAACTACTTCGGTTTGAAGAACCCTGGATAATTTAATTCCTCTTTTGGCCGAGACTAGGAGTGATGTGGCCATGGCCAAGTCTACTTGTAGTTAGTTTTGTGTTTCAGACTTATAATAACCAACAGGACGAAAAAGTCCTTGCGAAGATCTTAAAAGTTTCCCAATAGCAATTTTGTACTAAGTTTATAACTGCCAGTGAGCTCTACCTCAAATTCCGTTGGAATAGGGTGGGAAAGGTTCTATATTAAAGACATTTTTTCTGAAGAAAAATAAAAAACTCAGTTGAGATTCTAAGATTCAACAGCTTCGAAGTTCTAAAGAAATTTATTTTACCATTTTAACTTCTTGCTTGACTAAAACCAAAATTTCTATTTGAACCAACTAAATTAGTTCACATATTTTATTCCTAGAGACTCTAAGAAAAGACATGGAGTAATTTTATTCCTAGAGACTAAGAAAAGACATGGAGTACTTGGAGCTAACAGAAGACTTGGCGCAAAACCGAATGCATGGGCGTTCTAGGATTCATACAGCAGACCCCACTTAGTGGGATAAGGCTTTCTTCTTGTTGTATTTTATGCCTAGAGACGGACCACAATAATAACTAGTAGAATTTAAATAGGTCGTACCCAGTGCACAAGGCTCCCGCTTTACGCAGGGTCTGGAAGAGGTGAATGTCGGCTAGCCTTACCCCCATTTATGGAGAGGCTGCTCCCAAAACTAGTAGAATTTAAATACACTAAAAAATTGAGTACCGATAAGGGTTTAGTCAAGTAGTTTGCTCTCACGTGGTAACGGGTTGAATTCCTTATAGTACCAATCTAATCTAGCAACTGCAAGAATTTCCCACCTTCCAAATTGTAGGGTTTGACACAGGGGACCCCGGTTTCGAACCAGAGCCCTTGATGCGGATTTGGAGAATTCTGTTTATACAAAAAGGCAAATAAATAATGAAGAAATAAAGATTAAGCTTACAGCAGATTCAGAATCGCTGGTTAATCCAGGAATCACCAGCACGATAGGGGTGGTGTCATCTTTAGGAATAGCATTGTTTGGGCTAAAAGCACCTCCCAGAACTGCAATACAAGCATACACATGGATCAGAATAGAAAAAGCATTTACAACGACGATTACCATGAAATCAAGAGTGTCATAACACTCATACGAGCAAGATAACCAAATAATTAGTAAAGCAACTACACAGGGACACATTTTAAGATTGTGAAAATTCTTTTTCTAACCAATGAAAAAAATGGTTTCATTTACTTTGTGAGAAGAACCAAAATAATCTTTTGGGTGGGTTTGAAGGGGTTTGGGCATAGGATTTTAGAAGATACAGGGGTTTGAATCAAGGAATATCATTGAGAGTTGCCTGGTCAAGTTTACAAAATACTAGGTAGTAATTATGTTTAGGAGGCTCAAGGGCTATGTCTGGTAGTTATTGAAATATGGAAGTGTACCCAGTTGTTATTATACTATAGTGAGTTTAAAGGGCCTGTCTGTCTAGATGATGCTGTCTCAGGATTAGTTACTAATGATGTCCATTTAACGTGAAATGGACCCGAGTACAACCGATTGAATTGAAAATTCAGTACACTAAAGTGAGGAAAGAAAGATGATAGAAATGCAACATACGCAGGAGATTACAAGAATAGCCCTAGTACTAGCACAGCAGCATAAAAATTTAATAACAAATCTCATATTGAACAAAAATAATACAGAAATTTCAGTTTGACATAAAATTCCATTTTTCTCCTGTTTCAGGCCAATTATCAAGACGGAAAAGATTGGTTGCCTAAATTTAAATTTTTTTTAAAAACATTCTGTAGAGAGATCAATTCACCATCTAGCCCATAGAACTTCAACTCTTCGGTTAAAAAGATTTGACAATATTGCAATATCCAACCAATAAAGGACACACAATGGAACAAATGGTATCATGAAGCCTCACAATAAAAATAGACGATGTCAATTTGGATTAAAACCTACAACTGCTTTCTCTGAAGATAACATCACTGAGGAACTATTGTCAATTAATAAGTAAGAATTCTTTTATTTTGAGAAAGAATTAATATATGAACATGAAAGACTACATTTTTACAAACACAAAATATAAATATTGTGTAATACTTAGCACCCATGTTGTGTTGGCTTACACAACCAAAGAAATACAATACAAGATCGAACGAAAACGAAGTTACAAAAACACTGGAACTTATGCTTGTATTTTTACTGTATATCAGAAACATAAAATTAAATGATAAGGCTAATATGATTTAGTGCTAACTACATTACACACTCTTGAAATTTGGGGTGATTTTAAAAATGTGTCATGAAGTTTCAATTTTCTTATTTAATACCTTAAGTATTAAAATTGTATCAATTTATGTCTTTGGTCGCTTGATCCTTCATTAAATTGATGGCATAGTGAGTTGAGATCATTATGTGGGCTAACGTTTAAGCCACATTAGAACGCATTGACAAAAAAAATCATCAAATGGAGGATTAGATATTCAAAGAGACAAGGTGTAAATTGATACGATTTCAAAACTTCAAGGTGCAATATGATAAAATTAGAACCTCGTGGTCCATTTTGAAAATCAACCCCAAACCTGAAGAGTGTAATATAATTAACCCTTTACTTTGCCTTTCAAAAAAAATTAACCCTTTACTTTGCGTTCATTAATGTCCATAAAAGAATATATGCACATGGTCATTAATTTCAGGTAAATGAATAATAGTTACCATCAGAATTCCTTAGCCAATCCAAAGCAATGGTTCCACCATCAGATAGATGAAAAATTTCTCTGTGAGGGAATATACATTGCTATCTGTTAGTCAAAAGCATGAATCAAAATTCAAGAGGAAGATAGTCAATGACAGTTGTATAATCTGTATTAAAAAATATATACATATTTTAGTAGAGACACAAAATTGTAGCAAACCTATGCGAGAAAGCAAGATCATGGAAAAACTGTTAAAGTATCAAAGATCCAAGCAAACCTTTAAAAGCGAGACAGAAACAGTTAAGGATCAATATAGAACAATACAGTTACATTTCTCATTTCATGACAGTAAATTAGTAAACTAACAAGCCAATTGATTCATTTCCCCAAATAGATCCATCTCATGTATCATTACGGCTATAAATCACATTATAATCATTTTATTATATCTATCCATGGGTGTCAAACATGACTAAAACCACCTTATATAGTTAAACTCAGATTCTGGGAAGCTCGTTAAGCTTCAGTTACAACGGAAAGGTTGCTCCTTTGTGACCGGAAGGTCACAGGTTTGAGTTGTGGAAACAGCCTCTTTGCAAAGCAAGGGTAAGGATGCGTAAGCAGGGAGCCTTGTTGGCTTGGGGCCGCCCTTTTTTTGTTTGTTTATTTAGATTGAGGACGAGCCTTGGTGCAACGGACAAGTTGCTCCTTTGTGACCAAAAGGTCATGGGTTAGATTTGTGGAAACAACCTCTTTGCAAAGCAAGGGTAAGGCTGCATACGATGGGCGTTCCCCTCCTCCCTCCTGACCACCCCCGACCCTCACAAAGCGGAGAGCTTTGTTGGCTTCAAGTCGCCCTTTTTGTTTGTTTATTTAGATGGAGGGCGAGGGGTGCAATGGAAAGGTTGCTTCTTTGTTACTGAACTGTCACGGGTAAGCATTATGGAAACAACCTCTTTGCAAAGCAAGGGTAAGGCTGTATACGGGTAAGAATTATGGAAACAACCTCTTTGGAGGCAGCTATGTGTTAATATCAGCTGGGATACTCAGTATTTTTTCCCTCTAGAACCTTGTTCAACAAGTCCGAAACCTTAAAGCCAGCCAGAAAAGCATAAAGAATAAGGTTTCTCTTCTGTATTCTTTCCTTTTACAAGAAATAAATATGTAAGCCCAATTTAAACTACACCAACCTGGAACATAATGCAAACTAAATACATAACAGGCCTAAAATGGCCAACCCATTTGATGTTTTTTATATTGTGTTAAATGTGAAACAAATACGGTGGATGAAAAAATTTAGGCATAACCTATATTAAAACACAGTATAACTCCTATTCAAATATAACTCCTATGAAAATGATTAATGTTATAACTTTTAAGCATATCGACAAGACTACACCTGAACCAAATAAAATCAGACACATATAAAATGATATATAAAATCCACTGAACACTAAAACCTCCTCCCAAAATCACACTGACTTGTAAACTGAGAGCATTCTGGTTTAAGATATCATCCAGACAGACAACTCATATAATACATCACATTTGCTTTGCGGTTTGCATCTTTTAACAGACTCAAAGAACAGTAAATTCGTGTGTTTTTACTATTCATAAAATCCTAATTCACATACGAAGAAAAAAAAGTACAAACACTCGCAGCCGAATTGGGTTTTGCAGTGGTACACTAATACTCTAAAATATTTCACTCCCAAACGTACATTGCACACAGATGCTGAAGAACCCACCACACAAAAACAACCACAAATTTCAAATCTTGAACTAACCCAGAAGCCGAAAAGGCAAAAACATAAATAACCCCTATTTGCCCACAAAATTTGAAAATTGGGTCGACGACATGGGACAGATGAAAGCGTACCTTCGGTAGCTGAAAGCAGGAGGCCGCCCAAAGAAGCTGAGAAATACAGTCTGGAAATGAGGGCTCGAGAGCCACGGCGTCGCCAAATACCTGCAAGTTAATCGACTAATTAAGTTAAAGAACAACAAAATCAAGGATTTAATAGCTGCTTAATCAAATAGTATTGAATTGGGACCTGGAATGGAGAATCCGGCACTTGGAAACGACGCCGTGGTAGGTATGGGAGGAGGGGTTGAAGGTTAAGGAGACGGCGGAGCCTCTGAAGGCGGTGAAAAGGTCTTGGAAGAAATGGAATTCGAGGAAGTGGTAAAGAATTGCAGCGGAAATCGCGAGGGAGGCGAAGAGGTAATGCCAAACGGGAATCAGAGAGAGGTCGTTGAGCAGAAGAATGTAGGGGTTGGCGGAATCGGAATCCTGGCGGATGAGGACGTCCCTGCAACTGCAATTCATCGTCTCCTATGATTTCTGGCTTCTGGAAATGAAAGTTGATTTTCTTTTGACGTATGAAATGGGTGGACAGGTGAGCTAAATATTCAGCAGCTCTCCGGAGCGGGGCCCATGCTGACGGATGCGAACGGTTGATGAATGGGAACGTTATTCATACCAACGGTTGAATATGAATGGGAACGCTATTCAGGTAAGATTTTCCTTGCAAAACCAATAATATGAATGGGAACGCTATTCAGGCAAAACCAATTAAAATTAGGAGACTTTAACAAAAAGCATCTGATACTGGTCATTTTAACGAAAAATCACATTTTTACACTAAAATCACTTTACCTTTTATTTTGTCATTATCATTAAAACTCAAAGTTTTCAAACCATTTTCATTAGTTTTCCTTTAAAATTAAGGAGTTTTAACGAAACCCTCTCATACTGTTTATTTTTAATTTTCAGTTGTATCAAATAGATAAACAGTTTAGAGTAGTATTATTTATACATTTATTTTTATTTTTTATATGCTTTTTTCAATTTTTAGACGTTAGATCGAATAAATTAAAAAAGATAAATGACAAAAAATTAACAATAATATTTGAGAAAGTGTATGAATGTCATGTTTTATCAAGTTTGTCCATTTTATCTTGTTCGACAACTAAACAATCTTAAATTAATTGATTTTTTTCAAAGATGATCGGTACATAATGATGAACCGATTATCTAGATAGAGTTGCATGAACAGGCCACAAAGTATTTTTAAAATGTCATTGAGGAGTCGAGGAACCAAGTCTTTGTGACAAATAACATTTTAACACATCTTTAAAAAATTTCCTAATATTTGTTATTTTGCAAACCGAACACCAATCATCACTTTAAATGCATAGCCAAACACCACCGACATTTTCTAGCTATAAATCCATAAGTTGCTAATTTAATTTTTAATTTACTCTCTCAAATTTCGTAAACTCTTTTTTCATAAAAGTAAATTCTTCAACTGATGAAAAACTATCAATCTACCCTCTAAAATATTTTACATGCAAATTATACATAATAACCTCGAAACAAAGAATTCAACTTCTGATTATATGAGGTAGAGGAGAGGGAATTGGTTCTGTCGGTTCATGAAGATGAAAAGGTACCAACACAAACAAGATAAATTACTATCAAAGAAAAATGCCTTATGGGCGTGGCTAACTTCTCTATTTGTCGTTTTTTTTTTTTTTGTGTGTGTGTGTGTCTTTTTTTTCACTCATGTTTTTTATATGTTATCTATATATTTATCAAAAACTTGAATGTTTTAAAATTACTAATTCTTATTTTCCGCTTCTGTTCCTATACAATTACAAATAAATAAAAAAGTGTTGAAATTAAATTCACCATAATCACTATAAGGGGAAGAGATGCACAAAATCAACTATCTGTAAAGCAACAAACAACCATAATGTAACATTTAGCAACAAACAACCATAATGTAACATTTAGCAACAAACAACCATAATGTAACATTTAGCAACAACAGGGTGCCGTCGAAGGCTTTCTCATGGTCAAGCTAGTAAGCAGTTTATAAGACTCAAGCAATAGAAGTATGTGATTATTGTATTACTAGAGATGAACCATAAATGGGTGTATTCATACCATGGTTCTATAAAACACTAGGTGCTAGTCTGATGGCAGGTTGGAGCCTAGATCCTAGGCGGGGCCTAGGCAGATTAAGTAAATTTTTTTTACTTATCATTATAAATAGGGAGACTTTGGATGCAATCCTTAACTATGAATATTCTTTGATTGAAACCTTGTTGGTTTTTAATTTTTGATCGAGGTCCCTGAAATCAATGTAATAATTTATTTATATGTACGTTAGTATATTTTTTAAATTAAAAATTAGAAATTTTAGTTTTTTATATAAATGAGGTTTTAAATAAAAAAACCATAATTTGTGGGATTAAAAATATTAAAATATAAATATACTATTGTGTGTGTGTGTGTATATATATAAACATGGGTACATTCATCAAAATTAACCAAAAAAATTATTGTATCAAAATATGGGTACATTCTTCAAAATCACAAAAAAAAAGAAAAATAAAGATATTATGCTTAATAACATTGGTAAATTTATTCGATTAAACTTGACATGGGTACAAACTAAAACTAAAAATATATGACAAACAATTTAGTCATAAATATAAATATACTAATTGTAACATTTTTAACATTAAATGAATATATTTAGAAATAAAAAAATATTTTATTATTGAAATAATTAATGATGTTATTAATACCCAAGGACCTTGATAAAAAATAGAAAATGAATAGGATTTTAATCAATGAAATAGCAAAATGAAGGATGAGAATCTAATTTCTCCTTATAAATAAGTACATATAATAAGGTTCTAAAAAACACTAGACGCTGGTCGGGCGGCGGGTTGAGGCCTGGTGCCTAGGCGGCTAGGCGAGGCCTAGGCGGATTTAAGTAAATCCATTATATTTCAGGTAAATAAGTTTCTGTGTGTACTTGAAATATACATACATTGTTATATGTACTTATTTTTCTTATCTTTATAAATAAGTACATATAATAAGGTTCTAAAAAACACTAGACGCTGGTCGGGCGACGGGTTAAGGCCTGGTGCCTAGGCGGCTAGGCGAGGCCTAGGCGGATTTAAGTAAATCCATTATATTTCAGGTAAATAAGTTTTTATGTGTACTTGAAATATACATACATTGTTATATGTACTTATTTTTCTTATCTTTCAGAGACATCTGTATAACCCCATCAAAAGGTAATAATAAAAAATAAAAAAACGGCAAGCCCAAAATAATGGACTGGAATGTTATGTGAAGGGCGAAGGCCCATATACCCAAAAGAGCCAGACCCTCTATTATCACCAACCAGGTGATCAAAAGTACGTCTAGTACTCCAAAATTATTCGGTAGTCTGCCGCTATTATCACCAACCAGGTGATCAAAAGTACGTCTAGTACTACAAAAAAGTATTCAGCAGTCTACCACTATTATCACCAACTAGGTGATCAAAAGTACGTCCAGTACTCCAAAATTATACATGAGCATCACTTATGTTAATCATACATAAACATTCATGAGCATCACTCATGTCAATCATACATAAACATTTATGACCATCATTCATGTCAACATTCATGAGCATCACTCATGTCAACATTCATGGGCATCACTCATGTCAACATCCATGAGCATCAATCATGTCAATCAACATAAACATTCATGAGCATCACTCATGTCAATTAGCTTCGAAAGCTTCATTTACAGAGCTCCAGCTTCAAAAGCTTCATTTACAAAAACTCCAGTTTCAAAGCTTCACTTGCAAAGTTTCACCTACAAAACTTCAATGCATGGTATACGAAGACCGCATCCGAACAACCGCCACTTCGGGCCATACATGGATTGAATTTAAAGTCTCCAACTAACAGACTCTATTGACTAAAGACTTGGGGGACTACACTATGTACCATATATTGAGTTTCCGCAACTGGGCTTCATGAAAAATACTTGGGGGACTTAGCCCATTATTTATGTACTGAGGAGCGAGCCCTTATTCTATAAAAGGGACTCCCTCACCATCATTAGAAAGCATCACCGCCTGCTGAGCAACCGCCTCGCCGTAAGCATCAACTCTAGCCCATCATTTATGTATTGAGGAACGAACCCTTATTCTATAAAAGGGACTCTCTCACCATCATTAGAGAGCATCACCGCATGTTGAACAACCGCCTCGCCGCGAGCATCAACTCTAGCCCATCATTTATGTATTGAGGAGCAAGCCCTTATTCTATAAAAGGGACTCCCTTACTTTCATTAGAGACACCCATTATTCACGTATTGATGAGCAAACCTTTATTTTATAAAAGGGACTCCCTCACCCTCATTAGAGAGCATCACCGTCAGCTGAGCAACCTCCTCTCCGCGAGCATCAACTCTAGCCCATCATTTATGTATTGAGGAGCGAGCCCTTATTCTATAAAAGGGACTCCCTCACTTTCATTAGAGACACCTATTATTCACGTATTGAGAAGTGAACCCTTATTTTATAAAAGGGACTCCCTCACCATCATTAGAGAGCATCACCGCCTGCTGAGCAACCGCCTCGCCGCAAGCATCAACTCTAGCCCATCATTTATGTATTGAGAAGCGAACCCTTATTCTATAAAAGGGACTCACTCACTTTCATTATAGACACCCATTATTCACGCATTGATGAGCGAACCCTTATTTTATAAAAGGGACTCCCTCGCCCTCATTAGAGACCATCGCCACCAGCTGAGCAACCGCCTCGCCAAGAGCATCACTCCTAACCTATTATTCATGTATTGAGGAGCGAGCCCTTATTCTATAAAAGGGACTCCCTCACCATCATTAGAGAGCATCACCGCCTGCTGAGCAACTGCCTCGCTACGAGCATCAACTCTAGCCCATCATTTATGTATTGAGGAGCGAACCCTTATTCTATAAAAGGGACTCCCTGACCATCATTAGAGAGCATCGCGGCCTGTTGAGCAACCGCTTCGCCACGAGCATCAACTCTAACCCATCATTTATGTATTGAGGAGCAAGCCCTTATTCTATAAAAAAGACTCCCTCACCATTATTAGAGAGCATCGCTGCCTGCTGAGCACTCGCCTCGCCGCGAGCATCAACTCTAGCCCATCATTTAGGGTGCGTTTGGTACGTGGGATGGAATGGAACAGAGTGGAACGGACGCGTTCCGTCCCACGTTTGGCGCGCTAAAATTATGTGGAACGGCTGTCCCGCGGGACGAAAATGGGCTAAATTTTGGTTCCACGCTCCCCCCTGGAACGGGTTTTTCCATCCCGTGGAACACAAAAATCATAAAGTTTAAGACAAAAGTACCCCTTAACTTTTTCAATATTTACATCATCCAAAAAACAAACCCTAAAATTCTATCTTCTTCATTCCATCTTCTCTGCCTGCCGCTGCCTTTTCCCGTAACCCTCCTCCTCATCCTCTCCCGTAGCAGCTGCATCTCCAGGTTCGATCTTGATCTTCTCCTGTAGCTGCTGGATCTCCATGTTCAATCTCAATCTTTTCCCGTAGCCGCTGGATCTCCATGTTCAATCTCAATCTTCTCCCGTAGCTCCAGGTTTGATCTTGATCTTCTCCCATAGCCGATGCATCTCCAGGTTCAATCTCAGTCTTCTCCCATAGCCGCTGCATCTCTAGGTTCGTTTTCTTGATTTTTCCATGGAAAATTTCAATTTTTTGGGAAAATATGATGATTTTGAGAAAAGAAGTTAGTTTTCTTGGTTTCTCTGGTTTAACTTGTGCTTGGGAAAAAGAACAAAGTCTAATTTTTAAGGTTTATTACGATTCTGGTTTGTAAAGAATTGGGTTCGGCATAAATAACCCTTTGTACTGGGAGTTAAACACACACTGAGAAGCCTTTCTTGCGTGGTGAAATCCTAAGAAAATGCGTAGGCTAGATTGGAAAATGGGTTTGAAATGTCCCTCGGTCACTCATCCATATTGAAGAGCTGCATCACTGTGGGTTTTATAGAGCATTTCTTGGGTTTTAGAGCATTTCCCTGAGACTGTAACAATTAACATAGATAGTCGAAGAGGTGTCTCTATGGGTGGAAATATTTTGGTAGGAAAAGGGGTTGAAGGGACAATGTAACGTTGCCTGCCAGGGATCTTCTTATTCCTTATTAGTATTTTCTTTTAGGGGGAAAGGAGAGATGAAATATATAGGTTTTGGCTAATGTTTTTCTTAGTTTTCTATTTGATTCTTGTTTTGCATCGTGCTTCTTTTTCTTGTTAGTTGCTGTTGTATATTGGAAGGTATGGTCACAGTATGCGAAGCAAGTTGTCCTTGTGCATCAGTGGTGTCATTATTTTTCGTTGTTAGAACCTGTTTGTTGGCAATCAGTTGCCAAATTATCGGATATCTTTTTTGTTGAAAATCATGTCCTTTGTCCAACTTCTTTTCCTCCCCCAACCTAGTGATTTATTTTCTTGTTGCATACTTTATCCTACTTTATATTCATTGTTGGACGCTTTTGATTTTCCATGTTTAGCATCTTTAGCAGCTGCGATTCTTCATAAGGCCAAAGCTGCTAAAGATAGAATTGAATGATAATGCTTTTTCATTATTTAGGATGTACAGAACATGTGAGACGTGATAGACACGATAATGCTCTGTGGCTGATTACTTGGTGCTTTTCTTTTGTAAAAGTTGCCCTTGTCTTTAACCATGTCAGACATCATGTAAGTTTGTAACTGCTTTGCTAGGAGGGAAGCATGCATGGGGTTTAGGAAAAACTATGTGAAAGATTGTGACTTGCAAGCAGTTTTACTAGTGTGTGTGATTGTAAAAGATGGTCTGTTGAAGTTTATTTGGTGTTCTCATATGCTTATCTCTCCTCCTTGTATACGGGAGTTCTATCGTGTTGAATGAATTACCATTTGAAAAGAAAAAAAAAAACATGATTTGGAATTATCACAAGATTGGTCATTCATGGCTTGCTAATAAATTTGTGTACTTTTTCTGTTTTATTATTACTTACCAATGCTCTTTGCTTTTTGTTTTCTAGGTCTCCATGTATGTTGTTGCAGCACATTAGATTATCTTCAAGATCCAATCTTGTCCCAAATAGCCTTTTATTAGATGAATACTCAAGAAACATAAAGTTATTGCTTCAGGCCATGGGTCTGTTGACTGATATGTACACATCAGTATGGCTCTACAGACACATCAGCATGAAGGTTACACATCAGCAAGGCACACATCACCAAGGCACACATCAGCGAGGCAGTTAGTTTGTTGAGATTGTAGGAAGGCTGTTAGTCTGTTAGGATTTGTAGGGATAAGAAAGTTGGTTAGTAGCTTATGAGTGAAGCAAAGAATACTTGTATAAATAACGAACACCTCTCTCTGGAATTCCTTCATTGTTCAAGGAATACAATCTTTAGTCATTCACTTTCTCTCTCTAAATTCTCTGCCATTGTTTTTCGTTTTGCTTCTTCTACCATGTCTTCAGTCAAGAAATGGCATAACATATATTATCGCGTAACATATCTTTAGCCATGTGCTACTGTAAAAAATATATCATAGATAAGCATATGTGTTCAAATATGAACAAGTTCAAAAAAAAAATTGTCCCGTTCTGTCCCACGCATAAGCATTGTACCAAACAACAAACGGAACAGGGGTAAGTTAGTCATTTAATCTTTTTGTCCTATTCCGTTTCGTCCCGTCCCGTCTGCGTACCAAACGGTACCTTATGTATTGAGAAATGAGCCCTTATTCTATAAAAGGGACTCCCTCACCATCATTAGATAGCATTGTCGCCTGCTGAGCAACCGCCTCGCCGCGAGCATCAACCCTAGCCCATCATTTATGTATTGAGGAGCGAGCCCTTATTCTATAAAAGGGACTCCCTCACCATCATTAGAGAGCATCGTCGCCTGCTGAGCAACCGCCTCGCTGCGAGCATCAACTCTAGCCCATCATTTATGTATTAAGGAGTGAGCTCTTATTCTATAAAAGGGACTCTTTCACCATCATTAGAGAGCATCGCCGCCTGCTGAGCAACCGTATCGCCGCGAGCATCAACTCCAACCCATCATTTATGTATTGAGGAGTGAGCCCTTATTCTATAAAAGGAACTCCCTCACTTTCAACCCCACAAGCCGAGCCAACCAAGGCAACATAAGCCACAAATAAAGCAGCTTCGCAACATGTGCTACTTTTAGTTGAGCATCATTTCAGATTGAGCACCGCCTCATATCGAGTATCAGTTCTAGACGACATCTAGTTACTTTGGCCCACACATGGACTGAATTTTAAGTCTCCAGCCAAAAGACTCTCTTGACTGAGGACTTGGGGGACTACTGTTTGTACCATACTTAGGGCCTCCATATTTAGACCTCGTATAAATACTCAGGGGACTCAAATGTAATTATGTAATAAATGAAGGGACAAATATGTAATAAGTGAGTAGCCCTTATTCTATAAAAGGACTTCTCACTCTCCTCATTAGGAGAGGTCAAGTTTAGGCCAAGATTGAGGGCAAGGCTTAGGCCACATAAAATGGGCTAGAGAGCACACTGCCTCTAGCCTTCTTGTATATTCACCATTCAGAGTAAAACAATATCAACATCAGTGTGGACGTAGCCCAAACATTGGGGTGAACCACGATACATCTTGTGTTCTTTACATTCTTTCATGATTCACAGTCGGATTTACGTTGTTCCAAGACCTCCGGTTTTGTGCATCAACAATGCTTAGGCATTAATCGGGGGTGATGACCAACCGCCTAGCACTGGAATTTTTAGAACAATATTATTTACACATAAAAAACTATACTTACATTTTTGTTAGTTTTTAGTTCACAAAAAATGTTCTTCAATTAATATGTAGTATATATATAAATAAATAACTGTCAACTTTCATTTATAGATTGACTAGGTTCATTTTGGACTTTACTAGTTGGTTGGGTGGACAAGCCCATTAAATTGTGCACAAGTCCAGTACATGGAAAGATTCTTTATAGCATTCCACTTAAACAAACCAAACCGACGATGTCGTTTGCTTAAGGTTATTTTAAAAAGTTACTATTCATCATCTTCTTCTCCTATTCTCGATCCACGATCGCGCAAAGATTTTTCTACCCAGATGCAGAGAAGATTATATAGCTGCAGTTCCAATATTTTCCAAACACTCAGCTGTCTACAGCTCGCCCAACATCACCTTGTCCTGCTTAGACCCCCGCCTAGCGCCTTGTCCTGCCTTGTGCTCCACCTAAAGCCGCCTACTCGGTTATCCGATTTTTCTAACAATTAAGCATTTATCAGAATGACAGTCAGCCGTGGAGCGCCTAGGTGGCTGCCTAGGTAGATTTTTCAAACATTGATTTATACTAGAGAATCCTTTTAATACACAAAATCCATACTAAACTAAGAAAATCCCAAAGGATATCTAGGAGTAGATATGCATTTTTTTGGAGTATGATCACTTGTAGTGCACGCCAAATCCCTAGATTGTAGGAATCTCCAATAATATAAAAACCTGGCTAATTCCATACTGGATCAGGTTTTCATATCTTACAGATCAAGATTTAAATCTCAACGAAATCAACGGATTTTGCCCATTTATCTGAAAAATGGTGATGGTGGCATTGTTGCTCATTTTGTGTAGATTTTTTATAGAGGCTATTGAGTCCATGATAGAACTTTTAAGCTACTCGTACTCTAATATGTCTTACTCCGTCCCAAGACATCTTTGTCCCTAACTATGTATCTCAAATGGTTGTTCCCCTTAATGATGGATAGTTATCGAAAGTTTCCAAGTAAATCGAAGCACGTATCGTTTAATTTCTTTTGACATGAGATGTTTGTACCATACTTAACCAATCCCGAAACTATTGAGCATCAGTCAATGTTATACCATCAAGGATCTATAAGAGTTTCCCTCTAACCATGATGCCAATCACAGTGCGAAACGTGTCGACATCAAAGGCCAATCATAGCGCGACATGTGTCGACATCAGGCCAATCACAGCACGACACGTGTCAAAGTCAGAACAAAGCTAAAAACTATCTTCTATAAAAGGAGATCATTCTCTCACAATATTTCCTAATGTCATTTGTACTAAATCATTCACTAGAACTCACTAAAGGAGAGCTTCAACCTATGTATTTGTGTAAACCCTTCACAATTAATAAGAACTCCTCTACTCCGTAGACGTAGCCAATCTGGGTGAACCACGTACATCTTATGTTTGCTTCTTTGTTTCTATCCATTTACATACCTATCCATACTAGTGACCGGAGCAATTTAGTGAAGATCACAAACTTAACATTTTATGTTGTACCAAAGTCCTTATTGATTTTGTGCATCAACATTTGGCGCCCTCTGTGGGAAACACATTTATTCCTATTCTCTTCAGCTTTGTTAAGCTGGTTTTCACAATCTGTACACTTTCTTTTGACCAGGCATCCCTCTCCAATATGGGAAGTGAAGGAAGCCATAACACACAGAACGACACCCCTATCGCGCCTAGTGTGAGGCTGCGAAAGAAGGAACGAAAGAAGCTCGCTCTTCAAGCTAAAGTTGAGGAGCTGGAGGCTTAGAACAACAAGATAGCAATAAAGATTGAGATCCTCCAGGAACAATATGAGTTTCAAGACGTTGAAACTAGGCGTACTCAAACACGTGAGCTTGTTGCCCCTATGGACATCAACCATCATCTGGGTGCCCTCCAACATGGAGGGTCACCTTCCTTCGACATGGGTATCCCTGATGAGGAGCAAGATAATCATCAAAACATTGATCAACATGAGACTTCCTTCAACCCAACTGCTTTGACCCGAAGCAGGAGAAGTGGAGGAAGACACCTCCTTGCAGAAGGGTTAGAAGGATCGAAAACTGTTTATCGTGACTGCTGAGACTTCATAAAGCAACGTTGAAAGAATCCCCTCCACATAAGCTTGAAGATCAATGACCTAAGGGTTTTTGAAATACTCAGTCCCCTCCCACAACCCAGGCTAGCTGCCAATCTAAGGAAGGAACGACAGGTCCTAGAGGAACATGAAGGTACAGGGGACTCGGACAGACTCACCCTAGAAGTTAGTACGGCGAGTCCAAGGAAAAACCACACGCTCTTGCTCAAACTTTCCTACTTCCAAAAGGCGATTGAGACTTACGGAACAAAAGTCCAGTGGTACATCACTCCACTCAAGACCCCTTTGTCCTATAGCTCATTGAGGAAGTAAACAAGTGGAAAACCAAACGTCAAGCTGAGATACCTAACTGGAACCAACCCAGGCCTGGCGCTTTCACAAGGAGGATCCTCAACACCTTCTTTAAGCGAAGATAAAACAAAATCTTGGTTTACAACTCTATACTGAAAAGGATGACCCAATTGAACACCTTAACCTCTTTAAGTCCACCATGGCATATCGGATGCACACCGACGAAGAGCGATGTCTTCTTTTCCCTTCCACCCTCTCTGGCGGAGCTCTAAACTGGTATTGTCGTCTTCCACCTGAGACAGTAGACTCATTTGAGGAACTGAGGAAACTATTTATCTCTCAACAAATCTTCTAGACCGATCGCTTGCATTCTGCAGATGACTTGTATACTATTCGCCAGAAGCCAGATGAGTCACTACGAGAGTATGCTGGTCGCTTCAGCCATGAGTATTCTCGTTGCACTAAGACAGATGACAAGACCGCTCTCAAGGCCTACCTGACTATTTCTTCAAGTACATGATCAATGCCAACACTTGGAATACTTACTCTGAGGTGATGACACAGACTTACAACCACGCATCCGCCGAAGCAATGACATATTAAGGGAAAGCCCCTACAGCCACCCCTTATTAACAAGTAGGGAGTGGAAGCCAGATCCAACCAAATGAGAAGACCTCAACCTTCCAAACGGCAACGGTGCATCCCCCTGCCTTACTTAATACTTTGCTAAGTCAACAGACATATCAATATCATGGCAAAAGGAAAGATTTACATCCTTACCAGTCTCATTTTAGTAAAAGTAGTAAGGGACACTACCGTGATAACCAAGGGTTTCGCCACGATAATCTCCGCCCCCAGGCAATCAACACAGTGGGTTAAGCATGTGTCAGGATAGGCCCTACACCGAGGTATGAGGCATACACACCTTTGAACGCCACATGCGTGGCCATTTACCCCAGCATAGCACACCTAATACCGAAGCCAAAACCGAGGCAGCCAAATTACAAGCCCACGAAGAACACGAGCATGTTTTGCTGCTACCACGAGCATAATGGCCATGACAGCGAAAAGTGTATCACCCTTCGTGATCATATTGAAGCTTTGGCGTGAAGGAAAAATTGATCAATTTCTCATTCACCCTCCAAAGGATAATCGTAACCAACGCTAAGTGAATGTGATATATTCTATAAATGGTGGCACACCCATATCTAAATCTTCCAATAGGGCCATGAAAAATAGTGAACGAACTTTGAGGCCTGGCCATCAAGTGTTTCACGTGGAAGAAATTAGGGGAGGCAAGTATCAAAAGCCTAACTGGGATCCAATATGTTTATACCCTGAGGAAGAAAAAGGTATCATCTACCCTCACAATGGCCCACTGATTGTGGAAGCTCACATAGCCAACTTTGAAATACGATGAATCTTGGTAGACACGGGGGCTTAGGTCAATATCATGTTTGCTGAAGTTTTCAAGGCACTTAATGTAGCTTAACACTTGCTCGATCACTCGGTTTCTCCTCTGATAAGCTTCTCCGGTGATATCGTGCAACTTTTAAGGAGCATACATTTACCTTTCACCATTGGTACAGGCCCTTACACAACTACCATTACCACTAACTTCCTGGTGGTTGATTGTCCAATGACATACAATGTCATCTTTGGACGCACAGGTATCAATGATCTCAAGGCCATGATATCTACATATATGTTGTTGATGAAATTTCCAGCCCCCTATGGCAATGGTTACATTAGAGGAGATCAACTTAGTGCACGATCATGT
This sequence comes from Malus sylvestris, assembly GCF_916048215.2. Classification (NCBI taxonomy): domain Eukaryota; kingdom Viridiplantae; phylum Streptophyta; class Magnoliopsida; order Rosales; family Rosaceae; genus Malus; species Malus sylvestris. Next base: position 7,104,083 of record NC_062264.1, on the reverse strand, counting down.
TACAACACTTCGGTCAAGCAACAGCATCTGTTGTGCCCAAAAAAACCTTTTTTATACATGACCAAGTCATAAAGACCAGCCCCGACGAAGCCAACTTGGATCTTCACGGTGGCAACAGTCAACTCGACGATCCTCCAGATGACTCTTTCACCCAGCAAGCACAACCCGCTGAAAAGTTGGAGAAGGTCTCTATCTCAAAAGATTATCTGGATCGTATAGTGAAGATTGGCACCACCTTGTCACCACCCATTCGGTTAGCATTGATCTCTTTTTTGCAAGAGAACACTGAGGTCTTCGCCTGGTCATACAAGGACATGCCAGGCATCTCTCCCGATATCATATGTCATTGCTTAAGTATTGACCCCAAGACCAAGCCAGTGAGACAGAAGCGAAGATCTTATGACGCTGAACGATACTACTAGTGAATGACTAATATTGTAGATTTTCTTGTAAATTAAATGACTGGATATGAGTTGTACATGAACTACAAATAAGATCGATACTACTAGTGAGTAGCAGAGCTAATAAACAAGGAAAGTAATGGATGCTTGGCTAAAGCTGAATGTCTACAAGGAAGCTGATGAGCTAATTTGAGTAAAGTTGATTGATTGGTTGTTTGAGTGTCCATAATCCTTCTGCCTCTGCTTCTTTATATAGAGATCTGAAAGAGCACCCTTGCTAAGAACAATGAACATGCCCGATAGAAGCTTGGCCAGCTTACATTGTGAAATAATATTAAAAGGGGAACTTGCATTTCCACCACATGTTTTCACCACTTGCAATAAACTATTAATTAAAAGAAGCAAGATAGCCTCTTTCACCATGTATCCTCTATCAGAATGTATGTGTCTTCCCATCCACTTGCATTAGGAAAACATGCAATTGTTGTTTAAACAAAACTCTTGGCAAATCTCCACCACCCAAACAAATGGGAAAAGCAATATTATAATGTCAAATAACTCCACTTGCAGCCAAATATCTTTCCAAGTTAGCGTTTTTGCACATTAATCCTCCAAATACCATATTTTACCCAAATGACCCAAATAAGTGAAATTGTGCACATTTTAGGTGTAAACACCTCGTGCTTCTGGCGGCCTCTTGTAGTGTGAATATTGTTGTATGAAGCCGATATCCCAGACAATGATATGATAACTGGGAATAAAAGGGAAATAAAGGAAAATTAGAAGAAAAAATAATTCTCATATCTCATATATCATTCATAGGCGGCAACAATACGATATAGTAGGAGAGTTTCTAGAAACCCTAGTGATTCAGTGCTGCACAGCAGGCAGCAATCCGAAAACTCATAGTGATATTTCGGGAACCAAAGTTAGGATATGACAGCTAAATAACATAAATGAGAAAAAAGGTATGCTGATAATTTATCATGTCAAACAATGACATTAACTATACATTTTGTATACAAGTCTATGTTGTTAGTTAGTTGTTAGTTAGGGTCTCAGAAAGAAATTGTTATTAACATTCTGAAGTACATACGTAGTTAGGTTTTCTCTCTTCCTTTATTTATTTATTTTTTACTATGGAGTGCTTATGATCACTTTTTTAGAATGTCAACAAATTATAACCTATTTATACACAAACTATATGCACGTTGGGCCAAAATTTATAACAAAAAGGAAAGTTACAATAGTTTCCTAATAACAGCATAATGGCAAAACAACATAGGGAGGCATTCACTACCTTTAAGCTACTTTTAACTAGCCTTAACTATGGTAGCTGGCTATCATTCCCCTGCAAACTTGACACCTTGAAAACAAGTCGTTCAAACCATTTAGAGAGTAACCTTTTTTGTGAAGACGTCTGCAAGTTGAAGCACAAAGGGGATGGACTTAACTTTGTGACTACCAGAAGCAATCCGTTCATGGACAACTAGATGACTAATAGGACGACGAAGTTTAGAGAGGAGACCTTGAACCCATATGGTATCAGGACAGGCGTAGGCAAGGGCGCGATACTCTGCTACTGTACTCGAAAGAGATACTATCGTTGCTTCTTGGCACTCCACAAGATAAGATTAGGTCTTAAAAATGCACAATACCCTATTGTGAACCTTCTGGCCCAATTAAAAAAGAACGAGTAGGTGACCGTCGAACAGGAGGGCCAACACCTGGCATTCCCTTGAGATACAAAGAATTCTTTTGACAGCTTCATGGTGAACATCACTTGGAGACATGACAAATTGACAACATATATATGAGATGTCAGGACGGGTCATACTGAGATATTAAAGGGCACCAACCATCTGTCAATAGTGTAGGACCAGTGATGGGCATTACCATGAGTCGGGAAAGGGTACCTTTGGAGGCCATGAGGGTGGAAACAAGTTTACAGTCCAAGAGATTGTTGAGTATGAGAAGATCTACTGTGTACTTTGAGTAAGATGAATAGAATCTGTGCGATAGTTAACATCAACAGCAAGAAAATATTGCGAACACCCTAAATCCTTGATGTCGAACTCAGCTCCTAATGTGCGAATAAATGAATGTAAAGCAGACGAATTACTGCAGTGAGAACTATGTCGTCTACATAAAGCAGCAAGACCATAATTAATGAGGGAATTATCTTGGTAAACAAACGTAGAATTGTATGCTTGACTTTGAATAAAACTTGTGCGAATAAGGAAGGAATTGAAACTCTGAAACCATGCCCGGGGAGACTGCTTGAGGCCATAAATGGCCTTATGAAGTTTACACAAATGATTCGAACCAGTAGGATCAACAAACCTAGGCATATAAACTTGTTCGTATTTTCGTCTCAGAGGGGTAAGCGAGGATATTTGGCAGCCATGAAAAAGGTGAAAAGGGTGTTGGCAGTTCGCATTTTCTTTAGGTCGGATTTTGAGATGTCAGTGAGGACGGCCATTAAGCAGAATTTAAGATTTTGTGGTAGCCACTAGTGTTAACATTTTAAATTGATGATCGAATTCGTTCATTGTATTATTCTAGGGTTGAGGAGTGCATTTATAAAAAATATCACAATAAGAGATAAAATAACAATTAAATATGTGATTGTTGTGAAGTTATAGGTGCTCGAGAGGGTGTTTCAAAAGTTTTGCAACAATGGCAGCATATGGCCCTTGAGAGTGATGTGCTCCAAGTTGTTCAAGCCATTGGTAGTCAGCATAATAGTTTTTCTGCAGTTGGCTTGATCAAAGATGATATTAAGGCTGGCCTGTGGTGCTTTCTTGAATCTAGAGTATTGCATGCTCGTAGATCCACCAATGTGTGGGCCATAATTTGACCCACATTAGCCGGAATTTTTATTTTGATTACTATTGGTTTGAGAAGCTTCTGGATTTAATCTAGGATGTGCTCCTAGATTGAATGTTTCCTTGATCGTTTTGAATAAAATTACTACTGTTTCGCCTAAAAAGTGAAAAAGAAAACATTGCAAAAATATTGAAAGAGAATAAATAAAAGAAAGAAAAATTGTGACCATATCGAGCTTAGGCTTGGATACATACAGTAACTGATATGCCATTAACGCATATTGGATTTTTAAAGAGAATTCGGTTACAATCACAACACCTGCTAAGATAAAGAGGGAGTAAACCTAAATGAATAAGATAGAAAACAAAGAGTCTATTAACTATATTATAAGTAGGAAGCTAGAGGTCGTAGGGCAAGCAAATCAATGGAAGGCAACAACTGCAGCTCTTGCATTTTTGTTCGATGGAAGATCGGGTGGCGGAGACGGTAGCATAAAGAGAGCCAAGATTCCACTTACTATGGCAGCAACCGCTCCCGCGACAAATGCTGGTAAATTACCACCACCGAACAAAGCATCCCACGGTCCACTTACGACGGACACAAACATCTGCAAGTTCAATAATTTAGTAATTAACTGTACAGTTTGATTTAGAATTTAAGCGAACATGTATTTTTTTAAACCAAAATTTACTAAAGAGATGAAACTAGGGATACATTACCTGTGGTAGGACAATTGCAAGATTTAAGACTCCCAGTGAAAGCCCTGTTTAATTCAAAGATCCAAAATAGTAGAATTTAGAAAATATTGCACTCAGTAATCACCTAAACATAATGGTTTAGTTATTAAATTTATTTATCAACAAATGCCGTCCTTTAATAAAAAAGGAACTCAGGTTTTCCAAAATTAATAGAATACGGGAAAAAATTAAGTTAATTTACCTTGGCCTGCACCAGAATCGCTGGAAAATATGGATGCCAGGGCAAAAGGAATACTGTATGTCACCTGTGTAAAGATAACAACAAAAAATAGGTCAATTTAATTAAGAACAATATTTGGCTACTAAAAAATGAGTAGGATCTTCTGCTCAAAATTTTTAGTGCTTTAATCACGGGGCCTTGTGTTTGTGATCAAAACCGTTCATACTATGAATCACACTGTAAAAATCATCTTTGCAAAAATAAAAAATTAAAATAAAATAAAACTAAAGTCGTTTAGTCAATTTATTGTAGCAAATACATAGACGGTGTGTAATACTTTTACCAATACCGTTCATTTGTTTTTAAATAGCTTGATGATTAAATGACCTTAGTTTTAATTGCTTTTTTGCAAAGAGGTGATCTTTATGGGATGATTTATAATATGAACGGTTCTGATTATAAAACACAAGGTTCTATAAATTGACAACAAACAATTTTGAGAAATTTTGAGTAGGAGTTCCTACTCATCTTTGAGCCAAATGTTTTTTAATTAATATTAACTAGCTGATGAGCACACACTCTATGTGTGTGTGTGAACAATTTCATTTTGGTTTTTGTTTTTTATTAAGGAGTGTGATTAATTTTTAAAATTTTAAAAATAGTATGAAAAAATGATGGTAGGACAATTTCTCTTAATAAGTGCATATTTTATCTTAAGTAATTACTGTTTTGTCATCCTTATGTAAATATTGTGTATAAAAATAGGGTAAAAGGGGTAAAATAGGGATATGATTGTCATTTTCTCAAAAGATACAAAATTATTATTTTGCCCTCCTTATGTAAGTATTGTGTATCAAAAGTGAGGGAAAATAGGAAAAAAGGGGCAAAATATACAAAATTACTATTTTGCCCTTCTTATGTAAGTATTGTGTATAACAAATGAGGGCAAAATAGGAAAAAATGGTAAAAAGTTAACAAGGAGGGTTCCCTTAATAATAATATAGATTCCTAAACTAAAGTGTCATAAATACAAACACATCACATATGGGTGGAATTATTTAATTGTGGAAATGGAATGCATCACATTTTCACTTTCCCTTCAACATATTAAATGCTTTGAGGATTATGAAAAACTTCTTTTGTTTTGTTTAATTTAATTGTGAGGATGAAGAAAAGTTGTTGATAAAAAGGAGTAGAATAACATGGGACGTGGGTATTGACAAAAGCGAAAAACATGGTAATTGTACCTAAGCACATAATTAATCAACCCTTTAAATTATGATAAATTAAGTTGTAAAAATAAATAAATAAATGAAAGTTAAGAAATAGATAAAATCTAATTGAAATTCCCGATAAAAAATTTATCGAGACTCATGTAATTGTACTCTATCCTCCATATTTGTATGTATTTTCAATTTTCAATGAATGAATATCGTACTTGATCTAAAAAAATTAAAAAAAGAAACAGATAAAACTAATTGATCCCCTTAATTACAAAAACCGCAAATTGAGGAGCTGTTCGAAGAATCAAAATGATGATACGTCTTAGATTTGCTTGTATAATCAATTGGCACTGATAAGTTTCCTCATCCTAGTAAATGTTGCTAGTAAATGCACGGTGAACCTTATCTGCATGCACTTAATGACCTTGGATAAAATCAAACAAAACACCTTCTGGATAATGGATAACCCTATTTGTTCTTCAAAAACCAGGCAAAAATTTTACCACCCAAAAATTGAATAGTGAAAAAAACTCCGTGGTCCTCAGTGAAAATCTGTTCTAATTCCATAGCATCATTTGTCAAGCAATTTTCAGGAAATTAATAAATAAATTATCATATTGTATACACTACCGATATTTTTTCCCCTTGTGTAACAAAGTAATTAAGAATTTACTAAATATATCAACAAGATTTACCAAAATTAATTGTACGTAATAATCAAGAATACTTACCGCTAGAGGAATACCAAGAACGGCGAACAGAGACAATGCGCCGGCCTTGACACTGGCAGGTGGCGGCGGGGGCTCAACACCGCCGTGACCGTGTCGGCTGGCCTCAGCCAATTTAGTGATCAAAACAGTCATGGCCAAACAAACGGCGAGCAAGAAGTTGACAATGGCCCACAATCTCTTGACACCACCAACCCAACGACCGAGAAGCTCGATCCCAAGGGACATGAACCCCAAAACGACAGAGTTTAACAAGAGGCCAAGTGAACCGACCCTCACACCCAAATCGTACAGCTGCCCTTTACCGACTTGGCCGCCGTACACCTCCTTCCCCATCCAGTCAGTGTCGAACAGCAAGAACGGGAACCACGCAATCCAGTTTAGACACGTCACCAGAAGCAACACCAGCATTGGCCTCTTCAACTCCTTAAAGGCCCCAATCATTTGACCAAAAAATGGCACCTTCGAAGTGGTCGCTGACTCCTCCTCTGGCTCGTCTGGCTGAGCGACGTTGGCGGTTGTTTCCTTCACGTTGGTAAGGGCCAATACGGTGAGGATGATGAGGAGGGCGATAGAGAGGAAGAAGCAGCTCTTGAGATTAGCGCAGTAGATGTCGCAGGCTTTGGTCATGGTGAAAGGGAACATTCTGTGGAGGTTGTTGTAGGCCCCAGCGGCGTAACCAAGTACGTTTCCGACAGCCATGAAGAAGGCGAAGAGGGCGTTGGCAGTCCGCATTTTCTTTGGGTCGGATCCAGAGATGTCGGCGAGGAGGGCCCTGCATGGCCCCTGCAGCATGTTGTTGGCGACGTCGAGGATCCAGAAACCGACCACGAAGATAGAGACAGCACGGGGCTTGGTGGCTTTCTCAAGGGAATCGCCGGTGAGGTGTCCGAGATCAGCAGCGTAACCGATGAGAAAGACGGCGACGGCGACGAGGGCGGAGCCGGAAGCGATAAAGGGGCGACGGCGTCCAAAGCGGGAGGTGCAACGGTCGCTGTGGTAGCCGACGATGGGCTGGACGAGCAAGCCGGAGATGGGGCCGCAGAGCCAGATGAAGGCGGCCCAGGTGTGGGGGACGCCGAGGAGCTGGACGTAGGGGGTCAGGAGGGAGAGTTGCAGTGCCCACCCGAATTGGACGCCGGCGGCAATGGAGGCGACCAGGATGATTTTTTTCAGCGGGCTCACCTGCTGCTCCAGCTTGGCCTGAGAATTCTTGTCGGCGGTTTCAACTTCCATGGCTGGGTGGCAGGACACACGCTTTCTGTCTCCGTGACTCTCTCTTTCTCTATCTCTATATGTCCCTCTGTTGGGGAAACGGAAACCTAATCCTCACTTTTACAATAGGAAGATTGAGAGAAGTTTTAGAGAGAGGGAGAGTTGTGATGAGTTTTCTGGAATTTATAGAGGTGGTGGTGGTGGTGGTTGTGATGTTTGCATGGAGGAGGAGGAGGAGGAGGAGGCAACTGGTGAAAGATGGGGTTGGACTTTATCTGGTTGGAGTTGAATGCTATTGAGTCAGAGTCCGTCACAGTCTCACTTCTGAGTCGCAAAATTCATTGAATAATTGTTGCCAAGTGTAGAAAACTGCCTTTATTACTTTTATTTTCCGGGGACCGACGAACTAAACTTATTGAATTCTCCATATTTATCCAAATTGCCTTAATTACGGTCTAATATAATCCTCTTTTTCTTTACTTTCCCTTGCTATATAATATATGACTTAATTATGATCTAATCTTTTTCTTCTTCCCCACTCAAATTATGACATTAACATTTCGAAAATATTAAGTGCCATGGATTTGGATTGGATTCAAATGGAAAGTTAATCCGGGTAAAGAGAGAATATTTTGTTCACCATCCGATGGTGATGTTTATCATCTCATTTATAACTATTAAATTAATTTAAATTTTGAGATATGTATAATGAATGAATTTAAATTCAGTAATACTAAGTATGGCGTGGTTTGTGGTAAGAAAAATGCATCCGGTAAAGAAGTTGTTGCCATATTCTATATTAGAAGAGTAATGCAAGAGATACTAAATTTTATAAATTAAATGACATGAAAGTTGTTGATTAGATTATTATTTAAGTGTTACTTAACGTATTTATTTCTTTATTGGTAATACATCATTTAGTTTGCAAATACATAACATTACTCATATAAAAATAGGATAATGCTAGGGAGAACAAATTTTTAGATCAAATTTGCAAACTGAATGATGTGTCATCAATAGGAAATAAGCACGTTAATCAATACTTAAGTAATAATTCAATCATCAACAACTACGTCATTTGGTTTACAAAATTTAGTTTAAAATTTTGATTTCCCTAGCATACAAATATCCAATAAAGACCAGGAACTTGATCTTGGACAAGGACGTCAATCAAAGTCATGAGAAAATTAGTGGTAGAGTCACGTGAGGACCGGAAACTGTTATAAAACTCCAGCAATTTTACATTGCATAATGAGTAGGGGTGGTTCGATATGGGATACTGAACCAAAAAGCACAAACCGAACTCTTTCAGGACAAGATTATGAATACCGAAACCAAAACCAAAATTTCAGTTTCCCGATTTTCGGAATTCCCGAAAAAATTTCGGTATTTCGGGATCCCAAATCAAACCAAAACAAAGACAAATCCCCAAATCCCCAATTTGTAAATCCCTAATTCGAGCCCTAATTCAAAAACAAGATACCCAAGCTTCCTCCAAATCCCCAGTTTGTAGCAGTTGCACCAAAAATTCCAACTCTTTAAGGGAATGGAATATGACTTACTTTTAAATTGGTAGAACAATTTGGAAGGTATGATAGAACCTGCAAAAAGTAATACCATATGGCTGAAAGGAGAGTCGAGAGAGAGAGAAGCGAGTGAAAGGAGAGGAGATAGAGCTGGTGAGTCAAGTGTTGGTGGCAAAACCACCAAGAGAAAGAGAGAGTTTGAGAGAGAAGATGCAGCTCTGAAAATTGAAATCGAGAGGAGAGAGATGAAATTGCATAAATGGGAAATGGTAGGCGGCTAGGGTTAATGAAAATGTTAAAGTATGAGTAACTAATAGTTATTAAAAATATAAATATATTTTCTGTATTATAATTTGACAAATCGAGAGTTGGCTCAGTAATGAAGTTCCATGATTCTCCAAGGGGAGATTAGGGTTTCGAATCCTTGTGGCCTCATTTTTGAGGTAATTATCTAAAGTCGGTTCAGTTTGGGAAAACTGAAATCCACAAATGCTAGACCGAGTACCAAACCAAAAATTTCAAAACCCGAAAATTTCAGGATAATTTCAATTTGGGTTCAGTATGGATCGGGAATTTTTTCCAGCCCTAGTAATGAGTAATTATACAAGCAATTAGACTGAAAGACAAATTGACACAATCTCAATACTTTAAGCTGCAATACGAGAAAATTGAAACTTCGTGGCCTATGTTAAAAATAACCCAAACTTGAAAAACATAAAATTTAATTAACCCTGTTGTAGGCCTATTTGACTGAACTGTATTTAGAACTAGAGAGGGAAAGAGGCAGGCGGCAAGAGAGAGAAGAGAGATTTAATTGTAAGGTGTATGTTGTATCATCCCATTGTGCCTTTATTTATAGTAGTAGTAGGATTACGACTCTAATATGATAATAACTACGAGAATATTCTAAAATATCCTCAGACACACTAGGATTTACACATTCACATTCTTATTCTAAATATGATTGCAACAAACCCTTTATTGTTAGTATAGTATTGGAGAGAATGGGAGAAGCATGAACTTTGGATTATTAATTGAATATTCTGTACATATTAGCCACTAAGGAAAGCTATAAACCAGCATCCTTTCCATCTACAGAAATTTAACCTACATTGAGCAAAATACATTTCTCACCCTACATTTTGACACCCAAAACGGCAATGACTTCTCTCTTTTCTCAGCTTCTATGCTCGCTAACGTAACATCACCCTCGCCACAATATAGAGCACCCGACAAGGACAGTCGCCATACACAATAACCCCTTCGCAAGTGTATTCAAATACTTCGAATTGTGTCCACTCGATCAATGACATCCAGTGATTTGCTCCGGTTGAAATCAAAGTCAATGATAGGAACGGAGGATGGCCTCCTTATTGGAAATGGATCCTTCCGACGTTCATTTGTTGGGGAGTGGTTACTACTCTTGCTCAGCCTATTATGCTTGCTGAACCTGGTCCTTGCAGTGTCAAATTCCTGACTCTTACTAATCCCCGGCGTCAGTTTTCTCTTGCTTACATATCGAAGCATTTCTTGATCTTCAACTGTTAATATGGGTGATGGACAGTTGGTTTTGCTTACGCATAACTGAGTTGCCTTCTGGTTGGGGGAGCAGAGAGGGGATTTAACAGGAGATCTAATTCCACCGTTTCCAACCCTCGTTTGGTTGACGAGATGGTGAAGCCACACCACCAGTTCAAGAATGTAAGACTCGGTTCTTTTTTTATCGGCATGGTGCAGTGTCTCAATCCTCAGCAAGTCAGTTTGACCAGCAGATTTTCGGTTCATCTCAGACCTAAAGAATTGCAACTAATAAAATTAGGAAAATATCAGGGATCATAAGTAAATGGAAAGACACCTGCAATTAAGAACTCACCCAGTGTTTGCCCATTCTCCAACCCAACCAAAGCCATGATGAGCTCTACATAAAACCACATTGCAAAAAGTGATCAGTAAACAAAACTGAAGGAAAATGAGGCATAGTTGTGAAATATTACATCGTCATAAATGAAGAATGTGGACACCAAAAAAATTGGATAATATGTTAATCACTCCAGTTAAGAGGGATAAAAGAAAAACTAATGAAGCTTTACTTGGTTGTTTTAGTGGCAATGGGTACCAGCCACTGCAATGTTTTCTCCATTTCAGCTTTAATTTCAGCGATTGTATGCTGCGAAAAAAATAAAGCATTTGAAAATTAGTTATAGGTTAATACATTCATGGGCAAACAACTATGAGCTTACTTTGAAGTAGTAAAATACAATTTAGGCGAGTTGTTAATAATTCCACTCATTAAATAAAACTATAGACACCTCTTCCTTAAACTGAAATGACTGTAGTTTTGAGCGCAAAGCTGACTTCACGTCAGGCGGGAGCCCCTGATATAAAGTATCCCGAGTGTTTGAAGGCACAGAACTTGATCGAGACACCTGGTTACATTCAAACTCAGAGGTCATGGCCCACGTGATTTGATATAAAGCATAAAATTTGATTGAAGGGAAGAATGATTACTATGGGAAACTTCCCGACATAGACCAGATAACTACTATAACCTGCTATTTGCTAGTTATGGTATTCACAACTGAAGAAAAGCTAATAAACATACATTGTCCGAACATCCTATATTTATGGAATCCAACTGACAGAAATCAGAACCCAATACTTTAGCACCACGCTTGAAATCCCCCAGGCATAGGACTGCTCATTAAAAAAGAAGTCTAGAGGTAGCAAAAACTTTTAAAAGAACAGTACAGAGAGACAGAGACAGAAAGATTTTGGCACTTAAGAGGTTGCATAAACCCACAAGAATATGGAATTGACCTGAATACAACCCTCACAGTCAAAGGTTGGTTGCTCCAACTAACGAATGAGAGGTTATAACCCCGGAATAAACACATCTCAAGTCTAAAATGGTATTGAAACTTAAAACCTGCTAGCATACAGTAAAAAAAAAATTGTATTTTCACCACCGTAATAAGTAGTTCACTGATAATATCACATACTTGTTTACACTGAATTAAAAGGATAGAAAAAATATTATCACGAAGGTTGAAAATTTCAGAAATGAATATAACATCAACTCACAAGAACATCAATTTGACTGATGATATTTGCATAATGCAACGCAAGACCAGCAGAACCCAACTTTTTGTGATTGTTCCGAGAACCTTTCACAGGTTTATCAGTATCTGCAAGACCACAAAAATCACACAAAGTCACTTAACAATTGAACACAATGAACAACTTCTACATAATTGTTATGCACTAGTGAATATTACAAGAGATGTTAGCTTTCATTTTGGAGATGTTATCTTTTACCAGATTGGAGTGTTTCCAATACCATCCCATATATCTATTACACTTGAACTTTATATTAATTCAACAATGCCAACTTTCTAGCAGTCGAATGCAAATTTGTTTTGCAAGTATTAGATTTCATCAAAAACAAGAAACAGCCATTATCTTTCTCAGCATCATGTCCTTCCTGCTTTCCCAGCAGACTCCAACCAGACTTAAAATACCAATATCATATATTACATCAAAAACTTTTGAGGCATACCTGCATTTCCAAATGCTTCATGAATCTCCATATGCAAGAAATGAACAACGTCTGCAAGTTTCTCCATGACCTGTAAATATGTGATATTAGGATGATTGTAGAACTTCAACGGCAATTCTATTTGCACAGTGCACCGTTCAACAACCCAGAACTTAATTTAAAAAGCATAAGACAGAATTCACACATCCTATATATTCTCAAGACATCATAATACAAAAGCAATCTTTTTATTTCTTCGAAACCAAATAAAAGTAAAGGATCCCTCCCCATTGCTGGCCTTGTTTGTTATCTTTTTCCTAAATTAAGAAACTTTTTTTTTCTTTTCCTCAAGTGGTTTAGGCTTTAGTGTGTTTTTATGAAATCCTTTCTAGAAATTAGGAAGAAGGGTACTTTAAAATAAATGGGTGCATTGAGAAGTTCTCTAGCTGCAAATTGAAGCTTCCAAAGTTGTATTAGGTGACTAACAAATATATACCACCCATTTTAATCAACAGAAAAGTTATTTTCAGTAGCACCTAGACCTAGGTGAGATACACAATTAGAAATACTGACTTGCTACCTCTTCCAAAATTCGGGACCAAAGTGATTTTTTCTTCAAACTTCTCACATGCTTCCTTTGACTTTTCAACTCTGCTCTCAAGATTGCAAGGCTATCTCCTACACGGAACAAGAATATACAAGCACAAAAACCAACTTTACTTTCAAGTAATTGTGATCATTTCATTGCAAACAAAACAATAAATTGAAAGAAATCAAAATTTCAAAAGTGTGGAAGGTTTTGTAGGACACATTTATTGAAGCCAACCACCAGTATTATAGATTTATTGGCTTAGTCCAACAAAGGAAAAACATTTGAGTGCCCAGGCGTGGCATTATAAAGGTACAAACAAAGAAAAACATCAGGAAATACCAAAACAGTAACAATTAAATAATTACATAAGGAACAAACTTCAGAACAAGTACTCGCATGGTATCATTATTAGATATGAGAACTGCCGAAATAGACCATGGAAAAATCTACAGTTCCACACACACAGAAACATATGGAAAGGATATTGATGCGCTCTCAACTCAATACAAAGTGAAATGTAATCTTTTCTATATGACACTCAGACATCAACTGGAAAAATAAAAGCTGGATAATGTTACCCAAAAAAAAAGATGGATAAATACAAAAGGACACTCTGTCGTCAAATGAAAAAAAAAAAGACTGGAGAAATACAAAATAGAATAACTATATTTATCTACAAGACCAAAATATGGAGATAAATTTTCATATGACATTGTAAAGGAAATACAAGATGCAAGTTACCTCTTTGGGTAGTACTTGAGTTGTCTTCCTCTTGAAGCTTACGCCGATAATCTTGTTCAAATCTGTCCAAGGCATGTAACTCATGATATAATTCCTGTAACCAAGAAAAAGGTTTGCTTTTGCTCAGTAAGGAACAACATATGTCCAGCAGTTGCAGTAACATTTTTTAACAAAACCAATGCTTGTTTATAAAATTTGAAGTTATATAATGATTCTGCAACACTAAAGAAAGCTAAATCCTAAATGCAGAACAGCTAAATTTAATGTCTTGATTGAAAGCCCTTCAACTGAATAAGAACTACAAGGAAGCTCAACAACGTTTTGAGTCATTAACTGTAATCTTCATAGGGATAGATGATTTACCAAACATTTGGCACTTCAAGCAACAAAACCTATTATACTTGGAATACAGCTGACAGAATATAAAAATAAGAAAACTTATTTACTTTTAACGCTATAGAAACAAAGAAACGAGGAGAAACAGCCTCTTCGGTCCATAATACCATGAAGCATATTGGTTCAGTTTCATTTCATATCCTAGTTATAGAATTCAACCATATCAGCCATGAAAGCACATAGCTTGAGGAGGGAACCTCGTTCAAGATAACTAAAAACAATGATTTAAAACTAATCCAATGATATTCTTATGCCAATGATGTTTCACAGTGGAAAGGAGATATAAAAATTAAATACACTATTATTTTCTCTTTAACATGGTGCATGGTGTTACAGAAATTTCCAAGGTAAGTCACTAATGGACACAATTGCTACCAGAGGTTGCATTATTTGGGAGTTTTAACGAAACACTCCCGGTACTGTTCACTTTTAACGAAAAACCACATTTTTACCTTCCCCTGGTACTATTTTTTTTATTTTTTATTTTCCAAATTCCCTGGTACTATTCACTACACATTTATTTGTCCTTTTTCATTAAAACTAAGGTTTTTTTGGACTTTTTATTAGTTTTCCTTTTTTATACGTGTACTTACAGCTGTATTTAGAACTAACGTCATCAATTGCTGCATCACTGTCTCTGCATCTTCCTGCAATTGCCTCTGCGGTGTGATTTCTGAACCCAACCTAACATTTGGGAGATAGCACAGGTGGCAGTGTCACAACATCATCTATGGAGTTAAACAGAAACAGACATGAGAAAAATATCAAATTTCTTTATAGGTTTACTTTTCAAAATATCGATCCAGATTATGCCACTGAGGATCTTTACAACGATTTCCAAAACGCACCACTTCTCCCAAGAAAACTTTGAGCTCTTCTCTGCCAGAATTTTACCACAAAATTATTAATTCTCCAACATTCATATACAATTATTTAAGACATAAACACCACATGTTGAGAAACAAAAATGGTTATAGCTTGTTCTGATTATTCAGAAAATTATATAAGGGATTTTCAAATATCAACCTCTTGTCAGCCGCAGCAATTCTCAGGAGTTCATCCATATCTCTTGATATCAAATTCTGTACCCCTTCTGATGGAAGCACCACCTCTTTTAAATGTTTGATGTTATCCTTAGAAAGGGACTGCATTAAATTTGAACCCTTGACAATTGTATTTGCGACTTCAAAAGCCAAAATTGAAATTTTATTCCCTTTTGTTGTCACCCCTGAGGTAAAACCACTGCTTGGATTCAAATTTGTCATGCTACTACCAAGGGTGTCCAATACTTCCACTGCCTTCCCAAGGCCAGCAGTACCAGCCCTGCCCAAAAGTGAGCTCACTTCTGATACCTATAA
Source organism: Malus sylvestris (assembly GCF_916048215.2). NCBI lineage: Eukaryota > Viridiplantae > Streptophyta > Magnoliopsida > Rosales > Rosaceae > Malus > Malus sylvestris. Next base: position 7,088,621 of record NC_062264.1, on the reverse strand, counting down.
CAAAAGAAGAATTAAATAAACAAATAACCAAAAACGGTTATATCTATTCAACCACAAAGCAGTAGAATTTTCTTCAGTCACTTCAATATCTATTTTAAAAACCAACTATCATATGTCCTGAAACAAAAGACAAATATAAGATAAACAGGAAAAATTAAGTACAAGTGAACAGGGAAAATATGGGATAAACTGATAAATTCCATCAGACTACATGCATAGTGTAATTACAAGCTCAATCATAATTTATGCAGTCTCTGCACCGCTTTGTACATGCTGAATCATGGAGAACCCCAAGTATAGAAGACATAAGTGAACTTCTGAAATAGCAACAAATTTATGGTTTAACCATGTTTTGAACAACAAACTTGAGAAAGCAATAGAAGAGAAACTTGAAAATCATCCACAATCCAATGATTGAAACTGCATATTTTAGGTCCCTTTAAAGGATTACCCACTTTAAAATTCAGCAGACAAAAAATCATTTAACCATTTTGATATTCACCATCATCATCATTTCAGATTATTGGAAACATTCTGTTTGTCTTTTAATATGATCATAATTAGGAGACTAGATGATATTGGATTCAAATAATTTTTACAAGGTGTTTTTACAGCATTCTACATTGTTGGGTTTCTTCCTTTCTTTTCTTACAAAAGAGGACATCCACTTTACAGAATTGTCACACACACACACACACACAAATATATATATATATATATATATATATATATATATATATATATATATTAAACAGAAACTTTCCTGAGACCATTAGGCCTTTTAAAAGTTCTAGATATGCCACCTCTTCTCTTCCGGTTGCCCAAAGATGTATCATTATTCGAATGTCACATGGTCGCTTGAACAATGCTCCAATTGGGGCCTCCATTTTGACAAGTTAATGACTTTAGAATGTAGAAACATTTGGGTCTAAGGTCTTAGGTTTCAACTGTCAGATATTACACTCCAAAAAAGCAAGTTTTGACCACAAAAAGAATATGCATTTGAAACAACCCAGTAGGATCTTCGAATGAGGTGGTATCTGGAGTATAACTCGTCCAGACATGTGTTTAAGAATTTTCAAGTGAGGATGCTCTCACCATAATTAAGGAATGCAAGCATCCATCACAGCGCACCGTGCAATGCAATTCTTAATGATTGGAACCATCTTTATTTTAGGTGCTTCAAGGGTCATCCATGTAAAATATAGCTAAACCTGTTAGGTAATCTAAATTGTGAAGACAAACAAAATATGCCCAACAAACTGAAATGACAACGATGGTAAGTGGAACATCATTCTGTGAAGCTCTTGATCTCTGTATAACAGACCTCCAATCGGGAAAGATAAAAACAATGGGAATTCCTCAAATTCGGGAGATTGAAACCCACAAAATTCCAAATTTCGATTCTATTTCACAAAGCGTCCATCCTCTCTCCTTATCTGTCAAAAAACCTTCTACTTATCTGCATTCACACTACTCAAGACACAGCCTTTGCTCAACACCTCCATAAAACTACAACCCTTATCCTTTCCCCAACAGCCTGTACTAGTGTACTTCTCACTAAATAAATGTGTCACAAGATACTGGAATAGCCTAGCTCAAATCAGCGTCTTTATATACTTCCTTCCCTACTTTCTAATAATGTGCTTTGAATATTTGTTCAACAAAAGACACTCTAGAGAAAGCCCTGATTATTTACTGAAGTTGTAAAGGGTTTTTCCTCTATGAATGGTTATCAAGCGAAAATTATAGGGAAACTAATTTCTGCTCTGCGTGGAGAAGTATCTAGATCTTGAATTGCAATGACAGTTTATCACATTCTAATTTGCAATGGTAAGATTAGATAAGTTTTCTTACCGTTGGGGTTTTGGGATGGATAAGTTTTCTTCATGAGTAATCCATCTTCAACCTCCAAGTTGGATACATTTTTTTTTTTTGTTTTTTCATTCAACGTGCCCTGAAAATGGTGTTTATCTTTTCAATCCAATCCTCTACGCCAAAATTAGGCCTGTGTTACTTGGGAATGACAGGATGAGCATCTATGGAAACGAGTGGTGAAAGAGAATCAGACAAGTGGAGTTTAATGCGTCTCTCCATGCTTTAAATTAATGTACAGTTGTCTTTCTAATTTTTTTGAGTAAGAATGCTTTCTAAGAACCGTGTGAAATAAGTAACCATGTCATTTAGGCATACAACTTGAAAATAGAACAGGAAAAGGCTAAAATCATTTCCCACTATTTCTCACCGCTGTAGCGAGAAGGTTGGAAGGTTTTCCTCCTTACCACTGCCTCACTTAAATATCTAACTGTGGAAAGAAAATTCCTGCTTTAAGTACTTCACTTCTATTATCATTTTCAATCAACTGCCTCAATCGAAACGAAGTGTAGGAAATAGACGGACAAACTTTTCTCTCCCCAAAGAAAAGGGTCCCCACAACTATAATCCACAATCAACATGAGGCCTTCTAGTCCAAGTTTCACACTAGTATTTCTATGTCAAACCTGATTAAAGGTCAACTTAGCACACAATAACTCATAAACTGGCGTCTTTGAACAGCTTGTCACCCTCATTCTGATGACTTCACTTTTAGAGTAACAGTTCCATCCCACCCACTACGGAACGGTTTTGTGGTTCCAAAGGGTATAGAAACCAAAATGTGCATCCAGTAACCATTCATACCGCAATTTTAAATTATTCATTCCAACACAACATAGGCAAGAAGAAAAGGACTCAAAACTAACATATCAAAGTCAGGATTACCTTTGCCACAGCCTGCTTAGACTTGGTAGATCTAGTTTTGTGTGATAAGGTTCTCGACAAGTGAGGAATCCCGTCGTTGACATCATCTGTAATGAGCCCATAAGGAACCATATTATTTGTCTCTGGCAAGGTAAATGGATCTCGCAATTGTTTATCCACACCTTCACTAACTGGGGATGGAGTCGAATTGGAATTTACTTTCGGAGGCTGACCACGAGACCCATTACCAGGATGGCCATTAGCAGTAGGAATGCCTCCACTGGAGGCATTACTTGCATTGACATTGTCTACAGTGGATCTCCTCGTCTTGGAGCACATCCCACCCATTGTGTTGATAAGCCACAAAGTATATTTCATACAAAATCCAAAGACAAGAACTTGAAGCCTTTTCAAAAGTTAAAGCCAACCCGACTCCAGACAACTATTGCTATCTATAAGAAGCTCAAGATTGAAGCAACCAGTGGCGAAATCAGAATCATCCTCAACGAGTTACAAAACAAGAATGACAACACCAAAGCTGTGAAATAAGTAATACAGATATCCGGGTTCAATATGGATTACCTGATCACTGTTGGAGTTCCAGTCCATCAACTCTGGATCACAGAAGCTGGAAATCAAGAAATTAACCAAAACCCATTAATCAGAAATGTTCATAAACCACCATAAAACTACAATGAGGATGAAATCTGCAAAGCATAGAAAAAACCCACATCCACAAATTAGATAAATTACATAACTTGAGATTTTACAAACAGGTACAAGGCAAACCAAGCAACAATAGTTAGAAATTGTACAAGTTAGAGAGAGAAAGAGAGAGAGAGAGAGAGAGAAGAGGGGGAGGGGACTTACAGTTGATCCGTGAGAAAATGGAATATGTTTCAATAGGTTCAGAAACAAAGATGGTGATGATGGCAGTGATGGTGATAGGAAGGGAAAGATAAGTTATTTTTTCCTTTTTTTTCAGTATATGCAAAGAGAGCTAAGAAACTAAGGAGAGAAGAGGGAGAATTGCCAAAAAAAAAAAAAAGAGGAAAAATAAGAAACACCCAACAAAGAGCAAAGCAGCAGTGAGTGAGAGGCAGTTTTTGCACTCTAAGCCTCTCTCTCTCTTCCCCTTTTTCTCTCTCTAGGTTTGGTCAGTGGACTGGAGGCTCTGGGCCTGGCACAAGCAGTCTCTTTCTTTCCAGTCTGAGGAGAGAGGAGAAGGTAGTCAAAACGCAAAGTCACCCAACCGGCCACTGCTAATTAAACATTAACACCAGTTTAACACGTATTCTTATGTATTTTGCTAATTAACTGTTAGAGATGATCATTATCAAGAAAAGACGTCAAAATGAAATCATGAAAATTTTGCAGCCGAAAAAAATAAGAAAATTAACCAGTAATTTTCACCTGAAAAATCATTAGCATTTGACAAAGAGCAAAAGATTCTAACAATTCTGATTCCCTTGCACCCACCCTTTTACCTAAGTTATTCCCTTTAACCCAATTACTCGTACCATACGAGATGTGTCTATGAATGAATGTGTAAACGCCACATCAATTAAACATTCTATTTTATCGAGTATTATTATTATCTCGTTAAGTGTTGATTGAATGTATGAAAGTGTTGATTGAATGTATGATGGAGTGTTAAAATGTTGTACAAATACGTGGTAAGTCAACTTCTAAATATATTACCCACCTTTTTCTAATATGTCCCAAATTTCTTCTCTTAAATTTTTTTTGAGTGATGATAGACCCATCTCATTATCTTATTTCTACATCCACATTATAATTTCACCTACCATAAAAATTAAAAAAAATATTATTTCTCCACCCACCATTATTCTTAAAATAACCTCTAATGTCTAATTTTTTAAAAGAATAATATTAATATGTTTTTTTTTTTTAACTTCATGCTTCCTTAATTGCCACTACCCTAGCCACACCTGAACCTCCTCCCACCCCCATCAAAAACCAAAACCTTTGACCCAGCTTGGCAGCATCTCCTTTGGAAAGATAGAGAAACCAAAGGGGAAGGAAGAGAGAAGCACATGAGGAGTTTTCCGATACAAAGGCAGATTGCTACAAATCGATTTATAACAATTGGAATTGGGTCTTCTTCGATTTTAAAATATGGATTGTCATCATTGTTCGTTAATGAGGAAAAGGAGGAGAGGATGGAGGTGGTAGTACCAAAATTGAAAGGGAAAGTGGGGTGGTGTTTGTTGCTGGGGAGGGTAATGGATGATTGGGAATTTGATAGTTGTCGATCCATCATGGATGATTTGGGAGGAGGATGGATTTATTTTTACTTTTGTTAATTTTAGTTTTTCTTTATTCCCTTTTAGTTTATTTAATTAAAGTTATAATGAATTTATAAATGTGGATTTAAAAGTCTTTTGCTAAAAGGATAATTATGTGATTAACATTTTTATTAAAAGGTGGTGGGAAAATAAGACAATGGGGTGGTTTTAGTTGCACTTTTTTTTTTTGAAAATTCTAATTTTTCTCTATAGTTATTTACTAAAGTAATGTATTTTGTAATCAACTTTTGTATTTATACCAAGTTCAATGTTAGTTTTGGGCAATTAATTCATTGTTTATATTTAATTAGGCTTATTAGTAGAAATGCCCCTTAAAACTATCATTGAGTCTTAGTTTATCCCATGAAACTGGTTTTGTCTCACTTTGCCCATTGAAATTGATATTTTGAACTCTTTTGTCTCACTTTACCTACTTCCGTTAATGGACTGTTATATTTAAAAGTATTTTAGACATTTCATTTTTTTACACATTTATTTACTTCTAGCCTACACACTAATCAAGTCTCAATTTTAGTTTTGAAACTCTAATTCAAACCCATAAATTCAACTGTTTGAAACTCTAATTCAAAACCATAAATTCAACCATGTGAAATTTTTTGTTTCAAAATGTGCACATTTGCTTTAAATGATTTTTTTGGTTTGGGAAGTATTTTGGATATGATAGCTTAATGGTATAATGATTTTGTTGTAATGAATATTTTTCATTTGCAAAGTTTCGAACCAATACATGAATGTCTTACAAGTGAAATGACTCTACAAACAGAATGTAACCCTTATTTTGGTTGATATAATAATTTTGTTTTTTGAAAATTTTCTATTGATTGAATAATTTATTTTATAAAATGCCCAAAATTTATGGGTTTGAATTAGAGTTTCAAAAATAAAATTGAGACTTGTTTAGTGTGTAGGCTAGAAGTAAATATGTCACAGCCCGCCCTGAAAGATTATTTTCGATGACAATTTTACCCTTGGATGTTAAAGTGTATCGTGTGATTTAAGTTGGATTTGGACCCATTTATTATTTTTCCCTATGTTGTTGGACCCAATTGGGAGTAAGGGAATTATTGGTTTTTGATTGGTGGCTTTTGGACCACACACATACCTTCTCTCTCTCTCCCGTGGACTTCTCTCTCTCTTCCTCTCGGCATTTTCGTACGAGAAATCCAGGAACCATCTCAAACCTTGCAGATCGAAACCAAGGTAAGCAATTTCGTGTTCCTTGTGACCTCAGGAGTCCATTGGTACAAGTTTTAGAACCTGAAACCTTCGAAAACCCCATGAAACCTAACCCTCGAATTGTGCACTGTTCATGCACACATAAATATGTTGTTTTCAGGGAATTCTAAGCTCATAGGAAGCTTAATGAGGTCCTCACGAGTCTCGGGGTAGTTCATTTGAAGATTTTGGACTTCGGGATTGCGGGAAACGAAGAGTTACAGGTTTAGTCAGAATTTTGAAGCTTCCCCGACGTGATTTCGTGAGATTTGAAGCTCCAAATAGGTATAACACCATTCTTCTCACTCTAAGCTTTCATTTGGTTCAAATTTCATGAAAAATGGTTGAGAAACGAGTGAGAAACTTGTTGAGGCATAGGTGAGTTCAGGTAAGTTATGTTTGGTTGTGTGAATCATCGATGATGTGATATGTGATATGTGATTAAGTAATGTTAAGCTCATGAAGCTGCACCTAGGGTGATTGTGAATTAGCCAGAGATATGAAGTACATGCCTATTTATTTACGTCACATCCCGCACTATATGCTCATATTGGATCCAACTTAAGTGCATAGCCTTGTCATACAGACCTTATTATGGTTCCGACTCGTTGATGACTAGCGATTTATCGCCCGGCTATTATGAGAGAATAGAATTAAGCATAATTATAATTCATCCAATCTTGTCGTACAGACCCTTTTCAGTGGTTCCGACTTATGTGCAGTATATTGCCATATAGGTCATAGTAGTGACTCCGGCTAGATTGAGTTTGAGCTATGAATTCAGCCGTACAGATTACCACAGGAGTTTCGGCTAACATATCACATTTCTATGAAATTATTCTTACCTGAATTGTTTACTCTATTATATCTTGGCATGGTATATATATACCTATGAATATGATTATGTGAAGCATGAAATGAATTGATATGATTTTAGATACATTCATTTATGTATATGCTTATATTCTGATTCTGGGAAAAATTATACATGTTTTACAGCAAGGGGTTAGTATATTGATAAATGAAATGATTTTGTAAAACATTTGTTTTTTCCCACTCACGTTTTCTGTTTTGCGCCCCTTCAAGTAAGCTTGCTGTCGATAGCTCGGGATTGGCGACAGGTCTGACCTATTTGAATAATAGTAGGACATTCCTAGTACTGTGTAACTAGTACTTGTCCTCCTAGACTGCATCTAGACTTTATGCTCTGATTAGGAGTGTTCACTGTTGTAACTAACTCCTATCACTTTCGTTTAGTAGTGCACTCTAGTAATCTGGTTTTTAATTATTCGTATAATTGCTATGTTTATCGCTTCCGCACTGTGCACATGGCTACGTTACCCTCATGTGACGGTCAGCATGCCTTGACCTCGGTAGGGGTGTGTTAGTTTGGTATCAGAGCCTAGGTTTAGCAGTCCTATATAATTCTTGAATGTTCTAATCCTTGTGATGTCTTATGTCAGAACTATGCTGCCTCGTAGAGAGCCCCGTCAATCAGCTGAATCTAGTTTACCTGATATTGCTCAATTAGGGAAAGTTATAGTTTCTGCCATTCAGACAACATTCCGTACTCCTCAGAAGACACCTCTTGAGACGGTTCATAATCTGAAGTTGACCCACTTCATGGGTAATGAAGGTCATGAGGGGGCAGAAAAATGGTTGAATCATGTGGAAAAGACCTTTTAGGTGATGCAGAGTCAAGGGAATCTTCCTCCTGATAGATGGGTTAAGACGACTACCTGGTTTTTGGGAGAATAGCCTGCATCCTGGTGGAGACAGGAGTCTTACGAGATGACCCCAGAAGAGATTGCAGACTGGGGGGTGTTTAAGGAACAATTTCGGAAAAGGTTCATTTCTCCTGTGTATATTGATCTTAAGAAACAGGAGTTTACTCATCTAAGGCAAGGAAATATGTCCGCTAATGAGTATTACATGATGTTTACTGATCTGTCGAGATATGATCCGGAAGTTGCTGCTAATCCGATAGAGATGCTTCGCCGTTTCAGTTTGGGTACTAAGAAAAAATGGCGTTCCATAGTGACATCGACTCACTGTGCCTCTTACCAGGAGTTTTATGAGATTCTACTGAGGATTGAGGCCTCAAAGAACATGACTAGTGAAAGTGAGGATGAGGAAGGAAAAAATGAGGGTTAGCGACGAGATGATAAAGGAAAAGGGCAAGCATTTCAGGGACCCCGCAAGACTCAAAACTTTAAGAGGAGTGGTGGTAGTTCTAGCTCTTCTAGCAGGGGATTGAGTATTAATATGCAGATGAGAGGTGGTAGATTCACTGGAGGTCCGAGGTTCCAGAGACAGAGAGATTTTGGTGGCTCAGGTGGATCTGGTGCTCCTTTATGCCGTAGGTGTAATAATCGGCATTTTGGGGAGTGTAGGAGAGGCAACAATGAATGTTTTACTTGTGGACAGATGGGTCATAGGGCTGCTCAATGCCCTCAGAGTCAGCAGAGACCCCAGCAACCTTCCTTCCCATCACCTGCACCTACCTAGCACGCTTCAGGATCTGGTGGTTACACTCAGACTGGACGAGGAATTGCCTACCATTATCAGGGCAACGCCGCTCCCTACACCTCAGGCCAGCAACAGTACTCTTAGGATCCTCAGTATCAGAGTGGGTATCCTCAGTACCAGGGATAATCTATGTTTTATCAGCCACATTTAGCCGGTGGATCTCAGTGGTACCAAGAGGGACAGCTTCAGCAGGGAGAGATTGCTGCTAGTAGTGCAGGATCTTCGAGGCAGTCGTGTCAATAGAGGGAACGTGGTGTTCACGTCAACAGAGGTCGCAGTGGACGACAGCAGAACCAGGCACATATCCACAACATGTCACTGCAAGATGCCCAGAATAATCCAGATTTAATCATGGGTACGTTAAATATTCTTGGTCATTTTGCTAGAATGTTGATTGATTGTGGTGCTACACATTCTGTTATTTCTCATACATTTGCTCAAGTGACACAACCTCATTCTACACCTCTAGGATATAATTTAGAATTTTCTATGCCTAGAGGGGATATCTGTTTTGTGGATCGGGTATATCCTGAAGGAAATTTTGTGAAAAACATGTTCATTTGAGCAACATCTATGGCATGCAATTAACAATTAAAGGCGGAATCATGCTTGTATGCACTCAAAACAAAACATTACCCATGAAATTCAAAGCCTAGTAGAAAGGTGAACCAAGACTCAACTCAAGAACAAAGTGAGTTGAGAGATTTTATACTTTTGTTGATTCCTCTTTGCATAAGCAAAGGCTAATCACCCAAGGAGGGGGCCTTCATTCCTTGTTTCTTAGATCCATGGATTTCTTGGATGAGGATGGTTGAAAGGATTCTCCAAGTTCCCAAAGTTGAGAACCTCTAATTTTTCCACACCAAGGATGGACTTGAAGAAGAGATAAGTGACCTTGGAAGAGGAAAGATTGCTAGCTAATCTCCTCCAAGGGACCGGCCTTCTAGAGAGAAAGGGAGAGACATGTTCTCTCCAATTTTCTCCAAAAGAAAACCCTAAAGATGAAATGTCTATAAAGTTGCCTTTATACCACCTCACAATGGAGTGGCAAACTTGCAATTAAGCCAAGTTCACTACCCCTCTCTATATGGCCGGCCATTAAAGGTTCATTAGGCTTTCATGCCCTTTGTGTTTTCAAGTTGTCATACAACTTGAGTTAATGGGCTTGACATTTAAATCCCATTGGGCCTTGCGGCCCAAAACTAACCTGAGGTCTTTAACGAACTTTATTCGTTTGATTAATTAACATATTAATTAATTCTTGCCATAAATAATTAAACCATTTAATTATCCTTACTCATCTCCGTTGTTTCTTCAATCTCTACCTTACACGGTGTACGATCCATTAGGTTCCTTTTAGCGAGGCAGTGGGCGATTAGAACTCTTTCAAATCGATTGTGAATTGAAACTTACTTTCAATTCTCCCTTTAGTGATTATACATGTTTAGGGCTTCCACAAACCATGAATGACACCTAGCAGTATGTCATGGTTACCCAAGCTAATCAGAAGAGGTGGAGAACCTATTCAGTTTAGGATTACAATGCAATACGGTCTTTCTCTAATACAATACTCTTGACCACATTGTTTTGTTTGATAGTTTAATCATGTCTACTATCCAATGTGATTCATTTACTTATATGATTACCTTGAATGTGATTTGGAACGACTTCCTAAATCTCATTCATACTCTGCCCAGAGATTCTTAATCATATCATAGAGTATTCTCCCACAAACAGTTTGAAGGTTAGAGATCCCTTGTTGCGCATTCACTTGCCTCCATGGCTAAGTGGCTTAACCCCAACTATGCCGTGGACACCCTCTGACAGAGTGACTTTGACATAGTCAAAGATCAAGAACCTAACCACAAGACAACTAAGATGCCTCAGGTCAAATGACTACTTTGCATTATCCCAACCATGAGTTCTCATGTGACATGAGTATGAGAACTCCTCGTTGATCATGTTCAGTGGACTCATTCTTTATTGAGCACCTACATGCTTATCTTGGTGTCAATCACACCAATGACTCGAGACCAGTCACTCTCCCTGAGAGAAGACACAACACGTACTGATCTTAATGGACTGTCAATGCCCAATTGGCAATCCTATGATCAGGAACGTTTAGGATATGTATACGAAAGAGAATGGTCTCATGAATCTAACTTCTTTAAATTACATTCTCCTAATTACATATTCCTTGGACTTATCGTTTAAGCATATAACATTTATATGAAACGGCTTAAAACAATAATTTTTGCCCTTGATATTAAACTAGATTAGTTTAACATGTGAAATGTCCGTAAAGTATCATCATATGATTGGTTTTAGGGCACATTTCCAACATATCCAGGATGTCCAGTGATAGTAGATGGTATTATTATGCCGGCTAATCTTATGCCGTTGGATATTATGGATTTTGATGTGATTTTGGGCACTGATTGGTTGCACTATAATCGTGCCAAGATAGATTGTTATGGGAAGACAGTTACATTTCATTGTCCTGGATTACTTGAAGTTACATTTGTAGGAGAGCTTAGTGGGGTGAGGCATGGTATTATTTCAGCCATGAAAGCAAAGAGATTGTTGTCGAAAGGTTGTTAGGGATATTTGGCTCATGTAGTGTTGAATGATAATGCCCCTAGCAGTGTGGAGGATGTTCATATGGTTAGATATTTTCTGGATGTATTTCCTGAGGATTTGCCTGAATTGCCGCCAGATAGAGAGGTGGAGTTTGTTATTGATCTGCTTCCAGGTACGAATCCCATATCCTTAACTCCTTATAGAATGGCTCATGCTGAGTTAAGGGAATTAAAAGTGCAGTTACAAGAGTTAGTGGATAAAGGTTTTATTCAGCCGAGTACTTCACCTTGGGGAGCTCCAGTTTTATTTATGAGGAAGAAAGATGGAACTTTGAAGCTGTGCATCGATTACAGGCAATTGAATCAAGTAACCATTAAAAACCGTTATCCATTGCCTTGTATAGATGATTTATTTGATCAACTCAGAGGTGCCTGTGTATTTTCTAAGATTGACTTGAGGTCGGGATACTATCAGTTGAAGATTAAAAATGAAGATGTCCCTAAAATCGCATTCAGGACTCGATATGGTCATTATGAGTTTCTTGTGATGCCATTCGGGTTAACAAATGCACCGGCAGCTTTTATGGATTTGATGAATTGAGTATTCCAGCCATATTTGGACAGGTTTGTTATTGTCTTCATTGACGATATCCTGGTATACTCTAAGTTTAAGGCTAAGCATGCTAGACATCTGAAGTTGGTATTGAGCAGTTTGAGGGAACACTAACTATATGCTAAGTTTAGCAAATGTGAATTTTGGTTGAATCAAGTGGCATTTTTGGGACATGTCATTTCTGCTCAAGGCGTTCAAATGGATTCTCAAAAAATGGCAGCTGTGGAGAATTGGGAGCAACCTCAAATCGTCACCGAGGTATGGAGTTTTCTTGGCTTAGCAGGCTATTATAGACGGTTTGTTAAGGATTTTTCAGTGATTGCTTTGCCATTAACGATATTGACGCGCAAGGAGGTTAAGTTTGAGTGGGATAATAAATGTGAGCAAAGTTTCCAGCAGTTAAAGTATTATCTCACTCATGCTCATGTTTTAGCACTTCCAGATGATAGCGATAATTATGAGGTTTATAGTGATGTTTCTCTGAATGGCTTGGGTTGTGTATTGATGCAAAATGGTAGGGTAATTGCTTATGCTTCGAGACAGTTGAAACCTCATGAGAAGAATTACTCTACACATGATTTGGAGTTAGCGACTATTATCTTTGCTTTGAAGATTTGGAGACATTATCTTTATGGTGAGAAATGTAAGATCTTCACAAATCATAAGAGTCTCCAGTATCTGTTTACTCAGAGAAATCTTAATCTTCGTCAGCGGAGGTGGATTGAGTTACTTAGTGACTATGATTGCACGATTGAGTACTATCCTGGTTGTGCAAATGCGGTGGCGGACGCACTTAGTAGAAAGACTCCAGCCAGACTTAATGCCATCTATGATTGTCATGTTCCTCTTCTAGCAGATTTGAGGTCCACTGGAGTGGAGCTAGGAGTGGAAGATCGAGGAGAAGCCTTGCTTGCTAATTTCCAAGTTAGGCCAGTTTTAATTGATCGTGTGCTGGAGGCTCAGATGATTGATGAGGAGACCCAGGAAATAATTCAAGCAAGGAACCAAGGTAAAAAGAAAGATTTTGAGATTCGAGAAATTGATGGCATGCTTATGCAGGAAAGCAGGAAGTATGTGCCGAATAATGCAGAGTTAAAGAAAGAAATTTTGGATGAAGCACATATTTCAGCATATGCGATGCATCCAGGAGGCACTAAGATGTATCATACCATTATACCATTTTATTATTGGCCTGGTATGAAAGAGAAATTGCCAAATATGTGAGTAGGTGTGCCATTTGCCAACAGGTTAAAGCTGAAAGAAAGAAGCCGTTTGGATTGATGCAACCACTTCCCGTTCCACAGTGGAAATGGGAAAATATTGCTATGGATTTTGTGTACAAGCTCCCTCGTACACAGAATGGTTATGATGGCATTTGGGTGGTAGTTGATCGGCTTACGAAGTCAGTGCATTTTATTCCAATGAGGGAGAAGTATTCGTTAAGTCGATTAGCTAAGTTATTTATATCACAGATTGTGAAGTATCATGGTGTGCCAGTTAATATTATCTCGGATCCAGATCCCAGATTTACTTCCAAGTTCTGGATAGCATTCCAGGAAGCTCTTGGTACGAGATTGCTTTATAGTACAGCATATCATCCTCAGACAGATGGACAATCTGAGAAAACCATTCACACATTAGAGGATATGTTGAGATCTTCAGTGCTGCAGTTTGGTGATGGTTGGCATGATTGTTTGGATCTGATGGAGTTTGCCTACAACAACAGTTATCATTCGAGCATTGGTATGGCACCATTTGAGGCACTTTATGGGAAATCTTGTCGTACGCCTCTATGTGGATGTGACTACTCAAAATGTTTAGGTAATTAAGTCTAACCTGAAAGCGGCCTAAGATCGACAAAAGAGCCTAGCAGACAAGCATGCCATTGATCGGAAGTATGATGTAGGTGATTGGGTATTTGTGAAGCTATCACCTTGGAAAGGTGTTGTACGATTTGGAAAGAAAGGAAAGTTGAGTCCTAGGTACATTGGACCATATATGATCACCGAGCGAGTCGGTGGGGTTACTTACAGGCTTGAGTTGCTCCCAGAGTTGTCAAAGGTGTACGATGTATTTCATGTTTCGATGCTTCGACATTATGTATCAAATCCTTCACATGTGATTCCTCATCAACCTTTGGAAATCAATTCGGACTTGACTTATGATGAGGAACCAGTGACTCTGTTGGATTGGAAGGATAAAGAACTGAGGAACGAGGCAGTTCGTTTGGTAAAAATGTTATGGAGAAATCATTCAGTGGAAAAAGCTACTTAGAAGACAGAGGATCGGATGAGAAAGATGTATCCACGCTTGTTTTATGATTATTAGTGGATGTATTGGTTGTATGTAATTTCGAGGATGAAATTTTATAAGGTGAAGAGATTGTAACAGCCCGTCCCGGAAGATTATTTTTTATGACAATTTTACCCTTGGATGTTAAAGTGTATCGTGTGATTTAAGTGGATTTGGACCCATTTATTATTTTTCCCTAAGTTGTTGGACCCAATTGGAAGTAAGGGAATTATTGGTTTTTGATAGGTGGCTTTTGGACCACACACATACCTTCTCTTTCTCTCCCGTGGACTTTTCTCTTTCTTCTTCTCGGCATTTTCGTACGGGAAATCCAGGAACCATCTCAAACCTTGCCATTTGAAACCAAGGTAAGCAATTTCGTGTTCCTTGTGACCTCAGGAGTCCATTGGTACAAGTTTTAAAACCTGAAACCTTCGAAAACCCTGTGAAACCTAACCCTCGAATTGTGCACTGTTCATGCACGTAAATATGTTGTTTTCAAGGAATTCTAATCTCATAGGAAGCTTAACGAGGTCCTCATGAGTCTCGGGGTAGTTCATTTGAAGAATTTGGACGTCGGGATCGTAGGAAACGAAGAGTTACAGGTTTAGTCAGAATTTCGAAGCTTCCCCAACATGATTTCGTGAGATTTGAAGCTCCAAATAGGTATAACGCCATTCTTCTCACTCTAAGCTTTCATTGGTTCAAATTTCATGAAAAATGGTTGAGAAACGAGTGAGAATAGTGAGTTTAAAGTTTTACCCAGTTTTTCCGGCGACCGGCGACTCGCCAGGGACGAAGACGGAAGATTCTGTCAGTTTGGACGAAATATTCTCACAGCGTCAGTTAATTTGGACGGTTTTCGTTGGGTTTTAACGGAATATTCCGAGGAATATTCCTAACGGCAGTTAGGGAATTCGTCAGGATTCCTTGCACGTGGTGGCGCGTCTTGCCGTGCACCAGCCGGCGCGTGGGAGGTCCAAAAATATTTCTAAAAATATCGGGATGATCCTGAGGTCGTATAGATTATTGTGGTATATTCATATACCTATTTTGAGCAATGTATGAGAAGTTATTAGCTAGTTTTGCCTATGTGCTTTAAAAATAACGTTTTTATAGTTAATTCGCATATAGGTGAGACTTATCCTAAGGACGAGCGTATCCACGGGTGACTCGGGGGCTACGACCCTTCAACATGTCAGTGAGTGGGTTTTGTTTTCAGTATATATTTATATACTTGATATATTTCCCAGAAATGCATTTTTAAGGAAAGTATGCTTTGAAATAATATGCCAAATGCTTCTATATTTTGAATATGCATTGCATGGTTGCATATATATATAAATGTGGTGATGTGGAGGCACATGTGAGTTCAGGTAAGTTATGTTTGGTTGTGTGAATCATCGATGATGTGATATGTGATATGTGATTAAGTAATGTTGAGCTCATGAAGTTGTACCTAAGGTGATTGTGAATTAGCCAAAGATACGAAGTACATGCCTGTTTATTTATGTCACCTCCCACACTATATGCTCATATTGGATCCAACTTAAGTGCACAGCCTTGTCGTACAAACCTTATTATAGTTCCGACTCGTAGGTGACTAGCGATTTATCGCCCGACTATTATGAGAGAATAGAATTGAGCATAATTATAATTCATCCAATCTTGTCGTACAGACCCTTTTTAGTGGTTCCGACTTATGTGCAGTATATTGCCGTATAGGTCATAGTAGTGACTCTGCTAGATTGAGTTTGAGCTATGAATTCAGTTTTACAGACTACCACAGGAGTTCTGGCTAACATATCACATTTCTATGAAATTATTCTTACCTGAATTGTTTACTCTATTATATCTTGGCATGGTATATATATACCTATGAATATGATTATGTGAAGCATGAACTGAATTGATATGATTTCAGATACATTCATTTATGTATATGCTTATATTCTGATTCTGGGAAAAATTATACATGTTTTACAGCAAGGGGTTAGTATATTGATAAATGAGATGATTTTGTAAAACATTTGTTTTTGCCCACTCACGTTTTCTGTTTTGCGCCCCTTCAGGTTTTAAGTAAGCTTGTTGTCGATAACTCGGGATCGTCAGCAGCTCTGACCTATTTGAATAATAGTAGGACATTCCTAGTACTGTGTAACTAGTACTTGTCCTACTAGACTACACCTAGACTTTATGCTCTGATTAGGAGTGTTCACTGTTGTAACTAACTCCTATCACTTTCGTTTAGTAGTGCACTATAGTAATCTGGTTTTTAATTATTCGTATAGTTGCTATCTTTATCGCTTCCGCACTATGCACATGACTACGTCACCCTCACGTGATGGCCAGCATGCCTTGACCTCGGTCTGGGTGTGTCAAAATAAATGTGTAAAAAATAAAATGTCTAAAATACCCTTAAATTTAACAGTCCGTTAACGAAAGTGGGTAAAGTAAGAAAAAATAGTAGAAAATGTCAGTTTTCAGGGGGCAAAGTGAGACAAAACCAGTTTCAAGGGGTAAACTAAAACTCAATGGTCAGGGGCATTTCGACTAATAAGCCATTTAATTATATACTTTTACAGTCCCCATCTATTAAGAAATTCCTCAAACAATTTTATTCGAGAGATACCTTATGGTGTCTATTTCGTAATTTTTTTAACAATTTAAACCATCTATATTTTAATTCATCATTCATAGATACTTACAGGATATTAGAGAAACCCAAAACAATTAAGACACCCAATTGTAATGAAGAAAATCGACAAATACGATTTTCAACACTAAAATGACTACGTTTAATCCAAAGGTCATATAGTTTTGGAATTGGGTGATTTATAGTAGATATTGTGGAGACATAAATTAACCACATCTAGTAGGAGAACGCGACATGGACCATTAGCTCAATATAACAAATTTACTCTTGAGTCACAAGTTGACCACACACTAGACCTTAGTGGGCAAAGCATATGCATGTCCTATAGGTCTTGGGCCTTTGGGCTCATAAACATATCAAGGCGTCCTTTGGGCCTTTGATATGCCCTCTCCTACTATTGGGCCTTCCCCGGCTCAAGGAGGCAAGGGTCGATGTTTCAGCATCTCCCTTAGGTGTCCTCCGCTTTTACGCGAAGTGTGATTTGCACCACTCTAGTAGAACACAATGGTTTAACCTTGCTTTCAGGATGCCTATGAGGTGTCTATCTTATAAATAGGCAAGTCAAACAAAGAAATCAGTAGTCACCACTTACTACTTGGAATTCTTTCAAACTATAAATAGCCTAGTCAAACAGAGAAATCGGTAGTCTCTCCTTTTTCTTGGGTGTTCGTCAATTAACCTAACGAGTCAATCCATTCATGGTGAAAATTTGACAAGTTCCGACCCTGATATTCTCTGAATACCCGGATAGGCACGTGTTGACCGACACCTGAGGGTGACGAAAGCCATTTATTGATTACAAGAGTAATGATTAGGAGGAAATATTCATGAATAAACATTAGAATCTAAAGGTAACAAGTAAAGTTTAAGGAAAAGTCTAGAGTGCATAGAACACGTTCTAAAACAAGATCACAAAAAGAAAGATCATTACAAGATATCATACAAGTGAGTGATAGATTGCTACTGGTAGGGGAATGCCTCGTACGCTGTGTCATAGTCCTCGTTTCTAAGACCTGAATAGGGGCGTAAAACAAAGGTGAGTGGACCAAGTTCATATATACAATAATAATAAAACAGTTATCAATATACTAACCCCTACAGTTTATATAAATAAAACTACTAGCATAATAAGTGATGGTTTTACTGAAAACCCTAGCATGCCAAAAATATCTCAAAAGACATATCGTTGAATAACAAAATATTAAACATCTCATAGATCGTCTCGTAACGCGATGTACTACTAGTTAGATCACTGAATAAAATTATATCTCTCGGCCCTATGCCAGCACTGTGGTCTCTGCGCCCGTAGCCAGAGATTACCAACTCTCGGCCCAATGCCTGCTCCGTGTCCCTCAGCTCGTAGCTAGGGATTATTTCTCCCGATCTATCTGCCAACACCAAATCCTCACCCCAGGCGGCATAATGTCCACTAGGTATGCACAAATAGTTACGCCTCTCATAAATAACCACTTTATGGTATAAAGTCATCCATCGTCTATACTATAAAAAGGGGTTTCTAAAACATGTTCTAGCATCCTATCGTCATTCATCAGTTAGTCTACCAATTCGAGGTTTATATAGAAAATACTATATATTAAAATATAGCTCAATATAGGCCAACAATTAATTTCTCACCAAAAACACGAGACGAAAATCAACATATTCAATAAACATGCTTAACATAAAAATCAGTTCATAAACTCGTAAGGCATGCATTTAATTTATGCAATTGAACTATAAAATCATGTAATTTTAGAAGGGTTCCACTCACAGATACTCCTTAGCAGTAGAGTTGTGTGGATAAGGTTAAAATTTTCCTCACTAGCAACTTCACCTAAACACAAAAAGGTAATAAATAAATAAAAGAATTTTCTAAATGGTTTGGGCTTGAACAAAGTAAAATAAAGGATTTGGGTTGAATGCTTAAAGCCTAATGGGTTTAGGTAAAGGGTTTTGGTTTTGGATCTGAATAAATGGGTGGTTTGGCCTTGAGCCCAAACCCACACACACACGCCAACACATGCACACACATGCACATACACAATACACGCACACACACACATGCACATACACAACACACGCACACACACACGGGCACAACACACACACACACGAGCATAACACACACACACATGCACAACACACGAACACCACACACACACACTCACATACGTACGGCCCAAAACACACACACACACACACTACACACACTCACGGCCCATGTAGGGCACGGCTCGTAGGCCAACTAACCAAAAAGGGAAATGGGCTGGTTCAAGTAAGGGCTAAGGCCCGTGGGTGTTTGAGAAGGCTTGATGGCCTGGGTGGCTTGGGTGCAGTCAAGGAAGAACACTGGAGCTGTTATAGCTCTGGTCGATGGCAAACGTGAAATCAAACACCTAATCTAGTACCAAAATGAAGAGGGAAAATAGCTGAAATGATGGGAACAGAATCATACCACTTAGAGTCTCAATTGTGGTCGAGAATGGCGAGGTGGATCTCGAACCTCGTCGGTTTTTCTCGCCGGGTTTTGGAAAACAAAAATATAATGCATGCACATATTAAAACCTGCCACTTGGCAGTTTAGAAGCAATAGGGAATCTATATCAACAGCAAGGATTAAAAGAGATAAAGGACTAAATTGATAGATTTAAAAATGGTCTAGGGGAAAAATAGAAATAAAATGGAAATATGGGGGTGGTTGTAATAAAAATTTCTTCTAGAGAGATAATCTTTAAGGAAATTCCTAAAATATAGATGGGTGAGATTGTTGAAATAAATTATAGAGCGACCCGACAAGAGATCCCTCAAATAGGCTTATTTGAGCAGGGACCTCAATTGAAGCTAATTGTACACTTATATGTTAAAAAAGATAAACATACTAGTGTATTTCAAAATTAATTGAATATATACACAACCATAATAAGAAAAAACAATAAATTGCATGTATGAAAAAGTTATAAAAAAAAAAAAAAAACCCGAACACTTATAAAATATATGAATTCCAAAATTTCAAATTTGAAAATTCTAATATGATCCGATCCGATCCGAATTGTTTGGAATGAAAATTGAAAACTACCCCTAGCCGTGACCAACTGAACCCTTCTATTATGTCATTTTTCATCATTTTATTCGAGGCTAGTAATAATGTGGTACTCCTCTTCACCTAGTGGTATTCCTCTTTACCAGTAAAATTTCAACAATCTAATCCTAGTAGTATTCCTTTTCACCTGTAAGTGAGAGATCTTAAATTTGATTCTTGCCACAGTGAATTTAAGCCACATTATTGGTAGCCGCATCTGCCATTATTGTGGTAGATTTATTTCAACAATCAAACCCATCTATAATAATGTTGTTCACTTACAACTGAACCCTTTAAATTTGAAATTTTACTAGCATTTGAACCACATTATAATATGATCACCTAGCTAACCCTTCTATTTGTGTGTTGGCTAGGATTGATAACGTTGTTGGTGTTGGTAGCCGTATGAACACTGGAATTTCCTTGCAAATAATATAAGGTCAAGGAGAAAGACACACTTATACATCTAAATAATGATATCCCTGCATGTTTTCTTGTAGGTAATCCTATGCCTTGTCTCTGTCTCTGTCTCTGTCTCTGATTTAAAAAAAAAAAAATTAGTTGCCGGACCTTCATGTAGATCTATGATGAACTTTTGTCGAGTCAACTGGGGAGTCATGAGATGTAGGGTCCTTTCTAAAAGGATGGACGTCAAGTTTAGCATTTGGATTCTTTCTTGGGACAAATATATGATATAGTATTCCATATAGCTAGCTACCGACATAACTTGTGGATTAAAACTATATCAATGACTAATTTAATATATAATTTAACAATATTTATTGTTTGACAAAAATAAATGGATAAGTTCTCTAATGATCAATAATTTGATATGGTAATAATTTGCACAAAAGTATAGAGAGAGTAAAACCCCAACATGATCATCACATAAACAAGAACCAGTAACCATCGATATAAATCTACCACAATAACAGCATATGCCACTTATCAATATTAGAATCCACACACAAAATCATCACCAAACGGCAAGAATACGTTACCCGCTAGAATGGCACAAACAACTTTAAAAAACTAAATAATAAAGAACGATCAGCTCCATTTTCATAGTGAATGTTAAACCGGCAGCTAAACCACATGCCTACATTCATATGTGATATAATAGTTTCAGTTTATATGTGACCCACGGGATATGCAATGGTATGGTAGAGTTTTCGTTTTCCCATTTAGATAAGATGAACAATTGATGGTGAAGATTTATTTGGTGATACCGTGATGGAAAAATGATGTCTTGCCTTCGTTTTCAGCAAGACGAAGTCAAATATGTAACTTGGAATATCAATCAAACAAAAGACTTTTGGGGCACGTTTCGTCTCACTTTATCTAAAGAAAACGATGTTGCTCTCGTCTAAGTTGACACACGCAATAATCTCTGTTAAAAAATAAAAATAAAAAAACGCATACACACACACAATAATCACAGCTACTACTTTACTAAGGGATAGTTCGTAAGCAATTTACACCTGAATTCAAAAACAGAGATAAAAATATTATTTAGTATTACGGTCTAGTGATATTCATCTTCACTTGTAAATGAGAAGTTTTAAGTTCGATTTTTGCTAAGGGCGAATTTGAACCCTATTATTACTAGCCATTGTAAGGCTAAGCCCACTCACTCTCCTTATTTTAGACAATATCATTTATTAAAGAAACAAAGACGGAGATAAAAATGATTGGATGTGTGAATTGGTTTGATTAGGAAAAACTTACACAATATATTGTAAATTGTTGTTATAAGAATGTTTCCTTTACATTTGGGAAGAGTAAGGGAGGAAGACTATTAGCTATTACAGCATTCCAATTATATGTGACATCTTTGTTTATTTAGAATTGGAGGTTATGAATCGGAATGATACATGCTTGCTCATGTTGAGATAAATTACCCTTTTTTAGTTGATTTGAGATTAGTGATTGTAATATATGACTCCTTTCTAGTTTGAGTCCTTATATGTTGGTAAAATACAGAATCAAAGTTTGAATGATATTAAAGACTGTTTTGGTATTGCTATGCTTTGATATAAAAACATCTCAGTACCAAATCAGTACTAAATTAAGTCTCGTTTGAAATTACTTTTAAAATGGCTAAAAACGCTTTTTGTGAAAATGTGTTTGGTATGAATCCTTAGCTAAAATGTAAGTGAATCTTATAAAAACACTTAAATGCTTCCTATAAGAAGTACATAATTGGTGCTTCTTACAAGAAGCACTGCAAGTGGTTTTGGAATTCAAAAATATTTTGTCTAAAAGCGCTTTCAATTGTTTTAAAAGTACTTTCAAATGCCTTCTTACTTTTTATTAATATATTGTATTTGGCTGCCCACTATTAATAGTAAACAAGCTATTAGAATATTAAAAGGAGTTATATCTTAATGTTATTAAATATCCTAGTATATCCATAAATTTTAATAATTGTCACTTTCTACGCAATATTAATTAGACAAGATATTGAAACTTTGGTCATATTATAGCCGCTGGTATGAAAGTTAGACTTATGGTCAGGATGATGCTGAAATACCTTTGTGAGTCTTCTCAGCCTCTAGAATGAGTGAATAACCGTGGATTGCCACCAGTTGTTCCCATTTTTAAAAAGAAAAAAAAAATTTTGATCATATTATAGTTATCAATATTTTTTTTTTATTTTTTTATTTTTGTAGTTTCATATGTTCTGTG
The DNA here is from genome assembly GCF_916048215.2 of Malus sylvestris. Taxonomy (NCBI): domain Eukaryota; kingdom Viridiplantae; phylum Streptophyta; class Magnoliopsida; order Rosales; family Rosaceae; genus Malus; species Malus sylvestris. The sequence goes on along the minus strand of NC_062264.1, from coordinate 7,065,901 downwards.
AATTGTGTATAGATTTGGATAATCATATGATATTTTTATGGAATCGTGAAGACGGATGCAAAATCTCAGAAGACTGTGCAAGATTATGACAATTTTCTCGTCTGAATACGTTGCCACTCACGTTTTCGCTCTTGTGAAAACAAAAAGCTCAAACACATTAAGCAAATTTTATGGACAACATCAGGTGGGATCCTGCTGGAGTCTAAAATTGTGGTCAAAATCTGCATAAATAACAGCAACCAAATTGCATTCACATCCTCAGGTTTGGCAAGAATTGCATCTGCATGCCTCGTGTTTAAAAACTGATGGCTATCCTACATTGGTCGGGGAAAGACAAAAATAATGAGTTTAAATATGATTAGTCTATTTTAACTATAATTAAGACCTTTTATGATAAAACTTCACACCTGACCTATTGGGTAGGTGATAATTACCTAGTTTGGAACTCTAATGGTGTCGTTAGAGTGGGGCTCCGGGGCCCATCAATCTAAAATTTTAACATGGTATCAGAGCCAAGTTATGGGCCCGTACAAAGCCAAAGTGCTTGACACCAAGAAGTAGGTCTGACAATTCCTGACACGACCCGATAACCGACATGACACGAAATTAACAGGTGTTCCGGTTGACACGATAACGAATCAGGTATTTATCGGGTAACCCGATAAGCACATGTTAAGCTAACGGGTTAGTTCGGGTATACACGTGGGTAACACGATATACGATAAGCAAAATATTAATTTTATAATTTTATAACCCTAAAAAAATACTATAATAAATATATATATATTAATTTAACAATTTTATACCCCTAAAAACTATTATATATATATATATATATTAAATTTAATTTAAAAAATTGGTGATCATTGGATTGGCTAAGATTTAATCTCAACCGTCCATTGTGCATTAGGTTGGAGGCTATCCTTCTTTTCTCTCTCATTCACTCTGATCTCTCCAGTCCAGACTTACTCCCGCACCGTCTCCTTAATCTGCATCTCTCTCGCATCCTCCTCCGTTCACTTCCTTCAACTCGACTCTGGTAGCCACAAGAAAACCACACACAGGTAAGCACACACTAAAGGTATGCATTTTGTATTTTTGGGTATTTTGTGTTTTTTTCAAGAACTAGTGATTTGGGGTTTTCGTTAAAATTAAAACTAATGGTTAGGGATTTTCTGGGTTTGGGGTTTCTGGGGTTTTTTGATTTTGGAGATTCTGGAGTTTCTAGGTTGGGGCATATTTGCAAACATTCAAAAAACCCAGCAATCGAGCAAGTGTGCTTCGCGTTGGCTTCGCAAGCTTGAAAATCACAAAAGGACGAGGCAGAAATAGAATTAAGCATTGAAATACATTAGCAGAGAGCACACACTTTGTGTGTGTGTGAAAAATTTCTCTTAATAAATGCATATTTTTTTAATTACATAATTAATGTTTTATCCTCCTTATGTAAATATTATGTATCAAAAGTGAGGATAACATTGGAAAAATATGATCGTCATTATCTAAAAAAAGAGGGTAAAATAGGAAAAATAGGGATATGATTGTCATTTTGTCAAAAGATACAAAATTACTATTTTGCCCTCCTTTTGTCAATAGTGTGTATCAAAAGTAAGGGCAAAAATAGGAAAAAAAAATAAAAAAAGGTTGACAATGAGGGTTTTCTTAATAATAGTATAGATATATATATTGGGGATATGTGAACGCCGCGAGTTCATTTGTATCTATGTTTCATTTGTGGTCTATTTACTTGAAGTTAATAAGTGGGGTCTATATTTGTTTTCTAGATTTGGAAATTTGGAACAAGTAAAGCAATTAAGCAAGGCTGCAACTTGCAATTGCAAGATATTTTTAATTGAATTGTGAATTTGAAAGTAAATTTGAATTGGATTGTGATTTGTGGAGATATTAATTGGATTTTGAAATTGAATTGGATATGTGAATTTGAAATGGATATAGATAGGTGAAATTGAATTGGATATGTGAAATTAAAATAGATATGTGAAATTGAAATTGAAATGGATATGTGAATTTGAAATCGATATGGTATGAATTTGGTATGAGCAAGATTTCGCATCTTGATAATTCAAATACTCCAGTGAATTCAGTGCCTAATCATCAAACTGAATCTGGAAATGTTCTCTTTAACGTAGCCTAAGTTTGTTTTTATTTACTATAAAAAGTGTTGATATTATATTTGAAATTGACATGATGCATGATTCTTATTACGTGTTCGTTTTTATTTTTTATGATGTAGGATTTTGATAATAATTACAATGGTTCAAGTTCGATTGAAAAAAAAAATGAATTGCATAAGTATTTGGAGGATAAAAGAATAGATAGAAAAGTAGACATAGATGTTCTTTTTTGGTGGCAAATGGAGCGTTTTAATTATCTGATAATTTCTCAGTAAGCATAAGATGTGTTAACAATTCCCATTTCAACTGTTGCATTAGAATCTGCATTTAGTATTGGGGGTAGAGTACTAGATCAATATCGTAGTTCATTGTTACCAGAAACAGTTCAAACTTTGTTTTGCACACGAGATTGGCTATTTGGAAAAAAAGGTAATATATTTTTATATGGTATAGTACTATTGTTTTATTTCTTTTCCATAATTATTTTGGTAAACTGCCTATAATTTGAATGATTTTTAATGTTGGTTTTTCTATACTTAGTTTATACGAAAGAGAGTTTTGACGTGGAAAACCTTACTAAAAACATCATCAACATAACTCTTGAAGGCAATAGATCAAGCCAAAGTTCCAATACAATTTCCTCATGATGATCGATGAAAATTGAGGATTTTGTAAAAAGAATAACATGTAAGCTTTGAGTTCCATTGGCAATGTTTAAACTTTTGAGAAAGGTTTCACAACCTTGAAAACAAAAACTCTTTCATTTTGCATATCCTTGCACATTTAATATTTTGTAATAGACTAGTAGTGTATGAATGTTTTTTTATTAGACTCTTATTTTCGAGTGTAGATGTAGTACTTAAACGATAAATGTATTTTAATGTTTTGAAGTAATATTTATGTGGCAATGTGTGGTGGTATGCGCAAATTTAAGGAAAAAAAACATTTTTCTTAACGTGTGTGACACGACACGACTCGTTAAGATCACAGGTGTTACACGAAAACAACATGAACACGACAGACACGATCCGTTTACCAAGCCTACCAGGAAGTGGGCATGTGCCTATCCTACATCGATAAGAGAAAGAAAAAAAATAATGAGCTTAAATATGATTATTTCACTCTAACTAATATCGAGACATTTTGTGATAAAACTTCACACCTGATGGATTTGGTATTTGGTAATTATCAAGTTAAACACAATATCGATGTCGTTTAGATGGGGCCCCTAGGACCCGTCGATCTAAAATTCCTACATAAACTCCCAATTTCATACATTGATTTACTCTTGTGCCAAAAGTGAAGGTCCCCACTTGTGCCTCTGAGTTTAGGCAGTTAAAAGGAACTTAAAGACCAGTTAGCTGGTATCACGTATGAATAAGTATGCCTCCATCTCAAATTCTAATTCATTTCTGGTCATTAGGTTTTAATAGGAGGCTGACCTACACTACACTAGTACAAAAAGATCTTAAACGACAGTTTTTATTTTATTATTATTATTTTTTTTAACAAACGATATCATCTACACTAAAAGCTTTAAAATGTCGTCTGGCATAGACTAAAAACATCATATACCATCTTATAGCTAAGCAAACAACGGTTAGCGAATCAATACTTAAGCAGAAGCAGGCTAAACTTTTACTGTTAACCCCCTCACTCTCGTTTTGCTCTCCTGGACTCCATTCTCGTTCTTTTGTTTTTTGGCAGAAAAGAAAGGACGCAATAACACAAATGAAGATTAAGACGGAACCGTTGCGATTATAAAATTTGCACAGTGAAGATACGTTATTTGCGGGGAATTGGTACGTGTCCGTCATTTTCTACTTGTTAAACATATTATTTTGCGCCTGCAGCGGCAAGGTTTTCGTGTCGTTGCCCTTAGACGTTATGTATTATGATTTTATGAGTACATACTACATTTATCCAACAAACGCGCACGCTTTGTACTAACAAAATATATGAAAAGGAAAAGCAAATGTTGAGCGGGAATGCCAACTAGCAGTTTATACAACCTTTCGACCATCAGAGTTCTACGATTTAGACATGCAGTGGGTCATACTTGTCAGAATCATACGACAAAGAGGACCTTTGAAATGCCTAATTATAGAATTGGGGGAAAAAAATGAGGCAGAAAGATCATTCAGATCCCTAGTGTCTTTGTCTTTTGTGTTAAAAAAGAGTGGAATCAGATCGCTGTAAAGTGGACAAATGCCGCAGAGTTGGCCAATAGCAAGCGGACTACTTCCCTGTCAAAGAACACGAGACAAGCAACGGACAGAATTTATTCAAGATTAACAGGAAAGTTGAATGTCAACTGTTCAACAAAAGTTCTACCTGAAAAAGTAATTCTGCAAGGTAGTATTAACAATGCTGCGGACAATATTCTTTTAGGACACAAGAATTTAAGAATGACAATGAGCATACCTATTTTGAGCTCGTTTCACTATTCAAATCCGAGATGAGGTCTTCCAATTCATCAACGATGGCAGAATAACAGAAAAAATATTGCTCCTAATAAATCACAAGTGCGAGAGAGTTAGAATAATTGTTGAAGTAAAGTTGGCACACATATTGTGACAGAAAACAATAAACTCTGGTTTGCCCTACACAGATTTGCACCATTGTCTAACACCTGTGGTTGGTTTTCCTAAATTGACTTCTAAAACCTCCTATAAACTCTGGTTTGCCATACACAGATTTGTAGTTTATAATCATCAGACTCTATAGGCACAAGGATTCCCCCAAAATTATCAGGTCAGTAACTTCAGCTCCGGTAGCAGCACCATATGTTATCATGGAAGAAACTCAAATGCTCTACCTTTTTTCTCCGTGCATACTAAGAGGAACAAGGAATGGCTACCCAAACTTTTACTTTTATTTGACAAAAAAAAAAACTTACTAATTTTGTCAACATATCGCACGTGGTAACCAGAGTTTAACTCAGTTCCCTATGTTGGCATACCCAAACCCATACAGAAACAAACTTGCATATATAAATCCTATAAGTCCCTAGCAACAAGGCAATGCACTTAACTAGCACAGCCATATCTTAAGTCTTAACGTAATGTAATAGGACTCTTAAGAGCTGGTTCCATGTGCCAACAGCGCTTAAGAGAATTAAAGTTTTAGACTTGTGCTGGTTCCATATTTGCTTAATGTAATAGGACTGTTAAGAGCTTATGAGGATTAAAGTAATTGATTTCAAGTGTGACCTTCACACATGCCGTAAGTTATGGGATTTTGAGCCTTGGATATTTCCTTTTTCCCTTCAATTTATTTATTTACCATTTTTTTTATTATCATTCTTTTGCTTATTGATTTGAATGTGAATTACCCCACACCCCCTGAATTGGTTTGGGTGTTAAATGCAAGGTACCTCTTCAAACGCCAGATTCACCATTTTCCATATATTCTAGAGTATATAGTCCGAGTCGCCAGTCCGAGTCGCCATGTCCTTAGGGAGGATGCAAATACATTTCCATGTGTCAGATTCCTAATTCTTGCTGCTAAAATTCTGAATACCTAACTGATAAGCCATGACCTAAGGAGCCTAGCAATGCTTGGTCTTCTATTCAGGTGCTTCAATATAATCTAAAAAAATAATACAATTTTGACAAAGACCAAAAAATTCAACAAATGAATTTCAAGAAATACATATATCAAATCAACATACAAAAATAATATGATTAAAAATATTTTTTTGTAATTATGGTTGGAACTTATGAAATAAACCTTGTGGTTTTCTCTCACTTATAGTTAACTTACACCCCCTGTGCATTCCTAAGGGCCCATTATGTATTGCTTTTGGCTTTGGAGAAGGAAAAATGTGAGAATAGTGAGACGAGAGATGGTAACTTTGATGGAGGAAAGGGGGAGACATATAATTATAGAACAGTTGGTTAGAAACAAAACTAAAAGATAAGGGGCCATCAGGTAACACTTTCGTTTTCAATTTTGAGCATGTAGGAGCTTCTTTTGGGATACAACAATCAATTTTCTAGATCCAACACATTTTTTGTAAGATTTAAACTCCAATCTTATCCTTCCAATAAAATTACAAAAAAAAAAACTTAAAACTGAAAAAAAATAATAAAGAAGTTAGAACAGTAACTGCACCAGCGCTTCCGGGGACTAAAATCTGAGGAGGGTGGGGCCTCGCTGGACAAAGGGGCATAATGGAAAATCTGAGACTAGTTTTGTTGGGTCTCAAAAGAAAGTACTAGGGTCTTGTTGAAAAACCCGCACACTAGACCTTGTTCTTTAATGTAACCAACAGCAATAGACTAAACTAGCAAATATTAGAAAACATAGAAACACACAAGAATTATACTGGTTCGGTAGAACTTATGCCTACGTCTAGTTGTGATTTCTCTAGGAAGAGAAATCACCGCTCCTTTGATTAATAATAGAGATTAAAGAACTTTTGCAAACCCTAGAACTAATCTCAAAACTCTTGGCTGTCTTCTTTTTTCTCTTAAAAAATCAGACTTGCCGCACCCTATTTATAGACATAGGGTTAGCTTACATGTCCCAAGGCTGATTGAATTCCTATTTATAAGTGGACTAGGAAATTACACTATCCAAATCCAAATAGACTTCTAGAAATCCAAACCTAAATTGAATAAGGAAACTGAAATTCTTTCCTAATCCCTCTAGGATAAGAATCGGTATACCTCTAGGTTTCCTAAAACAATCCTAAACCAACTAGGACATATTTGACGAGCCAAAATCCTAACAATCTCCACCTTGGTGAGTCAAACCAAGTCTTGATCGTTGCACCCCAGAGTATCTTTGAACCTTCTTGAAGCAGCTCTGGAAATCTTCAAGAGTCTTCACCTTGGCAATCTTCTTCTTGCCTCATTGCACCTCAAGTGAGGAGGTGCTCCACTTTAATCAATCAACGAGATTGATCAAGTTCAAGCAATGCTTGAACTTCTTGGCCGGCACTATCTTTGGAAGGAAATCTGCGGCATTGTCATCCGTATGAATTTTTTCAATACAAATTTCCTTAGACTCCACCCAATCTCTGATTCTGTGATACCTCGCTTCAATGTGCTTTGATCTTCCAAAAAAAACCTGATTCTTTGCCAAGTGAATGGCACTTTGACTATCACACTTCAGCTTCACACAATCTTGAGTGATTCCCATTTGACTTACCAAGCCACTAAGCCAAATCGCTTCCTTTCCAGCTTCGGCCAAAGCAATATACTTTGCCTCTGTGGTCGACAAAGCTGTAATTGGTTGCAGTAGTGCCCTTCAACTAATTGGTCCTCTTTACATTACATATAACCAGAAGTTGACCTTCTCTTGTCCAAATCCCTTGCATAATCTGCATCCACATATCCTAACACTCCTGCATTTTCTTTTTGCTTCTCAAACATAATTCGTTGTCGCCAAGAACCCTTCAAATAACGTAAAATCCACTTGACTGCATCCCAATGTTGCTTTCCTGGATTTGCCATGTATCTGGAAACGACACTGATTGCTTGAGCTATGTTGGGACATGTGCATACCATTGCATACATGAGGCAGCCCACTGCATTAGCATAAGACACATTCTTCATTACTTGTTGCTCTTCCTCGGATGTAGGACACTATTGCCCACTTAACTTGAAGTGAGCCGCCAAAGAGTCGAAACAACCTTTGCTTCTTGCATGTTGAACTTCTCAAGAACCTTCTGAATATACTTGGCTTGTGTTATCCGGATCCTTCCAGTGGTCCTCTCTCTGAATTTCCATGCTAAGGATCTTCTGTGCAGCACCTAGATCCTTCATATCAAACTCCTCGCTTAACATCTTTTTTAAGTCTTGAATTCTAGACTTATCTTGACAAGAAATTAGCATGTCATCCACATATAGCAATAGCAATATGATCATCCCATCTTGGAACACATGATAGTACACGCAACAGTCATATAAACATCTTCTAAAATTGATTTTCAGCATGAATGAATCAAACCTCTTGTACCACTGTCTTGGAGAATGTTTCAAGCCATACAGGGACTTCCTTAGCTGACATACTAGGTTCTCTTTCCCATATTCAACAAACCCTTCTGGTTGAGCCATGAAAATCATCTCCTCTAGATTTCCATGAAGAAATGTTGTCTTCACATCCATCTGCTCAATCTCCATGTCATGATGAGCTGCCATAGCTAAGAGTAATCTAATAGAAGTATGCTTGACTACAGGTGAAAAGATCTCATCATAATCCACCCCTTCCTTTTGTGAGTACCCCTTAGCCATGAGCCTTGCTTTGAATCTCACAGCATCTTGTTCATGTAGTCCTTCCTTTTTCCTAAATACCCACTTGCATCCTACTAGCTTTCTGTCTTTGGGCTTAGGAACCAACTCCCAAACAGAGTTCTTGTAATGAGACTCCATTTCTTCTGTCATAGCAATTATCCAACTATCTCGCTCATCACTAGCTATAGCTTCTCGATAAGTAGTTGGATCTCCTTGACTAATGTTAAGAGCATAATTAACTTCGTCTTGGTTGAACCCAAATCTATCAGGTTTCTTCTTGTTTCGCTTAGGTTTGTTTAGTGTTATGCATCTCTGGAATGCAGGTGGATTGTTGGTTGGAGTTCGAACCCTTTGGGATGTCAGGCGGATTGGAGTGCCTTCAATCTGCCCTGTTTCTTGCGCCACCTAATTCCTAACTGGTGAACGATGCTGATGCTCTTCTTCTTCCTCAAAACCATCAGATTCGGCCTCTTGCTCGATTTGCTCCCCCTGAGCTTCTTCATCATCTGAACTGATTAATGGAATCTTTGTTGCTTCAATTTCAGCATCGTCTGTCTTCTCCCTACTGCTATCGACTTTATTAAGAGGCATGGTTGTCTCATCAAAGACAACATCTCGACTGACAACCTTTTTCCTGTTGTTGAAATCCCAAAACTTGAAACCCTTAACTCCTTTCTCAAAACCTAAGAATATGCAATGTGTAGACTTTGGTTTGAGCTTGGACCTTTCATCACTTGGAATATGTGCATAAGCACTACAGCCGAACACCCTGAGCTTGGAATAGTCCACCAGCTTCTCAGACCATACCTCTTCTGCACTCTTAAAACCGAGAACTGTAGATGGTGACTTGGTAATCAAATAACTTGCATGATTAACAGCCTCTGCCCAAAAACTATTAGGCAATCTTGCATGAAATCTCATGCTCCTCTCTCTCTCCATGAGAGTTCGGTTATCCTCTCAACAGCTCCATTTTGGGGGATCCTTCTTTACTGTGAAGTGCCTTATGATGCCTTCCTGCTTGCAGTAATCGGTGAACTCATTACTTGTATATTCACCTCCATTGTCAGTTCTCAGGTACTTGATCTTTCTTCCAGTTTAATTCTCGGTTTCTGTTTTCCATGCCTTGAACTTTGCAAAAACCTCGGATTTTGCTTCATGAAATAAACCCAAACCTTCTTAGAAAAATCAACCATGAAAGTAACAAAATACCTGGCTCCACCATTTAATTTAGTGGGTGCAGGGCCCCAAACATCTGAGTGAATATAGCTGAGTTGCTCCTTGCTTCGGTTATCTGCACTGCTACTTGCGAATGATACCTTTCTTTGTTTTCCGAGAACACAGTATTCACAAAAGTCCAATTTGCAAGATCACACGCCTTCCAACAGGCCTTGCTTGTGTAATTCTTGCACCCATTTCTGGCTTATGTGCCCAAGCCTATGATGCCAGAGTTTAGTCTTGTCTTCTTCACTTTGATTTACAGAAACAGCTGCTCCCCCGACTATAGTGGTCCCAAGTAACTTATACAACTTATTGGGTTGTAGGTCACCCCGCATTACCACTAACGATCCTTTGGTTACCCTTAGTCTTCATTTTTTAGACTTGTACCCATAACCGGCCTCATCTAAAGTACCCAAGGAAATCAAATTCTTTCTTAGTCTAGGGACATATCTGACGTTCCCCAAAGCTCGAATCATCCCATCGAACATTTTGATCCGAACAGTGCCGATTCCTCTTACAAGACATGAAGAATCATCCCCCATTAAGACTTTCCCGCTGCTAACTTCTTTGTAAGTATCGAACCATTCCCTTACTGCACACATATGAAAAGTGCATCCTGTATACAAAATCCAATTGGTGAAAGCCTTGGAGCCTGATGTTACTGAAAGAAGCTCCCAGTCACTTTCATGCTCGGTGACTGCACTAGCTGAACCTGAGCTTCCTTCCATCTTGGCTTTCTTCTCTTTCCAAATCTTGCAGTTCTTCTTCCAATGATTGGCTGAACCACATTCGAAGCAACCTTCCTTCTTTTCCTTTTTCTTCTTGGATTTTGACCTACCTCTATTGCCGATTTTCTCTTCCTTTGTCTTTTCCCGCCCCCTCTCCTTGCCTTTGGCATAAAGGCCTTGAGAGCTTTTAGTTATATCATCCAGTTTAGCATATGATTGAAGAGCTTGAATTACGTCTTCAAGCTTCAGGGACTCTTTTCCAAACATTAGAGTTGTTCGAAAGTGCTTGAAAGACGAAGGTAGAGATCTCAGCGAGATGATAGCCATATCATCATCTTTGTAAGTTTCTTCGACCTTCTGAAGATTAGCTATGCAATTCTGGAACCTGCATACATGATCTTCAATATCACCTCCTTCTTCTAGTTGAAGCCCGAATAGTTCATCCTTTAGAAAAAGTTTATTGGACACGGTTTTGCCCATATAAACATTCTCCAACTTTTCCCATGCTTCCTGGGCAGTCATCTTTTTGGTGATGTGTGACCGAACTGATCTTGTGAGATGGATCTTGATGGAACTCTTGGCCTTCTTGAGAACCTTAGTCCATGCAGCCTCTGTCATGTTTTCCGGCTTCTCACCATCGAGTGCATCATCCAAATCCTGCTGTATCAGTACATTCTTCATCATCCTTTGCCAGTCCGTGAAGTCATCCTTGCCGTCAAAGGGTTTTAACGCAGGTCCTTGATCCGCATTCATCTTCCCTTTTGACATCGTAGAACACCTTGAACCTGGCTCTTGATACCAATTGTTGAAAAACCCGCACACTAGACCTTGTTCTTTAATGTAACCAACAACAATAGACTAAACTAGCAAATATTAGAAAACATAGAAACGCACAAGAATTATACTGGTTCGGAAGAACTTATGCCTACATCCAATTGTGATTTCTCTAGGTAGAGAAATCACTGCTCCTTTGATTAATAATAGAGATTATAGAACTTTTGCAAACCCTAGAACTAATCTCAAAACTCTTGGTTGTCTGGCTGTTTTCTTCTCTCTTAAAAAAATCAGCCTTGCCGCACCCTATTTATAGACATAGGGTTGGCTTACATGTCCCAAGGCTGATTGAATTCCTATTTCTAAGTGGACTAGGAAATTACACTATCCAAATCCAAATAGACTTCTAGAAATCCAAACCTAAATTGAATAAAAAAACTGAAATTCTTTCCTAATCCCTCTAGGACAAGAATCGGTATACCTCTAGGTTTCCTAAAACAATCCTAAACTAACTAGGACATATTTGACGAGCCAAAATCCTAACAGGTCTCAATAGAATTTCCCTTTTTTTTATTTTTATTATTATTTAGGCACCGTCTGGAATAAGAGAGGGAGACGAAGAGAGAAAGGGATAGAATGTATATGGAAATTGTACCAAAACCAAAAACAAAAATCAATTTAGAATAGTTCTTTTTTCAAGTTTTTATTTGAAACATTCTCTTAATTTCTCCCTTATTCCTCCCTTCGCATGCACATCCCGTTTCTAACTAAAAAGAAACCTAATACCATCAACAAAATCAGACCAAAAACAAAACAACTAAACCATAAACATGCTACAAAACACTCTAAATAACTATTTTGAAGGTTTTTGTTTTTCATTTTTTTCAGCCAGAAATAGAAATTCACCCAGCAGGATTTAGAGTGTTTTTAATAGCTATTAATAACAGCACATGGATTATGATTATTTTACACTCTTCAGTTTTGTCCGCAATATAGGCCAAGGGGAGTTTCCATGTTCCACAGAAACATACTGCAAGATAGGGACCAGTTCCTATAATGATCAAATACTACTTTACATTTAATTATGTTTTTGACGTGTGGTCTATTATACTCTCAAAACCGCAAAACATTTGCACTAGCGAACTGCTCAACCAAATTTAATTTGGTATTCATAAAAAGAGAATAATTAACCGTAAACATTTAGACAAATATCAAAGAAGTTACCAGTGTCTGGACCATTCCAATTCGCTGAGACCGAAATGTGGTTATTGTATCAACAAGATCTAAAGCAGACATGTCCCCAGCAAGAATTCTTTGCACAGTATTATGAATTGTGCAGTATGTTCCAGTTCTCCCAATACCTGCACTGAGTAAGAGTCAGGGTGTCAGGAAAACATGCACATATAACTTAAGCAAACATCACCTAGACATGCAAGTCATAAAAAAGAGTTTAACCTGCAATGCACCACAATTGGGCCATGGTTTGGTGGCACATTATATAATCTTTTCAAGATTTCACGGACAGCAATCGTGTTGTTTGGAACTCCATGGTCAGGCCATTCAGGATACTGAAGGTGCAAAACAGACATCGGTGGTTCCTCGGACTGCAGCAGTAACAAATAGAATATGAGGTAATAATAATCCAATCTACGCACAATGGTGGCCATTACTCCAACAATATAACATGAGGGAATACCAATCCAATATTTTCATAAAACTTTTGATAAAGAATAAGGAACATTTAAAGGAATATGGACAAGAACCCAAAACTTGAGTCTTATTTTCTTATTATAATAATCACAAAGACAAAGTGACTTGGGAGCCAAAATGTGAAGTAGAGGACTGGCATCTTAAATATAATTTCTCAAGGGGGGGGGAACAAGAAAGAGAATCTCTAAAACCGAACTTAAGATGACTAAACACCATATAAATATCAAACAATAGAACTAGGCCCAAAATAAGTGCCTTTTTCAACATTCAGAATTTTAGAGCCAGGAAATATTGGACATTACCATAAACCTAACTGCCAAAACTAGGTAAATTCACACAAAACAAAATAAACAACCCACAACAAAAGACATAAAGAAAGATGCACAATACGATTATTGAGAATTCATGTCATGGGGTTAAGTGGCATGCTCCAAGACATCTGTGCCTCAAGGTGATGCAACAGAAACGCCAGAGTATTTGGTATATGCCTCACACCTTTATGCTGAGGAATATGCGTCAGGGGTATTGTGGAATTGAAATACAGAAAACAGAACCCCAATTCCTCGACCATTCCCTGCCTAATACCATTTCTCCTTCTGTGTGTTCCCTCAGTAATGGCTTTCGGCAAAATTTTTCCTTTGATGTGGCCAGAAAACAAAGAAGATAGGAACAAATCTTCAATAAGAAGATTATAGTACAGAACCCTAATTGTCCTTCCACAGCCATTGTCATAACTCATGCATACACTTCAATGCAAACCAGTCAATAAAGATGAAAGGCCTTAAACAATGCCATCTAGTACTTCTTGTTCACAAACAAAGTTTGTGATTGCCAACAAACTAAGGAAAAAGAAAACGCCTCATAGCTCCGAAGTCATTCCTAATCTGTGAAAACGTGCATCAGAAACAGTCAAAACAGAACTGTTTCGTTGAGCGGAATTATATAGAAAATCTGTTCAGAGACCAGAGTGATCACTGATCAGATATCTCTTGTTTTTTACTTTCCCTTAATTAAGCCATAAATTTACTGAATGTGATACAATAAAGATCAAGGTAGTGCAGTAAAGCTCATAATGTAAAGCTCTGAATGATAAAACTAAGACTTAATATTGAACTCTTTTTCTAACCAGTCAAGCACTGTTACATCATTTGATATTAAATGCATTAAAATTTAAGGATATTGCATCAGTAAAGTCATAAGATAGTTATAGGCCATGTAAGTAATTTTTTCGTTTCTTTAAACTTTAGGTAATATGCTCAACTAATTAATCTTTTTCTTTTTCCTCTTGCTTCATCACAATAACTTTTCAATTGCTAGACATGGTTTCAGTTGTAGGTCATATATCTTGTTTTGTTGTCAATTTAGGTAACGAGCTTTTTTCTTATGTGTATCCCTTAACTTAGTTTATTATTAAGAATCTTGCTCTTATTAGGTGAAGATCAAGCAGCAGCCCATGAAATCGATACGAACCCAAGGACCAACAGTTTAACATCAGACTGTATTTGGATTCAAAGGTGATTTCACCATCCTGGTGATCCAACACACTGGAACTATATGATAGTGGTCTGCTTTCCTAATTGGACAATAAAGTATTTGTTTTATTTACTTTATTTCCTCTCAACTCTTATCCACATCTTCACAAGGTAATTGTCAGAAATTTCTTATATGAACTGGTTGGCACTCTATACTGCTTACTTGTAACTTGCATGTGTTCAGGTAGAGACCAAATGAACAAGTCGGTGAACCCAAAGGTCCAGTGATGGTATGGAAAAATATATTGGCATTTAATGCTTTCGTTGGAAGTGGGCTAATACCAGTCAGAAGAAGGTAAAAACAGAGGTATATCAACTGTTTTGAGTTTCAAAATTTCTTGAACTTTACATCCATGTCTCAGACTCTCACATGATAATCTCTCCAAGTGACTCCTATTAGGATGCTCAGGATCCCAACTCCTGTATTAACCATTGACATCAGATTGACTCTTTGACTAACTCTTCAATGAAAAATTAACGGACGATGAATCTTAAATGACATTTTGTCTTTTGATTACCTCCAACCAAATGAAACATCCTTACTTTTCAAAAACTATTCTGCATTATTCTATTCCAGATGTACCAAAACGCTCCCCAGTAATCAAACTTTTTAAAGGCCCTAGTAAAATCAATCGGTCCTGTCCCCAAATTCTACAAAAACAAAAAGGAGAACTGATACAGCTTGATTTCTAAATATATTCTTTAACTTGGTTTAACAGCCATTTGTATCCTGGACAACAATGAAAATCATGTGATGCCTTTACCTCTTTATTATTGACCTCCAAAAGGCGTAATACTAATGAAGTGTCAGTAGTTCTTAGCCACTTAGTGCTTGTACATATGTTACCGAATTCTCTAGGGCCATCTTCAGCCTGAAAATAATCTCCACATTTAACCATCTGCAAACACATGTGAAAGATTAAGAAATCAGGAAAAGTAATATTTGTAAATTTGTTTGTCCACCTAATTTTCAAAATGACAAAAAGGTTTTGTTAAGAAGAATATATTACACGGATTCAACAATAAGTAGGTAGGATCTCTCAAAAGGTTTGTAAAACGTCGAAAAGCTTGTACTGCAATTTTCATGATAATCAAAGTCTCTTTAACTGTATATCTTCCAACATGGTGATGCCCGATAAAACTACTTGCAACTCAAAACAGGAAAGTACCGTGTAACAGTCGATTAAGCGAGTAAGCATGATGACCACCGGGCAGCGTTGCTCAAGTACCATCTCCCAGAAATCCTCATAGGTGTGGGGAAGTGGACCTTGTGTTGCTATAAACCGAGAAATGCTTTCGGAAGAACTAGTCTACATTTAATAGTAATTACCAAGCAGTCATTAATGAATTATTAATATACCTTCAGTTTACAATTCTCTACTTCAAAAACATGAATTTGAATACCGTGATTAAGCTGGCGTTGATGTAACCTCTTGCGGAAGGTCTGTAATCCTTCGAGGAGTTGAGAACAACCCTATTTTTGTCAACTGAATCCAACAACAAAAACTCAAATCAAATTTTCAACAATGTAAATTGTGTAAAATGTAAAGAAAGCCCAGATTGAAGCATACATGGCACGACATCGGTGTATCGGTTTTTGCTCGAATTGACATTGTCAAGACCCACAGTGCAATTTCTCCCCATCTCAGATGATGTCATCCTCTTGGCCTAAGCATCCATGGCAGATTTTAATAGTTTATTTTCTGAGAGAAATTAAATAAATCAGGAGAGCAAAGACCTGTAGCTGAGCGAACTCCTGGTTGATATGGTCAGGCATCTGGAGCTTTCCCTTAAAGAGCTTGAGAGCCTGAGAGCAGTACTTATACTGATCGGGGGTGAGGGCGAGTTTCGGAGGAGGAGAATCCGCCGAGACGTTCAAGGAAGGGTGGGGTTTGGCTGCGGCGGAAGAGGCGGTGGCGGCCATCGTCGTCGATCTCCGGTGGCTGCGGGAGCGCCTGGAATTGACGTTCCCCAGTTTTTGAAGTTTTTGGTAGGACAGAATTTTGATTGGGTGATTGCTCGGAATTCCAAATTTGCTCTATTCTCTCCAAATTTGCGATTTGGTTGAAAGCGGAGGACGTTGGTTGGTTCGATATATTAATAATTTGGCATGGTGTGTTAACTTTATGTATAATGCTTGTGTACTCGATAAAAAGAACGACCAGTTTAGTTGTTATGTTCGTTTACACAAGTAAATTTCAACGACATAAATACTCATCAACGAATTAAAGTTTCAACATAAAAATGTTTTTATCACACACTGGGTCTCACAATTGCACGTATGTCTTGTGACTCATTCAAATCGGATTAGTCATTAAAAATGACACGTGTCGATATTTGACAAAAAATAATTAAGAAATTATTTTTAATTAACTTTTTCTTTTCTTTTCTCAAGTATCTTTAATTAATCGTAATATAAATCAAACAAATTAATTGATTTAAATTAAAAGAAATAATCAACAAATCAAATGAATGGCAAATTGGGGAGATTGGCCAAACTAAGAATGAAGGTGAATGATTTATTTGGTTAAATTAAAGATTTTTTCATTAAATCAAGATTATTTCATTAAACCAAGTCAGACATGATCAAGTCAAATTAAGTTTTGGTTATTTCTTCAGTTAATCAAGTCCAAATCAAGTCTTGATTCTTTCGTCAATTAACCCAAGTCCAAAATCAATATCAAACGAAGCTTCAATCAAGACATGGAGAGTCCTATAAGTACGAGGCTTCAAACCAAAGAAGATCAAGATAAAAGTGTTTAGGGTTTGAATTGTATTGTATTATTCTTCTCATTCGAGGAGGCTAAAATATAAGATACAACTTGTAATACAAGTAATATTAAAAGAATTATAACCAAACTAGGAAACATAATTATATTCTTAATCTAATTTGGGTTCACGCCAACACTCCCCCTCAAGTTGGTGCATAGATATCCCTTAGGCCCAACTTGTCGAGTGAGTCTTGAAACCTTCTTGCAGAAACTGCATGAGTTAGAACATCTACCAACTGTTCTTCTGTCTTCATGAATGGAATGTCAACTAACTTAACATCCAACTTTTCTTTGATAAAATGTCTATCCACCTCAATATGCTTGGTCCTATCATGCTGCACCAGATTGTTAGCTGTCTCCCGTGTTGCTTGATTATCACAGTACAACAGCATAGAACCTTTTGGTTTAAACCCTATCTCAGTGAGTAGAATCCGAAGCCATAGAAGCTCACAAATACCATGTGCCATTCCTCTGTACTCAGCCTCAGCCGAAGACCTTGCCACCACATTTTGCTTCTTACTTCTCCACGTCACAAGATTACCAGCTACAAATGTGAAGTATCCCGATGTAGACCGTCGATCAGTAATATTTCCAGCCCAATCTGTATCGGTATACCCTTTCACCTCCATATGCCCATGCTTTCTATACATCAACCCTTTTCTTGTAGCTCATTTTAAGTAACTCAAAATTCGCATTACTACTGCCATATGATCTTCACTAGGAGCATGCATAAATTGACTCACCACACTTACTGCGTAAGCAATATCTGGCCTTATAAGCGACAAGTAAATCAACCGCCCTACCAATCTTTGACACCTTTCCTTATTCACTAGGACTTGATCCTGATAAATTGCTAGATGATGATTTTGCACAATAGGTGTATCCACTGGTTTACACCCTAACATACCAGTTTTAGACAAAAGATCCAATACATACTTTCTCTAAGATAAGTATATTCCTTCCTGAGACCTAGCCACTTCAATTCCCAAAAAGTATTTAAGTCCTCCAAGATCTTTCATCTCAAACTCAAAAGACAAATGCCCTTGCAGACGTTCAATTTCCATTGTATCATCACCTGTGACAATCTTATCATTTACATATATGATAAGCAAAGTTACCTTGCCATCTTTACGTTTGATGAACAACGTATGGTCTGCATTTCCCTGTCTATACCCATACTTCTTCATCGCCTGGGTGAATCGCCCAAACCATGCTCTGGGTGACTGTTTAAGGCCATACAGTGCCTTCCGAAGTCTACACATTTTCCCACTGGAATTCGCAGTGCCATAACCTGGTGGAATATCCATGTACACCTCTTCCTCCAAATCACCATGTAGAAAAGCATTTTTAACATCAAACTATCTTAGAGGCCAATCATGGTTTGCAGCAAGAGATAATAAAACTCTAATGGTATTCATCTTTGCAACATGAGCAAAAGTCTCCTGATAATCAACCCAAAAGGTTTGGGTAAAACCTTTGGCCACTAGCCTCGTCTTGTATCTATCAATTGTTCCATCAACCTTATGTTTAATAGTGAACACCCACTTGCACCCCACTGATTTCTTTCCTTTAGGAAGTAGGACCACACTTCATGTATTATTCTTTTGTATTGCTTCCATTTCAACTTGCAATGCTTCTATCCATTTTGAATCATTCAAAGCTTCCTCCACTCTAGTAGGTATTTTGATGGTTTCCATTTGCTGAACAAATGCACAGTATTTTGGTGAAAGTTGATGAGTAGAGACATAGTTTGAAATGGAATACCGTACATTTCCTTCTGGAGAGTACCTGTCTGGTGGCTTTCCTCAATTTTGTCGAGGAGGCAACATATAAGATGGTTCAATAGTTTCTGAGTGAGTACTTACCTCGGGAATATCCGTTGGATCATGGACTGACACTGGAGAAGTCTGAAAGGGGTTTTTACTGGAGTTGTTACTCGAACAGATAACAGATGGCTCATTTGGGCAATTCGGCCTAGCTGGAAACCCATTTGGGTTATTGGCAGACACAAGAGATGGCCTAAGCCCAGTTTGGTTGTCGGCTGGTGTAAGAGACGGCTAACTTGGGCTGTCAGTAACAAGTGGCCCACTAGGCGCTGTTCCATCACGGTCTTGTGGTCTATCTGCAGGCCCACGTTCATTATCCTCTAATTCCAACCCGTGTCTTAGGCCTTCATTATCCTCAAGATGTAGCTCGTGTCTTAGGCCTTCATTATCCTCCAGATCCAGCCCATGCCTTGGGCCTTCATTTGGGCAGTCAATACTTAAACTAGTAGGGATATCGAACCAGATAAGGTAACGTCCATAGTGACGTAGACATGTCGAGTAGTTGGATGATAACAACGGTAACCCTTTTGTTGTGGGTTGAATCCAATGAAAACACACCGTACAACACATGGATCAAGTTTTCTTCGTTGATTTTTGTGAAGATGAACATATGCCACACAACCAAAAACTTGAGGTTCGAGATGAAGGGTGGAGGGGAGCAAAGCATAATCGGCAAGCACGGCCAAAGGTGTTTTGAAAGAGAGAACACGCGATGGCATTCGATTCACGAGATAAATAGCATAGGTGACTGCATCAGCACATTATGTCTTGGGTGCACAACTACCAATAAGAAGGGCATGGGTAATCTCAAGTATGTGCCAATTTTTCCGTTCAGCGATTCCATTTTATTGTGGGGTTTGAGGGCACGAAGTTTCATGGAGAATGCCTTTTTTCTGTAAAAAAACTGAGAAAGTTCCTGATTAAGATACTCACCACCGTTGTCTGATCGAAGCATTTTAATAGGGAGTGAATATTGAGTACAAACCATGTGATAAAAACTTCTAAAGATACTACCTACTACCCACATTGCTTTTATTTTTCATGAGGTACAACCAAGTCATTCTGGTGCAATCATCAACAAATGTTACAAACCAACGCACACCATACTGAGTAGTAACCGGAGATGGCCCCCACACATCAGAATGAATTAGCTCAAAAGGAATTGTTCTTCTATTCAAACTCGGGGGATAAGAAGCTCGATGACTTTTGGCTAATGTGAAAACATTACACTTTAATGAAGAATTTGAAATATTACCAAATAATGACGGAAGTAATTTTCTCAAATAATCGAAGGAAGCATGACCAAGACGACAATGCCACAACTGAATGGTCTTCAACTTCCCACTATCATGACCTTGAACTTGATGAACACGGCCCTGTGCAACATCATCAACATAGTACAATCCCCTTCTTTTAGTACCACGCCTAGTGATCACCTGAGTTTGGATATCCTGAAGTAAACAGAAAGACAGAAACATTTGCACAACACAGTCTAATTGCTTGGTAACCTGTCCCACAGATAACAAATGGCCAGAGGGTGTGGGAACAAGTAAGCAGTTGTGTATGGAGAGAGTAGAAGTGAGTGCAATCACACATGCCCCTGTAACCGAGGCAACACCTCTATTAGCTGTGACAATACTATCCCGTGGTGGTGGTGTTATAGAGTTAAATAAAGTTTGATCATAAGTTATATGATCAGTGGCTCCAGAGTCAATGATCCAACCTGTATCAAGATCAATAGATGCAATTAAGGCTTTGTTCGTGTTACCTGGATCATCGGATTGTTTTCGGGAAACAATCAAATTCAAGAGTGATAGCGATGAGCCCAAATTGTCTGGGTCCGGGTTTAATTCCTGCTTGTTTTCTGCTGGCGGGCTGAGTAAGTCTTTACCCAAGCTGCTGCCGACATCATCATCTGTGCATTGTCCAACCTGGTTGTGGGCTGCAGATGAACCTGCTTGCTGCCCAATTGAACTACAGTTGCCAGACTCAGCAAACCCAGTTTCCGAGACTTCTACAGCCTTGAATTTTTACAACAAAGCCAGAATGGCGGATGCACTCAAGATAAGTGCAGAATCCAGAATTACTATTTGGTTGTCTGCCAAGAATGGAATCATAGCTTGGTTGCCATCGTGTCTTGCTTCAAGACACATGTCTTTAGGTTTCTTAGGTATCCTGTGCATTGACCTTCTTTCAGTTAATTGTACAGGAAAAATTGGTTTCTGTCAGCGGTGTCTCTTGCTTCGAGACACTGCTGGAAAATTTTCTTTTGATTGTTTTCAGAGTTTTGCAGCTACGGTAAAGAGAAAGAGTCAGGATCAAACCTGCTCTGATGCCAAGATAAAAGTGTTTAGGGTTTGAATTGTATTGTATTATTCTTCTCCTTTAAGGAGGCTAAAATATAAGATACAACTTGTAATACAAGTAATATTAAAAGAATTATAACCAAACTAGGAAACATAATTATATTCCTAATCTAATTTGGACTCACGCTAACAGATCATCTCATCCCTCAGACGCTCATACTCTCAAACACTTTACACACTTAGAAGACTCAGAAAACCCTCTACATTCTTCACTCCTCTTGTGAAGAACCATCAAGCACCACCTACACATGCCAGTTCATTCATCACTATCATTCTTCACTAGAAATCAATATCCATGGTTTCGAAGAAGGGTTGAGTTGTTCTCGCGATCAAAGGAAATAGTGTGAGCACTTCCGTTGCAAGAGAGACTATGTTGGCATCACGACTCTAAGCGAGGCAAAGGTGGTGACCACAATTCAACACACCACCTCCAAGTTGGTACCGTTAAAGGTGCAAAGAGAACGTTAGAAGCTTGAGATTGTCATCAGCCTAGCATCATTGAGGCAACGAAGCATGGTTCTGCAATAAGCGAAAAGACTTCCCAAAGCGATAAGTGAGGTTCTTCGGCTTAAAAAACATTCAAGGAGCGTTCCTTGTCACCGATTTTGAATGCGAACTCAAGCACGGGGTCATACCATGAATCGCCAAATGCAACCAGCAGAAGGGGATTTTGCTAACGCCTTTGATGTCCACAGGAGAATCTTATCCAATGGCTATGTAGGTTAAGACGACCGGTGCCACCTCCATTGTAAAACAACTTGCTCAAATGAATGAGGCAATTGCAAAGCTAACAAGGGTCATCGAGGAGGACATGTAGATCGTTACACTTATGAACATGTTGGAGTTGCAACATGATGAAGATGTCAACCTTGACCTAAAGAAGAAGGAGAATCAGCGCGATGATAAGTCTGTGAGAAAAAGGCACATCATGAAGACAAGGTTGGAGAGGAACCGAAACCAAAGTTTAAAAATTAAGAAAGTGCATCTAGACCCGCTTAGGACCGTCCTCCCCTAAATCACGAAAGCCTCCCCTCATCAATTCATCATCATCTCATATTAAACAAAGACCAAGATCAATTTCTTGTCATGGTTTTTCACGTACCAAAACACTCCCCTTCCACCTCTCACCTACTGAGATACCATCGATGAAGAGGGAGCATAGTGGAGCAATGGAAGATTTGGGTTTACGGAGATAGGGGATCGATAGAGACGAGTAGGTCGACAAAATATAGTGCTTGGAGGAGGAGATGAGATTAGAATCAATAGGAGACGGAAGTGGAGGTTGGAGGAGGAGACGGGGTGGGATTGACGAAAGGTAGTAGTTGGAGGAGGGGAGGAGTTTGTGGATCTTTGGCAATGTCTATGTGAGGAAGAAAGTGAGTGTTTGGTTACAAGCTTAGCAAGAGTATGAGAGAATATTTAATTTTTTTTTTCCAAAAGAATAAAATTTTATTATATTCGAATGAAAATGTTTACATCCAAAGCCAAATATTAAATAGCCATTCTGGCTCAAGACTATCCCAATTATGGGCAATAAAAGAAGCTACTAGATGCGCTGCCTTGTTACAAACACGAGGAGCGAAGATAAATTCTACTAACCTCAATTGTTGTTAGCCACTTTAGCAACCTAAAAGATTACTAAAGTTTCTAAGCCTTAACCTTGCAAGTGCACAAAGATGTTAATGGTATAGTAAGCAAGCAAGGGTATTGTTTATTACTTTGCAACTCAACAAGCACACACACATTTAAAAAGATTTGATTTGGTTTTGAATTGGTACTAAACAGAGATTTTAATTAAAAAAATAAAAAAAATTAAGAATGGATTTTAAAATGAGATATGAGTCAAAGTTAGAGCATGTAATCCATGACTAAACATTCATCAACCAACATTATAATACCAACTTACAATTTCCAGCAAATGGAATGAAGACATTCATAACACATCCATGGCATGTAGATTATGTTATATCGATTCTCTCTAAGATATGTAAAGTGCATGTCGTTTAGCTCATTACAAGTATTCTATCAAACAACCTAGCATGACGTTCACTCAAGTTAACGAAATAGAATCCATTAAGTTGAAAGAGAATATGAATATCACAAGAACCTTAGAATATGTCGTATATTACTAAGAATTCTAGATGTTACTTCATTCATTTGATCACTTCTTATCATAATCAATAGCTGCCAAAGAAAATATGATAGATATGTCGATCATCATATAATCACAACATTAATAACCCAAGACAAGATTTATAAGGTGATCAATCAGAAACAAGTCATAGGCATCCATTATAACAGTAAAGTAAGCATTCATCCAAAAATTGAGAATTATAAACTGGAATTATATTATTACAAAGCAAGTATCATGTCTAGGGCTTCGTACTAAGCCCTAACTACAAAGAGTTTAGTTACTCATGTCCAACAATAAAATAGCAACTTTAAAACTCATAAACAACTTGATAAATGGAGAAAAAACGGAGGAATGAGAATAGGTTAATAGCATTTATCTGAGCCGTTTTTTAATCTTGTGCATCTTCCACCTTTTATGATCAAGTTAGAATACCTAAGGACTCCTCCATTTAAAGTGGTGTCCCTTCTTGTGCTTTGGATGCTACTAAATCTCCAAACTCTCGACAATATTCGCAAATTCGCGGAAAATCTTCTTTCTGCACTGTTTGCACCAAAATAGCAATAACATCTTATGTAAAACTCGGAATCGCGAACCGTAAAATTCTCCAGAAATTATACATCCATAGATTTCCAAGCATATAAGGTTCAACATCTGGTTCCCTCCAAGGAAGTACAGTTTAATCTTCCGACTTGACTAATCTGCACAGCAAACCTCTGCTTCCAGGGTGGAAAATGTTTTTGAATCCCAATAATACTCTTTTAGCTTTAATTTCAATTTTCTTGCCTGAGAATACAAATGTAAACAAATTAATGAAAAGCAAAGGAAAACATAGGATACGACACAAGAATTAAGTTCAAAAAGCACTAAAGATAGGTATGAAAACGAACCTATCAAATGTTGTTTCAAACACTAAACATCATAGAGGATGCCTTCAATCACAACATCAAGTTGATTTTTTTTTGTAAGGATTTCCACTAGACATTTGGAGTCTAATTCTATCTGAACCACCTCAAAGCCCTTATAAATACAAGCCAACACTGCCACTCGTATCGCTTTAGCTTCTGCCATTAAACTAAATTCATATGGCAGGTCTCCATTGTTGCCTGCTCCTTAAATGATACCTGCATAATCTTTTCCCACCCATCCATATCCACCACGACCCTACACCTTGAACCAAGCTTCATCAACATTCATTTTGATTGTACGAAATGATGGGCATACCTAACTTTTAAGAAGAGTATCACTAAGTTGGACGGGAAGAGATCCTCTCCGGATCTCTCCCATTAAATCCCACCAATCAATTAATCCGGATCCTTGAAATTTGATTCAACGGCTAAATTTATTATCTTTTTAAGGGGTCCCCTATTTGTAACCGTTGGATCAAATTTTAAAAAGCCGGATTAATTGATTGGTAGGCTTTGGTAGGGGAGATCCAGAGAAGATCTTTTCTCAAATTGGTCGCTACACCCCATCTACATATGGTACAACGAGAGAATATTTAATTTATAGGTGTTAAAATTTTACTGGCCCATCAGTGGTCAGTAAAAATAGGTACATACCAATGAGGACTCATTTACTTAAACCCTCACCAAATGGAAGAGAGGAGCCAAATGTCTCCAACTTACACCGCATTCCGCCGTTCTCTTCCAAAACCACATACTCAGGCCTCCCACCACCGCCACACCCTCCACAGAACCTTCTTCGTCAACGCCACCACCATAAAATGGGTCAGAGACCGAGGCCTCGACCATGCCGTCGAGAGGGAGAAGAACCTCAAGCCATTGATCAACATTAAGAACTTCATCAAATTAGAGCCGTCCAAATCTCTCCCCATTTCCATCCATCGCCCAAAAATACCCACCCGCTCCATCGAATTCATCCGTAAATAGCCTTCGATTTTCAAGGAATTTCTACCAGACGGCGTTGCAGTCCACCCCCATGTCCGGCTCACTCCCCAAGTGCTTAAGTGAGATTTACAAGCAGGACGTCACTGACCGGATTTTGAAGCTCCTAATGCTAGTAAGAACCAATAAATTGCCGCTAAATGTCAATGATCGCTTGAAATGGCATCTGGGTCTTACTCGTGATTTTGAAAAAACATTAGTCCCTTAGTATCCGGACTATTTCAATGTTATAGCTCGCAAAGGTTCAGCTTCTTGGTCCGAAGGTTTGTGGGATTTGGAGTTGGTGTATTGGAGAAATGTATTCGCAAGTTCAGTTACACAAAATAAGGCTTTAGCAATGGAGAAGAAAGCTTCTGCTAGGAAGAAGAAAGCAATGAGTGGGGATCCTGCTTCTAAGGAGGAGAATCAAATTGTTTTTCCTATGGAGTTTTTAAGAGGTTTTGAGATGGATAAGAAGTTCAAGAAGTGGATTGATGAGCGGCAGAAGTTGCCTTATGTATCTCCAAATGAAAATGCAGCTCATCTTTCGTCTAATAGTGACACGCCCCAATCCTATATCTTAAGGACAACGGGATGACCACTTGTTGACCGACACCCGAGGGTGATGCAAGCCATTTTATTAATGCATATGCCGATAACATGTAAAACATGCATATAAATTTCGTACATAACTACGCAGTGTAATATTCAAATACAATCTTATAAAAAATAATATAATAAGTTCAACTAATAGTGATGATGCATTACATGTTCAGAGCATACTACTAATTCGGAATAAAAGTGGAAGGTGTAACAGAAAGTGCTATTACAAGAATGTCCAAGTGAAGGGAAGGACCCAACGTCACTGGTATGGGAATGCCTTGTAGCTCGGATTGTATGCCTTGTTCCTAGGTCTTGAGGGGGCACAAAACAAAATATGAGTGAACCAAGTTGATATATAAGTAATACTGAAACAGTTATTCATCAACGTACTAACCCCCAAAGTTTATGAAAACTCAATAGTATAATATGTAATAGGTTTTCCGAAAACCCTAGCATGCCATAACACCTTTCAAAAAACATATATTGTATATAATGTGCTTAGTAGTGTTATCATAATCAATCGAAGCCACTACATCATCCAACCGAAGCCAAACATAAGTATTAATCGCCCGTAGGCTCATAGTATCGATAACCACTAAGTAAGCACATAAAATCATGAACATAATCTTTCCAATATATATATATATATATATATATATATATATATATATATATATATATATAAGCCACTACATCATCCAACCGAAGCCAAACATAAGTATTAATCGCCCGTAGGCTCATAGTATCGATAACCACTAAGTAAGCACATAAAATCATGAACATAATCTTTCCAATATATATATATATATATATATATATATATATATGTCATTGGAGCTCAATAGCTCAAACATCATATCATAAAACCACATTCATAAGTATGTATATAATCATAAATCATATATACAACAAAAAATGTAAATTCGATAAATCATGATATTTCATCACTCGTAAAACCAATTTACTCATAAACGTTTAATAAAATGTAGCCATTAAATCATGTTTTTCATATATGCATTTCCAATAGTAAAATATGCATTTTAGAAGGGGTCCACTCATAAATACTCTGTCGTCCAAGAGCCGTGCGAAATAGGAAGGACAAAAATGTTGCTAATAAACGCACCTAAGCACATAAAGGGTCCAATTACTAAAACTTTACCATAACGATTGAATTTTAGAAAATAGACATCATAAACGGATTCAGAACGTCGAAAAACTCGGTTACCCCTACACGCCGCCGCATCAGCCCTCACGCGCCACCACGGGGCGACGGCCTGGACAGCCATGCTTCGAGTTGGGTTGCCGAAAAGTTGGCGGGAAAAGTCGCCAGCTAAGACATGCAACCATGTGAGGCCCACGCGCCGAATAGGTTCTGGATTTGGGGACGGTTCAGTTTAAGTTTCGGTTAGGGCTTGGGCAATTAGGCTAGGTAATTAGGTTGGGTAATTGGGATTGGGCTTGGTAGCCCGCCCAAAGGTTTGGGCTGGTTTCTAGGATGGGTTTAGATCTGGGTTAAGGGTTTGGGTCAACCTAGTTTCAGGCCATAGGTGGGCAGGTTTCTGGGCAAGTTTTCAAATACTCATAACTTCTTCGATACTCAATCAAATCGAGTGATTAAAATATAAAAGTTGTAGTACTGAACGAGATGAAGAGAATGGTATCTTGAACGATGGTTAACTCGATGTGGTTTGGCCAAAAAATGCCTCGAAAATTGTGGTGCACGCTGAAAAACTGGAAAAAAGGCTACTCCGAGCTATTTCTGCGTTTAACACGTATGTATAACTTAAAACAAGTTTTGATCTAACCTTAAAACACATCCCAAGGGTTTCTAGAAGTTTACTAATGTCAGAAAAGTTTTCAAAAGTTGTCAGAGTTCGTCGAGGGTGGGTGCACCGTGACTATCACAGTTAAAGTATCAAGTTTGGCCTGGGGTTTTGAGGTCCAACGTCTAAGCCTTAAGTCTTGGGGTCAGTGTTGTTATAAGAGTGAACTTAGAGAGAGTAAGAGAAGGGAGATCTCAAAGAAAGGGCACATGAGAGCTTAAAGAGAGAAAGCGATAGGGGAGAGAGAGATAAAAAAAATATCCTAAAAGGGAAATAGGAAAATCTGGAAGGGTAGGGAGGGGTATCCGGATAGGGTAAGGTTAAGGGGACAAAAATCCCAAATGGGTCCCGTTGTTTCGTAATTTAAGAATGCATAAGACGAAACACAAAATATCCGAAAACGTTCAACGGTTCGAACATAAAATCTTCGTTATACATCCGAATTTGAATCCGTTCACGCCTACACGTTCATAACGATAAGTACGATATGAATAAATTAATTAAATTAAGACTACACATTTCAACGAGACGGTCAACGGAAGTCAACTCAAGGGTATAATGGTAATTTTATAAATTCGACAATATGAAAATACACTAAATCTAGGACGGGTTTTCACAATTTACCCCTTTAAAAGAATTTTGTCCCTGAAATTACAATCTCAAATAAATAAGTACGGATACTAACTCCTCATCACTTCTTTCGTTTCCCACGTCGCTTCCTCGATTGCATGGTTCCTCCACAACACCTTTACTAACGAAATGACTTTGTTCTTCAGAGTTTTATCCTGTTAGTCGATGATCACCACTGGTTCCTTAACATAGCTCGCATCCTGACTCACCTCTAATGGTTCTGGGTGAATAACATGAGAGGGATCTGGTACGTACTTCCGAAGCATGGAAACATGAAATACGTCGTGAATCTGCGACAACTATGGTGGTAGATCCAATCTATAAGCAACCGTACCAATTCTTTTTGTGATTATGTAAGGACCGGCAAATCAAGGACTCAACTTCCCTCGCTTACCAAAACGAACCACACCCTTCCAGGGCGACAACTTCAGAAAGATAAAGTCACTAATCTCATACTCACGATCCTTGGAATGTCGGTCCGTGATGCTCTTCTATAGATGTTGTGTCGTCTTCAAATTCATCTCAATAAACTAAATGTTAGCATTAATGGTGTCGATACTTTTTGGTCCAACTAACACCTCATTGACCTTAGTCCAACATAACGGTGTCCGGTACGCCTTCCCATAAAGTACTTCGAACGGTGCCATGCTGATACTAGAGTGGTAACTATTGTTGTAGGAAAACTCGATCAAAGGTAAATTGTTATCCCAACTATCCTTCCACTAGAGAACAGACACCTTTAACATGTCCTTCAAAGTCTGAATTATCCTATCAGATTGACCATCGGTCTGTGGATGACAAACAGTGCTGTACAACAACTGAGTATTCATGGCATCATGGAACACTCTCCAAATTTAGAGGTGAATCTTGGATCTCTGTCTGAAACGATGGTGATGGGTACACCGTGAAGTTTAACAATATTATCGATAAACAGTTGTGCTAACTTCTCTAACGTGTAAGTCTGTCGAACAAGTAAAAAATGAGCAGTCTTGGTAAGTCAATCCACAATCATCTAAATGCCATCAAACCTCAACTGCATGCTTGGCAAACCATACACGAAATCCATTGTGATGTCTTCCCACTTTCACGCTGGTATAGAGAGATTCTACATTAGCCCCTTAGGTCTCTATCTGTCCACCTTCACCTGCTGGCAATTAATACATCTCTTCACATACTCGGCTACATCCTGTTTCATCCCATACTAGTAGTAGAATGGACAGATAGTGTGATACAATTTTGTATTCCTCGAATGCATGACATACACCGAAATGTGGGCTTCGTCTAGAATTTCCTTCTTCACCACTTCGTTATCCTTAAGCACAAACAACATGTTTCCCATCATCAAGGCTCCATCTC
The DNA here is from genome assembly GCF_916048215.2 of Malus sylvestris. NCBI lineage: Eukaryota > Viridiplantae > Streptophyta > Magnoliopsida > Rosales > Rosaceae > Malus > Malus sylvestris. The sequence continues at coordinate 7,036,170 of NC_062264.1, read as the reverse complement.
TCCGGATCTTCAAATCTCGCCTTTTACGATTGTGCACCTGTTCCTTTAAGTTTGCACACTGCTGATCAGGCTTTTAAGCTTCTCGAACCAAATCCACCAAAACATGCCTAATTTGGAAATGTGCCAACAATGCTCCTTGTGAATCTGGCGTCACTTGACACGCTCAACCTCAATATCCTCTAAACACCCGGGTTGGCACGTGCTGGCTGACACCCGAAGGTGACGAAGCCATACTAATATGCAAGAGAACCAATAAGTATAAATAAGACTCATAAATTTAAATATAATTAATATGCAAATGAGGAACGTGTTCAAAGCATACAACTAATCTAGAATACTAAAAAGAAATAATATAAAATTGAATGAACAAAAAGATGGGTCTTACACCGAGAGGACTCGAAGATACCGATGCAGAATGCCTTGATGCCGGGATTGTATGCCTCGATTCTATGTCTTGAGGCGCGTAAAACAAACATGAGTGGACCAAGTTTATATATATATATATATATATATATATATATATATAGTACTAAAGCAGTTATTCAATAACGTACTAACCCCCAAAGTTTTATGAAAACTCAATAGTATAATATGTAATAGGTTTTCCTAAAACCCTTGCATGCCATAAAACCTTTCATAAAACATATATCATATAATGTGTGCTAAATAATGGTATCATATATTAGTGTCATACGCCCTGCCAAAGCCATATATAAGTTCATTGCCCGTAGGCAAAATAATGACCACTAGATACGCACAAAAACATTGAATATAATATTTCCAACATAAGTACATATATCTCAAAATATCTTCATAGTATATAATCATCCATCATATATACTACAAAGAGTGTAAAAACGTGTTCATAAATAGTATATAGTCATCCATCATATATACTACCAAGAACATAAATTCGATAAAGTATGATATTCCAAAATATTCTCGGTAAATCATGATAATCATAAAGTGTAAATCTAATTTACTCATAAAACGTAACCATTAAATCATGCTTTTCATGTATGCATTTCTACTATTAAAACATGTATTTTGGAAGGGGTCCACTCACAAATACTCCGCCGCCGAAGAGCCACGCAAACTAGTGAAGATGGAAACGGCACATAAATGCACCTAAGCACATAAAGGATCCAATTAATAAAACTCTATTACAACAATTGAATTTGGGAAAAAAGACGTCGGAAACAGATTCAGGACGTCAAAATTAGCCTAGGAAAGGTCCCGACCAAAACCTGAAAAAGTCAACAAAAGTCAACGTTGACTAGTCAACGGTCAACAATCAAAGTCAATGGTCATCGTTGACTGAAATTCAATGGTCAAATGGGTTGAGTCAATCGGGTTGGGTCAACGTCGGTTTTGGGCTTGAAGGGATGGACCAGGTTAGGCTAAAGGGCCAAGGGTTAGGCCAAGTTTAAGGATTGGGCTTGAGCTAAGGTTAAGGAATTGGGCTTGGGTAAATGGGTTCATGAATTTGGACCTAAATTAGGCTTGGGCTGGGTTATAACATTGGGCTAATGGGTTTGGGCCTTGACATGGACTGTTTACATGGATCCGATTTTCAGTTCACGGTTCGGGTCGAAATGGATAGATTCGTGGGTCTTCAGACCCAACAAGGAAGAAGGCCGGATTTTTGGCAGGGAAATTATCGAGCTTCAAACGATCTTGAAACTCAACCAAACCTAGTCATTCCATATATCAAATTAAAGCCTGAGAGACAAGGAATCGAACCACACCTTTGGTTTCCTCGATCATGGCCTAAGTTGGCTGGAAAAGGGCTTGAAATCACTAGGTATTCGCTGGAATCTGGGGAATTAGTTTCCCCGAGCTATTTTTGTGTCAAAAGTCACCAAAATCCCTACGAAACATTAGAATTGTATAATAGAACCTCATCCACGAAGATTTTGGTGGTTATGGACACTTACCTTCGTCTGAAAACTACATCACCTCGCCAGAGCTTTTCGACTCGATGGCACAAGGTTGGGTTCAAGAGGTGGCTGTCCAGTCATGATGTTTGTAGTGCTTTTGCACTCGTGTGGTATGAAGATGGTTAGTGGTCTGTGGGATGTAGGTGTGTGGGTGTGTGTGTGGGTGAGTGACAAAGATGAGAAAGATAACTTGCAGATGGGGAGAGAGTGAGAGAGTTAGAGACACAAGAAAGGTGAAAGAGAGAGAGCAATTGGGCCAATGGGACACAGGCCAAAGGTGGGCCTCTTTTGGGCACACTTATTAAGACCCAAAACCAAAATTTTAAACAAATATCCCATAACCAAAATGAAATTACAACACTGCCTTTTCGTTCCGTAAATTTCCAGGATTTGTTGTTACATCACTGCAACATCGGTTTCTCGAAGAGAAAACAGTAGCGGAACATGGATAGCTCGAAAGGAAGCAAGCTGTCCGTAGGATTTCCGGCTAAGTGCATCCGGTATGACGTTGGTGTGACCAGGATAATACTCAGTAGTGCAATCGTAGTCACTAATGAGTTCTATCCATCTTCTCTGCCTTAAATTCAACTCCTTTTACGTAAAGACATACTTCAAACTCTCGTGATCTATAAAGATGTCGCACTTCTTGCCATAAAAGTAATGTTGCCATATTTTTAAAGCAAAGACCATTGCTCCAGATCATGAGTGGCTCGTGAGTTTTGAGTTGCCTGGAAGCATAGGCGATGACTTTCCCATGCTGTATCATAACACAACCCAAACCCGACCAAGATGCATCACTGTAGATTTCAAACTCACCACTATCGTCAAGACGAGCAAGGATGCGGGCATGAGTAAGACGCTGCTTAAGCTCCTAAAAACTCCGTTCACAATTCTCATCCCAGTTAAATTTGACACCTTTCTGGGTCAATTTAGTAAGAGGCAGGGAAATCACCAAGAAGTCTTGCACAAAACATCCGTAATAGCTAGCCAGTCCCAGAAAACTCCGCAGTTCAGTAACATTCTTCAAGATTTCCCACATAGACACAGCAGAAATCTTCGAGGGTTTGTACAAATTCCCTCAGCGGAAACCACATGCCCGAGGAAATTGATATAGTCTAGCCAAAACTGACACTAACTAAACTTCGCATATAGCTGATGTTTCCTTAACCTTTCCAACACCAACTTCAAATGTTTCATGTGCTCAACATTGCTCTTGGAGTAGATCAAGATGTCATCAATGAACATAATCACAAACCGATTAAGATACGGTCTTAAAAGTCTATTCAACAAATTTATAAAAGCTATAGGTGCATCGGTTAACCCAAAGGGCATGACACGGAATTCATAATGTCCATACTTAGTGCGAAAAGCAGTCTTCGGTACATCTTCATTTTGGATCAGCAACTGATGGTAACCTAAACGAAGGTCGATCTTAGAGAATACCTGAGCACCCCTTAGTTGATCAAACAAGTCATCAATCCGAGGTAGGGGATAACGGTTCTTCACTGTTACCTGATTAAGCTGCCTGTGGTCGATGTAGAATCTCATCGACCCATCCAGGAGGGCCAAAGGAAGACATGCTGGGCTGGATGTAGCCTTTATCCATGAGCTCCTGAAGTTGAATATTCAACTCCCTAAACTCAGCTGGTGTCATTTGGTATGGTGCTAAGGAAATGGGGTTGGTGCCTGGAAGTAAATCAATGATGAATTTGATTTCCCTCGCAGTTGGTAACCCTGGTAAATCCTCAAGAAATACATCGATGAATTCATTTACCACTAGAAAACATCTCCAGCACACAGAGAAGGTTCACCTTGTGTGACCACGTGAACTAAGAATCCTACACAACCTTTCTGTAGTAACTTCGTCGTTCTGATGGCGGAAATAATACTATTCTAAAGGATCTGTTACTCATCCTGAAACATGATCGCTAATTGTCCAGGCCGATCAAATGTCACAAATTTATCTCTACGTCCAACATAAACATTATGCTTAGATAGCCAATCCATTCCCAGAATGATATCAAACTCCACAAGTTTGAAGGGAATCAAATTGGTCTCAATGATTTCCCCTTCAACAATAACCGGGCAATCACTAAACTTCCACTATGCACAAAATAGATCTTTAGGTGGCAATTGTATGAACATATCAAAATCGAGTGATGTGGATTGCGAATTCACAACCCATGCAAATTGTGGAGATATAAATGAATAAGTAGAACCCGGATCAATCAAAACATAAGCCCAATTACCAAAAATAAGTAACATACCAGTAATAACTCTAGGATCATACTCCGCCTCCTGCTGAGTCATGGCGTTGATATGCCATGGGCCTGACATCCCGAACTCCTGCTATGGCCGTCACAAGTCCTAGCACCCTGGCTATTGCAGCCTGCTCGGCTCCCTTGAGCACGACTACCCGAAGATATTCTAGAATACTGCGGCTGTCTTTAAGTAGAAAACTGAGTACTCGGATTGCTACTCCCATCATCGCTCTGAGCAGCTGGATTATTAATTCAACCGTAATTTAAACTTAAAGCATAATTCTCCTATAGACATGCCGAAGGGCAATCACAGACCTGGTGTCTAGCACCACTAGACCTGAAACATGGGCCTACATAAGCAAGGCAATCACCCTGGTGACGCCTACCATAACGCTCGCAATCCGCAACTACTGGATTAAAATGGCTGAAATATCACCTTGATGACTCACTGCCTAAGCCCTTATTGGAAGATCTTGAACACTGACCTTGTTGTTTCAACGATTGAGAGTGTCTAGGGCCGAAGGAAGAAGAAAAATTAGAAGGCTCCCTCATGCTCCTAGATCGGAATCCACGACCCTACTGATTCTGGTTCCAAGGTTGATTCTGGTTTTGGTGCTGGTTTTGGTTAAGTCTGTTCTACCTTATTTGTTCGACCCTTAAAGCCGTCTCAATCATCTCCTCGTAGGATGCATACCTTTATGGTGCCAAAAGCTCATAGATGTCATTGTTCATAGTAATCCCCAGCTGTACCATCATCTCCTGAGGGTTCCCATAGGTTTTATTGTGGTGTCTCGACAACCGTCGAAATGTGTTATCAAACTCCGTGATACTCAAGTTACCTTGGCGAAAATATAGAAATTCCTGTCTCTTTTCAGTTGATACCCGGGGCTCAAAAAGTGTATGCTGAAAAGTCTCCTGAACGTAGCCCAGGTCATCATAGAGTTACGAAGGTGAGAGTCCGTCATTGATATCCACCAATATCTCATTTTACCATGAATGAAGTAACCAACTGTATTCGCCTACTCCGTCGGTGGGTATTTCATACCCTCTAGAGTATCCTTCATCTTTTCTAGCCAATCCTCTGCCTCCTCACAGGCTCTAACCACATTCAACTCGGTAACGCCATGACTTCGAGCAATCTCTATATAGGTACGACTCGACCCATTACGACCAGGAAAAGCATTTCGCAGAGCAGAGGTCAACTGCTGAATCTCACCCATTAAACCAGAACGAGGTCAACAAGGCACTTTTCCACTAGAAAGATCCATGATGTTGATAGGAGGCAAACAAGATTTAGAATGACGAAAGATTTTAACTATTGGAAAGATTATGATTACGAAATGGAAAAATGAAATCCTAAATATGCTCTGATACCAATTTAACATGCCTCGATCCTGGTGTCCGAAGGACAACGAGATAGCCACGTGCTGGCCAACACCGGAGGGTGACGCAAGCCATTTTATGAATGCATATGCCGAGAACATGTAAAATATGCATATAAATTTCGTGCATAACTATGCAATGTAATATTCAAATACAATCTTATAAAAAATAATATAATAAGTTCAACTGCCAATAAAATAATAGTGATGATGCATGACATGTTCAGAGCATACTACTAATTCGGAATACAAGCAGAATTGTAATAGAAAGTGATATTACAATAATGTCCAAGCAAAGGGAATGACCCAACGTCATTGGTATGGGAATGCCTCGTAGCTCGGATCATATGCCTCGTTCCTAGGTCCTGAAGGGGAGCAAAACAAAACATGAGTGGACCAAGTTGATATATAAGTAATACTAAAATAGTTATTCATCAACGTACTAACTCCCAAAGTTTATGAAAATTCAATAGTATAATATGTAATAGGTTTTCCAAAAACCTAGCATGCCATAACACCTTTCATAAAACATATATCGTATATAATGTGCTTAGTAGTGTTATATAATCAACCGAAGCCACTACATCACCGGACCGAAGCCAAATATAAGTATCTTCCGACCGAAGCCACTACATTACATGACTTAAGCCAAATATAAATATCTTCCGATTAAAGCTACTACATCACTCGACAGAAGCCAAATATAAGTATCAATCGCCTGTAGGCTCATAGTATGGATAAATACTAAATAAGCACATAAAATCATGAACATAATCTTTCCAAAAAATACATATATATATATATATATATATATATATATATATGTCATCGGAGCTCAATAGCTCAAACATCATATCATAAAACCACATTCATAAGTATGTATATAATCATAAATCATATATACAACAAAGAATGCAAATTCGATAAATCATGATATTTCATCAAGCGTAAAACCAATTTACTCATAAAGGTTTCATAAAATGTAGCCATTAAATCATGTTTTTCAAGTATGCATTTCTAATAGTAAAATATGCATTTTAGAAGGGATCCATTCACAGATACTTCATCGTCGAAGAGCCATGCAAAATGGGAAGGATGGAAGCGCCCCTAATAAACACACCTAAGCACATAAAGGGTCACAATTAATAAAACTCTACCATAGTAGTTGAATTTCAGAAAACGAACGTCATAAACGGATTCAGGACGTCGAAGAACATAAGGGGAGACCTTGGGTACCCCTACGCGCCGCCATACACCAAGTTGGGTCACCGGAAAGTTGGTCGAAAAAGTCGTCGGCGTCGCTGTGGTTGCCGCCGTGGATGGCGACGGAGAACAGTACCTCTGGTGGAAGTGCATGTGCTCCACTCGCCAGCCAAGACATTTGCCCACGCGCTGACTCGGTTATGGGTTTAGGGCTGGTTTAGTTTGAGTTTGGGTTTAGGCTTAGTGGGTTTGGGCTTAGGCAATTAGGCTGGGTAATTGGGTTGGGTAATTAGGTTTGGGCTTGGTAGCCCCGCCCAAAGGTTTGAGCCAGTTTTTGGGATGGGTTTGGATCCGGGTTAAAGGTTTGGGTCAACCTAGTTTCAGGCCACATGTTGCCTGTTTTTGGGCAAGTTTTCAAACGCTCATAACTTCTTCAATACTCAACCAAATCGAGTGATTCAAGAATGAAAGTTATAGTACTCAACGAGATGAAGAGAATAGTACCTTGCATGATGGCTCAATCGTCGTGATTTGGCCGAAAAACTAGGAAAAGCCTACTCCGAGCTATTTCTGCATGTAACACATATGTACAACTTAAAACAAGCTTCGATCTAACCTTAAAACACATCCCAAGGGTTTCTAGAAGCTTACCAATGTCGAAACAGTTTTAAAAGTCATTGGAGTTCATAGGGGAAGGGTGCACTGTGACTGTCAAGGTTGAAGTATCGAGTTTTGCCTGAGGTTTCGACGTCCAACGTCCAAGCCTTGAGTCTTTGGGTCAGTGTTATTATGAGAGTGAACTCAGAGACAGAGACAAGGGAGATCGCAGAGAAAGGGCACGGGAGAGCTTAAAGAGAGAAAAAGAGAAAGTGATGGGAGAGAGAGAGAAAGAAGAAAATATCCAAAAACGTTCGATGGTTCGAACGTAGAATCTTTGTTATACATCCGAATTTGAATCCTTTTGCGCCTATGCGTTCGTAACGATGAGTACGATACGAATAAATTAATTAAATTAAGATTACGCGTTTCGATGAGACAGTCAATGGAAGTCAACTCAAGGGTACAATGGTAATTTTATAAATCTGGCAACATGAAAATACACTAAATCTGGGACGGAGTTTCACAAATAGTGACAAATCAGATAAGTGGGCGATCGTTGTTCTACACGAGTATCTGGATATCTTGGTTCCGAAGAAGACAAACAGAGAGAAGATCTTGTGTCTTGGCGAGCATTTGGGACTTCGGTCGAGGTTTAAGCAAGCATTACACACTCACATTGGTATATTTTATTTGTCAAACAAGATGGGAACTTATATTGTTGTTTTGAGATAGGGGTATAAAAGGGGTGTGATTGTTGAAGATAATCCAGTAACGAATATGAGAAGCTAGTATATTCACCTTATGAACACATTAAAGGAAGATAGTAAAACGATCAGCATGCCAAGTAAAAGTACTAAAAAAAACAAGAAGGTAATTCATGTTAAACAAGACGACAAAGAAGAAGAGGATGATGAAACTGAGGACCAGCAGGAAGGGGAGTTGTGTGATTCACCTGATGGTGAAGTTGAGTATGATGATGTCGACAATGATAGTGATGAAGAAGATGAATATCAGAGTGAGACAAGCGTTAAACAAAATGCTATCAATAATAAAGGACAAAGAGCTAAGAAATCTAATTGTCATGAGAAAGCACATTTCAGAAATGCTGAAAGAGGAAGGTCGAATGGAAGACGAGCTAGGAACTCTGCTTTTAATGTGACAACACCTTCCAGAAATGCTGAAAGAGGAAGGTCGGACAGAAGAAGAGCTAGGAAATCTGATAGGGCTGGTCGACAACACTCTGGTAAGAGCGGGGATACCGTCTCTTTGGAAACTTCTAGAGGAGGACAAACTCATTTGAGACATAATATCCATCAGATTTCAAGAGCAAGATCGAATTTCTCTCAAAGCAAGGGGAGGTCATTACCAGAAAAGAAGGCTAGTGCTTAGAGAAGATTCAACTAATTATTCTGCAATGACATTTTTTATAGGTTTGTCTCAAGCTCTAAATCTTCACTTGTTATGAGTTGGAAATTTATAGTTACCTTTACCTGTTTAATGATTTTGTGATTGAGTATAACTTCACACTTGGATGTCTGCATGCATAGGTGTTTTTAAAAGAGAGTACACAGTTTGCTCTATTGTCAATCAACTAGTTTCTTCCTTTGAGCTGGATTTTCCTTTCAAAGAAACTTGAATGAATCTGCAATCCAGAAACTCACCTCTCTGTTGTCTTTGCTCGAGAATGAATATTTTCTTTAGGACCAGATAGCAGAAGATGACAGTTAGAATCTTCTAGGGGTTTTTTTTCTGTGCAAATCATATTTTAGAGAGACATGTGACAGTTCTGGAGCCAAAAATAATCAAGATGCGACACGTGGGTTTTTAGGTGAGCAGGACAGAATTGCCCTCGAGACACACCAGGTTTCCTACACGCGAGCAATGGAGAATCATCCATCAACCGAATCAAAAGTGCCCAAAATAGGTAACAAGTTCAAATTTTTCTCATCCATCTTTACTCCATATCCTCTACAAGGAAATCATTCCATAACCTTAAAAACCTTCCATATAAATTAAATTAATTAGGCTAATTAATGGATTAATTTCAAATTAATCCATTAATCACGATTACACCCCAAAAAACATCCAAGGGCCGGCCACTCTCTCTTCCAAAGAGGGTCGGCCATGCTCTATAAATAGGACTCCATTTTCTTTGAAAGACTAGGTCCATACTCTTGCAAAACTCCAAAAACTCTCTAAACACTTTTCTCTCTAAATTCTAACTTTGGCTTTAGAGGTCCTTCGGCCAAAGCCCCCCATTCATCGTGGGTGCGTAAGGCTCTTGGCCTTGACCCGAAGGTGTTAATTGTTTTGTAGGTGCAATTTTGTCCAAAATCAAGGAGGAAGAAATTTGCATCCATAAATTGGTGCTTTCATTGAGAGTTGAGTCCCACACTCGTAAAAGACTCTCGCATCCAAGGTTTTCTATTTTCTTGTCCATTTGTAGATTTTTCATACGTTCTTATTATTAGAACTTTTTATTTGCAAAAATTCTCTGATAAAATGTAAAAGAGAAGAACAATGGCTAGACATTTAGAAAATTCAACAGATGAAAATTTCAACATTCAAGATATGGGACCACAGCAATCCACAAGGCTAAATGTGACAATAAGTGAAGCGGCACCACCACCACGAGTTTCCACCATAGGAACCACCGTGGTGGCTACCTCGGTAACCACTCGCGACGAGGTCCATGGCACCACTACACGGCCCAAGCTGTGACATCAAAGCAATCCTAAGCCATGTCGCTTCAAGCCCAACGCGTTGCCAAGTTGAGCCCTAGCCTCGCACCCACATACGCTCGTGGCCCAACCTGCCCCCGTGGCTCAGCCTGCTCCCTCTGAGCAACCCATTCTCGTGGCCCAGCATGCTCTTGTGGCCCAACTTGCTCCCGTGGCATTCCAAGCAGCCCAAATCGGTCCAAGATTAGTTCAACCATCCTGGCTTCAAATTTATGGGTATACGATTGAATCGGGGGAATTTTGACCACAGTTCTCCTCAGATTTGACATTTCCTAATTCAAATCTCAATCCCAGAGCCTATCACAATTCCACTGCTCAAGGAGGCACATTCCTTCTAAACCATTCCAATCTAAATGGTGAACAACACTTGTCTCGACAAGTCATAGAGTTGACGAGCGCCCTTGCACAACAGACAACCTTGGTGAATCAATTATTGCAACACATCGAGATCCAACGTGCCTCAGACGAGATGTAACAAAGTAGGACAAGGGCAAACAAACTTCTCCACCAGCGTCCCGGCAAGCAGCCTATCAACCAGTCACGATCCAAGCGTTCAGGCAGTTTACACTCCAGTCTAGGTCCTTAGGATAGCGTATACTCTCGTCTTAGCGCATAGGGGAGCGTGCATTCCAAATTAAGCCCATGGACAAACATAAGTTAACAGTTGAGGTCACACTCTGATTATCAACATGGACAACCTTTCAAACAGAGTGTTCATTCACAATTACGCTCACTAAAAGTATTTTCCACCTCACATCAGAGTAGGCAACACGGTAGACGGAGTGACACGTCCCGACCTCAATATTCCCCGAATACCCGGATAAGCACGTGCTGGCCGACACTTGAGGGTGACGAAAGCCATTTATTGATTACAAGAGTAATGATTATGAGTAATACACAAGGTTTAAGGAAATGTCTAGAGTGTACAGAACACGTTCTAAAACAAGATCACAAAAAGAAAGATCATTACAGGATATCACACAAGTGAGTGATAAGTTGTTATTGGTAAGGGAATGCCTCATACATTATGTCGTAGTCCTCGTTTTTAAGACCTGAATGGGGGCGCAAAACAAGGGTGAGTAGACTAAGTTCATATATTAATAATAATAAAACAGTTATCAAGATACTAACCTCCACAGTTTATATAAAGAAAACTACTAGTATAATAAGTAATGGATTTATAGAAAACCCTAGCATGCCAAAAATATCTCAAAAGTCATCATGGAAAATAAAATATCAAACGTCTCACAGATTGTCTCGTCGCGCGATGTACTACTAGTAAGATTACTGAAATAAATATATCTCCCGGCCCTATGCCAGCACCGTGGTCTCTGCGCTTGTAGCCAGAGATTACTAACTCCCAGCCCAATGCCTGCTTCGTGTCCCTCAGCCCGTAGCTAGGGATTATTTCTCCCGGCCTATCTGCCAATACCAGATCCTTGCCCCAGGCGGCATAGTGTCCACTAGGTACGCACAAATAGTTACGCCTCTCATAAATAACCACTTCATAATATAAAGTCATCCATTGTCTATACTATAAAGAGGGGTTTCAAAAACATGTTCTAGCATCCTATCGTCATCCATCAAATAGTCTACTAGTTCATGGTTTTTATAGAACATACGATATATTAAAATATAGCTCAAATATAGGCCAACAATTAATTCCTCACCAAAAACAAGATGATAAACAACATATTTCATAAACATGCTTAACATAGAATCAGTTCATAAACTCGTAAGGCATGCATTTAATTTATGCAATTAAATTATGAAGTTATGCAAATTTTAGAAAGGGTCCATTCACAGATACTCCATAGTAGCAGAGTTGTGCGGAAAAGGATTAAGGAAATCCCCACCAGTAACTATTGAATTTCAAGAAATGGAAATGTGTCTTGGGTTTGGATCCGGATTTGGGTTTAGGTTTAGGTTAAGCAAGGTTATGACCTATTAGGTTTTGGGTTTGGATAATTTAGGAATAAAAAGGGTGGTTTGGGCTTGAGCCCAAACCCACACATACGCCAACACACACACACACACACACATGTATACACAACACACATGCACATACCTGCTCATATACATGCACACACAACACAACACACACGCACGCACGGCATAACACACACACACGTGCACCACACTCACTCACACTTACTCACCATACACGCACACACCCACACAGACACACACACACACACTGTAAAAGCACAGTATACTACAGAGATTAAAACCCTCAAATCCCAACTCAACCTCAATGCAGATCATCATAGAAACAACCTTAGAACTTAACATCAATCAAGTATTAAATATTAGGTGAGAAACCTCACCTAGGGTTCAAGAATAGAGCTCGAGGCTCTCGGCTTCAATGGCAAAGCACCTCATAGTGCTCCGATGATGCATGCAAGACCATATTCTTGTTCCCCGAGTCCTATAGGTTTAGAATATGTAGATTTAAGGTTAGAATTGTGAAGGAATAGGTGATGGTGGTCACTAAGACTCACAGTGCTAAAGAGAGAGGGAGAGAGCTTCGAGAGTTAGAGAGAGAGTGAAGTTGCAGGAATTGAAGAGGAAGAAAGAGAGTGAGAGAGTAAACATACATTTTAAATATAAAAAAAAAATAAAGAAGTGTCTGATGGTGGTGAGTGGGTAAAGAGAGAGAAAAAAAGCTACGGGAGAAGTGCCGGAGATGAGAGAGGGAATTATGTGTGTGTGTGTGTGTTAGAAATTAGAAAGAAAGGGAAAAACCAGGGACACAAAAACAAGGTGGGCCCCCTAGGCACACCTATTAAATAAAACTCAAAATTACCTTTATTATTGGGGGTGGGGTTTAACAATCTACCTCCTTATAGAAATTTTGTCCTCGAAATTGTGAATTTACACGAAAAGAAAGGGATATTGGTTCTGCATTAATTCCTCTGTTTCCCAAGTAGCTTCTTCGACCGCATGGTTGGTTCCTCCACAGTGCCTTTACCAAAGGAATAACTCTGTTCCGCAACACCTTATCCTGTCTGTCAAGGACAGCCATTAGTTCTTCTACATAGCTAGCATCCGGATTTATTTCCAATGGCTCTAACTGGATGATATGAGAGGGATCCGGTACATATTTCCGAAGCATGGAAACATGGAAAATGTTATGGATCAGTGACAACTCCGGTGGTAGCTCCAACTTATAAGCAACTGCACCAATTCTCTTAATAATCTTATAGGGACCGACGTATCAAAGACTCAGCTTTCTTTGCTTACCAAAACGAACAACACCCTTCCAGGGAAACAACTTCAAGAACACAAAGTCGCCCACTGTAAACTCACGATCCTTGGAGTGTTTGTCTGCAATGTTTTTCTGTCGTTCTTGTGTTGCTTTCAAATTTGCCTTAATTAGTTAGATATTAGCGTTAGTGGTATCCATAATCTTTGGTCCCACCAATGGCCTTTCTCTTGCCTCTGTCCAACATAATGGCGTTCTACACGCCTTCCCGTAAAGTGCTTCAAAAGGCGCCATACCAATACTCGAGTGATAACTATTATTATAAGCAAACTCCACCAATGGAAAATAGTTATCCCAGCTACCTTTCCACTATAACACCGACACTCTCAACATGTCTTTTAAAGTCTGAATCATCCGCTCGGACTAACCATCAGTTTGTGGATGATAAGCAGTGATGAACAATAAATGAGTACCTATAGCGGCATTAAAGGCTTTCCAAAACCTAGAAGTAAATCTAGGATCTATGTCTGACACAATGGAAATGGGTACACCATGAAGACGAACAATATTATCGACAAATAATTTCGCCAATTTCTCCAACGAATAGGTCTGTTGAACTGGTAAGAAATAAGCGGTCTTGGTAAGCTGATCGACAATTACCCAGATACCATCATACCTTGACGGTGTTCTAGGCAGTCCGTACACAAAGTCCATAGTGATATCCTCCCACTTCCAAACTGGTATTGAAAGATTCTGCATCAGTCCCCTAGGTCTTTGTTTGTCTGTTTTAACTTGTTGGCAAATTAAACATCTACTTACATGTTCTGCTACGTCCTGTTTCATCCCTTCCCAGTAATAAAAAGGATAAATGGTGTGATACAATTTAGTACTTCCCGGATGCATAGCATAAGATGAAGTATGAGCCTCATCCAGAATTTTCTTCTTAACCGCTTCGTTATCTTTAGGCACGAACAAATGGTTCCTTTTCAATAATGATCCGTTCTTACGGATGATGAATTTATCATTATCCCCCTTCAACACTTGTTCCTTTAATTCGGCACATTCCGGATCAAGTTCCTGAGCTTCTATGACCATGTCTACAAAGATAGTTCTAACCTGAAAATGTGCTAGCCAAGCTCCGTGCTCACCTGGTTCCAAATTAACACCAGTTTCCCAAAAGAAAATAGTAATGGAACGTGTACAACTTGAAGTGTTGCAAGCTACTCATGATGTTTTCGACTAAAAGTATCAGCCATTGCATTAGGATGCCCACGATGGTACTCGATCAAACAGTCATAATCACTGATAAGCTCCATCCACCTTCTCTTTCTCAAATTCAGCTCATTTTTGGTGAACACATACTTAAGACTCTTATGATCCGTAGAAATACGACATTTCTCTCCATATAAGTAGTACCACCAAATCTTCAAGGCGAAAATCACTGCTCCTAACTCCAAATCATGAGTTAGATAATTTCTTTCATGGGATGTTGCATCAGTACACACCCAAAACCTGATAGAGAAGCATCAGTATACACTTCAAATTCACCACTTTCATTTGGAAGAGTGAGAACAGAGGCCTGAGTGAGACGTCACTTAAGCTCCTGAAAACTTTGTTCATAATTTTCGTCCCACACAAACTGGACACCTTTACAAGTCAATTTAGTAAGAGGTGGAGCAATTGCAGAAAAATTCTAAATAAATCTTCGATAATACCCTGCCAAACCCAAGAAACTTCTCACTTCGGTGACACTCTTTGGTTGTTCCCAGTTAGACATTGCTGACACCTTTTGGGGATCCACACTGATTCCTTTAGCAGAAACTATGTGCCCAAGAAAACCAACCTAAGTTAACCAAAACTGGCACTTACTGAACTTGGCATAAAGCTGGTTGTCCCTCAGTCGTTCCAGCACTAATCTCAAATGCTTCTTGTGCTCATTCACACTTCTAGAATAGACTAGAATGTCATCAATGAACATAATCACAAACCAATCCAGATACGGTCTAAAGACTCTGTTCATCAAATCCATGAATGCTGCAGGTGCATTTGTCAATCCGGAAGGCATGACACGAAATTCATAATGCCCATACCTCGTACAGAAAGCAATTTTCGGGACATCATCCTCGTGAATTCTCAATTAATGGTAACCTGATCAAAGATCAATTTTGGAAAATATCTAAGCACCTTTCAATTGATTAAGCAAATCATCGATCCAAGGTAAAGGGTAACAATTCTTTACCGTCACCTGATTCAGTTGCCTATAATCGATACAGAGTCTCATTGATCCATCATTCTTTCTAACAAAAAGAACAAGAGCTCCCCACGGGGATGTACTCGGCTGGATGTAACCTTTGTCTACCAATTCCTAGAGTTGGATCTTTAATTCTCTCAACTTTGCTGGTGCCATTCGATAAGGTGCCAAGGAAATAGGATTTGTACCTGGGAGTAAATCGATAGTAAACTCAATTTCCCTCGCCACCCCGGTAAATTATCAGGAAACACATCAATGAAGTTCCTTACAACTGGCACCTCTTCTGGACGTAAAGAAGGTTCATCCATCACAACTACGTGGGCTAAAAACCCCACACAACCCTTATTCAACAACCTAGTTGCTCGAATGGCAGAAATAATACTATTGGGGAAGACATGTCGCTCACCCTTAAATGTAACTGATGGAAATTCTGGCCGATTGAACGTCACAATTTTCTCCCAACATGCGACATTCGCTCGGTGCTCAGATAGCCAATCCATTCCTAGAATGACATCAAACTCCGCCAGTTTGAAAGGAATTAAATCAATCTCTAAGTTTTCCCCTTCAACAATAGCTGGACAATTCCGATATTACCATTAAGCACAAAACAATTCACCACTTGGCATTTGAATCAGCATATCAAAACCTAGTGGCTGAGGTTGGGAAGGTATAACCCGAGCAAAAGATGAAGAAACAAAAGACTGTGCAGCACCCGGATCAATTAAAACTCTAGCCCAAGTATTATAGACAGGTAACGTATCGAGGATAACTCGAGGATCCTGATCAACCTCCTTCTGAGTCATGGTGTTCATACGTCCATGAACCTGATACCCCGCATTATTGTTCCAACCACCACGACTTCTGAAACTAAGTCCTGCTCTGTTCCCCTTATTACTGTTACCAGAAGGTGTTCCAGCCTGCTGCTGGGTCGAAAACTAAGCACTCCAGCTATCATTTCTTCTAAAACTTTGGCTACCTTTGCCACCAAACTGTAGACCTCTGTTACTCATATAGTTCTTATTAGTACTGCTACCATAACTCCGACTACTACTGCCACTGCCATCAAAGCTCTGTCGAGCGCCAAAATTCTGAACTGGTTGATATCCACTGTAGCTTAATCCAGAGGTAAAATCACCAGGTGGTGCTGAAGGACAATTAAGAACAAAATGCCCAGTGCCACCGCACCTTTGACAAACTACAGCAGTTATCCCACAACTCACTCGATGACGTAACCCACATTGATTACAGATCGGATAACTCGGAGTGAAATGACTGAAAGATCGTCTCGCCGACTCCTTGCCTGAGCCTTAACTGGACGACCCTGAACCCCGACCTGGTCGTTTAAAGGAAAAAAAATGTATGGGACCTACAGAACTGAAAGGGCCCGCTGATTCTCTGGTACTCCGTGACCGAAAATTTCGACTCCTCTTATTCTGATTCCGCTGTCTATTCTGTCTCAGGGACTGGATCCAAGTTTAAGGTTGATCTTGTATCTATGTATCCCACTTAGATTGTTCTATACTCAGACTTATTTCGATTACCTCTTCATAAGTTCTAGGTCTCTGAGCAGCTACCAGTGTACGGTACTCTTAGTTCAGTGCAATTATCGCCTGATCCATCTGTGCTTGTGGATTATCATAAGTCCCATCATGATGCCTAGCTAAGCGCTTAAAGGTACTATCAAATTCTGTGATGCTAAGGTCACCCTATTGGAACTTTAAATACTCCTGCCTCTTCCTCAATCTGTAGCTGGGGCTTAGAAAGTAAGTAATAAAACGTTTCCTGTAGGCAGCCCATGTCATCCAATAACCAGGTGGACGAGATTCCTTTGTTAATTTCCACCAACTCCTAACATCACCCTGAATGAAGAAACTTGTAGTGTTTGCCCACTCATTTAACGGACACTTCATAGCCTCTAAAGTATCCTCCATTTTCTCTAACCATTGTTCAGCCTCCTCATAATTCCCCACAGATTTCAACTCAGTAACTTTATGACCTCTAGCAATTTCTAAATAAGTCTGATTCGGCCTATGACCTGGAAGAGCATTCATTAATGCAGAGGTAAATTGTTGGATTCCCTCCATTATAGAAAAATGAGGTCGTCGAGGCACATTCCCACCAGGATTAGCCATGATTCTGACAAAGACAATAAGATTTAGAAAGCTAAAATTTACCAAATTGGTGGAAAGAAACCCTAACCATGCTCTGATACCAATCTGACACGTCCTGACCCCGATATTCCCCGAATACTCGAATAGGCACGTGCTGGCTGACACATGAGGGTGACAAAAGCCATTTATTGATTACAAGAGTAATGATTAGAAGGAAATATTCATGAATAAACATTAGAATCTAGAAGTAATAAACAAGGTTTAAGGAAATGTCTAAAGTGCACAGAACACATTCTAAAACAAGATCACAAAAGGAAAGATCATTACAGGATATCACACAAGTGAGTGATAGGTTGCTACTGGTAGGGGAATGCCTCGTACATTGTGTCATAGTCCTCGTTTCTAAGACTTGAATAGGGGCGCAAAACAAAGGTGAGTGGACCAAGTTCATATATACAATAATAATAAAACAGTTATCAAGATACTAACCCCCACAGTTTATATAAAGAAAACTACTAGCATAATAAGTGATGGATTTATTGAAAACCCTAGCATGCCAAAATTATCTCAAAAGTCATCATGGAAAATAAAATATCAAACGTCTCACAGATCGTCTCGTCGCGCGATGTACTACTAGTAAGATCACATAAATAAATATATCTCCCAGCCCTATGCCAGCACCGTGGCTTCTGTGCCCGTAGCCAGAGATTACCAACTCCCGGCCCAATGCTTGCTCCGTGTCCTTCAGCCCGTAGCTAGGGATTATTTCTCCCGGCCTATCTGCTAACACCAGATCCTTGCCCCAGGAGGCATAGTGTCCACTAGGTACGTACAAATAGTTACGCATCTCATAAATAACCACTTCATAGTATCTATACTATAAAGAGAGGTTTCTAAAACATGTTCTAGCATCCTATCGTCATCCATCAGATAGTCTACCAGTTCATGGTTTTTATAGAAAATATGATATATTAAAATATAGCTCAAATATAGGCCAACAATTAATTCCTCACCAAAAACGAGACGATAAACAACATATTTCATAAACATGCTTAACATAGAATCAGTTCATAAACTCGTAAGGCATGCATTTAATTTATGCAATTAAATTATGAAGTTATGCAAATTTTAGAAAGGATCCACTCACAAATACTCCGTAGCAGCAGAGTTGTGTGGAAAAGGATTAAGGAAATCCCCACTAGCAACTTCACCTAAGCACAAAAATGTACAATTGATCAAACTACCCAACTATAGAATTTCAAGAAATGGAAATGAGTCTTGGGTTTGGATCCGGATTTGGGTTTAGGTTTAGGTTAAACAAAGTTAGGACCTATTGGGTTTTGGGTTTGGATAATTTAGGAATAAAAATGGTGGTTTGGGCTTGAGCTCAAACCCACACACAACTCACACACACACGCCAGCGTACACACACACATGCATGCACAACACACATGCACATACCTTCTCATCTACATGCACACACAGCACAACACACACACACGCACAGCATGACACACACACACGTGCACCACAATCACTCACACGCACTCACCATACACACACACACCCACACAGACACAAACACACACACTGTACAAGCACAGTATACTACAGAGATTAAAACCCTCAAATCCCAACTCAACCTCAATGCAGATCATCATAGAACCAACCCTAGAACTTAACATCAGTCAAGTATTAAATATTATGTGAGAAACCTCACCTGGGGTTTAAGAATAGAGCTCGAGGCTCTCGGCTTCAATGGCAAAGCACCTCACGGTGCTCCGATGATGCATGCAAGACCATATTCTTGTTCCCCGAGTCCCATAGGTTTAGAATAAGTAGATTTAAGGTTAGATTGGTGAAGAAATAGGTGATGGTGGTCACTAGGACTCACAATACTAAAGAGAGAATGAGAGAGCTTCGAGAGTTAGAGAGAGTGAAGTTGCAGGAATTGAAGAGGAAGAAAGAGAGTGAGAGAGTAAAAGTACATTTTAAATATAAAAAAAATAAAGAAGTGTCTGATGGTGGTGAGTAGGTAGAGAGAGAGAAAAAGCTATAGAAGAGGTGAGGGAGAGGAGAGAGAGAATTATGTGTGTGTGTGTTAGAAATCAGAAAGAGAGGGAAAAACCAGGGACACGACAACAAGGTGGGCCCCCTGGGCATACCTATTAAATAAAACTCAAAATTACCTTTATTATTGGGGGTGGGGTTTAACATGAAGAGAAACAGTCACTCAATCCGACTCAAGTTCAATCGGCAGCTTGCAAGCAACCCATTCGCCTGCCAGAGACGTGCCCCATGCATTGCAGCCGCGACATAGACTAGTCAAGCATAGGAAAGAGCGGCCCAAACCCATAGGTCACAACCGTGGGCAGCTGAAAGTTCCACTACTCCATCAGAGGTAAATTCAAGAAGAAGTTGAAAGGCTTTTAGCTGAACAATTGCGTAATTTCTGACGTAACGAGGCTACTAACGATGTGCTTCGACGAGACATGACCAGCATAAGCATGTCACCATTCACGAATGAGATTGAGCGAACAGATCCACCTCGCAGGTTCACTATGCCTCACTTAACTCCGTACAAGGGAGACGAAGATCCAGATCGACATCTTAAGCACTACTGCAGTACCATGATCTTCTACAGGAACAACGACACGCTTATGTACAAAATTTTTGCCACAACTCTACAAAGGGAGGCGCAAGATTGGTTTCATACTCTACCGCCGCAGTCAATCCAAAGTTTCAACGAACTATCCTTTGTTTTCACTAAGGAGTATTCGTCTAACCGCTCAATTAAAAGGACATTCGACCATCTCTTTAGCATTATAAAGACCCTTGGGAGACAATTCGCGACTATGTCAAAAGGTTCAAAGCAGAGAAGGCCAAGATTGTTGGATGTAACGAGGACATAACAACGGCAGAATTCAGAAATGGGCTTTTCACCGAACACCTTTTATTCGGAAAACTAATCATGGGAGAAGAACTGACCTTAGCAGCTTCATATGCTTTCGCAGAAAAGCATGCACTATGGGACGAGGCCAAGCAGTCCAACAAAAACGAGTCGAAAAAAAAGCACATGGAACGTTCCCCAACCAAAAAAGACTCGGTGCTTGAAACATTCACCAAGTTCATAGTTCCAATTGGCTAAATTCTCCGTAAGCTCAAGAACAAACCTTGGTTCGAACTGCCGCCACCCATGAGAGGCGATCTTACCAGGTTGGATCATACGAAGTATTGCGCATTCCATCAAGGACTAGGCCACACTACCAACGGCTGCCTAAAGTGGAAGCAGTACCTTGAGAAGCTAACAAATGAGGGCCGATGCGACGAGCATATTGACAGGTCAACGAAATGAGCATGGGAAGTCTCTGTCACCCCATGAACCCCATTTGGGCTTTTCTAAATAAGTTCGAAGTCTTGAGCAGCTCGAAGAGCAAGGCCTCGCAAGCTGAATATTATCTAGTATGTTATGCAGTTTCTACCTTCTAGCATAGTTGATTTATTTCTTTATTCTCAATGAAGATTCAAGAAGTTACTCATAAGCCTGGCTCAACTGCTGTCCACAACAATTGCTCAAAACCCTTTTTTGGGTCTGCTCTCCAATGCGAGAGGATAAACTAATTGCTCTCAAGTGCGAAAGGGTAAACTAATTGCTCTCCAGCGCAAGAGGGTAAACTAATTGCTCTCCAACGCAAGAGGATAAACTAATTGCTCTCCAGTGCAAGAAGGTAAACTAATTGCTTTCCAATGCGAGAGGGTAAACTAATTGCTCTCCAACGCGAGAGGATAAACTAATTGATCTCCAGTGCGAGAGGGTAAACCAATTCCCCGACATCCATATAGGTATACTCTCCAGTGCGAGATGATAAACTAATTGCTCTCTAGTGCGAGAAGGTAAACCAATTCCCCGACACCCATATGGGTCTGCTCTCCAGTACGAAAGGGTAAACTAATTGCTCTCCAGTGCGAAAGGGTAAACTAATTCCTTGACACCTATCTGGGTAAGTTTTCTAGTGCGAGAAGGCCACATAGCTTAAAAGATCGAATGCTTGAAGATCAACTACGCAGCAAATGATCAAGGGACTTTTGCACTTAACAGTTCACTCATCCGACACTTTATCTTCAGCAACTCCGATCTTGGCAGCTTTACCCTTGACTGCTCCATCTACGGTAGCTAAGAAATCAAACTCAAGCAGTTTCCTCATTTTTGGAAAAACAACCCAAACATGGCAGCCCAATCCGTTGCCCATGCCACGCCACTTCCTCGGCCCATGCCGAGCCAATCCTTGACTTCAATCAAGCTGAGTAGCACAAGCAATGGCCCCTGCCACACCACCTCCTTGGCCCATGACAAGCTGACTCCTGGCCCTTGCCAGCCGACGTGCCGCACCACCCCGATGGCTACCCCATGACAACACCTCCCAAGAAGAAGACAATGAAAATTAAGTTTTCCTTACATCAATGCGGCGCAGAGAAGACAAAGAAAGCAACAAAAGACGGTCCTTTGCACGGGCAAGTGTAGAAGATTGCTAGGGGAGGGGGAACAAATATCCTCTAAGCTTTCTCTCTCTTGTAGGGTAGAATAAATCGCTCTCCAAATTTGATTTAACAACCCACTTAAGGTGGACTTAAATAGGCTTTCAAAGAAATTTATTTCCCTTTCCTAGAAGGATCTAATTTCATATTAAAGAGGGAATCCACATCAAAATATGAAGCAATCCTATAGCAAGAAGATCTCTACACCTGCTGCCCTTTCTTACGAGCAGCCCAGCATGTGTGGGGGCATTTGTAGAGCCAAAAATAATCAAGAGGTGACACAAGGATTTTTAGAGGACAATATTGCCCTCAAGACACACTATGTTTCCTACACGCGAGCAATGGAGAATCATCCATCAACTAAGTCAAGAGTGCCCAAAATAGGTAACAAGTTCAAATTTTTCTTATCCATTTTTATTGTTTATCATCTACAAGGAAATCATTCCATAACCTTCAACCTTCCATATAAATTAAATTAATTAGGCTAATTAATGGATTAATTCCAAATTAATCCATTAATCACCAAATTAATCACCATTACACCCCAAAAAACATCCAAGGGCCGGCCACTCTCTCTTCCAAAGAGGGTCGGCCATGCTCTATAAATAGGACTCCATTTTCTTTGAAAGACTAGGTCCATACTCTTGCAAAACTCCAAAAACTCTCTAAACATTTTTCTCTCTAAATTCTAACTTTGGCATTGGAGGTTCTTAGGCCAAAGCCCTCCCATTCATCGTGGACGCGTGAGGCTCTTGGCCTTGATCCGAATGTGTTAATTGTTTTGTAGGTGCAATTTTGTCCAAGATCAAGGAGGAAGAAATTTGCATCCACATCAGTTCTCTTTCCACTTTCCAACCGTGTCTTTGATTTGGAAGTCTAAAGGTACTTGAGGTATGAATTCTAGCTCAGTAAATATGTCATGGTAGGGGTCGAAGATGCAGATTGTTTCTCATCACTGCCTTAAGTTGTGGTTGAGGCCTGTTAGACAAGTCCAACTGAGTTGGGCAACTCCAGCTTCACGCTTATCGTGTGTCCCTTTTTTCCGAGAAGCAACAAGTCTTTTGGTGCATTGGATAACTCGGAGTTTGTAACCCAAAAAAATGCACAATAGTCGGACCTAATTTTTGACAGACAACGGAACTTTTCTGATTTGTAGTCAATGTTACCCAAGTGCTTGTTGTCAATAGTATTTTTCATTGAAGTGAAACGCAGTTAATAAACAGTATTTGATTTGCTCTTTCTTTTCTTCTTAGTTGGTTCACTGAATAACGAAATTGTATTTTGGAATAAAGAATCACGAGTGTAAGAGTAAATGCTCTTATTTTACATAACATAAAGTGTCAATGCTATTATTTCTTGACCATTTGGGCCAGAAGTCCTTTGCACACCTCATCTACTTATAAATTCATATATTAATTAAACTATCTAGTACTTCGGTCTAGTGACGGTGTCTTTACTTTTGGCTAGAGCTTTCAAATTCCAAGAGAAGTACTTACATCTGCCCATTGTATGCAATAACACACAACTAAGTAGGACTAGTGTGGAATCGGTTGGGAAAGTAAGTAGCCCTATTTTCATGTCTATAATTGTATGTGAGATCTTGTTTTAGAAGCCGGACTAAAGAATTTCTCCTCTTCCAAATAAACATAACCCAAAAAATATGTTTGTGTGATTTCACCCAAGGGTGAACAAACCAAGACCACCATAACCTCACCTGGTTAGAAGCCAACCAATCACTTTAATGCTCTACTTAGTTACAAACCCATGCGACTGTGGAGTCTTTATTGTGCGGCATTAGATTATCAAAACCAAAAATACCCCTTCTTAAAGTGGGACGAAAATGTAGGGCATCCTGAATATTCCTCTTGGCAATCTAACGCGGTACACTTGGCTGGACCCTGGCCAGCGACCCTGTCCCTTTCCTTTCGGGACAAAAGCACACCCCTCAAAACTATACAACCCAACAAACCAACTTGTCCAAACAAAAACTACAAAAGTCAACACAAATCCCACATAAAAAGTCAAATAAATTCATCTATACTATTACAGTTACCATCTCCACCGTTGATCAACAACCCTTTGCTTTCTTCTTCATCTTTCTCATGCTCTTGCCTTTTATCTCTGCACTCACCCATTTCTAACCCCGTCAGCATCCTGGCGTTCAAAGACTCAGCCTCCCAATCCGTCCTCGCCACCACAACATACAGAATGGACACAGCGCATGCCACCTGAGCAGATAAGAGCCCGAACCAAAGCCCCGGAAACCCTACCTTGAGCCAGAAGGCAAGCCCGACCGCCACAGGGGTGCCCACAAAGTAGAACGACCCTAAATTGATGCGGGCACCCACGGCCGGGCGTGCCGTGCCGCGTAGGATGCCACAGCCAGTAGTTTGGGGGCAGTTGCCTAACTCGCAAATTCCCATGATTGGCATGACTGATGCAACCAAGGCTTTGACGAGCTCGTCCTTGGTGAAGAGGCCTGCCCACCTCTCTCTCAGAATCACCGTCCAGGTCACGTTGATGATGCCGATCACAAATGCACATCCCAATGCCACCATCGCTGCTAGCTTCGCCTTGTATGGCTTCCCACACCCAAGCTCATTCCCAACCTGCACAAAAGATACATGTACACATCTCAAACATCCATACAAGTAGCCAAACGCTCACATATAAGTGACTGTCAACCGTCTGACAAAAGTAGAACCTGTTTATCAACGGATGACAGTCACTGACTCACCCATGCCCTAGCACGGCTCATATAAGAATCTCATTGTGAATATAACTACTGTGGCTTGCCACGCCCAAGCTCATTCCCAACGTGCAAAACATACATGCACATCACATTCAAACACGTATATAATAAGAAGCGAAAACGCTACTGAGAGTCATCCACGCACACAAGCGATTGTTCAGCTGTTAACGAAATTACAAAGGCTCGTATATGGATGTCATTGTGGATATAAGATAGTGGTCACTACTATACCACTAATAAAATCTACATTTTACAGATATTTGATGGGACCCAGAAACTCAGATATTGTAATGGGATAGTGTGAAGAGTATACATCTAAAGGGAATAATGGGGTTGCAGGTGGCGATGGCTGGTTTCACTTTCTTTTGTTGGTCGAATGGAATCGTCACAGAAAGTGGAGGGAATCTTTAAGAAAAAAGAAGGCAATTGAATTGGGTAGTAGAACACAAGTACTTGCGTGTCTTGTACTAATTTTGTCCTATCACCTTGCATGTGTGACCTATCTGGTTCCATATAAGTGATGCAATCCCCCTCACAGATAATGAAAGCACATCTTTCCATAAATAATTTCCACTTCAAAGAGTTGGAATATCTCTGCTGGAATGTTCCGAAATATCCTATATTCTAAAACTCTTAAAGGGGTAAATTTTGATCATTGTATCTTTTGACTAAGAGTCTAACAACTAAAATTTTAAAATATATAATATTCACAAGCACCGACAGCGCGAAAGAACTTAGTCTGCAAACAGAGGATTCTACTTGTCTTGGCATTTGGCAATGTTGCAAATATTATAATAAAAGCATTGAATTGAATGGTGCTTTAAGGGGGACCAGTGACCCTGTTGACCCTTAAAACAAATACTACAAGAGAAGGTACTAGATATACACGTTCACACAAATCTTCATCGCATATAAATTTCAACCAACTGTAGAGACCATAACTAATTTCATGTATAAACTAGAATACTTGTCTTATATTTTTATGTAAAGGAAGGGAAGGAGGTTCAAACTTGTGTTTGTCGAGAGAAATGGAGGGTTTTGGACATATTTCGACGTTGGGGAGAGTAATTTCGTTGGATTTAAAGCTAGCTCGTTCGATGAGTAGAGAAATTTGATTGGATTGAACACTCTAATGCTAGAGTTGTTATTGGGAGTGCCAATTCTAAAAAACATCGTGCTTGTAGACTTTTCGAGAGTGCCAATATCAACTCACTTAGTTTACTTCGATCTAAGATTAATTTTGTCCTTTTTGTTCCTTCTCGTACCAAGTTGCCCAAAAACCAAGGAAAAAACAGTATAGACACGTGTGCAACTGAAATGGTAAACAAACTAACCCCCAAGAAAAACAAGCAAGATAACAATAAACTATCGAGCGCATATGTGAATTAGACCAATCGATTTATTACCTAGTGCCCACCACATTGCATTGAAGTTTAATTTTCCGTCCGTAAACAGCTCCCCGTAAACTAGGGTAGTTTAAAATATCGCTACGTCCAAAGTAACAACAACAACAACAACAAAGTCTTTTCCCACTAAGTGGGGTCGGCTATGTGAATCCTAAAACGACATTGCGCTCGGTTTTATGTCAGCTACGTCCAAAGTAAAGAGACATAAATTGATAAAGGGAATAAAAAGGAAGTTGGGAACTTACCCTGGCAGAAACACAACCACAAAGGGCCAAAGGGACAGTGTACATCATGCTAGTGGTCTGAATAAGAATCCCGGTGGCGGCCACCGCCAGCGTAGGATTCGGCAGATATCCAGCCATGACAGTCACAATCTCATACCACCACCACTCCAAACATATCGCCAAGCAGCTCGGCACCGCCAGCTTCAACAGCGGCCCAATCCCACTGCACAAATCCCCAATCCCAAACGTCCATCTCATCTCCCCCTTCCTCCAACCCCACCACACGTACCCCGCCATCAGCACCGCCATGTTCATGTTCGTCAGCACCGATGCCACGGCCACCCCCGGCACTCCCAGCCCCATCACCACCACCAAAACCACGTTCAACGGCACATGAAACGCCACGGCTATCAGAGAGCAATACATCATGGGCTTGGTCACTTTCTGAGACCTCAGAAAAACCCTCAAAGGTTGCAAGACCGTGTTTGTCAACAAGTCCGGGAGAGAATACAAACAGTAGGTGGCGGCCATTGCAGTGATGGCCTTGTCCTGTCCCATGAAAACCATGATGGACTGGAGATTAATCCAGAGGAGGCTGATGGGGATTACGGCCAGGAGTAGGATTAAAACCATGCGCTGGAGGGAGAGGGAGAGAAGGTCATAGTTCTTGTTGCCGAATGCTTGGCTGCAAACAGGTTCGAGGCCGGATGCTAGTCCCATCAGGACAGAGTATCCGGTGATGTTGGTGAAGCCGATGGACAGTGCACCACCGGCTAGCTCTAGGCTTCCAAGCCTCCCCAGGAATAGAACTGAAACCGCGGCTCGGACAAACACCAAACAGTTCATGGCCGTTATGGGAAACGCCATCCCCCATAGCTCTCTCAGCTCTTCCCAGACCTGTAAAAAATAAACAAAAGTACATGTTTGAAGACAGAGAGACAAGTAATGGAAATTTGACGATATGGGTTGGTTAAATTAGTACCTGAGAAGCAGAAGGGAACTTGTGGGAACAAATATCCGGGTCCTTTTCTGCCATTTGTGTTTACTGCGCAAGAAAATGGTGTTTTTATTCTTTCGGAAAGAAGCGTTTAATCAAACAGTTGTTAAACTTAAACCAAATGGAACCCAATAGAGATTTGGAGTTGTACCCTTTACTAGGCGGATCAATTGGAGAAATAAACAGAAAAGAAAGGAAAGCCAGAGATTGGAGAGAAATCAAGGGAAAAACTCACTTTTTTGTTAGCTTTTATAACCAGTGATTGCAGAGAGTAGGAAGCGGAAGTCAGGAGTGATGGAGGAGAAAAGGTGAATGCTTAAAATGCAGAGAGAGAGAGAGAGAGTTGGGAATGGGGGTTGCTTTTTTGGGTTGATATGAAAGTTGAGGAAGCAGAAGAAGACGCAGGGCTATTGGCGGCTATATAGTGAGAGTCTAGACTGTCTGGGTGTGGAGAGATTTGGGTGGGGGTTTTAATTTCAAGGCGTATAAAGGAACGTTTTTCTTTTGTTTAGAGGGAGTGAGTGGGAGAGTGGGAGAGTGGGAGAGTGGGAGGCGGATGGAGAGAGATGGCATTTTTAAGCTTTTCGTTATAATTATTGCTGCAGAAAAACAGAGACCTATGAGAAAAGTGAGTGCTACAGAATTGAAGATGAGAGAGAGAAGGGTCGGTTTGTCTCAATCCTCTCTTAATTTAACTTTTTATTTGGGTCTTAGTAAGAAATATTCTATAAAAAAAATAAAAAATTAGTTTCTCATCCTTCTTTTCATTATTTTATTGATTAAAATTCTATTCCTTTTTAATTTTTTATCAAGGTCATTGAATATTAATAACATCATTAATTATTTCAATAATAAAATATTTTTTTTATTTCTAAATATATTCATTTAATGTTAAAAATGTTACAATTAGTATATTTATATTTATGATTAAATTTTGTATCATATAGTTTTACTTTTAGTTTGTACCCATTTTTAATTTCTAATTTTTTTTTAATTTGTACTCATATATTAATTTCTTTTTGTGCCCATATTTTTTAAAGTTTATTTGTATTTGCACCCATATATTTTTTTGTATTTGTACTTTTTATTTTGCTAAATGTACCCATGCTAATTATATGTACCCATTCATGTAAAACTTTTTAATCTTAAAATGTACTCATTCTTAAATATACCAATTTGTTATATGTAAAATGTACCTTCTTTTTTTATATAAAATCTATTCAATTTTTTTCTAATCCATTTTTAAACTTATATGGGTACATTATTTTTTCTTTGATTTTAAAATGTATCCATGTCAAGTTTAATCGAAGAAATTTACTAATGTTATTATGACTAATATATTTTCTCTTTTTGTGATTTTGAAGAATGTACCCATGTTTTGATACAATAAATTTTTTGGTTAATTTTGATGAATGTACCCATGTTTATATATACACACACACTCAATAGTATATTTATATTTTAATATTTTTAATCCCACAAATTATGATTATTTTATTTAAAATCTCATTTATATAAACAACTAAAATTTCTAATTTTTATTTAAAAAATATAGTAACGTACATAGAAATAAATTATCACATTAATTTCAGGGACCTTAATCAAAAATTAAAAACCAACAAGGTTTCAATCAAAGAATATTCATAACTAAGGACCGTGACACACTCCAACCGAGATCAAGGCATGTTGGCCGTCACGTGAGAGTGACGTAGCCATGTGCATAGTGCGGAAGCAATAAAGATAAGAAATATACGAATAATTAAAAACCAAATTACTAGAGTGCACTACTAAACAGAAAGTGTTAGGAGTTAGTTACAACAGTAAACACTCCTAATCAGAGCATAAGTCTAGGTGTAGTCCAGTAGGACAAGTACTAGTTATACAATACCAGAAATGTCCTACTATTATTTAGATAAGTCAGAATAGCCGACGTCCTCGAGCCACCAACAACAAGCTTACTTAAAACCTGGAAGGGCGTAAAACAGAAAACATGAGTGGGCAAAAACAAATGCTTTACAAAACCATTTCATTTATCAATATATCTAACCCCTCGCTGTAAAACATGTATAATTTTTCCCATAATCAATATATAAGCATATACATAATATATATATATATATATATATATATATATATATATATATAAAATCATATCAATTCAATTCATGCTTCACATAATCATATTCATATGCATGTCATGCCAAGATATAATAGAGTAAGCAATTTAGGTAAGAATAATTTCATAGAAATATGATATGTTAGCCGGAACCCCTGTGGTAGTCTGTACGGTTGAATTCAAAGCTCAAAAGTCAATCTAGCCAGAGTCACTACAATGACCTATACGGCAATATACTACACATAAGTCGGAACCACTAAAAAGGGGTATGTACGACAAGATTGGGTGTAATATAATTATGCTCAATTTTTCTCTCTCATAATAGTCAGGCGATAAATCGCTAGTCACCTACGAGTCGGAACCACAAATAAGGTCTGTACGACAAGACTGTGCACTTAAGTTGGATCCAGTATGAGCATATAGTGCGGGAGGTGACGTAAATAAATAGGCATGTACATCATATCTCTGGCTAAATCGCAATCACCCTAGGTGCAATTTTATGAGCTCAACATTATTCAATCACATATCACATCATCGATGATTCACATAACCAAACATGACTTACCTGAATTTACATGTGCCTCCACATCACCACATTTAAATATATAAGGTATCACACACCAATTCATACATGAAACATAATTGTATATGCATGGCACTTATGGCATATTATCATTTAAACATATTTTTTTGGGAAAATATCAAGTATATAAATATATACTAAAAACCAAAAACCCACTCACTAGTATGTCGATGAGTCGTAACCCCCAAGTCGCCCGTGGATACACTCGTCCTCGGGATAAGTCTCACTTATATGCGAATTAACTATAAAAATGTTATTTTAAAGCACATAGGCAAATTAGCTAATAAGTTCTCATACATTGCTCAAAATGGATATATGAATATACCACAGTGACCTACACAACCTCAGGATCATCCCCAAATTTTTAAAAAAAAATTTAGAAGCCTCATGCGCCCCCACATGCCGACAATGGCACTGCCAGACGCACCCCCCATGCATGGCCATGTGCCAGGCACATTGACGACGTCAGTTAACGCCGTCAAGAATATTCCAGGAATATTCTGTTAACTTCTAACTGTTACCGTTAAATCTAACTAACGGCATGAGAATATTCCGTCATACTTGACGGAATATTCCTTCATCTCCTACCTCCAGCTCCGGTAACCGTCGCCGGCACCGAAAACTGGGCAATTTTTCAAACTGCTTAATCTCGCTCATTTCTTCACCAAAACTTATGAAATTTGAACCATTGGAAAGCTAGCAACGTGTAGAATCACGTTATACCATTTTTAAGCCTTGAAATCCACTAGAATTTACCCGAGGAAGCTCGATAATCCTGTCAAATTTTCAAAATGGATATATGAATATACCACAGTGACCTACACAACCTCAGGATCATCCCCAAATTTTTTGAAATTTTTTTGGAAGCCTCATGCGCCCCCCCACACGCCGATAATGACACTGCCAGACGCACCCCCCACACGCAGCCATGTGCCAGGCACATTAACGGCGTCAATTCACGCCGTTAAGAATATTTCAGGAATATTTCGTTAACTTCTAACTGTTACCATTAAATCTAACTAACGGCATGAGAATATTCAGTCATACTTGACAGAATATTCCTTCATCTCCTACCTCCAACTCTGGTAACCGTCGCCGGCGCCGGAAACTGGACAATTTTTCAAACTGCTTAATCTCGCTCATTTCTTCACCAAAACTTATGAAATTTGAACCATTGGAAAGCTAGCAACGTGTAGAATCACGTTATACCATTTTAAGCCTTGAAATCCACTAGAATTTACTTGAGGAAGCTCGATAATCTAGTCAACTTTGAAAAGCTTCGATCTCGGCCCTCCGACGTCCAAACTCTTCCAACGAACTACCTCGAGCTTCCTTAGGACCTCCTAAAGCTCACTATGAGCTTAGAATTCCCTGAAAACAACATATTTACGTGTGCATTAACAGTGCACAAATCGAGGGTTAGGTTTCACGGGGTTTTCGAAGGTTTCAGGTTCTAAAACTTGTACCAATAGATTCCTGAGGTCACAAGGAACACAAAAATGCTTACCTTGGTTTCGATCTGCAAGGTTTGGGATGGTTTCTGGGTTGTCCATACGAAAATGCCAAGTGGGAGAGAGAGAAGTCCACGGGAGAGAGAGAGAAGGTATGTGTGTGGTCCAAAAGCCACCAATCAAAACCAACCATTCCCTTACTTCCAATTGGGTCCAAAAACTTAGGGAAAATAATAAATGGGTCCAAATCAAACTTAAATCACACAATACACTTTAACGTCCAAGGGTAAAATTGTCATTTCACGTCATCGAAAATTAATTATTCGTGACGGGCTGTGACAACCACATCCAAAGTCTCCCTTAAAAAATTTGGATCTTTGCCTGATCCTCTTTGTGAGGATTCCAGAGATTCGTCAATCATGTTCATTAATCGTACATCGTAGGGTCAGAAATTATTTTAAATATTTTTATTTAAAATTAAACACAAACAATATTTGACAAAAACTGACCGCACGATGTACTTGTTAATGCAGGGCACTTTTAAGCCCATATAGTGGTACGGGTGGGAAAAGAAGCCATGAAAAGCGCCAAGAAGTTCAAGAAGCTCAAGGTCCAAGAGACTTAGAAAAGAATGCTCCTTGTGCTATTTAGCCAATCGCCTACAAGCTGAGCCCGACTATTATATGAAAAAGCTTTTTGACTATCAAGAGCATATAAGCTGGCTGACATCTTTATGGCATAAGTCTTTAGGAATATGTCTACCCAGATATTAATCAGGCCACATGGCAGCCCCCATTCAAGGGCAAAGACCTAGTATGAGATGTAAAAGTGGTTGGAGTGGCACTTAGAGAAGCAAGGTTGGATAACCAAGACTAAGTGGGACGCTCAGCCCGCATTACTCTAACAAAACATGCCATTTTGTTTGAATACATGTCACCTCACCGCTGAATGTTTGGTTGATAGGTGAAAATGTGTCAGAATGCTAGTCTACATAGGTTGCGCATTAAATGCCAAGTTGGGAACCCCCAAGGCTGATGGATTCATTGAGGGCCTATATAAAGGGGTGGGAACCTCCTGTATTAGGGTCGACAACTGAAAAGAGAGAGAGTTCATATAATAGCCGAGCACTATTATTAGTCTTGAAATCAATATAATCCTAGTAACACAGTGGATGTAGCTCAATTTTGAAGGGTGAACTACTTAAACCTTTGAGTCCATTTCATTTTAGTCCATATCCCAATCCCACCAAAAGTTTAGTATTTATTTTGTTAACCTACAAATTCTGAGCATTAACAGAGTAGACATCTATCATTTATGTGAAACTTAAAACAACGAAAGCATGCGTCAGTGCCTCATTAAAATTTTGACCAAAAAATCTAGTGAGATAAAAATTTAGATGAAAGAAAAAGGAGTACAGTGTGAAGATATTACTGACGATGTGCTACCTCTGATATGAGGTTGGCAAAATGTTGCATGATTGCTAATGCTCCCCCTAATGCTAGGTTGACACATTTCAATGTTATAAACCATCTTCCTGGAGAGATTCTTCAATAACAAATGGTAGGATGTGTATATTAAAAAATTAATAACTTAAAAAATAAAATTTATCACCATTTGTATGAAAATACGTGACGTACTACTCATGTTCCGATCACAAGAAAAAATTTCTGATCTTCCTGAATGGGGTAGTTGCATTGGAAGTGTTTTAGTGAAGCTCATGTGCGTTAATTATATATATATATATATATATATATATATATATATATATGTTAAGTGTGGCATCTAGATTTACGTGGATCTGAAAGATTACCAGCATCATAGCCAATAATTTGAAAATTTGGATTCTTTTGAATAAAATTTGCTCGTGTAAATTGTTTCATGAAAATAACATAATGCATACATAATGCCGTTCAAATGCCTTCAAGTTGGTTGGTGCATAGATATATCTTGCTAATAAGTCCACAAAGAAAGCTCACATTAAATAATAACATCAAATGATAAAACAAATATAGTAAGCACATCAAGCGATGAAAATGATCTTTCACATTAAGTATTCACTTAATCCATATAAAATCATTTAAGCACATTTTCTGTTTATGTCGATTGATGGCTGAAAGACCCTTTCTGTGTTCGGAATACTCGTCCAAATAGTTTTCGTTTTTCAAAAAAATTTAATTATGCTTTTCATTCTAGCCAATCATTTCTATGTTGACATTCTTCATCAGTTTTTGGCTTATGATCCTTAACATATGAAAAGACATCACCAAACAATCACTTTCTTTCTAGCCCAGTTTTCTTTTGTACTCATATAATTTAAATGGATCTATTTATAAGCTTTCTCTTGTACTCATCAACTATCACATTTTTTTGTTGTATGAAATTTCAGAAAGCAGAAGAAGCAAGGCTATTGGCGGCTATAGAGCATATATATGGACTGCCTGGGTGTAGCCCGTGTGGGTGTGAGTGGTGTTTTAATTTCAAGGTAGATGAGGAGAAGAGAAAGAAAGACAAGGTGTTAACAAGGATATTTGTTTGACCTAGCCTCATTCTTGCCATGTCATCATTTTTAGGGAAGACTTTTTGACGGGGAACATAGGACATGTCTCCTTTCTGGCGTTCCCTTAGCATGTAAACGCATAAATTATCAAAACAAAAGAATTGAATCTTATGTATAGTTTTATAGAGTAGCAGCAAAAGTGACTTATCTGTCAACTTTTCCTTTCTCCCTCAGTCCCTTTGTCCTCCTTCCACTTCCTCATCCCTTATGTTTCTTTGCTCCCTTCCCGCCCCTAACCTTCCACGCCTCGTCTTCCCTCCCATCTCCTTCTCTTTCTACGAAATCTCCAACAATCCTATGTAGTGTGGTTGAGTTTGGTCATTAGTATTCTTAACAAGAATGTACCAATTTTGTTGCTCTTAAACGTAAATGGATGGGGGTGATTATTGGTTGTTCCTGACAATGGTTTGGTGTGCATATAAGCGATAACTTTCTTTGGCGAGTTACGATAACGTACTGTGTTGTTGGTTTTGTCTTGGTAACCCCTTTGCCACACATAATGTTGCCATTGTCCTTGCTAAAGCTATAACTCACACCAACTGGCGAAATTTGTTTGCATCACTGTTGCTATCAAATCTTATGCAAGTTTATGGGTTCGTGGTGGTGCTACGACGACAATGGTGGCTCAGGCTGGGGATCCCATTACCACCCACCCCTTTGTGCACTGTCATGGCTACAACTAGGGTCCCATATGCCTCTGCTACCCGTGCCTCCTGCCAAATTTGTACACGGGTCTCCCCTGTGGACGCATCATCGGCCCTAATTTTTGTTTTTCAGTTTACATTTTATGCTTTGTTTATACTGTCTAGAACGGGTTAGGTACTAAATTTTGTTTGTGTCGCTTCAATGATTTGTGTAGCCTAGCTGTTTTTAAAGGTTATGTGAGGATTTTGGTGCTAGGCATGTTCATCTTTGTGACTCTTGGCTCCAATGGTCTCGTGTGGTGGTTGCATAGAGGTTTAAGATCATTTTTGTTATGTGATAATTTTCTACAGACTAAGAAATTGGTCACTGGAGAAAACGTACCCATATGGTACATCTTGTAATTAGTTGTTCTTGGTAATGAAACACTTTATCGCTTTTGTAAAAAAAAACTAACAACATTTTGCACATTTTGAAGTTTTTATTGAATTTCAAGCTAGATCACAAAGTAACAATTTTCTCATATTGCATCATATGGTTTTGAAATTGTATCAAATTAAATTTTCAATAGATTGACTATTTGATCGTTCATTAAATTTAAGGTAAATTACATTCTACTTCCTCAGGTTTAGGTGAAATTGTTACCTCATACAACATCTTTAAAACATTTCATCTCATATACAAACTTATATTTTGTTGCAGTTTCATATATTTGTTAGTCAAATCGTCAATTTAACAGCTAAGTGATGATATAGCAAATTCATGACCCACATATTATAATGACGTGACATAAAAAAATAATTAAATATAAAATATATTAAAACAAAGTAAAAAGGGCGCACCCTCTCTTCTCCCACCCGAGCAAAGGGCGTCCATCTTCATCTCCTCATTCCTTATGGGCTTATACGTTATCTTATAAACAAACTCCACATATCTAACATCATCAATTTAATAGATGTTAGATTTTCAAACAGACAAACAATATAAATTAATAGATTCAAAGTTTCATAGTGTAACGTGAGAAAATCGAAACCTTTTCTGAAAACCAACTCAAACCTAGAGAGTGCAAAATGTAGTTAGCCTTTTAAGTTTAGATGTTTTTTAACATAAGTTGTAAAGAGTTTGTAACTCAACTGATTTAAAATATTTACATGTACATCTTGAGTTTGATTCCCTCACCTCCTAATATCTCTTGTATAAAAAAAATATTACACCCCAAAACAACCAAACCTGTAGAACAATATTGCCAACACCTAAAGTAAAGTCATCATCAAACTCATTGCACTTAACCATTAAACATTATGGAACAAGGATGGATTTAAGAATAACATGATTTCCGGTGATCTAAATATGCATAATATCAAATAAACCTCTAACTTGTGAAATTATCTTTTACTTCTAGACTGTAATACTAACTGATTGTATTTGAGATATTATGTCATGTTGAATTTTAGATTTTTGTTTACATTCTTCAAGTTTTCAAATTTGTGATCGATTGTAAAAAAAATCAATAGGAAAAGACACAAAGGTACACTCCACAAGCATGAGCATGCGAGCACTCTTTGTGATACTTTATTTATGAAGGTAGCAAGTGACATATCCACTATTGCGCTCTAATGTTTATTTCTATTATACATGACAATATCGTACACTATTGGAATTTCAAAATTGACCAAATAATAATAAGGAAAACTAATGAAAAGGGCTTGAAAACTTTGAGTTTTAATGATAAGGACAAAATAAAGAGTAAAGTGAATAGTACCAGGATTGATTTTTTAGTGTAAAAATGTGGTTTTTCGTTAAAGTGAACAGTACCAGGTGCTTTTCGTTAAAGTTCCCATAATAATAGTATTTTAAAATTGAAAAGATTGTAAGCATTGGTTATAGGGTAATGTTAGGGAGATTAAATTTGTAGACTAACTTTGTAAACTAAATAATATGTAAGTTGACGATTAGATTATTACTTAAGTGTTGATTTATGTGCTTATTTTTTTATTAATGACACATCATTTATTTTGCAACTTTAGTTTACAAATTTCGTGTACCTAAAATAACTCTTTGTCATAATATGATACGCATTTACGAGAGAGAGAAAGAGAGAGAGTTGAGAGTTCAGCGAAAAAGATGATGAGTAATGTTAGTTAGTTAGGTAGGGAAAGGAACTTATGCTAAAACAACCCAAAAGCAAATCGTTAATAAAGCAAATTAGAAAGATTATTTAAGTGATTAGTGAATCAAAAGAACCAAGAGAGACAACCTTTATCCCCTTTGTCCAGATCAAATCCAACTTAAAAGAAGCACAAAATCTTGTTATACAAAGAACATCGTAATCGAGATAAAATCAAATTATTCTAAGTGAGAGGACTTATGTTTTTCTTTTTTCATTCCATTTCTCAATCAAACTATATTATAATTTAATTTAAATTAGATGTAGAAGAATTTGGACTTCGGTTTTTTGATTGATTTGACTTTAAAGCTGACTTTTAGTTTTACTTTGTCATTGAAATTGAATTTGTCTCATTTTGCTCATAAAACTGCCAAGGTCGAGCCATTTCGCCCAATTTCCTTCAATTTTTGTCTCACGAAGGTTAAATGAGAGGGCATCTAGAGAGAGCCATTATGGTTGGCGATGAATGACTCTATTTTGACAGTTTCAGAAGACAAATCAATAAATTATCCTTTGAACATACATGCATAGGGGGATAAGGAGAAACATAATGCTCTAGTCAGCTTGGCTACACCTACATATATTTGTTTGTCACTCTATTGGTCCTTGTATAACTATGTTCAAAATAATGCATCTCTTTTATTTGTGTTTTATATGTTTTGACTCTGTTTTCTTTTTTTCATATTTAAGAAATATGACGTATGGTCTACTGTGCAGCGGGTACGATCTCCTTTTGAAAAGGAAATTATTCCAAAGTTGTGGTGGAGCAATTAGATTAGATTTAAGCAAGGTTTATTAATGGTTTGGTACTGGAAGCTTTGCATTTTAGTAGTAAACAATAGGGTCCCTAATTAATATTTTATTACTGTAATTAACATTGCTGGCTTCAGATTTTTGTTCATGAAGTTGTTTTGAGTTTTGAGACTGGGCTAATTGAGTCTGATATTTTCTGATGCACAAATAAATACTCTTAATCACTTGAAATGAATCACTAATCGCGGCGGAGCAGTTTCACTCGTCTAATTCCTAAGATTTTAAAACGAGATGACAAATCGGCTAGTGGGAAAACACAGAAGTGGACAAAGACCTTGAAACAAGTAAAATGACCAAACGATTAACAATAACAAAACGTCTTAAGGGAGGGGTTAATTTTGATTAAGCAAAGAGTTGAGTTTACAAAACAAATTGTAAACAGCAATGGTAACTACTACGGTAACAAGTGAAGGCCAACAGAAGGTAGTTTAAACAGAAGCCAAAATAAGAGTCGTTGGGATGACAATTTGTTGTATGTGTTGGAGACGGATCCACAAATTTGCTTTCTATTCCGCTTGATACATTCTTGCAAGATTATGTTGAACAAGAACGAGACCCTTCATTCGACCAAAAACAAAAATAACGAGACTTTTAAGAAGAGAAGCTTCCCCCTGCTCCTTTCCTTGCCGCCTGTTTGAGAGTCGACGGTAGACTTCCGTACAGATTAGACATACAGAATATGCATTCCAATCTCACATGTAAGCCTCGGAATGCAAGGCACCTGTATTAGGAGTAACACTTGAGCTGCAGCATCAGAATAGAGTGAGACCATAGTTTAAAGTCAACATTTGGATCATGTCACTGAAAGACCAAACTTTAGCCTCGATGCTTGAAGACACAGAAAATGCAATAATAATGCGGAAAAGAGTGCCGTTAATGCCATGTCGTCTGTTCAGTGCATTCTTCTGAAATATCAGATTCTCTGCAGAGGCACAAACAACATCAGTGGAGTAGCAAAACATACATGCTATGATGACTTTAATAACATCGACATCCATCAATAATCAAAGAGTGAGTGAAATCCTTTTACAAACATAAGCAATGTTGTACAAAGCATACTCTATTCAGAAAGGCATACCGTACTCACAAACAAGTCACCGTCAAGACTTAGTAGCTATCAACAACGACGACATGTTTGTATTTGCACGGTTCAGACAATATTTTCCTTGCTTGTCAACGTATGAGAAAATAAACAATCAATGGAAGGCATTCTGTACATCAAAACTATAACTTAATCATATGTATGTGTGAACACTTAAGGCATGGAGACTATCTCAACTATGGCCTACAAAACTCTTGGTAAGAGGCACTCGAACATTCTTACATCAATAATTACTTTACACGCCATGACTCATGTGCTGCAAATAGGGAGATGAAGATCAAGCTTATTACAGTATAGAAATGACTGATGCACTGTCTATATAATATTTACATAGCACTGCAAATAGAGAAATTAAACTCTGGTTACTAACCTTGAAATAAACTCTGTTTGCCTTAACGAGACCCACCCCTTCTCCTCTTATCTCTGAAACTGGAGAGTGGATAGCAACTGCCCCTAGCTCGCTAAAATTAGAACTGAGGCTACAGAATCACTTAAACCAAACTCTGGTGATTAGTCTTTAACATATGCTCAATCTTAACTGATGTTAATAGCCTATATCACCAACACCCACTTGCAAATGTTTATGAGATTGTACGAAGTAAGAGGAGCACAAAATTTGGTCTAAACCCTCATATATCATAGTAGTGTAGTTTAGACTGACTTTAAATAAATTATCAAACTAATATAAGGTTTTGCATGAAATCATAGCAGAATATAACACCTTGTAAAACTAAAAGGCCACTTATTTTTCTAAAAAATTCAAAAGAATGATTCATTTAAGGAGCCTTACCTTCACATAATTTTTCCTTAACCACCTGCATGCTTCCCTCATAGCAAAGCAGCTACATCATGTCACGCATGGTTAGAGAATAGAGATACAGGCTTCTTTTACACAAGAAAAGCACCAAGTAATCAGCCACATAGCGTTTCACATTAATCCCCCAAAAAGTACAAAATCGACAAAGAAATAGTACTTGGGCAAACAAACCATGGATAAAATACTATGAAAGGAAGAAATATGCACATGATGGAACCTTCATGAAAACGAAATCATAACCACCAAGTACCAAGCTTGATTGGGTACAAGTACAACCTAGAAGAACCAATTATATACACATATTATTGAAACACAAGTACAAAGGAAACCAAAGGTTTATCCCACTCCAGAAATCATAAATAAGAGCTTGTTTGTACCATACTTGACCAATCCCGAAACTACCGAGCACCGGCCAACGCTATACTGTCAAGGACCCAGAAGAGTTCCCCTCCGACCAGGAGACCAATCACTACTCGACACGTGTCAAGATTAGAAGCCAATCAGAGCGCAGCACGTGTCGACATCAAGAACCAATCATAACATGACACATGTCAATGTGACAAAGCTACAAGTTTTTCTATAAATAGGGTCATTCCCCCATAATATTGCCTAATGCCATTTGTGTTAAATCATTCACAAGAACTCACTAAATTGAGAGCTTGATCCTTTGTACTTGTGTAAGCCCTTCACTACTAATAAGAACTCCTCTACTCCGTGGACGTAGCCAATCTGGGTGAACCACGTACATCCTGTGTTTGCTTCTCTGTCTCTATTCATTTATGTACTTATCCTCACTAGTGACCGAAGAAAACAAGCGAAGGTCACAAAACCTGACACTTTCTGTTGTACCAAAGTCTTCGCTGATTTTGTGCATCAACATTTGGCGCCGTCTGTGGGAAACGACACTTATTCCTACTCTCTTCAGCTGTGTCAAGCTGGTTTCTATCATTCGTACACTTTCTTTTGATCAGGCATCCCTCTCCAACATGGGAAGCGAAGGAAGCCACAGCACACAGAATGACACCCCCTTGCACATAGTGCGAAACAACGAAAGAAGGAAGGAAAACGAGTTCTTCTTCAAGCTAAAGTCGATGAGTTGGAAGCTCAGAACAACAAGATAGCAATGAGGAATGAGGTCCTCCAGGAGCAATATGAGAAGCTCTTCGAGACACTCCACGAAGCTAGGCAAGCTCAGACACGCGAGCTTGTTGCCCCCGTGGAAGTCAACCATCAACTGGGTGCCCTCCAACATGGAGGGTCACATGCATTCGACATAGATATCCCTGATAGGGAACAGATTACCCCTCGACTTGATAATCAACAGGAGGCTTCTCTTAACCCAGTTGCTTCAACCCGAACCATGAGAAGTGGAGGGAGACACCTCTTTGCTGAAGGGGCAGAAGGATCGAAAGCTGTCTTTCGCGATTGTCGGGATTTCCTGAAGCAACGTCGAGAGAATTCCATCCATATAAGCTCAAAGATCAATGACCCAAGGATTTCTGAGAGACTCGGTCCCCTGCCACGGCCCGAGCCGGCCACCAATTTGGGGAAGGGGCAACAAGTCCTAGAGAGACATGAGGGTACAGGGGACTCAGAGGTGTTCCGACAGACATACCCTGGAAGCCAGTACAGCGAGTCCAGAGAAAAATCACATGCCCTTGATCAAACCTTCCTAATTCCAAGAGGAGATGGAGATTTACGAAAGAAAGCTCCAGTGGCACATAACTCCGCTCAGGACCCCCTTGTCCTACAACTTCTTGAGGAAGTAAACAAGTTGAAGGCTGAACGTCAGGCTGAAATACCTGACTGGAACCAACCCAGGCCTGGCCCTCTTACAAGGAGGATCATCAACACCCCCCTTCAAGCAAAGACAAAGCAAAAGCTTGGCTTGCAACTTTATACTGGAAAAGAGGACCCGATTGAGCACCTTAACCTCTTTGAGTCCACCATGGCATACCGGATGCACACCGACGAAGAGCGATGTCTTCTCTTCCCCTCCACCCTCTCTGGCGGAGCTCTAAATTGGTATTGTCGTCTTACACCTGAGACGGTAGACTCATTTGAGGAATTGAGGAAACTATTTGTTTCCCAACACATTTTCCAAACCGATCGCTTGCACTCTGCAGATGACCTGTACACTATCCGCCAGAAGCCAGACGAGTCATTACGTATGTATGCTGGCCGCTTCAGCCATGAATACTCCCGGTGTGCCGAGGCAGACGACAAGACTGCCCTCAAAGCCTTCACGGCAGGCCTACGTGATTGTTTCT
This sequence comes from Malus sylvestris, assembly GCF_916048215.2. Classification (NCBI taxonomy): domain Eukaryota; kingdom Viridiplantae; phylum Streptophyta; class Magnoliopsida; order Rosales; family Rosaceae; genus Malus; species Malus sylvestris. The sequence continues at coordinate 6,994,043 of NC_062264.1, read as the reverse complement.
TTAAATACATGATCAATGCCAATACTTGGAAGACTTACTCTGAGGTGATGGCGCAGGCTTATAACCATGCCTCCGCCGAGGCAAAGACATATCAGGAGAAACCCCCTACAACCATCCTTTATCAACAAGTGGGAGGTGGAAGCCAGACTCACCTAAATGAGAAGACCTCGACTTTCCAAACAGCAGTGGCACCTCCCCATGCCTTGCATAATGCTTCGCCGAATCAACAGACATATCAATTTCAAGGCAAGAGGAAGGATTTCCATCCTCACCACTCTCATTTCAGTAAAAAGAGTAAGGGACACTATCCCGATAACCAAGGGTATCGCCACAATAACGCTCGCCCCCAGGCAGTCAATGCAGTGGGTCAAACCCGCATCAAGATACCCCCTACCCCAAGGTATGAGACATACACGCCCTTGAATGCCACATGCGCGGCCATTTACCCCAGCATAGCTCACCTGATACCAAAGCCAAAGCCGAGGCACCTAGATTACACGCCCCCGAATAACGCGGGCATGTTTTGTTGCTACCATGAGCATAACGGCCATGATAGCGAGAAATGTATCATCCTCCGTGATCGTATTGAAGCTTTGGCACGAGAAGGAAAAATTGATCAATTCCTCCTTCACCCTCAAAGGGATAACCGTAACCAACGCCAGGTGAATGTCATATATTCCATAAGCGGCGGCACACCCATATCTGAATCTTCCAATAGGGCCATGAAAAACAGTGAACGAATTCTGAGGCCTGGTCACCAAGTGTTTCACGTGGAAGACATCAGGGGAGGGAAGTATCAAAAGCCTAACTGGGATCCGATATGTTTCTACCCTGAGGAAGAAAGAGGCATCATCTACCCTCATAACGACCCATTGATCGTGGAGGCTCACATAGCCAACTTTGATGTTCGACGAATCCTCGTAGACACAGGGGCTTCGGTCAATATCATGTTTGCCGAAGCTTTCAGGGCACTCAGTGTAGCTGAACACTTGCTCGATCGCTCGATTTCTCCTCTGATAAGCTTCTCCGGTGATATCGTGCAACCCTTAGGGAGCATACATTTACCCTTTACTATTGGTACAGGCCCTTACACGGCTACCATTACCACTAACTTCCTAGTGGTTGACTGCCCAACGGCATACAATGTCATCTTTGGGCGCACAGGCATCAATGATCTCAAGGCTATGGTATCCACGCATATGCTGTTGATGAAATTTCCAACCCCCCATGGCAACGGCTACATCAGAGGAGATCAGCTTAGTGCACGATCATGTTACAACACTTCAGTTAAGCAACAACACTTGCCCGGACCCAAGGAAACCCTGTCTGTACATGACCAAGTCACAAAGACCAGCCTAGATGAAGCGAACTTGGATCTTCCTGATAGCAACAATCAACCCGATGATCCTCGAGATGACTCTTTCACCCAGCAAGCCCAACCTGCTGAAGAGTTGGAGAAGGTACCTATCTCAAGAGATTATCCAGATCGCATGGTGAAGATTGGCACCACATTGTCACCACCCCTTCGGTTAGCATTGATATCTTTTTTGAAAGAGAACACTGAAGTCTTCGCCTGGTCATACGAGGACATGCCAGGCATCTCTCCCGATGTCATCTGTCATCGTTTGAGTATTGACCCCAAGATCAAGCCGGTGAGACAGAAGCGAAGATCTTATGACGCTGAACGATACGAGGCAATGAAAGCAGAAGTTGAAAAACTCAAAGGCATAGGCTTTGTCCGCGAAGTCAATTACCCGACATGGGTAGCAAATGTGGTCCTTGTTAAGAAAAATCTGACCAAAGAAAGTCTTTTGCTTCAAAAGGTCTTGTGGAGAATGTGTGTTGACTACACCGACCTAAACAAAGGGTGTCCGAAAGATAGCTTCCCTCTTCCTCTTATTGACAGACTTATAGACTCTACGGCCGGGTGTGAACTCCTGAGCTTCATGGATGCTTACTCAGGATACAACCAAATCCTCATGAACCCTTCGGATCAAGAACACACAGCCTTCACTACCGACAGAGGACTATACTGCTATAAAGTCATGCCTTTCGGCCTAAAGAATGCAGGAGCGACTTATCAGAGACTAGTCAACTCAATGTTCACCGAGCAGATTGGGAAGAGCATGGAAGTTTACGTTGATGATATGTTAGTCAAGAGCAAACATGCTGACCAACACATCACCAACCTATCTGAAACTTTCACTATTTTGAAGAGGTATCGAATGAGGTTAAACCCCAACAAATGTGCCTTCGGCGTAGGCTCTGGCAAATTCTTAGGTTTCATGATTAGCTAACGAGGCATTGAAGCTAATCCCGAGAAGATCAAAGCAATCCTCGACATGAAGGAACCGGTAACTTCAAAGGACATCCAGAGCCTTACTGGCAAGGTGGCAGCCTTAACCAGGTTCATTTCTAAGGCCACAGACAAATGTGCTCCTTTTTTTAAAGCACTTAAGGGAAGTAGGAAGTACATTACATGGACTGATGAATGTGCCGAGGCATTCAAAAACCTCAAGGAGTACATGAGTAAAGCCCCTCTACTCTCCAAGCCCGAGGTAGGAGACATTCTCATTATCTACCTATCGGTATCAGCTTCAGCCGTAAGTTCCGTTCTCATTCGAAAGGATGGGAATATTGAGCGACCTGTCTACTACGCTAGCAAAGCCTTACAAGATGCGGAGACACGGTACTCTAACATTGAGAAATTGGCTCTGGCATTGGTCATGTCTGCTCGAAAACTCCGCCCTTACTTCCAAGCGCACTCCATCATCGTGCTTACCAATTATCCTCTTCGACAGATACTCCAAAGTCCTGACACTTCAGGGCGAATGATCAAATGGGCAATAGCGTTGGGTGAGTTTGACATCTCCTACCAACCAAAGCCAGCTGAGAAGGGCCAAGCAGTGGCAGACTTCATTGCCAACTTCACATATCCGGTTGACATTGCTTCTACACCTGAAGCAGTGGCTTCATTACCCCCGGAAGCTCAGAAGATAGAACCAACAACCCCAGCATGGAGTCTGTATGTTGATGGCTCATCCAACCAACAGGGCTGTAGAGCGGGACTAGTCTTGACTACACCCGACAAAGTAGCAATGGAGTATGCTCTTCGTTTCAAATTCAAGGCATCAAATAATGAGGCCGAGTATGAAGCCCTTCTAGCAGGATTACGTTTGGCCAAACACCTCGGGGTTAAACAAATTGATATTTTCAGTGACTCCCAATTGGTGGTCAACCAGGTTACCAACAACTTTGATGCTAAGGACAGCTCCATGGCAGCATATCTTGCGCAAACACAACTTTTGCTCAAGCACTTCCACTACCAGATCACCCAAGTTCCTCGAGCGGCAAACAGTCATGCAGACGCCCTGGCTCGCCTCGCCTCGGCTGTGGAAGACAAGATTGGAAGAAAAATTCATGTCGAACTGTTGGCAACACCAAGCACCATGGCCGCAGAAGTATGCAACTTACAACAGGGGGATAGTTGGATCACCCCGATCTATAATTTCCTTGCTCATGGCACCCTCCCAAATGATAAAGTCCAGGCTAAGCAAATTCGATACAAGTCTACCCGCTACCTGATCATCAATGATCAACTCTATAAGCGAGGTTTTAGCCTGCCATACTTAAGGTGTCTTACGCCTGCCGAGGCGGAAATCGTCCTTCGGGAAATACATGAGGGAGTCTGTGGAGATCATGCTGGATCTCGGTCCCTAGCACACAAGACTTTTCGCCAAGGATATTACTGGCCAACACTCCACCAGGATGCCATCAAAGTATCCCGCTCATGTGACAAATGTCAACGATATGCGACTATTCCTCATTCCCCTCCAGAGCCTCTTACTCCTATGATCAGCCCTTGGCCCTTCTCCCAGTGGGGACTTGATTTGATCGGCCCAATGCCGGCAGGGAAGGGCAAAGTCTGTTACGCAGTCGTTGCAGTGGACTACTTCACAAAGTGGGCCGAAGTAGAACCCTTGGCAACCATTACTGAGGCAAAGATAGAAGACTTCGTGTGGAAGAACATCCTTTGTAGATTCGGCATTCCCAATGCGATAGTCACTGACAATGGGCGACAGTTTGACAACAAGAGGTTCAGGTTGTTCTGCTCTAAGTTCAACATCAACTTATGCTTTGCCTCTCCAGCTCATCCCCAGTCTAATGGACAAGTTGAGGCCATCAACAAAATAATCAAGCGCACTTTGAAAACCAGCTTGGACAAAGCTAAAGGCTGTTGGCCAGAATTTGTACCCCAAGTTCTTTGGTCATATCGCACTTCATATCGGACTTCAACAGGAGAAACTCCATTCTCACTTGCCTTTGGCACAGAGGCGGTTGTCCCTGTTGAGCTCGAGCAAGCAACATTCCGAGTCCAGAACTACATTCAAAGTGAAAATGACAAACAACTCACCCTCAACTTGGATTTAGTCGAGGAACACAGAAACCAAGCTCACTTGAGGAATGTCGCCTACAAGCAGCGCATCTCCAACTATTATGACTCTAGAGTCAAGCCTCGTTCTTTCAAAATAGGAGACTGGGTCTTAAAGAAAAGATTACTCTGCGACAGAGTCCCGAGTGAAGGCACACTTAGTCCAAACTGGGATGGACCGTATGAAGTCATTGGCATCAGTCGCCCTGGCTCTTACACACTTAGAAGCTCCGATGGCAAGACCCTTGGCCATCCATGGAACGCTGATCACTTGAAGTACTACTACAAATAGACTCACGATGTACAAGTGTTGAGCTATAGCCGTTCGGCATCCTATGTAATGAAGGCCATTTGGCAATGAATTCAATAAAGAGGTAATTTAGCCAACTCAGCCCTCACTCTTTTACATTCATAGCAAGCGATGCCGGAACCCTTCTCAATCAGAAAGCAATCCGTCTTCCACAGTCACTACAAAACAAGCAAATGAAGACCGTGTCAAGCGCCAAAAAAAAAAAAAAAAAAAAAAAAAAAAAAAAAACAGCTTCATCCAAAAAACTTCACCCGAAAAGCTTCACCTCCAAAGCTTCACCCACAAAGCTTCACCTAAAAAGCTTCACCCACAAAGCTTCACAAAAAAAAAAAAACTTCACCCGAAAAGCTTCACTTAAAAAAGCTTCACCTACAAAGCTTCACCTAAAAAAGCTTCACCTAGAAAGCTTCATCTACAAAGCTTCACCATCAAAGCTTCACCTAGAAAGCTTCATCTACAAAGTTTCACCATCAAAGCTTCACCTAGAAAGCTTCATCTACAAATCTTCATCTACAAAGCTTCACCATCAAAGCTTCACCTAGAAAGCTTCACCTACAAAGCTTCAACACAAAACCTTGCTCCAAATAAACAAATTTTGTTCACAAAACCCAAGATGCCCTTGAACTTGTACAAAAACACTTGGGTAAACATAAACATTTTTTTGTTTTACACCCACAAGGGCCCAAAATTATCCTTCTTCTTTATTCATTTATATCTGTTCCCAAACATATTATAATAGATCCAACACCAAGCCAAAGTCCCAAGTTTCATAATGGACAAAGGTACAAGCAATTCATCAATAATGAAGGTGCTACAAAAATTGGAATCTGCCCCAAAATAGAAATCCAACCCAAGAGACTTTTTCTCTCTCTCCCTCTTCCGCCTCCTTTCATCTATCAAATTTCTGCAACCTCTGCTCTTCTCCAATGGAGCTGAATTTTAGACACCCTATAGTTCTTGAGCATATGAACAACTTTCAAGAAGGAACCATTTCTGTTTGAGCGACGGAAATTACAGTGTTGAAGCTCCAAACATGATAGTCGGCTTCTTGCAGATTTCGAAGCTGTTGTGATGTTTCGAAGATCTGGAAATATTTAACCGTTAGTTCATCCTGAATTTTTGATATGTTATGAAAGAGTCGATGAGGAACAACTTCAATGCAGAAAGCATACCGATCTGAACAAGAGAAAATGGAGTTTCGAAGCTCACAACAAATCTGACGGGTTGACAGAAAAATAATAACCAGTCATTCATCATACCTGGATTTCTGGAGTTATACTGCTCCGAGGGATCTCAAATTTGGATATGTTGTAGTTCACAAGCTGAGGAACAACTTCAATGAAGAAATCATGCTGATCTGAGCAAGAGAACATAGAGTTTCAAAGCTCACAACAAATCTGACGGGTTGACAGACAAATGATAAACAGTCACTCATCATACCTGGATTTCTGGAGTTATACTGCTCCGAGGGACCTCAAATTTGGATATGTTGTAGTTCACAAGTTAAGGAACAACTTCGATGAAGAAAGTATGTTGATCTGAACAAGAGAAAATGGAGTTTCGAAGCTCACAACAAGTCTGACGGATTAACAGAACATTGATGAACAGTTACTCATCATACTTGAATTTCTGAAGTTGTACTACTCCGATGGATCTCAAATTTGGATATGTTGTAGTTCACAAGATAAGGAAAAACTTTCATGAAGACGACTTTGCAATCTGAGCTATAGAGAAAGGTGTTATCTTGCATCCACTCAGGCTGATTAGTGGAAACGAAAAGCAATTCCACCAAAGAAAAGATGAAAAAGAGAGAAAAGCTACTAATTGCACTTGATCTTGTCTAGTCAATAGCATGCAGCATCAAACACACAAAAGTTGGAAATATTTTTAGATAAAGCATATACGAATGTGTGACATCGAAACAAGGATTCGTTACTTTGACAAATTAGTAACACGCGAGACACCTCATTCGGCAACTCTCTTCGCCTGAAGACTTGGGGGACTCCTACCATATGCTACTGCACCTTGATACTCGGCAGTCTCACAACCACTCAGTGACTTGGATTTTTCAAGTCTCCAACCGAGAAGTTTTCCTCACTCGGGAAATTAAGGGAACACTACCTCAAACTACATGCTTCACTCACAAAGCTTCAACAATACAGGTTTCAACAAAAGCAAAAATTCAAAGAACTTTATGAAGAAGGCTTTGGTGTATTTAACACAATATGTTGAAATGAAGCAAAACTTATTTATTAATATTTTCGATAAGCCACAAATATGTACATATACATGAGTCAAAATAAACAAACAAAAGGGAGCCTTCACAAAGGTTGCTTAGGGGAAGTCTCAGCAGTCGGTAGAGCCCCAGAAAGAGAAAGCACCGGAGGGTGGTTATCCGGAGCCTCAGTACTTGACAAAACCCCAGAAGGAGGAGGCATTGGAGGTTCATCATTTGAAGCTTCATTACCAGGTACAACCCTAGAGGACGAAGGCAATAAATGCCTTTGGAACAAACCCACAAACCGCTGATGATTAAGTAAAACCTTACCATCAGATTCCTTCATCTGGTCAAGCTTCCTCTTCATGTTTGTAGCATAGTCATGGGCGAGCCGGTGCAACTGCTTATTCTCATGCTTGAGCCCTCTAATCTCCTGTTTGAGACTCATCACTTCAGCAGCCAATGATTCAACTTGGCGGGTTCTAGCAAATAGGCGTTGGGCCATATTAGACACAGAACCTGCACACTGAACACTAAGAGCCAGAGAGTCCTTAACAGCCAACTCATCAGACCGTTTGGAAAGTAGTCTGTTATCTTTGGGAGTGAGAAGGTTCCTGGCCACCACTGCAGCGGTCATATCATTCTTCATCACAGAATCCCCAACGGTAAGAGGACCAGTAGGGGATATGAAGGATGGGCGCCATATGTTGTCTGGAGAAGGCGTGGCTGTCTCTTCTCCAAGGTTCAAGTCAAAACGACGGTCGGAGGGTCCAGACATTTTCAAATGTGTTGAAGAATGAAGAGGTCAGACAAATCAAGATCTTAGAAGTGCAAGAAATGAGCTTCTACTGGTAGAGATTCAAGTGTGCTGTGGAACTTAATGCCAGCCTCTATAAAAATCTGCACTCGACGGAGCTTCAGAAATCGAAGAGGCGTTTGCTTTCTCAAAAGCTGGGCTGCTCAGAGACCACGAGGGCCGATCTCAGAAATCGAAGAAGCACCTGCTTTTTCAGCCTCGTCAGCACCTGTCACATGCACACTCAGCTTTGCGGAAATTACGGGCAATCTGTCGAAGATTCTGGTGAAGTAGAAAGCACGTGAATCTTACTGTTCAATCACCGCTCTCCATATGCACCATCAACTCCTCGGGTACCACATATAACTTTGTCAAAGATCTCTGACAAAGTTTAGGCACGAGAATTTCAAAGTTCCAGCTACCCTACTATTACCCATAAGGGTAAAGGAACAGCACCACTGCTTGACAACTGGAAAGTCCCTATGTGTGTCGACCTCCGTGTTTTGCGGCAAGACAGGTTGGCAAGAACGTCCAACCTTTACTCACATTCGAGAAAAGACTCCCAACATAATTACTTTCTCAAAAACCGGAGTAGCACCGCTTTCCGAATCTCGAGAGTCAGATCCTCGACGGGATTGCTTGTTCGAAAACCGAAGAGGCACAACTCTCAGAACTTCGAGAGCCAGATTTCCTTAGATAAAGCTTGTCTGTAATCTTCACACGTAACATCAGCTTTCCAGATACCACATACCACTTTTTCAAAGTGCTCTGACAAAATTAAAACACGTGAAGCTGGCAGCTCCCACTACATTGCTGTGACCAAGAAGGGTAAAGGAATAGCATTACTACTTGTTATTGGGAAATCCCTATATACATTGACCTCCCTCCTCAACGGACAGGCAAACCTGCAAAAATGCTCAACCCTTTCTCGCATTCGAAAAGGCACCCTCAACATAACCTCTCGAAATACTCAGCTTTATTTCCCCCCGATAATACCTCAGCAAATAAGCCACACCAAGAACAAGAGTATCTCATATCATCAGGGTCGAAAGCAAGAGTATCCCATATCATGCTTTCTCCCTGTCTTTGTCTTTGTCCTTGTCCACACCTGCAGGACAAGGAGAAAGAGAGCAGTCAGTCGGAACCTGAAATCAAACCTCCAATTTGGAACTGACTGCCTGGAGCCTTTGCCTGGTTGCTTACTTAGCATTGCTCTCGAGTACTCATCCTCAACTGCTGTCAAGGTCACGAATTCCACCGGCAAATACCTCATGACAGTTGATCAGATATTGGCTCTTTACACTGAAGCTGCCAAGCGTGGATGAGTCACTATGAAGGAATGTTTTGAAGGACCATTTAAATGCAAAGGTTGCACACCACTTCTGCCATGCAAAAGATTGAAGCAGAAGGTTCAACGGTGATCTGAAACAGATCACTACAGCACGACACCTTTCCATACCACATTCATTATTCCGTCAACAGCAAAAGTATCCCATATCATCAAGGTCGAACGTACTCTAGATTTGATGGACTTGTTTTGACCCTCAAATTTTTGAGTCGGCCTTATACTCTAAAGGGCACCAGAAAACCCTCCAGTACAGTTCAAGAATAAGCCTGTGGAAAGTTACTTCTTCAAAAGCAAAAGTATCTCATATCATCTCTTATCCATTTGCTTCTCCTTATCCTGGCAGTTGAATGAGAGACAAGGAGAAGGAGAACAATCAACCGGAAGCCGAAGTCAAACCTCTGATCCTGGGTTGCTTACTTGGAAGTTTGACTGCTTACCTTGTCTGTCACCTCTTTCGGCAGATCTCCTAGCTCGGCGACTTGGGGGACTCCTACTATAGGGTTTGTATCACACTTGACTAAGCCCGAAACTACAACTAAGCTTCAAGTGAAATTGATACATTACCTTGTGCGTCAACATCAGCTAAATACACCATTCCCGGATGGAGGAAAGGTACTTCCAGAGAAGGGCAGATGAAGATCAGACCACACTTCGGTACTTAGAAGTTTCGTGATTACTCAAGGGATTGGATCTTGCAAGTCCCCAACCGAGGAGTTTCCTTCACTCGGGAACTTAGGGGAGCACTGTTTGTACCATACTTGACCAATCCCGAAACTACCGAGCACCGGCCAACGCTATACTGTCAAGGACCCAGAAGAGTTCCCCTCCGACCAGTAGACCAATCACTACTCGACACGTGTCAAGATTAGAAGCCAATCAGAGCGCAGCACGTGTCGACATCAAGAACCAATCATAACATGACACATGTCAATGTGACAAAGCTACAAGTTTTTCTATAAATAGGGGTCATTCCCCCACAATATTGCCTAATGCCATTTGTGTTAAATCATTCACAAGAACTCACTAAATTGAGAGCTTGATCCTTTGTACTTGTGTAAGCCCTTCACTACTAATAAGAACTCCTCTACTCCGTGGACGTAGCCAATCTGGGTGAACCACGTACATCCTGTGTTTGCTTCTCTGTCTCTATTCATTTACGTACTTATCCTCACTAGTGACCGAAGAAAACAAGCGAAGGTCACAAAACCTGACACTTTCTGTTGTACCAAAGTCTTCGCTGATTTTGTGCATCAACAGAGCTCATATAAGTAAAGGGTTAATTAGAAGAAAAAGCAATTCAATATGAATGATGAATCCAGAAATACTGGACCTTGTAAAAAGAAAATTTTAATTCAAATAACATCTCACTCCTATGAAAATAAGAATACTGAACTGCTTATCGAATCTATAACCGTATCAGATTAGCAAAGAAAATAATACATTAATCAAAGCGGAACCTTCTATACATCAATTATATAACGTCTAAATTATAAAGTCTCTAACTCCGCCTGTGTAAGTTTATCTTACATTGCCGGTCCCAAGCCCGGGTAAAGGAGGAGGGGGAGGGCGTCAGGTAGTCGACAGCCGGCACTCCTCAATTACGTCGAATCCTTATGAAAATGAATCCAGAACAAAATCGCGCTAAAGCTAGGGCGTCACCAGTAAGTGGCGCGCTGTGTGGCCCGAGCACAGTGATAAGTGAGCAAGGGTCGCTGTATCTCCATCGGCACTCGGATGCAGTGTTAAATGAGCAAGGGGGCCATAGAAACTTCTTTTCGAACGACTCCACTCAAAGTTGTTTGGGAGCATATGCTCCTATCAACTTTACACAGGACACACAAAAGAAGTACTTTGATCCTATTGGACGGGGGAGGGTGAAGAAGCTAGGACAGAAGGGTAGAGTTCAAGAGAGTAGAATGCGTTTAGGAACGTGGAATATAGGAACCTTAACGGGAAAATCTATGGAAGTACTGGAAGTTATGGTGAGGAGAAGGATAAATATTATGTGCCTACAAGAAACTAAGTGGGTTGGTCTTAAGGCAAAGGATCTAGAAAACTCAGGGTTTAAACTTTGGTATTCGGGTACAAATAGAACGAGAAACGGTGTTGGCATCATCGTGGATAAGACCTTGACACAAGATGTTGTAGATGTCAAGAGGGTAGGAGATAGAATCATGGCAATCAAGATTGTAATAGGACAAGAACTCATCAAAGTGATTAGTGCGTACGCACCTCAAGTAGGGTTGGATACGAGTTCGAAGGAGAAATTTTGGGAAGACCTTGGAGACTTGGTGCAAGGAATTGCCCAGACGGAGAAGTTATTTATAGGAGGAGATTTAAATGGACACGTGGGCAGGGAGACAGCCAACTATGGAGGTTTTCATGGTGGCCATGGTTTTGGGGAGAGAAACGAGGATGGGGAAGCTATCTTGGATTTTGCAATGGCATATGATCTCTTCTTAGCCAACACCTTCTTTAAGAAGAGAGAAGAACATGTGATCACCTACAAGAGTGGGTCGTCAAAAACACAAATAGATTTTCTTCTAATGAGGAAAGGGGATCGTATAACTTGTAAGGATTGCAAAGTTATACCGGGAGAGAGCTTGGCTAATCAACATCGCTTGTTGGTGATGGATGTACATATCAAAAGAGTGAGAAAAAAGAACAAGACTTGGAAGTGCCCAAGGACTAGATGGTGGAATCTAAAAGGAGAAAAACAAGCCATTTTCAAAGAGAAAGTAATCACCCAGTGTGGGTGGGATAGAGAGGGGGAAGCTAGCCAAATGTGGGATTCCATGGCTAGTTGTATACGAAAAGTAGCAAAAGAGGTATTAGGAGAGTCCAAGGGCTCTGCTCCATACCAAAAGGAATCTTGGTGGTGGAATGAGGAGGTACAAACAAAGGTGAAAGCTAAGAAGGAATGTTGTAAACCCTTATACAAGGACAGGACTGATGAAAATGGTGAAAGGTATAGAAGAGCCAAGCAAGAGGCGAAGAAAGCTATGAGAGAAGCTAAGTTAGCGGCTTATGACGACATGTATAAGCGACTAGATACCAAAGAAGGAGAGTTGGATATCTATAAACTAGCTAGAGCAAGGGAAAAGAAGACAAGGGACCTAAACCAAGTGATGTGCATCAAGGATGAGGATGGAAAGGTTTTTGCTACAGAGAATGCGGTCAAAGACAGATGGAGAGGTTATTTCATAATCTTTTTAATGAAGGACATGAAAGGAGTACTTCTTTAGGGGAGTTGAGTAACTCAGAAGAGTGTAGAAACTACTCATTTTATCGTCGAATCAGGAAGGAAGAAGTGGTTGTAGCTTTGAAGAAGATGAAGCATAGAAAAGCAGTGGGCCCAGACGATATACCGATCGAAGTGTGGAAAGTCTTGGGAGAGACAGGTATAGCATGGCTCACTGACCTTTTCAACATGATTTTGAAAACGAAGAAGATGCCAAATGAGTGGCAAAAGAGCACTTTGGTGCCTATCTACAAGAATAAAGGCGACGTACAAAATTGCATGAACTATAGGGGTATTAAGCTAATGAGTCATACAATGAAGCTCTGAGAGAGAGTCATTGAGCATAGATTGAGGCAAGAAACACGGGTTTCAGACAACCAATTCGGGTTCATGCCAGGGCGCTCAACCATGGAGGCAATCTATCTCTTACGAAGATTGATGGAAAGATATAGAGATGGGAAAAAGGATTTACACATGGTCTTTATAGATTTGGAAAAAGCATATGATAGGGTCCCAAGAGACATTCTTTGGAGGATTTTAGAGAAGAAAGGAGTACGAGTAGCATATATCCAAGCTATAAAGGATATGTATGAAGGAGCAAAGACTGCCGTAAGAACTCATGAAGGACAAACCGAAAGCTTCCCCATAACTGTAGGATTACATCAAGGCTCATCCTTAAGTCCTTACCTTTTTGCGTTGGTAATGGATGAGTTAACAGGACATATTCAAGATGATATTCCTTAGTGTATGCTTTTCGCAGACGATATAGTGTTGATAGATGAAACTCAGGAAGGGGTAAATGCGAAGCTTAACCTTTGGAGAAAAGTGTTGGAATCTAAAGGTCTTCGCCTAAGCCGATTAAAGACAGAATATATGAAGTGCAAGTTCAGTGCAAATGGAGGCCAAAATGAGTTAGGGGTGAGGATCGGAGATCAGGAAATACCAAAGAGCGATCGTTTTCGCTACTTAGGATCTATCTTGCAAAAGAACGGAGAATTAGATGGAGATCTCAACCATAGAATACAAGCTGGATGGATGAAGTGGAATAGTGCATCTGGCGTGTTGTGTGACCGTCGTCTGCCACTGAAGCTTAAGGAAAAATTTTATAGGATGGCAATAAGGCCGGCGATGCTGTATGGCACAGAATGTTGGGCGGTAAAGCATCAACACGTACACAAAATGGGTGTAGCGGAGATGAGGATACTTCGTTGGATGTGTGGGCACACGAGAAAGGATAAGATTAGGAATGAGGATATCCGAGGTAAAGTAGGAGTAGCCGAAATTGTAGGAAAATTGAGAGAAAATCGGTTACGGTGGTTTGGACATGTGCAAAGAAGGCCTACTGACGCTCCGGTTAGAAGATGCGACTACGGGACAGAGGTTCAGGGCCGAAGGGGTAGAGGAAGATCTAGGAAAACTTTAGAAGAGACTCTAAGAAAAGACTTATAGTATTTGGATCTAACGGAGGACATGACACAGGACCGAGCACAATGGCGTTCTAAGATTCATATAGCCGACCCCACTCAGTGAAGAAGGCTTTGGTGTATTTAACATAATACGTTGAAATGAAGCAAAGCTTATTTATTGATATCTCCGATAAGTTACAAATATGTACATATACATGAGTCAAAATAAACAAATAAGAAGGAGCCTTCACAAAGGTTGCTTAGGAGAAGTCTCAGCAGCCAGTAGAGCCCTAGAAAGAGAAGGCACCGGAGGGGGATCATTCGGAGCCTCAGTACTGGACAGAACCCTAGAAGGAGGAGGTATCGGAGGTTGATCATTTGGAGCTTCATTACGCGGTACAGCCCCAAAAGACGAAGGCAATAAATGCCTTTGGAACAAACCCACAAACCGCTGATGATCAAGTAAAACCTGACCATCAGATTCCTTCATCTGGTCAAGCTTCCTCTTTATGTTTGTAGCATAGTCATGTGGGAGCCGGTGCAACTGTTTATTCTCATGCTTGAGCCCTCTAATCTCCTGTTTGAGACTCATCACTTCAGCCGCCAATGATTCAACTTGGCGGGTTCGAGCAAATAGGCGTTGGGCCATATTAAACACATAACCTGCACACTAAACACTTAGAGCCAGAGAATCCTTAACAGCCAACTCATCAGACCGTTTGGAAAGTAGTCTGTTATCTTTGGGAGTGAGAAGGTTCATGGCCACCATCGCAGCAGTCATATCATTCTTCATCACGGAATCCCCAACGGTAAGAGGACCAATAAGGGATAAGAATAATGGGCGCCATATGTTTTCTGGAGAAAGCGTGGCTGCCTCTTCAACAAGGTTCAAGTCAAAACGACGGTCGGAGGGGCCAGACATTTTCAAAGGTGTTGAAGAGAGAAAAGGTCGGACAAATCAAGATCTTAGAAGTGCAAGAAGGGAGCTTCTACTGGTGAAGATTCAAGTGTGTTTTGGAACTTAATGCCAGCCTCTATAAAAATCTGCACTCGACGGAGCTTCAGAAATCGAAGAGGTGCCTGCCCAGAAATCGAAGAGGCGTTTGCTTTCTCAAAAGCTGGGCTGCTCAGAGACCACGAGGGCCGATCTCAGAAATCGAAGAGGCGTTTGCTTTCTCAAAAGCTGGGCTACTCAAAGACCACGAAGGCCGATCTCAGAAATCGAAGAGGCGCTTGCTTTCTCAAAAACTAGGTTGCTCAGAGACCACGAGGGCCGATCTCAGAAATCGAAGAGGCACCTGCTTTTCTCAGCCTTATCAGCACCTGTCACATGCACACTCAGCTTTGCTGAAATTACGAGCATTCTGTTGAAGATTTCTGGTGAAGTAGAAAGCACGTGAATCTTACTGTTCAATCATCCACTTTCCACACGCACCATCAGCTCATGGGTACCACAGATAACTTTGCTAAAGATCTCTGACAAAGTTTAGACACGTGAAGCTTGCAGCTCCCACTACATCGCTATGACCAATAAGGGTAAAAGAATAGCAAAGAAACAGCACTAACAAAGTTTAGACACATAAATTTTTAAGGTCTAGCTACCATATTATTACCCACAAGGGTAAAGGAACAGCACCACTGCTGGATAATTGGAAAGTCCCTATGTGTCAACCTCTGTGCTCCGTGGCAAGGTAGACTAGCAAACATGCCCATCCTTTACTCACATTCGAGAAAACAATCCCAACAAGATTGCTTGCTCTAAAATCGAAGAGGCACCGTCCTCTGAATCTTGAGAGCCAGACTCCCAACATGATTACTTTCTCAAAAATCGAAGAGACACCGCTCTCCGAATCTCGAGAGCCAGACTCCTAGCAGGATTGCTCTCTTAAAAATCGAAGAGGCACCGTTCTCCGAATCTCGAGAGCCAGATCCCCGATAGGATTGCTTGTTCGAAAACCGAAGAGGCACCGCTTTCTCAACTTCGAGAGCCAGATCTCCTTGGATAAAGCTTGTCTGTAATCTTTACACGCAACATCAGCTTTTCAGATACCACAGACCACTTTTTCAAAGTGCTCTGACACACGTGAAGCTGGCAGCTCCCACTACCGTGCTATGACCAAGCATGGTAAAGGAATAACATTACTATTTGTTGTTAGGGAAACTCTTATATATGTCGACCTCCATCCTCAACGGACAGGCAGACCTGCAAAAATGCTCAACCCTTCCTCATATCTGAGAGGGCACTCCCAATGAAGCCTTTCGAAATACTCAACTTTCTTTCCCCCCGATAATCCCTCTGCAAACAAGCTACACCAAAGCAAGAATATCTCATATCATCAGGGTTAAAAGCAAAAGTATCCCATATCATGTTTTTTCCCTGTCTTTTCCTTTGGCATTGTTCTTACCTGCAAGATAAGGAGAAAGAGAGCAATCAGTCAGCACTTGGAATCAAGCTTCTAGTCAGGAACTGACTGCCTGGAACCCCTTACCTGATTACTTACTTGACATTGCTCTCGAGTACTCATCTTCAACATCTTATGCTTCTAGAGAAGATACCACATCTACCTGAGGAACAAATAGGGAAAGTGAGAAGGATACAAGGAAGCATGTGGAGACAAGCGTAACAGAACACGTGCCGATACATCCATTACTTTGTCAACAGCAAAAGTATCCCATATCAGCAGGGTCGAACGTACTCTAGATTTGATGGACTTGTTTTGACCCTCAAATTCTTCAGTCGGCCTTATACTCTGGAAAAAACCAGAAAATCCTCCAGCCCAGTTCAAGAATAAGCCTGTGGAAAGTTACTTCTTCAAAATCAAAAGTACCTCATATCATTTATTCTCCTTTTCTTCTCTTTATCCTTCATGCTACCTGCAAGATAGGGAGAATGAGAACAATCAGCTGGAACTCGAAATCAAACTTCTGATTTAGGACTGATTGCTTGGAGCTCTGATTGCTTACCTTGTCTATCGCCTCTTTCAGCAGATCCCCTAGCTCGACGATTTGGGGGACTCCTACTACATGGTTTGTATCGCGCTTGACCAAGCCTGAAACTATAAGTAAGCTTTAAGTGAAATTGATACATTACCTTGTGCATCTCCACCAGTTAAAGATACCACCCCTGGATGGAGGAAGAGTACTTCCAGAGAAAATGCCACATCTACCTATGAGACAGATAAGGCAAGTGAAGACGAGAGCTTGAACCTATGTCATTTGTACTAAATCATTCACTTGTACTCACTAAAGGAGAGCTTGAACCTATATACTTGTGTAAACCCTTCACAATTAATGAGAACTCCTCTACTCAGTGGACGTAGCCAATCTAGGTGAACCACGTACATCTTGTGTTTGCTTTCCTGTCTCTATCCATTTACATACTTATCCACACTAATGATCAGAGCAATCTAGCGAAGATCACAAACTTAATACTTTCTGTTGTACCAAAGTCCTCACTGATTTTGGGCATCAACAATCCTTAAGTCCTTACCTTTTTGCGTTGGTAATGGATGAGTTAACATGACATATTCAAGATGATATTCCTTGGTGTATGCTTTTCGCAAACGATATAGTGCTGATAGATGAAACTCAGGAGGGGTAAATGGGAAGCTTAACCTTTGGAGAGAAGTGTTGGAATCTAAAGGTCTTCGCCTAAGCCGATCAAAGACAGAATATATGAAGTGCAAGTTCAGTGCAAATGGAGGCCAAAATGAGTTAGGGGTAAGGATCGGAGATCAGGAAATACCAAAGAGCGATCGTTTTCGCTACCTAGGATCTATCTTGCAAAAGAACGGAGAATTAGATGGAGATCTCTGGATGAGTTAACAGGACATATTCAAGATGATATTCCTTGGTGTATGCTTTTCGCAAACGATATAGTGTTGATAGATGAAACTCAGGAGGGGTAAATGCGAAGCTTAACCTTTGGAGAGAAGTGTTGGAATCTAAAGGTCTTCACCTAAGCCGATCAAAGACAGAATATATGGAGTGCAAGTTCGGTGCAAATGGAGGCCAAAATGAGTTAGGGGTGATGATCGGAGATCAAGAAATACCAAAGAGCGACCTTTTAGCTACCTAGGATCTATCTTGCAAAAGAACGGAGAATTAGATGGAGATCTCAACCATATAATACAAGTTGGATGGATGAAGTGGAAGAGTGCATCCGGCGTGTTGTGTGACCGTCGTAGGCCACTAAAGCTCAAGGGAAAATTTTATAGGACGGCAATAAGGCCGGCGATGCTGTATGGCACAGAATGTTGGGCGGTGAAGCATCAACACGTACACAAAATGGGTTTGGACATGTGCAAAGAATGCCTACTGACGCTCCGGTTCAAAGATGTGACTACGGGATAGAGGTTCAGGGCCGAAGGGGTAGAGGAAGACCTAGGAAAACTTTGGAAGAGACCTTAAGAAAAGACTTAAAGTACTCGGATCTAACGGAGGACATGACACAAAACCGAGCGCAATGGCGTTTTAGGATTCATATAGCCGACCCCACTTATTGGGAAAAGGCTTTGTTGTTGTTGTTGTAAATTATAAAGTCTCTGCATCTGTTAAAGCATAAGGCATGAAGCCTACTTGACTATGAATCTTCAATGAACTTGATCTGATATTAAACAATTGACCCGAGTCTAAAAGCAAGCTCTACTTGAAAGCATCATACAATATCATTATAAACAATTTTTACACGATAACATCGAAAAAATATTTTCTTAATTCATGGGTAAGACAATGACTTCCTAGTTTCACTGTATTGAATTGGATAAATAGAACTAGAATACAAGAAGAAAACATATGTGTGGAAATGAGATTCAATTTGGGTCGGACTGTATAAGGGATGCAGTTGCCTTCTCCGTATTCCTCCCTGATGTTAGAGGCGATACTCCCGAAATTTGGAATGATGAAAATGAGGAGGGAGCTGGGGCTGAGCCTGCGGCAGTGGACAAAGGGCTGATATTACTGCTCACAGTCATGCTGGTTCCACTGGCAGACCCTTCGATGACAGCCCTTGGGTCTGGGGGGTTTTCAATATCTGTAATTCCTTCCAGCATCTGCACAACCTTTCCCATCATTGGCCTGTGAGATGGTTGTTCCTGTATGCACCAGAAGGTTACCTGAATTGCTCTCTTCACTTGATCCATATCAACATCTGGGTCGACTAACCTTCTATCGACAATTCCCTTGATGTTACCCTTCTCAAATTCCTCAAAAGCCCATAAGGACAACTTCTTCCTATTTGTCGCCTCAGAAACTTCAAAATTCCTTCTCCCACTCACTATCTCTAGCAAAACCATACCGTAACTGTAAACATCAGATTTGGAAGTTATTGGAAGATTTGCCAGCCATTCTGGTGCCAAATACCCTCTAGTACCTCTAACACTTGTCAAGGTTCGATACCTATGGTCCTTTGGATTAACGAGCTTTGCGAGGCCAAAATCTGACACTTTGGCATTGTAATTCTCATCTAACAGAATGTTCTCCGGTTTTATATCACAATGCACAATGCAGTCTCGGCACTCCTCATGAAGGTATGTGATCCCCCTTGCAGTGCCGAGGGCAACGTTGAACCGAAACTCCCAATTCAACAACTTTCCTGATTGCTCTTCTGTTGCAAAAAGGAAACTATCAAGGGACCCATTTTTCATGAACTCATATACCAGAAGCCTATGGCGCCCCTCAGAGCAAAAACCAATCAGCCTCACCAGATTCAAATGGTGTGTGCTACTAATTGTTGCAACCTCCATCCTGAACTGTTTCTCCCCTTGCTCAATCCCCTCAAGTTGCTTAACTGCAACAACAGTTCTATTAGCAAGAATGCCTTTATAAACAGTCCCAAATCCCCCTGCCCCAAGCTTCTCCTTGAATCCCTTCGTTGAGCGTTGGAGCTCCTTATACAAGAACTGAACCGGTGCACCAGAAGCATACTCAAGAAGCGCATATTGAGCAGACAATCCACCAAAGCTGCGACTGTTTCTGCAAAACCACCACCACAAACCACCTTCAAATGCCATCAAACCAAAGAGGGTGGCAATAACAACAACAACCACTATCCAAGCACGCAACTTCCAATCTTTTTTGTTGCCAGCAGTCCCCAGTGATGATGATGGATTTGGAACCACTGGTCCACATACCTTGATATATGAACTACTGGACATAGCTGGACCGTGATACCCACTCAGAAAACCTGGTGTCTTGGAATAACATAGCCCGGTGCCATCAGACAAAGACGTCGAAGCATCACAAGCACTACTTCCAAGACAATTCAACCTGCAAGCCGATATTCCCGCAGAGAAAAAGAAAATCTGCGAGTCTGTCTCAGGAGGGTACGACAAGAACCGAGTATGTTCCAAGTCCAACATAATCACACTCTGAGGACAATCCTTAATCTCCATCTTCCTCTTGCACCCTTTCCTGCTATCCTTGGGATCAACAAGCTCAAAATTAAGAGACATACATCCGCATACCGGATCAGTATCGTTATAAGTACAAACTCCCATGTCCCCACAATACCCGAAAACCTCACACTGATCAGTAACAGCTGCCCATCTCTCAGTTACGGTCCCACTACCTCTAGTAGAGCTATAAATCCTCAGATTCCCATCATTCCCCAACTTCAAAAACCGCAAAATATCACCCACTTCGGCATAATCACTACTATAAGCAACAATAGCATCAGTGGACAATTGTGGATCAGAAATTGACAGAATACCAATTGACCGCAATCCTAGAGTCGGCGAACTCAAATTCGTATTAACAGAAGAATTCAATCCCTGATTCCAATACACAGTAATATCATTCCACAAAAGTGTAAGGTTCCCGTTTTTTACAAGCTTAAACGAGTACAACCCAGACCGCAAAACCTTACTCACAGTGAAGTTCTGCCCAGGGACGATCGAATCGGTGGGGTTGTCGAAGCTGGACCAGACCGTAACGGTGCCGTTTCGAAGTACCAAGTTGCCCGAATCGTCAATCCCAGCCGAAGAGACGCCGCGGCTGGTGGTGTTGGAGTCCCAGAGAGTGGCGCCAGAGCCGTTGACGAGGCGAAGGGTGCCGGATGGGAGGAACTGGAGGGTTCCACCGGAATCAACTGCTTTGCCTGCACCGGCGGACCAGACGGGTACGCCGCCGGAGTAGGAGATGGCGGCGATGTAAGAAGGGGGTGAAGTGGGGGGGTCGGAGGGGATGAAGCCGAGGGAGAAGGTGTCATTTGGGGAGGACCAGGTGGTGGTTGGGTTGGCGGCGGAGAGAGAGGAGCCTGGTGAGATTGTGGTGGCGGCGGAAACGGCGGCGGAGAGGAGAGAGGCAATCAAGAGAAGGTGTGAAAGACTGATATGGGTTTGGAGCGCCATTTTTGGGTGAGTCTTGGCTTCTGGGCATCAGTTCATTGGCGGGTGGGCAGAGGAGAAAGTTGGGTGTTTTTAAGGAGGAGGAGGAGGAGGAGGAGGCGGAAGGAGGGAGGGAGGAGGGAGCGAGTTTTTTTTTTTTTTTTTTGGAACAAAGGATGCTTGATTAATGAAAGGGAGAACTTCAAATTTGTCCGGGGGGAAGACGGACTGAGTTGAGGATGG
Organism: Malus sylvestris; assembly: GCF_916048215.2. NCBI lineage: Eukaryota > Viridiplantae > Streptophyta > Magnoliopsida > Rosales > Rosaceae > Malus > Malus sylvestris. The sequence continues at coordinate 6,972,724 of NC_062264.1, read as the reverse complement.
AAAGAAAGACTCTGACTAACAAATCTGGGGGAAGGACGCTGTTTTGACTCATGCGAACTTAAAAATCTGCTGCACCCGCTTATTCTTTCTATACGCATAGCAAAATGTAAACGCCGTTAACTAATATAAAAATATGCCACTCAATAATACGGTCAAGTAGTATTCATCTTCACTTAAAAGTAAGAGATTTTAGGTTTGAATCTCGTGGATGACGAATTCGATATCAAATCAGGCTGTGCCCATTGTTTGGTTTACCCGAACTGTCTCTCCCTTTAGTATAAAAATATCGATATACTAAAAAAACTAATGTAAAAATATGAGGAAAACTCAAATTAGGTATTTCGATTTTCAAATATTTTTATTGAGCAAAATGATTCAGTTTTGTTAATATTATCTCTCATCAATCTGTAAAGCATTGATTTATTTATGAACAATACTTGGCTACTTAAAGATGAGTAGGAACTCCTACTCAAAATTTCTTAAAATTGTTCGTTGTCAATTTATACAACTTTGTGTTTATAATCATAATTGTTCATATTATAAATCACCCTATAAAGATCGCCTTTGCAAAAAATCAATTAAACCTAAGGTCGTTTAGTCATCAAATAGTTTAAAAACAAATTAACAAAATTGGTAAAAGTATTACAAATTGTATATGCATTTTGCTACAATAGATTGACTAAACGACCTTAGTTTTAATTTATTTTTTTGCAGAGATGATCTTTACAATGTGATTTATAGTATGACCAGTTCTGATCATAAGCACAAAGCTCTATGATTAAAATACTAAGAGTTTTGAGTAGGAATTTCTACTCATCTTTGAGTAGCCAAGTATTGTTCTTTATTTATTGGAAGTTCATTATTTTTCTCGAAGATTACGTAAAGCAAATGGGAATGACCGACCATATTACGTATAATAAATATTACCAAACTTTGCTTCCAAATTCATTAATATCAAGTGGAATCACATCTTTAGCCATACTAATTTTGTGGCTGATGCGTTAACTCGTCAAAGTCTCACTATTTCTAGTAGTCATATTTGGGAGTATTGTATCTCAAACTCTACTTTTTCTGCGCTTATATTTGCTTATAGTGGAAATGGTTGTATTTGTGGTTTTTTTCTTTGATGATTTTTTTTCTACATAAAAAAAAGATAAAAATATTGAAAATCACTAGTACTGTTTTGTGATTTTTTAAACGCAACTCCAACTTTAATTATGAGTTTTTATCACTAATAGTCAAAATTTAACACCAAATTTCATAAATGTCACTTTTTATAAAATATTTCAAAAATAATAGAAAATACCAAATAAACATAAGGATAAGAAAAGTTCTTATAAGTTGTGGAACATACCCTTTTGAGACTAGCATCTAATATCTTCCTTCAAAATTATATTATCAAAAGCTGTAATATCTCCATTTTATCGTTGTTTTGTAATTTCAAAACAATGTGTCTTTACACTACTGATTAAACACAAAAAGTAGTCCTTCAACTGTTCAACCTTGAAGATGAAGATGTAATTAAAGTTTCTACAGAAGCTACTATATACTTGATTAAAAATGACAAGGATGAATCTCTTCATTGCAAAGCTCATCTCCTCTATTAGCAATCCTGGATAAGGATCTGAGCCATGAGTGGTCTAAATTTCATTTGTTATTTAATAGATAAAGCATTAAGTATAGATGACCACAAGAATGAATGAAAAAAGCAAGCATGTTGTATCAATGGATATCCTCAATTCATTTTATCAAATTTTATTTGTTTGAGCTATTAATTATCGAACAAACCCAATTAAATTTCAACACAAACTTGAATTTTGTTTTAATTTTAATAGTTGGAGTTAGTAATATATATTATTGATTTAACTTTGTACAATAATTCTTCCCTGCTAGAGCGGTTGAGTTGCTTTCTACAACTCCCACCATAATTTTACTGACCTCCCATGTTCAATGATAAACTAATCTGAAACTGATCTGCACAAGTTTGATACTACCAACTCTCCTCGCAACTTCACACTTTGAATAACGATGTACAAGAGACCTATTCAAGTGTTTTGGCTTTTATATGTAAATGGATTTTGAATTTTGAGGGTATTTAGGTCTATTTACATGAGTTTTCTAATATATTTGAAAGTTTGTATTAAAAAGTGATATTTATGAAATTAAATATTAAATTTTGATTATTAACGATACATTAACGCTTCTTCGAATTTATATTCTGCATTCTAAACTTATATTTATAAAAAAAATAAAACATTGAGAATTGTGGCTGATGAGATTTTTTAATCAGTAATAACAATTTTCAAAATAAATACCAAATCATTATTAAATAATTTAAATTCCTTAGCTTTTGGTTGCTGTGTTTTCCAGCCATTAATTCTTTTTTATTTAGGGAAAGTACTTTCTCAAGAATTGAAAGTGTGGGTTTGACCGTTTGATAGTAAAAGGTCCAGCGTTTAATATGCGTTAACGGCGTTAAGGCATATTCAAAGGCCAAGGGGGAGGGAACCTGTGACCTGACAAGATTCCAACTTCTGACAGACGCCGCATCTCTGTTTTCTCGGACTTGGTTCTTTTTTTTTCTTTGTCGTTTTTCGTTATTTTTGGGGTCCAGTTGACCAATCAATCCTCTTCAAAGTTAACCTGTTCAATTTCGGCGGGTATCATTTGGATTTGAATAAATAATAGATTATCTTTGTAAAAATTCAATTCAATCTGAAATTATTGAAGTTCAACGATTTAAACTATTTATTTTGTAAGTCTCTATTCATAGATCATTTTTGCAAAAATTCAATTCAATCTGAAACAATTTGCCTATTTAATTATCAAGATAAAATTTCATTGTTTCTTATATAACAAAATATTCGTTAATTTCTTTGAACCTAATTAGATGTCTTAAACATTTCCGATTGGGCTAATATTTTGAAAGGATGATGCATGAGGTGCAACTTGAAAAATAGACAGTTCAGATCGTTAAAGTTTGATGTAGTGTGGACCCCACAACTAATCCCTATTTTTATATAAAAATGGGAATCCCTTCCCTTAAAGATTTCCCTAACTAATGTCCTATATATATTTTACTTGTAGCCTACAAATTTATTAAGAAACTTATGTGGAGCAGAAAATAATCTCAAAAATTATGGAGCAGACACGTGGATTATTCTCCAAGAAAGACAAGATTGCCCCATTAAATGAGTAGAGAGTAGTCTCATTCATCACATGCAGCTGAGGTATAGTAAGCAAAGATCAATGACTGCTCAAGGCATCCCTAGCCGTAGGAAAGTCAAAAGTATTTATGATAGGATAATTCCTTATTCTTATCATAAATACATAGGGTTGGAATTTTTTTTTTTGAAAATCCCAAACCAAACAAAAAAAATCATGATCCCATACCAAAAAAAAATCCCAAACCGATAATACCAAAATTTTCGGGATCCATATCGAACGGATCCCGAACATTTCAGTATGGGAATTAGGATTACATATTCAATGCTTTGAGAATCCCAAACTGAACCGAAAAAATAAATATTTATTTTGATTGCATGCATGTTGAATGTTGAATTTAAGTAGTTTAATAATAGACTATACTAGAAATAGAAGTATGAAATTAAGTAGTTTGGAACTTTGCAACATCAATTTGACTTGGTATGAATGAATTGGTATTTCAACTAGGAGGAAATTTCAAATTCATATGAGGTAAAAAATCCAAATTCAATTGATATGAAATTGGGGAACAAAATTTTAAGTCAAAAGACCAACTTTTAGCCCACAATCCAAAAAATCTCAAATTTCAACCCAAAAACCCAAAATCCAATCCCGATGCATCCCAAAATTTTGAGAATCCAGAAAATTGGGAATACCAAAATTTCGGGTTGGAATTGGTCTTGAAATTTCCATCCCGAAAATTTTCGGCTTGGGATTCAAATCCCATTTTCGGTTTGAGATCCTATATCGAATCACCCCTATAAATACATTCCTAATCAGAAAAGACCTCTTTCAAGTAAGTGATCCTAATTTCATTTATTTAGGATATTTACCAAATTACTCCAAGATATGTATTTACACAAATATCTTGGAATATTCTCACTTAAACATAAGCCTAGGGTCGACCACTCCTAAACCCTAAAGGGCCGACCCATCTCCTCCATCTCTCCTATAAATACACCCTTATCTCCAAAATTCAGGAGGCTTTTTGCTACCCACAAACACTCAAACACTTTCTTTCAAGAATTCTAACTTTGGCATCAGAGATTCTTCGGCCAATGCCCTCCTCATTCATCATGGATGTGTGAGGCTTTTGGCCTTAATCGTATGTGTTATTATTTTGTAGGTGCATTTTCTATAAAGGAAGAGACAGCGAAAATTTACATCCACAAATTGGTGCTTTCATTAAGAGCTATGATCTGAAGACTTGAAGAAGACTCGCTTTCACTACTACGATGGCAGGAAATTCAGAAACTACAATCAACGGAACCCCCTACGTTGACGGACATGGACCAACCAATGGAGATCGCGACGTGGCTTCACGTTGTCGCTTCTCGAGGCTCACCACGGCAAGGACCACCACGAGGTAGCCTCCACTCAACGTGAGGAAACCCTAGGGCATAAAGCCCATGGCGCAAGCAACCAGCATGCGTAGCCTCATGGTCCCAGACCAGTTCAACCTGCCCAGATCTAGATTTCAAGACCAACGGTTGAACCAAGGGTATTTTCACCTCACCTTACTGCAGATTTGACCCATTATGGCTCAAGCTTTGCACCCGAAATCCATTACACTTCCACAACTTAAGCGGACGTCTACCGTCCTGGCTTTTCCACACTAAATGGCAAACAACACCTATCCCTGATAGGTTGCCAAACTGACAAGTGCCATCGCGCAACAGAGTACCTTTGTGAGTCAGCTTCTGCAGTGTACCAAGATGCAGCATGCCCCAGACAAGGAGTTGTGAAGTAAGACATGGGCATGCGATGACATTTCTCTCCAGTGGCATCTCTGTAAGCAGCCCCTTGACTAGCCACGAATATAGCGTTCTGGTAGTGTACACTCCCGCTTGGACCCCTTAGATAGCGTATACTCTCGTCTTAATGTGCGGAAAAGCGTGCACTCTCGATTAAGCCCTCAGACGAACATATATTCACGGTTGGGGCCACACTTTTATAATCAATATGGACAACCTTCTAGGCGAAGTGTTTATTCACGGCTAGGCCTGTAAGAAGCATCATCCACCTCACATCGGAGTAGGCAGCATAATTGAAAGGGAGATGCAGTCACACAATTTGGCACAAGTTTAATCGGCATCCTATGAGTAATCTGCTCTGAAATTGGTATCAGGTGGAATAACTTGCATATAAATATTATAATCCGTTGGATTGACTAGTCAATCCCACTAGTCAACTAAGATAGATTTGGTGGTCAATAAATTAAAGATGTTACCAATTTCAATTCCCAAGACCTATCATAGTCAGCAAGGGTGCAGTTCATTGCAAGTTATTAATGTGTCAAGTGGGCAAGAATGTGAGCACATACCATTTTAATGATCAATAGACATATGTAGCATGTTTGTGTATGTGAGATGTGTAACACAATAACAATAATTTGAACACAAGATATTTTTGGCTAGAAAAATCCACATCTAGGTTAAAAAATCGAAGACTCTCCATTGAGTCCTATCCACTAGTGTAAACAGAGGTTAAGACAAAGATCACATAAGCTTAATTCCTAGACCTCTATCTATGGATCAGCTTTACCTTTATGCAACCTTGCCTTACACGAGATGGACTTCTTCGGTCTTCACGAAGTGGCAGGTCTTCCTGAGCTCATCACCTTGTGGCACCGAGATCACCACGATTTGATATGATGTGATTTTATGGTATGCATATTAAATCTAGATTCAAATGACCAGTCAGATTCTCCAGTCAAACAGTTAAAGGAAGAATCTAACTTGAATCAAAAAATGTGGTCTAAAAATAAATTTAAAGCTTAACACCAGACCATGACATAAATGCAAAACCTTAAAACAATGCAACTGTAATAGACAATGATTGGGTGTTTAATGCATGAGGAATGTTTGGTAGCTAGGGTTTCCTAAATGAAGAAGATGCAAGCTAAAAGCCTTAAAGCAACTCTCTCTCTCTAAAAATAAATTCTAAACCCCCAAGAACAATATGAAACCCTAGAAGTAAATATACCCAAGAAAATTTGATTTTCCATTAGTCAACTTGTCCCAAGGACACTTGTTGGCTGCCAAAGAGATCTAGGCAGATCAATGGCTAGAAAATGACTACCATCATAAATGTGTCAGTCAGCCCATGTGGGCTATCTTAATTTGTGTGCCTAGACAGCTGGAAGTCAGTGCACAAAACTGACTAGACAATTAAATTAGATAGAATGCAACACAAATAGAGATATGAGATGCACATGCATGAACAAGCCTTTGACGTGAGGTGAGCCACATCCTTGGATGTTTAATCTTAGTAGCAGCTCCTATAATCAGAGGATGTACGTAGTCTAAAACTAAATTAAGCATGTGGTACACAAATATAAATATTTGACAAGGAAAGCCAAACACTTAAGACTAGACTTTATAATCTTCTCATTTGGCTTTCCTTGACAAAATACCCCAAGCTTAGAACTAATTTCACTCACCCACACTCAAGAGAATAGCCAAGGAATGAAGAAAATGCTTGCAAGGTATGAAACACAACGAAAGTTTTCTCTCCCATTATGTGATGGTAAGATAAAGACAAGGTGGAAAAAAGCATAGAATAGTCAAATTTGCTGCAAATACACAAGACACGAACAACAAGAGTACATCGGATAAAGAATTTGCAATAGATCATATGGATAAGCCCAAGCAAGGTGTAGCAACAATGAGACTAGCAACAAGTAAGCACAAAAAGATGCATGCGTTGTGATTTAACTCCCCCATAATGGAAACTCCCCCATAAATGATGCTCTTCATGAAAACACACTCCCCCATAATCTTAAAGCATGGCTTCATTTTTCTGACGAGGGACAATGACTCAACAGAAAACGAAGATGTCCACTGAAACATAAATTTGAGTATAGACATAGACAAATTACCTAAACAACCGAAGACAACTCATTAAGATGATAGAGATAAAGATAACAGTTGAATCTTTGTGCCAATAGATGATAGCTAAAACACAAGCCATGAAAGGGATAATAGAAAGTAGTTTGAATATCGATGCTTCCAAGAGATATTAATATGACAAGTGTTTGACAGAAACAATATGCAATGCAATTCTCAAAAGACAACTCTTCAAGGCATACAAAGACAGTAATATAGAGATGAACACACTTGCCCATGATATAACTGTGATGTGTCAAGGTAAGGGGATAAGATTGGAGACAACCATATTGAAATCATAGAACCAAGCATTTAATCTAAAAAGCATTTTCAAAGTTAACCAAGCTTTTAATAATCCATTGACCTTAAGAGACAACATTTCCTACATAATATGGACAATGGACAAGTCTCGCAAAAAGTAAGGCATAAGGCTTGAAGGATAAGCCAACTCTGGTGAGGAACTTTGAGAGAGGTACCAATTTGAGAAGTGCCAAGGTCATTTGAATGAAGGTGAAATTTTGACGAGTAACCGTTGATATTTAAGAGAATTTAATAGATGACCTACGGAGGAGGAACTTGAAGCACTACTTATGACATTGCATGGAGGGCCAAAATGAAGAGATTTTCCTATTTGATAATATATACTTTCTTTTGAAGACATCCCTTTCATAAAGCATTCTCCCATTTGATTTTTTTTTTTTGTTTTGATTTAGAGAGAGGACAAAAAGAAGATAATTGGCACATGGTCCATATTAGAGAGTAAGTAAGGTCACTACCACTCAATTAGGACCAAAGCAACATTAAATTCAAGAACACCACTAGATTTGGATGATTGAAAAAATGATTTTTCAGAGGCCATCTGAGAGAAGTGGGAGAACCTTTGACATTACTATGAAACATTATCCAAGGCTATTCCATATATTACTAACAATGCATGACTGATAAGAGATGCATACATAGAGCAAAATGAGGTTATCTAATGAGATAATTGACTATACAAAAGCATGCATAGAGACTAGACAAAATATTCAATTCTTGGAAGCAAGGCTATACAATTGATTTAATTCATGTCACAAAGACCAATAGACCGTTAAAGATCCTTGTACCTTCGATTATCTAGGGCTTTAGTGAATATGTTAGCTAGTTGTTTTTCAGTTGGTACAAAGGTTAAGGTAAGAATTTTACCTTCCACAAGATCTCTAATGAAATGATGCCTAATGTCAATATGTTTGGTTTTTGAATGTTAGACAGGGTTCTTAGAGATATCAATTGCACTCATGTTGTCACAATAAACAAGAAAAGTGGATTGAGATATACCGTAGTCACTGAACATTTGTTTCATCCATATCAGTTGAGTGCAACAACTCTCAGCAGCCATATACTTTGCCTTGGTAGTAGACAAAGAGACACAATTTTGCTTCTTGATGTGCCAAGCAACCAAATTGTTCCCAACATAGAAAGCTCCCCAAGAAGTACTCTTTTGATCATCAATGCACCCCACCCAATCGACATCACTATATCCAACCAAGTTGGTATTGGTGTCATGCGTGTATTGTAGTCCATAATCTGTGGTGTCACACACATACTTAACAATCCTCTTGACTGCCTGTAAGTGAGACTTTTTGGGACAACTTTGAAACCGTGCACATACCCCAACAACAAATGTGATGTCTGGTTAACTAGAAGTTAGGTATAGTAAGCTTCCAATCATGCTTCTATATAGAGTAGAGTTTGACCAACATCTTTGCCACTTGAGTATTTGTGAAGATCTAGTAGCTTTTGAACCTTCGAGGCTAAACTTCTTCACCAAGTTCTTGGCATACTTTGTTTGAGAGATGAAGATGCCATCCTTTTCTTGTTTTACTTATAGTCCAAGGAAGTAGTTTAATTCACCAACCAAGCTCATCTTAAATTCACTCATCATTATATTGATAAATTATTTCACAAGAGAATCAAAAGTAGACCCAACAACTATGTCATCCACATGCACTTAAGCAATCACAACATGAGATTGAACCTTCTTAACAAACAAAGTTTTATCAACAGAGCCACAAATATAACCATGAGCAAGAAGATGAGAATACAACCTATCATACCAAGCACATGGGGCTTGTTTAAGACTGTAGAGAGCCTTCCTTAGTTTGTACACTCGATTTGGCTTGTGATGATTCTCCAAAACCTTTAGGTTGTTCCACGTATGACTTTCTCATTAAGATATCCATTAAGGAATCTGGTTTTGATATCCATTTGAAAAAGCTTGAACTTTAAATGGCATGCAATAACACAAATAAGTCTGACTAATTCAAGACGAACAACAAAAGCAAAGGTTTCATCAAAATCAACACCTTCAAGTTGAGAGTATCCTTGAGCAACAAGTCTGTCATTTTTTCTCATTACATTTCCTAACTCATTAGACTTGTTCTTGTAGATCCATTTAGTGCCAATAACGTTAGTGTTCAATGGACGATCGACAATAAACTAGACTTCATTCCTCTCAAAATGATTCAGCTCTTCCTGCATGGCTAAGGTCCATTCTTCATTAGTTAGAGCATCTTTGATATTCTTGGGCTCAATTTGGGAAACATAGTAAACATTTACAACTTGACTTACCAAAAACATCACCGTTATCCTTGGAAGAGGGAAATAACACATCATTATTTTCAGTTGCCAAAGAAGGAGGGACATCAGTGTCATCAATCTTGACATTTATGGACTCCATGATGGCTTTTGTTCTTAGATTGGAAACCTTATAAGCCCGACTTGTGTTGGAGTACCCCAAGAAGGTTCCTTTATCACTCTTAGTATTAAGCTTTGCTAGATGTTCGCGATCACATCGAATGTAGCAAACACTCCCAAAGACTTTGAAGTACTTTACCATTGGATTTTTACCTCACCAAAGTTCATAAGGTGTCACATTAATGCTAGGTCGGAGAAGCACCTGATTTGAGATGTAGCAAACGGTGTTCATGGCCTCAGCCCAAAAATCTTTACCAAGTTTTTGCTGTTAAGTAGCACCCTAGTCATATATATCAAAACACAATTTTTCCTTTCCACTACACCATTTTGTTGAGGGGTGATTGGAGCAGAAAACTCATGCTTGATGCCATTGGTTGAACATAAATCATCAAATTCAACATTCTCAAATTCAGTTCCATGATCAATTTTGATTCTGACTAGAGTAGGATGGCTAAACAGGGATTCATTCAATATTACTTTGTATACAGTGATGAATTGTTGAAAGGTATCTGATTTTTTCCCTTTAAAAGCATACCCAAGTGAATCTAAAGTAGTCATCCACAATTACCAAGATGTACTTCTTGCCACCAAGAGATAAGGTTTGAATTGGTCTAACTAGATCCATATGAATCAATTGAAGAGGCTTAGTTGTTCCAATGTCAATCACTTTCTTGTGTGCCACCCTAGATTGCTATCCTAATTGACATGGTTTGCAAACATAGGAGTCAGAAACATAAAGAGGTGGCAGCCCCTTCACAACCTCATGTTTGAACAACTTCTTGAGGTCTTTAAAGTTCACATGCCCAAGTCTCTTATGCCACAATATACTAGCTTCATCAATAGCTTTGTGGCACTTGGAGTATTCGGCAACTTCAGATACATCAATAATGTAGCAATTGTCTCCAGATCTCGGAAGTACAAGCAATTTTTTTATGTGTTAATCTACAATTCGACACCCTCTTTTTGAGAAGCACACTTCATCAGCCACATCATCACAAACTGGCTAATGCTAATGAGATTAAACTTGAACCCATCAACATAGTTAACATTCTCAAGCTTAGGTAATCTAGGGATCTTGACATCACCTTTTCCTGTGATCTGAGACTTGTCTCCACCACCAAACACAACACCATTCCCAATAAAAGGAGCAAAATATGAGAAAGTCTTATTGTATCCAGTCACGTGATGACAACACCCACTATCAAGGTACCACACATTTGGTTTGGTAACAAATAGAGCATTTAGAACAACAAGGCACCTGTTTGAGTCCTTCTGAACCCATTTCGAACTTTGCTTAATATTTTCAGATGAAGAAGAATGAACAAGCTTAGCAATTCTGTTGACTTTGATGACTAGACGATCCACTTGATCCTTCAGTAAATTGGTCTTTCTAGAGTACAATTTTCTACATTTTGGATGAATGTGCCCAACTTCACCATAGTGATGACACGTAGGAATAGATCTTGTCTTTGGACATTGTAGGATTAAAAGCACACCACAAAGTATCACACAAATATCCTATTGATTTTCCTTATTAATACTAAGATTTGTCAATTGTAGCATATGAAAATTAGGGTCTTTCCAACAGAAGATTGTTTTAGCTACCTACTTAAAATGTCACGAAAACTAGGTTGCTACCCCTATTGGCCAGCAACCGAACAATAATTATTAGACCGACTTACACTTATCTAAAGTCTACAAAAGTTTATATACAGACACTAGACACACAAAGGTACACATGCACAAATTTTTGGGATTTTTGGAGTTGATTTGCTATTTAAATTAAATTGAACAAAAACAGGACATAAACATATTTTATGTAGTTCACAAATTAAGAAAAACGAGTTACGGGAATTGCTATCCACCACCAAATAATCATGCAAACATGTTATGTTTCATTCAAATTCCTTTTATTTCCGGATGAAGGTGCTCAAGTTGGCTCAATGTTAGAACTCAACCTATTACTCTTTCTTATGTAGTATGTTAAGAGAATGACGTTTTCAACTTAACTTAGTCCCTAGCATGCAATCTAGAATGGCGTGTTCATAGATTTAACCAATAGAAATCATTAAGAACAAAAAGAGTTTGAGTCATCACAAGGCATCGTAAGTACTAGCGTTGTCTTACTTATCCTAGAAATTAGTTCACATGTTAATCGCAATTAACAAGTACTACTCTAGAACATATGTAGGTCCTCATTTGACAAGGGCAGGCACACACATATTCATAGCATTAGAATCCTAGATATGCTTACTAAGTATGCATCTATAGAAAACACATAAAGAATTCATCAATGAGACAAGTAGTGAAGCAATTTTCATCTATTCATAAAAGTAATGCAAATGAAATGTCATAACAAACTTGCAATCATATTCGAGGTTTCAAAACAGCCCCTAACTTCTAAAAATTAGTTACACATAATCCTTAAATAAAACCAAAAGAAAGACATGAGTTTGAGAAGATAAAACCAAAAGAAGAGAATGCCAAGATTTCCTCCTTCCTCCCTTGTTTCTCCAACGCTGATGCCTTGTCTTTTTCATTCCTTTCCGTTGCAACCTGAAGCCTTTTTTTTTCTTTTTCAAAATTTATTTCTGTAAAAACTACCCTTTATTTCCTCCCACAACACTGATTTTAAACCAATTCTTGTTGCATCATTTTCTTCTCCGTAACTCCCCCCACTAATAGCAATTTAGTGATGACAATAAGTGAGAGAAAATGGTAAAACAATTGTAACTCTTTGGGCAGCCTTTATGCCCATTTCTCCCACTTAATCCTCATCTTTAATTCCATTTCCTCTGATATTTGAATAGGTGTCAGCTGGCTTGTTCTTGGCTGCATCAGTTTTGGCTGCTAGATTTATTGGATTTATTGCTTTCAATGCTTTCTTGTCAGTTACAAACTGCTCAGCCTCTTGGGAACCTTTAAGTGTTAAAAAGGTCATAACTTCTTCTAGAAAAATGATACTAGCAATCCGTGAAATGGTCTAGAAAATAGACATCCGTAGCTTTCCAAGAATATAAGGCTCATTTCCTAATTCATTCTGAGCTATTTGTAACTTGCTTCCAAAGTCAGCTGATCTATCATTTTCAAGTTCATGCAATCAAATAACAAACATTTCGAAAGATCGTTACGTAAGTTCTAGAGATGTAAGTCACATAAGTTCATCACACATGAAAGAATATGAGTGTATGAATAATGCACACACTTTCGATAGGCTAAAAAACTCACATAGGATGTATATGGTCACTATATTCACATATGAAGCTTTAAGTCATGCTTTAGTTTCATATCAACAAGGCTATGTGGATTTGGTTTTTCAAAGATGATTAAACATGTACAAGGCTAATAAGAGAATAAGGAATTTCACACAACACATGCTTACTAAGTTCTTGATCATCGTGGTTCAAATTCAATCCAATTATATCATTGGGTCGGGAATCTAATTCAAAACAATAAAAAAAAAAAGACTATATTTTTGGATTTTCAAATTTTCTAAAGCTTTTTGTGTTTTTGTTTAGAGTAAATAAAACTAACTAAGAAAACAAAAAGAAACAACATGGAAACAAATCAAACCAGTTTTTAGTTGAAGGTACGAAAATTTTCAATTTGGTCATTTTTTTTAATCCTTACCCCCAAACTTAAACTGGACATTGTCCCCAATGTTAGAAAACACAATAATGCATAAAATAAAAATAAAATAAAATAGTAAGAAACAAAATAAAGCATTTGGACTAAAAACTTCCCCAATTTGCAGTAAAATCAAGCGATGACCCCCAAACTTCAATTTTGCAATCACCTCCAAGGGTGAACATAACCAAATGTTCCAAGAGTAATCATTCAAGGGGAGCTGGTTCTTGGAGGGGTACAACCTCCACTTCATGCTCCGCAAAAGACTCGTAATATGGCTCGAGTTTATGCCCATTCACTTTGAACACATTTCCGGTCTTCGTACTTTGGATTTCTACGGCACCATGAGGAAAAATATTAGTTATAACAAATGGACCAACCCATCGGGAGCGAAGCTTACCTGTAAATAACCGAAGGCAAGAAGTAAATAGAAGAACTTTTGTCCAATGACAATGCTCTTCCTTGATATCATCTTGTCATGAAATGCTTTTGATTTCTCCTTGTATATTCGACAAAACTCGTACGCATCCTTAAACAAACTAGGCCAATAAAAACCACTATCTAACACCTTAAGGGCTGTCCTCTTTGCTCCAAAATGGCCGCCACATGCATAAGAATGACAAAAAGTTAGAACAGATTTAAACTCAAATTTGGGGACACACCTTCTAATCAATTGATCAAGGCAATATTTCCACAAATAAGGATCATCCCACTCGTAGTATTTGGCGATTTTGACAAGCTTATCTTTCCAAGCACGTGTAAAATCATCCAGAATCTTTTTGGTGACCTTGTAATTGATAATATCTGCATACCAAGGGTCAGTGGCCTTTAACGAAAACAATTGCTCATCCGGAAAACTCTCACGTAAAGGGATGAGATCTTCTTCTGTGTTTGAATGCACAAGTTTGCTAAGATGATCCGCTACAACATTCTCACTCTCTTTCTTATCCTTGATCTCTAAGTCAAACTCTTGAAGCTGAATTGTCCATCAAATGAGTCTCGATTTTGTATCATTTTTTGTGAGTAGATATTTCAAAGCTGCATGGTCAGAAAACACAATAACTTTAGTCCCAATCAGATAAGATCTAAATTTTTCTAAAGCAAATACAACAGCTAGAAGCTCATTCTCTATTGTTAAATAGTTCAACTGTGCATCATTGAGTGTTTGTGATGCATAATAGATGACATGTGTCACTTTGTTGACACGCTGTCTTAGAACTGCATCGACGACATAGTCTGAAGCATCGCACATCAACTCAAAAGGTAAACTCCAATTTGGTGGCATGATCACAAGAGTTGTAGATAACAACTCCTTAGGCTTGTTGAATGCTACCACACACTCTTCATTCATATCAAATGTTGCATCCTTTTGAAGCAAACTACATAAGGATCTAGAAATCATTGAGAAGTCCTTCACAAACCTACGGTAGAAACCCTTATGTCCAAGAAAAGAACGAATCTCCCTGACAGTAGTAGGGAGGGGTAAAGAACTAACAAGTTCTACTTTAGATTTATCAACTTCAATTCTCTTTTCAGATATGATATGTCCTAGATCTAATCCATTTGAAACCATGAAATGGCATTTTTCCCAATTTAAGACCAGATTAGTTTCTTGACAACATTTTAAAACTAGGGAAATATTATGTAGACATGTATCAAAAGAATCACCATAAACTGAAAAATCATCCATGAACACTTCAATGATTTTCTCAATCATATCATAAAAGATACTTCCCATACACTTTTGAAATGTGGCGAGGGCGTTGCAAAGTCCAAACGACATCGTCCGATATGCAAATGTGCCAAATGGACATGTGAAAGTCGTCTTTTCTTGATCCTTTAAAGCAACTGCAATCTGATTATATCTAGAATAGCCATCAAGAAAGTAATAATGAGAATGACTAGCTAACCTTTCTAACATTTGATCAATGAATGGGACTGGAAAGTGATCATTGTGTGTGGTGCTGTTTATCTTTCGATAGTCTGTACAGACTCTCCAACTATTTTGCACACGTGTAGGCACTAGCTCACTAGCTCACTAGCTTCGTTATTAACAAATGTGACTTCAGATCACTTCGGAACTACTTGAACATGGCTCACCCACTTGCTATCCGAGATAGAATATATGATGCCAACATCAAGAAGTTTGATAACCTCTTTCTTGACGACCTCCATCGTAAGTGGGTTCAAACGTCGTTAAGCTTCCCTTGTTGGTTTTGCACCTTCCTCCAACAGAATCTTATGCATACATGTAGTTGGATTTATACCTTTGATATTTGCAATGCTCCAAGCTATTGCAGTTTTGTAATCCTTCAGTACCTAGATCAGTTTCTCCCCCTCTTCTATTATGAGTTGTGGCGATATGATGACTGGTAATGTTTCATCCTCTCCAACAAATGCATACTTCAAATGTTCAAGAATCGGTTTAAGCTCCAATTTGGGTGCCTGAATCACAGAAGGAAGAGTTTTTTTTGTTAGAAGTAAGAAGAGAAATAAAATAGGAAGAAGACTTACCACGAATTGGTGAAAGAGAATCAAGGGCTACCACAATCTGGATTAATTCTTCTTCAATGTGCTTAGAATAATTAAGCTTTCCATGTGTAATGCTATGCACTAACGCATTCTCTAAATTATCTTGTCCCACACCTTCATTAAAACAATCCTGCACAAAATAGTCAAACGCATCAATAGACAAACAAGATTCAAAATCACTAGGGTACCTCATAGCATTGAGGATTCTGAACTTGATGTTTTCTCCATCAATTTCCATGGTTAAGGTACCATCGTAGACATCAATCTTCGTACATGCCATTCTAAGGAATAGTCTTCCCAATATAAGAGGAAGTGCAGTAGGCATAAGGTCATGTTCTATCTCAAGAACAAAAAATTTAGTGGGAAAAATGAGCTCATTCACTTGCATAAGTACATCCTCCAATAGGTGATACTTTCTCGTTTAATGCCATTTAATGGCAGCTTTCTCTGCAAGACGGCTGATACTTTCTCATTTAATGCCACAGTTTCTCGATAATTGAATCTCCTCTTGTTCGTACAAAGCTCTTTAAGGAACTTTGCATACTTGGGCACTTGTTTTAGGGCATCTAAAAGAGGTAAGTTCACTTGGACTTTCTGGAAAGTATCCAAAATTTTCTTATCAGTTTGCTCTTTCTTAGACTTCATAAACCTACGAGGGAAAGGAATAGGGACACATGAGTTAAATGAATTTGAACTTCTTTACTTACCTCATCAAAATCTTTTTTGTTCAATTCTATAGCTTTATGAGACTTTTCAGTTTTTGTTGAAGCCTCATCTTGCTCAAGATTTTTGGTTTGTATCTCCTATTGCTTATTTGTATATTTTCTTGTCCTCTTTTGCATCCTTGGATGCTCAAAAACTTCTTTTCCACTCCTTAAAGTCACAATATTCATCTGCTTCGCATTTGGATTCACCATGGTTTGGGTAGGCAACCTTCCTGGTTAGTGTTGTTGCCCTATCAAACTTGCTAACTGACTCATTTAGCGCTCAAGGTTTTCAATTGCTTTGTCTGTTTTCTGTTGATGAGATCAAGTAGAGTTAGCTAAAGAAGCAATTAAATCCTCAAGAGACTTACTTAGAGCTTCTTGTTGTTGAGGCTGAAGCTGAAATGGTGCTTGTGGTCTTGGTTTGAAAGAAGCCAGGTGGACAGTTATAGTTGTTAGGAACAAATTGTTGTCCGTTGTCTTGATTATTCCACTTTAAGTGTGGATGATCGTGCCAACCCGCATTATAGTTGTTGGAGTATGGATCATACTTTTTCCTTTGTTGCCCCTGAAAGCCTCCTAATGCATTAGCTTGCTCAAGACCACCTTGATCCATTTATGAATGACATATGTCTGTGGCATGTCCCATCATTGAACATACACCGAGACCTATTTTAGAACCACCATAACCTGTTGCACAAGATTAGTCAAGTTAGCTAATTGTAATTCAATACTAGAATTAGCACTTACCTTATTAATTTTTTTAAGAGGTAGCTCATCTCTCCCTCCAAATTGTCGTGTGTTGCCAGCATGGTCTTTAATAATGCCTTAGCATTTGTTGGTGTCTTGTCCATGAATGCTCATCCACTTGCTGCATCAAGCATTAAACGATCAATACCACACAATCCTTCATAAAAATACTGTATTAAAAGATGCTCTAAAATCTGATGATTAGAACAAGATGCAACCAAATGCGTGAACCGCTCATAGTAATCTCCAAAGGGCTCTCCATGTTGTTGTCGGATTGCACATGTCTTTCCTTATGCTTGCAGCTTTTGTGGTTGGAAAATATTGCTCCAAGATGCTTGCTTCACCTGGTTCCATGTGTTCATTGATCCTGGAGGTAAATTGTAAAGCCACTCCTTTGACTTAGCTTCTAATGTAAATGGGAATGCCCTTAACTTGACTTACTCCTCATCCACGTTTGCTAGTCTCATTCCTGAGCATACCACGTGAAACTCCATGAGATGCTTGTTGGCATCCTCTGTTGAGAAGCCATAGAACTTAGGCAAGTAGTGAATCATGCCAGACTTAAGCTCAAATCCTCCTTCTACATTTGGATATGTGAGGCACAATGGTTGTTGATCCGTATTTGGCGTGGCCAACTCCCTCAAAGTACGGTTATCAACCATGCCTTCTTGTAGTTCTTCCTCCTCTTTCGAACTCAAATGTGGTGAAGAAGATGGTGATAAAGACACGGATGCACGCTTCTGCTTGATTTTTCTCTGAAGCTTTTGAAGTGTTCGTTCAAGCTCAGGATCAAAGGAAGCTAGCTCAATGCTATTGGACCTTCGAGTATGCATATACTACAAAGAGTACTTGAAATAAAAACAAAAACACTAATTAGACAAGAAAAGAAAACAATAGAAAAATAAGTCATTAGAAATAACATTCCCAGGCAACGGCGCTAAAAACTTGATAGAATTAAAAGCACACCACAAAGTAGCACACAAATATCCAATTGATTTTCCTTATTAACACTAAGATTTACCAAGATTTCCTCCTTCCTCATTTCCTTCTCCAACGCTGATGCCTTGTCTTTTTCCTTCATTTCTGCTGCAACCTGCAGCCCTTGTTTTTTCTTTTTTTTTTGTCTTTTTCAAAATTTATTTATGTAAAAACTACCCTTTATTTCCTCCCCCAACGCTACTTTTAAACTAATTCTTGTTGCATCATTTTCTTCTCCATACCTCCCCCCACTAATAGCAATTTAGTGATGACAATAAGTTAGAGAAAATGCTAAAAAAAATGTAACTCTTTGGGCAGCCTTTATGCCCATTACTCCCATTTAATCCTCATATTTAATTCCATTTCCTCTGATATTTGAATAGGTGTCAGCTGGCTTGTTCTTGGCTGCATCAGTTTTGGCTGTTAGATTTATTGGATTTATTGCTTTCAATGCTTTCTTTTCAGTTACAACCTGCTCAACCTTTTAGGAACCTTTCAGTGTTAAAATGACCATAACTTCTTCTAGAAAAATGATATTAGCAATCCATGAAATGGTCCAGAAAATAGACACCGTAGCTTTCCAAATTCTCTAATTCATTCTGAGCTATTCGAAACTTGCTTCCAAAGTCAGCTGATCTGCACAGGCAATTTTGAAGAATTTGTTACTTAAAATCCCACTTGTGTTAATTTTCTTTTCTTTGCTTGACAAATCCTACAAAACACAAAAACAAAGTAAATAGCTAAAAAATATAAGGAACTAAGAAAAGAAAATTGAATTTGATGTAAAATATATATAAATATGAGTTTATTAGACATGGTTTGACATTTTGAGATACATGTCTACATTCTCTCACAAATTTTGTTTTAGTGGGGATGTAGCTTAATCCACATTCTACAAAGTCAAGACCACTTTTGTCACTGTGTAGTTTCCCAATGTTTAGCATCTTGTCAACTTTTTTTATCTCAAATAGTATTCAATTCTAGCTAGACGAAGAGACTTGTTTTCCTTCTGTAGCTCAGTAACTTTCTTAGTTAGTTTAATCTTCACCACTTTTGTAGAGCAAGTCTCATCAAAGAGTGTATCATACTTAATGCACAATTCATCATAGGTCATCTCCTCATTGCCATTCAGAATAGAATTACATCACTTAGAGACACTTCCTCAATTGGAGCAACAAAAGCAATAACTTTTTCTTCATCTTCTGACAACTTATCAGAATGCATAGAACCTTGATCATTTTTATCACTCCAAGTAACCATCATTGCCTTGCCGTGCTTTTCACTAAGGAGTTTGGTGTTAGCATAATCAGCAACACGATGTCCACTTCCACCACATGCAAAGTAACCATCATTGCCTTTTCGTGCTTTTGACTAAGGACCTTCAATAAACCTTTGTCTCATTTTCTAATGAACCCTTTATGCTTCACTCCAGTGGATTGTTTTTCCCTACTGTTTGATGACTCACTAAACCATTTAGAATATTTTCGTTTGTTTTTTAGAATTCATCTGAATTGTTAGCTGAATAGAGCATGATTATCTTTTGAGGCAACACCTTCACAATTCTCAACCCTATGAAGGGCTACTTCTTTTCTTTTCTTTTCTTGGAGTCACTTTCATCCATGTCAAGTTCCATCTCATAGGTGATGACTTACCCTACCAAATTTTCAACCTTGATGTCATTTAGGTCCTGAAACTCTTGAATGGCGGCCCTCTTTGCTTGAAATCTCTTGGGCAAGCATCTCAAAATCTTTTGAACAATTCATCAATAGGCTTCCTAACCGCAAGGCTTCATTTATTAACATTTCAACTTTCTCAATGAAGACCGAGAAAGTCTCAAACTCAAGCATTCTCAAATCCTTAATTTTCGAAAGAGTCATTTGGAGCTTTAAATCTCTCAAACTTGTTTATCACCCTCATGGAGAATTCAAAGTTTGTCCCAAGCTTACTTGGTCATTGTGCAATATCGAACATGAGCAAACTGATTAGACGAAATGGTATAAACAATAACATTTTTTGTTTTCCTATTAGCCATGGCCGAAGCAATTTCTTCTTGAGTCGACTCAGCTTTTGGCTTAATCACAGTCTCTCCATTGACTAGCATCGATGGAGCCATCCACTCAAGAGTGAGATAATTAATAACTACAAGATCTTAAGCCTCAAAGAATATCTTAAACTTCTTGTTCCAAACAACATAATTTGTACCATTAAAGAATGGAGGTGTATTACACGAGCCATTGACACGATCATGGTCCATGGTTAGATTTCACCCAATATCAGCAAATCCCAGAGATCACTCTATGTATATCCAGAGCAAGCATCTAATACCAATTGAAATTGGTACCATGTGGAATAACCTGTAAATAAAAATTATAATCCGCTGGACTAACTAGTTAAGCCCGCTAGTCAATTAAGATAGATTTGTTAGTCAATAAATGAAAGATTCAATTACCAATTTCAATTCCCAAACATTATCCTAGTCAGCAAGGGTGCAGTTCGTTGCAAGTTATTAATATGTCAAGTAGGCCAGAATGTGAGCACATACCATTTTAATGATCAACAAATATATGTAGCATGTATGTGTATGTGAGATGGGTAACACAATAACAATAACTTGAACACAAGATATTTTTGGTTGGAAAAACCCATCTTTGGGTTAAAAAACCAGGGACTCTCCATTGAGTCCAATCTACTAGAGTAAACAAAGGTTCATACAAAGATCACAAAAACTTAATTCCTAAATCCCTATCTATGGAGCAACTTTACCTGTCACGCCCCGATCCCGACATACGTCCAGGGTCGACACGTGACGTCTCCAACTACTCGTATATCTTACATACCCCATCTCCGGAATATGGCAAATCACAACTCGAGAATCAAATTTCAAAGTAATTTTTCGTTTACTTTATGGATGCATCTAACCTTCTCGTTAGACTGCCTATGTACCCTTAATAGGGATCAAGCCATTCGTAGTTCCACAATCGTCAACTCTATCTTTCCGTAAAATACTTCTAACAGAAAATCATAAGGCACCATATTACACATCAACCTTATGTCAACAACAATTATCATCTTTCATACACATATGTAACCCATTCTCAAACATATACTTTCTAATTCATCCATCATATAAATCACCCTGTTTCACATACTACAACAAATCATAGTATGTAACATATCAAAGAACCAACGAAGCACAATGTTATTCTCAAGCCACATTAATCAACTACTCTAATCATAATAATCTCAATCATACCCAACGTCATTCCACAATCACATCAATTAATTAATCATGAATCAAAGATACATGATCTTAGCATTTAATTGTTTAATCAATGAATGCAGTAACATATCATTTCACAAATTTAACCAAGGAACTCTAACAACTCCGAAGGAGTCACCCAAACATCCAACGGTTTGTCTGCAGCAAATCACAACAGCTCATAATCATAATCTCATACAACACCATGAAAAGTAGGTCTAGAGCGACATAGTTCGGCCGAAGCCTACATCTTTAAAGCTATCTCGATCCAAACTTAATAAAATCCAAGGTGAACACGATCCCGAACCATCTCTCAATGGAATCATGAAGTATGAGGGATTCCATACCAGCTCTTAACGAAATCACGAAGTATGAGGGATTCCGAACCAGCTCTTAACAGAATCCAAGTGGATACGATTCCGGACCATCACTCAACGGAATCATAGAGCACAATGCATAACCACCACTAAATGAAACCCAAGTTAGATACGATTCTGGAACATCACTCAACGGAATCGCGGAGTAGAAGGGATTCCGGACCATCACTCAACAGAATCGCGGAGTATAAGGGATTCCGGATTATCACTCAACATAATCCAAACCAGGATACGATTCCGAATCATCACTCAACGGAATCGCGGAGTAGAAGGGATTCTGGACCATCACTTAACGGAATCCAAACCAGGATACGATTCTTGATCATCATTCAACGGAATCGCGGAGTAGAATCCAAACCAGGATACGATTCTGGATCCTCACTCAATGGAATCGTGGAGTAGAAGGGATTCCAGACCATCACTCAACGGAATTGCGGAGTAGAATGTGTAATACCAATCAATAAAACAAGACATGGATCAAGTTACTTAAGGTACAAAGACTCAACGAAACAAGGATGAATAATGACACAAGGGTTGAAACATGTTTCGAAGGCAACAAAACCCATGGTTAATGGTCCACTACTAACCCTTGCATTTCATCACATCAATCCAATCATACAATACATACCATATTTCCAATGCACAAGTCAAATCATACTTAATGAAAATAGATCAATGACCAAAAATAAAATAACACTTCAATAGAATTCACATTTAATTAACATGGGTCTATGGCATATATATATATATATATATATATATATATATATATATATATATATATATATAAAATTCACATTTCAATATACAATTCAAATCACTTTTCCACAAATAATACCCATCCATGAACCAAATCACATTTAATAAAAATAGATCGATGGCCAATTATAAAAGAATCACATTTAATAGAAAACACATTTATAAAACCAAGTCATATCCACAAATGATATTAATACCATCACTCAATTAATGGTAAATAAGATTAGAAAGGAATCTGGCAAGAAACTAGGTATGGCAAAAACAGTGCTCTACTTCTCCACAAAATCTGCAGAAAACAGCACCATTGGACCAAGTTTAGGCTCCCTTTGGAACATTCAAAACTAAACCAAATCATGTAATATTATATGGGGTTTGAAGCTTGTGTTATGTACTATAAAAGCATACAAAGTTTGTAGAAAACGGAGCTCTAAATTGGAAGTTATGCCAAAAGAAAAACGAAGTCTTGAAACCGGACACCCAATTTTTTGCTGCTATTTGGCAGCTCGCGACCCAAGTTTAAATAAGGTTTTGATCAACCAAAACTCAACGGATATGAGTGAAAACAATTGGGTTACGACCAAGAACATATGTACTTTCAACACACTAAAATTTTTCTCCAAAGGAGCACATAAAGGCCTAGAAATTAAGAGCCTAAGAAGGCTACTCGAAACATGAGTTTTCTTTGCAAGGAAATCAATTTTGTACAACTTACGTAACAGCCCACTTCCAATTCATATAACAAATCCCAAAATACTTCCAGGTAGTCCAGATGTCATGTATACAACATCCAAAACTAACATGACTCAAAATTAACAAGAAATTGACCTTTTGAACCAAACCCTTGATCAAGAAATGTGATCTACACACCCAATCCAAAATACCCAACTCTAATTCATGTGTAGACTAGTTCATTGAATGATAGAAGCCCTAAATAGAAATAAGAACTCCAATATATCGTGGCAGTTTCAATTCAACTTAAGAAAGTTAAATTCGAAAATCAAGATAATGAAGTAACAAGGAATTTACCCTTTAAGTCTCTGAATCCTTCCTTCACAATCACGTTCTCTAACTCCTCTCTCTCCGATTTTTGCCTGAAGAAAGAAGGATTTTCTTCCAATAGCTATGGAAGAGCCACCTCCTCCCTGTTCCTTTTTCTTTCCTCGCAAAGCCTGGAAGAATGTGAAAGAACGTTCTTTTTCCCCTTCTCTTTCGCAACTCCCTTTTTCATTTTCTCTTCCTCCTTTTTTTTTCTTCTTCCCCCCTTTTTCTTTTCTTCCTCCTGTGCTGTCCTCTAAGTCCCCCTTTTCTTTTCTTTTTTTTTCTTCCGCCCCCTTTTTCTTTTCTTCCTCCTGTGCTGCCTTCAAAGTCCACCTTTTTTTTTCTTTTCGAATTGGTCCACCTTAAATCTTACATGATTGGGCCTCTTTCCCACAAAGTGGGATTTTAATTAATTAAAAACTATAGTTTAGTAAATGATTTCAAATGTCCATAACTATACCGTTATAATCCGGACTCGCAAATGGCTTTCGCCCATGCGTTCGTGGTTTCAAGATCTATTCGAAAACGTTATTTGTGACCTCGAAAGGTCAACGAATTTTAAATAATTATTTTCTAAACTTCACTCTTGGTAACTAATTTAATTGAAATCTAAATTCAATAAATTAATATAAATTTAATATAAATGTTCTTACTTGTTCTTAGCTAGGACAAAAATTTTCCTTCAGAATCTAACTTAAATCCAAAAGCTTGGTCTAAAAACGAATTTAAAGCTTAACACCAGACCAAGGCATAAATGCAAAACCATAAAACAATGCAACCCTAATAGACAATCATTAGGTGTTTAA